>NC_090827.1:35188418-36438418 GCF_028021215.1 Eschrichtius robustus | reverse complement strand
CATTCAATCACGGTTCTTGGGTTGAGTTAAGACACCATTCAGAAGGCAAGTAGCCTTATTTTTCACCCTGAATTGGCCATTAGCCTTAACTAATGATATTTCCAGGGCTCAGTCTTTCCCACTATAAAATAAGAATAATGTTTATTCCCTGCCCCACTTGGATCCTTTCATTCAGTCATTCATTTCTTCAACAACTATCTACTACCCACCTGCTGTGTATCAGGCACTGTGCCCATGCCGAGGATGCACAGATAAATCCTGCAGAACCCCCTCCTTCAGTGACGCACCTTCGAACAGGGAGAGGAGGCCAGCGAACATAGTTACTGAGCACCGCCGCGTGTTGGACTTGCTGGGTACTCTGTATTAAAAAGATGCATATAATATAGAAGATTTGTAAACAAATAATATATCAGGTAAAGTGGCGCAATAGAGTATTCATAAAAGTGCTTTGGGACAGAGAAGGGGAAATGACTCGTTACCTGGGGAAGTGGAGAAGGCTTTACCGAGGAGATGCAGTCTGAGATAGCGCTTGAAAATGAGCTGGAGTTTGGTGCAGAAAGAGGTGCCAAGGTGGGGAGTAGCTGCTGTGGGGGGGGCATAGTTGGTTCAAAAGCACTGATGTCTCCAAAGGCACTAGCTTGTTCCCGGAAAGGTGAGTCGCTCACTCCACGGAGCCCTTGGATGGTGGGAGGTGAAGTGGGGAGCTGAAGGGGGGAGATGGTTGGAGCCGGAGTATGAAGGACCTCAGGATCCATGCGCAGGAGTTTGGTCTGGGGAAGCCATTGGAACACAGGACGAGACATAACCTGATCTGGGCCTCAGAAAGATCATTCTGGAACCCATGAGGAGGGGCTGTTGGAATGGAGAGAGGGGCTGTTGGAATGGTACCCATGAGGCTCTTTAGGAGGCTTTTGCAACAATCCTGGTGAGTGATGATGACTCAGTTAAGGCAGTGGGATTCCAGAAAGATCTTTGAGGTCTTTGTGGTTTTTTTTTTTTTTTTTTTTTTTTTTTTGGTTTCCAAAGTTTATCAAAAGTCAAAGAACAGGAAAACTTTACATTAAAATATGGCAATTTTAGCTTTCACAGTGTCCACACGCACACAAATCAAATCGTGATATCTTTTTGTTAAACCTGTAGCATGTGACCGCAGAGGTAACCAGGCCAATTCGTTTGGTTCCTCCGAGAAGGCGATGGAGCACATTACCTGTGACTGTGAATTGAGCTTTAAGACGCACACCCTGGGGACACTCGCCACTGTCCATGCAGTGATCTGCTTAATGTAGGGTTAGTCTGTATTGCTAACGCGTAGAGATCAGTACAGGCCTACGCATCCGCTTTTATAAACATTTATCAATAGGTTCACAATTTAAATAGTTTTCAATGTTTCTGGCAACTTTCGATCCTCAAGAGCTGCAGACAGAGTGCGCTGCTGTCTTCCAGAATGCTTCCTGGAGAGCCGGTGTCCCAGCTGGCAGCTCTCCACGGTGATGGGGCCAGTCCGGCTTCCAGAAGGCAGGCTGTGGTGGTTCTAAAGCCTGGCCTTGCTGGGTGTCCATCACATTCAGATATCACTCTGGAACCAGATGGACAGCTTTTGGTGGTACATACACAGAGACAGGAAGAATCAAAAAATTCTGTGTTTTTCTCCCATGGCATGTGGCTGACACCATCTCCAGGAAATGTGGGAGGACGTAGCATCTGCTGAGCTCCAATTTCAGCTCTGGGAAAAGGAGAGCAGGCCTTTTACTTTAGTACTTGTTTAGGCAAAGTGATAATTCCCCTCTCGCCCCTGCACCTCCACCTGCAGCCTCACCCCGCTGTGATTTCAAGGTCGTGTTCTGGGAAGAGGCTCCTACGGCCAGGTTGCCTTGCTCCTGCGTGTGAAATGACAACGGGCGGCCGTAGCAAATGCAGACAGCAAGCGGGGCAAGGAGCCGGTCCTTGGACAGGGCTTGGGGTCCAGGCCCCAGGGGTGTGGCTGACCAAGCCTGGCCGCCCCCGTGGTGCCTCTCCTGCCTCCACGGCTGCAGGTGGGCTTTCTGCTTGCCCGCAGCACAGCCTTCATGGTTCTAACCATTTTCTAGGCCAGTGGAGGGAATTGGACTTTTCATGATGCTTCAACGTCTCAAGCGTGTGACTAATATTATTAAGAGACGTCTTTCTTTTTAATTGCAACTACTTGTTCAGTCTGTGACCCAATTAGTTCATTCTTGTGGTGAATGTATTGGAAGACCCTGTACCCTCTCGATCTCTCCTTATGATTACTACTATCATCCTCCTTTGAAGCACTGTTTTGATTACACACTTCAAAGGAGCTGCTAAAATACCCTCTCGCGCCATGCGGTGGAAATGCCCATGGCTTGGACTCAAGGGCGGTCGTCTGAGAGGGGTTCCTGTCCGCACATCTCAGAGCCCTGTACCTCCCTTTTCACCTTCCTTCCCCCAAAATTCCGCCCCTTCCCCTGAAGAGGTTCGTAGTCACGCATTCCTACTCTAATAAGAAGACTAGCTCTTCTCTCTGAGGCCCAAAAAGCTACGTTTAACAAACACAGGTAAATCAATAAATGTGCCTTATCAGTGTTAGGATGGCTGGCAGGTGCCTCACAGCAAACATTTTTGCAATTTCACCATCAATCCCCCGCCCCATTCCAAACACACATTCGTATTTACTTCTTTCCTGAGATCACACTATCTGGCAAGTCTGAATTCAAATGAAAATTGATCCAGTTGACTCACCCAGATCCAGGTGGAAGCCTGTATTTGTAAATGGGAAGCAGTTTTAACCGAATTGTGTGAAATCAAGTTCTTTGTTCTGATGCTGTCTCTGCCCAGTGGTCTGAATGTTTTCATCTACTTGGTTTTTATGAAAAGTTCTTTCCATGTGGTATCCGGTTCTATAAAGCACTACCGTGCTGTAGGAACATTCACAAGAATTTACTGAGGTAAAGGACAAGATATTGACTCAGTAAATTATTTGTCTTGCTCTTCAGGGTTGAGGCCAAAAGCCCTATTAGTGGTCCAGACAAGTGTCCTCGTGGAAGTGTCCCCTTCCCTCTTTTTGCTACTCTGTCATCTCTCTCCTTACCTTACTGTAGAAGGAATGTTTGTAGAATCCATTACAGTTCAGTGAGAAGAAATACGGATGAGAAAATTAAAGGTAACTCAATGAATGATGACAAGAAAATAAAAACTTTTTAAGATGACAGGAGAAGGTATTAACGCCCACTTAGGTCATTCATGGCTGCGAATTAGGTACAGAAGACCTTGTGGTTCTCGTCATTTTCCCTAATATGATGAGACTTTTGGGGAAATTCTGGTTGTGTACTCTTGCATTAGGGAGTTTTATGTGGAGTAGTGTCTGAGTCCGTTCAGGCTGCTGTAACAAAATACCACAGACTGGGTAGCTTGTAAACAACAAAAATGTATTGCCCACAGTTCTAGAGGCTGGAAGCCCCAGATCAGGGTGCCAGCATGGTCGGGTGAGGGCCCTCTTCCAGGACACAAACTGCCTACGTCTTGCTGTGTCCTCAGGTGGCAAAGGGGCTAGGGAGCCCCGTGAGGCCTCTTTTTTAAGGGCACTAATTCCACTCATGAGGATCCACCCTCATGACCTAAGCACCTCGCAGAGATCCGACCTCTAAAAACCACAGCCTTGAGCACTAGGGTCTCGATACATGAATTCAGGGGGGATACACACATTCAGACCATAGCCAGCAGTACGCAGTTGCCATCCCTGAGTCTGTGTAACATTAAGTTCCTCATTAAGGATTCTGCACAACCCAGAATACAGGGCAAAGCCTGTTTTCATAAAGGGCAGTGAAAGTGTATTTCTTTTCAAGAGATGGAACCATCTATTTTTACATCAGAATCTGAGCTTCGGCCTTCTTGATTTACTGTCTGGTGGCGAGGGTCTGCATTTCTGGAATTTTAACATGCAACTCAACCATTCACTCATTCAGCACCTATTTATGGAGTGCCAACTGTATACCGAGCACAGTGCTAAACCAAGCTGTCAACCTGCTGGAGGGTTAGGTCCACTAACCTTTAGTGAGGAAGGAGAGAAACCACGGGAGACTTGACTAAAATTGGAATCCATGTGCCACCACAGCTTTCAAGAATGGCCTTCTTAGAGACAGGAGCTGAGCATGAAGACCAGAGGTTACTTGGACTTATCAATACTTGCAGTTTACCAGCACATTCTTCAGAAGGAAGTCTTTGCTTAAGTCCTGAATGTTGACTAAACTGAAATGTGTTCACGTTGCCTTGTTTATTCCTCATGCTGCTTTGTTCTTTTGGCCCAGAAACAGAAAAGATAGTCCTCGAGGCAGGAAATGGGTTGCCCTCTTGGAAATTCAACGACCAGCTTTTTCCCTGTGACGTGTGTGGGAAAGTATTTGGCCGACAGCAGACATTGTCCCGACATCTGTCTCTGCACACAGGTGAGTCAGGGTCTCCCTGCCAGGCCTTCCCTCCCTGGACCACCAGCTTCTCCATGATCAGGAAGCTGTGTCTCTAAGAGAATTAAACCAGGAAGTGGTAGAAATGTTTTTATCCGGACCTTTTCAAGCCATTTTACCTGGCATGTTCAAATAAGGCTCTGGAAAGGGTTTTTTATTTGTATTGAAAGGATCCATTGAGTTCAAGGAGGATTGATGAGAAAAGATACACATTTTTAGGTGTGTTCAGGTAAAATTTCTCAGCTCTAAGGAGTTTATTGCTGTCACCTTGAGGGTGCAGGGCATGGGGCTGCACCCCATCTTATTGGATTCATCTCATTGCGGTAGGTGGAAGCGGAGGGGAAAAGAGCACCTTGGTGGAGAAACAGTCTCTGTCTTTATTTACATATAATAATGGAGAAATATGGTTGATTCTGAGTGTTGGGAAGCGGAAACCCGAATAAATAGTAACTTAATCAATGCAGCAATAATAAGCAAGGGCAATAAGAAGTGAGGTAAAATCAATAGCAAACAAAAAGCAAGATGGAAAATAAAAAAATGAACTATTTCAATCTTTACACTGTAGATCAGCCTTGTTAAAAGTTCAAATGTGTCTTATTTACAGGAAACACAAAACAAAATGGCAAAGAAAATAAAAGTTTTGTATCTCACACAAAATTTAAAAAGGCAAGACAGTAGTAGTATGGCAAGATTAATTTCTCTTTATATATATATATTTTTTTTTAATATTTTTAATCTTAACGATTAAACCACTAAAGACAAAATTTAGTCATATACTTAACCACAAGGAAAACTTTCACATGTTAAAAAAAAGTAGAGGTTCTATAAGCCACATTCTCTGAGCATACTTAAATGAAATTTAAAATAACCAAGGATCCATAAAATGTCCTACCTAATTGGACCAAAGGAAAGGATCACAAATTCCAGACATCTAGGAGGAATGAAAGGGGAACATTCATCCTTAACCTGGAACGAATAGCTACAGCTCTGGTCCACGGGACATTTATAGACTTACACATTTTAATTGGAAGGGAAGAAAAACAAAAATAAAGGAACTTAGCACTCATCTTAAAGAATTAGTAGAAGAACAAAATCTAGGAAGAAGACCATAAAATAGATAAATCCCTTAAGTCTGATTAAGAAAGGAAAAGGAGGCAGAAATATTCAAAATTAGCAATGAAAAAGGAAGCCTAATTCTTTTTTTATACAATGTTTAAAGATTACTTTCCATTTACAGTTATTACCAAATATTGGCTCTATTTCCCATGTTGTACAGTACATCCCTGAGCCCATCTTACACCCAGCAGCTTGCACCTCCCCCTCCCCCCCATATTGCCCCTCCCCGCCCACACTGGTAACCACTAGTTTGTTCTCGATATCTGTGAGCCTGCTTCTTTTCTGATATATTCACTAGTTTGTTGTGTTTTTTAGAGTCCACATATAAGTGATATCATACAGTATTTGTGTTTCTCTGTCTGACTTATTTCACTTATCATAACGCCCTCCAAGTCCACCCATGTGGCTGCAAATGGCAAGATTTCATTCTTTTTTATGGCTGAGTAGTATTCCATTGTATATATGTATCACATCTTCTTTATCCATTCACCTGTTGATGGACATTTAGGTTGGGAAGCCTTATTCTTAATACAGATGCTGTTAAAGAATTATTGGAAAATAAAGGCAACTCTATGGCAAAAAAAAACAACTGAAAACTTTAGAAGACATAGATAATTTACGCAAAATTTCCAAAATTGACCCAAGCTGGGTCGGGGGGAGATGGTGGTACTTAAGTAAATCAGTTACCAAAGGGGAATTTGGAAAGATGGTGGAGATACTATTAATAAAAGCATCAGGTCCAGAAACTTTCCCAGCTGGGTTCTTTTTAACTGGTTGAGACTAGGAAATTCTGATATTATTAAACTTTTGCAAATGATAAAAAATGATAGAAAGCTCAACAGTTCACTTTATGAAGAAATCATAAGCTTAGTACCAAAACTTAGCAACCTCACTTATTAATACAAATGCACAAATTCTAAAGAAAAGACTCTCTTCTATCTGTACTGCAGGGCTCCTCCCCAGCCCCGCGAAGCCCGGGCCACCAGCACCTCAGATGCTGGGGACCACCTATAATAATGATGCAACATTTTGTTGCAGACAAATTTTTTTCCACGCTCTTTCCCGTGAAGTAGATAAGACAGGTATTTTCTTTAAGGCGAGCCCACTGTTACAAATTCAGAACTAAGGACGGAAAAGGAAGTTGTTCTTTCCTTCCTCTGCTACCATCTGTTACCTTGATCTGTACCTAAAAGCAAAGCCTGCTCCTTTAATTTCCTTAATTAATCAAATGAATTCAGAACGCCACTCTGGAAACAGCCCTGAAACATCGTCAGTTTTATGAAAGGGTTTCTATTAAGAAATCAACTAAAGTTTTTTATTTTATTTATGTAGCATGAAAATGTCCAATTAAGTTATTTCATCTGAGTCCCTTTAATTTCATTAGTGTCTGTTTCTTGGCTAACTCAGGCCTGGAGCTTAGGAAAAATGATGGGGCTTCTCTTACACACCAGTCCTGGGAAGGCTGTTCCACAACCCCTTCCTCAGCTCAGCACCCACCCTGGACTGACACATGTCGGGGCTTGGACACACACACACACACACACAAAATATTCTTGTAGCCTGCATGGAGCTCATGTTATCAGGAAGAGGGGCCTGTAGGTATCCAGGAAAAAGCAGATGGTCCAGTTGCCCCGGAACTTTCTTTCACCTTTGAAAGTCTGAAAGCAGAAGCGACCTGCCATGTGAAGACTTCTTAGATATTTAAAATTCCAAAGTGTTCCCTTTGTCCCCATTGGAAATGAGATTTGAATCCACCCTCCTTTCCTTGATACCCTTAAGTGGTCTTTTGCAAGGTGTTGGGATTTCATTTCTGAGAGTGGTTTGGGTTTTTTCCTGTCCCTTCTCCCCCAGAGGAAAGAAAATACAAATGCCACTTGTGCCCCTATGCTGCTAAGTGCCGTGCAAACCTGAACCAGCACCTGACCGTCCATTCGGTGAAGCTGGTGAGTACGGACACCGAGGACATCGTCAGCGCCGTCACCTCTGAAGGCAGTGATGGGAAGAAGCACCCTTATTATTACAGGTGAGCCGCCCGTGGAACCTGCTGGTCCAGGCTGCCCAGACTTTCTTGAACACTCCCTGCCCATCTGCTAGGGCACACACGACAAAGTGTCTTTTCTCAGTCACAGGGCTGAGCTTCCTTTTAATATTGACTTTGCTTGGATTGAACCCTGTGTTGCACTGACTCCTTCCTGGCTTGGGTGGCCCTGGGAGAGTTAATTAAAAGGGAGGAGGTCTTAGAGGTGGCTTTGTGGGGCGGAGTCCGGAGAGTGGCAGGGCTCAGGGGTGATTAGCTGTGAGGTCTGGGCAGCTGGGAAGCTCCCACCTTTGTCACTGAGCACCTCGCTGCTTCCTGAGAATTATCCTAAGGAGAAATGAATCTGAGAACCCTGAAGGAATAGCCCTGGAAGTATTGCATACTTTCCCCTGGCTGTGCTATCCTTTAGTACCTGGAATGGTATGTTTCTCTTCCACATTCAACCGTGAATCAATATTCGGTTTGTTTGCTATAAAATCCCGAGTTTTCAGGCTTGCTGTCGAATCCTGCCCGAGTTTATCAGCGCACCGGCTCTGCTGATATCTTGGCAAGGCTGCCCCCCATCTCTTTGCCAGAAGGAATCAGTTAGGTTAATGTATAGCATCTGGAATCTGTAATGTTTAATTAACTTTATGATTATTTAGCATAGTTATAGCATGAATGGGATGGTTACATTACGCTGGCTCTGAGTCTGTCTGGCACAGTGACCACTTCAGAGGTGTCCCAGAAAGTGGAGGAATTTTCTAATGCAAAGCCTTTTGGTGGGAGGAAAACACGTGTCAAGGTCCAGATTTCGGAGTGTACCGCGTGCAACCGGGTAGCCTCCCTTGAGAAGCTCACCCTTCTCTCGTCCCGTACAGCTGTCACGTGTGCGGATTTGAGACGGAGCTCAACGTCCAGTTTGTCAGCCACATGTCACTCCACGTCGACAAGGAGCAGTGGATGTTTTCCATCTGCTGTACGGCCTGCGACTTCGTCACCATGGAGGAGACGGAGATAAAGGCGCACATCGGCACCAAGCACACAGGTGACCCTCCCCGTCTGCCCTTCTCACCCGCCTCTCCTCCATCCCCCACCGCCCCACCTGGCATGGGCGTCCTCATCGCCGTGAGACACTGACACTTCCTTCCCGAAGGAGGGACTTCCTCAGGGTAGCAGAGCCGCATCCCTCTGTATCCACAAGGCCATTGCCTGGCCTGGCTTATGCCTCGCCAATCTGACAGATTCACCGGCTCAGGTGCGGTGGAGAGGCGAGGGCTGTTTGCTTGTTCCTCATCCTGGTCATCACCATCGTAGGTAACAGTCATGAAGCTTTTATGACGTCCCAGACTTGCACCTTTGTGCCCCAGATCTCATTTAAGTCTTAGAACAACCCTCTGGGGTCAGTACCATCGTGGGCATACCATATAGGTGAGAAACTGAGGCTTAACAGAGGTCAGGTCTTCTCTCCAAGGTCTACAACCAGGAAGTGACTGCAGATACTCAGACCAGAACACTTTCATGCTAGAGCCCACTCTCTGTGACCCTGCTGTTCTGACAGCCCCAGGCAACCCTGGCAGAGGGCTGCCCCTTTCTGTTTTGCGGGGCCAGAGCCCTGTGCACCTAGTTCTGCAGGCTCTGCCCCTCTTCGCTGAAACTGCAGCCCTGACCCCCTCCAGAATGATGCATGGCAGCTCTGTTCAGGGGCAAAGAAAGCCAGCTTCTCCTGAAACAACTCAGTGGCTCTCTAGCCTGCGGCCAAGACTTTGCCAGCACTTTCCTCTCCTATAAAGCTCTGGCCATACTGGTTAACTTCATCCATTTAATGATGTTAACATTTGGACTTCACCACGCAATCGTCCTCTCCCAAGTAATGGTTACAAATGACACCAGCGTGGCGTCATTAAATGACAACAAAGAGGAGCTCCCCCTGCATTTTGCTTACAAGTCATGAGCTCATGTTGCTGACTGCCAGCCCTGGGCGGTGGATCAGCCCCTTGCATCCTCGGCCCTTGAAGGATTCGGGAAGGGGAATTTCCCTGACAGCTGAGCTGACAATGTGCACGGCCGAGAAGTATCTCTCTGTGCTTTACTGGCCGCTTTGGCTCCGTGGTGCCAGCAGCAATAAAAGCTTGCTTTTGTCAGTAAGCGGAGCAGCTATGACTCGGAGGTCTGCAGAGAACCGTTATGCTGAGTGAGGTGGTGCCGTTTTTACAGTCAGTTGTCTGACCATAACCATATTAGTACTGTGGGCAGCGGGTGAGCTGGGAAACCCGCATTGAGACAAATGAAATTCAGCATTTCTGGAGTGGCCAGTGGAGGGAAAGGCCAGCCTCTCTTCCATTTCCACTGGCTTTCAGATTTTTTTTTTTCTCTTGTCTGTTACACTTCCTTTCTTCTAACCCTCTCCACCCCAAAGTATGCCTAAACCCAGTTGAGAACTTCTCTCCTCCCTCCCCTATCCACAGCTCTCTCCACCCCACCTCAAGGAAACTATAGAAACCATAATGGCTGGAAAGATGTTGGACTTAGAACCACTTAATTGTCATCACTGGAAACTTCACATTCACAAGCAACTGACGCAAGGTCACTGACCTCCTAATTGCCACAGGGAACACGGTGAAGATCTTGTTCCCTCTGAGATGGTGGGACCCTTGTTCTAGCTGGGAAGAACATTCTTGCTTGTTAGCACAGAGAGCCCAGAGTGAAATGCATTAAAGAAGTTTCTTTTGTAACGCAGTAGAAGCCTTTAGTGCTGCTGCTATTAGGCAATAAGGTTCTATCCTATTTTATAAGCCAGGGGCGCTAGCAAGGTTTTTGTAAGGGCCAGGCAGTAACTGTCTTAGGCTTTCAGGCCAACAGATTCTGTCACTGCTATTCAACTCTGCCATTGGATGGAAAGTAGCCGTAGGCGATGTGCGAATGAGTGGGCGTGGCAGTGTTCCACTAAAACTTGCTTTACAAAAACTCAAGGCTAGGTTTGGCCCAAGGGTTATAGTTTGCTGACCCCCAGTTATAAGCTTATGGCCCCACAGTTTGGGTTTCTCTTATTTAGCTGCTGCTTTGAGGTGTTTGAATTTAACCCAAAATATGTCAGTCTACATCTGTAATCAGTAAGCTGTGTAATTGCAAAGTTATGATATAAAGCAGTATGTATGCTGTATAATATAGATAACAATATATATTCCTGAGAATAAGGAGCTTATGTAAGGCACTGCTGTGTCTCCAGCACCTGGAGCAGTGGCTGCACAGTGTAGGTGGGGAGTAAGCCTTCATCCAGTGAATGAATATAAGTGTGCAAGCACATCTACACACACATGTGCACGCCAAGTAAGAAAACTACTGAAACGTGGCCCTTGCCTGACCTTAGAGTCTACTAACTTATGTATATACAGGCATACCTCGTTTTACTGCACTTTGCCTTATTTAGCTTCGCAGGTTTTTGGGGTTTTTTTTTTTTAACAAATTGAAGGTTTGTGGTAACTCTGCGTCGAGCAAGTCTAATGGTGCCATTTTTCCAACAGCATTTGCACACTTCATGTCTCTGTGTCCCATTTTGGCAATTCTTGCGATATTGCCAGCTTTTTCATTATTATTATATTTGTTAATGGTGGTCTCTGATCAGTGATCTTTGATTTTACTATTGCAAAGAGATCAAGGCTTGCTGAAGTCTCAAATGATGGTTAGCATTTTTTAGCAATAAAGTCTTTTGAAATTAAGGTTATGTACATTGTCTTTTTAGACATAGTTCTGTTGCACACTTAATACACTACAGTATACTGTAAACATAACTTTTATATGCACTGGGACACCAAAAAAATTATGTGACTTGTATTATTGCAATATTTGCTCTATTGGTGTGGTCTGGAACCGAACCATCAATGTCTCCGAGGTTTGCCTGTACTCTATGTGGAAGAAGTTACTTGGGATGGAGGAGAGCACACGTTGAATTCTAGATCCTGGCTCTAGACCCCATGTTACTGTAAATAGCTCTGGGAATATAAGGACTCATTTAACTTCTCTGGGCCTCCATCTGTTCCCTGAGTTTTTTTAATGAGTAGGAGATGCCAGACAGGCCTGAGATTCTCTAATTCTGTGAGCCTTGTTCCCTCATTTGATTTACCTGTCATAGGAATGGGCATCTTTTATTTCAGTACCCTAGGAGATCTGAAGTGCTTTCTTGTTACCTAGTAAAGTTGTGATCTACGGGATGAGCTTTAATGAATAGCAGATTTTTACTCAGTCTCTCTCAGAATCCACATCCTTCTTCATACTCCGTTACTGGCTACTCTTACCCAAGGCACCCTTGTGAATGACGTGCTGAGCGGGTATCTGAGGAACTCTCCTCTGTTTAGTGTTTCTTCAGTGACTCTCCCTTACCCTCTTCCTCCACGGCTCCTTGTCCCTGCAGTGAACATCAGCAAGATAAAATATTCCCTCTGGTGCTTCCTTAATGCAAATTTTGCTGCAGTCTTTAAATGTTGCAATAATGGCATTGAGGAATTTGAATAGCTATTTGGAAAATACAACCATCTGTATGTCACGTCACATTGACACCAAAATAAGTGCCACATGACTTACCCAATCCCTGTTAACAAATCACCCCTAGAAAGGCTTGAAGAAAATAGAATATTTTTCAAACTTCCAGAGTGAGAAGGATTTGTAAAAGCTTAAGTGACAGAAGAAATCACGAAGGAGAAGAATCAGGAGATTTGACACAGGAAAATTTCTCCTGTTTGCAAAAGCAAAGCAAAAGAGAAGGAAAAGGAAAAGAAAAACCCACAGTCTGAAAAAATGTGTCTGTAAAAATGACAAAATGCTTATCTATTTACAACACGGAAAATTCATATAAACTGGTAAGAAACACTTTAGGTCTCCAATTAAAGGATTCACAAAGGACATGAACAGTCAATTCACAATAAAAGAAATAAAAGCTAAGGACTTAACATCAGGAAAAATGTTCAACCTCGCTAGCCGTCAAACTAAAACTCACAAGTGGCTTATCTTTCACCTATTAAGTTAGGAGCACGTCTTGCAATGTTACCCACTGTTGCCAGAAGCTGCCGATCCTCCTGTGGCCATGGCCTTGCAAAGTGGTAGAACTTTTGAAAACTAATTAGTATATACCAAGAGCCTTGAAAATGTAATGCGCTGTGACCCAGTAATCCTGCTTCTGGGAATTTATCTGTAGGAAAAAAAAAAAAAAAAAAAAAACCAGCCAGTGGAATATTAATTTTAACTTAAAATTCAGTTTTAAGGAAATATTTAAGTAGAGTAGGATAAGTTTACCCCATGGATATAATAATATCATTTAAAACTATTAATTCATAATTATTTTCATAAATTTTTTGAGCACCAACTGTGTGCCAGGTATATAAAACAGCATGGGAAAATACAAAGTGTTCGTTATCGTTATTATTATATTTTGTAAATATTATATGTTATATTTTATAATATAATAATATATTCTTCAATAATGCTTACCATGAGCCAGGCATTGTTCTTAGTGCTTTGCATATAAAAACCCATCTGAGCCTCACCACAAACATATGAGGCAGGTGCTGATATTATTCCCATTTTTCAGATGAGGTAATTGAGGCACAAAGTACATACCTTGTCCCAGCTCATACAGCTGCTGAGTGGAACAGATGGCATTCAAACTCAGGTATTCTGGATCTTAAGTCCTTATTCTTTATTTTTTTCTTTATTTTTTTATCGGAGTATAGTTGATTTACAATGTTGTGTTAGTTTCAGGTGTACAGCAAAGTGAATCAGTTATACATATACATATATCCACTCTTTTTTTAGATTCTTTTCCCATATAGGTCATTACAGAGTATTGAGTAGAGTTCCCTGTGCTATACAGCAGGTTTTTATTAGTTATCTATTTTATATATAGTAGTGTGTATATGTCAGTCCCAATCTCCCAATTTATCCCTCGCCCGACTTATCCCCTGGTAACCATAGGTTTGTTTTCTACATCTGTGACTCGACTCTACTTCTGTTTTGTAAAGAAGTTCATTTGTACCCTTTTTCTTAAATTCCACATATAAGTGATATCATGTGATATTTGTCTTTCTTTTTTAATTAATTAATTAATTTTTTTTTTTTTTTTTTTTTTGGCTGTGTTGGGTCTTCGTTTCTGTGCGAGGGCTTTCTCTAGTTGCAGCAAGTGGGGGCCACTCTTCATCGCGGTGCGCGGGCCTCTCACTATCGCGGCCTCTCTTGCTGCGGAGCGCAGGCTCCAGACGCGCAGGCTCAGTAGTTGTGGCTCACGGGCCTAGTTGCTTCGCGGCATGTGGGATCTTCCCAGACCAGGGCTCGAACCCGTGTCCCCTGCATCGGCAGGCAGATTCTCAACCACTGCGCCACCAGGGAAGCCCGTGATATTTGTCTTAAATGCTTATTCTTAACCACTATGCAGTTAACAACAACAATTTAAAAATAAAGATGCTTACTTTTTCAAAAATAAAAAAAAGAATACCAAAAATGTAATGTTGTTCGTATTGAGGCAGCAAGAGGGTGGGTACTGTTTTCTGGTCTCAGTCTCTCAATCTGTGTCATTTTAAATTACGAAATACTTAGGTTGTTCACGTTCTCTTCCGTTGGCTGTCCCAGTGTTTGAGGTTGCATTACCTGTGCACAGGTGTCCTTCACCAAAAATCTTTGCGATGCTGAAGATCAGTGATGGCTTGGATTGCAGTGAGCCTTGGATTGGGTTGACAAGGGCGCCCTGGCTCACTCCCTACAGACACAGCGAGGGGAGATGTGAACTGAGGGGAGAGGAAGCTGTGTAGATGAGGGATTACAGAGCGCGTGGGCTGGGCTGTTCCCCATGCTGTAGCCCAGAGCGTTTGCCGTGGCACCTCTATGTTTATACATTTATTAATTTAGGGAGCTCTCCCCAGTGCCGTAAGCCTGAGGGTACTTGAAGCTATTCTTAAAGATGGTAATTAAAATTATCTGTTTTAATTCTAAAAACTAGTTTAAAATAATCACTCATAATATTCTGTTGATAAGACTAGTCTTAGAGGATGGATTTGCTGAAGCAATGTCAGGGACTCAGGGCCCCCACTGAAAATATTCTATTTGTCTACAAAATGTGACTGAACTGGTTCAATATTTAGATAAGAGACTGGCAATCATGGTGCTGGCTTTCCTTGTACCAAGGGAGGAATGTATTCTAAAGGCATGTTCCATCCGTTCTCGTGGGTCAGTAAGTGAGGTCACCTACTGTCTGTCCAGGAACCAAGTTCACTTCTGCTAAGGAACAAGATTTTAAAAATTGTCAACTTGGGACTTCCCTGGCGGTCCAGTGGTTGGGACTCCGAGCTTCAATGCAGGGGGCGTGGGTTCAATCCCTGGTTGGGGAGCTAGGATCCTGCATGCCATGCCGTGGGGCATGCCCAAAAAGTAAAATTAAAAGGAAAATTAAAATTGTCAACTGAAGTAAGGGTTGGGTACTCTGGGCATAAGTGCAGCTCTGACAGGAACAGGACTTGAAAACATTGTAAGCCAGTAAATATTTTCCCTTCCTCATTTTACAAACTTTTTTTAATTAGACAAGTAATTTATGGTCACTCCAGAAAATGTTGAAAACCCAAATAAAAGAAAACAAGCATAAGGCTGATCATTTCATACGCTAGATGTAGCCACCATTACAGCTTTGTTTACTTCTGGATTTTTTTATGCCTATATATAAAATATGATTTATATTTTTAATCTCCTAATAAAGGAACTTTGTTTCTAGAGTTTAAAATCACTAGATTACTTAATTGGCTGATTTGAAGGGAAGGGAAGCACAGTCTCCCTATATTTTCAACCCTAGCCTAAAACTATGGGGTTGCATTAAATTGGCTTGGGGAGAATTGATGTCTTAACAATATTGAGTCTCTTGAACATTTACAATGGATAGCTCTCCAGTTATTTAGGGTTTATAATGTCCATTTTTATTTATTACAGTTTACCTTCAAGTGATATTATACCTCTTCATATGTAGTATAAGAACCTCACAATAACTTCTTCTCTCCCAGCCTTTATGTTATTGTCGTCATACATTTACCTATTATAAACCTTATAATACTTTGTTATTATTTTTTAAACAAAATTACTTTTATTATATTTTAAAGAGATTTTAAATCGAAAGAAAAATTCATCTATCTACCCATGCAGTTATCATTTCCAGTGTTCTTCATTCTTTTTGTGTAGATCATTTTTTTATATTTGGTGTCGTTTTCCTTCTGCCTGAAGATTTTTTTTTTAACATTTCTTATAATTTGGGTCTGCTGGTGATGAATTCTTTTGACTTTTTTTTGCCTTCATTTTTGAAATATATTTTCATTGTGTATAAAGTTGCAGGTTGACAGTTGTTTCTTTCAGTACTTTATAAAGATGTCACTCCACTACTTCTCACTTGCATTGCTCGCAGTGAGAAATCTGCTGTCATGCTTACTTTTGTTCCTCTGCACGTAATGTAGCTTTTTCCCTCCGGCTGCTTTTAGGATATTTTTCTTTATCACTCATTTTGAGCATTTTGATTATGATGTCCCTTGGTATAGATTTCTTTACCTTTGGGGTTCATTGTGTCTCTTGGATCTGTGGGTCTGTGGTTTTCCTCAAATTTGGGAAAATTTTGGCCTTTTCACATATTTTTTCTGCCCTCCCTACCCCATTAGGGACTTCAACTGAACTTCTATCAAGCTACCTGCAGGCGTCCCATAGCTCACTGATGCCCTTTTCATTTTTGTGATTCTTTTTCCTCTGTGTTTCATTTCAGATCATTTCTATTGCTATTTCTTCAGGTTCACTAATCTTTTCTTCTGCCATGTCTAAATTGCTGGTAATCCCACCCAGTGCATTTTTCATCTCAGACATTGTAACTTTCATCTCTAGAAATTTGGATTGGATCTTTTTATATCTTTCATGTCTCTACTTAACTTTCCAAACATGTGGAATACAGTTACAATAACTGCTCTTATGTCTTTGCCTGCAAATTCTAACAGCTTTGTCAGTTCTGGGTCAGTTTTGATTGGCTGATTATTCTTTTCGTTTTGGGTTGTGTTTTCTTGTTTCTTGGCATGCTGATAATCTTTGTTTGCATATCAGACATTGTGGTCGTTACCTTGTTGGGCACTATATATTTTATATTCCTATAAATATTCTTGACCTTTGTCTTAGAATTCAGTTAATTACTTGGCAACTTTGATCTTTTTGGGGTCTTGCTTTTATGATTTGTTAGGCAGGTCTGGAGCAGTGCTCCATCGAGGGCTAATCATTACCCACTACTCAAAGATCTTCCTCAGTTTTCTACTCAATGCCTTGGGAATTATGAGTTTTTCTAATTTGGCCAGTGGAAACAGATGCTGTTCTCTAAGCCTTTCAGATGGGTTTTTTCCCTCTAACTTTGGGTGGTTTCCTCACACACATGCTCTGACCCCTACTCTGCTGAATGTCCTTCAGGGACCCTCTGCAGGTCTCCAGGTTCCTCTCCTGTGCTGCTCTTTCCTCTCTGGTGTTCTGTCCTGCAAAGTCCAGCCATGTTAATCTCCTCAGACCCTCAGCTCTATCTCCTCAACTCAGTGAGTCTGCCAGGCCATTCCCCAACCCTGCACTGCAGCCTGGAAAGGAAAGTCTCTCAAGGCAGGAAGCAGGGCAAACCTAGAGCCTGCCTGTTTTCTTTCCTCTCTCTCAGGGGTCACTCCTCTTTATTGCCTCATGTCCAATGTTGTGAAAACTGTTGTTTGATAAATTTTGTCTGCTTTTTGTCAGTTGATAAATAGCAATGGTAAATCCCGTCTCTGACACTCCATCTTGAATGGTAGCAGAAGTCTCCTGACACTAGATTTCAGTGGCCTCTTGACTTGTTTACTCCTGGTTTTGAGGGAGAGTCCTGTGCCCTGATGAAGAGTATGGACATTAGAGCCTGATCAAGTGAAATCTCTGCTCCACCACTTCCTAGCCACGTGACCAAGGCCATGTTAACCTGGCTGTGCCTCCCTTCCCTAGTCTGTAAAATGGGGGTGATAATAGTCATGCCTCGTTGGATTTTTGAGAGGATAAAATGAGATAGCGCATTTAAAGCATGATAACCCATTTAACGCATCTAAAGTTTCTAGAACTTGGTAACACATTCATCTTAGCTATTGTTGTCATTTTATTTTAATTCTTATGAGACGCCAATACACACTTGCCAATTGAATATCTACTTTTGGCCCGAGAACCACTAGTGTCATCACCATAGGTGACTGGGACCTGGGATCCAGCGCTGGGAGAGCTGGAAACCTCAGCTTGTGCTCCCTGAATGATGATGTAGACATGAGGCCCCAAATCCCCCACCCATAATTGCTATTATTCTAGGGTTTTCATCTCCTAAATAACAGACCTGGGTTTGTTTGTTTTTTTAATGTTTCAGGGGAAGACAGGAAGACCCCCAGTGAATCAAACAGCCCCTCTTCATCCTCCCTCTCAGCTCTGAGTGATTCAGCCAACAGCAAAGACGATTCAGACAGCTCCCAGAAAAACAAGAGCGGAAACAACCTGCTGGTCATCTCTGTCGTGCCTGGGAGCCAGTCCTCACTGAATAGTGAGGAAAAGCCAGAGAAAGGTAAGGGAGGAGGTGGGCTGATCTACTCAACCCTGCCCACTCTGGCGGGGATGACCCAGTCTTGAGAATAAGCCCTTGACAGAAGTGATGTTGGAAAACAGATATTAGGCCTGGGAACAGTATAGTACGTATCATCTAAAATTTACGTGTGCTTTTTGGCTTGATTTGCATCTGTATATGGGGTGGAAAGATGGGGAGTGTGACATTGATTCCGAAGCTGTATGTTTAACTCCTTTTAGCCCGGAGATGCAGGGAACAGTGCCTGGAAGGGTACAGCTGGAGGGTGGGGGGTCTCTGTCCTACTCCTGCCCTCCTGTCCCTCTGCCCCATGCACCCGTACACCCAGCCTCGGTCCTTTCAGGGTTCGAATGCGTTTTTTGCAACTTTGTCTGCAAGACGAAGAACATGTTTGAGCGCCATCTGCAGATCCACCTCATCACCCGGATGTTTGAGTGTGACGTGTGCCACAAGTTCATGAAGACCCCCGAACAGCTGCTGGAGCATAAGAAATGCCACACTGTCCCCACCGGTGGGCTCAAGTAAGGAAAGCAAGTACAGAACCTTTTACTGTGTTGTTTATTAAACACCCTTTCCCCATCCCTACCCCATCCCCTCCCCTGAAGGTTTTGGGGTCATGGAGAAGGGGGGCTTGTCATGGGGGGCGTTAGGCACCTCTGCTGCCTTTAGCTGGATAGGAATTAGATCTGCCCCCCAAGAGGTTGGCAGATATCAGCAGGAGAATACATTTCACGAGGCGACTTGCTGAAGCAGCTCGGCACAGGCCTGCAAGGGTAGACCCATCCTACACTGCTTGAGTTTTGCTCAGACTTGATTTTAAGGGACTTGGGGGTTAGTGTCCCCAGGTGTAAATCATTACACTGACACTGCACTTCACCCTCTATTTTTTAGATGATTTGCCGCAAGTCTTTTAAATAAGCACCACAGCTACCCCATACACACACCCACCCCCAAATATCGGATCCTTGCCAGTGTGAACAGGCAAGAGGCACCATTTTTCATGCAAAGATCATGTGCCTCGTGTCTTCCTGCACAGATGCCTTATGCCTTCCCAGGAGCTGGAATTGGGATCTCCCTGGTGTAGCCTTCGTGAGATCTGACATTTCCGGTCACATGTTCTTCACAGATCCCCAGAGACCTAGACAATGAGCATCATCATTAACCAATATTTGCAACAAGCCCTCTGGTCTGAAGAGAGACCCATCCGTTATTATCAAATGCACTGTGTGTCTGGCTTGATAATAGGTGCTAAAGGGCAAACAAGGAATAAAACATAATTTCCACCCTCGGGAAACGTACGTCCGAGCACAAGCAGAGTTTAATCTTCCCAGTGCTTCTGAAATCAGAGTCCCTGTTCATGAGGCACTCACGGTCTAGTAAAGAGAAAAAAGCATCTGTCACTGGGCACAGAAAGACATACCACTTTCAAAGCATAATTATTCATGTTTGGCTGAAATGATCATGTTATTAAAAGAATGAAAAATGACATTGTACTTAATAGAAGAACAAAAAAACCTTTTGTTTGTAAACCTTTTTTATCTTTGAAACTCACAACTTGCCAGAGAAGTGGCATGACTGTCCTGAATGGGTGAGGGGTGGAGAGACCCAGAAGGAGCCTGGGAGTCGAGTCGGGGGCTCCGTGCAGGATGGACTCCCCGGGCTCCTGCCTGGTCAGGGGGACCCTCCTCAAGAACTTGCCCAGAGGAGCAACACCTACCGTTGGATCCCATTTTGTTTCACCCTTGGGGGTGATTAGGGGGGAGGGGGAGGGGTGGGTAAATGGAATGGAGGGAGGGGCGATTATCATTCCCGACCACCAGTAAATGGGAAATGCCTAGCACGAGCTTATTTGGGAATTTGATTTGGTTTATTCCCACTGTCCCTTTCTAGATATTTGTGTACTCATGTTTAAAAAAAAAAAAAAAAAAAAAAAAAGCCATGTATTTCCGTGGTTGGAGTAGCACTCATTGCCCTGCCCAGACGCCCAGTCACACCCATTACCTGCGGCCCCAGCCAGTTGTGGCTTTGCCAGTCAGGCCCCCTTTCTTCGGGGACCTAAGGAGTCCCGAGCCTCCGACCCACTGGGGAGGATGCAGAGTGAACGCTGTTGCTTTTGTGGGTGTAAAAGCCCACTTCCCGTACAGCGCTAATGGTCCCCTATGTAATAGTTTATGTTCTAGGATGACCAAGTAGAAGAATACTTTGAAAAAATTGCTAAAGCCTTCTGGCTGTACAGTGCATCTTTGTTTTGTTTTGTTTTGTTTTCCCTTTGCCGTATCAGAGCATTAATTTGCCTGAGAGAGTGTCTTTACGATAAATAACGGGAGCACGGAAAACCCTTAGCACTCTGCCTGAGCAGCGAAAGAAAGATTGAGCCGTGGGTCACAGAAATGTCCTTAACGTGAAACAGACTGCCGATGTCTAAATTGCTTTTCTGTGATGGGACTGCTTGTACTCTATATCCTGTTCATAATGCAGATCAAATAAGATTATACTATTATTTTTCTTTTGCCGTAGCTCAGGACAGTGGTGAGTTTCAGACTCCTCTAGGTAAGGCCCAGCTTGGCGTAGGGGTTGTGTGTGCACCTGACCTGGGAATGGGCTTTATATTTCTCTCGTGTGCACTCTTCTGTGAGCTGAGGTTCCGAGGCTAACGGCGGGCTTGGTGCTGAGGAGCAGTGCACGGGCACTGGGTGTGTTGGGCTCTGCTGAAAACCTCTCCAAACCCTCCGAGGACGATTCACTCCCAGGCCCTGCCCTGCAGGTGCCAGGCCAGAGCCGAGGCAGCCACTTTTGCATTTGCATTCTTTTGGTAAAGAGAGCACACACGCTACAGCTATCATATCAGCCACCGACTCGAGCCCGGCAGCTTCTACAGAGCGAAGCTCAGCAGAATCCGTAAACCTGCCCTCCCCGTCCTCCTCGCCCCTCCGGAGAGCCGGGAGGCTTGGGGGTAGCGTAGCCTCACTGCCTAGGATGGAGAGACCCAGGCTTTGTCCCAGGGCACAGCCGGCCCGATAAGGCGGCAGAGCTGGGACTGAAACCGGCCCTTCTGGATAGACTCTGCCTAAATTACCTGTAGAGACCAGTCCAGTAATGAATCAGTGCCCACCATGTGCTGAGTACTCTACCGAGCTCTGCAGAGAATGCAGAAGAAAAGGGGGATACGGTCCTGCCCGCTGAGGATTTATGATCCCTTTGGATGATTATTAGTTCCATGACGTAATAACACTAATCATTAATAATGCATTAATAATGTCTTCAAGCTCCAGAGAGCAGTCGCCTCCCTCCCCCCCTCCCTCATTCCTAGATGGGCTGGTGGGTGGGCTTCCTTCTGACGAGCCCGTTGCTGGTCCTCCCCCCCCCCTTCCCTGATGGGGACCCCAGGGCTGTAGGAGACAGGTTTTAGGAGCACAGGTCTCTGCATCTACACACACACTCCCACACGCAGACACACACCCAGGCCTTCTCGTCCTAACCACCCTTTAATCAGCACGATTCTGACCCCTACGACTTTCTGTTTGCTGGAGGTAGCTCTCCCCCTATAAGCTGTTCTTCAAAACTCTTAGCCTTTCTGCGTGTGCTTGGTGTGGTGCATGAAAAGTCGATTCTTTGTGTTGCTCCCATCTCGAGGGGAGGTCGTGAGGGTTAGCCCTCGGCCGAGGCCACTGGGGGGGCCGGGGAGGGCTCCGAGGGGCCGGGCGGGGAGGACGGAGGGGAGAACCGCTTAGCCGGGCGCCCCCTCCCGCACTGGCTCTGCTCCCCTTCCTGGGGGCCGGCGTCCGCGGGTGCAGCCAGGAGACCCCGAGCAGGCCGAGGGACGGCTCCGTCCGCCGCAGAGCCAGAAGAGGGTCCTCGTTCCCCACCCCACCCCACCCCCCCCGCAGGAGGCGGCAGGGCCGGGCTGGGCAGGGGGCAGGCCGGGCCTCGGAGCTGGGCGGGCGGCCGAGGGCAGGCTGGTGAGGCGGGGAGCAGCCGGGCGGCCGCCGAGCCCGCGTGGCTGACCCGCCCCTGTCCTTGCTTTCCCCCCCTCCCCCCGCTCCCCGCCCGCAGGTGCCCATTCTGCATTTATTCCACCAACCGCCCCGCCGCCATGGAGTGCCACCTCAAGACCCACTACAAGATGGAGTACAAGTGCCGGATCTGCCAGACGGTGAAGGCCAACCAGCTGGAGCTGGAGACGCACACCCGCGAGCATCGCCTCGGCAACCACTACAAGTGCGACCAGTGCGGCTACCTGTCCAAGACCGCCAACAAGCTCATCGAGCACGTGCGCGTGCACACCGGGGAGCGGCCCTTCCACTGTGACCAGTGCAGCTACAGCTGCAAACGCAAGGACAATCTCAACCTGCACAAGAAGCTGAAGCACGCCCCGCGCCAGACCTTCAGCTGCGAAGAGTGCCTGTTCAAGACCACTCACCCCTTCGTCTTCAGCCGCCACGTCAAGAAGCACCAGAGCGCGGACAGCCCCGAGGAGGACAAGAAGGGCCCGGCTCCGGCCCCCAAGGAAGCCGCCGGCCCCGGGGCCCCGCTCCTTGTGGTCGGCAGCGCCCGCCACCTCCTGTCTCCCCTGTCGGTCATGTCCGCCTCCCAGGCTCTGCAGACCGTGGCCCTGTCGGCCGCCCACGGCGGTGTCGGCGGCGGCAGCGGCGGCGGCGGCTCCGAGCCCAACCTGGCACTCAAGGCCTTGCCCTTGAATGGCTCCCCTTTGCGCTTTGACAAGTACCGGAACTCGGATTTCGCCCATCTCATTCCCTTGACCATGTTATATCCCAAGAACCAGTTGGATCTCACATTCCACCCTCCCCGACCTCAGACTGCGCCGCCCAGCATCCCGTCCCCCAAACACTCCTTCCTCGCCTATCTCGGACTGAGAGAGAGAGCGGAGACTGTCTGAGGGCAGCCGGGCTCTGTACCAAAAACCAAGAGACAGAGACAAAAACACAAAACTCACAGAACTTAAACACAACCCCAGCAGGTGTACGTTGCTGCAAAACCTACAGACCCGCCCAGGTCTGACCACGTGTACTGTATATCTTTAGTGAGGAATAGAGAATTGGCTCTGTGTGTATACCTATTGCATTGACCTGAAAGCTGCTTTATCCGATCTTCAGAGAGGTGACCTACTGCATCCGTCTACCTTCAGAGGCATGCCTCCCCAGCCACACACTCCCACCCTCAGCCCTTCTCCGTCCTTTGAAAGGAAATTCGTCTTGTTAAACCCTAAAGAGAGTGTCCTTAATAGCAATCAGCACTCGTAAGCTTCTGTACCGGTGCATTTTGTTTTCTGTTGGGTGAATGGGGCGTGTGGGCGTTTGTGGATTTGGAAAGAGACAGCCGTGTGTCGTGTGCCATAACATTTGCACATTCTTCGTACTGGCTTCTTTCACAGGGATGAACGTTCTTTGCCCTCCTGGGTTGTTCATCCACGGCAGTCGCTCCCCGAGCTCCTTCATTACCTTTCCCTCTCTATTTTGTGGCTACAGAGTGGTAGGGCCTGGTGCTTAGGCGATGAAGGAATGGTAGACATCTCAGTGCTGCCTGAGATTTCCGACGGAGTCCTGGAGACCTTTTGCTCGCATCTCTGGTTATGAAGATGCGAGCAGTTGAGAGCCCCATCTGGAAGAAATAGCTTGCAGCGCTGCAGCCAACATCACAACACTTAAGTGTGTTTTGTGTGTGTGTCCATACGTATGCAGTGTGTATGGTACACACACACAGTGCATCATTTTTTTAAGGGCAGATTATATATATATATGTATGTGATGTATTAAGTCAGTGGTTACCATTTGTTTGCAGGAAAAGAAAAATTGTATGAGTGAAAAATTTTATGGTTGATAAATCCAGCCAAGGAGATTAAAAGGGGTTTGGATAAATTCTGGGTATAAATGCTCAGACTAAAAAAGAAATGGCAGTTTTGCACAGTGCTTTTGGTCTTGCACTAGTTTTTGTTTCTCATCTGCAAAAAAGAAAAGTAAAATAAAAGGAAGAAAATGTACCTTTTTTATGGAAAGAGTAGACTGTATGTTTGAAACATTTGTCATAACCTCTTTGACATATAACGACCCAACAGAAAGGTGCTGTTTAGTCCTACCGTTCAGTTTATGCCCCTGAGACATTTCCATTGTGTTTGCAGGTCGTCAGGCTATAGCAGTATTCTCCATGTTATTAATAATTCTGTATTCCATTTTGTTAACACCTGGTAGATATAACCTGCTAGGAAGCTAACTTTATACTTATTTAAAGCTCTTATTTTGTGGTCATTAAAATGGCAACTTATGTGCAGCACTTTATTGCAGCAAGAAGCAGATATGGATTTGTTGTACAGCCCTTTGCTATTCTTAAAAAGTAATGGGTGATTTAAAAAGAAGAAAAGGAAAAGAATCTTTGGCTAAACATGTTAATGGCTTGTATTTTTTAAGACAACAGAATTTCCAGTATGAAACAGGCTGAAGAGCAGAAAGAAATGTGCTTTGTATAATAATGAGAAGTTTGGAATATAAAAGTTTATATATTATTTATCTATTGAAGAACTGGTGTACAGGAGGAATGCTTTCTTACTGCGTTGCTGTTTTCCATCATGTGTTATCCTAGGGTTGGGATTTTTTTTTTCATCTACTCCACCGGGGGAAAATAAAAGCATCCCTAATTTTCTTCCTCTAGTCAGTTTGCTTCACTGAAAGCTCCCCTTGAAATTGGTACCGTTCTACAGGAGTCCAGAAGTCTGTACCTTCTGTCCACACCATGGTCGTCCCCTGTACCCACCCTTCCTCCCCCAGACCTAGCAGGTGTGCTACACTTCCCTTGCCAGTCATCCAGCCCTGGCAAACCTGTTTACACTAAGGAGATGTCTCCAGGGGCAGGGAAGCTGAGCCAGCTAGGGCAGGAAGCTCCCGCACCCTGGGTCATCTTCCAGCAGAGACATCTGTTCTTGGCCACGTTTGAAACGTCATTCAACGTCGCCATATCAATGTCTCAGTAAAAGACACTATAGACAGTTATGGACAATACACTCCAAGAATACTGGGCTTATGGGTGGATTGGTTTTTTTAAAGTCACGTCTTTTTCCCCATATAATGGAGAATGTGCCACTTGGCTAATCATGTGCTTTCACAACTACAAGTTCAGTGATGTCAGGAAAGAGGGCCATGGTGATCCCACAGAGGCTGGCAGAAGGGCGAATCCCACGTGAGCACCAGCAGGTTAAAAACCTGAAGGGTGGCCCTGACAATTTAAACTGCGGATTTTACAGCATGCCACTTGTGCAATACGAGGTCCTAGGGTGAAACTTTCAAGATCAAGAAGGGTTTTGGAAGGAGACAATTACCGCTCAGATGCTTGCCACTGAACTTGTATTTGAATGACTTAGTCATGCTTAATGTAATTGGGCAACTTTTTTAGCACTTTGGAAAGAGTCATCCATCTTTCTGGTAAATTATAAAAGTTTTCTGAGTGAGAAAAGGTGTGTTTGGAGTTTGTTTGACTTTTTATATTATTATTATTGTTATTAATAAAGAAAAATCTACAGCATTTTTCAGACTCCACCGAAGTAATATGTACCCCTGAATTTGGTTTGCAGTTTGATACTCAGGGAAGGATGTATTCCATAGATATCCTTTCCGTGTAGAACACTAATGTCTTTGAGATAGTCACCTGCCAACTAACTTCAATTCTGTTTTCACTATGCATTCTTCAATGAAAGCTAGCTTATTTTTCCATATAGTAATGCAGTTAGAGCTCTCAGCACTTTCTTCTCTCCTTTTTTTAACTCCTCATACTATGTTCAGATGATCATACTGTCAAGGTTTATGTACATTACTGAAAATTTGTATTGTATAAAGCTTTTTGCATTACAAGGCTGTACAGGGTCATTTTGACAGTAACTGGTATATTCCTTTGCATCTTATGTTGCATTGCCAATTTCTAGTGTATCCAGTTTGGAAGTATAATATACTCTAATTAAAAAAAAAAAAAAGGTTGGCTATACTCTTGTTTCTTTTTCTTTCTTGGGTGCCATCCTTGGCTACTTGTTAATCTCACGGTTTTGTCTTGCTTTGTTCTGATTTTCACATTTCAGTGTATTTTAGATAAGTTAAGGAAGTGTCCACTACTAGTTATAACTACTGCAAAATGCAAGTTTTGAACAACCATGGTTCTAATGCAAACTGTTACTATGTAAATCATTCATGGCCATTAGGATCAAGAGTGTATCCATCAATCAGTACAGCTGCAGGCCGGCTCCTTCCTGAAAATACTTAGTGACATTTAAAAGTGTTCACCAGCCTTACCCTCTCCTGCTTAACAGCATTTTATTGACCCCATAGCCATAGGGGGGAGAAGCAGATGAGTAATTCCATTTGTCTTAATGAAGTCTGGCAACTATGAGACTGTAATGAGGGGGGAAATGATATGCTTTGCAAGCTAAATAATAATCTATCCAAATGCAAGTAAGGGTTCCCCATTCAAAGGAAGGTGCCAGAGAAAGAAACTGAGCCCAAAAGAGAGAAAGAGAGAGAGAGAGTGAGAAAGCACACTGATACGTTGAAACAATTTTTTTAAAAATCCATTTTTAAGTTCTGTCCATTAGAGAACTCCCCCATGAATCCTTGATGGTTGATGAAAAATATAAAGCAGCAAAAGAGAATATTTTGCCTGGTTCACAATTTGCATGCTTCTAAGTATAACGTCCTTGGCTTGTTGGAAGAAATTTTGAACTGCTTCACTCTAACATTTAAAAAGATCAAATTTACCTTTTATAAAATGAGATAATGTAGGAGAACCCACTTTGAAAATGGCCAGACACTATTCTCCCCTTCATTTGTTCATCCAGGAACTGTGTTTAAGTGATTGAATCAAGTTCTCTCACTTGATTCAAATACTCAGTTTGTTTGGGGATGGCTGGTATTTATTGAAAATATTAAAGTAAGTCAGACTTCTTGGCTTTTTGCTAGCACTACAGCAGGCATGGCATCTCATTTTGTGTACGTATTTTTTTCCCTTAGATTCCACACCTACCTCACGTTTTCCCTTTGGTTGAAAAAAGCCAGAAGTAGAAAGAAAATAATCATCAGTTTGGCAATTGTTTCCTCTGTTAATGGGCTCCCAGTGACGTTGAGGAGTGGCTGGGGTGGGAGCCCCATGCATGGCAGGACCCACCTCATCCTTCCTCTCCTTCACTCACCCAGAGAGCGCTGCATGTGGACTCCAAGCCAGTCATGCGGCCCCTGTTTGAATTTAATACCAGATCATCTATACTTTTCCTACTGTCGTGTTAAATAAATAGACTGTAAGCGAAGACTCAAGGCCATGTTTTCTATAACGTCTCTACGGCTGATTGGCCCCATTTGGTGGACACCAGAAACCATCCTTGACCGTTTCATAGAGCCGCAGTGCTGGTCACGGGGGAACAAGGAGAAATGTCAAGGCTTGATGAGCACCGGTACCTCCATACCCACAGTCAGGGCGTCACATTAGAACCCTCGCTTGCCAAAGGTCACGTGGGGCTCATGAAGGATTTGCAGGGGAAGGCATGTCTCCTTAGTGGCCGAAACACAGAATCAAGTCACCTCGGAGCTTTCAGTCCTTGGGGAGGAGCTCATACAAAAGGGGAGGGAGGGATGGAAAGGGACAGCAGCTGAGTGATCTCAACCGTTTGAAGTGGGACATAAGCGGTCAGGGGGCTCGTGCAAAATAAACAAAACCTCATCAGTTTCTCACTCAGAGAATGTAAAACTGGAATCTTTCCCAACGGTGACTTAGAACCTGTGTGCAAAATCGCAGGATCTGAGAATACGCTTGGGATTCGGACTCCATTCCAAGGAGCCATCAACCAGAGATGTTCAAGAGACCCCAGCCAACAATCTTTTGCTTATAGAACTGTCTCAAAACAAGAATCTCACGCAAAGTGAGCTTTATTTTGCAAGTAATTACAATTCACTAAGAAAGCAAATGTCCATAATGCAGGCCCTGGGGTAAATAAAATGTGGCTCTGGGGACCTAGGGGCCCATTCTTCTCCCGTCCAAGGTCTGAATTATATGAGGTTATCAATCAGGGTCTCTTCTTTATGAGGTAGTAGTTCTCCCACTCATAATTCTTTCTTGATAGTTGGAGCTGTGAAACAGGAAAATGTCAATCCTGCTCATGTTGGTAGGAGCTGCAAAGGAGAAAAGGAAAATCAATTGCTGTATCCCCTTAGAATTCCTTTTTTGATGGAGTTAAGGTAAGTATAGTTAATTCGTTGTCAGTTTTCAATAGAATTATGGAACTAGAACACAGAATCTATCTCAGTTCATACTTCTAAATTATTTTCCCCTACACCAGCCCCTACAGGTGGCTTTCTACCCTATTTAGTGAGACGATCTGGATTACAGATAATGTTTATCCAACCACAAAAGACATTCCTGTGGAGTTAGATCGCCTGAGTTTGAAGTCTGACTCGAACGCACCTTATAAAAAGAAAGATTGAACTAGATGGTCTCTAAGACCCCTTCCACCCTAACAGATGACACATAATATACGAAGATTCCATTGCTCTTTCTAAACAAGCAAAAGTCAGTAGTCTTTTGAAGCAAAAGTGGTCACAAAGCAGAATCCTCGCAGGGCAGTTAGAGCAAAAAATGGCACCTCAACATTTTCAAGCCACAACAGACTTAAGGGAGAAAACAATGACTAAAAATATTTTTTTGCCCACTTCAGAGTTTGGGAGGCCTAAAATGTGTCTCTTCTGATTAAACACTAAGTCATCATGCTTGGATTGCCTACAGTCATCTTGAGGGTGGCTTAAACGTATTTTACCAAACTATGGGTACTTAATCTGGTGAGATGAGTTGGGAGTAGCCAGGTGGGGATGGAAAGGTTTTGCCCTGCCCATCTTCATCTCTCTAACTCTGCCCCCTCCCTCTCCCATCACCTGCTTCCAACCTCCTCACAGTACAGCTGTGACTGCTAAGCTCTCTGCCGACCATGTTTCAGATGGTTTTCTGGGGAAGAGCAAATGGTTTCTTTTAACAGGTAGTGAAAGACATTTTAGTTTTAACATAATGAAAGAATATATTGATACTATTCTCATTTTGCCACTTTTTGAGGAAGACTCTCAGCCCAAGAACTCTAAGCACATTATCAAAGCTCCCAGGCTCTTCCATTGGATAGAAAGGCTCCATGTGTTTTACAGAGACACAGGAAATATCCGATCTGTCCCCATCATCAGACAAGCAAAACTAAAAGAGTAAACACTGGGCTAGGGCCTGAGAAATTTATCTAGGCATCCTCCAGCCTGAATTCTAGAATGATGTCTCTCCAGTCTGAAAGATTTCTAGATAAGAGATGCCATCACTTGGCTTCAGTGTTCTCTTATTTTTATTTAACTGCAATTCCTAATTAGCGGTCTACAGACTTCTCAGTGTGTATTATAAAGGACCATCAGGGACTTCCCTGGCGGTCCAGTAGTTAAGTCTTAGTTTTCCAATGCAGGGGGTGCGGGTTCGAGCTAAGATCTCACATGCCTCGCGGCCAAAAAACCAAAACATAAAACAGAAACAATATTGTAGCAAATTCAATAAAGACTTTAAAAATGGTCCACATCAAAAAAATCTTAAAAAAAATAAAGACCATCAAGTCCCCTGTCCCCTTATGTCCCACTTCAAATAGAATGCCTGTTAGAACATTCCCCATGCAATGAGTTTAATCAGCATTTGTAGCCTCTCTCTCTCTTTTCTGGGTTCTACTAAAAAGCTGAACCCTGACATTTATTTTGGAAAGAAATTCCAGAAATAAAGGTGGGAAACTAGATTCAAGCAAGTAAGAGGGGAAAGCCAATCCCAGGGCACATCGGTGAGTTAGTCACCATTGTGAACAACTGGGATGCAGTCCGTCTGGGAAACCTCAGGAGGAGCTTTGTAAATAAATGTATTTCAGAATTGACAGCCCAGGGGAGAGAAGGGAGAAGGGGCCGGAGTAGCCGCAGCGAGTGTTAACTCCCTTGCACTTCCAGCTTTGCCCATGATTTGGAGTGGCTGAGTAAGTCCCCACAGACAGCCACAGAGGTGGCAAAGAAGCCAGTGGTGCAGAAAGCAAGAGCTGCTTGGTGAAGCTGATGGAAGGTGCTGTCAATCACACCCGACCGTAGCCGGTTGCTACAGCAAAGGCTGGAGTAATAAGGTGAGTTTGTGAGATGCCGAACAATAGGCATCTGGTAAAATGGTCATATTTGGCTTAAATGTTGGCATCACTTTAGCCTCTAAACCAACGTTGGCTACACATCCAACCTATTAGGTTAGCTTGAAGCTCTTCTCCTTTCCTCCACTGGGAGCTGGGCAGAGCCAAGGCAGTGTTGGGTCATGGTGCAATGGAAGGGAAGAGGTGGCACATGAGAAGCAGGTAAAGGCCCTCTCACCTGTATGGCTCAGTTTAGAGTCCTCCCTCCTTTGGCGTTTGCTTTTTGATTTCTCTAACGAGATTGAGCCCTTCTAGGACTTGATTAAGGGGAAATCACTTGACAGGGACATGGGCTGTCTCCCACCTCAGCGAGCCTCCTTGACCTGGGAAAGCCCCATGAGAGCCCAAAATGAGGCCAGCGGCGAGGGGCCATCCCCCAGACTCGGTGGCCACCTTAAGCCCAAGCAAAAGGCACCCTGGTGGCTCTCCTAGGTCCTAACTTCTCGTGAATGCAGGTCCAGCAAAGGGGTTGGCAGCCAGAACTCATTTAGGAATAAAAAAGTTACATTTGCCTGGCATTTTCTTTGCACTTGTATCTCCCACGGGAACCTGGGGCTGAACAACGAGGTATCTGTCCTCATGGAAAACAACCGACTGAAAATTGAAATGTTCAGATATTTCACCTGTTTCTTTCCATCTCTAACCCACAACTGGCAGTCCTTTCACTAATGGAAGATTGGGCTAAGCATGCTTACGTAGAACATAGACAGACTGCATAGGGAACATACACAATACAGATATAAACATTATAGATTTGCATTTGTGTGAGAGCATCCAGAAGGAAGACCATGAATTTTATTATTCTGGAATTCACAATATTAAAAGATAGTATTTTTCATTTTTCCTTTGTACTGCTGAAAATAAATACAGGTTGAGGAAAGAGTAACATATGAAAAGAATAATTAAGGGTCAAAGAAATCTCATTAATCAGAATATCCCCTTGCCCATCTTTTCTACAATTAAATAAATGGGCATAGCAATGGGTCCTCACCATGCTATTGGTCAAGGTCCCATCTCTTTATGGCATCAGGCAATAGACATGGCAGCAATCACTGAATATGCAGGAGTCTTGGTTATGCAAAGAGGCCAATGTGTCTTTTTAAATGGGCAGAATAATAATTTCCCGTTGATGAAGGACTTTACAATTTGGCGTGTCTGCCTGTGAGGAAGGCTAAATTGTGTTTATGCGTGATTTTGTGTCACAGGATCCTGCCTTTAAATATGAGTTCCTCACATGACCCATAATCCACTGCCTCGCTCATTATTATTCTCTGCACCTGTTCTCCATAACCCAGAGTTTCCATCCCAGTTGCCATGTTCTAAAGCAAGCCCAAGCCTATCCAACCAATCACTTCTCCCTGCAAACCCCAGACTCCACTTCCACTCTAACCTTGACCAATTTCTCTCCTTTGCATTCATTATTTAGTGAGCAACCAATATGCGGAAAGTCATGTGCTGGCAGCTGGTAAGAAACAGAGGTAAGTAAGATGCATTCCCTAGCTTTGAGGCATTTACCAACGCATAGAAGAAATGCACTTTTGAGCAAATGCATTATAATACCAGGAAAAAATACGCATAAATTGCTATAGAAATATTGAATAAAGAGTGACTACTTCCAACCAGGGTGACAGGAGGCTTTGTGGGGGACAGAGCATGCCAACTGTAATCTAAAGGCTGAGTAGGATTCTCAGAGGCGGGAAAAGTGGGGAGGGCATTCCAGATTGAGAGAACAGCTTGAGGAAAAGCAAGAAGGTGAGAAATTGCATGGTGGGTTCTGTTGTGCTAGAAGATTATAATGAAACCAAACAAAGCCAGCTTGTGCAGGGCTTCGAATCCCTTGTTAAGGAGCCTGAACATCTAAACGACTCTCTAGTTAATAAGAGCTAAGAAAAAATTTTGAGGAGGAGAATGGCAGGATCTGACCTGTGTGTTAGGAAGATAATTCTAGCAGCGCTGCAAAAGGAGGACTCGAAAGACAAAAAAGAACCCGAGAGACGTGGTAGGTTCAAATATCCTGAACTGAAGGCATCATGTTCTCCCTTAAATCTGCCCCTTAAGCATGTGTTCTTTAGACCAATAAGGGCACACCCACCCTCCAAGTTACTTGAGCTCCAAAACTTGGGGTCAACTTTGCCTCCTTCTGTCTCTCCTCTGCCTTTCTCTTCCTCCCTTGCTTTGGACGCTAATCCATCAAATTCCTGCTCATTTTATCTGCCAAGACTTGTCTGAATCTCTCCTGTCTTTTCCCCTCTTCACATCTTGGCGCAGGTCCTCGGCATCCTTGCACAATAATTTCCTCTCTGAATAGGACCAGTCTTGGGTAGAAAAGCCTGTGAAGAAAGTATTCTAGAGATCAGAAGAAAGTTCGTGATCAGACTTGTAGACACAAAGGTGGTATTTGGAGCCAGCGGCAAGGGTGACAACACGATGGCGGCAAGAGCAACAACAACAAAGGCACCAAAGACAGAACCCTGGGAGACACCAACTTTACAGGAGGAGGAGGCCACACAGGAGACTGAGGAGCAACGATCAGAGAAGTCACGGCCGAGCACAGCGCTTAGTAGGAGCCGCGGGAAGAGGGTCACTTACATGAAATTGCACAGAAGGATGAGGAGGCTGAGGTTGAATTGCACAGCCTTTACCGATTTGCTGGTCCTTGGTGATCTTTCAGGATGCAGTGTCAGTGACAGGTTGGGGGTGGGAGCCAAATTCCAACAGGTTAAAGAATGAATTGATGGTGAGCAGCTGGTGACATGGAGAAAAGTCTACTCTTGTATTAAGTTTGGTAGTGAAAGAAAAAAAAAAATCATGCGTGCCTCGTACTTGCCCACAGATGTCAAATCATCCCTTCCCTCTCAGGGAGATCTAACCTGTCCCATTCCCTACTTCACAGTCCTTCGAAGAGAAGAGAAAGCTGCTAACCTTACAATCCCAGCCATGCTCCAAACCAATTTTCCTCATCATTTTTGGTACAATTCATCCTGTGAAGTGCATGTGGTCTGTCTTCATACCATCCCAGCTCTTGCTATCGGCCTGGACCAGTTTCTGTCAGTCAAAGACATCTGCAGGAAACGGGCTGCATGGGTAAAATTTAGTAGTACTTCTCCTAAATACAAGAGTCTGGAGAATTGCAAAAAAAGAAAAATGGTCAAGGGATGGAAAGCCACCCCCGCCACTACTGTGGCCAGAATGATAAAATAATAAGGATTCCAGTGTGAAAAGATGAAGGCTTAGAAAGGAATATGATAGGTCTCTTAAACGACATGATGGAGGGACTTCCCTGGTGGTCCAGTGGTTAAGACTCCATGCTTCCACTGCAGGGGGCACAGGTTTGATCCTGGTCGGGGAACTAAGATCCCACACGCAGTGCAGCCCGGCTAAAAAAAAAAAAAAAAAGAAAAGAAAACACATGATGGATATGGCCAGAAAGGACAGACTCAGCCACCAAATTCCAGAAGATTAGACCTCAGGGGTAAATCCTGAAGCTTAAAAGTGATTGTTTATGTTGGAGCCCTTGTCTCATGCTACCCTGACTGTCATTTCCTGATGCGTTGCAAACCCCACCTTTGTGGAGAGCAGTGGGTCTCCAGCCCTTCTAGGATGCACACCACTCAGCTGGGGTAAAAGAGCTACAACTCAGCGATCCTCCCCGTGCCTGCTGCCAACTCGCCAACAGGAAAAAAATAACCCTCATCAGACATAATGGAAAGAAGGGTACAGGGTTTTATGAGCTGGAAGTGAAATAATCTGTTTCTTATTAAATAGCATGAGAAAATTATTAATTCATGCCAGAAACACAAATATAAATATTATCATATTGAAAGCGTTTATTCTGAAGGAGACCATCTGGCAATGCCTCTCAGACCACACTTTGACAAGCAGAGTGTATGTGTCACCCTGGCGGGCTCTTCCATTAAAGCAGTGAATCCAGAGGAAGTGAAGATGGAAGGGTTTTTAAAGGGGAGTACTTTGCAGTAATGACATCTGCTAGATACTTATCACATGTTTCTCTAGAGGTGGGCCAGCTTGTACAAATGTTATTATATGAAAACTTAAATGTTCAAAACAAGGGGTAGTGATTATTTCAGAATCTCTCCCCTTAAAATTGGATTCTCTTCTTGGGTACCAAATTCCAGAAGAGTATATACCTGCAAATGTATAGAGCATTCATTGTTTAACATAAATGTAGGAGGGAAGATGAAGGAAAATGTAGGAAAGAGAAGACACAATTATAGATTAACCAAAAATTGAAAATACAGAATCCTGAAAATACGAAGTAAATGCATGGTTCTTTTTGGTAAAATACAGTTTTAAAAACCTCACACTGTCACTTTTTTTTTTTTTTTTTTTTTTACTTTTGGTTGTGTTGGGTCTTCGTTTCTGTGCGAGGGCTTCCTCTAGTTGCGGCAAGCGGGGGCCACTCTTCATCGCGGTGCGCGGGCCTCTCACTATCGCGGCCTCTCTTGTTGCGGAGCACGGGCTCCAGACGCTCAGGCTCAGTAGTTGTGGCTCACGGGCCCAGTTGCTCCGTGGCATGTGGGATCCTCCCAGACCAGGGCTCGAACCCGTGTCCCCTGCATCGGCAGGCAGATTCTCAACCACTGCGCCACCAGGGAAAACCCTGTCACTTTTTTGCAGGAAGGCAGGGGGATATCTATAATTTGGAAAACATCCCCCTCTCTGGAGACAGATGGAGAACTGCTTACACACAAAGTGGAGGAAACCCTGCACTCCAGAAAAGAAGAAATGCTGATGGCAGCTTGAAGAAATGCCTGATTCCCTTGAGGATCCACGTGGACCGTTTTCATCTGCCTGCCCTACATTCTCAGAAGACTCTGAGCTTAATTTTGCTCACATCTTCTGCCTTCACTTGCTCCAAGGTGCTACTGTTGGTTGAATATCAGTGCTGTGTTGGGACCTTTCCCAAATCTCTCTCCTCTATGTCACAAATCAAGTCCAATGGGTAGTCCTAGAGAATCTCTGAAGAACAATTCCTCAGTCTAGAATAACGGGGGTCAGCAGAGCCGACCCTGATGGGCTTTCAGTACTTGAGAGTTTATTCCCATCTTGGCCCTAACCCAAGAACACCAGGCATCCACCTACCAAAGTTCAATCGCTACATATGGAGTCATCTGAAAAGGGCCACATGACACATCAAAACGATATTAATAGGATATACTCCATTCCTACTTACTTAGGCCTGTCTCAAATGCTAGTGAGAATGCCAGCATCTATCAACGAGGAGCTCCGTATCTGTCAGGGGTTTTGAGGCTACATGGTAGTTGGGGTTACTCAAGCCCTAATTACCCTTTAGTTAGGAGAGTGAGTAATTCAGACTACACTCTCTTCTCTTACTGTCTCTTCATATCAAACACTTTAGTGTGTATATTAGAAGTCGGAGAAATGGCCCCCATCCAATCCAAATCTCCTAGGAGAATTTGGAACCTCAATGTTAACACCTGTATTCCTCATATTTTTAAACGTTTAATAACCATCTTTAGTCCTTTTCAAAAGGTAAGACACGCACATGATAAATAAAAACCAACCCAATGATTATGTTTCAGGAAGAATAATTGTGTTTGCATCTTCTGCTTTTCCTTTGCTCAAAGATACTCTGGGTTGAGCCTTTCCTAAATCTCTCTCCTGTATGCCACATACAAACTCCAATGGGTGGACTGAGAGAATTTATAGAATGAATTCCTCAGGCTAGAATAGTAAGCTTCTGGGGGTGGGGGGGTGAGGCGGGGGATGGCAGAGCTTCATACACCAGAACTTAAGCCAAGGGTCCTGACCTGCTATAAGTTTGGTCACTGTTCTGCCATCTTTGTCCAAATTTATGATCTATTCAGGACAGCTCATATAGTGACAAATTAGATTACAGGAATGAGAGAACAAACTATTTGCCTATGCTTCTTATAAGCTATTAGTCATAAAAAGGAATATTTAGGTAGGTAGATGAAGCATGAGTAAGAGAGAGAGAATGAGAGTTACAGAGAAATGGCAGGAATTTGGAGCATCTAATTTCATTTCCTCATTATATAAAAGAAGAAACTGTGGCATGTACGGGGTGGGGGAAGGTCAGAGAGGGGAGAGAGAGACAGAATGAAACAAAGATATTTGCTTAAAAATTTATAAAAATAATAATTTTTTCTATAAGTCATATTAACCCAAGGTGGTCTTATGGTTCAGTTTCAGCATCAAATCCCAGAAAAACAGTCCCACAGAAAAAAATATAATTAACAGCAATTCAAGTCTTAGCCTCTCCATAAAACACCAAGGAAGGGAGTACATTCTTGATGTATATCCAAAGATCTTAAAGATCTTCTTAGGACATTTTCTTCACCTCACTGACAATGAACTCCTCCAAACCTACTCTTCTCACTCTCTCTAGAACCCCTTAAAGTTCTGCCCAAAGTTCAGGCCACACAGTCACTTCTCTCTCCTCCTCAGAACTTTTATATAGATCAATTTAACCTTCCCGGTTTATTCCGCACCACCCCACATCCTAGAACTAAAGGTTTGGGCCTTCAGATTGAAAGAGCCTATCAGTATCAAGGAGGATAAACTTAAAAAATAAACTTACAGGGCTTCCCTGGTGGCGCAGTGGTTGAGAATCTGCCTGCTAATGCAGGGGACACGGGTTCGAGCCCTGGTCTGGGAAGATCCCACATGCCACGGAGCTACTAGGCCCGTGAGCCACAACTACTGAGCCTGCGCGTCTGGAGCCTGTGCTCCGCAACAAGAGAGGCCACGATAGTGAGAGGCCCGCGCACTGCGATGAAGAGTGGCCCCCGCTTGCCGCAACTAGAGAAAGCCCTAGCACAGAAACGAAGACCCAACATAGTAATCAATCAATCAATAAATAAATCTTAAAAAAAAAATAAAATAAAAAAATAAACTTACACATAGAAACATCATAATAAAACTCCAGAACATCAAGGTGAAAAAGACAGTGCTAAAAGAGTCTACAAAGGAGTGAGAGTCAGATCAACCACAGAAGTTTCTAGAAAATAATGGAACAATAGCTTAGAAATGCTCAGGAAAAATGAATTTGGACTTAGAGTTCCGTAACAAGCCAAACTAACACTGGAGAGAGATGAAAATAAACTCTCAGGAAAATTTATTATCCACAGACACTCTCTGGTGGAGAAAGGAGAAGAACAAAGGAAAACCTACCAGAGAATGTACTCCAGCCAGAAGAAAAATGAATCCAAATGATAATGAAGGGGTAAAGGAGAATATATTTGTTTTTTATTTTTGTAATTAAAAAGTAACTTTTGAAAAGATTGGGGAGAAAGAAAAATAGGAAATACAACTTAATTCTTGACTTTTATATCCATTCCATTTTACCTTTGTATAATATGTCATTACAGTTTACAAAATGCTTTCAGATAAACTGTCAGTAGCCATAATCACAGGACCTACAAAGATATGTTTTAAGAGGGACCATGTTGGAACAAATAATAATTCCAATAAAACCTGGAATTGCCCTTCCTGAGGGTGGTAATTCTCTTCTTGCCATGGAAGCTGACTGCCTTGCACCAATCATCATGATGACAATGACAGTGGCTCTGAGGAGGGGCGATGAATGTCAGGTTTAGTAGACTGTTTTTCTTACTCTGCCTACCAAGTTGGACTAGATTATGAATTGGTAGGGAAGGAGCTCAACAGAAGTTAAGAACTATAAAATTTCAGACCAGCTGATGCACTGAAAAGGGACTCGTTAGACGCTCAGGCTATGAGGGCTGGGGACTGGAAACCTCTCGCTGCCAGGATGTAGCCAAAGGGACCCACTCTGTGCAAGAGGCCGGCTAATAAAAGATCTTAGGCTCCACAAAGTCTTCTGTTGAGAGGTCTATGGTGCTATTGCCTATGATGACACACACGATGAATTTAGGGCTTGGAATCTCTCGCTTGAACTTTTTGACGCCATCCTGGTGTGTGCCAGAAAAAGAGCAGCTGTCGAAAAGCAAACATTTTCCTGTCTCTAAAAATAAAATGCTGGCAACACTTCAGACCCCTGTGCCAAGATCTGGCCCTTCCCAGGATAAACAATAGGTGGCTAAGCTGATCAGAGGCAGGCACTGAGCCCTAGGTCCAGCCTGGAATGCCTAGGTGCGGCCATGTGCAGCTGTAAAGCTAGAAGCCCGAGGGGGCCCTCCCTTCTCCACAGCTGATGGAGGGCAGCTCCAGCCCCCCAGCCAGGGACCAGCTGCAGCAGACTTGGGTTACACCAGAAACCTTGACGCAGCTGAGGTCATAGAACTCCCACCAACCCCTGCCCTCACAGCCCTGGGGTGCACGGTGACGGATCTGAGGGCCTGTGAGATCCCGTCCAGAGAAAGTTCCCTACGAAGGAAAGTTTCATAAGGATCTATCTGCATACATCACTCAGGGCTGTGGCCATCCCCCGTCAAAACCCATCATGCCCAGCTGACAGCCCTCACCTGCTAGGCACAGGCCCCATAAACCACCTTAGCGTGGAGATGCTATAATAACTCATCCTTCCCACTCTAATTCCCTCCCAACTCGTCAAATGCTTCTACAGCCCCTGTGCCTTGTCATTAGGGTTCAAATCTTCCCTAGACCATAAGCTTGGCTTTTTGCTGGTTTGGGGAGTTAAAAGGGCTAAGAGTGGGTTAGGGGAAGAGAGGGACTAAATACAGCAAATATTTGCAGACATAATCACTCCAGAAACATGCTTCAGTGGAACAGAGTGTAGGGCCCACCCAGATGACGGATGTCACTCACCCAAGTGTCATATCATAAATAAAACTGAATGAGCCCATTCTCCTGCGGAACCAGAGTGACGCCTGTTCACACTATAAATATTTATGTAGTCATGGTCCTTAAAAGACTTTATTTTTCCAGGTAAGTAGACTTTAATGAAAAAGTTAAGCAGAGCTTTTCCTGCCATTACGGAATAGTCGCTGCAGCTTTTCAACGGGTATTCCACGGAAAGGAAAAGAAAAAGAAGAAAGGAGAAAAGGAAAAAAATAAGGCTCCTTCCCAGGAGGCTGCTGCTTGGGGATCTCATTTATGCCAGCCAAGGTTCATTCTCATTCAGAAAGTGACCGCCGTCAACAGGGTGGCAGAAACCAGAAGAAGCTCTATGGGTCTCCTTCAGGCCAGGCCTGTGTAATGAAGGGAGCACAAGAAGATACTTGTCACCCAAGTTCAGACCCCTCCCACCACCTCTGCCAGGTGAGACCGTCTCCTTATTGCTCTCAGCTCTCTCTGCCTGCCTTAGTAACAGAAACAATGTACACCTCACCCCATTACTCTGCTCACTGGAGAAGCATTCTCAGAACGTGAGGATGTGCGTCTGGGTGTCTGGGAGTGTTCATGTAAAGTCCACCACTCCTGCTTTTATCTGCTCCTGATTGCATGAAGCAGGGCACCCCAGAAACCCTGCCAGCATCTGACCCGCTTTTCCTGCTCTCTTCACCTCACACCCACCGCCAAGAGCAAACCCCCCTTGGACTCCCAGCAGTGCTGTCATTCTCCCCTCCTCCAAGGCACTGTGGCAATCCTGCCACCTGGAGCTCCGGAGCCATTGTCTCCACAACAGTTCATGCTAATTTTCATGTCACTTTGCAGTTTACTCATCTCTTCAATGTACCAAAACCCTAGCCCAAGTCCACCAAGCCAGTTGCTTTCCCAGGGCTGGCCTTCTGCCCGGGCTCCCTTCCCCTCCAAACCTCAGGGTGGCCCCTGCTATGTCAGCCTGAACTGGCCTCTCTGGGAAAATTTGATGATCGTTTGGTTCTAGTCTCGGGAAATCTTGTTTCACAAGGAACAAGAGTGTTTGGTTTTGTGCGATGAGTCACAGGCCGCCTCGACCATGCCTATCTGGGGAGGCTGGGGCTGCCATGTATGGTCCTCGCACTGTGCCACCCACCTCTCCGTGTAAGTCGCAGCTCTTTGCCAGGACAGCCTGAGTCATAAAACTCAGCACATTCCTTAAGCGTTGGATAGTCTTTCCTTGCTATTACTTTGCTTTTGTTTTATGCAGCACCTGGTTTCATTTTAAAAATTCAAATAAAATCTCATGGTCGGGGCTCGGGTGGGGTGGGGGGGATAGGAAGGAAAGAAAAAAAGAAGGGAGTGAAGCCTAGGTTAGGGGAAGGAAGAGGAGGCTGTAACTCCCCAAATAGGCAAGACCCAGAGCAGGACAGAGAGTGAGGGGCAGAGTAAAAGGCAAGGGAGAGAGAGAGAGAGACAGGGAATGTGCTAGAATTGAACTGAATTTGATCATTTTTCTGTATGTGATAAAGCACATGATGTCACTCTCCTCCCCAAATTAGGCCCCAGGTCTCAGTTAGTCCTTTACTCATAAACCATGGGAACTTCCGTAAACCCCTACACTTTCTGAGTCTCCTCAATAAACTGACAGACTTCTTTTTGACGAATTCTAAGGAACTTTCCAGTTATAACACTATGATTCTACGAACCTATCTGTTCCCTTTTTTCTTAGACCACAAACCCCAACCCATGTGTATGGGAATATTTTTCCAGAGGCTAACATTTGTTTTTTGTCTTTAGGGGGCAGAGGAATGGGGGACAGCAAGGGAGAAGGTGTAGACCCAACTGTATAAATGTTTCTGGCCAAACTGAATTTCTGTGGCCAGGTTATTTTGTAAAAGCATCTGTAAAGCTGTTCACACTGGGGTTTAGAATTTAAAGAGTATTCTATTAAGCTATGCTTTGCATTCCGGAAAAAAAAAAACCAAACACAAACACTGAAAGAAAGAATGAATAATACCTATTAACATAGAGAACCGTGCTTTCTTGGAGTAGTAAAACGTATTAATTACAGCACAAGACCAGGACCGTTAGGTATTTAGACCTTCAACAGAGGCCGTCACCTCCCTCTGCCCGAGATCCTCTCCACGAGGCTGGCCAGGGCAAAACCCTGAAGGTTTCTGAGTGGCTCCAAGGCAGCATTCCAAAGCACGGTTTGGAGACCTTAAAAAAACCATACGAAGGGATCCCGGGTATCAGACCAGATGGTTTCCCGGGAAGGTATTTAGCCTAACTTGGGCTAAAGAACAAGAATAACCACTAGGAGGTTTGGGAAGGGGGCGGGTATGTAGGGGTGGTGGTGCGACTTTTAATTACCTTTTCTATTTAACAGAAATCATACCGAGAAGGACGGCTTGATAAATGGGAGTAAACGGGGCACCGGGCAGAGAGCCGGGCGCGGGCGCGAAGGAAGAGGTGTAGCAGGAGGCAGCTACTTCCGTAACCACACGTGGTTCGGCGTCCCCCGGTGGGACAGCAGCCGCGGAGGCCCTTCGCGCCGGGACAGCGGCGTTGCCTTCCCGCACGCAGGGTCTCCGCGCCCTCCCTCCAGCGCGCTCGGCGCGGGCGGGGGCAGCGGGTGGGAGGATGGCGGTGGGAATGCAGGGGGAGGAGGGTCGCAGAGCCGGAGGAGAAAGAGCAGGAGAAGGCGGCGGACACTAGATCCGGCGGGGGGAGGAGGATCTTGGAGGGAGGAGGAGGACCTGCGGAGAGGCAGAGGGGAGCGGACGGGAGGAGCCGGGAGACGAAGACGGCGGCGGGGAGGGGCCGGGCCGTGGGCGGGGCGGGCCGTGGGCGGGGCTTATGGAGGCTCGAGGCCCCTCCGAAGGGAGCCGAGGCGAGAAAGGCCGCGACTCGCCCCGCCCCCAGGCTCCGCCCCCGCCGCGACGCCGGCCGCCCCTCCTCTCCAGCTTGCTTCCCGGCGGCGCCTCGCGCGGAGGAAGAACTGGCGGTGCAAGGCTGCAGCTCTGCCGGCTATTGCTCTGAATACAAAAGAGTCTTTCTCACGCCCCTGCGCCCTTCCCGGCCCGGGACCCCCGGACGGAAGGGACTGGCTCGTTGGACGCTGGAGCCGACAGCTGTCGGGGCCACACCACCATTTCTGTGGTTCTTGCAGAGAAGTGTGGTTCCAAGTATTTATTTTAAAGGAAATTTTAATAATGATTATAACGATGACTTTTGTCCCCTCTTCCAATTTAAGAGAAAAAACAAACTGAGGGATGAAGGCGTTTGAAGCCCCGGCAAGTGCCCAAGAAAGCTAACCTGCCCAGGTCCGGGTCTTCCCGGGCCCTCTCATACCTCAAAGGCGTTAATTAAGCAAGCTCGGGGCCTCCAGCTTTGTGGCTTCGTTTTCCGACTCAGCTAAATGATGAGAACGGTCCTCCCAGACTGTAAACGGAGTATTGATCAGCTTCTGAGTCTTCAGATGAGCTAGTCTTGCTTGTAGAATTACATGGTCCCCGAAGCTGGAAAAAAAAATGGCCTGGTTGTCAGCACTCGCCCATCCGCTAAGGTTACTTTTTTGCACAGAATTGGGAATTAAATTGCCAAGACATCGGTAACGAGCAGGAATTGGGATTGTTCCTGCATTTTCTTCCACCTCCTTTAACCTTCCTATTTCATGTATCGTGCCTGTGTCAGGAAGCCCAGATCAATAAGCAGGAGAGGAAAAAGAGGCAAGAACTCTTGGAATCAATAACCGAACCATTCACTGCTTCGCTACTGCCCCTTAAATCATCCTTTAGCGGTAAGATTTTTTTCCCCTGTCTTCCCTACCATCCCTTTAGTCCAGACATTCCTGGGAGTGGATGTCTCTGCTTTCCAGTGTTAACATCATGAACTTCTTGAAGACAGGACCCAGAAATATAAATATGCAGAAGATGGTTACCAAAAGCATTAGACACCAAGCAAATACTTTTTAAAGTGAGAATACTGTTAATGATGGTTGAAATTTTCATTCAGTCCTTACTCATTGCTGAAAATCTCATTCAGTCCCTACTTGCTGCCGATGCAGGAACGTGTACATTTTACATCTCAGTGCTTGTTCCCATTCCCCCAAATATAATGCCTATTTTTTTTTAATTAAGATTTTTGCCTTGTCCTATAAATTACAAGTTGTGATTTATTCTTTACTCAGAACTCTAGGCCCAAGGCTTCCCAAACAAGTACCCCATATTAATTGCGTGGGGTGTACCTGTGTGTGTGTGTGTGTGTGTGTGTGTGTGTTGTACTTTTAGCCTGTTGCACCATATAAACAAGAGCAGGATGTAATGTCATTAATTTGTCGGGAATTGTTGACTAAAAAGAAGCTAGTGTGAGTATAGAAAATTCACTTTAGGGGAGGGGGTCGGGGAAGCACCTCGAAGAGACAGGCAACTGTTCCCCGGAACAGCTGCGGACACTGGCAGCGGAATTGCTTGGCATCAGTACAACTCTGTGCAGCAAGAGGGATTTATTTATTTAACAATAGTTCATGATTCTCCCGGGCAACTCCCAGGAGGCCAGCTAGCAGTAAATATACTTCCAGGAAATCAGCTACCCTTCCTAGAAGCAGGCATCAACCCTACAGGGAAGAGAGGTCCCTGGCTGCCCGCATAATACAACATTCAGTGGACTGCCCAGCTTCAAATGCCCCCGAATAACTCCCTCCACAGCCTGCCACAGCCCTGCCCTCCCGTGCTAGGAGTGTTATCTGGTAACTTTCTGGAAGGCCACCATTAAACAGATAAGCTACCTGGGAACGGAGGTGGGCCGTTCAACCCTGTCCCATTAACTAAATTTATCAGATAAGCTAGTTGGTGCCACAGACTAGGGTTTTCCAAAGTGATATGTATATATACTGGTGGTTCTTATGATAATGTTAGGTGGTGCTTGAGTAACATTTTTTATTTTAATGGTCAGGTTTTGTTTTTGTTTTTTTTTTTTGGCCTCACCGTGGTGCAGCAAGCGGGATCTTAGTTCCCCCACCAGGGATCGAACCCGTGCCCCCTGCAGTGGAAGCTTGGAGTCTTAACCACTGGACCACCAGGGAAGTCCAGGTTTTTTTGTCTAATGCACATAACTAGCATACCAAGCCCATGGTATTGTAAATATAATTACTTAGGGTGAGGCCACATGTTTTAAGTCAATTTAAAGAGAAATCTTAATAAGCAAAAGTAATAGGATAGCAGAAATCGTTGTTAATTTTATATTAAATGAGGTGAAGTCAGTAGGGTGCTTGTAGAAACCAGTTTTTATTCTTTCTTTCTCTAGAAGTCTCTGCCAGAACTCTTAAGATATAAGAATCCCATTTTCACATCCTGTTAAAAATTACTGGGTTTTGAGAACGTCTGAGTAGGCAAGACAAAGCCCCTGCTCTGGAGGGCCATGTCACGGGGACCAGGAACAGGAGGTGTTGGGTAGCAGAACGGGCACATGAGAAAGCTGAGCCCAGGACCCTGGGCACCCACGGTGGGTCCCCGGAAGGGGAGGACAATCTGAGAACTTATTGCCTTTTTCTCAAGAGATGGAATCCAGCAAATCCCTGATGTCACTGAGGAGAATTTGGACCATATGAGAGAAATTCCAGTCCCTAAAAGCCTCTTTGAGGCTTGTTTCCAAAATAACTGTAGAGATCTAGACAAGAAATGTTCGTGATGCTTTTGGGAAGACTGCTTATCAGAATAGTCTATTTCTATAGTCTTTTCTGTTTATCACATTATTGTAAACTGTGGATTACCTTCACACCAATTCTAAACATACACACACCTCCACCCTCACGGCTACACTGTGCAAAATTACTGACTCTCCCAGGGATCCACTGTTGGGTGACGAGTGAAAAGATTCTTATCCTACCATCCTTACAGTTAGGTTCGGAGAGGTACGTGCAATGACGTAACACAGTGCATGATGGGAGGAAGGAGGCAGAAATGCAAAAGGCCTTAAATGACTTCAGACTCTGGAGTGGATGAAGATATCGGATAAAGATCATAATTACAATAAAAGCAGAACATGAATGTAAAGTGGTAGTTTTGGATTGGACTTACATGTTCTTTCATAACTTGGAGGTGCTAGAGGAAAATCCCCAGACAGAATTTGGTGCGCCTGTGAAAAAGAGAGATTAAAAATAAAACCAACCACTTTCACAATCGAAACTTAATAAAATTCCTTTTCCACTGTTGTGTTTCCACTGTGTTGTCCTCCCCATTCAAAAGGCGTTTGATACTGCTGTCAGCAGCCACTATACTAACAGATACTAGCAATAGGATAGAAAGACAAAATTGGAGAAAATATTTATAAAATTGCTATCCTTATATGCAAATAGCTTACACAAGCCAATAAGAAAAGCTAAACACCCTGGTAGAAAAATGGGCAAAGGAGGTGAATACAATCACTTCTCGTTGCTCATAGATTCCGTATTTGAGAATTTGCCTGCTTGCTAAAATATTTATGTAACCCCAAAGTCAATACTCGCAGCACTTTTGAGATTGTTCAAGGACATGCCCAAAGTGGCAAACAGTTTGAGTCACCTGACCTGCACAGTGTCGATGGAGGTACAACAAGAGCACACTCTTTCTTGCTTCAGCTCTCACACAGTAAACAAAGTGTCCTTTTTGCAGCCCATTTACTGCCACATGTTCTGCATTCTCATGGTTTTTGTTAATGACTTCACTGTTTAAAATGGCCCCCAGGTGCAGTGCTGATGTGCTGTCTAGGGTTCCTAAGTGCAGGAAGGTTGTCATGTGCCTTACAGAGAAAATACGTTTGTTAGATAAGCTTTGTTTAGGTACAAGTTATAGTGCTGTTAAGTTCAACGTTAATGGATCAACAATATATATTAGGGCTTCCCTGGTGGCGCAGTGGTTGAGAATCTGCCTGCCAATGCTTGGGACACGGGTTCGAGCCCTGGTCTGGGAAGATCCCACATGCCGCGGAGCAACTGGGCCCGTGAGCCACAATTACTGAGCCTGCGCGTCTGGAGCCTGTGCTCCGCAACAAGAGAGGCCGCGACAGTGAGAGGCCCGCGCACCGCGATGAAGAGTGGCCCCCGCTTGCCACAACTAGAGAAAGCCCTCGCACAGAAACGAAGACACAACACAGCCATAAATAAATTAATTAATTAATTTTAAAAAAAACAATATATATTAAATAAGGTATGGTTAAACAGAAACACGCATAAAACAAATTTACATATTGATCAGTTGGTGAAAACCGTATGACCAGAGGCTCACAGGAACCTGACCCTCCATTTCCCTTAGGAGCAATAATAGTTCAGTATTCAGTAATTCAGTGTTAGTGGAGACTTTAGAAAAGATAACTACGTTGAATAATGAGAATTGACTATAAGTCACAAAAGAGCTACGAATAACTAGTAAACAGAAGATGCTCAACCTCACCGATAATCAAAGAAATGAAAGTTAAAAGGAGATTGAAATATCTTTATCAAATTAGAAAATATCAAAATTATTTTTTAGAGCCAGTGTTAGTGAAAATATAGGAAAACAGGCACTCTTGTGGATTGCTAGTTCATAAGCCCAATTTTCTGGAAGGCAATTTGGCTGTACATCAAAATTTAAGATAAGCATCCCTTCTAACCTAAGAATTCTACTTATGGGAAAGGACTCTGAGATGATGATTGTACAATTGCAAAAATTTACATTCAAATTTACTGATCCCAGCATTATTTATAATAGTTACAAATTTAAAAAACCTAAATGCCCAGCAACAAGGCATATTTTTAAATTGATACATCCAGTCAATGGAATATTATGTATCCATTAAAATAATGATTGTGTTAACATTAAAGATGTCCATGAAAACATTAAGTGGTTAAAGCAGATTACAGAGGACAACGGATCCCATCAATGTATTCTAAGTGTATGCCTGTGCGCATCTTTATGTATGCATAAGTATAGAGGGACGTTTCTAAGGAAGTTCACTAAAATGTTAATGGTGATTATCCCTGGGGAGAGGGGAAGGATTTCAGGTGACTTTTACTTTTGTCTCTATTTCTCCGTATTATTTGAAAGTTTTCAATCAGAGAAAAGCTGTTTTTGTTTTTAACTGTCAATGTATGTATCGTTATTGTCACACATGGGAAAGAGGAAAAGTTGGTGACTATTAAAAGAAGTACAGTATCATCAGTTCACAATTATAATATTGGTTATCTCTGTTTCTCCATCATCTAGAGGAAAGCTACACACATAATAAGCACTCAGGAATAAATGTTTAATGAATGAATATATTAAACAATAACTCCAACTCCCTCCAGTTTTTTTTTTTTAATAAATAATATACAGTATGCAATCATTTAAGCTCTACATGTAAATGATCACTGAGAAATGTTGGACTTACCACTCCATGCTTGACATCAAATGAATTTTTAAAGGAACTGGTTATATGAAGGAATAGTCCTGCGTGCAAATGAAGAAGGAAAACCAGGATCAAGCCCAGTGCTAGAATAAAATTTCTTACATTCCCAATTAGGCTATACCAACAAATTGTATACACATCACTTATTTCCCTTTAGAATTTGACCAACAGAAAAGAAGCGGTAAGACAAAGCTATAACTAAAAGTTAAGTCATAGTAAACATTCTGGAGCTTCTGGGGTGGCTGGGTAAAAATGTTTGTTTTTTATGGTACATATTTCAATATTATTTTAAAAAGAAAACCATACTGATAATAGCTAAGAAGACATTGAAATTATTTGAGTCTATAAAAAAAGTGTTATCAGAATAATTCAGTTTTATATGTCCTTTGGCTTTCTCTATGAGGTTTTCCTGAAGTAAGTCTAAAATAGGGACTGTGTGTCAGTCTTCATTAATTTTCTTAAATTTTAATTCAGCTACAAAATAATTCTTTATATCCCCTCTCCCCCATAAAAAAGAAAAGTTAACCTTTCAAATGCTCTACTTTTTTAAAGATTTTAATTTTTTAGAGCAGTCTTAGGTCCACAGAAAAATTGAGAGAAAGTTACACAGAGTTCCCATATACCACCTGCACCCACATATGCATAGCCTCCCCATTATCAACATTCCCCCACCAGAGTGTTAACCATTGTTACAATTGACACACCTACATTGTAACATCATAATCACCTAAAGTTCACAGTTTCCATTACAGTTCACTGTTGATGTTGTACATTCTATAGGTTTGGACAAATGTATAATGGCATGTACCCATCGTTATAGTATCATACAGAGTATTTTCACTGACCTAAAAATCCTCTGTGCTCTGCCTATCTATCCCTCCCTATACAAATTTTAGAATCACTTTGTTGATACCCACAAAATAACTTGCTGGGATTTTGATTGGGGTTGCACTGAATCTAATTTCAAATTTCACTTGTTCATTGCTGGTATATAGGAAAGCAATCAACTTTTGTGTATTAACCTTGTATTTTGCAACCTTGCTATAATCACTTGTTACTTCCAGGACTTTTTTTGTCAATTCTTTTGGATTTCCTACATAGAAAATTGTGTCATATGTGAACAAAGACAGTTTTATTTCTTCCTTCTCAATCTCTATACCTTTTATTTCCTTTTTTTGTCTTATTGCATTAGCTAGTACTTTCAATATTATGTTGAAAGGAGTGGTGAGAGGAGAATCCCTGCCTTGTACCTGATCTTAGTGGGAAAGCTTTGAGTTTGTCGTTAAATATGATGTTACCTATAGGTTTTTTTTGTAGATTTTCTTTATCAAGTTGAGGAAGTTCTCGTCTTTTCCTAGTTTACTGAGACTTTTCCTAGTTTACTATCATGAATGGGTGTTGAATTTTGTCAAATGCTTTTTCTGCATCTATTGACATGATCATGTGGGGTTTTTTTTGTTTTTGTTTTTGTTTTTTGCTTATTGATGTGATGGATATATTAATTGATTTGCGAATGTTGAACCAGCCTTGCATACCTGGAATAAATACCTCTTGGTTGTGGTTATAATTCTTTTTATACATTGTTGGATTTTATTTGCTAATATTTAGTTGAGGATTTTTGCATCTGTGTTCATGAGATATGTTTATCTATATATCTCTTGTAATATCTTTGTCTGGCTTTGGTATTAGGGTAATGCTGGCCTCATAGAATGAATTAGGAAGTATTCCCTAACCTCTTAACCTCTGAAAGAAATTGTAGAGAATTAGTATAATTTCTTCCTTAAGTGTTTGGTAAAATTAACTGGTGAACCCATCTGGGCCTATTGCTTTCTGCTTGGGAATGTTATTAATTACTAATTCAATTTCTTTAATAGATATAGGCCTATTCAGATTGTGTATTTTTTTCTTGTGTGAGTTTTGGCAGCTTCTATCTTCAAGGAATTGGTCCGTTTCATCTTGGTTATCAAATTTGCCAGCATGGAATTGGTCATAGTATTCCTTTAGTATACTTTTAATGTCCTTGGACTCTGTAGTGATTTCCCTTCTTTCATTTATTTCTGATAGTAATTTATGTCCTTTCTCTACATTTTTCTTAGTTAGCCCAGCTAGAGGCTTATTGATTTTCTTGATCTTTTCAAAGAAACAGCTTTTTGTTTCCTTTATTTTGTCTCTTGATTTCCTGTTTTCAATTTCATTGATTTCTACTCTACTACGTATTGTTTCTTTTCTATTGCTTACTATGGATTTAATTTGCTCTTCCTTTTCTAGATTCCTAAGGTGGAAACTAAATTGATTTTAGATCTTTGTTCTTTTCTAATATATGCATTCAATGCTATAAATTTCCCTCGAAGCACTGCTTTTACTGCATTCCACCAATTTTGATAAGTTGTGTTTTCATTTTCGTTTAGTTCAAAATATTTTAAAATTTCTCTTGACCTTTCCTCTTTGACCCATGTGTTATTTAGAAATGTATTGTTTAATCTCCATGTATTTGGGGATTTTCCAGTTATCTTTATGCTATTGATTTCTAATTTAATTCTACTGTGGTCTGAAAGCAGACATTCTATGATTGCTATCCTTTTAAATTTGTTAAGGTGTATTTTATGACCCAGAATGTGGTCTATCTTGGTGACTGTTCCATGTGAGCTTGAGAAGAATGTATTTTCTGCTGTTGTTGGATGAAGTTATTTAATAGATGTTGATTATATCCAATTGATTGATATGTTGTTGAGTTCAACTATGTCCTTACTCATTTTCCTCCTTCTAGATCTGTCCATTTCTGATAGAGAGGTGTTGAAATCTCCAACTATGATAGTGGATTCATCTATTTCTCCTTTCTATCAGTTTTCACCTCACATAGTTTGATACTCTGTTGTTCGGTACGTACATGTTAAGGATTATTATGTCTTCTTGGAGAATTGACACCTTTATCATTATTATTATTTAATGCCCTTCTTTATCCCTGATAATTTTCCTTGCTTCAGAGTCTGCTGTGTCTGAAATTAATAGAGCTATTCCTGCTTTATGTTTCATTGGTATTAACATAGTATATTTTTCTCCATCTATTTACTTTTTTTATAGCAATTATTATGATTTGAAGTGTTTTTTTTTATTTTTCAAACTACCAAGCATCTCAAAGCTTTCTCAGTTACTTAGTTTGCATTGTAAGCATTTATTTTCTTTTTTTGTAAGCATTTATTTTCATTTAACTTTGTATGGTATTTCTAAAACTTACATATGATGAAAATCAAGTAATCCATCCATTTACTTTCAATCTATATGTGTCTTTATAGTTAAAGGGGGTTTCTTGTGGATAACATATAATTGGGTCTTGTTTTTTGATCTACTGATAACCTCTTGTCTTTCAATTAGTGTATTTAGACCATTGATGTTCAAAATGACTATTGATACAGTTGGATTAACATCTACCATGTTTGTTATTGTTTTCTACTTGTTGCCCTTACTCCTATTTTTGTCTTCCACTTTTTCTGCCTTCTGTCATTTTATATGAGCATTTATATGATTGTATTTTGCTCCTTTCTTAGTATAATAATTCTACTTCTTTTTTTTTACTTTTTTAGCGGTTGCCCTAGAGTTTTCAATATACATTTACAGCTAATCCAAGTGTAGTTTCAAATAACACTATAGCACTTCATGAGTATACCTTATAATAATAAAATATTCCTATTTCCTCCCTCCTGTTTCCTGTATTATTTCTGTCATTCACCTCACTTATATATAAGCATACATATATAAGGATATACATAAGACATATACATATACATAAGCATACATAATTGAATACATTGTTACTACTATTATCGTTGAACAAACTTATCTGTTCGATACATTGTTACTACTATTATCTTTGAACAAACTTATCTGTTAGATCAATTAATAAGAAAAATTAAAGTTTTTATTTTACCTTCACTTACTCCTTCTTCGATGCTTTTCCTTTTTTTAATGCAGATCCAAGTTTCTGACCTATATTATTTCCTTCTCTCTAAAGAACTTAACATTTCTTGCAAGGTGGTTCTACTGGCAAAAAATTCCCTCAGTTTTTGTTTGTCTGAGATAGTATTTCTTTCTCCTTCACTTTTCAAAGATACTTTCACAGGATATAGAATTCCAGGTTAGTGGGGTTTTTCTGTCAACATTTTAAATATTTCACTCTACTCTCTTCTTGCTTGCATGGTTTCTGAGAAGAAGTTGGATATGATTCTTATCTTGTTTCTTTATAGGTAAGGTGTTTCTCCCCTGTGGCTTCTTTCAGGATTTTTTTCTTTAACTTTTACTTTCTGTAGTTTGAAAATGATATGCCTATGTAGAGTTTGTTTGTTTGTTTGTTTTACATTTATCCTTCTTGATGTTCTCTGAGCTTCCTGGATCTGTGGTTTGGTGTCCAACATTAATTTGTGAAAATTCTCAGTCATTATTGTTTTATATATTTTTTCTATTTCTTTTTCTGGTGTGCCCATTACACCTTCTATAGTTGTCCCACAGTCTGTTCTGTCTGTTCTGTCTTTGTTCTCCTTGCCTTTCCGTTTTGGAGGTTTCTATTGAGGTAACCTCAAGCACAGAGATATTTTCCTCAGCTGTGACCAGTTTTCTAATAAGCCCAACAAAAGCATTCTTTCTTTCTGTTACACTGTTTTTGATCTCAGCATTTCTTTTTGGTTCTTTCTTAGGATTTCCACGTAGGCTTATATTGCCCATCTGTTCATGCATACTATCTATTTTATCCATTAGAGCCCTTAGAATATTAACCATAGTTGTTTTAAATTCCTGGTCTGATAATTCCAACATCCTGCCATGTCTGGCTCTGATGCTTGCTCTGTTACATCAAATGTGTTTTTGCCTTTTAGCATGCCTTGTAATTTTTTCTTGATAGCAGAATGTGTTGTACCAGGTAAAAGGAATTGCTGTAAATAGGACCTTAAATAATGTGGCAGTAAGTTCTAGGGGGAGGGGAAGCATTCTATAGTCCTATGATTAGGTCTCAGCCATTTAGTGAGCCTGTGCCTCTGGACTGTGAACTTCACAAGTTTTTCCAAGTTTTTTTCTCCCCGCTTAGGTGGAACAGAATGGCTAAAGTGGACTGGAGTTGGGTATTTCTTTTCCCACATGGAAAGCTAGGGTAAGCTGGAGTTGGGTACTTCCCTTCTCCCAGGTCAGTTAGGCTATGATAATACCCTGGCAGATTAGGCTCTGGTTAACTAGCTTCTCATGAGGGTAGACCTTGTTAAGAAGAATATAGTGCTCTGGAGTATTTCAAAATGGTTCCTTTTTCCCCTCCCCCTGCCGGAAGCACAAGGGGATTTTTCTCTGATATTTACTGTGGGTACCTGGTCAAGTTCCTGGGGGTAAATCTCACAATACTGTAGGGGTTGCCCTATGCCTGGGTCCTTTTAGAATTTTTCACTCTCAGACTTGTCTACATTGAGCCTCCAGCAATTTGTCAGCAATTACTGTTCAGGTATTCCAACCCTGGCACTGGTTCCTGTAGTGGCTTCCACTTGTGAGACTCTGCTCTGGTAAGTTGTGACTCTCTGAATTCACCTGCCTGTCTCTTCAATCTTGGGGGTGTCGGTTTGCCCTGTGTCCTCACCTCTCTTATGGATCTAAGAAGAGTTGTTGATTTTTCACTCTCTTCAGCTTTTTACCCGTTGTTAGGATGGAGTGGACTCTTTCAAGCCCCTTACATGCAGAACTGGAAGCCAGAAGTCAAGGTAAATTTATGCCTGGAACATTCTTCTATGATACACAGCTTATACTCTTAGAAACGGAGGGAACCAAGACTATGCTGAAATTCTAAAGCTATACATTTTTCTCAAGGTCTGAAGAAGCTCTAGTGTATTTTTTAACAACTTTATTGAGGTTCATCCACATTCCATATTTCGTTCTTTTTATTGGTGGGTAGTATTCCATTGTATGAATATATCAGATTTTGTTATCCGTTCACCAACTAATGAATGTAAGGGTTCTTTCCGATTTTCGCTACTATAGATAATACTGCAGTGAACATTCACATGCAAATCTTTGTGTAGACATTTGTTTCATTTCTCTTGAGTGGGTACCTAGGTGTGGAATTGTTAGATCCTATTGTAAATTTATGTTTAACTTTTAAAGAAACTGTCAAGGTGTTTTCCAAGGCAGCTGTGCTACTTTACATTCCCACCAGCAATGAATGAGGGTTCTGGTTTCTCCACATCCTTACCAACATTTGTCTTTGTGATTATAGCCATTGTTATGAGGAAAAAATTATAAGTTATACATTTCCTATAAGATGAAAAAATTAAATTTGATTAAAAGTAAATAAAAATTGATTTAAAAAGGTAAAGAGGGTCTGGTTTGGCATAAAATGATGGGGCCTGGTCAACAGGGATGAGTCAAGGGAGAGGAATAGCCATTTGGCAGATACTCATTATTTGTGTTATTTTATGCTGATAAACTTTAAATAAAACAGGCTATCTTAAGCTAAAGTCAAATAAAGAGTTCAATAATTATTTAGCTGAATTCAAGAAAAACTCACTTTTTCACAGCTGCAGTTAAAGCATGTGGATAAGAAGTTTACCCTGCATAATTAGCTCTGATTATTCCATTGGCTGTAAATCCTTAGCCTTTCAAAGCTCTATAAGACTTTTATAAATCCCATAGGCCTGCCAGAGGCTTTAAGCAGTTTTTTGTCACCCTTCCTTTCAAGAATTATATGAGATAATCATTAATTACTAAATTATATGATTTTATAATATAGAAGTTTTATAGAAAGTAATTTTGAGGCGTTTGATGGATTACAGGGGGAAAACAGGCATTAGAATTTGTGCTAGACCACTGCATGAGGGATATACACACTTAACAAACTTGGTCATTTTTCTAACTGAGGTAGAAACATCTCTCATTTTCTTCAGTCTGTTTATGGAGAAGAACACCAGCAAGCTCCCATATGTTGGAGTTCGGTCAGCTGACGATTTTTTTCTTTGCAAGTTAACAATTGACAAAATAGAGCCCACAGTGCAACTTGACCTTGGCAGTTTCAGCTGGCCTTTTAATTAAGGACATTTAACATTACCCTAATTTGCTACTGTGTATCCACCTCCCTGCTTCCACTTCCTCCTCCTAGAATTGCAACCAAATTGGGCAATTTTGTTGATGAAACTAACAATGTCAGTAACGGCCAACAAATTCTGCCTTACATATTAGGTCCATAAATCTTGCGCCAACCCTGATGGAATGCCACAGGTATTTGGTTTTAAAAGTGAATTATCAAAAAAGCAAGTGTGGGTTTGCGAGCACCACTCTTTCAGAATCAGAGAAGCTCAAGTTTGGAAATATTCTTGGTCTTCTAATCATGTAGTCCACCTACTGGGTATCTGTCATTGTACCGCTCTCAGCTGTATTTGTGATTCCGTTTTCTTATCTTAGATTAGGGGATCATATGATCTCCTACCTACCCATCCCTGAGGTCCTTGAAACTTTGAGTTCCTTGAAATGAAGCTTCATGAACACAAAACATAATGTTGGAAAGTGAAGAAAAATAGTTTTTAACCTTTTTGGAGTACTGTGGTCTTAAATTGTATGTACACAAAAGAGGAGAATTTAGATCAAAGATTAACAACACTTAACCAAGAGTCCATGGACACCCTGGAGGGACCCAAGAGGTATGCATTGTTGGCTTGTAGAAGTGTCTCAATGGATGTTTTTCTGAAGATAGGGCCCAGAGCTTTCATCAGGCTTTTCAAAGCGCCTCAAAAATATAAGGTATTTCAAAGAGAGAATTGCTAACCATTGGGATAGATGACAGAGTGAATCTTTTCCTGACAGATTTTTAAGAATAAGGTATTTAATGGTCTGTATATTAGGTAAAAATTATTCTATCAGTATTAAGTTTCTTACGTGTGATAATAGTATTACAGTTATGTAAGAGAACATTTTTTTTTTTTTGCTAAAAGAACATTCTTAATTCCTAGGAGTACATGCTGAAGTATTTAAGGATCTACTGTTATTACACCTGTAATTTACTCTCAGTAGTTCAGCAAAGAAGTACTATATACAAGTATCAATAGGGAGAGACTGAGATAAAGCTCTACGTTAACAAATGTGGCAAAATCTTAACAATTGGTGAATCTGGGCAGAGAGTAGGCAAATATTGGTTGTACAATTCCTTCAACTTTTCTATAAATTAAAAAAAAAAAAAAATTAGGACTTCCCTGGTGGTCCAGCTGTTAGGACTCCACGCTCCCAATGCAGGGGGCCCAGTTCGATCCCTGGTCGGGGAACTAGTTCCCACATGCCACAACTAAAGATCCTGCACTCCACAACTAAGACCTGGCGCAGCCGAATAAATAAATAAATATTTTTAAAAACCTTTGTGTATAATAAGGCATTCACTTATCTGCCTTAATTTCATAATTATAGGCAAGGAAGTGCTATTATCATATTTTATAGATGGCAAAAAACAAGCAGAAAAAGATTAAGAAAACCAAGCAGCAGCGTCCCAAATTACATTGGAGCCGTAACCAAGGACAGACCTAAAACCAACGTCTTCTTCCCATCTTCTCCCCACATAGCTCCAGCCCGTCCCGCAGGCAGACCCATGGCTTGTTCACACAAGCCCCTGAAATCACTGTAGTGCCCACTGTCGTGCTATCTTTTAAGTTCAAGGGCAAAAGCAATCGCAGCCACTTCCTAGTCGATGTTTTGCTTGAACAGCAAAGTATGCGCAGTAACAGATGGCATCTTGTGACCTTCTTAATAACAGGCTCGGCTGCCAATGTTCCCTTGTGTCCAGTCTCTGCAGAGAATTTGGAAACTCTTGCCTTACACTTGAATATTTTCTGACAAACACATTTAACCATTTATTAGACTGTTTCCTGATTTCAAATAGAGGAAAACAAAATTCCCAACTCCTGAAAGGGGCGTTGGTATTCCCTGGGTCTGGGGGCCCATCCTGGGAATCTCTGGGGTGTGCTGGCCATCATCTGGCGTATCTGTCATTTTGAGTGTGGTGAGGACCTCAGTCCCAGGCAAACCGCTTCCCAGGCTGCCTAGATTTATGGGTGGCCAACCTAAGCTTTTCTCTTTCTGTTGTTTAAAAGAAATGTCTGCGCTTCCCACACCCAGGCATACAAATTAGCCAGAAAACAAGCTAAATCCCGGCATTAGAAGGTCCCTCTGCTGTGACAGCCCACACCAGGAGTGAATTCGGGAGCCCCGTGGTGGGTGAGGCTTGTCCTAAGCCACTTTGCTCCCTTCCTCGGGCAGCCGTGCTGTCGAGCTCCACAGTGGGAGTGGGAAGAAGAGGAGGAGGGCAAGGATTAGGTGAGGGAGCAGCCTGCCCGGCGGCCCTGCTGGTCCTCTGCTCTCCTGCAGGGGCAGCTCGCCTTTGTTAACAATGGAAGGCACACAAGAGTGGCCCTAGGAGCAGCCAGGGAGGATATTCATGTCGAAGCCTGAGGAGTCCTCTTCTCCCCCAGCAGAATGGACCTGAACGGCTTGCACCAGGAGTCCAGGTACAAGCCATATCAGTCTCCATCAGACAACAGGTGTGTGTGTGGGAGGATGGGATGGGTGGAGAAAGTGCTAGAACATTCTCAGTGCAGGTGGTAGGAGTGCAAAGTGTGGAACCTCAGGGATAAACATCTCAGGTGACAGGCACAAGATGGCGTGAATTCACACGCAGGAGGAGATAGGTAGGAATTAAGGTTTCTGTTTGGCGGCGTTTCATTTGGGGGTTTCTCCTGGTAGCTGAGGCGGAGGAGGTGAGTCTTTCCTGTTGGCCCCAATTCTGGCCTTTGGAAAAGAGGATGCCTTGGAGAGGGGCGGCCCTCCTGATGCCTCTGCCTGGGAGATGCTGGCCTGGGTGTGGAGGAGCCCGGATGACGAGCTGCGAGTCTCTCCCAGGACAGCTGGGGCAGATTGCCTGGTGTGGTGGCCATCTACCCCTTCACTGTTCCGTCCCGGGGCTGGCCTGTTGCTCCTTCCCCAGGCCGACCAGCAAACCTGCAGGAAGAGTCCCTCTCTTCAAGCATGCCCTACCCCATCTGCCCCCACCTTCACTCTGGGGCCCCAGCCTCCAGAAGCAGAAAGCTTTGGAAATGCTCCCAGAGCAGCACAAGGGGGCACATCCCTGAGACGTTATGGAAACAAGGTGAACAAAGCCTGGAAGCCACAGGACACCCACAGCACGAAGAAGAGGAAGGTACTCCCCTGCCTCGGGCGCTGCAGGCACCAGCTCTTCTCCCGCTCTCTTTCCTCTCTCCCACTCATGCCAGATCCTGTTCCCCGTCACTGGTCTACACGACTGCGTGTGTGTGTTTCAGATTTGTGCCTTCTTCAGCCTGTTACAGAGCCTGGGTGGGGGGTAGAGGAGCGTAGTGCCATATGCTAGTTTCCATTCAATTTTTTGGGTTTTTTTTTGGCTAAGCCACGCTTGGCTTACGGGATCCTAGCTCCCCGACCAGGGATTGAACCTGGGCCCTCGACAGTGAAAGCACGGAGTCCTAACCGCTGGAGCACCAGGGAATTCCCTCATTCAATTTTTAAAGTATTACAATTTTATGTGCTACTACACAGGATTTTAAAGCCTGCCATTGGAAACACAAGTTTTTGTTTTTAACATCTTTATTGGAGTATAATTGCTTTACAATGGTGTGTTAGTTTCTGCTTTATAACAAAGTGAATCAGCTATACATATACGTATATCCCCATATCTCTTCCCTCTTGCGTCTCCCTCCCTCAGACCCTCCCTATCCCACCCCTCTAGGTGGTCACAAAGCACCAAGCTGATCTCCCTGTGCTATGCGGCTGCTTCCCACTAGCTAGCTATTTTACATTTGGTAGTGTATATATGTCCATGCCACCCCCTCACTTTGTCCCAGCTTACCCTTCCCCCTCCCCGTATCCTCAAGTCCATTCTCTAGTAGGTCTGTGTCTTTATTCCGGTCTTGCCCCTAGGTTCTTCATAACCAATTTTTTTTTTTTTTTTTTTTTTAGATTCCATGTATATGTGTTAGCATACGGTATTTGTTTTTCTCTTTCTGACTTACTTCACTCTGTATGACAGACTCTAGGTCCATCCACCTCACTACAAATAACTCAATTTCGTTTCTTTTTATGGCTGAGTAATATTCCATTGTATATATGTGCCACATCTTCTTTATCCATTCATCTGTCGATGGACACTTAGGTTGCTTCCATGTTCTGGCTGTTGTAAATAGAGCTGCAATGAACATTTTGGTACATGACTCTTTTTGAATTACGGTTTTCTCAGGGTATATGCCCAGTAGTGGGATTGCTGGGCCATGGAAACACAAGTTTTTGAAAGGTTGCTTCAGTAAAAACTACATTCTAATTTTTGAAAGTACTTTATGAATTCCCTTTGGGAAGACAAATTCTATGTAACAAACTGCCTCTATAAGGAAATATATTGTGGGAAAGAAAAAGTCAACCATGGAAGGTCCATAAAAACCACTGTTCAATATACAGTTGAAGGACATCTGGTTTGTACTGAGCCCTGTCCTGGGTGCTGGAGATACAGAGATGAACAAGACAGACAAGCTCCTTCACTCATGAAGCTTATGTTCTAGAAGAGGAAAGAGATAACAAGTAAACGAATACAATAATACATGGCAAATTAGGAACTAAGATGGAAATTAAAAATGGAAAGAGTGTGAAGAACTGACTTTAAATGTAGTGGCTGGGGAAAACCTCTCTGAAGAGGTGACATTCAAATTCAAACTTGAAGGATACAGCTCAGCAGAGCTGAGATCATTGCATTCCAGCAAAGAGAATGTATGTGCAAAGGTCCTGAAGTGGGAAATGGCTTAGCAGTTTCAAGTTTGTGAAAGAAGCCAATGTAACTGGAACAGAGTGATCAGACTGGACAGATAGGCAGGGTCCCATTTGTGCAAGACCTTACAGCCTTGGTAAGGAATTAGGATTTTATTGCAAGTGTGACAGGAAACAGAGAAGTGACATCATCTTGTTTATGCTTTAAGATCTCCCCGTGTAAAGACATGACTTATGGGTGGTCTGGTGAGTTCTTTTTACGTTTATAAGTCTCTTGAGGTTTGGAGAAGGCTTGGCAGGAGAATAAAAGTGAGAGTGAAAGAATAGGAGAAAAAGAAGATGTTAAAAATGGACACACACACTCTTGAAGTAACATGACAATCCATATTCATGTTGCCCTCTCAGAATATTATTTGGTTCTTGTAAATATTTTCCTGGATTCTGTCATCCTTGTAAAAGGCCATATACCATAAAGAGAGTTCCAGGTAGCTGCTTTAGGGACTTGGAATTTGTTATGAGTGGCTACGGACTATCCCAAGAAGATCTTACACATGCTGTCACATCTGGGCTTTGATGTGGTCATTCTATAGATAACCTCTTCCCTAGTACATACTACGTCTCCTGGAAGAACAAGAATCAAAGAGCCCAGTGTACCCTTTTGCAAGGGTAAGTTGGGCTCATCCTGGAGGGACACAGGCTTGGCCTTAAGAGAACAAGAAGAGGGAAAGGAACAGCCCGTGAGAGCTACCCCAGCTGCCCCGCATCCCACCTTGCTCTTCATAAATTGCTTCTGCTGGAGAGAAGCTTTTTAATTAAACAAAACTTGCTAGAATCTGTCTTAGAAAGTTGAATTGTTGAACAGTTTCTGTCTGTGGTATTGCAGTTTTAGGATCCTTGATTTTAGTTTTTATTAGCGATTGCTTTGTTCTTTGAACATGAGAGATGAGCATATGAGGCGCCAAAGAAGGGAAAAGCCACAACCATATCATTTGGAAAGAAAATTAACAGTGACGCAAAAGGAAAACCCGCCTTAGCGTAGGCAGAACAAATGAGACGGAACTCTTTGAAAGACAGTAGTGAAAAAGAATTTGAGAATGTTTTTCCTCCGATGATGTGAATCACACTTAAGAACAGCCTGTCTGATTTGCATATCTACGAATGGACACTTTTTAAAAAAAATTTTAATGACATCTCTCATCTGCTATCAATTCTTCTTCGTTCTTTCTTTAAAAAATTTATTTATTTTATTTATTTATTTATTTTTGGCTGCGTTGAGTCTTCATTGCTGCACGCGGGCTTTCTCCAGTTGCGGCGAGCGGGGGCTACTCTTGGTTGCCGTGCACGGGCTTCTCATTGCGGTTGCTTCTCTTGTTGCGGAGCACGGGCTCTAGGTGCACGGGCTTCAGTAGTCGTGGCTCGCGGGCTCTAGAGCGCAGGCTCAGTAGTTGTGGCGCATGGGCTTAGTTGCTCCGCGGCATGTGGGATCTTCCCGGACCAGGGCTCGAACCCGTGTCCCCTGCATTGGCAGGCGATTCTTAACCACTGTGCCACCAGGGAAGTCCCAATGGACACATTTCTACAAAGAGACAGTCAACAGACCAATGTCCCCTAGTGGTGAGCAAATTTATCCAGTGGGCTTGTACTGACAATCTGATCCTTGGCTTCGCGTTTTAATTCCCTTCATTAGAAGCTTCTAGCACAAAGTTGATCATCCAAAAATTAGACATGGACATTGAAAAGAAGCACAAAGGGAAGTTATCCTCTGGCCAAATTAAATAATTCTACTCTGACATACTGTCACCTCTTAATGAAGAGTGTAGTCATCAGTTAGATTAAAATGACCTTTTGAGGAAAGTGAAAAAGGCAACATGGGCGAGGTCCATTAGTAAGTCATCATTAGGAATACAACGTTTATGTCCTTTCTACCTTTCCTCTACCAATATTTTACCATAAAGACAGGAGAGGAGATATAGGAAAACAAAGCAATACCTATGGTACAGTGGTAAGTAATTTAATTTCCCCTACCCTAGTTCAGACTTGTCTCCGGGCTATTTAGTGTGTTTCAGTTTCATGTTTATTACTGCAAACGGGGAAAGAAAGTCTTTCCTGACTTTAACAATAGCACAGATGGTTAGCTGTCCTGTCTCTTGCCTCAACAAACCATAGAGGGACACATAAAACCCATTTCAAATGCACTATTCCCATAAAGTTCAATTTTATGAGGAAAGCCAGCAGAACAGTGGTGGTCCATTATTTAGGAGAACCCCATGAGGCTGCAGGATGGTCCTGACACCATCCACCCTCCTCCCACAACACATGGGTACATATTGAACAACAAATACAACAAAAAGTATTAACAGAATATTTTATAAGGTGCTTTAAAAATCCTAATTTGAGATAATTTTTAGTCTTATTAAACCTTCAAAGATTGAACCCTGAGAGGTGGAAATTATATGAGAAAAACCTATTGTGTTTCTTCCCCCAAAATCAGAGTGTGTGGCAGGAGGGCCAGCTGTCCCCTTCCACAGTGTGCAGTTGTTACTGGGAAGAGTCTACCCAGCCCAGGAATCTAAACTCTCTGGCATGTAGGTGGGGCCTTGTGACCGCTTCTCCCACTGGAATGTGAGCATATGAGATGCGAGTCATGTCCAGGCTGAAATGGTGAAAAAGCAGGGGTGCCTTCCCTACCCTTTATCCCCTCCCGCCAGATGGAGAGAAAGGACTCTGGGGCCCCAGGGGATGTGGAACCCCAAGATGAAGGAAGTCTGTGTCCTTAGATCACCCTGTGGAATGTCTGTCTGCAAAACACCTTCCTGGGCCTTTAGATGAAGAAAAAAACTGTGTTTTAATGTGTTAAGCAACTGGAATGTGGAGGTTTATCTATTATAGCAGCTAGTGTTATCCTGATTTAACTAAAACGGGGTGAAGGTGGGTTTGGATTAGTAAATGGAGTTTCCTAGCTGGTGGTTTATAATGGTTTGGTTTTTCTTCCCAGTTCTTTGATGTACCCAGTAAAGCTCAGATTCCATTACCTAGAGCTCCAAGCTCTGGCAAAAGGTACATTCTGGGACTAACATGGAGGAGGAAGTTTTTTTGCCCTGGAATAACTGTTATTTTTAAGAGCGACAGATCCAGAGTGGAACATGCTCATTTGCTTGCTAGAGACGCCTTGCCTTTAGTAGGCAAATGAAAACCATCTGGATGACAATCAAGAACATAAAAGTTATCAAGACAGCAAACTTGGCCAAAGGGCTGTGCTCAGAACTGATCACGTTGCACTTAGCTTTAACATCTGTGGTCTCTTGGAGACCAGCCCTGCGGGCAAAGCAGTTTGGCAATGACATCCTAAAGAGAGCAAGTACAAGTTATAAGCTTATGGGTTTATAAGTCACAGACTATGGACTTAACAGGGCTTTTCACTCACCCTTTCATTTGATCTCTTAAACTTCGATGCTTCTTCTCTTCCTCTCTTTCCACTCTCCCAACCGTAAAATCTCATTAAATCAACCCAAGTTGGACTTTCTCATTGTCTTTAGTAATTTGTTTGGTCCCTGATTTGTCATAAAAGGGTAAAATGTTCAACTTTTGTACATGAAAATCTCAAACATTAAGTTCAAAATTGTTTTCACAGGATTTCTGAGACCTTCGCTAGAGAGTTGTTTTCAAAATAAGATAAGTGCTATGAATGGAATAGGAAATATTACGGTAATTATGTTGGTTTCCCAGGAAAACTTAGTAGCAATGGGGTAACTTGGGGATTCACAGATGCTGTGTCTATCTTTCAAAACATATCTGTAGTTCAGTTTCCCTGAATCCAGATATGACACTCGTTTTAGTCAAGCAGTTGGCTTGGCGGGAAGCACAGTCATCAATTTCTAGAGGGCAACACATGGTGGCCATTGTTTCAGGGCCTCCGATTGGGGGGAGGAGGGTCTCCGAGCTCCGGGGACCTGGAATGTGTGTGTGAGGTAAGGATAGAGGGGAATTATCTCAGCCTAAAGAGTCCTAAAATGCTCCTGGACATGTATTCAGCCCACAGACTAGCCCTAATAACTCCTGAGATGACAGCTGGTGGCCCACCCTGTATCTTTCTTCTCATAACCTACAGCAGCATTTGAATCACTACAGGGTATTAATTTTTAAATGTACATTTCTAAGCCCAACCCCAGTAATTATTTTTCCAATAGGTTTGGGGCAGAAGGTCTGAGGCAGGTAATCAGTGGGCCAGTTTCCTGACTTCTATGGGAATAATTTCTTTGCTTCTCCTTATATTTTTTATTACCCAGGCAGATATACCCAACACTATAGTTTGGCTTAGACTGTTTTTTTTTTTTTTAATTTTACGTAAATGGAATAATACAATATGTATTGCATCTGGCTCAAAATGCTCAATATAATGTTTGTGTCATTACAAGGTGTAACCATAGTTTGTTCATTTACACTGGCATTGTATGATCACAGCACTGTCTGTGCATTCTGATGCATTCTGTGCATTCTGATGAATAGTACATATTGTACATTTGGCTTGTTTTCAGTTTTTTGGCTATTACGAAAAATGCTGCTATGAACATACTTGTACATGTCTCTTGGTGCACGTGTGACAATGCATTTCAGCTGCGTATATACTTAGAACTGCTAAGTCCTAGGAAATTTATAGCATCAACTTTAGAAAACAAGACCAAACTGTTTTTCTAAAGAAAACAATTCAATGCACATTCCCACCAGATGTACATGAGAGACCTCATTGTTCTACACCCTCCCCAGCACTTAGTATTAATGGTGTTTTTAATTTTAACCTTTCTGGAAGATGACATGAGTAAGCTCATTGTGGTTTTAATTTACATTTCCTGATTACTAATGTGGTTAAGGACCTTTTGATAAGTTTATTGGTCACTTGGATATCTTGGTTTATGAACTTCATTTCAAAGTCTCTGTTCCATTTTTCTAGTGGATTGTCTTTTTCCTACTAATTTGTAGGAGTTTTTTATATGTATCATAGTTATGAGCCCTTGGTCAGTCACTGAATTGAAAATCTTGTCTTCCTCTCCTTAGCTCGCCTTTTCATACTTGTAAGGGTGTGTTTTGTTAAAGAGAACTACTTAATTTTAAGATAGTCCCATTTACTTCACTTTTTCTTTGTGGTTAGTGCTTTTCGTGTCTGTTTAAGAAATCTTTGCCAACCTCAAGATCAACAAGATATTCTCTATGTCGTCATCTAATGGATTTGCTGTTTTGCCTTTCACACTTAGGCCTCTAATTCATCTGGAATTAATCTACCTGGGATTGCAAACACGACCTTTCTCCACTGTTCTGCTACCTTTCTCATAAATAAGTGCCCATATATGCATGGTTCTGTTTCTGGGCTCTTTATTCCGTTCCATTGGTCTATTTGTTATCTTTGTGCCACAATGCCATCCTGCCTTAATTACTGCGGCTTTATAGTAAATTTTGTTATCTGTAGAACAAACCCTCTTACTTTGTTCTTTTTTGAGAGTGTCCTGGCTATTCCCTGGCCTTGAATCATCTTGTCAAGTTCCACAAAAACACCTATTGGAATTGCATAAATCAATTTGGGGAGAAATAATATTTTTATAATATTTAGTCTTCTAATTCATGAACATGGTTTATCTCTCCATTGACTTAGATCTTTATTTTCTCTCACTAATGTCTTATAGTTTTCTGTGTGGAGATCTTACACATCTTTGATTGTCTTTATTCTTAAAAACTTGACATATTTTAGCAAAGTGGCATTCTTTTAAAATTTCATTTTAAAAATTGCATCTGGCTCAAATTAATTAATCTACCTGGGATTGCAAACCAACCTTTCTCCACTGTTCTGAGTGTTTTCACTGGTTAAGTGAAAATTTGGTCTGGTAAGTACTAATTTTCTTTTATATTTCCTGTTTTTAAACATTGATGAAAATTTTGTATCGTGCTCCTTCATCATAAAAATTTTTACTTTCCTTTATTATAAAAATGTTTCTGCTCTCCATTCTACCTGTGTTATAGGCATACCTTGTTTTATTGGACTTGGCTTTATTGTGATTTGCAGATACTGTGTGTTTTACAAATTGAAGGTTTGTGACAACCCTGTGTTCTCAGATGATGGTTAGCATTGGTTTTAGCAACCAAGTATTTTTAAATTAAGGCATGAACATTGTTTTTTAGACATAATGCTATTGCCCACTTAACAATATAGTGTATACATAACTTTTATATGTACTGGGAAACCAAAAAATTTGTGTGACTTGCTTTATTGGGTTACTCACTTTATTAGACCAAACTGCAATATCTCCAAGATCCGCCTGTACTTTTCTATTGCTGCTGTAACAAACTAATGCTCCCTATTTGTCCCGTGGCCTTTTAGTAAGCCCTGGCACAGCGCCTCTTCATTTCAGAAGCATGATCCAACATGCTGCTGCTTTTTCATTCAGGGATTTGTTCTATAAGTACCAATGCAGAAGGGAAAATCATTGCTTTTCAAAGAATTTGGGACTCTTCTGAAAGGCCCAGTCAGAACTCTCCCAGTTTTCATATTTTCTGGGTTTGTATACCTCAGAGAGTCCAAGGTTGAGATAGGGAAGCAAGCATTGCCTTGAAGATTCCCCTGCTGGCCTAGAGGTGCCTCAAAATTCACAGAATTAGCAAAGGGATTTCCAAAGTTAACTGAGGTGTCAACATACTCGAGAGCTATTAAAAATGCAGCGACTGTGTAGTTCACTGGAATACACCAGACGAGGCATCCAATTGCAAAGTACTTCTGAGACATTTTGGCTTTAGGCATTGTTGTGATAATTTGGAAAGCCCTGGAAGGCAAAATAACTAGTATTTGTTAGGGTATTATTTGAATTATTCCTCACATCTCAAGTTGGAGCCAGTAATCCAATTGATTTTCAAATAGATTTCCAGAATTTGGACAAGATATTTGACAACCTACAGAGGGAAATATTGCATTACGAATCCTCATCTTTTCCACATCCTCACTTAATGCTTTCTGTCTCAAACTCACTGAGTTGCTCACAGCTCTCAGATAACACCTGGGATTAAGTGCTCGCTGCCTTTGTGCACTCTCTCCTCCAGGCAGCCCTCCCTTCTCTCCCCACCTCCTAAACCAGCTCAGAGGAAAGCTGCTTTACTGAGCTCTTTCCAGAAACACAATACCCCTCCCCGCCCCACCCCCACCCCCACCCCCCGCCACAGACACTGATAAAATCTCCTTCCCCTGTGCTGGTTACTTATTTCTGTGGTTTCAGTTACCATATGAAACTGAAATTAATGTTTTCTGTGGGCCTGTCATAGGGCTTGGTTTATAGTAAACACTCAGAATATGTCTTTCGGGCCCCCAACACTTGAATTCATCCAGAGACAATTCATGGTGGAGGGCAGAGGAGGATTTAGTCGACGTTCCTCCTGCTCCCAGGGAATTTCTCAATTCCCCAAAGTGGAAAAACCAGACAAGAAACAAAGTGAAATTCTCAAAAGCACCTCTTTGCTGAGCAGAGAAGACAAAATATCTACATCTTAACTGAATACTCATATTTTAACTTTTCAAGAGTAAAGGTAGTTGTGCATAATTTTAGGAGTACTAAATAGAGAATACAAACATAATTTCAGCTGGTAACTGACATTTAGCTCTTCCTCCCCCTGACATTTACCCAGGAAAATATACAGCGCGGAAGTCTACAAAGTGTCTCAGGGTTGACAATACCCTCCTCCTTCTAACAGCATTCTCATCCAGTTACAGTGACATCGCCAGGGGTGAATCACAAAGGAATCTTACTGGTTACACTCAGGCCAGTGCTGTCCTGCTTGAAGTCGGCCGCACGTGGAATCATCCAGCTGCTTTTTCCGGTAACTGCCCGCATATGTTGTTACAGACGAATCTGACCACCTTGTTTCATTCTGCCCAGATGCTCCAACCTTCAGTCGGATCAGATCAAACTCTTGAGAAGTAAGAGGGCTAAAGGGCAGAAGAATTTGTGGAGTCAAGTAGAAGAAGTGTGGCATGGCCTGCTCGGAAGGACGACTTTTCAAGCCCTCTGCGTAAGGAAGAATTAATTTCCTTTTTGTAGCAAGAACTAATTGAACCGCCTCACCAAACTCTGTGACTCCGACAGTTCACAGAATGCAGAAGCTGAACTCTCTTAAAGTTGCCAAGCAACAGGTCACACAATTCCACGAATACCACCTTCCATCCCCCCAAATTTCAACTAGCAAAATTAGAAGTTATATAACTTTCTGGCTTTTGCTCTAAGCGATATACTGCTACAAATTATGGCAAGAAAGCAGGTGGCCACTGCTTTTATAAATAAAAGAGTGAGTCCTAATCACGGTGGAACAAGAGGACAGTGCCAAGCATTCATTTCCTCTAAAGACTGGCCTCCAAGGGTCTGGAGGCAAACGTGCCCCTCTTGTGATGTCAACGATAGCAGGTGACTCAAACGGCTTCTTGCGTGTCACACAGCAATGATGCTGAAACTGGCAGCATGCAGAAGTCGCCCCAGGAGCTGGGAAAATCAGCACCCCAGCCCGTAGATTCTGATTTACTTGGCCTGGAGTAGGGCCCAGGCTTTGGTAATTTTCAAAAGCTTATTTCTGGAAGGTTCTAAAGAGCAGCCAGGGTTAAGAATTAAGGTCACTGAAACACCACTGTGAACCTTTTCTAGGATCTTCTGTTCACCTGATTTCCTCTATCCTTCACTAATAATTACTCTAAACCTGGTTAATACGCTTGCCTCTCCTTCTCCACACAATTGTTATTCATTGGCAAATCGAAACAGATCTTTCTATTTTTGTCCTTTCTCTGATCAACTCTTTTTTCTTTTAATTAATTTTTATTGGGGTATAGTTGCTTTACAATGTTGGGCAGAAGTTCTCAACCCTCTGTGTTCATTCATGTAACCTGTGGGATTCTTTATAGAAACACATGTCCTGCCGCACCTTGATCGGCAACTCCGTGAGTGGATCCATCATCAGCATTAAAAAAAAGAGTCTCCAGGACTTCCCTGGCGGTCCAGTGGTTAAGACTCCGCGCTTCCAATGCAGGGGGCGTGGGTTTGATCCCTGGTTGGGGAACTAAGATCCCACATGCCGCGTGGTGTGGCCAAAAAATTTTTTTAAAAAAAGATTCTCCATAGGTGGCTGGATCAGCACCCATGGGGCACCTTAAACATGCAGAGGACTTGTCCTCCCTTCACAGACTATAGGTCTGAGGAAAAGCCCAGAATCAACATATTTCTATGGTTACATGAGGCAGTCTATCTTTCAATGCTGGGAATACGAGCTGAATTTAAACAGTCTTTTATCTTATTTTATTTTTGAGATTATATTCTTTTTTTTAATTAATTTATTTATTCTTGGCCGCATTGGGTCTTCATTGCTGCGCGTGGGCTTTCACCAGTTGCGGCGAGTGGGGCTACTCTTCATTGCGGTGCGTGGGCTTCTCACTGCGGTGGCTTCTCTTGTTGCAGAGCACAGGCTCTAGGCGCAAGGGCTTCACTAGTTACGGCATGCGGGCTTCAGTAGTTGTGGCTCACGGGCTCTAGAGCACAGACTAAGTAGTTGTGGTGCACAGGCTTAGTTGCTCCGCGGCATGTGGGATCTTCCCGGACCAGGGCTCAAACCCGTGTCCCCTGCATTGGCAGGCGGATTCTCAACCACTGCGCCACCAGGGAAGTCCTTAAACAGTCCTTTAAAGTGAGGCTGACACACTACAGGGTACGCTTCTTTGAGAGTAAAATTACTTGCTAATACTTGTTAGTATTTAGAAGTAGAAGTATCTTTCCTTAAAAGTTTGAAATTTGGGACATAAGCACATTTGCCCTAGAAGGATTAGGCCGATGTTAGCAGAGCTGGCTGCTTTTTCTCAGGGAGTTGGAGGTTCCTTCGAGAAACCCAGATGAGAGAAGAAGATGGAGATAAAGAGTGAAGGAGGGGAACGGAAACAAGGCTGCCCAACTCTTTTCAACGCACCCAGTGTCAGGTGGCAACTGCTTCGATGCTTAAACCTTTAGCCATTCCAGCAAAAATGGTGGTTTAAAAATCTCTGCTGGCAATAAATATGGTTTCGAGGCAAGAAAATAAATAGAACAGATTGTGAAAGATTATTTGTAGAAAACATTTTAAAATTTTCTTCTTAGATTGTGTGGCTGTCTATAGGCAATTGTGTAATGAAATAAACTCTAAAAAATAAATTAGGGTGTAAATATCCCTTATTATCGCATTCCTGTCCTTTAGTTTTATTTATTTCTTTTCTTCTCCCAAAATCAAGTACGATATCATTTTAACAATTATAACCTCAAGAACCAAGAGTAGTGAAACTTAACAATTTGAGTGAAAGTGTCTAATATTGGTTTAGATGAGATTCTAGCTTAGTTCATCAGTCTATTAGGTGTTGAACAAGTCTGTTAAGAATAAGTTGGACTTCAAATTAGAAAATAAGTAGAACAGACTAACTGAATTTATTATCCTAAGTATTTAGTCTAAAAAAAGTTATCATAAAATAGTTATAGTTATTATAAAATATTGGCTATATGCCCCATGTTGTACAATATATCCTCGTAGCTTATTTTATAGCTGATAGTTTGTACCTTTTAATCCCCACCCCTATCTTGCCCCTCCCCCTTCCCTCTCCCCACTGGTAACCACTAGTTTGTTTTCTGTAGCTGTGAGTCTGTTTCTGTTTTGCTATATTCACTAGTTTGTTGTATTTTTTGGATATAAGTGATATCTTATTCCACATATAAGTGATAACGCAGTATTTGTCTTTCTCTGTCTGACTTATTTCACTTAGCATAATAATATACTCCAAGTCCCTCCACGTTGTTGCAAATGGCAAAATTTCATTCTTGTTTCTAGCTGAGTAGTATTCCATTCTAGATATATACCACATCTTCTTTATCCATTCATCTGTTGATGGACACTTAGGTCTGACAACCCAGTTTTAAATATATGAGTGAAAGACTTGAAAAAGCACTTTTAGAAAAGTTACCTAAATGGCCAATAAACAAGAAAAGGGGCTCAGCACCGTCAGTCACCAGGGACAGGCCAGAATGAGATGGCACCAGGCCCCCCCCACCCCACCCCCCACCCCGCCGCCGAATGGCTAAAAATTACAGGTTGTGGCGAGATGGCACTCCTGCTGATGAGTAAAATCTACAATCACTTTGGAAAACTGTTTGCCGGTGTCTATTGAAGCTAAACATGCAAACATCCTATGACCCAGGGTGCCCCACCTGGTATATACCCAACAGAAACGAGGGGCTATGCACACCAAAAAGTTGTACGAGAATATTCATAATGATCTAAACGGAAACCTACCATTGTCTGTCCGTAGTGGGATGGACAAACTGCATGTCATACAACAGAGTACTGCACAGCGGTGCAAAATGGCAAGCTACTGACCGCTCAATACGGGTCAGTCTCTCAGGATACGTTGTGGAGCGCAAGAGGCCAGACCCCAAAGCACGCACCCCAGGCTTCCATTTATGTATTCGGGTAATACTGGTGATGAGGCAGAACTAGTCTGTGTCATAGAGATCAGGGCAGTAATTACCTTCGGGGCTTGGCATGAAGTGGAAGGGGCCCAAGGAGCCACCGGGTCACCGGAACTATTTCACACCTTGATCTGGGGGGTGGTTCCACAGATGTGGCGGGTTGTATTGTACAAAGACGGCCGCGTCAATTTCTCCCTTCCCACAAGGTTTTCACAACGTGGACTTGAGGCTCCTATTGAGGTGCGAGGGGGATAATCCCTCCCTTTGAACGTGAGCAGACCTTTGTGATCCCTCGATCAATAGAGAGAGGACCACGGAAAGACTCTGTGCGCGCTTCCGCCTGGACACTCCAGCGGGGAACCCAGCCGCCGTGCCCTGACGAAGCCCAAGCCACCCCAAGGAGGGACCACGCGGAGAGGCCACGTGGAGGGATTCCGGCCGCGGCTCAGCGGAGGCCCAGCCAGCATCAGCCGAGAGACCTGAGGACGGCTGCTGCAGGGGAGCGCATCCAAGCCTTCGGTGCATCGCAGCCCCCGCCCGCCCGCCCGGCTCCTGACACGCAGAGCCCTCACACCACGAAGGGGCTTCGTCCACTGCTTCTGGCGGCTGGTGAGGCAGCGCTGGTGACGGGACCGAGTGCACACACAGAGAGTAAGTGAAATGTGCACTTGGGGTCTGTGCACTTAGCTCTGTGTGGGCTACAGCTCAACTTTTTAAAAAGAACCATCCAAACCCTCCTGAAGAAGAAAAAGAAGGCAGTGGGGCTTACCCACCAGTTGAAAGGCTATTTGTAAAACTACAATCAAGGGTGAAGTGTGGTGACTTCCCTGGCAGTCCAGTGGTTAGGACTCGGCACTTGCACTGCAAGGGACATGGCTTCCATCCCTGGGCGGAGAACTAAGATCCCGCGTGCTGGGCAGTGCAGCCAAAAAGAAAGGGAGGGGGTGGGATGAAGTGTGGTGTCAGCCCAGGAGGTGACGAACTGGACAATTGAACAGGATACAGAACCCAGAAGGATACACACCCATAGATGGGCTTTTTTTTTTTTTTTAATTTATTTTTGGCTGTGTTGGGTCTTCGTTTCTGTGCGAGGGCTTTCTCTAGTTGCGGCAAGCGGGGGTCACTCTTCATCGCGGTGCGCGGGCCTCTCGCTATCGCGGCCTCTCTTGTTGAAGGGCACAGGCTCCAGACGCGCAGGCTCAGTAGTTGTGGCTCACGGGTCTAGTTGCTCCGTGGCATGTGGGATCCTCCCAGACCAGGGCTCGAACCCGTGTCCCCTGCATTGGCAGGCGGGTTCTTAACCACTGCACCACCAGGGAAGCCCCATAGATGGGCTTTGATAAATAAGAGAAGTGGCATGATGGGTCCTTGGAGAAAGACATGCAATAAAGGAGGCAGGAAAACCCCAGGACAAAAAAATTAGATCCTTTATTACACTCAAAAAGCATCTCCAAATGGATTAAGAAACAAGATGTCAAAAGCAAAAGTTTAAAACTTTAGAAGAAGATACACGTGAAAATCTATGTGACCTCGGGATAGGAAAGAATTTCTTAATCAACACACTCACAAACCTTAACCATATAAAAGAAAAGATTGATACATTTGACTACATTACAATTAAGGACTTTTACACAATAAAATATAACTTAATGAAGGTGAAAGGACACGCTGCAAACTGGGAGATAATTCTCACTGCACCCAAAACCAACCAAAGACAAGTGTCAGAATTTACTAAGAATTCCTAGGGGTCAGGAAGCAAAAGCGAACAACCCAACAGCAAAATGGGCAAAAGGCAGGAGCAGGTGCTTCCAGGAGAGTAGAGGGGCCAACAGACGTGGAGAGAGGCCCTCTGTGCTCACTGTCATCAAGGAACACGTTTCACGGTGAGATGGAATTTTGCACACATTTGATTGACCAAAAAAAAAATGTGTTGATAATTGCGAATGTCAGAGAAGACGTGCATCCCCAGAACTCTTACACTTTGCCGGTGGAGCACAGATTGATGCAACCGCTTTGCAGAACAGTTAGGCATTACCTTGCCAAGTTAAAATTTTGCGTTCCCATGACCCAGATTCCATTCTCAGCTCTCCTCCCAGGAGGGTCCCCTGGGTGTGCGCACAGGAGGCCTGTTCGTCAGAGCGAACGTGGGAGCAGCCCAAAGGCCCGACAACAAGAGAAGAGAACGGATAACGTATGATGTAATCACACAATGAAAAATTCTACCATGGAGACATTCAATATCTACAGCTGCTCTCAGAATATAAACAAAGCTCAGGAATGTAATGTCGAATAGGGAAAATCAAGTCCCAGAAATAAAAACAGAATGAACACCAAGTGCAGAATCATGTTTACCTCGGGTGGAGGAGGAAGCGGTTGAGGTACTGGCTCTTCCAGTGCTCGGACTGGCTGGTGGTGCGGAGTGTTCCTTATATTTCCACTATAATCTGAAAGGAGAAGAGCATCCAGCAGGGACCAACGCAGAGAGTGTGTGGCGAAGCACAGATTTCAATAAATGCAGCCTGTGCACGTGAGGTCTGGAAGCTACTAAAATATTTGTTACAAAGAGAGGGGGAAGGCTGCAGAGGCAGAGTACGGAGGGTTTTTAGGGCCATGAAACCACTCTGTATGATACACATCATCACACATTTGCCCAAACCCCAATGTGTGCAACACCAAGAGTGACCCTAATATAAACTATGGACTTCGGGGTTCAATGATGCATCAATGCAGGTTCATCACTTGTGACAAATGCACCGCTCTGGCGGGGATGTTGATGGTGGGGGAGATTTGCATGTGTGAGGACAGGGGGTGTATGGGAAATCTCTGTACTTCTGCTCCATCTCGTTGTGAACCTAAAACTTGCTCTAAAAAATAGTCTAATAAAAAAATTTTTAAGAGAGAGGGCTGGGACAATTTAGAGTAGCCAGGTCATGGAAGCAACCTAAATGCCCATTGACAGACGAATGGATAAAGAAGATGTGGTACATGTATACAATGGAATATTAACTCAGCCATAAAAAGAAACGAAATTGGGTCATTTGTAGAGAAGTGGATGGACCTAGAGACTGCCATACAGAGTGAAGTAAGTCAGAAAGAGAAAAACAAATATCGTATATTAATGCATATATGTGGAATCTAGAAAAATGGTACAGATGAACTGGTTTGCAAGGCAGAAATAGAGACACAGATGTAGAGAACAAACATATGGACACCAAGGGGGGAAAGTGGGTGGAGGTGGTGGTGTGATGAATTGGGAGATTGGGATTGACATGTATACATGATGGGTATAAAATGGATGACTAATAAGGACCTACTGTATAAAAAATAATTAAATAAAATAAATTTTTTTAAAAAAGAGAGAGAGAGAGAGGGCTGGGGAGAGAATTGAGGAGGAAGAAGAGTTGCTATTAAATATTTTACATTGTTTTTGGCTTGACCAGCCAGCGTATCCTCCTCTCTAAATCACAAGTGCTGTCTGTGTCAGAGGACCCAGCCATGTCAGGACCCAGCCCACCCACTCCAGGGAAGGGCACCTGTGAGACACGCCCAGCTGGTCCTCAGCACCAGGTGAGGTAGAACGTGGACCTGAGTGCCCTGAAGAGCCAGCCCAGAGCACATCCCATGTCACACTGGTCCTCACGGCACCCACACAGCAGCTGTCACCATCCTATGCCTCAGCTGAACAGGAGAGCTGCCTCTGCGCCTGCCCTCACACCAGAGGGAGGCACTTCAAGCTTGGTCACTTCACTTTCAATGAGCCAGAGTCCTGGAGGGACAACTAGCACCTTGGTTTAACTCCCAGAGCATCTACCCTCCAGCTTTGCAATCAGGGCTTCCCTGGAAGTGGGAATGCAGGAGTGAAGGCCTCTGCTCAGCCCACCTCCCCTCTGGCCGTATGGGCCACTGTCACTGGGACATAAGGCCTTGCTGGAATCCCCTGGGATGGTCTGGCTGCAGCTGAAAGATTCTGCCCTGGCTAGAGGCTGCAGGCGACAGGGGCCAAGGCAACCCAGTGCCTAGAGCTGCCCCCTGCACCTGGCTGCACTTCAGCTGCCCCTGACAAGGGGCGAGGTCCAGGGGGCGGGTATTAATGGGCAGGTCTTGACCAGTCTTTTGTCTAAACACAGGCCGATTATTCTAATGAGGTATTAATAGGTATTAATTAAAAGAATTTCATGGTTAAGTAAGTTTAGGACAAGTTAGGATAAACATGTTTCTTTGCTGTAGGACTTTAGGGCCTTTAACATTTCAATGTGCATCGTGAATCTTTCCAAGGGGGCAGCATTTCCTAAACTTAGTTGACCACAGAACTCCTTTTATGGGGTGGGGAGCGTCTCTGGGTGTTGCTGTTTTGTGGAACAGTCCAGGAAGTAAAAAGGCTAGATGTCTCTATAGCTAAGACAATGGCTGGTCTATAAGTCTCTGGAATTTACTAGATCTTGACTAGATCTCCAGCCTAAACCAATGACAGCCTGGCAAGAGGGTGACTCAAGCAGTATTTTTTTTTTTAGTTGAGACGTAACATCAAACAGTAAAGTACACAAATATACTTGACATATGTGTACATCTACGTAACTACCACCCAGATGCACCACTCTGTCTCTTTCCAGTCAAAACAGCACATATACACACACACACACACACACACACACACACACAGGTAACTACTATTTCGATTTTTATCACCAGAGACTAGATATGTCAGGCAGAAACTTACTGATGCCATTCCAAGACAAAACCCAGGGAGAAACCAAGTAATAGAAAGGCCAAAAACAAGCAGAATTCTCTTGAGAAAAAAGATCCTGTTTGAAGCTTAAGCTTCCATCTCAACAAGAATCTGTCTCCTGCCCACAAGGTGCCAAATTCCGGTATTTGGATAAGTGTGGCCAGCAGCTGACTGAGCGTACGTAATGTGTTATAGTTAATAACTCTTTGTCAGTTATAATAATATTAATTCTCAGCCCTTGATCTTGCAATAATTTCTTCATGCTTATCAAGTGTAGCATTTGGACATTTTAGTAACTTGTCAAAAACTGTGGTCTACAGTCTACATGGTCTACAAGACACAGAAAACAAGGAGCCAGCAGCAACCAGAACTGGATGGAAATAAATGAAGGGTAAAGTGCAAAGGAACAGGAAAAGGAAATTGATAAAATTAGGGAAGAGGAGCCTAAAGGGAAGGATCACTTTTCTCTCCTTTCCTGAAATTCATTTTTGGTTGTGTTTACTATATGAAAACTGAAACTGATTATAAAGCGCAAACACCGTGACCCAAATTTTGTTGAATAAAAAGTATATGTATGTGTATGTATTTATAAGAAAAGGCCCAGTGGGCTCTATACAGAGATGTTAATACTTATAGCTGAGTAGGAGGATTGCATATGATTTTTATATTTTACATTCCTTTATTTTCCAAATGTTTTACAATGAATATATGTAACTCATAATCAGAGCCAAGATGCTATGTTACAAAAATGAAAACAAATGGAATGCATCCATATATAATCAATCTCCCTAATCTTACCAAGAGTCTCTTTTGAGTTTACATTTATTTTTCTCTTCCAGTTCTCTCTGGAGTCTAGGCCGTAAAAACAAAAGCAAACAAAAAACAAAAACAAGAAACTCTATGGCAAAAAGACTGGAGTCAGTTCAATCAAATATGGTGCTTCTTAGATTTTCTCTCCCTCTAGTTCTGGGTCCATAATCAAGGGAAAGGAGAAAATAAAGCACAAGGTCTTCAGGGGTGTGTGTGTGTGTGTGTGTGTGTGTGTGTGTGTGTGTTGGTGGGGAATAGAGAATAGGGAAATAGAAATAGATCAGGTATATTGTGGACCCCAAAGTGAGGAAACTTGAGTTAATGGATGCTGTTTTCCAAGGAAGCCCTGTCTGAATTGATAAAGGAGGTAATCCACAAATTGTATTTTACACTCTCAAAGAAACAAACAAAAAGACTCACAATAATTCTAACTAAAAAAATGAGCCATAATAATGGTCGAGGCTTTTGGGTTCTCTTGGCGGGTACCTCCTGGGATAAACAGCATACAGCAAGCGATAGCTGATTTCTTCGATTCACTCAAGGTGAGTGTTGGGGGAAGTAGACCCACAAGCTGGACAGGCCCATCTTTCCTCTATTATAAAATTAAGCCATTGCCATACCATTCTGCTTGGACAACACTCTTAGTCTCAGATAGAACCATTATTAGGATAATCAAAAGTCATTTAGAAGAATATCCTAAAAGGTTTTTCAAAGTCCTATTCTTGCTCAAGTAACTTGAATCTTGGGAGAGTCTCATGTACAGGATAATAATAATTGGTGACAACAGAAGCAAATATTTATATGTTCTAGGTACTCTTCTAAGCCCTTTATATACCATAACTCATTTAATCCTCACAACAACAACCCTATGAGGAAGGTACTGTTTTTACCCCCATATTACAGAGGAGGAAAGGGATCCACCAAACGTCTGCCCAACATCACACTGCCAGGAAGAGGGAAAACTGGAGTTGAAACTCAGGCAGTGTGACTGCAGAGGCTGGACACTTTAGACTATTAAAATTACTGCATCTTTAACTTGCTGTACTCTCCTTATCTGTCATCTTCCCCCATCTCTCCCCAATGCCCGCCCCGCACCCTTTGTCTGGTCCCGCACCTGCTGACTACTGCCTTCCTCATCAACCCAGTCCAAAAGCATCCCCAACAACTTACATAGTAATAATTTTCATATTCAGAGAAGCTTCTAATCGATGATCTAATAAATGTGCCCTGCAGAAAAGACCAATGAGTTTTAGTTTTTATTTTTTTAAATGAACAACTACTTTGTGTTCCCAAGCTGAGGTCCATAGACTTGTTTATGAGGAAAGAGGTATACGGGCCTCCTGTTACACACATCATTTAATACTTTGAAGATTCTGATATCAAGTTTAAGAATGATACATCAAATATTGTCAATTAAATATTAATATGCAAAACGCTTGCAACCCCCGAAATTTTCCAAGATGAGAAGAGAGATTCTAGGAAGCCTATTACCCATGCATAGTTCCTAACTGGGATTCTAAAAAGAATTCTCTGTTAAAAAGAGATCAATTTCTTTTTTTTTTTTCTAATTTATTTATTTTTGGCTGTGTTGGGTCTTCGTTGCTGCGCGCAGGCTTTCTCTAGTTGCAGCGAGCGGGGGCTACTCTTCATTGCGGTGCGCGGGCTTCTCATTGTGGTGGTTTCTCTTGTTGCGGAGCACGGGCTCTAGGTGCGCGGGCTTCAGTAGTTGAGGCACGTGGGCTCTAGAGCGCAGACTCAGTAGTTGTGGCGCACGGGCTTAGTTGCTCCACGGCATGTGGGATCTTCCCGGACCAGGGCTCGAACCCGTGTCCCCTGTATTGGCAGGCGGATTCTTAACCACTGCACCACCAGGGAAGTCCTCTTTTTTTTTTTATTTTATTTTATTTTTGGCGGTGCTGCACAGCTTACGGGATCTTAGTTCCCTGACCAGGGATTGAACCTGCGCCCTCAGCAGTGAAAGTGCAGTGTCCTAACCACTGGACCACCAGGGAATTCCCCAAAAAGAGATTAGTCTTAGTGGATTAGAGTTTCTAAATGCTTGAAGACAAATAATAGGTAGATGAACTCCTCACAGCTTTAAACAAGTTGAATCCTACCTGGAGGTCATGGCAGGAGTGGGTGGAAAACATGAAATAAAGTTGCTAAAATGATCAGTTAATGCATGTGTGTTGGTGAGCAAAGACCAGAAGAGAAATCCTCTTAGGATTTAACTGACAGACCCTTCATTCTCTCTCTGGTCTCCAAGGGGGGTTTATTTGCCTATGTTGCTGGCTTAGTCAAATAGGAATCTAAGTTCTACTTCCTTCTTTCTGTTACTGAATCACACCACATGCTGATTTGGGGTCCACAGGTTTAGGGATGCACAGGAATGAATGTGCACAAGACCTGGGAAAAGGCTACCCTAGCCCTAGAATGATCAAGGTTAATACTCCACCCCGCCTCCTTTGGACACTTAATCTGAACGGCGGCAGATTTATAACGTGCACAGGCACTTATAGGCCTGTTTCTGCACTTCCGGGGTTATGCCTTGAGCTAAGAGACACTCAACCATATTTTGTCCTACAAAATTGTAGGTATCCCAATAAATGCAATTTTAGGGTGCTCCGGAGAATTGGATTAATTCAATGTAATCATGCCCTTTCATGTGCCATTCTTTGTAAGGACTGTTCAATATGTAGCTATCTCTTTGTCTCTGTGGCTATGTATGAGCTTTGCTCAGAATCTGTTCACTCATCCATTCGTTCAATAAATATTTATTGTGCATCTACTCTGGGCCATTGAACAACACCACTTGTTATTTTGCACCATATTAGCCTACTTCCTACAAATACAATGATGTATGATATACCGATGGCATTTTTCCTGCCACCCTGATTAGGATTCGTTCACTAATCAAGAGCTATTTAAGCAGAGAACTGTGTAAAAAGGCAGCATAAACAGCATACAAGTTTAATTGGGTACACTTTATAAATATTGGGAAGTACGCAAACCACATACAGTGAACTAACTTTTGTTGTTGTTCTGAGATGCAAATACCCAGTACAATTTTTCAGCAGATTATTCAGGTGAAATTATTTTGAGCTAAAAATTCATATTGCAAATACCATATGATAGGGCATGATGCTAGAAGCTTAATGCACATGATAAAAATTTGAATAGAACCAGAGTGAGTTTATAAGGGCACAACACTTTTTATATACTCCAGCCCTCCCACACTTTCTGGGGGGTTTCATACATTCTCTCCTCCAGGCAGAATACCCTGGAGCAGCCAGACATTTAACGATCGCTTTACTGTTGCTCATGGCTAAGTGTTTTAGGATGCCTCTGTAACATCCCCGCTCCCTCTTACAGGAAGCCTGCCTCACAGACTTGTACACTCTAGGTCCTTTGGGATAGTCAAAGCTGGATACTGAGTTCAATGCCAAGATATGGTAGAAACTGTGGAACGTAAACCGAAGCAAGGTATCTTGACAAGAGAAACACCAGGAATCTTTTGTGTTCCTTTCATTTTATGCATTTTCATTGTACTGAGGGAAGGCAGAATTGGAAGGTCAAGACTATATTCTTATCTGAGGTGGAGGGGGAGTGCAGTAAAAGCTTTGCAGAACTTTCCCTCTTTGTGTTAGGCTCAGACAGCAGTTGACGATTATATTAGTTTGCTGGGGCTGCCTTAATAAAGTACCACAAACTCAGTGGCTTAAAACAACAGAAATGTAATGTCTCAGGTCTGGAGGCTGAGTCTGAAATCAAGGTATCAGCAGGACTCAGGCTTCTTCTGCTTCTGGAACACACAGGAGGATCCTTCCTTGCCTCTTCTAGCTTCTGGTTGCTTCCCGGGGATCTTTGGCATCCTTTGGCTCGCAGCTGCGTCACTCCAGTCTCTGCCTTTCTCATCACACAGCATTCGCCCTGTGTGTCTTTGCCGCCACGTGACTGTCTTCCTATGAGGACACCAGTCACATTGGATTGGGGCCTATCCACCTCCAACATGACCTCCTCTTGGCTAATCACGCCTGCAACAATCTTATTTCCAAATAAGATCACATTCTGAGATGCTGGGGGTTAGGACTTCCAAATACCTTTTTAGGAGGACACGATTCAAATCATAACAACAATGAGGGTGTATGATAGATACCACAGGGGCAATAAAATGTTCTGAGAGTCACTGAGTAAAATGCTGTCTGTGTCCTCTATTATGCCAAGGGCCCCAAGTGACTGGACCTAGTGGGAAGAAAATTTCTGGAAGCGGCAACAGCACTGGTCTTAAAAAGAGGTGGTGTGACTTCTTAGTTTTTTATCCTAAATAAAGATGTAGTATCGCAGCAGATTGTTAGTAAATAATGACATTTCTAGAATTAAAAAGACTGATAACATTCTAAGGAAGAGCAGGAATAATTTAAAAGATTATGGTCAATAGGCAATATATTTTTCTTAATCGCTTGTTTCTAATCCATGTAATAGATCACTGAGTAAAGAGTTAGTAAGAGGTAGGTTTGAGTCTTGAGTCATACTGGCTGATTCAGCAAATCACCTCACCCCTCTGAAACTCCTTTATCCACCTAGTAATTTGTTCTATAGTGGAAGTATCCATCATTGCCTACCCCACCCACAAGCACCAAGAAACAGTGCCTTACAAACTGTCCTTGCTGAGTAAGAAGGAACCATATTTATACTTTATTCCACCCTCTGAAACACAGATTGAGGTGGGCAACTGATTCTGGGAAACCCACCCAGAGACTTCCTTCAGTGACTTCTACTGCCTCCAAAAGATGAACAGGCCAATCATAATTCTGTCAAGAATTTGAAATTGGGAAACAAGAAACTACGAAGTGCTAAAGGAAGACCTAGAGCTGTAAAATAATGAGATAAAACTGGAGCTAGAAAGGCCCTTGATGGTCTTCATGGAAAACAATCATAAAGTCTAGAATGGTGCAGAGAAAAGAGAAAAGCAGAACTGTCGTGACTGAAATTTCCTGGTTCATATGTGAGAGCTGCCTCCATTCTTTTTCTCTTTGGTTTTCTGCAGTTTGAATATGATACGGCAACGTGTGGGTTTTTCTTTTTGTTTTTGGTATTTCTCCTCTTTGGTGTTGTCTAAGCTTCCCAGATCTGTGGTTTGGCTTTTGTCATTAATTTTGGGTAGTCCTCAGGCACTACTACTTGAAATAATTCTTCTCTCTCTTCTTTCAGTATTCCGATGACTTGTATGTTTTATCTTTTGAAATTGTTCCACAGACCTTGGATGTTCTGTTTTATTTCTTCATTCTTTTTTTAATCTTGAATTTCAGTTTGTGAAGTGTCTAATGGCCTATTTCCAAGCTCACTGATCCTTTTTCTTGGCTGTGTCAAATCTACAGATGAGCCCATTGAATGCACTCTTCGTGTCTGTTACAGTGTTTTGATTTCTAGCAAAATTCTTTGCTAGATTCTTTCAGAGTTTCCATCTCTTCACTTACAGTACCCACCTGTTCTTGCCTGTCATCTATTTTTTCCTTTAGGGCCTTTAATACATTAATCATAGTTATTTTAAATTCCTTGTTTGATCATTCCAACATCTGTGCATCTCTGACTCTGGTTCTGATGATTAAGACTATGTTTTTTCAGGACTTCCCTGGTGGTCCAGTGGGTAAGACGCTGTGCTCCCAATGCAGGGGGACTGGGTTCGATCCCTGGTCGGGGAACTAAGATCCCACACGCCCACATGGCACAGCCAAAAAATAAATAAATAAATGAAAATTTAAAAAATAAAATAAGACATCATTAAAAACAAAAAAGACAATTTTCTGTCTTGCCTTTTGGCCTCCCTTGTAATTTTTTTGTTGAAATCCAGACATGACGTATCGAGTAGCAGGAACTGAGGTAAATAGGCCTTTAGCGTGAGGATGTATGCTAATCTAAGGGTTGGGGTACATGTAATGGTTGCTGGAAGTGCCAGAGGCTTCAAATCCTTCTAGCATCCCTGCTTTTGTCTCCCCCAACCTTGACTCTGGGCTTCCCTGAGTAGTCCTCCTCAGAGAGTCTGTGTCTTGCGACTCATTCAACTGTAATCTCGTTATTATATTGGAGCCCTGTTAGTGTGACGGTCACGCGTTGGGGAAGGAGAGTTTTATAATCTTCTGATTAAATGTCAGTCTGCTAAGTGGTCCTGCATCCTTGGGCTTTGATCTTTACAAGCCTTTCTCCAGCAGTGTAGCTTCTCCCACCCCTACTTCTTATTCCATTCACTGGCTACAGAGTTTCCAATCTGTTCAGTATTTCCTTAAAACCCTGACCCCTGTTGACGATGTCCCCCTCCCCACTTTAGGTGAGAAAAAAAGCACTAGGTGGGATGCAGTGGGAGGGGGGATCCCCAGCTGGGATAAGGCGCTGGCAAAGTCCTTTTCCCTGCAGAGTAGGTCTTACGGAGAAGGCTCTGGAGTTTTACACATGATTGCTCTTCACCGGCTCCTGCTGGGGTCATGAGGGGTTTTTCTTGCATCTTCGCTTCGTGACAACACGGTTTCTGGAGGTAAAAGCCCACGCAAGTGGGGGAGGCTCCCGTAAGACCGCGGCCCTCAGGAGTTTCTCACTCTCGTATTAGTTCACATTCAGACTTCAGTAGTTCTACAAAATAACCACTTTAGTGTCCCTACCAGTTTACGGCCCCACAGGTCTCTGCTCCAGGCAGGCAGATCTCAACTGTGACTCTCTGGATGCAAGTGTCTGTCCAGATTTTGGGGTGGTGGTTTCTCTATGGGTCCAAGAAAAGTCATTGACTCTCAATTTGACTGGCTTTTTCTAAGTTGGAAGGATGGGAGTAGAGATTCCCAAGTTCTTTACATGTCAGAGTTTAAAATCAGAGCCATTATTGTCTCCATTCTTGAAGGCTGAAGTTTGACTCCTGCCTTTGGATTTTCAGGAGACCTCCACATTTAAAATAAGTCTATCTTCTCTTGAGTTTGTCTTGAGTGGGTCAACCATGCAATCAAAAGACCTCTGTCACAGCCCCTCCTCCTCCTCTTCCCCCCTCTCTCTCCCCCTCCTCCTCCTCCTCCTCCTCCTTCTTCTTTTTCTGTATAAAGGGGGTGGTTAGGTGAAAATAACTCTAAAATATCCTATTAATCAGCTAGACATAAAAGGGAAATAATACCTAAACGATACCACACTTTGTTTAACCATTCCTGTTTAGGCTAATGATCTTTTCCTGTTTTCAGATGCATCTTCACCATAAGGAAGGGTAAAAATAACCTAGGGGAAATATTTGGAAAACTGGATTAGGGAAAGATATTTTCAATAAATAAGAGTGTTAGAGTACTCACATAAGTTTGAAGATAAGTGACAGCTGGCTATATGAACTTCACTTGTGTGTTCTGGTGGTATATTAATAATTAAGTAATTAAACCTTTTCATGAAGATCACACTTGACAATAATACATCAATAACACTCATTTATTTATATCTTGCTTGATTCTAAAACAGATTAAACCATGTTTAGTAGACTTTTGTTTTGTCTGCCTGGCATTCTACTTTATTCTGCGACTAACAACTCACTTAATCTTGGAGAACGGGTCTTCCCCGAACTCCAGATGTTTCCAATCAGTCATAACACCATAACACTCCACACCACTGGCCACAGAGACAGACCTATGACTTGTCAGGCAGGCCAGTCTGAGTGTTTCCCCAAGACTCTCAGAACTGGATCTCTGGAGACAGGGGAAGTCCTTCCCCTGGACCTGAGTGCTGCTGGTTGCTAGTTCTCCAGCTATGTGGAGAATGACGTCAATACACAGAGAGGAAGAGATGGAGAGTCCTAGCTTCATTTGCGGCCCTGAAGCTTGCTGCGCCCCTATGCTTCTCCCTGAATGATTAGATGAGCCAATAAATTCCTCTTTTTGCCCAAGCTAGTAGGTTTCTGTCATTTCTGGACAAGAGTCCTGGCTAATACAGAGCTGACGTTAAGTTTTGTTTTGTAATGTCTAAAATATTATCTTCAACCATAAGCAGAAAAGTCTACTGGAAAAGAAATACCTTGAGGCACCATTCTCCAAAAGAGCAAAATCTAAGATATATTAGGTTACAGAGAAGAAAGGCCTTAAAGATAACATACTGAGAAGGATCTTACCATCTGAATTATGTACAAATCCCTTACCAATTCTATACCACAGAGGCATCCATAAATAAAGATAATACCTGAACTATCTTATGGAAAGTATGAAATAAGGTTCATAAAGTACTCTGAGCAACTGGAAAATAGTATTTTTTAAAATCTAATGTATCACATTTAGGGTCGGTGAATTTAGACAAATTTCTTAATATTCCTATTGCTCAATTCCTTTTTCTGTAAAATGGGAGTCATAATACCTTTAAGGGGTTGTTGATAGAATATTAGCCATCATATATATGTGAAGCTGGGAGATCACGACTCAAGTGCAGATGGTACTGCCAGCCAAGGAGAGACTGCCAACTACCCAGGCATCTTTGCAGGGGTTGCTAGATATTTTGAAAAGGGGGCTTGTGTGGGGGAAGTTTTCTGCAGAGATTGTGGGCTTGTGTGCTGGGGGAAGAGACAGGAGAGCCGAGCTCAATGAGAGATGCTGTGGTAGTTGGTCCCGACCCCAGCCCTACGGACCAGCCCCTGTGAGAGGAGAGGCAGGATTCCTGTGCTCTGGGAACACAGCACTATTTCGGCAACTTAGGAGTTTCACAGTTTGGGACCATCTAAGCAGGGCAGCGTTCTCCTACAGGAACAGCGGCAGCTAAAACAGTGGAGCCCAACAGAAGCCTGCGGGGAGTAAGCTGCACCCAAGAGTTGAGCTTGTTGGTGAATCAGTGAGGAATCCCTAGAACTTCCAAAAATACTTGAGTGGTCTGTGGTCCTGCCTGATGTGACAGAATCCTGAGTCAGCAAAATTTGGGTGTAAAAGTGACTTTATTCATAAGAAGAGGGTGTTGATCCTTGAATAGTTAGGTTCTATATGTAACAAGATTTGGCACCAAAATATGGGCCCAATAAATGGCTTTAAGATATCATCCTAAGATATCCCTTTGTAGAATTCTAACCACACCTCAAATTGGCCAGGTGGACGGTACAGAGCTTTGAGGACGAGGTTGCATGATTGCCTCTGTGTTGGTTAAAAGCAACATTAACTGATTAAGCATTTAGATTTGCTGAGAGTAGAATAGTTTACCGACTTAGATGTGCCCTCACCTCGTTCTGTCAAGAAGCTGAGGGGGCTCAGCAAAATTATCTGCCCCCAGGGTACCTCTGCATCAATTTTCAGGTAAATATTAATGTACTTTGACTCACAATAGCATCATCTACATTTTACATGACCAAGTTGAATTTTTTCTGGAATCAAAAAAAAGCATCCAATATTGTATAACAGCTTTTGTGCCATTCTAATATTCTGTTATCAAACATACCACTAACGACCAAAAAGTGTACTTACATAAACCTCATGGGGCAGGAATTACAAATTCATGTTGTGTGGGTTTTAAAAGTTCATAAATTTAGTAACCAAGTAACCAAAATACTACAATGAAGGAAAAAAAACCAAATAGTCTAGAGTCTCATTCTGAAGTTTCTTTTTCAAGGAAAATTTCGACTTGCTCGTCATTTTCCAAGTCTTCCCTGAATAACGATGCTGACATTTAGCGAGCTTTCTAACACACTACATGAGTCACAGTGGCACCCCAAGATGTACCCCTTAGGTGACGAGAACTGGACTTTATGAGGAGTGTCCTAAAGTTTGCCTCCGGAAGCATTTGTGCTTGTGGAGCCCCACGTGGCTTGCTCCAGGGGCAGCTGAGCTCCACCATCTGCATGGATGTATAGACCACAGGAAGTGCTTCTCTTCTCGAAGCCCTTGCAGTTTACCAGTTCTTGGCAGTAGCGTCGTGACTTCTACGATGGCCATCCACTGGATGAGTGCAATGTTAGAATTGTTGTCACTGATTCTTCCTGTTGTTTTGGTTTTTTCCTGCATTAAAGACTGAATTACATAAACATTGAGGATCACATGTATGTTGTTCATGAGCTTTTTTTTAAAAATAAATTTATTTATTTATTTATTTATGGCTGTGTTGGGTCTTCGTTTCTGTGCGAGGGCTTTCTCCAGTTGTGGCGAGCGGGGGCCACTCTTCATCGCGGTGCGCGGGCCTCTCACTGTCACGGCCTCTCCCATTGCAGAGCATAGGCTCCAGATGCGCAGGCTCAATAGTTGTGGCTCACGGGCTTAGTTGCTCCGCGGCATGTGGGATCTTCCCAGGGCTCGAAGCTGTGTCCCCTGCATTGGCAGGCAGATTCCTAACCACTGCGCCACCAGGGAAGCCCTGTTCATGAGCTTTTGTCTTCAGTGTATACTGGGTAATAGCCACAAGAGCTTAGGGAAAGAGGTAAACAGCCATCCTGGTGATTATGAAGAGACAATTCCCTGCTAGGTTGCACTGTGATAGCTACTGTTAACTGCGGCTGTACCTGTACAAGAAAGTGCAGTCATTTTATTGAAATTTGGTATTGTTTTAGCAAAATGTCTGTCAATTTTGGAGCTCAGTTTGGAACACAGCACGTTTTTACCCACCTACAGAAATTAATGGTAATTATGCTTTTGACAAAAGCGAAGTCAGGTTTATCTTCAGAAAAGAATTACCCTTTTAAGATAGAGGAAGATGAACTCATTTAATCCTTACAACAACTCTAAGAGGTAGCAACTCTCCATTGTTAAATATTTATTTAGCACTTACTATGTCCAGGTACTCTATGTATATTAACTAACCTAGTCATTTCAAGAACTCTGGGTGAACACCATTGTCAACCCCTTTAATAATAAGGAAACTGAGGCACAGGGAGATTAAGTAGTCTGGCCAAACTAAAATTAAATGACGAGAATCTGTTTTGTAAAACAAAGAGTGCCTACTGTAACATTTCTAACAACACCTACCAATTACTGAGTGCCAAGCAATTTAAATACAGTATCTCATTTAATTATTTCAACAACTCTGTAAAGCAGCTATTCTTACCCTAATTTTACAGATGAGGAAACTGGTGCATACAGAGGAGAAATGACCTGCCCCCCAATCATATGGCTGGTTAGTGACAGAGCTGAGATTTGACTCTGCGGACATCTACACCTGTGCTTTTGACCAGGTCAGGGGTCCAGCACGGTAGAATTACAGGTGGGAAGGAGCGATGGCATTTTTGAGCTTAATAAAAGGGAGCATTAATTTTTTTTTTAAGGCCACAAATATTTTACTATATTATACAGCTTCCAGTGTAGCAAATAACAGAAATAAAGGTAAATAATACCTTGGAAATTGGTCTCTATATCATAGCCAATGGTACAACAACAACATAAGAAACACAAGGGAGGTTTTCTAATGCTTTTTATGACTATATTTATAACACTTAAAAGCAGTTCAAACTGAGATGAAATGCATAGAAAAATTTAGGGCTAACAAATGCCACCCTTTCTCTGCCTTGTTTGTAATACAGTGTGCGTGTGCCCCACTGCAGCTTCCATTGTACCACAAATGACAGGTTTGTCATTCCCTGTAACAGCTTACTAAGGGAAATTATGGAATTCCTTCTCTGATTCTAAAAACAGTTTTTCATCTGATAGGGTGGCTTAATAGTGGTCCTTTTTGAAATTAGATGAATTGACTGGATGACCTTTCCAAGTCTCTCCTAATCCTCAAATATGAGGTAGGTATGCCAATAACACAAACCTTTAAAAAAAGACGCAAAGGAATGTTTGCTAAAATAATAATCAAGAAATTCGATTCTAGATAGGAGGGTAAGTCACAATGAAAGCTGACATACTGTGTCAAATATTCTCAGAATAGAATATGTTTGAAAGTTCTAGAATGACATTTTGTGCAATGGAGAAATTTTATGGTTAGAAATAATTTTATTCAAATGTACACAGTTATAACTACCATCAAATAGTGTAAAATATATTCAAAGAATTAACTAGAATGGGTGCTTTAAAGACTATCATAAAATATCACAAGAGCATGATGGTAGTAATAAGATCATGGGAGAAAACTGAACCTTTTATAAGGTCTGTACAGCTTCACATACTCATAACTTTAACATAATAATAATCATGGCAAGAGGAATCTGAGTATTTCCCATGTACCATCATGGCAGCAAAACGATTCTCCTGAGTTATCTCATTTATCCTCACCAACCCTATAAAGTTAATATGTCAATTCCATTTTACCAGGGAGGAAACTCAAACTGTTTAAGAAAGGTAGGTTATTTGTCCAAACTCAGCCAATAAGTAATCGACCTGGGTTTAAAGTTTAAACCCACCAGTCCCAACGCCAGAACCCAAGCCCTTAATCGCTGTGCCATGCTTCCTCCAGAGGACAAAACTTGTTCCTCACCATCAAGAATAAAGTAGGGGCTTCCTTGTCGGCGCAGTGGTTGGGGATCTGCCTGCCAATGCAGGGGACAAGGGTTCGAGCCCTGGTCTGGGAGGATCCCACATGCCGTGGAGCAACTAGGCCCGTGAGCCACAACTACTGAGCCTGCGCGTCTGAAGCCTGTGCTCCGCAACAAGAGAGGCCGCGATAGTGAAGAGGCCCGTGCACCGCGATGAAAAATGGCCCCCACTTGCTGCAACTAGAGAAAGCCCTCGCACAGAAACGAAGACCCAACACAGCCAAAAATAAATAAATATTAAAAAAATAAATAAATAAATAAAGTAGATTTTTAAGATGCTAATATGAAGTCAAATGGCCAAGAAGGAAGAGAAGCAAACACCTTTGATTACAACCCACATTATTTGTGTCTGATTTCCCCAGTTCCCTTTGGGCTCTCCTACCTACCATGGGGAGTCCGCAAGTCTAGACGACAGACTGTAAAACTGTGTTCACATCCCTACACATTCCAACTGTTTTGTTACTCGTGTACATGGCCATTTCAGAAATTCCTAGGTAGTCTGGCATACTAAATGTCGATCACGATTTTCAGCTCTTAGAAACCCACTGTGTATTATTCTAGCCTCAAGTAAGACTTCAAAAATGTGGTTACTCTTGCTTACATTTTCTCTGGAAACTCAGAGAATAGAGAATCAAAGAAAGCGTTTTAAGGTACATGATCTTTTTCTATCCTCCTCAGCTTTCTCTGCTTGTGACTGACGAGAAGACACCATCCTACAGGCCACCATGTATAAGAACAGAAAGAAATGGAGCTGAGTAACGTACAGCAGTTACCTTACAAATGCTGCCGACTGCCTGACCTCTGCCATCCGTATCTAACGCTCTTCCACTTTCCAAGCGCAGTTCAAGGGCACCACAAGAGAACTACTGAAAATATAAGCACGCGAGTGACTTTTAATATTAAAATACTTTATTAAAATGAAGTGCATCCTATCCAATAACTTTATGTATATGAAAACATATATAAAGTTATTGGATAGGATGTACTTCATTAGTCTCTGTTTTTAAAAGCTTTCAACAACAGGTCTGCCGCTAGGCCTGGGGACAGGGCCCCACTGAGAACGCTTTCTTCCAGGAGAGGAATCCGTTTCCGGACTGTGGGGTGGGTCCTGAAATGTTCTACCACATTTTCCTGAATGAGGTTCCACATCCAAACTCTCTGCTGCTTCTGTCGCTTGGCAGTCAGTTCCCCACTGGCAAGCATCACATCCTGGAATTCTTTCATTGTATCCCACAGTTCAGTGATCCCCTCTCCACTTCTGGCAGAAATACGAATTACCTGTTGAAAAGGGAAGAACCAGAACTATATTACTTAAAACGATAGAAAACATTGTCATGGGGACTCTGGCATTTGCCAATTAAGTCTTACAGTCTATGGCAATAGGGAGGCGACAAAAATGAGACATTTTATCATCGTGTCAAAGTAGACATACTGAGAAATATACTAAGGTAACTTACTACGGTTACTAAGTGCGAAGCAGAAATAAGACACGGATTCAAGGTCATATTTTTTAGCTCAGAGGTTTATTTTGACTGGGGATTGCTCGAATGGTCTTCAGAGACCTAAGGGATGAACTGGGAAATGGTCACTCGGATGAGAAGGGCAACGCTACGTAGGTTTCCCTGAGGCCTGAGAGCCAGAAAATGAAACCAAGCTGAGAGAATAGCCCCGTTCCCTCCGTCAAACTGCCTGGTTCAGCAGGTGCTACGAGCACGGGTATCTGCATGGACAAGACAGCTCCAGACGCAGCACAGACAACGTGCCGGGAGCCGACAGCAATACGTGTCATCCTTGTTCTCGTTGTAGTGATTATAGGTTACTCTTTAATAACACAGGGCCCTGCTACAGATAAAGTGTCCGCATCGGTATTACTGCATCACTTACTACGGGGTTTTTTTTTCCTTATGGAAAACATCACCCGACAAGCATAATGGGAAGGAAAGTTACCACATCAAAAGCCTGTTCTCTCCTACTCAAACTCTAACCTAGATAATCAAGTGGTTAATTGCGCCATAATCTTCAGGATGGTTCCTTGCAGAATGGATTTGTCATCACATCCAAATGGCTCGAGCCAAGCATTAAGCAATCTAACTTATCGCCTCACATCTAGTTTTTGGCATCTAGTGGTTGAAGGATTATACTTAAAATCATAACTACACACTCGGTGGCTTTGTCATAATTTTTAAAATTATAATCTCACCTACAAGCAAAGACTGATTATATGTCTAGCTTGGGACTCACATCCTCTCTTCTAACGGGCACAGTCTACTCAGGGTGAAAACTGCAGAACAGAATGCAAGCTGACCTTTGGTCTCCAGACTCCTGAACGCCTGCGGAGTAATTTCAGCGCGCTCACATACTCTGCTTGTATCCTTCGAGCTGGCACGACCAAGTCTCCATCAGATTTGGTTATAGCGACCAGATCTGCCATCTCAATTATACCTCTTTTAATACCCTCGTGAGAAAAAGAAAAGAAAGTGATTTATCTGAAACATTTCATGCCATCAAAAATGGGACACCAGTTACTGCTAAGGTTTTGAAACTCATACACTCCAACTTTTTCTCTGCACCCTCCCAAGCCCTGGGTCCTAGGAATCACAATTATTGACAGAAACTACTCAAAAGCACTGACTCTTGGGATTATGGAAGTCATGTGTAATATCTCTTTCAAATTTGGAGACTAACACGCTGAAATATTCAGAATTAGAGTAAATATATCATCCAGACACAATATGATTGAGTGGCAGGAGAGAGTTCACACTGCCTCATGATGGATTCCACTTCTCGGGACCTAACCCTGCAGGATGCAAAACCATCCATCATTCAGGTGCTTAAAAAGGAAAACACCCACGTCACTAACATGTTCATTTCCAGAAACAGAGTCTTTGAAGTTTTCCTTAAATGTATGTAGCATTTTTTTTTGATTTGCATTTGAGGAAAAAATAACCTGATGGCTAAAAACACCTCAATCTCTTGATTTAAATTATGTTGCATGAAAACACTAGAAAAATCCTAAGGCCAAACCTTATTTGGAAAATGAAGATTTTGCTATCTAAGATTAAAATTCCTTTTCAAATATTTCAAAACGTAACTTTCAATGGTTAAATTCTAAGAGTTAATGTTTCTAAACTGCAGCATCCAGAGTCTGATGTCACTAGTTTTTCAGAATTTTTCAACGGAAGGGGAGGTGCTGTATAATATAGAATTTGGGGACTTCCCTGGTGGCGCAGTGGTTAAGAATCCTCCTGCCAATGCAGGGGACACATGTTCAAGCCCTGGTCCGGGAAGCTCCCACATGCCGCGGAACAACTAAGCCCATGCACCACAACTACTGAGCCTGCACTCTAGAGCCCGAGTACCGCAACTACTGAGCCCACACGCCGCATCTACTGAAGCCCGCGCGCTCTAGAGCCCGTGCTCCACAACAAGAGAAGCCACCGAAATGAGAAGCCTGTGCACAGCAAGGAAGAGTAGCCCCCGCTCGCCGCAACTAGAGAAAGCCCATGCCCAGCAACAAAGACCCAATGCAGCCAAAAATAAAATAAATAAATAGATAAATAAATAAATACATAAATACATAAAAATTTTTTAAAAACAACAGAATTTGTCTGGTCTTTGTCCAAGGTTCCTGGGAGGTAACTGCTAAATCCTCGGAGTTCCTGAGTGATAGGAGTGACTTTGTTATTCGCCATGGGTGCCTGGGACCATACCTGGGTTTACGCAAGATCACTCAGAATGGGGGCTGACCACACCAGAAGAACCAACCACGTGATTAGAGGGTTGGGCCTTTGAGCCATGTGCTAGCAGCCTGACCTCCTCTGGGGAGGGCGGGGGCTGGAGACTGAGCTCAATCATGTGGACAGGGATTCGGTCAACCACACCTACATAATAAAACCCCAACAGAAACCGCAGACACTGAAGCTCAGGAGAGCTCCTTGGCTGGTGATGCACGTGCATGTGCCAAGAGGGAAATGTGTCCTGAGGACACAGAAGTTTCGAGTTTGGGACCCTTCCAGACCTCTCTCTCTGTGTCTCTTCATTTGGCTGGTCCTGATTTGCATCCTTCATAATAAAACTCTAACTGGTACTGCAGTGCTCTCCTGCAGTGCTCTCCTGAGTTCTGTGAGTCATCCTAGTGAATTACCGAACCTGAGGGGTAAGTGGGAACCCCCATGTTTGCAGCCAGTCAGAGGCATGGGTGGCTTGGGAACCCCCGGGTCTGCTGCTGTGTCCGGAGTGAAAGCAGTCTTGGGAGGATGGTGCCCTCACCCTGTGAAGGCTGTGCTAACTCCAGGGAGTTAATGCCAGACTGCACTGCAGGAGGAAAGGAAGAACCCTTTCTACAATATATAAACTACGACAGTGGGATCCCAGTTAAAAGCAAAGGAATATCTCATGAGGACCTTTTCAACCAGCTGTAGCACAAACACCCATGTAACAGTGGTCTCTTGGCTGGAGCTATTCCCCATGTTACAGGTGGAAAGACTAAGTTGTGTCATTAGCTCAAGGTCATAAGTTCTACTACTATAAGTTGGGGAAAAAAAAATAGACAGTTTGCCTTTGACCCGGGTATTTTAGCCAACGTGAATGATGTTTCTTTCCCTATACTAATATCAACTTAATTTACAAAAAACCCACAACATTGGGAATTTGTACTTTCAGAGATGTACACTTTGTGTTTTGGGGGGTGAAAAAGTCAAAATAATTACCTGCAATTCATCTCCTCCTGCTGGTGGCAGTAGTAAAACAAACATGTCAACCATGTCAGCTACGGCAAACTCCGATTGCCCCACACCTGAAATTTTAAATCACGAGTGTATACAAAACATTCACAGGAGTCTGACCTTCTCGACTCCCCTGACCACCACTTCCACTCCAGTTCATCTGCTCATACTCACCGTCACACGCTCGACCTGATCCCACTTTAACCACCACCTCTGAACAATGTGTTAAATGCCACTGCCTCACCCGACGGCAAAGCCGTGATCCTCCCCACCTCTCTCCCGCCCTCGTTCCCACCAGCTCAGTCTCTGACCACATGGAGAATGTGAAGACCTGCGCTCTCTCCTCACTCTCGCTGCTCTTTCTCGGCTTCCCTTTCGCGGGTGAGCAGCTTGAGCGCCTGATTCTAACCTTAGACCAGTCTGGCAGCTTCCTTGCCTTCTCATCCTTCTATCACCCTGCAAAGCCCACCCATGGATCAGTCCTATGTCCGTGTCTCTCCTGCATTAAGTGTCCTGGAGAAATCCCTCAGCTGTGTGGACAGGCGCCACCAGAGGGTCATGGGCTCCAACATTGGCTACATCTTCCTCTTGGTACAGGAAAAGCGATGCCCCTGAACGCCCTCGGGCGGCTTCCTTCCTGTTTCTCACAGTGGCTACTACAGACGCTCACTGTCCCATCATCTCCCCACATGACGATGACTGATGACCGCGGCACCTGCTTCACAGCCGAACAGAGGCAAGGACGCCCTCAGCCTCCCCCCGCCACCCCACAGAGAAGCAGAAACAACACACACTCCGCCTGGCTGCCCCTCCTCGCCGGGCCCAGGGTCAGAAGCATCGGCTGAAGACTGGCCTCTCCTTCCTTCCCACCTCCCCTGGGCTCTGGCTCTGCTTTATCTCCAACCTCGCCTTGTCTACAGGCTCCCGTCCCTCAAACATCCCATGAGTTGGGCTCAAGTCTTTCTCATCTGAAAACCAAACACAACCAGAAAATAAGAAGACAAAAACGCCCAACCTCCTGCCATCATCACCGCGTTTCTTTCTCTTGATAGCTAAACGTCTGGGAAAAGGCAATTTATGCCCACTGTCCTCACGCGACTACGTCACATTAACCTCAATCTGCGTAAATCTGACTCCCACATCCCCCACTCCACTACACCTCCTCTCCAACTCTCTCCTTCCTTGGTGGGGCAGAGACTTCTGGTCGCCCACGCAATGTTCATTCTTCCCTATTTCCTTCCCCCAGGGTCGCTAGGGCCATCAGTGTCCCAGGTGAAAGACCACATGCACCAGACCCCCCGTCAGCCAGAGATGTTAATGTGTGAAAGCAAAAGTCACTGGATGGCGTTTCCAGGAGAGTTCCTTCAAGAGGGCAAAGCCAGCCAGGAGGTATATCGCTTCCGACCCCTTCCCCCTTCCTTATTCCCCCTTCTTCCTTCCTTCTACCTGGAACAGGGAGGTGAGTTAGAGCTTCATCAGCCGTCTTGTATCCATGGGCAACCTTGAGGCTGGAAACGAAGTGCTAAGAATGGAGAGCAGGGAGAACCGCCCCCCCTCCCTGGGGCGCTGTAGAACCACCCAGCCCTGTGGGCCTGCCTGCCTCCAGGCTTCTTTTATTTACAAAAAAAACAAATACACAAACAAAACCCACCCTCTTCCTTGTTTGAGTCAGAGATAGTTTGAGTCTCTGAAACATGCAGCCAAACACAACTTTCAGTTAATATGTGTGATTTTATGGTCCTCTTCCCCCTTGATTCTCCTACCACTACTCAGGCAACTTTTCCTCCACCTGCCCTGAGACGATGGACTCCTGGACTCCAGCCCATGTCTTCACTCCCTGCCTTCATGCCCCATGATCTAAGGATCCTGCGCAAAATGCAGTGCCCTGACTGGGCCACGTTCGCTCACTCCTGTGTGTTTCGGTCAAGGCCCTTTAGCCCATACTTTACTTAACTCCAACCCTCCCTTCAAAACTGAGTTCAGGGGCTTCCCTGGTGGCACAGTGGTTAAGAATCCGACTGCCAATGCAGGGGACACAGGTTCGAGCCCTGGTCCAGGAACATCCCACATGCTGCGGAGCAACTAAGCCCGTGAGCCACAACTACTGAGCCTGCGCGTCTGGAGCCTGTGCCCCGCAACGGGAGGGGCCGCAATAGTGAAAGGCCCGCGCACCGCGATGAAGAGTGGCCCCCGCTCGCCGCAACTAGAGAAAGCCCGCGTGCAGCAACGAAGACCCAATGCAGCAAAAATAAAATTTAAAAAAAAACAAAAAAAACTGAGTTCAACTGTCACCTCCTCCCTGAAGTCTTCCCTGATCCCCCAAATCTGAGTCAGGTTGTGTCACAAACATTGATCACACAGTAATATAACAAATTGTCTCTCCACGGGAATGTGAAGTTCTTGGGGTTTCCTTTTTCAGTATTTTCGTTGTGCGTAACCACGTGCTGGGGATATAAAGGTGAAATAAAACATGAGGTGCCCAACTACACTAATCTTCTTAGTGAATACTGCAGACATATGACTCTGCTTAAATAAAATGGGTGTTATGTTAAAGTAGTGTTTCCATAGGTCAGCCTAATGCTGACAGCTCTCCTCCAGCACTGAGAACATACCGCCCTGTATAACAGTTATCCAGACACAGGGCTCACCTTTCTTTTCTTTAATGGTAAGGATTATAGCCTATATACTCATATCTCCTACAGAGTCTGAGATAGCTTATATTTAATTACCTCTTTAGTAAGCATCTGCTGAATGAACAAAATGAAATTAGCCGTCATTCATCTTTATACAGCATTCATTTTAATAGTATTTTATTGTTATAGAATAGAAAATCACACTCACCCACGGTTTCAATAAGAATTATGTCATATCCGGCTCCTTCGCACAACAGAATAGCTTCGTTTGTGGTCCTTGTCACACCTCCTAAAGTACCTCTAGTAGGAGATGGCCTGATGTACGCATTCATATCTCTTGATAACTCAGTCATTCGGGTTTTATCACCTAAGAGTGATCCTAAAACACAGAGTTACATTTTATAATCATGGAACACCTATAAGGGCCAATTATCAATCAGCCAATTCCTAGGGGAAGTGCTTTAGGACATTTCTCCCCAAACCGCAAATTGTATTTCATATTATTAAGCTTTTTTCCAACACCATGTATGTAATGATGCCAAATTCATCTATTTAACGTTTTAAGCCCCTCAAAACCTATAATGGCTCCCACTGACTAGAGGTTCAAATCTAGATTCTTCAGTCTTGCATTGGAGGCCCTCAGAATGCTAGCCTACCTTACCTGTCCGATTTCAGCTTCACTAATCCCCAAATCAACCTGCCATTCCAGTTGGGGTGGTTTCTTTACTGTCCTCTTAACGTTGCTGTGTTTATCGTTCTCAGCTGGGAGTGATTTTTTCCCCCAGAGGATACTTAGCAATGTGTAGAGATATTTGTACTTGTCACAACTGGAGGGAAGGGTGTTCCTGGCATCTCATATGTAGAGATCAAGGATACTGTTAAGCATCCTTCCATGTGCAGGACAGCTGCCCACAACAAAGAATGTCATTAGTGCCAAGGTTGAGAAACTCTGCTTTAACTGAGTTGCTTGTCTATAGGACCATGTCTTACATATTTTGTGCACTGAATGCTTGTTCACAGTAGGCAATTAACGTAATGCTTGTGGAATAGAACCGTTGCTGTTTCCGTGTGTACTGCGGTATTTTGGCAAACATCAGTACCTGCAAATTCTAGAAGACTGAAAGCCCTGGAATTAGTGAAATTACCTTTACCTTCTTTCCTTTAGCCACGTAGTAACATTTGAAGGTGTAGTGCTGTTCTAACCTGAATTTTAATTTCTGCTCAAGAGCTAACCTTTCCAAAGCTGCTGCTAAACATTGAGGAGTCCCTTAAAGATATGATCTTTTCCCTGATGATTCCAGTTTCGACTTCTCATAGGTTCTAATGCCCCAGCATACACCTACCACAGAGCTCAACTACCTTATTTACTGTACATAAAACTTTGTTCTAAAGTAATTTTCTGGGTGAAATCATCTCTGTGTAAGTCAACAATCTGCCAAAGCTACACTTTAAATTATTATCCTATAGATCCCAACACACCGAACTAAACCCTTATGCAATTACTCTCCCATATAATTGTCTTTGCCAGTGAATCTAAAACTGGTGACTGCAGAGCCTTAGGGAGGTCTCCAAGCTCCCACCGCAGGGGGCCTGTGAGTCCAAAGCACAGCAAGGATTGACTACAGGCTTCTCAAACTTCAATGGAATGTTATTTTCACATGTATCTACTGTTACAATGAAAAGGTAAAATTGAATACTTACAGTGTCCTGTTTATCCTTGCATAGTTTTTTCTTTCAAAGTCTTTGTATTTTTACCCAAGAAAAGGACCTTCATTTTTGGTTTGAGAAAGGTTAGGAACCACATAGCTATGTAACTTTAATCAGGTTATCTTATGTCACCATTTCTGCTACTCTTATCTCAAACTATTGTTTTCTTTTGCTATTGCAAGTATTCTAGAGTATTATGATGGTGCGGGGAAAATCTTTGCACCTGTGTGAAAATGAAGGTCACTATAAATAAATTCTTTGTTCAAGTGCTTACCTTTCACAAAGTTCTTAGACTATAAAAAAAGCTAATACACTGACATGGATTTAATCTTGAACTTTGCGAGTATAAATTTTACTTTACGGTTAACCCTTTCATTATAGTGAATCAAAAACTGTGAATGTTCTCAGCTAAATTTCTCAATGGATGGTAATAGGAATTGTTGTCCACCTCTCTATTGACCTAAAGTCCCTGAAATATATCGTATTTATTTTTTAGCATTAAACCCACAGGATAGAAACCAAACCCTTCCACAAAGCACTCTGTATTTCCCCCTTCGCAACACACACTACATTGTAATGGCCTGTGTGCACCTGTCTGTTTCCCTCATGAGATATAAAGCTCCATAAGGCCAAGAGAACTGCATCTTATTCAACATTAAACAACACAGTACCTTTTTTGTACAGGGCCTCGCCTATGATAGGCGCTGAAATACCTGTTAAATGAATAACTGTCATGTGAGATGCTTCAATCATAAGGAGGGGTAAGGGAAGAAAAAGCTTTCCTGAGTATTTATATAGTATGATTTATGTTTCCCTTAAATGATCCTTTGGGGAACTTAGCTTATTCATTTTATCTCTGATGAGCTGCAAATTAAACTTTGAGTGACTGCACGACCTCAGGGCAGTAAGTAATTTCTGAGCACTGTGTGCTGCCAGGAACAGAGCATATCACATGGTCCCTCTAAGAGCTTTCTGTTTAACTGAACACGTAATATAAACAGGTGACAAGTTAAATAGAGCAGGAAGATTTATTTTAAACTTGAGACGTTACAATAATATGAGGAAATTAATGAGTAAGAAGTCATTTTCTGAACTGAGTAGGGGCTGATGGAGCCAGGAAAAACAGTAAAAGGAAAAGGGGCTGAGCCTCAGGTGTGATAGACAAAGGGGTGAAATTGGCTTTTGATCATCTGCAACTTCTGGCGCCTGTTCTCCTAGTTCTCTACGTACGCAGGCTACTCCTAGGTTACCTGTAAGCTAACCTCCCCTGGAGAACCCGATGCCCCAAACACCTCCCTCAGCCTCCACCTCACACCCACCACCTCCCTTCCTTCACTGAGACCAAACTCAGCGAAAGGTTAGAAGACACCCGTCTGTGCAGATTCCCCCTAAACTGTAACGGAGAGCCGGGTCCACTCCACGAGCCCCTGCTCTGCAATTTACGAAGCAGCAGCAATACTCACCACCACTAGTACAAGAAGAAGGGTCCACAGCCAGCACAGATAATTTGTGCCCTCTCTCAGTAAGCATTTTTCCAAAATATTCTATAAAGGTTGATTTCCCAGCACCAGGAGGCCCAGACAATCCTATGGTGGAGACAGACTTTGCAATTTAATGAAATAAGTGAAATCAGCACCATGATGAGTTCTATTGAAATACTAGACTACCTTCTACTTCTCCTAATTTATTAAAACCATCGTTAATGTAGTTTAACATTTCCTAAAGCGGTAAACGAAAATCTACCTATTTATCTCGTCCCTGAGTAATAGGGATACAGGAGGGAGAGAAGTCGGAGTTCCATATGTTCACCAGATTCACTTTTAAAAATTACAAAATGTGATTTGCCTTTTTAGTATAACGTAGAGCTTTTGGGGCAGACTTCATTGCCTATGTTGTTAATGTGCTGACTTTCTCCAACAACTGCCCACCTCTCATCATGATCAGTAATTATTCCACCCACCCCGATTCTGTCCATGCTATGTTCCCACTGGAAAAACAACCCATTACTCCAGAAATTCCCAGTGATTGAGAAAATAGTTTTCTACTTATGAAATACAATTTTTTCATCTCACTCATAACTCAAAGAGAATAATATAAACTGAATCCTGAAAAATAAACTTTTTTTTATCTTAAGAAAGGCAGAAAATTCCCCTACTTGGAGAGTTAGCAGACAATGGCAGGCAAGAACACAAACTCTGGAGCCAGTCGGCCAGTTCTATTTCTAGCTCTACCTCTTATGAGTTGTGTAATCTTGGGCAAGTCACTTAATCATTCTGTACCTGAGTATATTCTGCCATAAAATGGATATAAGAGCACCTATTTCTTCAGGTTATTGTGAGGAGTAGATGAGTTAATTTTGCAATATGTTTAGAATAGCACATGGCATCAAGAGATATATAACTATATGTTCAATAAAATCTATAAAACATAAGCACTTAATTGTAACTACATTCAAAAGTATGTATGGCATATGGTACGCTTGGCTCCATACCACAATTTTCAGGGCAGGTCTCTGTCTTAATGGGTGCTGAATAAACATTTGTTGCTTTTATTTACCATGGTGATAAAACAACTGCAACAAAGACTCAGGTTTATCTGGCCTCATCAGGTCCAGATGGAAGAACCAGAATAGTGCTGCAAATTTATGAGTTGCTAGTTATGTATGAGTTGCTGGTTAACTCTAGGTATTTCTAGACATTTTCTCTTCAAAGATTCTCTACAGCCTAATAAGTAAACACTTTGTCATAACTGGAATTTCTCTTTGGGAATTTGCTATTTTGTCCACAATACATAAAGAGTATTAACACCCAGCGCAGTACTCTCAAAAAGAGAGTCCCCGCAGTGAGGGCAGAAGAATAAGGGGTGGGGAAAATACGGACTCGTACACACAGCAGTTGGTGAGCTCTTTTTGAAATTATCTTTAAAGCATTAGGTCCCATTACCCTAAAATCTAGGAGGTTTTAGGCCCCATATTGCAAATAAACTGAGACGTAAGTAATGCTAATCCACTTTTAAGTCTATTTACTCATTCCTCACACAATTTCTGCACTTTGTCTACCATTTTAAGTTGTTTATAGTGGGAGGGTTGGTTGGAATCACCTAGTTTGCCATCACGAAAAGCGTTCGTTCCACCCAAAACTTGCTTAATTCCTTCTGGTCAAACACACCTAGGTTGTTCTATAATGCACAGCTTCGAAAATATAACAAGCTTATTTGCAATTACAGAAACAGGTCAATTGTTCAAGAAGTGAACACCTAATATTTTTAGACAGCAAATGAACATGGTGTCTCCTTTAAAATGCATTTTGGTATTGAGTTGGCTGTGCTTAGAGCCAAGCCATTTCCAGAAACTCTAATAAACAAGTATCTGAGGGACCTCCCTGGTGGCGCAGTGGTTAAGAATCCACCTGCCAATGCAAGGGACACGGGTTCGAGCCCTGGTCCGGGAAGATCCCACATGCCGCAGAGCAACTAAGCCCATGCGCCACAACTACTGAGCCTGTGTGCCACAACTACTGAAGCCCACGTGCCTAGAGCCCTTGCTCCACAACAAGAGAAGCCACCGCGATGAGAAGTCCGCGCACTGTAACGAAAAGTAGCCCCCGCTCGCCACAACTAGAGAAAGCCCGCACGCAGCAACGAAGACCCAACGCAGCCAAAACTAAATAAATAAACAAATTGATTTAAAAAAAAAAGTATCTGAAAGAAGTGAGACTTGCTTAGAGAAAAAACTAATGAAACACCTAAGAAGTAGAATTCTGAAATGTGATAAGGATAATTATGGTTGATATAACCACAACAGCAGGGAAGTCACTTTAGACTATTAAGCAGAAGTTCTACTGAGAGAAAGGAGTAAACTGGTGAACAGTTCTTCCTGCACACGTTTCTGTTCTGGGAGCCACAGCGAGATCCCTGCCAAAAGAGAAATCTCACCTTATTCTCTTAAAATACAGAGCCTTCGTTCAAATGGCCACTGCATTTCCCACCACATAACAAGACTAATATTTACAAAGAAAAGGCATTCAAAATTCATTCCAAAATTCTGCAAGTACAAAAAAATCCCCACTAGATCATAAGCTATTTAGACTTATTTTAAAAGAAGAGAGAATTTAGAAAAATATTTACTGGACCGACAAAAAATAAAAACAAAAAAACCCAAAAAAACAAAGACTGACCCACTCGAAATGCTAGTGGTTTTCCTTTTAATTTTTCTTGTTCTCTGTGGTGGACCAACACTTTCTGAAGAAGCACCTGGGCTAACTCTTTCTTCCTGTTGTGAGTTGATTCTATAAGAGTTATGGCCTCTGCCAAGCAGGCCCTTTGCCCTTGGATTAAACCAGTATAAAGCTCAGCCACAAGCCTTTGTTCTTTATCAGAAAGTCCTTCTGTTTGTTCCTTTAAGGTTGTTTGTAGACATAATGTTCTCGTTAAACCATCTGACGGCAGCATCCACTTTGCATGATGGAGTCCGAGAGCACTGAACGGCTGAGCACATGGGATTCCTGACCTGAGGTGAGTACTTGAGGGTACGATGAAGTGGTAACGTCGGAGAAGTGTTCTTAAAAGGACTTTAAGGAAGTCCCGGTGAGGATGTTGGAGCAGCATGGGAATATTCATTTTGCCTGTAACTGAAGAAAATGCTGGACGTTTTTTGGTTCAGTGCGATTCGTGACTCCCTAAGAGAAAGAAAAACATATTTTGCCAGTTCAACATGCAACTAAGATACTGAAGTAGTACAACTGCAAGCTTAGTGTTCTCCCTAGATTCTAAACCACACATACATAATCAGGGGTTTTGGTTGTACAGAGGCATGAAAGTTTCTTCCCAAACTTAAGAGCAAAGACTCCCTCCTTGTCCACAGTTAATATTCAGAGTAACCCAAATCATGAAACTACTGCTCTGCTGTGAAGTCCAGTGCACATTAAAATTTTCTTTTTTAAACAAAAAACAAACATACCAAAAAAAAAAAACAAAACCCAATAGAGTAGAAATTCTATGTCATGATTATTTTCTTCCGTCTACAAACCTTACATCCATCATAACAATGTCCTCAGATCGAATATACCCTATTCGGAAGCTCATTCAAAAGGTTAAAAAAAAGTCCCTCCGATGCTGGCCTTTCATTCATCTCCATAAAAGAAAGGTGATTAGTAAGGCAGGCATTCAGGCAAAAGTTTAGATCCATGTATGTATTCAGTAGACTGACCTGGCACACAGACATACACAATGAATGGCCTAACATAAGCACACAAACCACCACCACAAGCCTTCGTGTGGAATGAACTGTGAGGACGGTCTGGAACCTGATCCAGGGCATCTCAAGGTACGGTCAGAACCACCTTGGTGCTTATTAAAAACGCTTATCCCCAGCCCCAGGAATCAGAATCTCCGTGGGTAAGCACACTAAAGTTTGAGCCACTATGCAATTGGATGAGGACCCTTCACTTAGATGTACTGATATTCTCCGCTTCAGACTGTATTAGACAATGAAGGCTGACAGGGTCCACTGAGAGTCAGGAGAGTGTGGAGGTTATGAGCCAGGGCCACTCTGCGTCTCTGCCACTTAAGCTATGATGTCCTTAGGCAAGTTATTTAACCACTCGGTGCCTCAGCTTCCTCTTGAGTTAAGAGACTAGAGAAGAGACTAGGAAAGCTAGAACAAAATGAGTTAATTCATATAAAAGGCTGGGAACAGTGCCTAGCACATAGTAAGACCTCAATAAACATTAGCTTTTATTACTACGACACCAATTTATAAAACTTTAGTAGAAATTAGGTCATAGACCTAGCTGCCAGTGGCAAACTAAAATTTACAGACAAACGATACATAACACCTACCAAGTCTGCATTTATGATTATTTGAAATTTTTGGTTTTCAAGTACCTTGTAGCACATGAAATAAATTACCTTGTGGCTCCCAAGTCCCTCTCTAAATTGTGTTCCAAGGCCAGCACAAAATTAATTTTAGCTAAATAATGTTTTATTAGGAAAAAGAAGAAACATTTTAAGATTTTTTTATTGTTAGAAATATAACTGCTCATTTTACTATTAGTCTTCTAAAAGGACAATTTATTTTAAAATGTGTAAAAATGTTTCTAAAAAACAATTTTAAAACATCCACTACCACCCTTCACACAAACACACAAAAAGACATTTAAAACAAACAAACAAAAAATTAAGAGGTGCTCTATTCTGGAAGCTCTCTTTCGATACCACCTTTAAACACACTTCTTTCTCATCCATACCACCACCACTGCCACCAGACTAGAAAGCGCACAGGCAAGGCTATTTTCTGAGCAGGTACTACCTTCCAGGTCCCAGGCTAGGTTGGTTACAAACATAATAGTGATAATAGTGTCTTTGAGGGTGGTGACAGTGATATTTTATTATGTTCCAGTTACTGTACTATAAACTTCTGTATTAGTATTCTAAGGCTGCTGTAACAAATTACCACAAACTTGGTGGACTAAAACAACAGAAATTTATCCTCTCATGGTTCTGGAGGCTGGAAGTCAGAAATCAATGTGTTAGCAGGATGTCACTCCCTCCAAAGGTCCTAGAAGGGGACTCTTCCCTCCAGGGGCTCCTCAGCTCACGGCTGCAACACTCCAATCTCTGCCTCCGTCTTCACACGGCCTACTCTTTGTGTCTCTCCTCTGTGCAGACATCTGTTGTTGAATTGGGACCATTCAGATAATCCAAGATGATCTCACCTCAAGATGCTTAACTTAATTACATCTGCAAAGACCCTTTTTCCAAATAAAGTCACATTCTTAAGTTCCAGGGATTAGGACGTGGACATATCTTTTTGGAGGCCACCATTCAATCCACTACACCTCCTTAGGTGGACAGCCTCCTTATCTTACCCTAAATGACGTAATCCCAGCACTTCAACAGCTCACAGAATAATAAACACCGGTGTTCAAAGAAAGAACAATGTGCTGTGGGAACAGACAAGGTTACAGAAACTAACTCTCCTGTGGGAGGAGAGGGTTCAAGTCATGGAGGAGTCTGTGTCAGGGCTGGGTCTGAAAGGTTAAGCAAAGCTGAAGAAGGATGAGGCAGGCCTTCTAGGCTGAGGACATACTTGTACAGAGGCCGAGCTGGGACTTGGTCTCTTCCCTGCCATATCAGAGAAGACTGAGTAATTCAGTGAAGCAGAAACATGGCACATATACATATGGAACTAGTGATAAAAAATGAAGCCCGATCAGGATGTAAATTGAGGCCAAGGAAGTAGATTTTGTCTCAGTGGAGGAGAAACAACAGAGATCTTCAGGGAGGGCAGTGACCTAATCAACTTTGGTTCTTAGGAAATAACACTAGGAGCAGCGGCAAGAAGTCAAGAGTGACCAGATCCTGGTAACATACAGCCCAGCCTAGCAAAGACCCAAAAGAGATGATGGGGACCTGGACCAAGGCAAGGCATTAAGGGACGGAGAAGAGAAGCCAGATTCAAGACCCTCTTGTCCACATTAGGATCCCCAAAGCTTGCCATGGAGCCTGGCACATGGCAATTGTTCAAAAAAACGCTAATCTGAACTTATTTCATTTCCCACTTGCTCGTCACTCAAGAGTTTATGAACCATTTTGAAATACTTTATTTCACTTATTTCACTTTATTCTCCCAGACAATTCCATGAGGACAGTTGCATAGTTATTACTATTCTCACTTAATAAGGGGAAACCAAGAGTGAGTTAGGTGACTACAGTCATAACCAGTGGCAGGGCCGGGACTCATATCCAGGTCTTTTGACTCTCTGTGGCATTTTGTCTTAATAAATTGTTTTAGAATAAAGGAGAGCTCCTTTGGCTAAGAGGGAAAAAGATTAGTAACTCTGCCCCTCCCAAAGTGGAGCAAAGAATGGATTAGATTTAAAATATGCCCTTTTATTAATTCCAGATCTTGGTGTCAACTCTAGATTCTCGTATAAAAAGAGGAGTGGGGCATCCCTTGTGGCGCAGTGGTTGAGAATCCCCCTGTCAATGCAGGGGACACGGGTTCGAGCCCTGGTCCAGGAGGATCCCACATGCCACGGAGCAACTGGGCCTGTGCGCCACAACTACTGAGCCTGCGCTCTAGAGCTTGCGAGTCACAACTACTGAGCCCAAGTGATGCAACTACTGAAGCCCGCACGCCTAGAGCCCGTGCTCCGCAACAAGAGAAGCCACCGCAATGAGCCCGCGCACCGCAATGAAGAGTAGCCCCCGCTCACTGCAACTAGAGAAAGCCTGCGTGCAGCAACGAAGACCCAACACAGCCAAAAATAAAAATAAATAAAATAAATAAATTTAAAAAAAAAAAAAAAAAAAAAAAGAGGAGTGGTGTCATGCCACATTAAGGGAACACCAAATAACCCTCCACATTTGAGTATGGAATGATTATGGCAGGCTGTTTATCTTCATTTTGTTTCTTTTTCTTTCTCTCTCTTCTTTCCCCCCTTAGGCCAAGATGAAAAATTAGTTTACATTTTCTGTGCAAACCTTATCAGCAGGAGATCCCAATAATGTATTAGGTGACACAACAGACCAAATTTCTAAAACTTTTCAATGTTTTCTTGCTCCACAGAATAATTCACACCTGACAACGAAGTACACAACATACTTAAACTCACTTTAACCACATCAACCAGATTTTAAAGGAGTTCGTAAATTTTTTAAAAGCCAATATAACTCTGCCTTGTATGAACACCTTTCTGCCCTTATTTACATGTCACAGGCAGAACAGACTAAGTCTACTAGAGTGGCAAAGTCATGCAGGTAGGGAGAAGGACTTCCCACCTGCTCGTGTAACTAAGCAGCTTTTCCTGCTTTCTTATGGAAAGAAATCTAATAACTTGGCCAATAATCAAATCAAACTGTTTCAATGAATTTTCACGACTCTTAAGAGTATGGCTTCAACCTACAATTTTACACTGAGCACTACCAAAATAAGAGAAATTTTGCAGCCTTTACAACACACAGTAAGATACCTCAAAGCACCGCCATTCCTAAGAAACCAGAATGTCAACTTATTAATATATAATGAAAAACATCAAGTAAGCAAAAATACTGAAATAGGTTGGGTAAGTGCATCCCCTTCCCTGCAAGAGGGTTCATATGGACAGCAGCATTTTAAGGTGCTAGTTTTCCACATTTGTTTTCCTCCAAAATATCTTTTATATCCATTCCATTCTCTCCACCATCATGCCCGCATTACTATAACGACTTTCAAACTCTGATCAAAGTCCATAGGAAGAAATACACTTACATCAGTCAACACACAGGCATATATATAACTAAAAGTTTCATAAAACATTATTTAACCCTATTACATGTGATATCCTCTAATACTCTTTTCTATTTTTTTCTTAAAATGCAGATTGCAATCTACCAACAGGCACAATCTACTATAGCCATTTCTATGGTCATTATTAACCATCTTCCATACTACCACTTATCCTCATAAAATGTAAATCTGATGCTATTACTCCACTGCTTAAAACACTTTAAAAGTTCCCTCTATCTTATCTGTTAAAAAATTTTTTTTTCTGTGATTTACCAGTTCATTCATTCAGCAACTATATTGAGAATCTACCATATGCTAGGCACTCTGCTAAGGCCTTGGAATACACTCGTGTACAGGTCCAACATGGCTCCCAACATCATGAAGTTTACAATCCAGCCAAGACAGTCATCACATAAATCTTTCATACTCTTTATGAGTGCTCTTATCCATTTCTCCAACTTAACTCATCCCCCTCCTCCACTTTTACCATATTGCTGTAACTATTCTGATCTGCACAAAGGTTCCAGAAAAACCCACACTCTTTTATACATCTTGGGCATTGTCCATGATGTTCCTTCTGATTGGAATGCCTTAATCATCTCACAAATTCCTCCTCAGCTGTCAAGACCAACTCAAGAGTCTCCTCCTCTATAGACAGTTCCCTGGCCTCCTTTCTATACCCCTTCAGTCATCATTTCTATCTCCTGTCATCATGTACTGGTCACATCCCTCTATTACAGTGCTAATCACATCGTTGTGTGACCATTTCTTAAGATGTCAGTCTTGCCTAGACTGAGTTATCGTTGGATCCACAGCATAAGTTTATGGCTCACAGAATAGATGAATGAATGTATGCTATAGTTTTGTATGGGTCAATAACTCCATCATGCTGATTACTCAGTTGATCAGTGTTCGAAAACTTACATTTTTCTAGATTTCACAGTATAAATATATTTTTAGGACTTCCTTCTTAAAGTCCGATTTCAGTATATGGATGTTTTCCTTCATTAAAAATTTGCTCGGCAGCAGCCAGTCTGACTTGGAATATTTGTCTTGAAATTGATCCAATGAATATTCTCCATTTCAATAACTACTCTGGCAAGAAAAAGCATCCAGGATTTCCAAAATCAATACATTAGGTCAGTGTCTGCGGCACAGCACAGTTCATACAGGCGAAGCAGTGTTACACCATGTGTTTCTATTCCTCAATGCTAATCACTTTTGATGTGAAGATAAGCTGTCAGATGCCATTAATCTGGTTACCATCTCCCATCACCCCCCACAGGAGGCTTTACTTTCTCCTTTTCAAATAATTTCAGGAAATTTTGGTAGAACAGAATGACTTTTTAAACAAGCAACTTTTAAATAGGTCGCTGTTATAGCAGAGTAATACAGAACACATACTGAATTCATGCAGGGAATATTCTAAAGTTCTCCGTCCACTTTACCTTTTATCACTCTCTGTTAAGACTCCTATTTCCCAATTTCTACTTTTAGGTTTCAATCTTCTGGGGAAGTCTTGATTTTTCTAAATTCCATCACCAGTCAATGTTCTGATTCATTTCCACTGCTACTACCCTAGTTCAAATCTGAACTAGTCTTAAGGGGCTCTGAGACTAGCTATGGGACCTGGGCAGTCTCTACTATTCTCCATATGAAAATATTAAGACTTACACATCAGGGCCAAAGTGAGTATGAAATGAAATTGCGTGCATGAGAGGGCCTGGTATTGACAGGTGTTAATCAACTCTAAGGAACCTTCTTTCTCTCTTCCCCAGACCTCCATCTTGGACGTCACAGCAAGACTCATACTGAACCATGAATGTGATCTCCTTACTAATCCACCTCAAATTCCTCCAATAGTTTCCCACACCCTAGGACAGTAGTTCTTAAAGTGTGCTCCCAAGATCAGTAGCCTCTCCATCAACTGAGAACTGGTAAGAAGGGGAAATTCTCAAGCCCCACCCCAGACCTTCGGAATCAGGAACTCTGAAGGTGGAGGTCAAGCCTGCCACCGTCTCACAAGCCTGCCAGGTGATTCTGATGTAAGCTCAACTCTGAGAACCAGTGCCGGAGGATAAAGTCCAGTCTGGCACTGAAGGGTCTCCCAAACCAGTTTTCCTCCATTTACTGCACTTGCCTTCTCAGACCTCTCCTAAGGAGAGCTTACGCATTATCTTCCAAACCTGCTGTTCACGTTCCCCACTGAGATTTTACTCACTCGTGACATCCTTCACCTCCACGACACCTCTCCGTTTCAACCTAGCTTAAACCCCAGTTTTCTTAAATCCCTTCCCATCACAGTTTCCAGGAATTTCTTCCTCATTTGACTCCAATTATTTCTGAGTACTCAGGTGATAATCTGCAGATGTCACAAACTGCCTGTTCCTGGCCCCCAGAGGGTGTGTGAGTGCATAACTGCATGGGTTGCCAATAATATTAAAAATCAAGAAAAAGCACGAAGAGATAGATTTTTGGCCTGTGTCGGAGAAAATCATATCTGTGTATGAGGGACCCACATTCCCACATGGCAACAATCAGCTGAGGGGTACTCGTTTCAAGCATTCACCAGCACTTTCCATGCCAAATAAAGGATTTTCGATATCTTCAAATATCTCCAACTGTAACTTACATTTCTTACCATTATATAACTTTTCACGTTTCTTTTGTCTCTCCTAATAGAATACAGCCCTTAAAAGAACTGAACTGTCTGGTTCTTATTACCTTGCACACAAAACAATATGAAGTTTTTACTACATAAAAGAACATTCTGGACATTGTAGACCCCAAAATGATTAGCAATCTGCACAGCCTTTCGGGAAACTTTTGGTTTTCTACCAACTTGGTTGGAAAAGCTACAGTAGTGTTTGTTTCCCGAAGTATATGTATTAAGGGACAACTCTCAAGATAATTAAATTTTTTCAGGCCATTTTGGCTTAGATTGTCTTTCATTTTCTAATGATAAAAACAAATTATCTGAATACAGTATGTCTGCTGGAAGAGACCTAGTCCGCGCCCGGCACAGTATTTGACAGAACCTAGATGCTGTTTGTGACTTTCAGTTTGAACCCTATTTTTATATCCTAGATTTTATTCCATAAAAGATGAGTTTTAATTTCCCTCTTTGGTAGCAGCTAACCTGGACTATTGTGCCTTTTTCCGACCCATCCTCTGGTTAACAATTCGCCAGGTTTGGCAGCGGCAAGGGACCAGCCACCTTACCAAAACTGCCTTACTGTGGCACAACGGTAAACTCACAAGCCTGTCCAAAATGATGAAAAATTTAAAACGCTGTTTAAAGAGAATTTCCTTTCTAAGGAGAAAACCAACCTCTGAACCCATTTTGCCGACGCCTGCTTGTCCACACACTTCCCGCACCCCCGACATCATCCAACTCAATAATAGTCTCTTCTTCCTTCCCCCTCCCCAAATCCTCCAGGGGGCGCCCCCGACGCCGACGTGGGCTCCCCGGCGGCCCGAGGCGGGAACCCCGCCGGGCTCCGGACGCCGCGCGCAACCCCCAACCCCTACTCACCCACCCGCGACCACGGAAGTACAGCCCCGCCCCACCACGCCCCTTCCGCCGGGCCGGTTCGCCCCGCCCCGCGCTCGGGCGCGCAGGCGCAGTGCCCACTGCCGGCGCGTGGGGCAAGAGGAGCGGCCGGGGACCGGGCGGCGGCGTGGGGTGTGGCCTGGGTCCCGGCGGACTTGGCCGCGAGTTACGGGGCGGAAGGCCAGTGAGCCTTGAAGGCCTGCGAGCCCGCGAAGCTTAAGGAGGTCCGCGGGGCGCCGGGCAGCCGTCAAGGAAGTGCAGCGGGGGAGGGCGCTTGACGGTGTTCACGGGTAGCTTTTGCTCTCCTGTAGCTCCAGATCGCCTCCGAAGGTCGAGGGTAATGTCCATCCTCTCCCGGGCTTGGCGCTTCGCGAAGCCCTGGAGATGAAGCCCGAGTCCAGCCCGGCCCCCGCATCCTGCGGCGGTCCAGAGACGAAGACCTCTTCCTAACTCTCCCTGGAAGCTAAGAAGTATGGGGTGAAGGGCGGGACATGGGGACGTTTGACAGCCTGGTGAAATTAAGGGAACTCAAACTCCGCAAAGCAATTTCCAACCTGTGGGAGTAAATGCTCAACGTTCTGTACAACTCAAGCTTTTAATGCATGGCGTGGTTTTTAACGGCGGAAGGACTCGCAGTTTTTTCTCTTAAAAGTTACCCATTTGTATTGATTAATATTTCGTAAGTTGTACCAAAAGCAAGGACTCACGCTCACCGCCCTTGGAAAGTCGTCAGAGGGGGAGAGGCTCTCGCCTTAAATGGAGGTGAAAACGAACATGCTTAATATTTGCTACCTCACTGCGGCTAAGAATGGTAACTCATTATTTTGAAAAGCTGTTGAATCCTGTAAAAGTAGAAAAACCTGAGTTTGAGTTCCAGGACTTTTAGGAAAAACTGATGTCTCCCAAATGTTTGCTGTAGTGTAATAAAGACAGCATCATAAGGCAATAGCAAAGGATCAAATTACGGCGAAAAGAAATAGTCATAAATGGGGTCTATACTATAATTAGTGTCTGGAGCCAAGCCCCCAGTCCCCACATATGATTTGCATAATTGCATGCATTTGGGAGGGGTTAGGCATTCCTCAGTTACTTGACATGAGTTGGTTCTTACTGAGTATGGAACAATAAAAAATGAATTAGTCTTCCTTAGCATCTTTATTATTATTATTTAGACGAAAAGACCACCCACCACTTATATCCCAGAGTAATTGTAGACCCAAGAATAGTCAATTACAGAAGGTAGAACAGGCTAAGTGAAGCAGGGGGTCTGGTGGAAAGAACACGTAAGCACTCAGACCTGGTTTTAGATCTCAGCTCCTGAACACAGTAAATAGGATAAGGATAGAATTTGGGAGAAGTTACTTCCTTTCTTTAAGCTTGGGGCTGCTCACCTGTACAATATTTTGTGCGGTTTTTTTGGTATGTGTTAAACTTGATGAAAGCTGAGTTTGCATTACCTAAGGAAATGAAGTTTGTAATTTAAAAATGATTTACAATCCTTAACCTGCTTTTTAACTTCAAACTCTTAAACATTTTAGTGCATTTCACTTTTTTTTTCCTTATCCAAGCGTTCTCTAAAGCATGTTCCTTGGAACATTAGTACTTTGCAAAAAGTTAATAGTTGCTTCAAGGAAAAAACTTCTAGCATCAATACTGAGGAAAACACAGATTATTGGAAGTACACTGATGTAGCATTCTTGCCAAAACGTTTAGCCTGAATCTGTGAGGAAACACTCAGTTAAGAATGTGATTTGTTTGGACTTTTCGATAATGTCAATATCATGAAAGACAAACAACAAAAGACAGAAGGACTGATCTCCATTAATGGGCAACCATGATTTGGATAGGAATATGGATTTTTAAAAAGTTATATAGGACATTTTGTGGACAGTTGGGGAAATTTGAACATGGAAGCATAATAGATATGTTGTTAACTTAGATTTCTCAGGCATAATAATATTGTGATTATTAGAAAACGGCTTTTGTTCTTAGGAGATGCATGCTGAAGTATTTAGGGATGAGGTCATGATATCTGCAAACTGCTTTCACATAGTCTAGGCCAAAAAACAAAAAGTGTGTATGCAGAGAGAAAATATGGCACTATGTTAATTGTGGTTCTTACTTCCGGTTTTCTATAGGTTTGAAATTTTACAAGATTAAAACGTTGGGAAAAATGTAGCTAGCAATTATCTTTTAAAAATGTATTGGTTATGCTTATTAATAGGAAAATGCAAAATTCATTTATATACTAGTTTTCTTACAATCTGACCTTGAGAAATGGTGTACCATGTTTAAGAACTGTAGGAAGTCATTTGAGAAATGATCTCATTCTTCAAGGCATGATATTGAATCTGTACACTGAGGTCCATTTGCCAACCAAAGTAATGTTAACATGTATCTGCCCTGCTCCATGCTGTGTATTCTGCATTAGAATTTTAGCATAAATGAATTCTTGTAATCTGTCAATATTTTTGAAAATGTTCCTTTATTCCTACAAATATTTATTGAGTGACTACTATGTGCCAGGCACTATATTAGGTTCTGGAGATACAACTGTCGTCAATACAGCTAAAGCCCCTGGCCACATAGAGCTTACATTTAGGGAGCAAGAAAAAACCGAGTAAACAAGTAAATACATATCAAATGATTAAAAGTGCTATTTAGAATAATAAACTAGGGTTTAGGGGTTAGGGATTGCCAGGTAAGGATGAGCATATATTTTATAGAGGGTGGACAAAGAAGAAGGCCTCACTGAGAAGATGACGTTTGAGCAGAGACCTGAAGAAAGTGAGGAGTGAGTTGTGGATATCTAAGGAAAGCACATACTAAAAAGAGGGGACAGCTTGCTTGGCGTGCTTAAAAGATAGTAAGGAGACTAGAGTGAATGGGTGATTGATAGAAGCAAGAGGGAGAGCAATAGGAGATGAGGTCAGAGAGGTAACCAAGGCCAGATTATGTAATACGATTTCAGGGTGCTTTATCTTCCTTTCTTAAGAGAGTTATCATCTGAGATAGATGTAGTGCTGAGTGCTAGAACATAGTAACTGTTAGCTGTTATTACCAGATTCATTTTCTATTACTGTTGTAAAAAAATTACCATAAACTTAGTGGTTTAAAAGATTACAAATATATTATCTTAAAGTTATGCAGGTCTGAAGTCCCACACATGTCTCACTGGGGTAAAATCAAGATGTCAGCTGACTGCTTCCTTTCCAGAGGCTCTAGGAGAGAATCTGTTGCTTTGCTTTTTCCCGATTCTAGAGGCCACTTACATTCCTTGGCTTGTGGCCCCTTTCTTCCATCTTCAAAGCCAGTAACATTGGTCAAAGAATTTTAAGGATGTGGGTGATTAAATTAGGCCCACCCGGCTCATCTCTCCATCTCAAGGTTCTTAGCCTTAACCACATCTGCAAAGTCCCTTTTTCCTCATAAGGTAATTTATTCACAGATTCTGATGATTAGGGTGAGGACACCTTTGGGAGGGGCCGTTCTGCCTGCCCCAGTCTGCCCTCCGGCTCCCAAAGATTCAGGTCTGTTCACATGCAAAATCTATTCACCCCCTCTCTAAGTCCCTCAAATTTTCAACCCGTGAGGGCATCTCATCTAAATCTCAAAAGTCCCAAGTATCATCTAAGTCTAAATTAGGTATAGGTGAGTATAATCCATGCTGGGGCAGATATCCCTTTCCATTGTAGACCCGTGAGACTAGGAAACGAGTTCTCTGCTCTCAGAATACAATGGTGTAGGAGGAGACACAGGAGAGCAGAAAGGGAGAGAGTGGAAGGAAAAAAGGAGTCCCAAGCCCATACTATTTCAAATCCAATCTGGCAGTCTCCATTAAGTTTCAAGGCCTAGGAATAATCCTCTGTGGCTCTTGGTTCTGGTCTCTGGGCGCAAGGCTTCATCCTCTGGGCACTGAGAATTAGGGCATGGATGTCTTTGAGGGGCTACTATTCTGCCTATGACAATCAATGTTATCATTAGATTTAGCTTTATTTTTTTACTAATCTTCATTTAGCAGTGATTCTTCAGATCTTAAGCTCCTCCACTAGCCCCAGTCAAGTGATGAATTACCTTTACAGAAATACACAATCAGTACCTGAGGAGCTCACCATTTTAAGGAACTTTACTGTATATCATTTCATGGTAAATGCAAATATGCCATCTGATTTCTCTTGGATGGAAAAGAATACACTCCCATTTTTATACGTAGATCATATTTTTATATGCAGTTAATTTATTCTAGAATTATTGATTTCTTACAGGCCCAAAGGTACCTATATTATGTTTCATTTTATGCGATAGGCAAAGTTTTACAGCTTCTAAGGTCATCATTCTTGCCCTTTGAGGATGCTGGAAACCCGTTTCTGCCTCCCAGCAGGTGGCACCAAATCAGTACTTGATAAGGTGCTGTAAAATCACTGTAATTTTCTCATCCTGGTAAACATTCTTCGATGTTGCAGACTGGCTCTTCCTAGCTAGAAGAGCAAAAAGAATATTGCCAGATTATAAGAATTTGTATCAATTTATCAACTAGCTGGGACAGTATATTTATGTGACTAAATTTTCTTAGATTGTTAATATTGTCCCTTGTCTCTCACAGAACCAAAAATCCATTTGTAAGCCATTTTGTTGGAACAATGCTCAGGAATGCCCATATGTTATCTCCATAGATAAACAATACTAATTGTTTACAGCCATTAATTGGCTGATATCCATCAACACAGCATAGTATTTTAAAATTTATGGGATACAGATAAAATATTCTTAGAAGAAAAATTTATAGCATTTTCATTCCTTTATGTGAAAAGCAGAGTTAGTGATCTAAGTTCAGGTCAGCAAAATGATCCATGGGCCAAATCTGGGGCAGAGCCTGCTTTTGTACACCCTACCTCTTAACAAAATTAATCAAAAAATAAAGAGACAAATTACCAGTACATGGAATGAAAGATCACTAAAGATCCTATAGACATTAGAACTCTGATTCTCTATCAGAGCTGTTTTATCCCCAAGGAACATTTGGCAGTGTCTAGAGACATTTTTGGTTGTCACACTATTAGCATTCAGTGGGTAGAGGCCAGGGGTGCTGCTCAACATTCTACAACGCACGGAACAGTCTCCCACAGCAATTTTCTTGCCCCAAATATCAATAGTACCGAGGCTGAAAAAGTCTAATTAAAATCATGAAAGGGGGACTTCCCTGGTGGCGCAGTGGTTGAGAGTCTGCCTGCTAATGCAGAGGACACGGGTTCGGGCCCTGGTCTGGGAGGATCCCACAAGTCACGGAGCGGCTGGGCCCGAGCCACAACTACTGAGCCTGTGCGTCTGGAGCCTGTGCTCCGCAACAAGAGAGGCCGCGATAGTGAAGGGGCCCGCGCACTGCGATGAGGAGTGGCCCCCGCTTGCCGCAACTGGAGAAAGCCCTCGCACAGAAACGAAGACCCAACACAGCCAAAAATAAATAAATAAATAAAAGATTACTATTTAAAAAAAAAAAAATTTTTTTTTAATTTAAAAAAATTTAAAAAAAATCATGAAAGGGGAATATTATAAACAAATTTAGGTCAGTATAATATGATAAGTTAGAATAAATGAACAAATTCCTTGAAGAACAAAATTTACCAAAACTGGCTAAGAATAAATAGAAAAGCTGAGTAGTTGTACATTTACTACAGAATCTGAATTCATAATTAAAAACCACTTAACAGAGAAAACTCCAGGCCCAGATGACTTCACTGGTGAATTCTTTCCATGTTTAAAGAACACATAATGTCAATCTTTTATAAACTCTTTGAGAAAATGAGGAGAGAATACTATCCAACAAATGTTATAATGACTGCATAACCCTGATAGAAATATCTGACCAAGACATTAGAAGAAAAAAATCACAGACCACTATCACATCTATGAATATAAATGCAAAAATCCTATACAAAACACTAGTAAATTGGATGCAGCAATATAGAAAAAGGATAAAATACAATGGCTGGGTTTTTCCCAGTATGCAAGGTTTACCAAATCAAACAATGTAATTTAATGACATTAATAAAGGAGAAAAAAAATGTGATCATCTCAGTGAATTCAGGAAAAGCAATTTGACACAATTTATTTCCAGTTAATGACAGAAACAGTCATAAAATTAGAAATTAGAACTGAGTTCATATTATGAAGATATCTACAGCTACTATAAGACCAATAGCTACTATCATTCTTGGTGGTGAATTAGTCAATCCTAGGATTAGGAAGGTGAGAATGTCTGCTCTCACCACTTCTATTCGACTGTGTATCAGAGGTCCTAGATGGTACAATAGGCAAAAATTAACAAAAATAATAGAAGGTATAAAGATTAGAAAAGAGTAAAACTTTCTATTTACAGTGGTCTACATAGAAAGTCTAATTTTTAAACTATTAATTGCCTTTAGATTAATAGATTTATCTAGATTAATTGTCTTTATTGTTTAATATTATTTTTTACATTTATTTATTCTATTTTATTTTTTGGCTGCGTCGGGTCTTAGTTGTGGCACGTGGGCTTCTCTCTAGTTGCAGCGCGCGGGCTCCAGAGCGCGTGGGCTCTGTAGTTATGGCGCGCAGGCTTAGTTGCCCTACGGCATGTGGGATCTTAGTTCCCCCACCAGGGATCGAACCCGAGTCCCCTGCGTTGGAAGGCAGGTTCTTAACCACTGGCCTACCAGGGAAGTCCCTAATTAATTGTCTTTAGATTAATAAGTTGTCCATGTAGAAAATCTTTTAAATCTACTAGAATTAATAATTGAAATTAGTGAGCTCATAGGATAAAAGATCAGTATATGAAAATCAATATTTCTATATATTAGCAAGCAGCAATTAAAAAATGAAATTTTAAAATGTACCGTTTATAATAGTATTATAAATACCTAGGAATAAATTCAGTGAAAGGTATGCAAGAGCTATGCTCTGAAACTACAAAACATTGCTGAAATGAAAGAAGATCTAAGTAAATGGGGATATATACCATATTGGTGCACACAAAACATATACCACATTCTGGGCAAAAACACGTCTCAGTTCATTCATAAGGATTCAAATCATGCAAAATTTGCTCTCTGTCCACAATGAAATAAAAATAGAAGTCAATAATAGATTTCTGGAAAATTCCCAAATCTCAATAATCAAAGGCATAAATTTTCGAGACTGCTTGCCTCAGAAGCTCAGGTTGACACTGAAGACATTTTTCTGCTTTGCACAACCAGTTGAATGACATAGGAATTGATTACGAACATATTAATACCACATTCTAACCAACTGCGCTAACCCGGCACCTCCCTGAGACTGGGTATGCTGGGAGCAGCGGCAGACGGCTGTTACACACTGGAGTACTGCACTGAAACAGAGTTACAGCATATTTAAAATTCATAAAAGTGTTCCATTTCTTGTTTCCTTTCCCTCACAGTCTGAAAATGCTGATGAAAAATCTGGGAACAAGACTGTGGGTGTAGTTGACAAAACAGAAAATCTGTTCCTGGACAGCTTTTTTTTTTTTTAATTTTTATTTATTTATTTATTCTTGGTTGTGTTGGCTCTTCGTTTCTGTGCTAGGGCTTTCTCTAGTTGCGGCAAGCAGGGGCCACTCTTCATCGCGGTGCGCGGGCCTCTCACTATCGCGGCCTCTCGTTGCGGAGCACAGGCTCCAGACGCACAGGCTCAGTAGTCGTGGCTCACGGGCCTAGCTGCTCCGCGGCATGTGGGATCTTCCCAGACCAGGACTCGAACCCGTGTCCCCTGCATTGGCAGGCGGATTCTCAACCACTGCGCCACCAGGGAAGCCCCCTGGACAGCTTTTGATGAATTTAATAAGTAGAAAGATAATGAACATAGACTACATTTGCATAGTGGCATAACAAAAACTTATTGAATGAGGCTAACTGAGAAAACTACAGTTTGAAAACTGAATGTAAGATTATGGTTCTGGGGACTTCCTGGGGCGCAGTGGTTAAGAGTCCGCCTGCCAGTGCAGGGGACGTGGGTTCAAGCCCTGGTCTGGGAATATCCTGCATGCCGTGGAGCGACTGGGCCCGTGCGCCACAGCTACTGAGCCCACGTGCCACAACTACGGAGCCCATGAGCCCACAACTACTGAAGCCCATGCGCCTAGAGGATGCTCCGCAACAAGAGAAGCCACTGCAATGAGAAGCCGGTGCTCCGCAATGAAGAGTAGCCCTCGCTGGCCGCAACTTGAGAAAGCCCGTGCGAAACAGCAGCAACGAAGACCCAACGCAGCCAAAAATAAATAAATAAATAAAATATATCAAAAAAAAAAAAAAAAAAGGATTCTGGTTCTGGCAAGATTTCCCATTCTATTCAATCATGATGCATTGTTTTAAGGTGGGGGGTGGAATACCCCACATGCTTTATTCTCACTGGTCTTCAGTATCTTTTCATCCTATTTTTCTAATCAAATAATTAAAATTCATTTTTAATAGAAAAATGTCCAACATCCAGGTTTGTCCTAAGTGTATCTTTTCCAAGGATTTATAAAAGTAAACATTTCTCTTTAATAGAACTTTGAAAGGATTTGGGGCTATAAATCATTTTTAATATTTAAAAGTTTTTTTCCACCCTTAAAAAGGATTTTAAGTTACTCCCCCCGCCGATTGTTTATTTTGACTGTAAATTATGGTTAATTTAGACAGATAATTTTCAAATTTCACTTTGTAGGTAGAGTTTAGAAGACTTTTTCACAAGTTCCCTTCCTTTTTTCTATAAAAGCATTTTTATTTAAATGTTTTTTTCAACATCAACGTTTTGTGGCTTTTACCTTCATGCTACTTCTGATCATTCTAAAAATAATTATGCCATTTTGGTGTAACTTTCTAAAAATCTCAGGGGAATTAGTCTTTCCTGATACTCTTTCTATCCTGGGTTTGAATGTAAAAGGAAAACCAAATGTGATGGTTTGTTAACAGCTAATGATAGCTGATATTATTGAACTGTTTGATGGCCATTGTGCTATTATCATAATAATATCTGCTTCTCTCAACATCCCTGTGAGATAGATGCTCCTGGTATCCGCATACTCAGGAGTAAACTGAGGTTCAAGGAGATTAACCTGGCACACAAGGTCATATCATTATAAGTGGTTTGAGCCAGGGTTTGAGCTCACGTCCTTGACTCCAGTATCCGCATGCTTAATCGTTGGTGTTTATTAGCTCCCATTTTGCTGTGTATTTACTAAACTAACAGAATTATTCCAGATCCCCCAACTTATCATGACCTCTCTAATTTCAGTGTTATCTCTATGTAAGATGTGATATGGCATCCTGTCTCACTGTATGTGGCAGATTTTCCAATGTGATACACAATTTCACCACATGATGGTGCCAATGAAGTGAGAAGCCATGTGATCCTAGTATTTGACATTAGGCTCAGACCAAAATATAAATGTCAACAGAATGTGAAGGTGTTAAAAAAATAAGAATTTTTTTTAAAAAGCAGCCATAAAGAATTAGTCTAAAGTGTCTTTTTTAAAACATAAGGAATGAAAAGATCTCAACTATAAAAAGGGTAGGAGTAAATGACTCATAAAAGTTAAAAATAAAAAGATAAAAGATGAGCCTTTGTATTTATAAAGAAGTATGTGGGACAGGTGTCAGAGACTTCCCACAGGAAGGAAAACACCAAAGGAAATGAATTAAATGAGAGCAGGTGACTTACCAAAAAAAATAATAAAGAAAGAAAGAGACCAGCTGTATAGTGATGGAGCTCCAGGGTCAAATGGATGCCTGTTCCAGTAAGATTCCACAGTAAGTGCAAATGGGTTCGCAAAAGCCAGTGACTAAAGGATTTTAGAGAACCTTTAAATAGACATCACTACTTCCTTTTCCAACCAGGATAAGCATTACTATTTTTTCCCTGCCATATCAAAGATATAACCTACTGTGGAAGGAAGAAGCATTGCTTCTCAGAAATTTATTGAAGCAAATCCTTACACATTCTATTAATTACAGTGATTCTAGTGACTCTGAAAATGTGGTCCAGGCACCATCAGCATCACCTGTAGTTATTAGAAATGTGAATTCTTTGCCCCGCCCCAGACTTACTGAATCAGTAACTCTGGGCAAGGGGCTCTCCAGGTGCTTCTGATGCACCTGAAAGTTCAAGGTCCACTGTATTACTGGAAAAAAAGAAAAGAAGGAAAGAAATTCATCAAAGCATTATTAACAATACAAAGATATTGAAAATTATATTCTATCATTAATGGAATATTTATTAAACAGTAGAATGTTATCAAGGCCTTTAAGCATGAGCTTGATGGATAGTTTTTAAGAATGGAAAATGCCTATGATATAATACTGGAAAAATCAGAATACAAAATTGATCTCAATTGTGTAAAAACAATTCTTGAAAAAAATAGAAGGAAACAGGCAAAACTACTTAATAGTGGTTGCGTTGGAGTGATGGGATTATATGTACCTTTTTTCTTTTTCCTGCTTCTTAATATTGCAGATGCTGTTTTCGAATTTTCTATGAGAAACCATTTTCTTCCTATTAAATTCCTATTTTATTCCTATATTTTATCAATATAATGGTTAAGGAAGAAATAGAGAGAGGGACTTTCCAAAGTCAAAATACTAGTTAGAGATACCATTCTTGCCCGTTTTTTCCCCTAAACATATGGTTACTAGGAAAAGATGGACACAGTGACCATCCAAGGCATAAAGAAAAAACACAGTCGTCATGTTACCTACTGGAGAGACAAGACACAGAAAGACCGTAGTTGACGTGTATTCAACTGCGGCAAAGTTGATATGTATTTAGTTTGAAAGAGGTACAGGGAATAAAAATTTGACAGAGAAAATAATCTTGTTACAGACACTAACCATGTGCTTTACTCTTTCCAGTATCATTAGTTAGTGAAAATATTAAGTATTCTAAAGTAATGTAAAGGAAAATGTCTTCAAATTTAGAAAAGCATAGGCTTAAACATGTTATCCCTAAGAAGATTCATATTCTATACCTGTGTCATTTGAATTAATGACCTGACAAATCAAGTAGGAAAAAAACCCCTCAGATGACTATAGTTTTAAAGATTGGTATCTATCTATCTACCTGTCAACTATCTGTTTATGTATCACTACTTCTTTTTGACAAGGATCTATAAAATATATGTTAAAATTGATATACATTAAGCCACAAAAAACTCAGTAAATTTTTTAAAAATCTGAAACTGAACAGGTCACATTCTCTAAAAATAATAAAATACAATCAAAATTAATAATACATGGAAAAAATAATAATAATAATAAATGGTCAGGGACTTTCCTGGTGGCGTAGTGGTTAAGAATCTGCCTGCCAGTGCAGGGGACATGGGTTCGAGCCCTGGTCCGGGAAGATTCCACATGCCGTGGAGCAACTAAGCCCGTGAGCCACAACTACTGAGCCCGCGTGACACAACTACTGAAGCCTGTGCGCCTAACGCCCGTGCTCCACAACAAGAGAAGCCACCACAGTGAGAAGCCTGTGCACCTCAATGAAGAGCAGCCCCTGCTCGCCACAACTAGAGAAAGCCGGCATGCAGCAACGAAGACCCAACGCAGCCAAAGAAAAGAAAAAAAAAAATAGATGGATTCAGAGAGCACATGTTTAAAAATAATAATAATAATAATAAATGGTCAAACACAAAGGTAAGAAGCAATCTTTTGGAAACTGAGGAAGGAAATTATTCCAAGTAAGTCTTAGAACAAAAATGAAATCAAAATTACATAGATCCTTTACAAAAGAAAGATATGAAATAATAAAACTAATGGGATGCCTACAAAGATGAACTCAAAAACAAATTCATTATTAAATATTTTCAATATTAAAAAAAAAAGCCTAAAAGTAAATGAACTAAGCATTCAAATCAATAAGTTAGAAAGAATTTTTTAAAAATGAGAAAGGAAATAAAGGTAAAACCAGAAATTAAAGAATTATGAAATAAAAACTATTAGAATTATAAATAAACCAAGAGTTATATATTTGGAGGAAAAATAATACAAAAATACCCTGGGAATTTCTAATTAAGGAACACACACATGCAAGCACACAATATATTAGGAATGAGAAAGGGAATAGAAAAACAGGTTGAATATAATCTTTTTTTTTTATTATAAAAGACCTCTATTTCCCATAATATGGAAGGCTACATTACTTACTCCCAGCTGGAGGGAAGAACAACTTAAAATGATGGATAGGACATAAAAGCAAGTTCTTTAAAGCAACAGGCATTTGATGGGATCATAAGAAATTTCCAGGCCAAAATCTAAATAGAGAAGGAACCCCGGAAATATAAGTAGAGCACTTGAACTGCTTTTGCCTTAGGAACATTTGCTAAACCAGGGAAATTTTGGCTTTAGTAGCTTTGTAGAGCATGGAAAAAGAAATGAAAGCCAAGGGTTTACCCAAGGTGAAGATCTAAAAGGAGATCCTTGCCCCATAAAGCCAAGATACCAAAGGGAAGGACGAGCCAGCAGTGAACATGCCCACTTCTGCAAGGAAAGTTGCCTTGGCTCTGACCAGAGCAGGGATGGGAAATAAAAACCATTTCTGAAAAGTTGTAACAATATGAATGCTTCAGATCAACACTGAAGGATCACAAAAACATAATATTTAGTGAAAGAATCTAGATATAAAATACTTTATGCTATATGATTTCATCTATATAAAGTTCAAAAATAAGCAAATTAAACTATAATTTATGGATATTACTTGGGTGGGAAAACTATTTAAGAAAAAAAGTAGAAAGGTGATTTTTTAAAAGTCAGTACAGTCTGCCCTCCATATCCATGGATTTCCAATACTTGGATTCAACCAATCTCAGATCAAAAATACTTGGAAAAAAAATTCCAGAAAGTTTCAAAAAGCAAAACTTGAATTAGCCATACAACTATTTACCTAGCATTTACATTGTATTAGGTATTATAAGTAGTCTAGAGGTGATTTAAAGCATACAGGAGGATGCATGTAGGTTAACGTGCAAGTACTACACCATTTTATATAAAGGACTTGAGCATCTGAGTATTTTGGTATGTGTAGGGGTCCTCGAACCAATCCCCTGTGAATACTTAGGGACAACTTTATTATGGTTGCCTTTAGGAGTTGGAGGGGTTGTGTTTGGGAAGAGGATTGAGGAAGGCTTCTGGGAATCTGAGAGCATTCTATTTCTTGACCTAAGTAGTGGTTATATGACTAGTTACATCACTTTTTATCATTTATTAATCAGTACACATATATTTCATGTACTTTTCTATGTTTATATTATATTTCACAATAAAAATATTTTTTACTATACGGGTCATGTTTCTCTGACATTTCAATTCAGTTAAGCTGAGAGGGCAATAAGAAAGTAGTACAGGGAATTCCCTGGTGGTCCAGTGGTTAGGACTCCACACTTACACTGCAGGGGCATAGGTTTGATCCCTGGTTGGGGAACTAAGATCCCACAAGCCACACAGCACAGCCACAAAAAAAAAGGAAAGAAAGTAGTAGAAAAAATTCCCATATGTTTGCAAAAAAATCACTGGAGAAAATGTTATAGTGAAAATTAGAATATACTTTGACGTGAATAATACTCAAAATAGTACATAACAAAAAGTGATGGGATGCAGATAAGCTGTACATAGAAGGAAATTTACTGCCTTAAATACTCAGTATAAGAAATGAAGAAAGAGTGAAGATTAATGAGTTATATACATCATCTCAAGAAGGCAGAAAAATACTAACAAAATAAATTCACAGAAAGTAGAAGGAAATAGTAAGAAGACAAGCAGAAATAAATGAAATAGAAAACAAACATACAATGAAGAGAAACAACAAAGGCAAAAGTTGTATCTTTGAAAAGATTAATAAAATTCTAAACCTCTGGGGAGAGTGATCAAAAACAAACAGATATGGCACAAATGATCAATACAAATAATATAAAATAGAATATAAGGGAGGTTAAAGACACTATACATAATAATTAGAAGGTATTGTGAACATTTTATCTGTTATGTCAGCAGATTTGAAAATTTAAGTGAAATAGGTGAATACTTTAAAAATATAACCACAACTTACACAAGAAGAAATAGAAAACTTGAATAGTCCTATAACCATTGAAAAAACTGAACCAGAAGTCATATATACTCCCATTTAAAAAAAAAAAAAACCTTCAAGCCCAGATGTTTTCATCAGTGAGTTTCAGCAAACAATCAGAAAAAAAGTATCCAATTTCACACAAACATTCCCAGAGAATAGAAAAGAGGGAAAACTCCCATACTAATTTTAATAGGCTACCATAACTTGGATATGAAAATCTACCAAAAACTTTTCAAGAAATGTATTTACAGGCCGGTCTGAAATATGAACTTAAATGCATAAATTGTAATTGAAACTAACATCAAATACAGCAATGTATAAAAGTACAGTAATTCAAGACCAAGTTGAGGTTCTCCCAGAATGTAGATTTGGTTTTAATTAGAAAGTCAATTAATGTAATTCACCACATTGACAATTCATAAGAGAGATACTGAAAGCCAACATAAAACTTAAGGCTTATTCCAGAAATACAAAGATATTTTACTGTTGACTATTAAAGCTACATCAGCTTGGTCATGTTAGGGAAGCATCTTATTCCTTGTTTACTATAACTTTAAAAATATAATCAGGAATGAATGATAAGTATTATCAAATGTCTTAATTTTTATCTAAACAGATGGTCATGTGGTTTTTCTCCAATGATCTATTTGATTTAACATCTTACATTATATTTATAAGGTATAAATACTGACAAGGTGTGACCAAACTATTTTTATTTCCTGATGGTATTATTGTCTACCAAGAAAATTAATTTTAAAACTATTAGAACTAGTTAGAGAGTATCACCTGAGACTCTTGATAAACCTTATCATCAGCAGGTTAGTCTTCATTCTTTCTCACAGGAACACATGGGGTTAATAAACTGTGACACATTCTTAATTAAGTCACACTAAGATCCGTGTGTTCCCTCCCAGAAAATAAATTATACATAATGCAACACGAGAAGATCATTTAATGTTTAAAACATTCTTGTTAAAGATTTTATTTATCTAGAAATTATGCTTCTTGCTATTTAACACTTATAGTTTAGGTATACAAGTTAGCCCTAATGAGGTTAAAGTTGTTTTTGGAAATCACCACTGAACATGTTTCACTGATAAAAGTCTTGAGACTGAAGGATACCTTGAGCACACAGGTTCTGACCCAGAGGTCGTAGTAACAGGGGTCGGCACAACCCCTTTTTGTGACGAGTAAGGCAGTGGTTCTAAGAAACCGCTTCTTCACAAGAGGACTGCAAGTAAGAAGGGCATTGTCTGAACGTGCTTGATCGTATTTGACGAACAAAAGGGGACCAGAATCCCTTCATTGGTCTCCATTTCTTGGTGTCATAAAATTTCCACACACTGTGACCAGATTTTAGAGCTGGAATAAGGCCTCACCAAAGAAGGGGTAGCAGTTGGTAAGTTTGACAAGCTTTTCACATAGAAACTTTACTAAGGAAGCCAAAATAAAGCAAATGGATAAACATTGAAAACTTTCCTTTATAACAGCAAAACTAGTTATTAGGCACAATAAAAAATGCCTGATTCACAATATCAAAAAAAATTTGTACGTCATAAAGATGGCATCACAAATAAATGGGGAAAGGAAGCACTATGTAATCAATGGTCTAGGGAAAGTTGGTTAATTAGGAAGGGAAGCAAGAGCAAGGCAGTATGTGAAGCTGGGTTTTCACTGCTCATCCTCTTTGAGGTGCCTGGTAGAAAGCAGAGAAGACAGCAGATTTTTTTTTTTAATTTTTATTGGAATATAGTTGATTTACAATGTTGTGTTAGTTTCAGGTGTACAGCAAAGTGAATCAGTTACACATATACATATATCCACTCTTTTTTTAGATTCTTTTCCCATATAGACCATTACAGAGTATTGAGTAGAGTTCCCTGTGCTATACAGCAGGTTCTTAATTTTGTTATCTATTTTACATATAATAGTGTGTATATGTCAGTCCCAATCTCCCAATTTATCCCTCCCCCCCTTATCCCCTGCTAACCATAAGTTTGTTTTCTATATCCATGACTCTACTTCTCTTTTGTAAATAAATTCATTTGTACCCTTTCTTTTTAGATTCCACATATAAGCGATATTGTATGATAATTGTCTTTCTGTGTCTGACTTACTTCACTCAGTATGACAATCTCTAGGTCCATCCATGTTGCTGCAAATGGCATTATTTTGTTCTTTTTTATGGCTAAGTAACATTCCACTGTATATATGTACCACACCTTCTTTATCCATTCCTCTGTTGATGGACATTTAGGTTGATTCCATGTCCTGGCTATTGTAAATAGTGCTGCAGTGAACACTGAGGTGTATGTACCTTTTTGAATTATGGTTTTCTCAGGGTATGTGCCCAGGAGTGGGATTGCTGAGTCATATGGTAGTTCTATTTTTAGTTTTTTAAGGAAACTCCATACTGTCCTCCATAGTGGCTGTATCAATTTACATTCCCAAGGACGGCAGATTTGAGAGTCTTCTGCCTCAGTTATCAAATCTCCCAGTAATGTGTGATTCCTAGATCTACATCTATCTAATTTAGTTACTTAAAGGTTGGAAGGGAATACACAGTGTTAACAGTGGCTATCTCCCAGTTTCATAATGTTTTCACTTAATATGCAAAGAGCACTTTTTTACTTTTTTCAATGAAAAGAACATTTAATAATGACAGCAGAGACATACTCTGCTTCTGGTTTCAGCAAGATGATGATGTAGCCTTGTTTCTCCCTGCCCCTCCCTGCTAAGGACAACTATAAACCCCAGACACAAGGCAAGACACAAGCAAAGGAAAAATCTGGAAATGTAAAGAGGAGATGAGCTGATTTAGGACCCAGGAAAGGAGGACATCTAACACCTTTCCCCAGTTTTTCTTTGTTTTGTTTTAAATCAGAGAAGTCTGTTTCTAAGTAGCTCTAAGAGCAGGTAAACAACTTTACTGCAAAGAATTTTTAAGCAAAAAAAAAAAAAAACCCACAAACCCTAAATTAGGGTTGCCAGATTCAGTACTTGTATTTGTTGTTAATCTGAAATTCAAATTTAACTAACCATCCTCTATTTTATCTGGCAACCTAACCTAAACTTAAACGCATTTTGAATTTATAGAATTTTGATGGTTATGTTACCACAATTATTTCTTAGGACAGTAGTTCTTAACTTTGATGTCAGATTATAATCAACTAGGGAGCTAGAGTCTCAGGGGGTGGGAACAGGGTATCAGTAATTTTAAAATTGACCCTTCCCCACCCTCTCCACCAGCCACCTCTCTCCCAACCAAGTGATCCTAATGTGCAAAGCTTAGAAAAACTGATCAATGTTTTCAGGTGCTTAAACATTCTCTAGTTTACAGAAAGTTATGAAAAATCAAATTTCCAAGATAATTACCATAATCTAATTTGATGTCTTTAAATACATTGTCTTAACTGGACAGTAATATATGTGATATATGTGACATGACCACATCACTCTACAGGCAGCCTGTTTTTCACTACATTTCTCTGGAAATTTCAAGTTTTTTTCCCTCTCATTTCGGAGGAAAATTGCTAAAGATGATGGTATAAAAGCAAGTAAAAACTCTTCCCTAAGCGGAGATGAAAAGCAATTCAATGTAGTATTTTTTAAATTGTATTTGGTGACGGACTTTTATTTCAAAGGAGAAGGAAAGAAATTTATAAAAAGCAGATTATGTTAAAAGTATGAGCCCTTGCCTTCTAGCATAATTCAATATTTATCAAATTCTTTGTGTATTTCTGCTGAGCTTGGAAAGAGTAGCTTTGGTCTCATGACTAATATTCAACTGTCTATGATAAATATTCTTAGTCCCATTTACACAAAATTCAAGCGTGCTTATTTTTTTCCTTTCAATTTCACAAGAAAGGGAGACAAGACTGAACCGCTGAATGTTTCTTTTTTGATCTTATGTACTATTTGAGCTTGTTGGAAGAAATGAGAAATGTCTGCATTCCATTGTCCGTGTTAGCCTGTCTTCCTACTGCTAAGTGTAGGCAACTACACTTACAAAAGGATCAAAAGTTGTGAGTTCAATTGCGCCTTCATTTTCTAGTCTATTGACAGTTCTTGGGAATATCAGCCAATTTTGTTGAAAATGGTTTATTATAAACCTTGAAATGACCATTTCCTACCTCACATCCTAAATCATTATTTCCTCCCTAGGGATAGTTGATGAGGTGTCTTCCAAATACCTCATGATCATTGGTTAATGCAAACTGCTGATCGGAAAGAGAACTCACCCTAAAACTGGTGGTCTCATGGAGACATCCTGGGGCCACCCTGATGGGTCGGTACTGGGGCACCACCTGGGGTGAGAGCTCCACACTCCATCCAGAGCCAGCCCTTGGCCTCACAGACTTGATTTATAATCTCTCAGGTAAAGACTCAGGTTAAACACACTCTTACAGATTAATGTGTGTGACCGGAATGCCAATTTATTGATCGGTCATGAAAATATAACATAGACTTGTCAACAATTCTCTCTACAGGCAAATTTCCATTTGAGTCCAAATTTCAATGAGAAGAGGAGTAAGATGATATAAAAACCTGAAACGGCAGCTCCATTTGGGGATTTTATCTTCTACATTGCTAGTCACCAGGTTAGAGCCAAGTGTTGTCAGGCAAGGGTATATCTCTTATCCCTGTGGTGATCTTGCATTACTGATGAACTGATGCTTTATAAGCTTTTAAATATTGGGTTGGTCAAAAAGTTCATTCGGGTCTCCCATAATATCTTATGGAAAAACCCAAACGAACTTTTTGGCCAACCCAATAGTTTACTCCAGAGTTTAGCTATATTTTTATCTTTTCATATTCTGAGGAGCATCTCGACTCTAAGCTGCATGAGAACAGAAATCTTGTCCGTCTCAGTCACAACTGTACCCCAGAGCCTAGAACAGTGCCTGGAACATAGTAAACACTAACAATGATAATAATAATTGAAAGAGCAAAGCCTGTTGTCTCTTAGGTGTTCCTACACTGCACAGATGTTGTTAGAAAAAAGAGCATATACTAAGTACCCATGGATTATTCTGCTTTTTGAGGGTCTCAAAGAGAATAATCCACAGAGCATTTGCCCTTGAACAATCAATTTAAATTAGACTTCCCCTCCCTCACCCACCCCTTTATTATTCTCTCTCTCATCCTTCTTTTCCTTCAGCACTTACCGTAATCGGTAGTTTGCAATTTATATGTGTTTATTTATTTAAGGTCTGAATCATAAGCTCCAGAAGGCAGGGACTGTGTCCGTTTCATATATCACCTGTATCTGTAGCCCACCTTTATGCTGTGGGCTTCATAATATTTAACAAAAATCGCCTTGAATTTTATGAGCTGCATCTATCTTGCTCCTAGGAGAAATCACTAATGACTTGAGGACTTTGGATATCAGGCTAGTTGGAGGATAAGCTATTCTGGAAGGCAGGCAGCCATCCCAACACCCCGAAATCCCACCCCACAGGGAACTGCTGGTCATAGGCAGACTGTAGAGCATCAGTGTTCCCAGGCTATCTATACAAGGAAAGAGCAAGGAAACAATTTAGTTCATGTTCATTTTGTAAATCTGAAAGTTAAGATTAATTTATCATTTGGATAGGAATCTAGTTGCATGCTTAATAACCACTAAAATTTGTTCATCTCAACTAGCATTCAGTTAATAGTGCACTTTTGCCTTGACTATTAAATTTTATATATTTAAATGCTATTTACATCTACCTTTACATTTTTATTGTGTGTTATGATAGGCAATTCACGGAAATAAATCGCGTGCTTAGAGGTAGTTAAGTAAAATATAAAGGTAGTGATAAAAATGGTAATGTAATGGAACAACAGTGTAAATGTAAACAGTGAACAGGAGTCCAATGCAAATATTGAATGTGAGGCTGTATATGTTAGAACATGTGAATCTTGATGAATATGTGAAAATTGGATTTTATCAGACCAGCAATCAATTTGCCTCTAGTTTCTATTACATTGTCTCTTACAAAACTTTGTTAAAGAATGGCAAGAAGCCACAGAGGCTTTTGCATTGCTTTCAAAGTATCATGACCTTTCTGATAAACCAATTGAGTTTTTCCTGAACAAGCACAAAATAATGCTTTCTAATATGAAATTGATAAATTTTGTCATTTAAAGGTGGAGAAGAGACCAAAACTAAAGAAACATTAATCAAAGTTGTGCACCAAACAAAACAAAACACACCAACCAACCAACCAACAAAAAAACAAATATAGAAGTCACATATTGCTAAAAAGTTTACAAATCCAGCTATAAGGCTAATGATAATTACCATGCTCAGGAAGAAATTTTAATTAGCTACTGGGAATTTCATAATCCAAGTGGACTGTTGAACATCGTATAATATTAATGGCATTCAGCAAAGAAGGGCCATGTCTATCATGAGTGCATGCTGGTAGATATTTGGCTTACATTTGGAAAGAATCAGATGTCCAGAGTATCAGTCAATGCTTGGCAGAAATGTGCAGAAATATATAAAAGGGAAGTGCTCAGCGACCTACTGATTAGTTTATTGCTCCACCCCCATGCTAGAGGAGATTTTTTTCATGTAGTTGACAATTATTTTGTAAACCATGATGTAGGCTGGAAGGATACCGCCAGCACCAGTTATGAATTCAAGGAGGAAGTGCTTACTTATTTGGATAAAATGCTTGTATCCTTATCCCTTGCTTCCTCCCCAGAACATAGTTGGTGAAAGTAGTTAATACGTTTAAACTGTGGTCACCAAGTGTTTATCTTTTAAGCATGCTTTGTGAAGAAATTGGCGGTAAGTACAAGCCTTCTTTTCCACACAGAAGTAAACTGTTTATCAAGATGAAGGTGTTTAAACAAGCTTTTAAAGTCAGGGATGCAATAAAAGCATTTCTTCATGACACTAGTAATGCCATTTTTTTAAGTAGTTTTTTCAAGTAGTATATTTCAATGATATATTCTGTTTTTAACAGCCTTACTGTATCACGTCAGAGTATAAATTTTTATCATTTTAAATATTATGGCGCTCAGGATGTCTTAAGAAGATCAAACTATGGTATAAATATCTTAATCAACAAGTTTGATTTTAACACGTGATTTTTTCATTCATCGGAGAAATCCAAGACATTATGGGATGTGCTTATGTGTTATGTCCCTAAAATTAAGATAAATAAAAGAAACTAATTCAAATGCTGTCCCCAAGCCTGGAGAAACACTTTGCAGAGCCAAATGAAATCAAAGTGGAGACCTACTCCATTTACCATCATCTCTGATGTTGCAACAGAGAACGTTCCAGGTATTACATGTGGTGTTTTTTTTTTTTTTTTTATCCTAAATTTTTTTTTTTATCCTAATGACTGACTTACTGCTGAGAGAGAAACCAGAACATACTTTCTGGGTATATGTTTGAGCCGTAGGTTTAGAAGTATCAGACAATTTTGCGAATTCTGATGACCAGTAATTATGGTTAGGATTTTCTATTTCAGTAGAAATGAGTAAGAAAAAAATCTGAAGAGTTCCCTGGTGGCCTCGTGGTTAGGATTCTGGGCTTTCACTTCCGTGGCCCGGGGTTCAATCCCTGACTGGGGAACTGAGATCTTGCAAGCCTCACGGTGTGGCCAAAAAAAAAAGGAAGAATCTGACTGGATGTGGGCTGTAACCTGTGCCTCCCCTGCTCCCTCTTTTAGAGGGTTAACGAAACCTTGGTGAAAGATTACAAACAGTATTGTCCCTTTCCCTGATACAATAATTATTATTATTCGCTGAAAACTATTTTGTTTCAGATGAACCTTGCAAACATTATGTGAAGTGAAATAAGCCAGATGCAAAAGGAAAAATATTGTATGATTCCGCTTATATGAAGTACCTAGAATAATTTATAGAGACAGAAGGTAAACTAGAAGTTACCAGGGATGCAGGGGTGGGGGGAGGGCAGTGGGGAGTTTGTGTTTAAGGGTTCAGAGTTTCTGTGTCGGGTGACTGAAAAGTTCTAGAAGCGGATGGGAATGATGGTTGCATAACAAAGTGAATGTACTTAATACCACTGAACTGTACACTCGAAAATGGTTAAAATGGTAAATAGTATGTTATGTGTATTTTACCACAGTGAAAAACAATGTTTTATTACTATTTTAGATTTTTTTTTTTTTTTTTTTTTTTTTTTTGGCCACACTGCACGGCTTGTGGGATCTTAGTTCCCCGACAAGGGATCGAACCCACACCCACTGCAGTGAGAGCACAGAGTCAGACCACTGGACCACCAGGGAATTCCCTTATTACTATTTTAAAACTGTAATAAAAATGCATTTCAGCATACCGCACATGGTTAGTCTTGCGTGGAGAAAACGCCCAACGAGCAGCCCATGCATGCCGGAAGCCAGCTCTGGAAATTCCCACTACGGCCTTTTGAAGCATCAATGCTACAGTCTAAAGGAAGTGAGAACCGATTGGCAAAGGCCAAGAGGAGGTGGCCTTGAAGAATGAAGGCCCGGAGGTGAAAGTTGGAGCCCCGGATAGTTTGCTGTGGAGAATCCACTCTCCTCTGGAGTCCAAAGAGAAACTGAACGTTTGGTTTCCTCCCCACTGAGAATTCCGTGCAGTGTCAGGCAACAGAAGCACACTTGCTGTTTGTTTGGTAGTTTATTTTGCACTTTAACTCATTAGGCATATTCAGCTGAAAGCCTTTGGCTGTGGAATTTCTTCTTTAGGCAACTGCAGTAATGGAAACAAGAGGCCTTTGGGACTTAAAGAGGAGCATCTCCTGGGCCTTTACTGGAAGACAGGCTCGTAGAGTGAGCCATGGAATGCTAATAAGTGTTCCATGAAAAAAGGTATCTGTGGTCCAGTAAGTAACTGCTGCCGCAGGTTTCTCCACTGCAGAACTTTCCAAAGTGGTTTTTGAATTGACAAAAGGGTTAGTCCTTTCTTTTTGTTTTTAAAATTTTTATACAATTTTTAAAGGTTACTTTCCATTTGCAGTTATTACAAAGTATTAGCTATATTCCCCATGTTGTACAATACATCCTTGAGACTATCTTACACCCAGTAGTTTGTACTTCCCACTCCAGGTTAGTCCTTTCTTAAATGTTGCTGACATTGTGGTAGGTCTTAAAGTCGACCTCCTTTATTCTTTTCACAGGGTATTTTGTGGCACATGTGTTCTGGGGAGCACATCCTGGGGAAGGTTGGCCCTGAGGAATTGTGATACTGTGATCAGAAATATATATTTGGCTTTCCTCCCGATTTCTGGCACAGAGCTCTTAAAGCCCCTGGTATTTTCTAAGTGATAAGAATGATAAAGGTGTCTTTTTAAAAATTTAAGTACAGTTGATTTACAATATTGTGTTTGTTTCAGGTGTACAGCATAGTGATTCAGTTTTTTTTGCAGATTATACTCCATTATAGATTACTGTAAGATAATGGATATAACTCCCTGTGCTATACAGTATATCCTTGTTACTTACCTATTTTATTTATTTTATATATAGTAGTTTGCACCTGTTAATCCCATACCCCTAATTTGTCCCTCCCCACCTTCTCTCTCCCCTTTGGTAACCACAAATTTGTTTCCTGTAGCTGTGAGTCTGTTTCTGCTTTGTGGAAACATTCATTTGTATTATTTTTTTAGAGTCCACATGTAAGTGATACCATATAGTATTTGTCTTTCTCTGACTCATTTCATCTCATTTTCTAGGTCCATCCACGCTGCTGCAAATGGCAGTATATCATTTTTTCAGGCCCACCCCTTGACTTCTGGAGATTGCATCAGTTGTCAATGGCCAATGATTTAATCAACCCTGCCTATGTAATGAGGCCTCAAAATGACAGGGTCAGAGAGCTTCCTTGTTGGTGAACATGTGGAGATTTGGGGATAGCGGTGCTCTCGGAGGGCATGGAGATCTGCATCCTTTCCCGGTCTCTTGTCCTGTGCATCTCTTCCATATGGCGGTTCCTGAGTTATACCCTTTTGTAATAAATCAGTAATACAGTAAGTAAAATGTTTCTCTGAGTGCTGTGACTCGCTCTAGCAAAGTAATTGAATCTAAGCAGTGGGGTCGGGGGTGGGGTCACTGGAATCCCTAATATACAGCTGGTCAATCAGAAGCACAGGACACAACCTGGACTTGCACTCGTGTCTCGTGGGTGTGTGTGAAGGGAAGCGAGGAGCAGTCTTGAGGGACTGAGCCTTTAACTTGTGGGATTCTTTAAAGTTTTTTTAAAGTGTGTTCATTGACTTCATAACTTTTTTTTTTTTTTTTTTTTTTTTTTTTTAATGGCTGCATTGGGTCTTCGTTTCTGTGCGAGGGCCTTCTCCTGTCGCGGCAAGTGGGGGCCACTCTTCATCGCGGTGCGCGGGCCTCTCACTATCGCGGCCTCTCTTGTTGCGGGGCACAGGCTCCAGACGCGCAGGCTCAGCAATCGTGGCTCACGGGCCCAGTCGATCCGCGGCACGCGGGATCTTCCCAGACCAGGGCTCGAACCCGTGTCCCCCGCATCGGCAGGCAGACTCTCAACCACTGCGCCACCAGGGAAGCCCAACTTGTGGGATTCTTGGTAGATAAGTGTCAGAACTGAGTTAAATTGTAGTACGCACAGCTGGTGTTGGAGAATTGCTTGCTGGTGGGCGCAAAACCCATACACTGGAACTGGTGTCAGAATCAAGAGAATCATTTATACTGTTATTTATTTGCTTCTCACTCCTGTTTTATATGATCACTGCAGGTTATCTGTCAGTGGCTCAGTTGCTCTCAAATATCGTATAACACTTTTTGTTTATCATAAGTTTAAAGTAACATTTACTGTTTTTTTCCTTATTAGAAAAAGCAATGCAATCTTATTGAAGAAAATTGTAAAACACAGATCAGCAAAAAGAGTAACTAAAACACCCATCTAGGGGTAATCACTGGTAACAACTCCTAGTTATCAATTCAGCTCTCTTCTTATTATAAATATATACACATTTATTTATTACAAAGATACCATTCGGTACACATTTATTTAAATCTGAATTTTAAGTTAACAGTCTACCACAAACTTCTTCCCATTCCAATGAATATCCATCCACAGTATAATTTCTCATGGCTGAAAAATTCCACATTTATAAATATATATGCATAATATTAAAATGCATTTCTGAACTATTGGCACAGACTTTGTAGGTTTAGGAAATACGTAAATGCATTCATTTCTTTTATCTCTTCCGTGTTGCACTTTAATGCAATTATAAAGAAAGGATTTCGTCCACCTTTCCTAATCCCTCCACAGCTGCATTTTGACTGTTTGGGTATAGCCACAGCTGATCAAGGTTATGTATGTTGCTATTTTTGCCTATACTATGGTTCTCAGATGAATCATGGGAAGTGACTATAGTTTCTAGAGACACCTGTTAGCAGTTCACGTGTATTTATTTATGCACCGATCATCGTCTCGTTGTACACTCAGGACCATAGATGGCGGTTAGCAACTGAAACGCAAAGTTCAAAATGGAAAATGGGGAAAATATGAAACTTCTGCCAGGAAAGGAATTTGGCTTTTGAACTGAAACCTGGAGAGAACGCCAGCACTTTTCCAAAGATGATGCTACCTAAGTATTTCCACTTTCTACCCAAAGCCCATCTGTAATTATGTTCATATTTCAAAGGCCCTCAGAGATCAAAAGGAATCGAGGACTGCGTTCTGCTGGCAAACCCCTGTTTCTCGGGAAACAAAGAATGTCGGTGAAAGGAGCCATTTCTCTCTTGACTTTTTTCAGGGACCCAAGTGAGTCTCCTCCCCTTGTCAATCATGTCTCCTCTTTTCTCACTGCCTCAACATCACGCAAAGAAATCACGGTAGAGCAACGTTTCCTGTGAGTTCAGCTAAACCACCTGAGTTCCCACTCCATCCTTGGTGAGAGGGACCGCTCCGCTGGTGAAAGAAAAAGTTCCCTTCAATCTGAGGACCAAGTCAGCCACCAACTAGAAGCTCTGAAGTCTAGAGGGTTTAGTCCGAGGTGGAAATTAAAATTATGAACATAATCAAAGATATTTTGACATTAAATTAAATTAAAAGTGGAGTGTATACCTTTACTTTTTAAAACATATAGGCGATAGATTCACTGGGAGATATTACTGTTTCTAAACCATAAGCATTTCTAATCACATACCAGACTAAGCACAAACTGATAAACAAAGGATCAAAGATCAAACACTTCAAGAAACAAAGCTAGTCTAATTCTAAAATCTATTTTGGTTTATCAAATATAACTTTTCCCTTTCAATTTTGCAAATCATGCAGCCCATTTCTAAGGATATTTCTATGGACTTAGAAAATAGATCTTGTTTTTCCCCCGAAAGAGGGCTTTTGTTACCAGTAAACGAACTACACACACACACACACACACACACATGCATGCACCCAGGCACACACAAGCTTCCATCCAGTTTCCAATAATATTTCCAGAGCAGTTGTTAACACTGTTGCATGCTAACATTTTAGAAACTTTCACAATTTAAAACGAAGCCAGGATTCATTTAAAAAGTTCCAATTGAAAAAGTCCCAAAGGAATACTTAATTAATGCTCCAAAAAGTAATTGTTGATTGAAACCCTGTTCTTCAGTCAACGCATCTCCCAGAAACAACAAAAAATATGCATTTGCTGACATAGAAATATATTTCTATTTTCACTTAAAATGACCCATCTTACTCACATGTGTTTAGTCATTTAAAAAAAAATAAATTTATTTATTTTATTTATCTTTGGCTGCATTGAGTCTTCGTTGCTGTGCGCGGGCTTTCTCTGGTTGTGGCGAGCGGAGGCTACTCTTCGTTGTGGTGCGTGGGCTTCTCATTGCGGTGGCTTCTCTTGTTGCGGAGCACGGGCTCTAGGCACGCAGGCTTCAGTAGTTGCAGCATGCAGGCTCAGTAGTTGTGGCTCGAGGGCTCTAGAGTGCAGGCTCAGTAGTTGTGGCGCACGGGCTTAGTTGCTCCGCAGCATGTGGGATCTTCCTCGATGAGGGCTCAAACCCCTGCCTTGGCAGGCAGATTCTTAAACACTGCACCACCAGGGAAGTCCCACATGTGCTTAGTTCTCTCTCTTTTCTCTCTCTCTCTCTCTCTCCTCTCTCTCTCTCTCCCTCTCTCCTCTCTCTCTCTCTCCCCCCGCCACACACACACGCACACACACACAATTAGATAATAAGTACCCCCAAAATATTTCTCGAATAAATGATCCTTCCTTAGGGTAAGAAAGTATATGCACATGACCTGAGCAGAATTATTTCTTAAATCAAGACCGTTAAGAGAGACAAGACTTTTAATGAAAATGTATAAATTTTGAGAGACTTTTAGAGCTGGTAATGACCTAATAGATCCTTTCATCCAACTCCTTCACTGTATAGATGAAAAACTCCTGCCCAGGAAAGCTAAGTTGAGCTGCCCAAGGCCATACAGCCATCTGTTGGCAAAGCTGACACTGAAACTCCCCAGGCCTCCCAGGTTTCCCAACACCCATGCTGAACACTTTTCACTCCTACTCTATCATCTTTCATGCAGTGTATGTTTCATGAAATCTATATATGCAATAATTATATACAAAGGCATTTATTGAAAATTATGCTACTCATGAGTCCATTCCTTACAGAAACCTTCACCTACCTCTCAGACTTTGTCAGCAAGCCCCCATTCACTGTCATAGATTGACATCCCACTCCTTCGAAGCACCAACCACAGATGTAATTTTACATTTACTTGTCTGATCATAAGCGTGTAAACTCTATGAGGGCAGGAAATATATCTACTTTTGCTCACCTTTATATCCCAAGCATCCAGCACAAAATAGATCTTAATATATTATATGGCACAAAATAGATGCTTAATTAACTACTTATTGAATGGTGATCATTTGTGCTAATGATTAAAAAAAATTAACGCTGAGTTAACATATACACACATAGTTATATATCTATATTCCTCTCTCTCTCTCTCTATATATATATATATATAAAATCTTCCTATTTTATATATAATAAGAATATTATATATAAAATAGGAAGATTTTATACATAAATATATATATATAATAGGAATTGGCTCATGCATTATGAAGGTCAGGAAGTCCCATGATCTGTTGTCTGCAAGATGGAGAACCAGGAAAGTTGGTGGTATAATTTGGTCCCAATCTGAAGATCTGAGAACCAGGAGCACCAGTGTCCAAAAGCAGGAGATGGTGGATGTCTCAGCTCAAGAAAAAGGAGCATATTCACCCTTGCTCTGCCTTTTTGTTGTATCCAGCCCTCAACAGTTCAGATAATGCCCACCCAGATCGCTGTCTCTCACCTCTGCTTCCGTTGTCACATCTCCTTCTCTGATTCTGACTCTCTTTCCCTTATAAGAACCTTTGTGATTACATTGGGCCCATCTGAACAATCCCTCCATTTCAAGATCTTTAACTTAATCATATCTGCAGAGTCCCTTTTGCCTTGTAAGATAACATATTCACAGGTTCTAGGGATTAGGACGTGCCTAGCAAAATTGATGGAATAAATTTAATAGCTCCTAGAACTATCATTGTGAATTTGGCACAACAAAGATAAAAGATTCCAAAGGCTTCCAGTGGTGAAAAATAACAGGTCATCTAAAAAAGATTGATAATCAGGCTGGTACCAGTTTCTCACCAGCAGTCCTAGATAACAAGGACAAACTCTATCAGTGCTTCCAAAGTTTTTAGGGGGAAATTATTTTCAACCTGGAATTCTGTACCCAAACTGCCCATCAAGGGGGAGAGCAAAATGTAAAACATTTTCTCAAAGTTTACCTTCATTTTTTTAAAAGGAAACAACTTGTAGTAGAACTCCAACAAATTGAGGCAATAAACCAATAGACAGGATGATATGAATCCAGGAAACATAAGTTCAACTTGAGGGAGCAGTGAAGGGAAGTCCTGAGAAAGTGGCTGTCTGTTAGGAGCTAGAGAATGATATCTGTGGATTGGAAGGGGAGGGAAACAGCTCCAGGAGGGAGGGCTCCAGAAAACGGGGCATTTGGTGGACTAAAGAGTCGGATGAAGACACTGGTAAAATTTGAAGTTGTGATAAAGGAACAGAAGGGTTCAAGTAGAAAAGCAGAACCAGCTTGAGATGATAGAAGATTGACAGATGACAGATTAGATAGATAGATAGATAGAGAGAGAGATGGATAGATAGAGAGAGAGATGGATAGATAGAGAGAGAGATGGATAGATAAAGAGATAGAGAGATGGATAGATAGATGGATAGATAGAGAGATGGATAGATAGAGAGATAGATGGATAGATAGAGAGGTAGAGAGATGGATAGATAGAGAGATAGATAGATATATATATATAGAGAGAGATGGATAGAGAGATGGATAGATAGAGAGATAGAGAGATGGATAGATAGAGAGATAGAGAGATGGATAGATAGACTGATTACAAAGGAATTGGCTTACATGATTGTGGGGGTTGGTTACAGAAGTCTCAAATCCATAGGCCAGGTTATCGGGAAGAAAGTATCATGGCAGGCTTGAAACCATAGGCACAGACTGGAACTGTTGTCCATAGGTCCAAAGAAATTCTTTTTCTCTGAGGGAAACATCACCCTACCCACTTTAACCTCCCTTACTTAGAATCAACTAATTGGGGACTTTAATGATCAAAATCCCTTCAGAGCAACACCCAGATTAGAGTCTGAATAACAGAACTCTAGCCTAGACAAGCTGACACATCAAAAACCTCATCCCATGTAGGCGAAACAAAAGAGAAGAAAAGCAATCAGAAACTACAAGAAAAAAATTCACATCATCAGAAAGTTATGGTCTACTACTGTACAGCACAGGCAACTACACTCAATTTTCTGTTTTAACGTATATGGGAAAAGAATCTGAAAAAGAAGGGATATATGTATACGTATAACTGAATTGCTTTGCTGTGCACCTGAAACTAACACATCATTGTAAATCAACTATACTCCAATAAAAATTAAAAAATAAAATAAAATTTTGATTATCTAAAAAAAACAAAGTTATGGTCCAAGTAAAAATCCAACTAATATTAACTGTTATTTTGATTACACGGTAGAACACAGAAAAGGAGAATCCTTTTGAACTTGACTGTAGAAACATTTTCCATTCAGGGACACAGTTGTTGTGATACTGGAGGAAGCCTGGTGATCTAGGCTCACCACTTGGCTCTGGATGGATACTATTTACCTAGTTATGATAGTAAACATTGTTTATTGACTTGGAACATGTAGAATCAACCTGCGGGCAAATCACAGGAGACTTGACTCTGTTTAAGGAACACAGTGTAAATGCCATCAACCTTGACATTTTACCAACAGAGGTTCAGGTAACAAGGCTGGGAGGAGAAGTTAAGGGCAAAGTGAAGGAAACAAGAATCGTGAAACTGCCACACTGGGACTGTAATAGGGAAGAACAAATCTGACTCCATGTTGGATCCATTTCTTTTACTTTAACCTTTGTATTCTATTGCTTTTGCTACAAGTTAATCACTAAACGGATGTTGCCTATAATTCAAAGTATACATAATGGCCCATCTCCTGGAACCCTTCCTCCCGTGCCTGAGCATTGAGCTAAAATACCTTTGTTTAAGCTCACGGGAAATATCCTCACCAGGCTCACCTGCGAATGGCCGCAGGAAAGAAGAAATTAACACATCCCCTCCTGAGTCTGGCCAGAGCCAGGAAACATTTGCAACAGCTTATCACTTTGTTTACTTCACCTCCTCACTTCCCTCTCTTTGCTCTATAAGAGAAACTAGCAGCCAAACCTGGTCAAGATGGTTCTTTGGGACACTATTCCACCATGTTCTCGGTCTGCTGGCTTTCCGAATAATGTCCGCTATTCCTTGCCCCAGCAACTTGTCTCTCCATTTATCAGCCTGTCGTGTGGGCAGCACGAGTTTGGACTCAGTAACTGGAGGAGGCAGGAAGGGGATGTGGGAGCCATGTAGACTAGCTAAGTCCTCTGCCGCAGTGAGAGGGATTCAGTAGGATAATCAAATAGTCAGCTTGGAAACCCCATTAGGGGATTTCAGGTAGGGAGGGAACCTTAGGGGGCTTTGGGAGACCACAGTAAGATTAATGATCACTCAAGAAAGTAATGGAAAAATCCTGAAACAACGTGGGCTTGCTTGACTCATAAAGCAGAACAAGTCGCTTAGCATCAAAGCCAGATTGGCTTAACAACAAAATAAAGCTAAAACTTGATTAGCAACAAAATCGCACAACAGAAGCCCGAGACATGCCCCCAAACAATAAAACAATGGTGGCATGAGACCTACATCCTGCGCAGTGAGCTCAGTGAGTTAATGACCCCCAAAACATGCTCTTTGACCCCTAGGACATGCTGTTTGCACACTGCCCTAAAAACAAGAAAACAATAGTGGAGAATAAGACCTACAACCTGCCTAGTGGTGTCATCAAGTTAATGACCCCCAGGACATGCTCTGTGCACACAAAAAACAATCATTTATGGAAAGGTGACATTTCAAAGTGAAAGACCCTCATTGCACTGAGACCTGAAATAATTTTTCCAAAGTGCCATGACAGTCCTGGCCTGACCATGTAGGGACAAAAAACCCAACCTGGAGGAGGAGCCGACATTGAAAGCATGATGTCTACTCAAGAAAGACAAAGAAAGTCCTCTCCCCCTCCCCTCTCTTTCTTTATTATAAAAATGTAACCCACTAAGTACTCGGGGGCAGTGCAATGCTTGCCTGCCCACTTGTAAGCCTCACAATCATCCTATTCTAATAACTCACTTCTTATCCATCACTTTGCCTCTCGCCGAATTCTTTCTGCGCTGAGACACAAAGAGCCTGAGCCTCAGCAAGTCGAGACATCAGATGATTAATTAAAGATTAATTAAAAGACCATGGGTTCAGGCTTCCCTGGTGGTGCAGTGGTTGAGAATCCGCCTGCCAACGCAGGGGACACGGGTTCGAGCCCTGGTCTGGGAAGATCCCACATGCCGCGGAGCAACTAGGCCCGTGAGCCACAATTACTGAGCCTGCGCGTCTGGAGCCTGTGCGCCGCAACAAGAGAGGCCGCGATAATGAGAGGCCCGCGCACCGCGATGAAGAGTGGCCCCTGCTCGCCGCAACTGGAGAAAGCCCTCGCACAGAAATGAGGACCCAACACAGCCATAAATAAATAAATAAAATAATTTTTTTAAATCTCTTTAAAAAAAAAAAAAAAGACCATGGGTTCAAGTCCCAATCTAAGTTACATCAGTTTCAACGGGAGGGAATCAATAAATGAGGTCTACAATTGATAAATCAAGACATAGAAGTAGAAGCTTATTATTTAGAGCTGTGGAGATGGCAACCAAAAGAAAACAACAGATGGAACAGTGGGTACGCCTGGGCAGCAAAATCAAGAAAGGGGAGAGCAGAGTCCAGGATAGTTGCTTCACAATGATGAGTCCTTCTGGACTATTTGATTGTTAATTAATCATGTGCATTTTAACTTTATGAAAAATTTAAACAATTGTATCTGTAAACAGAATCTCAAACCAAAACAAAGGGCCATGTGAGGTTTGTAAGCGATGAAATTAGACACAAGAGGGCACTGTGGTGATCACAGTATTTATAACAGGAATCCAGGATTACCGCCCAGTCTTCTATTGCCTGTGTCCTCAATGAAGACCCCCAGGATTGGTGTTTGGGGGTGAAGGTTCAGCATGGTGGTGCACACACCCAGCCTGGAGAATGGGGAAGAATAAGTCAAGTATAAAGTGGTAATAACATAATATCTGACCCCTAAGCAGTATCACAGGGCGTTTCTCCAATCTCCCGGCTTCTCAGGCCATCTGCCTTTTGACTGCTCACACATACAGTTACCTCAGAGCAAACAACTACTTGACTACCGTGTGAAGGAACCTGGGGAGAGAGGACCATTTTGTCAATGACCCCAATTCTCTTAGCGTGTCACCCCACACTGCAGGTGATTAAGGCTCTCCTTGAAACTGTCCCAGGTTTTACTTCCTCTTTGCAATTTTCCGGCAGCCCTGCTCCAAGGCTAGATGAAATCTTGACTCTTGCCAGAAGCCATTTTCAGTAAACATTTGCTGGGTAAATGCTCGCATACATGAATGAATGAATGATTGATTAGAAGCTAGAGGAAAAAGCTTGCAAGAGGGGTTTGGAAACAAGCAGGGTAGCAAGTGGGAACCTGAGTCCCTTTGAGGCTGTGGGTACCTGGTGGGCTCGCGAGGCGCGTACCGTGGGGAACAGGGAGTGGGGGGCAGAGAAGAGTCTTCTCCTTTTCCTCTTTTTGCTGTCAGCTCTGAACTCAGCTCCTGTTTCTCTCCTGCCTTGGGCGGCTTTGCCCCTGGCCTGGGCTTCCAGGGCCCCCCTCGTGTTCTACTCCATTCTGTTCTGCATTTGCAATATACATGCAGCTGTCCCTCCTACATATGTGATGCTAACTTCATTTCTCCATATTTACATAAGGTTCCTATCATTTCCTTTCTGGCCTTTCTTCTTCCGAAACATCTAGTCATTTTTAGGGATCCCTAGAGAGAGAGGACAGGTGTTTCAGAATGATAGTGACATATCTCATTGAGCTCTTCTGCACCTGGGAGCTTTTCCTCCCTCTCTCTCTCCCTCCCCTGATTGATTTGAGCCCTCTGAGTGAGACTTTTTCAGCAGTAATTCCAAGTTTTCAGTAGAATCACCACAGGCAGTTGTGCAACCCGGGAAGAACTCCTGTTCTTTAGTATTATTTAAAAGCCAAGGGAAACGGGGTTGGGGGAGGGATGGAGTGGGAGATTGGCGTGAGCAGATGTAAGCTATTATATAGAGAATGGATAAAGAACAAGGTCCTACTGTATAGCACATGGAGCTATATTCGATATCCTATGATAAAACATAATGTAAAAGAATATTAAAAAAGAATGTATATATATATACATATATGTATGTATGTATAACTGAATCACTTTGCTGTACAGCAGAAATTAAACAACATTGTGAATCAACTATACTTCAATTTAAAAAAAAAAGCCAAGAAAACCAGCATGTGACGATAGACCATTCTTGTCGCTTTTGACAGCAATTGCACCAGGGCAGTAATTCTAAAGAGGGTCCCATTCCATGAGGAACAGAAACACAGAACCTCTTTTTTACCATCCCCAGCCAAAGAGCCATGATGATCCTCTTTCTAAAAGCATAAAAATGGAGTCAAAACAAGAATTTTCCTGGGAACTTCCCATGGTAATTTCCAACAGAGAAAACAAAGTAATAAAATTCACAGGCCCTTTAAAAGAGTTAAATAGTTTGGCTCATGTATAAATAAAGCAAGTCATCACAATTTTAGAAACCAAGAGCCTATGAAACTGCAATTTGAAAAGCTCAAACACAGCTCAGTAATTTTATTATAAAATTTGCATTCCGACCTGTAGGACAAATATAAATGAAATTTAAAAGTGCCTCCAAAGTTTGTGTGGGGAAAAAATGGAGGTAACCAATAGCACTTAATGGTAGGACAGTTATATAATCTTGGTGAGAAACAGAGATCAAATGTAATGAACATACTATTTACCCCCAGTTTTAAAGTGGTACCCCTTGCTTGATATTATATTTAATTTAGGACAAATGGGTTCCTGCCATCAGTTGGAGAAGCATTGCTAAGGAAACTGTCAGAGCATCAGGCCTCTCTGAAGGGATGGCAACATGGCTAAGGGGAGGGAAGATCCCAGAGACTGGGTTCTAGATGCAGGCATGACACCAAGATGCTGTGAGGCCTTGGACAAATCACCCAACTGCTCAGGCCTCAGTTTATTTCATAAAGGGAGAGGGGTTGATAGTGGGCTGTATCTTAACCTTTTACTGGTCACAGATGGTTTTGAGAATGTAGTGAGATCTACAAGCCCATCTGCCCCCAGGGAAAATACACCCTTCCAGGAAAAATATATGTTGGTGCATACACAAAGTATTTTCTACGTGATTTCAGGGGTTCATCACCGTACACCTAAAGCCCATACTTGGACCATCTGAGGGCCTGGGGGCTACATGATCTCCTGGTCCCTCGAGCTCTCTCCCCTGTGACTGTCTGCTGGGCCGCCTCAGCTTAGCTGTGAACCAGGCTGGGCCACAGCCTCCACTCTTGGAAACCCCATTATAGTGTTATGGCCACAAACACCCTCCGTAAAAGCTTGTTGAATTTAACATACATAAATATTCACTTGCCTCCATTCATCTTTTTACTAAACAATATTCGAAAGAGGTAGAACATGTGAATCCCAAGGAAAGAAAGTCCAGCTCTCACATTCTGACTCAGTGAGCTTTCCCAAGGGAATCGTGTTCAATTCTCAAAGGCTAAAAATCATATTTAAAATAGCAGCTTCTGGGATATCAGTTTACTCCAGCAAGAAGAGTTATGAAGCTTTCGGTGAATTCATTCCTTGATTCAGACAAGCACGTACTGAGTGGCTATTATATTCCAAGCCTGGGGATAGTAGCACCGGGGGGGCCTAATATAAGTAAGATGCAGTCCTGGAAGCAAACAGCAGCTAGATGAGTGGAGAAGTATGATGAAAATTACACTAGAAATGTTTACTGCTTAAAATGGGGGCCTGTTGAGGGTAGTGCAATGGGAGAATAAGAGAGGGGCACCCAACACTACCTGAGACAGACATCAGGGAGGCTATACAGAAGACGTGATGCCTCAGCATTTCTTGATGATGAGTTAGGATTTTCCAGGCAGCAGAAGGGCCTCTCAGGGAGGGGCTGTGTAAGAGCAAGCCACTGTCATGAGTGAGGATGACAAGTTTTCCAGTGTGACTGGAGCTTAGGGCCCGTGTGGGGACATACAAGGGGATGGGAGGAGCCAGACCATGAAGGGTCTTTGCCTGCTCTGCAAATAGTGGCACTTCACTGCTTTCATGATTATGCACATCATATGCGGCAATAAGGACTTACTGGAGGATTTCCGTCAGAGTAGAGAGGTAACACTGGTATTTTAGAAAGAGGGTGTAGAGGATGGATTGGAGGTGAGGGAGGCTGGAGGCAAGTTAATTACCACCCTTCACACACATCTCTCTTTGCATACTCTCTGGATAAATTTTTACTCACCTAAGCCCGATGCTTATACTCCAATTATTGATGCTGATAATTTGCTCGTTAGTGATAGTTTGCTGGGAGTCATCTGACCTCACGTTCATCCATTATCGTTTTGTTTTAACCCCAGTTTGAGCAAGATCTCACTTTTATGAGCTTTTATGCCCTACACGCATGCCCACAAATATATAATAGTTTAACTAAAACACCACACCTAATCGGAAAAAAAGAGCTTGCAAAATATTGTGAACATCACTTTCAGTTAGCACTAATTTGCAGTCTCTGAAATGGTGAGCATGGGTGCCATCCCTGCCACAAGATTGGTTCAAGTGTCTCAACATTTTATTTCATAATGCAAAACCTTACAGTTTTAGATATGATCAAATGATGAATGCTCTTTATAGATCACCAACAAGATGGTTTACCTTGCCTTATCTTATTCATTCTTTCATTCCACAGATATTTACTGGGCCCCTACCATATCCCAGGCAATGTTCAAGGCACGGAGGATACACTGTGGCATAGACAGAAAAGGTCCCTAATCAGGTGGCGACAAGGGCTAAAGAGAATTCAAGTAGGTGGTGTGACAGCGAGGGCCTCGGGGCCACGCCTGCCAGGGAGGTCAGCAAGGACCCTGGAAGTAAAACTCAAGGAGGCGCCATCCTGCAAACAGCACGGAGGAAAGAAACCCTGGAGCAGGAAGCGTTCGCAGAAGAGGGAGGGGCTGGTGCAGAGGAGCTCAGGGGGAAGGAGCTTGGTGTGTCTGAGGAACTGGATTGGGGTGAGATGAAGTGAGGTGGGAGAGGTCAGCAGAAGCCAGTGCATGCAGGACATTGGCTCTCAAACTCGAGGCCCAGTGCCTCCTTAAAAAAATATACTTTACATTGCCCTTCCTCCTGCCCTAAAGTGAAGTTCCCAGATAATATGGGTTTTTTTTCCACCTTAACTGTTTTTTAAATTTAAAAACATATTAAGAAGACAAAAGCTATCTAATTCTCCTAGGAAACAAAAGTGATGTTAAAACTGAAATTCCAGCCCCTAGTTTGTGGGTGGTCCGTAAAGTAATGGACCCCATCCACAATTTTTCTCATGAGAAGACTAAGACCCCTCCTATGTGGCCCATGTCAGTTATCGGTTATTTTGTCCATACTCCATGCATTGGGAAATAATTTGTGCTTCATATCCAAGGGCCCTCATCTCATCCCTCAATGGATGAATATAATTAGTGCAAAATTTTTACTCTTAAGCCCGGACTGGTGTCATCAACCAATGACGGATTCATGCTAAAGGAATAATTTTAAAAAGCAGTTTATAACAAAGTACTACTTTTGTGTCATAAAAGTAGCAATTAATGTTTGCATTAAGGGCAGGATACATAAGGGACAATTTGGGCTCCTGCTCTCACGAAAAACTACAGATGAAGTCCATTAATCAATATTTATTTACTGCTCACCTACAGGATAGGCCCTGAGATTTTTTTGGTTTAAAAATCACTTGTGGGCTTCCCTGGTGGCGCAGTGGTTAAGAATCCGCCTGCCAGTGCAGGGGACACGGGTTCGAGGCCTGGTCCGGGAAGATCCCACGTGCCGCGGAGCAACTAAGCCCGTGCGCCACAACTACTGAGCCTGCGCCCTGGAGCCCGTGAGCCACAACTACTGAAGCCCGTGTGCCTAGAGCCCGTGTTCCGCAACAAGAGAAGCCACCGCAATGAGAAGCCTGCGCACCGCAACGAAGAGTAGCCCCCGCTCGCCTCAACTAGAGAAAGCCCGCGTGCAGCAACGAAGACCCAACACAGCCAAATAAATAAATAAATAAATTTATTAAAGAAAAATCACTTGAATGTTTTCTAAGGGAGTTTGATAGATCCCCTTTTCTAAATTTTAAAAATCTTTCTTTTTTGTACCTTTATTGAGATGTATACACAACTTTCATACCATACAACTTTAATATTTTTGAATTTGAAGGCAGTTACAGTGAATTTTCAAACAAACCTAAATAAATTAAAAAATAAATCACCCCGCCGGCTCAACCAAACATAATAATAGCAACTACTGTTTATTGGGCATCAACTCAGGTGACAGGTATGGCAAGCAGCACTTGACGTAATCATTCCTAATCTTTACAACATCCCTGAAGAGTTTGTTTCCCACTTTACAGAGAGAAAAGCTGGCCTCAGGGGATCTGGAGAACTTCACAGAGGTCACCACGAAGGGAGCTCCGGGGCCAGGATCAGGAAGCAATTCTCTGACTCAAAGCCTTTCTCTCTCCCTTACTTCATCCTGCACCCAGTCTCCCCAAAAACAGAAGCTAGAGGCTGGAATATATATATAGAAACCCTCCACCCATTTTAAACATAGATCAATGTCACACCCCATCGGGACTGGCTTCTCAAGGGCTCAAATTTTAAAGCGTTTTAGTGTCCTACGGGGATTAGCTTCAGAGACACTTCTTAATGGCATTACCTTTAATGCCTTATGCTTAAGTAGAATTACATATCCTATAAAGGTTAAATTGGGTTTATCTTGTCTCCTTCCTCTCAAAAGGACCTATGTTAATTGAAGTTTCTAAATATATTTAGGCAAGCAAGGGGGTGGGGTAGGAAAATTGGTAGGGCCCTGAGTTAATGGATTTTACTAGATACAAGTGAGCTATTAATATCTGATGACTGGGAAGGGTAGAATCTGCTGTGTACTTAGGCAGACACCCAGGGCAGAATGGCTGCCAGTTCAACCAGTTAGGAATCATACCCTTCCAGAAGTAGAACAGGAGCCTTCCATGTCCCGACCAGCGAAGACAAAATTACACTACCAAAATAAATCCTTGCCTACAAAGGGATAAACAAGAATCTGGAATGTGGCACTACACAGACGGACAATGGCTGAAGTTGTGGCAAAGGATGAGAATTCCCAGTGGCGCGTTCTTTCAGCAGATGAAGTAGAATCCGGGTGAAAGCAAGCACGGAAGAGTGGCTTGAATCCTCTGGGGTTAGCAGCACCCTAAGACTGGTGGTGAAAGTTACAGGTCTGAGATCAGGCGTGGCAAACATTCAAGTAGAAATGGAACCAGGAATAAAGAAATGTTTTTAGAATTAGAAATTAGAAATGTTTTTAGAAGAGATGTCCTACCAAGGAGTTAGTCTCTAAATTAGGGGTGACGTAGGGAGTGATGTAAATGAAAATCAATATTTATAAGCACCTCGACAGCACAAGTATTTAGCAAATAGGATAAAACTTTCAATATAGTCACCTCAAGCTTCTTCCGTCAAGAATCCACAGATGGATATCACTCATTTGGAATCTAAAAAATACAACAGACTAGTGAATAAATCAAAAAAGAAGCAGATTCATAGATACAGAGAACAAACTAGCGGTTACCAGTGGGGAGAGGGGGAGGGGCAACATAGGGGTGGAGGAGAAAAGGGGGTCATTATGGGATTGTATGAAATCATGTGTGTGAAACTTTTGAAAATTGTAAAGCACTATAGAATTTAAAGAATCTTTCATTTAATTAAAAAAAAGAAAAAAAATGCAGAAAAACAAAACAAAACAAAGACTCCACAGACAGGATTCTTGTTGGAAGCATCAGGGGGACATGGACAAGATTTATGTTTTATTAACATTAGTTATGCTACACACTGGGCATTTCTTTCTTTTTTTTTTCCTTTGCCAGAACTCACTGCATTTTTCTTTACTAGAATGTTTATTATTGTTATGGGGATTTGAAAAATTCTTACGGGTTTCAGGTCATCTACCAACTCCCAGAGGTACCAAAGAGCCTACCACCCCCCCTTTATTGAGAGACCTGCATTTATGAAGCCCACTGGGTCAGCATAACCAATGTCACCAAGCCACTACTAAGCATTCACAGCGTGCCTAGCTCTGCACCAAACATTCAGCATGAATCACACAACCTACAAGAACATGGCTATTATTTTCCCATTTTACAGACAGTGAGACTGAAGCTCAGACATTCATTCACTTGCCTGAAATGACACAGCTCGAAGGTGATGGAGCCGGCATTCAAAACAGGTCCCTATAACTCAGGTGCCCTGACTCAACAATCACATCCACATGGGATGGAAATAAGGTGGAGGCGACTCTGACCCAAGACCAAGGGAAAGAAGAACATTTTCTCCCTCAGGTTCTCAAAGGGTATCTAGTCCTAAAGGGTAACAGCAGCTCAATTTCAATGTTTTTCTTCTCTCTCTTTTTCCTTTTTAAAACTTACTCTATGTTAAGGGATAAAGAGAGCTGAGCTGTGTTACTTGGATTTATTTGGTTTTCCGATCAAGGGGCGCGGAATTTACACATTGTCAGCTTTTCACAAAGTCTTCCTTAGAGAAGTCAGTCTCTACCTTTTAAATATAATACAGCCCTGCCTGTTAAATATCATGTTACGTTTCAACTGGAGTGGATTATGGCCTCTCAATTGCCAGCACCGAGCTTCCAGATCTGCCGAAGAGGTTTTCAGTTCCACTGCTTGGAAACTGCAGCCCTCAGGATTCCCTACAGCACCCTCTTTGGGCACCACTGCCTTGAAAACCACTTAAGAATGATAAAAGTCACCAGACTCAATAAAAATAGACTTTGCAGTAAACTGCCCACAATTTTTCCAATCCCACTTCTCCCAGAAAAAAATAAGAAATGTATATGGAACAAATAAATCAACTAACATGGAGGCTACCAGCTCAGCTACTGTGTTGGGGGAAACCTAGCAGTGAAATCTAAATCTAGCACAATAACTTGCAAGGCTTGGGCAAATTATTTCTTTTTAATAAATTCTGCTAGTGTAAGAAAACACTGTAGACCCAATGCAGGCAATACACGAAACATATTCTTTTTTTTTTTTTTTAATTTATTTATTTATTTATTTATTTTTGACTGTGTTGGGTCTTCGTTTCCGTGCGAGGGCTTTCTCTAGTTGTGGCGAGCGGGGGCCACTCACTATCGCGGCCTCTCTTGTTGCGGAGCACAGGCTCCAGACGCGCAGGCTCAGTAGTTGTGGCTCACGGGCCTAGTTGCTCCGCGGCATGTGGGATCTTCCCAGACCAGGGCTCGAACCCATGTCCCCTGCATTGGCAGGCAGACTCTCAACCACTGTGCCACCAAGGAAGCCCCAAACGAAATATATTCTTTTAAGAAAAACCTACTGCTCTAAATGATTCAGCTGGTATTGTATCAGCCCAGAAATTACCCGAAGTTTCCACACCCATGGTCCCTAGAGCTGGCAGTGGGCAAGCAGCTCTTCTGCTTTACTCTTCTTACGCCTGCTGGAAATCTGGTGTGCTTTGGGAAGTGGAGGAGACTGCCCTCACATTCTAGAGCAGCTAGGATCACCATCTTCCTGTCCTGCTATTGTGTCCGTCCCACTGCCTTCCATTTATTCCGCTTGCTGACCCTGCTCTTATAATGCACATTATCGTTGATATCGTATCATCTGGGGAAGCAACTAGTCTATAACCTGAAATACAAGAAATTAGACTCCCAGGAGCCCAGAATTCTACCCCATTGAGCTTCATCAACTTCACTCTTCCCCACACCTGTTTCCTCTTTCTTGAGTTCCTATTTTGTTTAACTGTATCACGAACCCTATGAACTGAGCAAGAAATTCTTCAGAAATCCTTTCCAAAACCTCAGGCACAGGGAATCTTTAAAAGACACAGATGACGTAAATTAGTGTGTGTGAAATATGCCAAGCACTGGGGAGAAGGAAGCTTTTCACCTTCCACTTGGCTCCCTCTCGTATCCTGGGATGAATCGATAGACGCTCCTAAGTCTCTCTGGCTTTCTTTCCCATTTGTCTTCCCTTGAAGACTGATGTTCTTCTGGATTCTTTTTCCTCACTACAGTAGTTCTGCTGGTCCCTTGCCCTAATTCCACTGTAAGCTCCTACACTGTCTCCTCCATCACCTTAAATGACCTCCGTATCCATGCTGTTAGACCATATCATTCATTCATTCATTTTTTACGGAGTACCTATCACGGGTTAAGCACTATCTGGTGACACAATGATGGGCAAAAACACTTGTTACCTAGTCCAAGCTCTTAACTGCTCACCACACGACAGGCCAGTAAATTGAGAGACGAGGTGCTGGGGCAAGGAATAGTGACTTTAGCCGGAAAGCCAGCAGACCAAGAAGATGGTGGACCAGTGTCCCAAAGAACCATCTTCCCCAAGTTAGAACTCAGGCTTCTTTTATACTAAAAGGGGAGGGGCTGTGGCTGGTTGTTACAAACTTCTTGGTGCCGGAATCCTTTGTTCTTGCAGCAGTCCATGTAGGTCAGGTCATGGTGTTCTTATAAACCTGCAGCAAGACAAATATTATTCTCTGCTCTGCAACTTTTTCTCTCTATGTGAATAGAAAAGTGTTATCCCTTTAAAGGTCAGAGCCTTGAGGATGAGCTATCCCATATATTTCAGGCTCTAGGCAACATTCTTAACTGGTAGCAACAGCAACAGAATACAAAGTCAAAGAAACAGATCCAATATGGAGTCAGATTTGTTCTTCCCTATGACACACTTGACTCCTCTCAGCTTACTTCTTGGTTCCTTGATTTTCTTTCCTCCAACCACTTTCACAACTCTACCCCACAAAGCACCCTTTATGAAGGGCCTTGGTTCAGGATTTATTGTCTGAGATGCAGCATTTTCAAATTTCTCTGAGAGATGGAAGGAGAGCAGGCTGTGGTCATTCACACCAAACATGCTCTCTGGTCTCATCCCAGTTTCCCAGCGACTCCTGCTTGGTTTCTCGTTCCTCATTTGCTTCTCAGCCTGGACCACCTGGGCCACCGCTCCAATGATGGTCATTAGTCCCCTTGAGTTTCCCCAGGACTGCCTTGTCAATAATCAACTCTGGGAATCTTACCACAGTCTTTTTCTCTAATCCTGCCCCCGATTCCAGAGCCTTTATGGAACCATGAAGATGGGATCGACTTCCAGGCCATGTCCCCCACCTCGGCTGTGCCAATGATGCTCTCCCAGGGCTCGAGCTTGTTGCTGGTTGAGTTCTCTCTTCAGCCCCTGCCGTGGCCCTTCCACTCTTCCCCAGCCCAGCCTCATCCTCTTGTGGTGGATGACCCCACCGAAGAGGCCACATCATCTCACAGGCGTGTGATAGCTCTTTGTTCTAACACAGCTTTGTTCTAACACTCTTTGTCCTCACATCCTCCTCTCCAGCCGCCATATCCACTTCCTTGTCTCCTCCGCACCACTCAACTTTTCCAGATTCAATGCTCTTTGCCTCCACTTTTTTAGTCCAGACTCCCTAACACTTATCTGTTGGCTTTATGCACCACCCCCCAGAACTTCTAAGGTCGCCAGAGACTTCCTAAGTACCAAGCGTACACCTTTTCTAAGTTCTCACCTTTCTGCATCTGTTCTCTTCCTGTTGTGCTTTAAACCCTCCTTATTGACACGCTCCCCTTGGTTTCTACGATTCTTTTCTACGTTGTTAGCTCCTCTCTGCTCCTTGTGTGTATGCTTCACTGTAGATTCTCTCCTGGACTCTGGACTGTCATAACCACTTCCAGGTTGAGATCTCTAGGAGCTAAAATTCTAGGGGGGAAATCCCATTTTTAGTATTACATATACAAGATCTTTAATGACCTGGCCCCTTCTTTCCCCTCCATTCTTTCCTTTACCATTGCAAATTGCCCTATACTCCAGCTACACTGCATTTTTGCCCCCAAAGGTGCCAGGCTTTCCCACCCTCTGCCCCTCCTGCCTGGCACACATCCTTCCCCACCAATCCCATGCCCATATCATTCCTGGCCAGCACACTAAGACTGAGCCTGGAGGCACCATCTCCTGTTATAAGTCTTCCCTTACTCTTCTGGTTCCGTTTATATCCCCTTCTGGGCCCCTCGCTGTCACAGCACTGTGTCATTGCCTATTCACCTGTCTGCCTCTATCAATAGAGTGCAGGCTCCTTGAGGGCAGGGCCGAGGATTTGCTTACTCTTATCATCCTGCACGGTGGCTGGCACAGGACTGGTGCCAGTAACTGCTTAACAAATGGAGCCAATCATCATCTCTCTAATAAGACCAACATTTAGACCTGAATTCCCTATAGCCTGCTGAGTATCTCTCTGCCAGGTTATCATAATCACCTAGTTCAAGGATAAATTTACTTATAAAGGGTTAGTACAGGTGACTTTGTTTCTTCTTTTTGTTTTTCTTGGACTTTTAAAATCTTGCATGAACAAGAATTGCTTTGGTTATAATTACCTATAAAAATGATCTATCTTTAAAAAGTCAAATGTGTTCTTACTTGTATTGCTTAAGTCACATCTGCTTGCAGGTAACAAAAACGCAAATCAAACTACATGAAGCAGAAGAGGGGATTCTCCCTAGATTCTGGTGTGTCCCAGGATAGCCAAGAACAGGAACATGGCAGCACTTGGGAAATCCTAGACCCAGGAACAAAGATTCCCTGAGAACCCTATCTCTCTCACTTTTTGTCTCCAGCACAGGTAGCAGAAGAGATGGCAGGAGACAATTCCCAAGGTTTACCATAGCTTCAGCCAGGCACAGAAAAACCCTCTTCCTTATTTCCAGTCCCAGAACAGGCCCCTGCCTGGACCATGTGACAGTAGCCAGAAGAGACATCACATTATACTGTATGGTAAATCCCACAGTAACCCTGTGGGTTGGAGACGGGTCTTTAGAAATTGGTGGGCAGATGCTGGGGTGTTCCAAACAACAGGTGACTGTCACACACACTTCTACTCAGACTGTTCTCTTGCCTCAAAGTTTCAAAATGCTTTCATCCTTCAAGGTTCAACCTTAAACACCACTCTCTTTAAAACCTTCATTGATCTCCACTCAGCCAAGTCCAAACATTTTTCTTTCCTCTGTTCTCTTCTATGCTTTTCATTTTGCCTTATTTTATTATTACTATTTTTTAAATTTTATTTATTTACTTTTGGCTGCGTTGGGTCTTCGTTGCTGTTCGCGGGCTTTTCTCTAGTTGCGGCGAGTGGGGGCTACTCTTCGTTGCGGTGCGTGGGCTGCTCATTGTGGTGGCTTCTCTTGTTGTGGAGCTTGGGCTCTAGGCACGTGGGCTTCAGTAGTTGTGGCACACGGGCTCAGTAGTTGTGGCTTGTGGGTTCTAGAGCGCAAGCTCAGTAGTTGTGGTGCACAGGCTTAGTTGCTCCGCGGCATGTGGGATCTTCCCGGACCAGGGCTCGAACCCGTGTCCTCTGCATTGGCGGGCGGATTCTTAACTGCTGCGCCACCAGGGAAGTCCTTGCCTTATTTTATAGTAAGTTTACATGTCTGCAAACTGACAAGAGTAAGAATATAATGGAATTAACTCTCGATTTTAATTTTTTTTTTGGCTGCACTGCATGGCATGTGGGATCTTAGTCCTCCGACCAGGGATCGAACCTGTGCCCCCTGCAGTGGAAGCGCAGAGTCTTAACCACTGGGCTGCCAGGGAAGTCCCAACTCTAGATTTTTAAATCAGACCAGAATTGAAATTCTGATTCCCATACTACCTAGCTAGGTGACTTTGGACAAGTTATTTAGCTTCTGAATTAGTTTTCTCATTCATTAAAAAAAAGGACATAAGGAGTCAAGGACACTGTAGTTCACACATCCTTGTGAGGATGAAACAGTATGTGTGGAAACTTCAGGCACAGAGCCTGGCTCAGTGGACACTCACAAATTGCTAGTTTTCTCCCTTCGGGTTTCTCTCACTGAGCTGTAAAATCCTTTAGGTCAGGATTTCCCACTGTGCTTATTAATAAATGCCTTAAAGGTAAGTAGGTCTTCCTCAAATGTGCATTGAATTGAACTCCTTTTGGATTGTCTCCTGAGCCAGATTTAATCAGTAGTATTAATACTCATCGAAAGGTCCCTAAGTGCTTTGAATGTATGGACTTAATCTCCGAGATAACCCATGAGGTAGGCTTTATTGCCTTTTTTAAAAATAACTTTATTTATTTATTTATTCTTGGCTGTGTTGGGTCTTTGTTGCTGCGCACAGGCTTTCTCTAGCTGTGGTGAGCAGGGGCTACTCTTCGTTGCGGTGCATGGGCTTCTCATTGCGGTGGCTTCTCTTGTCGCAGAGCATGGGCTCTAGGCGCACGGGCTTCAGTAGTTGTGGCATGTGGGCTCAGTAGTTGTGGCTCGCGGGCTCTAGAGCGCAGGCTCAGTAGCTGTGGTGCACTGGCTTAGTTGCTCCATGGCGTGTGGGATCTTCCTGGCTCAGGGCTCGAACCCATGTCCCCTGCATCAGCAGGCAGATTCTTAACCACTGAGCCACCAGGGAAGTCCCATTGCCTGTTTTTACAGATGAGGAAATAGGTGCAGAAAAGTTCAGAAACTTGCTGGAGGTCTAATTCTATGAAGTAGTGGAGTGAAGCAGTGGCTTCAGGGCCCTCCACTTCTAATCATCCCACCTAGTGCTTTCTTAGGGGCAGAAAACATGTCTACTATGAAACAGCTCACATCGCCTTTTTTGTTTGTTTGAACTAGCTTAAATTTTTTCTAGTAATCCAAACAAATGGTTGCTTTGACTTTTTCATTCCTTTAATTAAAAACTTCCAGGAGACTTAAAAGCCTCCTATGGCTGATGACAACAGTCCTAGGATTTCACCAAAAATACAAATAATTGCAGTTGTATGAGGATCACACTGCCAACTCCTAGGGTCGTGGACCCAGTACGTTTCAATCTCCTGGACAATCTGGGGGTTTCACCTGATAGATCTCCAAGCTGGCTGCCAGCATAGCAATTAACCCCTTGCATAACTGTCTTAGCAGGCAGCCCCAGGAACTCGGGGAAGGCAAAAAATAGCTGTCCACTAGGAACAAGGTGAGAAATCCTGACCTGAGCTCTTTATTCTTAGACAATTTCCAGTTATACTTCATTGCTGACGCCTGACGGTTTTATTAATCTCCTTTTATTACAGCTCACCAATCCCCATTGTGTATCCAGATCACCTGGGCCAGGAATGATAGCAGGTAAGTGAGAAAACAGAGTACGGGGCAGGGGGGGCAGCGTCAAAGAAAAGAGTGAGCCCATACTGGCACGGCAGTTATGTTTGCCAGGTATATTCAAACACATTTTTCTTCCAATAGATCCTCCCCTCAACCTGTGATGAGGACACAACGACATTACCTCCATTTTACAGATGAGGACACAGGTTTACAGAAGTGAAATGCCCTAGCAAAGCATAAATGTGTGTCGTAATGGAGGTCTTCCATTCAGGGCTTTCTACACGTACACCACGATGCTTTTGGAGACAGCAAGATGCAGCAGAAATTTCTGCTTGGTCATAGTTTGGGGAGTAGAAGGGGCTGATAAATACCTCTGGGAAAGAGGTATAAAAATGTACAGGAGAGGGCTTCCCTGGTGGCGCAGTGGTTGAGAATCTGCCTGCCAATGCAGAGGACACGGGTTCGAGCCCTGGTCTGGGAAGATCCCACATGCCGCGGAGCAACTAGGCCCGTGAGCCACAACTACTGAGCCTGCGCGTCTGGAGCCTGTGCTCCGCAACAAGAGAGGCCGCGATAGTGAGAGGCCCACGCACCGCGATGAAGAGTGGCCCCCGCTTGCCACAACTAGAGAAAGCCCTCGCACAGAAACGAAGACCCAACACAGCCATAAATAAATAAAAATTAAAAAAAAAAAATGTACAGGAGAAACAGTGGCATCTATTTGGCCAGGAAAGAATCTGACTCTTCCCAAATCTGTGTCCTTCGTGGGCAAACTCCATGTTGGGGGCGAGGTGGGGCTGAGAGAGAGAGGATGGGCTCATCCCAGTCACAAGTAGACGGCAGAAGCGATCACCCTGTCTCGCTGCAGTTTTAGTTCTCCTTCTTCCCCCAGTGTTACATCCTTTCACGTTCACCCTTGCATCCCCATCTGAAGTTTAGAAATTGGGACTTTCGGTGGACTCAGAGGCGTCCACCAATAATGGCTGCAGCTGACCCTGCTCACACGAGAAAGCCTGTACGTTTAGATCTGGAATTCCAGGTTGTGCAAGTTAGCTTTTCCTTAATTTTTCAAGTTCCGTATGTCCTTTCTTTTCTGATTTAAAGGGATTCTGCTCTTTTCATGATTCAGTCTCCCTGTCTCTGCAATTTAGGTTTTCAGTCATCTAGTGTGTTATGTTTGGCAAAGAATATTTGAGAAAAATCTCTCAAGAGAGTGGTGAACTTTATTAATCTTAAAATCTTGTGCGTGAAGAAAGGAAACAACAAATTTTTAATCAAAGTAAGCAATAATGACAGGTTTATTTAAAATTTCCAGTAGAGAAAACCCACTAGTTTTGGAATAAAAGTACTCAATGTACGAGAGCGTAAGTGAATATAAAAGATTAGCAGAAGAAAAATAAAACCAAACATAGTACAAAAAAACTTAAAAAGTTTGAAAAGGATTTAAACTGAGATGTTCCTTAAATCCTCCAAATATTTAACAGAGTTACTAGGTTTGGCAAACAATTCACCTGAAAATTAAAGCCTATTTCTGTACTGTAAACTCCATAAAAACTCCTTATTAAATTCAAGCACTCCATACAATTGGTACTGAAACATACAGGCAGTCAATTTCAGAATGGCAGGAATTATTCATTTGCTCTCACAGTTATATGAATTAACCAGCTGCATAACTGTTTTTTGGAGAGGATGGGATAGAAGATGGAAAAAAAAAAAAAAGGTAGGATAAAATCTCTAAAAAATTGAAACACAGCAAAATTCAGACATCAGTTTGTTTCTTTAAAGCAACAAACTGAATTTTTACAGTATAGTCTACATTTGTCATTTCCCTCTCCCCCCACCCCCTCCAATACTCCTAAATCCACTAGTCTAATCAATTCTTAACTTCCAAATATTCTGTACATATATTTAGCAAAGAGCATATGCCTAACATTATTCTGACAGCATTATGGTCAGCATACAATTTTAGAAAGATTACTATGTATATCACCAAGATTAACCTTTACTTAAAAAAAACGAACAAACAAAAACCATTACTAAACAAATAGTTTTAAAGTATTATGAAAACCCATGCGAGAAGACTCCACATGGGCTCTAAACCTGATAAAAACACATGTCAGAAAGACTATTAATGCTCAGCTTCTGCCAAACGATGACCTTAAAGTGCCAAACACAACAGAATCTCTCTTAGGACCGTTTTTCCAATAGATGATTTGTCCCTGGCTTGGCCATCTCTCCTTTAACTATACACGAAGTCCTGCTAAAAGTATGCATTTTAGTTGATTTTACAATAGAATGTTACAATGTAAACTAAACAGGTTCTTGATATCAACAGTATGTTACCCAGGTTTTTAAATTTCTGAATCCAACAGTTGGTCACAGAGGTCAAGTATTATCAAGGCTCCTTTGTCAGTTCAGATGGTGTCTGACTCATCCATCCTTCAAGTACATGCAAGGCTCAATAGTTTTCAAGAGGCAGAAGCCCGAGGCCGTTTTAAGACACAGATGAAATAGGATTATGAGGTGAACCCATCTGGGTAAGAACTTTATCCAGCCACTGGAGGGGGCCATGCAGATGGATCTCAATCCAGCAGGGGGTGCTAGTAACATCTTGGCGGTGATATTCTGCTCCCCAACCCTAGAAACAACATTGGAGGTCATTTAACTTGTTTGACTCAGTGGTTAAACTTATGAAGTAAAAAGAGCTCACACAGTCAGACACTCCGATTAAAGATCTGGTTCTCTCCACAAGACAAACGTGCACAAATGTGCACACATGATTTGGCAGGCAATTTCACAGCTCCCCGAAGTCCATACATGGATTCCAGATTAAGAAGTACTGGTCTTGGGGAATGAAAGTTTTAAACTACATTATAAGGCTGTTGTAATAAAGACATTTTCTAACTTTCATTTTTATTGCCCATTATCTCACCGATAATATTGTGACAGATGTTGTTAAATTCTCAATTCACCATCAAGAAAATAAGGAAAAAGGTATGTAAGACAAATTGACATTCTGTTTCTTCCTATTTTAGCCACTGAAGTCTCTATAAACACAGAGCTTGACCTTTCAATCGCTAAGCAAAACTGGCAGGAGCACGTAAGTATCCAAAAATCTATTAGTAACACTTAACCACTGTCTTCAATCTATTAGTAACACCTACCCACTGTCTTCAATCTATTAGTAACACCGAACCACCGTCTTGAATCTATTAGTAACACCGAACCACCGTCTTGAATCTATTAGTAACACCTAGCCACCGTCTTGAATCTATTAGTAACACCTAGCCACCGTCTTGAATCTATTAGTAACACCTAGCCACCGTCTTGAATCTATTAGTAACACCTAGCCACCGTCTTGAATCTATTAGTAACACCTAGCCACCGTCTTGAATCTATTAGTAACACCTAGCCACCGTCTTGAATCTATTAGTAACACCTAGCCACCGTCTTGAATCTATTAGTAACACCTAGCCACCGTCTTGAATCTATTAGTAACACCTAGCCACCGTCTTGAATCTATTAGTAACACCTAGCCACCGTCTTGAATCTATTAGTAACACCTAGCCACCGTCTTGAATCTATTAGTAACACCTAGCCACCGTCTTGAATCTATTAGTAACACCTAGCCACCGTCTTGAATCTATTAGTAACACCTAGCCACCGTCTTGAATCTATTAGTAACACCTAGCCACCGTCTTGAATCTATTAGTAACACCTAGCCACCGTCTTGAATCTATTAGTAACACCTAGCCACCGTCTTGAATCTATTAGTAACACCTAGCCACCGTCTTGAATCTATTAGTAACACCTAGCCACCGTCTTGAATCTATTAGTAACACCTAGCCACCGTCTTGAATCTATTAGTAACACCTAGCCACCGTCTTGAATCTATTAGTAACACCTAGCCACCGTCTTGAATCTATTAGTAACACCTAGCCACCGTCTTGAATCTATTAGTAACACCTAGCCACCGTCTTGAATCTATTAGTAACACCTAAGCATTGTCTTGAATCTATTAGTAACACCTAGCCACCGTCTTGAATCTATTAGTAACACCTAGCCACTGTCTTGAATGTATTAGTAACACCTAGCCACTGTCTTGAATCTATTAGTAACACCTAGCCACTGTCTTGAATCTATTAGTAACACCTAGCCACTGTCTTGAATCTATTAGTAACACCTAGCCAGTCTTGAATCTATTAGTAACACCTAACCACTGTCTTGAATCTATTAGTAACACCTAACCACTGTCTTGAATCTATTAGTAACACCTAACCACTGTCTTGAATCTATTAGTAACACCTAGCCATTGTCTTGAATCTATTAGTAACACCTAAGCATTGTCTTGAATCTATTAGTAACACCTAAGCATTGTCTTGAATCTATTAGTAACACCTAACCATTGTCTTGAATCTATTAGTAACACCTAACCATTGTCTTGAATCATTTAGTAACACCTAACCATTGCCTGGAATCATCCGTACAAGAGGGTAGCTTGCCAGGCATCTTCAGGATTACTGAATTAGGACATGAAAGCTGACAGAAGCAAGTCCCTGTACAAAAGAGGAAAATAGTTTTGCCATTGCAAAGATCAAAACCTCACTGGTATGGTGGACGATGGCATACAAGGTCCTGATAAACCTTGTTTCCTGAGGGATGTCAGAGAAGGCCAGGTTCTATTTATCTCTACTATCTACCTACCCCAGGAATTTCAAGAAATGTATCTGAATATCAGAACTTTCAGGAGAAAGTTGTGATACATGAACACGTATAAACATCCAAGCATTTGTCCATGTATCAACAAACTGCTAAGTTTAATCAAAAGATGTATGTGCATGTTTCCTACATTAGATAGGAAGTTCTTTGAAGGCAGAATCTTATTTATCTTTGATTTCAAACACCTAGCACAGTGACTGGCACAAAGCAGAAGCTCTAGAAACACTTGTTCAGCTGAAATGACTTGGATTTTTCAGATATGTGGAGTTTACTGTGCAAATAATTTATAAAGTATGTGTTTTATATTAAAGTCCAAAAATGATCATCTTTAAAAAATAGTACAAAATTGGCTATTCATATTAGTAAAACGTTCTGTATCCTTTCTCTAAGATGCTAAGTGTGAGAAGGCAAAGTATGCAGTCCTTATGTTAATAAAGAACAATGTTGTACCATGTGCAAATTTTTTGTTGCTAATGTGTAATAAAGTAGCTGCCCTTTATCATGTCAGCAGGGGGTTTAAAATAAGATGCTTATCTTTAACTCTCCAAATCCAGCTTCCTAGCTATGTCCATTATAGCCTGTATAACCCTTCATTCCAATACTTACCACTTTATATTATAATTAAACACAGACTGGGCCATCAGCATCTTGAAGCTAGAGACTTTAGGTGCTTTTTCATCTTTGTATTAATTCTCTGGAATGGTGCTAAAAATGTTCGCTGAATAAATGAAATCTAACACATTTTTAATGCATATCTTTGCATTATAAACACTTTTTATCAGTGTAATGGTGGTTTTTACTTGTGTAAAAGTCAGTGATTAAAAATGTGTAAAAGTAGTATCATTAAAATTGATTGGGTAATCCATAAGAAAGAAGTTTGAGGAGAAAGCCAATTGGAGCATTAGGGTCATAAATTCTCCTAGAGTGGTCCTTCAGTGACAATAGACTTATCAAGGGACCTCAGTAATGAACACCACAGTTCCCCAAATGCAGTCACCCATTTTAAAGATAATGAAAGTGGGGATCAGGAAGGAATCCCAGGGCCTTAATCACACACACAGAACTAGAACCTGGATCTCCTGACTCTCAAGAGGTCTTCTTTCCTCCATATCAATAAAAACAACAAACACAAACAATGCTGGCAAGTCACTGTTCTCATTTTAAAATTCACTTCAGTCAAAATGCTAAGTCAAAAATTAAACAGTGTACATTAATAATGGATGAGAAAGCTCTTTGTAGTCTCATAGGTACATAGTATATAGGTAAACCTCTTTAAAAGGTAAAAAAAAAAAACCCTCCTTCAATACTAAAAAGGTTCCGGACTCAGCTATAAGAAACTGTTGAATTGTGTTTCAAGAAAACAAACACTAAGAAAACACACTGAAAATCTGCTAACGTGACTCAAAGAAGTAGGGAAAAAATGATATTCAGGGAAAGATATCTTTGACGTAAAGGATGAATAACAAAGTAAGGTTCCAAAGTTACCCTCTGTAATAAATACATCGCAGAACAGGTTTAACAACAAGTTCTGTGAGCTTCTGAAGAGAGGATATGAAAGGTGATTGCCTCGCCCAAATATATAATTAGTTTTGTTTCTCAGAGTAACAGAGGAGGAAAATCTATCTTTGAGGATTCAGAGCCAAGTCAAGTCAGCCACTAGAATAAGTTTCTGACTCATAAATTTAATCAGACATATGAGTTTCTTTTTTCCATTTCGATGGCATCTTAAAACTTTTTATTTCTCAGAGGCAGAAGAGGAGGCAAAAAAGAGATCAATTCTTGTGAGCAATGTCTGTAACCTTCACCCTCCTCGAACCTCAGAGCACGATCCTAGCGCTGAGGCAAGGGCCTTATTAACTCTTGAACATAAGAAAATCGGGGGAAGGGGAGGCTGGGATCTAGTGAGAGAGTAGCCTTGCCATACATACACTACCAAATGTAAAACAGATAGCTAGCGGGAAGCAGCCGCATAGCACAGGGAGATCAGCTCGGTGCTTTGTGACCACCTAGAGGGGTGGGATAGGGAGGGTGGGAGGGAGACGCAAGAGGGAGGGGATATGGGGATATATGTATACGTACAGCTGGTTCACTTTGTTGTATAGCAGAAACTAACACAACAGTGTAAAGCAGTTATACTCTAATAAAGATGTATTAAAAAAAAAAAAGGATGAGTGTCATATGGGACAGAGCCACCCCCAGTGGCACTCATACTAGATTAGTGCATCCCTTGCCCACCCATATGTACCTGAGAATAAATTATTGTTTTTTGGAAAAAAAAAACCCAGAAAATCACAAGCTTTACTGGAACCACTAAAAAACTGACCAATCAAAAATAAATCCCAGTGTGATGAACTTTTACTTTCACACACAAAAAAGACCACTTGCTTACTGTTGAAACAACAATCCTAAAAGTACTAACAAGCATAGCATTAAAAAAAAAAGAGGGGTGTGTTTATAGAACTGATCTCTGGGAATTCCCTGGCGGCCCAGGGGTTAGGACTCCGCGCTGTCACTGCCTAGGGCGAAGGTTCAACCCCTAGTCAGGGAACTAAGATCCCTGAAGCCACGCGGCACGGCCAAAAAATAAATAAACAAAAAAATAAAAAGAAAAAGAACGGATCTCATAAGACAACCATGCATTTAAAGCATATACTTTATATATATACATAACATATTCTAATAGTATTACAATAGCTAAAATAGTGCTACTTGAATAAGGAAAAGTTATTAAAGCCTGCTACTACTAACATTTAACACAAACACTCCTATATTCCAATGATACTTTCCTCATAGTTGACATCCTTGTTAAAGGTTAAAAATGTCTAGATAATAAGTTGGTGTCTATGGACACATATCAAGAGGATACAGATTTACATATAACATGGAAGTGCGTTAAACCCTGACCAGAGGAATCAGAGATCACTTACCTTCACAAAGCTCATGCGAATAGTACACATTTTTGTGAGCTCATAGACTGTCTCGAAGCCATGGTTCACAGACTGTGCCAGTAACTGAGCAAATTCTTGGTTGTTAAAAATTTTCAAACTACACCCACTAGGGATCTTGCAAACAGTAGTGGGATGAAATCCGTGATGGTAGTTGCAGTTCCGACTTTGCACAAAGATACTGCTGTCACTGAGGCATTCGGCATATACCTCGCCTCCGACATAATAAAGATGAACTCCTGCAGGGAGACAAAGCATAGAGTGTGGTCATTATCGCTTTTCACAGCTGAAAAGCATCCATGTAGCTTCAGAATGTAAATTTACATGGTTGATTCGATAAACAGACATTCTCCAAGTCTTGCACAATTGATAAAATCTTAGTTAACTGTATTAGTTAATACAATGTCCATACGTCAACATGCACGTCTAGAAGGTTGCAGGAAATAACACAACAAAGTCTCTTAAAAATAAGTAACAGTGCAGCAATTTCATTTTGAAAAGCATTTAATGCCTATTTGGCCATGGATTGAGAGCAAATTCTCACTTTAAAAACACAGCACAATAAAGCTGAACTTGACTATGGGATCCTACGCATATTCGTTACATAAGCTCTCTTGTATTTATTTTGCAGCTCAGCTTTTTGAAAAATTTTAGGGTAGGGGAAGGGAGGATCGAGAGGAGTAAAAGAACTAGAAAACCACAGGTGGAGGAAGTATTGCTGAGAAGTGTAAGATGTAAGGTCCAGGAAAAAAAAAAAAAAAAAAACCTAGAAAAAATAATTCATACTGTGTGAAATCTGATCTCACTCAACTATTATCTGCTCCAAACTTCTTCCTGTGAGACCTAGAGTGCCAGGAGTGTAGGAAACTGATCTTACCCAGCCTTTAAAAAAAATGAAAGGGGAAAAAACCACTCCGACAAAACCCCACACCATTATAGGCCACCCAGCAAACAGAGTCACATCCCATGTGGCTTTCAGTGATGGACCTTGCAGGTAACTCTGGCAAAGCTTAGTCAATGCTAGAACTATTGTCTCATCCAAAATACTATGTGCTCATATATAGAATCCAAAAAAACCAGTACTGATGAACCTAGGGGCAGGGCAGGAATAAAGACGCAGACGTAGAGAACGGACCTGAGGACACAGTCGGGGGAAAGGGAAGCTGGGACGAAGTGAGAGAGTAGCACTGACATATATACACTACCAAATGTAAAATGGATGGTTAGTGGGAACCTGCTGTGTAGTGCAGGGAGATCAGCTCAGTGATCTGTGACCACCTAGAGGGGTGGGATAGGGAGGGTGGGAGGGAGACTCAAAAGGGAGGGGATATGGGGATATATGTATACGTAAAGCTGATTCACTTTGTTGTACAGCATAAACTAACACAACAGTAGAAAGCAACTATTCTCCAATGAAGACATTAAAAAAAGAAAGAAGGAAAAAAAATGCAAGTTGAGCTGCTGGCTGTGTCTACAGGGCTGTCATGATTTGAGTGAACTAAAGTATTTTAGAAAAATGGAAAAAAAAACACTATGTGCCGTGTTGATACATATACACAATGGCTAAGACTGCTGTAACAATTAAATCGCCGCTGGAGCAGAAGCCCATTTTTCTGTCTGATGTAGAGAAAACAGTTTAAGGGTGTGTGTGTTTGCTACTTTTTTCCTGATTATAAAAATGAGGAATTTTCATTTTAGAAAATTTAGAAAGTAAAGCAAAATATAAAGAAGCAGAAAACATTATCACTCCTTTAGTGGCCCAGAGGCAATAACTGTGAATACACATCGTATTCGGTCTTGAGTATCATTAAACTTTCTTTGCAAACATTTAACATATCTCCACCATTGAATGACTACAACAATTTATTTAAAGGATTCTCCCATTATTGGACCAATTCTGTTGATACTAATTTTCTGCTATGATAACGATGCCATGATCAATGTCTCAGCATAATTTTTGATAATATCGTTAGGAGCGATTCCTGGAAGTTAAGTCATTGGATCGAAGGCTCTTGATTCACTTTGCCAGAGTGCTTGTATCAATACACACTCTCTCCAGCAGCAGATGAGTGCCTTTCTCACTTCACCTGCGCCAGTACTGAGTCCGAGTTTAAAACAACAAGGAAATTCCCCTAATTTATAGCTGGAAAACAATATTGTTTTAATTTGCACATGAGCCTTGATATGCTCTCCTCTGTTTACTAGCCATCTGTGTTTCTCTTATGGATTTACTGTTCATATTTCTTACTTATTTATTCCTCTGGGGTTCTAGTATTTTTATTATTTTTTTAATGAGCTGCGCATATAGAAAAGATATAAATAATTTATTTCTTATTTGTTTCCCCATTAGCCCTTTGTCTTTTAATTTTGTTCACGGTATCGTTTTTCTTTAACCTACAGAAGTTTGAAATCTTTAAGTAGACAAATCTCTTGCAATCTTTCTGTTGCTTTTTATGCTTAGGAAATCTCTGCCACTTTTTTTTTTTTAAAGCATTTTCCAGTCTATCTCATCTTTTTTTTTTTTAATTTATTTAATTTATTTAATTTTTGTCTGCGTTGGGTCTTCGCTGTCGCGTGCAGGCTTTTCTCCAGTTGCGGAGAGCAGGGGCCACTCTTCATTGCGGTGCATGGGCTTATTGTGGAGTAGCTATGGCACGCGGACTCAGCCGCTCCACAGCACGTGGGACCCTCCCGGACCAGGGATCGAACCCGTGTCTCCTGCATTGGCAGGTGGACTCCCAACCACTGCGTCACCAGGGAAGTCCAAATCTCTGCCACTCTTGATCAATATATGTTCTTCTAGCTTTTCAACAGCTTGCCTTAAAAAATAATTCAACTCAATAATCCACTTGCATGTGTGGAATGAGGTCAGGGTTTCTACCCCCAGCCTCACCCCAAAGCTAACTTTGTTATTGCAGGACCACTGGAAGACTCTACTAATTTGTTATGCTTCACTTATCATACATTAAATTTTTAAATACAGTATAGTCTGAGTTTACTTTATTCTATTGTTTTGTCTACACACCGATTTAATTGTAGTTTCATAATCTTTCATTAATCCTCACCTTGAGAATTTTTTCTTTACTCTTCCATTAAAAAATTTAGCTATTTTCACTTATTTATCCTTCTGGGTAATACGCAGAATACATCTTCCAACTTTCAAAAAACAAAACATTGTGATTCTGACATGGATTGTTTAAACTATGAATTAAATTAGGAAGAATGAATATCCTTAAAATGTTCTCACAATATTAAGCCTTTTCTTTAAGGAACACAGACTACCTATTTATTACTCAAATTTTCTTTCGCTCTCAGTGAAATTTGGTTTTCTTTACATAATTCTCATATATTGCTGGCTCAGATTATTTATGCATTCTGTTGCTACTCAGAATGTAATTTTCCTCTCCATTATATTTTCTAACTGCTTATTGCCAGATTAAAGAAAACTGACATATAATTTATAAAAATAGAGTCGAGACACCTGGAACAATTTGAAATAACAGCATTCCCAGAATCCTTATTTTCTTCCTAATTGTTAATAGGAATGTTCCAGAGTACAATGGCGTTTTACTACGTTGGAGTAATGGTCAACTTTAGAATATAATGAAAACCGTCCCTCTGTCCCAAATGTATGCAAAATTGTGTTTATATACAATTTCAGGGGTTTACAGACCACAGAAAGATACCCATACGATATGAACCTGAGTTCTGACATTTCATCATTAGATGTGTAGTTTAGGCTTATTTTTTTTCCGTAAGCATACTAAGGAATTATCTATCAGTTCCTGTTTTAAGAGTTGTTGTTTTTGTTTCCAGGATTCAATGTTAAACTTCATCTCAAATGTCTTTTAAGCACCTATTGAATAACCTTTTAATTTGGTCTAAATTTCATAGTAGGTCATTTAAAAAAACTTTTACTCTGGAAATAATTTCAAAACTTACAGAAATAGAACAAACAACAAAGAAAAACAGAACAAAGAACACCCACACAACCATTCTCCAGATTCACCTGTTGGGACAGTTCACTCCATATGCTTCATCATGGGTACCTCCGTCCTCTCTATGCTTCCACACACACCCTCATATACACACACACAGGTACATACGTGTATACATTCGGACACAGGATTGTTCTAGGTGGAGAGATATCTCTATCTATAAACATAAGGTACATACATAAATTCTTCCTGAACCATTTCATCATGGTCCTTTACCCCTACATACTTAAGTGTGTATTTCCTAAGAATAGGGGTCTTCTCTTGCAAGCCACAGCATAAGCAGCAATGCCACTGCATTTAACACTGATGTAATACTTTTATCTTATCTACCACTCATATTCTAATTCTGTCTGCTGAGCCCAGTAATGCTCCTTGTAGTATTTCCCCCTGTCTGCTGCAGGATCACGTCCAGGGGCAGATTATTACATAGAGCTGTCGTGTTTCTTTAGCCGTTTTAATGTGGAACATTCTCACACCTTTGTCATTCGACATCAGTGTTTTGGAAGAATACAGTCAGTCCCTCTTCACCCTTTGTGCCTGGGGTCTGTCTGAAGGCACCCTGAGATTCGATTCGGATCTGCATGCTCAGCTGGATTTCTGTGTAGGTGACGTTACTCCCTCCTCAGAGCAACAGAGCTGGAGGTTCACGACCTCCATCTGCCTCTCACTGGCGATGATAATTCTCATCGCCTAGTCAAGATGTTGTCCAATTTCTCCACTAAATAGTTACTGATTTTTATTCTCCCATGTCAGTAATAGGCAGCCTGGGAGGAGATACTTAAAGACCATGAAAATATCCCGATTCTCATAAAAAATTCTCTCTATATTTAGCATCACTTACTATTCTTGCCTGATGGCTGCAAAATGGGGACTTTCTAACTCCACCAACTCACTCTGCATTTACCAGTCAGCCTCCCCCATTCATTTATTTATCGATTATCGGCATGGACTTATGAATTACTATGGTTTTCCAGTGGTTTAAAACTCACTACTGTATTTAATTATTTTGGCGCTCAAACTGTCCCAGAGTTGGCCAGTGGAAGCCCCTCCAAGTTGGCTCCTGGGAAATGCCTCCATCATGTGCATAAGTATTTGTTTACTTCCGGACATAACAGAATGTTTTGGCTCATCTTGCGTCTACCTGTCCCAGTCTTGCAGTCAGCCCTTTCTCCAAAAGCCCCGGTTCCTCTTAGCGGCCACGGAGTTAAGAGATGATGGGCTGAGCATTGTATGTGCTTATTACTACTGTGTATCTTTGCCTCTTGGCCCTCTCAGCAGACAGATCAGAAACTATATGCATGCAGAGACACATCTACATATGCCTTCAGACACGTGCATACATACATGTGTACAGGAGGACATAAACATGCATATACACATTATTAAAATCACGATCTCACACTGATACCTCCTCCACAGGGTTTATTTTTTACCCTCCTCCACACTTGTATGTCTCTTCTTATTCCACAGTGAAAACCCAGGTTTCCCACAACAACCACACATTTAGTCATTTGCTTAATATTATAATACATCTTAAAATTTCATAACTGTCTCCTTCATACTGCCACTAAATAATCAAGTCTACTGAAAAGAGTTCAGGATTTGTTTGCAGTCGCTCTACCTTACCTGGCTCAGGCTGAGGTTCTATAGCCAAATACTATATATTCATAAGTTATTTTGAATTAGTTCTTTTTTATTTCCCCAGTGAGTTATGGTATTCATTTGAAATACACTCGGTTTACTTGTTTTCATTTGCTTTTTGCTTTTAGTTTTAGGTTGTAAAGAATTTTTTAACAGCTATTTCATTCTTCGGCAAAACACGTGATAGAATGGTGTCCCCAGATAGCAAATCACTATTCCAGCTACAATTATTACGAGTCAGCAAACCACAAAAATTGCTGATTGGAAAATGAAGAACTTCCTGATAATACAAATTGAAAAAATATTTACAAACCGTAGCGGCAAGTGTATATCATCTGGTATTGACTCCAGGAACGACTGGTGAGTTCTGGGGGAAGAGGGACACGACAGACAAACATTTGAGAGAGGTTCCAGTGAAAACTCACCTTTCCCGATATGTCGCCTAGTGTTTTCGATAGTGGAATTCCGGTTGACGTTGGAGAGCAGCCCAAGGCAGAAACGGTTCTTGTTGTTGGAAGGATCGGTGAAACCATCCACCAGCACGCTCGTGGAGGAGGCATGGAAAGCTTCGCCCACACGATTATTGAGCTCGTAGTAGACAATAGAGCACCAGTGTTTTGGTTCCTCGTAAGCAACTGCTTGAACATCTTTAAGAAAGAAAAGCTTAGAGTCAACCATGGTGAGTGCCCTGGGCTCTCAAAAACTGAAACTGTGTCGTGAAGTTGGCTCAGGGTCGTGGAATGAAGATGTGAAAAAGCCACTGCTATTATAATGTACAGAGTTTATCTCTGATCTCGGAAGCAGGTATTCCTTGCTAAGTGCGACATTCACCTTTCACTGGAAGATATTTTCTCCAATGGCTATCAGATAACCGAGACACTGGCTAAGCAAGCACACGAGCAGCATGTGCTGAACGTTCTGTAATTCACCAAAATGGAAATGACCCCACCACTGACCCTGGCTCACCATCTAAAGAAACGCAACAAGTGGCAAGTGAAAAAACAAGTGCGGAGAGAACAATAGAGGACAGGAAATATGCCAAAGGTGCTGGCACAAAGAGGAATTACTTTGGACAACGCCTCAGTATGCCGACGCTTTTTCAAAGCAATGAAAATCAGTTTCTAATTATTGATAAGAAGTTACCTTACTTCACATTCGGTTGCCAATAACTCTCACAGCTACAGCTTTGCTCCAGTCCTCAAGCTCAGGAAGAAATCCTGCCAGCTGGCCATTCTTACAGGATGAATCATATCTCTCTCATCCAGATTTCATGCTAACTTCCTTATATTTGCTTTAAGTCATGCAGAGCAGGTGTGTTTTGTCTCTCCATTCCCAGAATGGGCCAACAATGGAAATTACCCAACTTTACTGACAGGATGCAGCTTGTTAAGTCAAATCTCTTAAGACTAACAAATCTCCAAACAGAACATGCTTCTAAAACATTTGCAACTAAAAAGTTCTAAAGATAAGTTCCTTCTGTAGTAAAACCTCTTATACCACTGCTTTAGCAATTCCAGGAATACAAAGCATATATATCTAGTATGCCAATATGCAATGATCTGAGGTTTATGAAGACTTGAGTGTACAATCTTAAAAAAAAAAAAAATGAGAAAATCCACATTGGAAGCACGAACTCTAACTGTTAAGGGAGAATGACCTCTGTGTTCTTAACATCAACCTCCACGAATATTAAAATGAGCTTTACTGTAGAATTTGGTAAAGAAAATAAGGAAAATGATCATTAAGAAAATCCACACAAACAATAGCAAAGATCAATAAAACTAAAAGCTGGTTCTTTGAGAAGATAAACAAAATTGATAAGCCATTAGCCAGACTCAACAAGAAAAAGAGGGAGAGGACTCAAATCAATAAAATCAGAAATGAAAAAGGAGAAGTTACAACAGACACTGCAGAAATACAAAGCATCCTAAGAGACTACTACAAGCAACTTTATGCCAATAAAATGGACAACCTGGAAGAAATGGACAAATTCTTAGAAAGGTATAACCTTCCAAGACTGAACCAGGAAGAAACAGAAAATATGAACAGACCAATCACAAGTAATGAAATTGAAACTGTGATTAAAAATCTTCCAACAAACAAAAGTCCAGGACCAGATGGCTTCACAGGTGAATTCTATCAAACATTTAGAGAAGAGCCTAACACCCATCCTTCTCAAACTCTTCCAAAAAATTGCAGAGGAAGGAACACTCCCAAACTCATTCTATGAGGCCACCATCACCCTGGTACCAAAACCAGACAAAGACACTACCAGAAAAGAAAATTACAGACCAATATCCCTGATGAATATAGATGCAAAAATCCTCAACAAAATACTAGCAAACAGAATCCAACAACACATTAAAAGGATCATACACCACGATCAAGTGGGATTTATCCCAGGGATGCAAGGATTCTTCAATATACGCAAATCAATCAATGTGATACACCATATTAACAAATTGAAGAATAAAAACCGTATGATCATCTCAATAGATGCAGAAAAAGCTTTTGAGAAAATTCAACACCCATTTATGATAAAAACTCTCCAGAAAGTGGGCATAGAGGGAACCTACCTCAACATAATAAAGACCATATATGACAAACCCACAGCAAACATCATTCTCAACAGTGAAAAACTGAAAGCATTTCCTCTAAGATCAGGAACGAGACAAGGATGTCCACTCTCACCACTATTATTCAACATAGTTCTGGAAGTCCTAGCCACGGCAATCAGAGAAGAAAAAGAAATAAAAGGAATACAAATTGGAAAAGAAGAAGTAAAACTGTCACTGTTTGCAGATGACATGATACTATACATAGAGAATCCTAAAACTGTCACCAGAAAACTGCTAGAGCTAATTAATGAATATGGTAAAGTTGCAGGATACAAAATTAATGCACAGAAATCTCTTGCATTCCTATACACTAATGATGAAAAATCTGAAAGAGAAATTACAGAAACACTCCCATTTACCATTGCACCAAAAAGAATAAAATACCTAGGAATAAACCTACCTAGGGAGACAAAAGACGTGTATGCAGAAAACTATAAGACACAGATGAAAGAAATTAAAGGTGATACCAACAGATGGAGAGATATACCATGTTCTTGGATTGGAAGAATCAACATTGTGAAAATGAGTATACTACCCAAAGCAATCTACAGATTCAATGCAATCTCTATCAAATTACCAATGGCATTTTTTATGGAACTAGAACAAATCATCTTAAAATTCGTATGGAGACAAAAAAGACCCCGAATAGCCAAAGCAGTCTTGAGGGGAAAAAACGGAGCTGGAGGAATCAGACTCCCTGACTTCAGACTATACTACAAAGCTACAGTCATCAAGACAATATGGTACTGGCACAAAAACAGAAACATAGATCAATGGAACAAGATAGAAAGCCCAGAGATAAACCCACGCACCTATGGTCAACTAATCTATGACAAAGGAGGCAAAGATATACAATGGAGAAAAGACAGTCTCTTCAATAAGTGGTGCTGGGGAAACTGGACAGCTACATGTAAAACAATGAAATTAGAATACTCCCTCTAACACCATACACAAAAATAAACTCAAAATGGATTAGAGACCTAAATGTAAGACTGGACACTATAAAACTATTAGAGGAAAACATAGGAAGAACACTCTTTGACATAAATCACAGCCAGATCTTTTTTGATCCACCTCCTAGAGTAATGGAAATAAAAACAAAAATAAACAAATGGGACCTAATGAAACTTCAAAGCTTTTGCACAGCAAAGGAAACCATAAACAAGATGAAAAGACAACCCTCAGAATGGGAGAAAATATTTGCAAACGCATCAACGGACAAAGGATTAATCTCCAAAATATATAAACAGCTCATTCAGCTCAATATTAAAGAAACAAACACCCTAATCCAAAAATGGGCAGAAGACCTAAATAGACATTTCTCCAAAGAAGACATACAGACGGCCACGAAGCACATGAAAAGATGCTCAACATCACTCATTATTAGAGAAATGCAAATCAAAACTACAATGAGGTATCACCTCACACCAGTTAGAATGGGCATCATCAGAAAATCTACAAACAACAAATGCTGGAGAGGGTGTGGAGAAAAGGGAACCCTCTTGCACTGTTGGTGGGAATGTAAATGGATACAGCCACTATGGAGAACAATATGGAGGTTCCTTAAAAAACAAAAAATAGAATTACCATATGACCCAGCAATCCCACTACTGGGCATATACCCAGAGAAAACCGTAATTCAAAAAGACACATGCACCCGAATGTTCATTGCAGCACTAGTTACAATAGCCAGGTCATGGAAGCAACCTAAATGCCCATCAACAGACGAATGGATAAAGAAGTTGTTGTACATATATACAATGGAATATTACTCAGCCATAAAAAGGAACGAAATTGAGTCATTTGTTGAGACGTGGATGGATCCAGAGACTGTCATACAGAGTGAAGTAAGTCAGAAAGAGAAAAACAAATATCGTATATTAACGCATGTATGTGGAACCTAGAAAAATGGTACAGATGAGCCGGTTTGCCGGGCAGAAGTTGAGGCACAGATGTAGAGAACAGACATATGGACACCAAGGGGGGAAAACTGCGGTGGGGTGGGGATGGTGGTGTGCTGAATTGGGCGATTGGGATTGACATGTATACACTGACGTGTATAAAATTGATGACTAATAAGAACCTGCAGTATAAACAAACAAACAAACAAAACAACTAATACTAAACTTTCATTGGGTTATTTGTATGGAAATATGTTAATATAAATGTTTCAGACATTACAAGAAATTTCTAAAAATCTTATATGTTCTGGTATAATGTTATAAGTCATAATCCTAGTTATTACTTTAAAATGTATATCTCAGAAATAACTAATTTTCTTGTCAACTGCATTATTATGAACTTTCATCAAATCTTTAACCGTGGTCATTTTTAAGTCTTTTGTCATTTACAGACAGTTCTGGGTGTACTCTGATGCTTTTGCAAATATGTTCCTATAAAAGGGTTTCCTCTTCAAGAAATTCACGGAAAAGACTCTGACAAGTACAGGTTTCTGGTAACTGACTGTACTGCTGAACTGAATGAATAAGCATTTTCAGAACTCTAATGAAAAACTGATGAACTCATAAAAGTGCTAACAAAAGAGCAAGATGAAAAAAAAATTAATTACATGGGACTGAGTGAACCGATGAGGATGAGTATAATTTTTGTGACTTTCTATTTGAATTAAAAAAAAAAAAAAAATCCCACAAGGACTCAGAGGCAAAGAATATACAAATCAATTTTCACTGCAAAGTAAAGGAGCTGTTACAGTGGAGGATCACCGGACTGAATGTCAATATTATGACATAGTATGAGTGTGTTTTGTGTTTGGTAATTGCAATCATTGTTGCTTCTGTTGTGGTCATCCATGCACAATGCTTGGTGTCAGTCTATTTATCTCTTGTAAAAATAAAATACAGTGTGTGTGTGTGTGTGAAAAAAAAAAAAAAAAAAAAAGAAAATCCACACATACAGTAACTGCTTTATACACTTAAGCGGGTAAGCTGAACACAAACATACACCATCTTCCCTGTTTGCTAAGTGTTACCCCATGTCAATAAGCTGTATTTCAAAGAGCAAAGTTTTAGTGATTTACAGGTGCCAAAGCTTAAGGAAGACTGCAACATCATTAAGAGAAGGCTTTTTTTTTTTTTTCGGCTGTGCTGCAGGGCATGCGGAACTTCCCCGACCACGGATCAAATGTTCACCCCGTGCATTGGAAGCTCGGAGTCTTAACCACTGGACCATCAGGGAAGTCCAAGAGAGGGCTTTAATCAGCTATCAGGATTGCTCACAGGACTATTCATCCAGGTTGGAGGCTGACAATTTTTTTTCTGTAAAAGGCCAGAAAGGTCTTGGGGGCCACGTGGTCTCTATGGCCCCTATTCAACTGTGCCCTAGCTGTGCAAAAGCAGCCACAGATAATATGTAATGAAAGAACACAGCTGTGTCCCAATAAAGCTTTATTTACAAAAACAGGCAGCAGGCTGAAATGGCCTGTGGGCTGCAGTCTGCTGACCCCTGCTCCAGGAAAACCACCAAAGTATAACAACCACAAGGCCAATAGCCTGTCCTCATGAAAATATTAAGTGTAAACTTATTCTAATGAGGAGAGAATTTTAAGCCATTTAAAGGAAAAATTTTAAATCAAATTAAAGGTCTATTTCCTGAAATCAGACATTTTGGGCTTAGCCACCATGGCTGCAGGTCCACAGGCTTATAACTGTTTCACAGTGCTGTGCCCATTCTCTCCTGCTATTCTGTTCCCCAAATACACATTCCAAAGATGTGTGAGACAGGAGTTATTTTCCCCAACCAAAATCTTTGTCAACTAATAATTTTATGTTTGAGAGTATATTCTAGAGATTATCAAAATACAGAGCTAATAAAAAAGATGAAATACATAGCCAATAAAAAAGATATAAGAAATGTTTATAGATTAAAAAGGTGTAAATTCCAATTTATTACACTGCACACTGAAGGAAGGTTCTTTTGAGTTCATCCACAACTTTTAAGAAGTTAAAAAATATCAGCAACTCTGACAAAGTCTGAGGTATCTCCAGACCTTTACTAAAAAAGTGATAAGAATGCGATAAATAAGACATACCTAGTAATGAAATGGCATTTTAACTTCAATTTGCATTAAATGAATACAAATTGAATGATCCATCTCTGCCGCTGTTGAGCCGGCCAGTGAAGCACTTTCCTCCAGGGGAGGTTACCTGGGGACAGTTTCATTCAACGTGTGGTCATGACTTCTTACAGATGCTCAGGGATTCTCCCAACGCTTACTTAACCGAGTTCCCTGCTTGCTTAAGCCTCTGCAGACCTGGCAGAATGATGCATCCTCCTCTCAGACACTGCCAGGGATCACAAAGACCCACCCTCTACTAGAGAGGAAAAGAAGTCGGCTCCTCAGGGTAAGAATAGGAAAAACATGTGCCTCCCATCCCTTCTTGTAACAAGGTAAGAAACAAATAAATAGAGCGAGAAGGGAACAAAAGCTATTAGTTTGTTTCAGCTGCAGCTATACATAGATGAGGCCTAGAAAATAGATGGGGCTTATGAATATCTATCCCAACGACCAAAGAACCTTTTGGAAAGCCTTGTTATATGAACTATAAATTTTGGAAATCACCAGTGAAAACTCTAGTTTTATGTTCTTTTTTCTCCCTCAACATCCTCTGTCTTTCACTTAAAAATACTCTTTTATCACCAATTCAAAAGTATTGAGTATTGAAGTTATAAACAGATGACTGCACAATTATATCTAGGCCTTCATTAGTTAAATCAGTGTGCCTGTTCTTCATATAAAAGGCTTATCTGTAATCCAAAGAATTCTTTCTATTGAGCTTCTCTTACTATAAGTGCTCTATCTTTTTCAAATAGCTATCTTTTTAAAGACTAATAAAAATCTGTGAGAGAAAGCAACACTTGGACAGATAAACTTCAGACTCTAAAAGGGAATAAGCAGCAATTCATTTTACCTCCTCTGTTGATTTCTGGGGGCAGTGAAGGCGCCATCATATTTGTGTCCATGGGCTGAGAGCCATCCTGAGTCATGGGGTCTTCAGGAGGCAGATAAGCAGGTGGAGGCGTATCGGCTACAAAATTTGAAAAAAAGCTTTAGCAAACACACGTGCTTAAAACATATATTCTCTTCGGTGCCGAAATTCTTAAGAGATTAAGTTGCCATTTCAACCTCCCCATCGGAAGATTAGATGCTACAGGCACTGGACTTGGTGTACACTTTTTGAAAATTACTACCATCTTATGCAATAAATAATCTTATACAATTGTAGTGAAGATTCAGTGGGACGAAAGCACCATATGCCAGTTCTAGAAGTTGTCTGCCTACCGAGGATCATGCCATTTTAAAACAATCAGAAGGGCATTTAAACGTGCTTTCACCCAACCCACTTTAAAAGGACCTCTGCATTTCATCATTTCCCTGGTGGACGGAAAACCTTCGAAAGCTACGCAGGACTTCGTAAGAAAAGGAGCTTCAGGGTCTCTTGCATTAAATCTATGGGCTCTTAGGAATTTACCAACTGAGTTTCATTACAGCCAACTTACTGACTCCAACTGTGAATTTCCCATGACTTCAAGAAATCTGCTAGGACTACCTTCTCCCTACCCACTTCAATATATAACAGATTCACTTTGCTGTACACCTGAAACTAACACAATGTTGTAAATCAACTATACCCCAATAAAATTTTTAAAAAAATCTTCTGTACCCATATTAAAAAAAAAATAATCACGAGTTTCGAAATCCCTAGTAGCAGAATAATAGGAAAGAAATCAGTTTGTCACAACTATCTTCTATTTCAGAATTTGCATACATGTTTCTCCTGGAAAGCTCACAGCTAACTGGCAAATAAGAGGCAAACAGTGTGATTTTTGAAACAAAGAACACTAACACAAGTCGTGTGCTTTCTTAAATAAGGATTTCCCACAAACAACCCTTTGTGATGGAAAAACAAGTTCCTCATGGGCTATGGTGAGCCCACCTCATACCACTTAGCACATACAACAGAGCAGGGAACAAAGTTTCACCTTAAAGAACCACCAATAGCTTGGATAGGTACTCTGGACCACTCAGGGCAACCATCAAATAGAAAAAGCTAACACTACTCTTTCAGAGTTTCTCAAGAGATTTCCCAGACTGACTTTCCAGCTGAATCACAACCTGGCCACTTCTACTGTCCAGGTGCTAACAAGCCAGGCCTCAGAGCACAAAGACAGGACTATGGGGACCTGATCTGGATGTATTTTCCACCCTTTCCCCAGCTTTTTAAAATTCAGCTTCTTCCCTGCAGCTGTAACACTGCCTCTGCTTTACTTCCAGCCAGGAATGAAGACAAAGAGCCTCCTCTGAGACCAAATCCAATACCATTTCTGCAAACAAGCTGGTGAAAACATCATCAACGGCTTAAGGCATCAGCGTCCCTGGGAGGCACCAGATACTCTGGGTGATGCTCTGCTCTCCCCACAAGGTCCTCCTCCCACCCCTTCAGCTTTCTCTGCTCCGTATTTCCTCTACTTGGCCTGTGCGTTAAATTACCCTGACAGCCGGGGACAAGGTGTAAATTCAAACAGTAATCTTCAGTTTTTTCACTCTTGGGCCCACCCTGGGTCTGCCACTGCTACACAGCCTTCCGAAACAACCTCCTTGCCACTAACCTGTTCCTCAAACCCAGCGGGTCCAGGAGGGAGTGCGGTGGATAGCAGATTACCAGATGATACTAGTTTGATTTTGAAACAAGTCTATCCCTCACCCTCATCTTAAACCGTTTTCGACTGAAAAACAAACAGTGCAAAATAATAGGCTAAAAATGTAAAAAAGCAATAAATATATAAATAAAAGATAGGAGTATCAAGTGTGGACCACTTTTCAATTTTTGAGGACATACCAGCTCTGCTGTCGAATTCAAATCTGCCCGAAAACATTTCAAGTGATACATTAAACATGCTTGCCCACTCATTTTCCCTTCCTGCAATGTTAATAGATGTCAAGTGTATCTTTGCTTAGCGTATCCTTTGTGAGGTCTGCTGGCGAGAAATTGGGCACTAATCATTTTTTGAGGTGCTCGCTTATGAACCTATAACTCGAAAAATATAATGTCCTAATTAATCATTTAATTTGACAAACATTACACCACCAGAGAAGTCTAAGAAAGAAGGATAATGGTTTTTTGGTCTTTGTTAAGTTAAACAAGCAGATGGTTTCCAGTACTCCTGATGCAAGTCTTTTGTTGTTAAAGTATATGTTTCTTGGGATTACATCACCACTTAAACGAATTTAATTAAGTTGTGTGGTGGGGTGTGTTCCCCCAGGAAATATCTTTTCTGAGGTTGCACTTACGACAGGGTTTTTTTCCTTGCATGGGAACAGCAAATGTGTGCAGCACGCTATTTTTTTTCCTCTTTCTTTTATCAAGCGCAAAGGCTGGAACAACTATGCCACTCCCAGAAGGATGCAGCTGTTTTAAAACCTTTCAAAAATCAAAAATGAAAATGTATTCAAGCATCTGCGCCAGACAAACAGGACACTGGCTTACTTGGCTAGAAGTCCCCTTTCATTCAAAGTTGCATCCTGAGTTCTAGAGGCGCAGTGCCACGTACCAGGGCTGGAAAGCGCTCTCCATTCCAGGGAACCCAGCTTCGCCTTAACACTGTGATGACAATTTGGATCTGACCACAGAACATCACTGAACACTGCAACCCACCTGGCATCTGAAAGGGGCTTCCTGGGTCCGAGCTGGTCGGAGAGTGAGGGTAGGTGCTACTGCTGCTCCCAGGAGAGTTTGGGTAACTGCTATTGGGAGAATGAGGAAACGGATGGCTGCTGGGTTGCTGGAAAGAATCCGGGAAAGTGGCGTTGAGTGGCATGTGAGGCTCATTTTGTCCTAAGTTCCGGAACTGAGCTAAGAGGCTGTGCTGAGGATTATATTCACTGTGTCTTGGAACCAGTACTGGAGGAAGAACTGAAAAAAGGGAAAGAAAAGAAAAGAGGGACAAAAATGAGAATGATGAAAATTGTTAATAACGTCACAATAAAACACAATAAAGTTGAATCATAATCTGTAAGTAACAACAAATTATTCGAACACTGTCATGCTGCCAACTCAAAAGCACCATTCAAATGAAAAGACATTTTTCACTCAGGAATAAATGCAGTAAAAACTACGGTCTCCTTAGAATCACTGATGGCCTATGCCTGAGACCTGCAGCACTGACAAACTACCCAAGGAAAGTCTGCAAAATACATTCTTTTAGGTTAAAAATGTTAAGGTTCCCTTATTCTTAATTTTTTCATTCACGAAAAACCAAAGCACAACTAGGAACATATATCACCATTGACAATTCCAGTTTACATCCCTGGCTGATGAGATTTCTCATTTAAGAGTTAATAATATTTATTGAATGCTATGAGTTATTCACCACAAATGCTTTAAATGGACATATTAACTCACTTTAAACTAAAGGAAGTGTAGTAAATAAAGTTGAGAGGGTAAATACAGTGAGCTGTATAAAATCCAAATGCCAATGAAGACAGTTAATTGGATAAAATATGATTTTTTTGTGGGACGGACTTTATGTTGTGTCCTAGCAGTCATACCTTATGAACATTTTTCCTCTAAGGATCTTAATGTATTTACCCACTTCTCAGTAATCCTTATCACTACCTGATAGGCAAGGGAAGAAACAGGTCATACAATCCACATTTTGCTAACTGAATGAATACTCAAGGTACAAAGGCCAAAAAACATACACACCAGTAGAGAAGGAAATAAAACAACTCAAGCCATTCCTAAAAGCTCCGTATGTTAAGAACCTAAGGAGTTAATAATTAGCATGGTCCTCAACCTCCAGAAACCTCCAGAGGCAAAGCCACTACAAAGGCAATGATAAAGGGGAGGGCAGGCTGGTTTCCAGAGCCCTAACTGGGGTTAGATCCTAAGCTTCTTGCCAGGGTCACCAGATGGCTCCTCCCCATAATAAAGGTCCTTGGAATCCCTACTGCTCTTGTGGCCTTGGCTGGAAGGAGAAAAACAACCCATCTGGTAAACTACATGGGAGGAGAGAGGAGGAGATTTAAAATCTGTTATTGTTGTTGGGAGTTAGGCCTCAGAATACATTTTCCCAAAGAAACCATATTTAGTGGCATTAGGAATTAAGTAGATTTTTGAGGGCTTTCCAGGGAATCTATCCATGACTGATACCATTTCTACAGGAAAAAGTACTCTTAATGCTTGGATTATTACTAATTTATGAGCTGAAAATTGTTTAAGAAAAAAAAAAGTTTTTGAAGGTATTAAAAGCTCTCATGTGCTATATCGTAAATTTCTCCATAATCCTGTAGCAATAAGATTTGCTGATTCCCCTACTATTTGATCCCTTAGAAACAAATCTTTTTAGTATAATAAATGTATTTCCTTTTTCACAGTGATGGAATCTGTCCAAATCAAGTCATCAAAAGCATGATTCCTACCTATAGTGGAAAAAGAATAAATACATATATATATCAGAATTACTTTGTTGTATGCCTGAAACTAACCTAACATTGTAAATCAATTACACTCCAAAAAACCCAATGCCCCCCCCCCCAAAATAACCCAAGAAGGAAAAAAGTGGCGGGAAGGGAAAAGAAGGCCTAATTCCTCCTACCTTTCAGTAGTCATTTGAAATGTAAACCACTTTGCTTTGTTGTCGACAAAGTTCCCAACAGTCACAAAGGCTCCCCCAACACCAAGAGAAATCTATATTCCAAAATAAACACATGCTCTGAAATAGTGCAATATCTTTAAATTACCTATGCAATCAAACACTTTTCTTTTTCTTTCAACTGCTGCAGCTTGAATTACCGCTTCCCAGCTTGCCTTTTATGGTCATCTAGCTACAGCCTCCTTTAAAAGGTGGATAATACTGGCTTCTAAACCCCTCCTGCCAACTACAGCACCAGACAGCAACTTAAAACAATTCTCCATCTCTCTTCTCTCTCCCACCCACACCCCCTTACTGGAGCCCTTGTTTTAGCGACTCTTATTGCCTAACAGAGTTTTAGAACTGGGAATTTACTTCTTCCCACTGCTTGCAGGTGACAGCGGCAGCAGAAGGCAATGTGTTTCTGTACCTCCGGCTGATACTACGCACACGTGTTCCTGTGTAACTGTTGCGTGGTGTGCAGTGGTCTGGCTCTAAAGCACCGGGCTGCCCTTAGTGTACACCACAGGTGAGATCAATCAGCTTTTGTACATGACCTGGGATGTGAGCCACCAACTACAACAAAGCAGCACTCTATAGATGAACTTGACGAGATCGATACCTTTTTCTCACCTCTGATTATTAAGATGAGATGATTTTGCTGCTGCTGTTATAGGTACAGGTATATTTTAATGAACTTAAAAAGGTATTGAGGTATCACACACCTATAATAAAATGCAGAAATCTTTGTATAAATGAAATCGTATATACTCTTGTGTCTGGCTTCTTAAGTTCAACATTATGTCTGTATGATTGATTCATCGAATGTGTGTAGCATCTCATCATATGTATATATTACTATTTATCAGTCCACCCATCTAACCTCCTCAGAGGATAATCAATTTCATTTTTTTCTGTTTTATCCTTTCTGTGTTTCTTCTTGAAGAAATTAAGCAGATAAATGTTTGCTTTCTGATTTCATCTTTATTACTAAAAAGAAAGGCAGCCTGCTATACAGCCTTTGCACTTAGCTTTTTCAACTATATCTTAGAATTAACTTCATATTAGTTTATAGAGATTGACCTTATTTGTTTTACCGCTAATGGCACCATAGTTTATTCAACCAATCTCCAATGTCTGGGCATTTAGGTAGTTTACAATATTCTACCATTACATACCATATTGCAATGAATAACTCCAGGCATATATTGCAGTATTGTTGAAGGTGTATCTTCAGGGTAAATTCCTAGAAGTGGAAATACTGGGTGAAAGGGTAAATGCAGGTATAATTTTGTTATTGTCAAGTATCCCTACATAGGGGTTGTACCATTTTGCATTGCTACCAGCGACAAATGAGAGTGACTTCTCCCTCAAAGCCTCCTGAACAGACTATTTTGACAGGCTTTTAAAAACATTTTTTGACAATCTGATGGGTGGAAAATGGTAGGTATTGTGGTGCAATTTTAATTTACATTTCTATTATGGTGAAAGTTGATCATCTTTTCATGTATTCCAGAAGACGTATTTTTATCTTTTTTTGGTGAATTGTCTGCTTGTGCCTTTTGCCCATTTTTGGTCTTCCCATTTTTCATTTATATATATATATATGATATTAGCCCATGATATATTATGTTACAAATTATCTTATCACAATTTGTCAATTTGTCTTTTGGCTCTGCTTATGGGCAAGTTTATTTTTTATTTTTTGGTAGTCAAATTTATCAGTGTTTTCTTTTATTGCATATGGATTTTGAGTGATAAAAAGCGTTCTTCTACACCCAGACTGTAAGGAGGAATTCATCCATTCTTCCAGTGCATAGAAAGTTTCATATTTTACTAAAATCTCTGATCCATTTGGAGTTCAGTTTACTTATAGTATGAGGAATAGATCTAACTTTCTCTTTTTCCAAATGGTTGGCCAGTTGCCCCAATACCATTAATTAAAAAGCCCAACTCTGGGGAATTCCCTGACGGCCCAGTGGTTAAGACTCCATGCTTCCATTTCAGGGGGCACGGGTTCGATCCCTGGTGGGAGAACTAAGATCCTCCAAGCCAAGCAGCGAGGCCAAAAAAAAAAAAAAAAAAAAAAGCCCACCCCTGTCCTAGTGGTTGGAGATACCACCTTTCTCATAAATGTCCATGTATGTTAGGGTCTATTTTTAGACATTCCATCCCATTCCATTCTAGTCCGTGCCCCAGTATCACTCTGTTTTAATTACAGAGACTTTATAGTACATGCTAATATCTGTAGGGCTAGTCCCCTCTCACAGTTCTTCCTTTTCAGTGTTGTACTCATACGCTGACTTTTCCATATGAACTTTGGTTATCGCCTTGTCAACCTCCAGAAAAAAAGATTATTGGTACTTTTATTGGGATCACATTATATATATATATTTTTTTTAATTTACTTTTAGTTTATTTATTTATTATTATTTTTTGGCTGTGTTGGGTCTTCGTTTCTGTGTGAGGGCTTTCTCTAGTTGCGGCAAGTGGGGGCCACTCTTCATCGCGGTGCGTGGGCCTCTCACTGTCGCGGCCTCTCTTGTTGCGGAGCACAGGCTCCAGACGCACAGGCTCAGTAGTTGTGGCTCACGGGCCTAGTTGCTCCGCGGCATGGGGGATCTTCCCAGACCAGGGCTTGAACCCATGTCCCCTGCATTGGCAGGCAGATTCTCAACCACTGTGCCACCAGGGAAGCCCGGGATCACATTATATTTAAACATTAATTTAGTAAGAATATCTTGATGATGTTAAAATATTCTATTCAAGAACTAGGAAGGTCTGTCAACTCTACTTTTGCATCTTTCAGGACTGCCCCATAGCTACTGTCTGTATTAATTTGCCAGGCCTGCCCATAACAAAGTACCACAGACTGGGGGACTTAAACAACAGAAATTTATTTACTCAAAGTTCCGGTGGCTAGAAGTCTGAGACCAAGGTGTTGGCAGGCTGGTTTCTCCTGAGGCCTCTCTTCTTGGTTTGCAGATGGCCACTTTCTTGCTACGTTCTCCCGTAGCTTACTTCCCTGGTGTTTCTCTGTATGTCCTAATCGCCTCTTCTTATAAGGACACCAGTCAGTTTAGGGTCCAGCTCAATGGCCTCATTTTAACTTTCTAAAGACCCTACTTCCAAACACAGTCACATTCTTAGGTATTATATTTATGATTAGGGCTTCAACAGATACATTTTGCGAGGGACACAATTCAATCTACGACAGCATTAGGTTTTAAACAGTTCTTACAAAATTAAGTATTTTATCTTTTCCGTTGCTATTTTAAATGGAGTTTTCTATTCCATTATATCTTCTATCTGGTAATTATTTATATATATGGTTATTGATATTTCCATGTTATTTTATATATTACTACCTGGCTGAATTCTTTTGTTGTCTGAGTTATTTTTATCATTGACTCATTATAGAGTTAGTTCTCCAGCAAATGATCATGTCTCCAGCTAGTTTTACTTTTTCCTTTTGAATTGTTTTCTCTTGTCCGATTGCACTGGCTAGTAGTGCCAATACAATATTAAAAAGTAATGGAGATAGTGAATTTCCATGACTTATTCTTGACCTTGGTAAGAATGCCTCTAGTGTTTCCCCATTAAGTAAGATGCTGACTTTAGGACTGACATATATAAATTATGTTAAGGAAGTACCATCCATTCCTATAGTTGAGTGCTTTTACTAGGAATAGGTGTTGAATTTTTGTCAGAAGATTGTTCAGCATTTCTAAAGATATTATGATTTTTCTTCTTATACTTATTAATATGGTGAATTATCCCTGCATTCTGGCATAAGACCTGCTTGGTGATGATGTATTATTTTCTTAATGTGGGGCATTAGAGTCTTATAACTAATATTTTATTTCAGATCTTTATATTAATATTCATAAACTATATTGATCTGTAAGTTTCTTTGTGTGCTATCATTAGCAGGTTGTCATGTCACTGTGACACTTGCTTCATAAATGTTTGTGTGCTCAGAAACAGTTTACGTTTCTAAACAGACTCTAAATGTTTGGTAGACTCCCTCTCTTAAACTCTCTGGGATTGGTGCTTTCCTGTGGAGTAGTTCCTTAAAACTTTCTCTATTTGTCCTCTGTAAGTAAATGTAAGCTTTCTATGTCTACTAAGGATAATTTTGGTAAATTATACTTTCTTCTAGAAAATTATCCATTTCATCTAGGTTTTTAAATTTACTTGCATAAAGGTATGTTAAGTAACCTTACAGTAAAATTTTGTATTCTCTTTATCAATATCTATTTCCCTCTTATTTCTTATTTTATATTTGTGCTTTCTTCTTGCAACACCTTTTTCTTCCTTTATTAAATTGACCCTTGGGTTGTTATTTTTTCGAACCAGGATTTGGATTTGTTGACTTGATCTGTGTTTTTTTTTTTTACTATTTCATTATTTTTTGCTTTTATCTTTATTATCTTTTTCTTCATACTTTTGCTTTTTCTTTGGCTTACTTCAGTGTTCTTTTCCTAGCCTTTTGATTGGGAATTTAAAATTATTTTTATTCTTTCATTTTTACTGATATAGGTGTTCAACGCTATGACTTTTTCTCTGATCACTGGTTTAAATGCATCCTACAGATTCTAATATGTAGTTGTTTGATCATTATTTTCCAGAAATTATGTAATTTATCTTTATAATTTCTCATTTGCCAATAGATCATTTAATAGAAAAGTTTTAAAATTCCCAGAGAGAAGAGCCTATTTGCTTCAAATTTCTAGGTTTATGGCACTGTGATAAGAATGCTGATTGCAGTATTTCTAACTTATGGAACTTGATATTTTCTTTGTGACCTACAATATTATACATTTTTATGAGTGTTCCTTGCACACTTGAGAAGAAGGTATATTTTCTATTATTAGGATGCAGTGTTTAATAGGTTTTCATAAAAACTAACTAATTAATAATGTTGCTTAGGTCTCCAGCATCAGGGGTGGGGGTGGGGGGGGAGTCAGTGAACTTCTTCTGTAAAGGATCAGAGAGTAAACATTTGAGGTTTTGTGGACTACAGGGCCTCTGTCACAACTATTCAACTCTGCCGTTGAATAGTAAGAAAGCCATAGACAATATGTAAACAAGTGGATGTGTCTGTGTGTTAAAAAGCTTTATTTACAAAAACAAGTAACAGACTTGACTTGGCCTGTGGGCAGTTACCCAACCTCTGGCTGCTATGATTACTTACGTTTTTTCCCACATGACCTGTCTTGTATTTAGACTGGTGTATTAAAGTTCCCATTATTGGTGTGTTTCTATTCGTTTTCCCTGCCACATCCTGCTTTATATAGGAGGTTGCTGTGATGTTTGGTGCATATATGTTCACTTTAAAGTGTTCTCTGTGTCAGTGCTTTTTGGTCTTCTGAATTCTATTTTGTGTGATATCAGAATCACAATCCCCCATTTCCTGTTGTTTACAAGTGCCTGATATACCTTTGCCAATTCCTTGATTTTTAGCTTTTTAATCACTTGGGGGGGGGGCGCGGATGGGTCTTCTGAATACAGCATAAAGTTTTGCTTTATGAACCAACTTGAAAACCTTTTAATTTTAATAGGTGATTAAACCTATATATATATATATATATATATATATATATTTTTTTTTTTTTTTTTTTTTGGGCCATGCCACATGGCCTGTGGGATCTTAGTTCCCTGACCAGGGATTGAACCCAGGCCCTTGGCAGTGAGAGCATGGAGTCCAAACCACTGGACCACCAGGGAATTCCTGCCCATTTACATTTATTGATATGACTGATGTTTGGTCTCAATTCTGTCATGTTATTTTTTATTAGAGTTATTGTAATATTATATTTACTATATTTCTCTATGTGATGTAATTATTTGTCTTCGTTTTTTTTTAAAGGAAACTCTAAAGATAGTTTTATATTGCTGTGCTATGGTTATTTTTCTATTTGTATCTTTTAAGGTCTTCCATCTCTGTTTTTTTCCTTACTCGACCTCATACCGTCTAGTTGGTCAGTTTTAAATGGTATCTTTTAATTCTCATCTATCACCTATACAGTCACTGATCTTATTTTACTTTCCCCCTTTCCCTATTCTTCTGTTCCATTTTTATAGTTGTACTCTTTCTACTTTGTCAGAATATCTAAAGTTTATATACTATTCTTTCATCCATATCACTACACTTATTTTAGCCTTATCTCTATGACTGAATATATTAAATGCTCACCACCTGTCCTTTTGCCAAACTTTCTCCAGTCATATCTTAGTTGAATAAAATGACCCCAGCAGATGCCTCAGGGAAGAGCTAGCTCATTGTTACAGTATCCCCTGACTTCTTGCACATTTAAAACTTTCTATAGCCCTGATGCTTGAAGGAGAGCTTGGCCTGTCCTTGATTCTTGAAATGCTTTTTCACTGTTGCCTATTTCTAGACGATGCTTTTGAGAAGTTTGATTTTAGCTTTACTTTCTTGCCTTTACAAGTAATGTGCTCTTTTTACCTGGAAGCCCTGAGGACTTTCCTTTGTCTTTAAAGTCTAATATTAGTTTTACTAGGATATGTCTCAAAGTTGATCATTTTAGGTGAAATTGCCCAAGTGTAAGTGAGTTCTTTCAATATGTAGATTTAGGTCTTCACTAACTTCTGGAAAGTTTTAAGTATTAGCCCTGTTCTACTGGCTCTGGGTACTTTGGAGCTCCAGTTATACATATTTTGGATCTTCCTTTTTGTCCTTTCCAATCACTTTCTCTTAGACACTTTTTATCTCATTTTAAATTTCTTATTCACTCCTTTAGTTTTTTTTCCTGCCATTCTTCAATGAACCTTACTACATTTTAATACAAATCTACTGTTCTTTGGCACACTGAAATTTATGAAATGTTTTTCTTTTAAATTTATTTACTGAATTCCATCAACTCTCTTTGATTTTCTTCCAATTTTTATCCATTTCTGTATTTAGTTTCTGAATTTCTTATTTTTTCCCCACTAATGCTTGTTTAAGGCTATTTATTTTGAAGTATTGTCTTACACTTAACACAATGAAGCCATAGACTCAAAGGAAATATTTGCAATCACATATCTGATAAAGGACTTGTGTCCTGAATATATAATGAACTCTCAAAACTCATTAATAAAAATCCAAATAATCCAATTAAAAATTAGGTAAAAGATGTGAACACACCCTTCATCAAAGAAATTCTTTAAAGTATTATGCTTAGTGAAGTAAATCAAACACAGAAGGAAAAATATCCTACTTATATGAGGGACTTAGAATAGAAAAGTTCATGGACAAAAAGTAGAACAGAGGTTACCAGGGGCTGGGGGAAAGGGAAAAGATGCAGTTACTGTTTAATGGGAACCAAGTTTTTGTTGGGGATGATGAGAAAGTTTTGGATATGAATAGTGGTAATGGTTGCACAACACTGTGAATGTATTTAATGCCATGGAATTGTACACTTATAAATGGTTAAAATGATAAGTACTACATTATGTATATTTTACCACAATAAAATTTTTTAATTAAAAGGCTTAACCATATCAAGTAATGGCAACAGGGATTTTCTCCCACATTGTTGGCTGGAATGTAAAATGGCACAACCGCTTTGGACAATATTTTGGCAGTTTCTTGTAAAGTTGAACATGCACTTACCATATGACCCAGCCATTCTACTTCTAGGTATTTACCCAAGAGAAATGAAAACATGTATTTACAAAGACGTGTATATTTTATTTGTGATAGCCAAAAACTGGAAACAAACCAAATGTCCATCGACACATGAATGAATAAACAAATATGGTACATCCATACAATGGAATACTACTCAGTAATAAAAAAGAATGAAACACTGATTCACACAGCAACATGAATTGGTCTCAAAATAATATGCTGAGAGAAGGCAGACAGAAAAAGAGTGTACGCTGTATGATCCCATGCAAATAAAATCTAGAAGATGCAAACCAATGTATGGTGACAGAAAGCAGGTCAGTAGTGGCCTGGGGATGAGAGTCGGGGCTGGGGGAGAGACTGAAAAGGTGCAGGAGTACACTTTTGTGGGTGATGAGTATGGTCATTATCTTGATTGTGGTGATTCTTTCACATGTATGTCAAAACTAATCACATTGTACATTTTAAACATGTGCAGTATATTCTAAGCCAATTAATCCTCAATAGAGCTGTTCAAAAAATGAATGTGAAGAGGCAATTTAAAATTGTCTTTTGCTAATCTAAAAAAACGGCCAGAATTTTCTATTATCTATTCCTTTCCCAATCCCATCTTCAAGGTTTGCAAACCATTATTCTGAGCTCTCAACAGTACTCCATTCCCAGTTAAAACAGTTTTATCCTACCACCTCTTCTTCTGGGGCTATATATAAGATGTATATCTCCCAATTCAGAATCCCCATTCAGGAAAGGAATTCCAGTTTGCTATCACAGATACACCAGATCCTACAGGGAAAACCAACTGAAGATACCAAAAGGAAAGAGCTGCAAGGAAGTCTCACGCTGAAGGGGGTGATAATCTTTAAGACATACGTCTCCTACGGGCTGTTCAAAGTTAATAAGCAGAACTGCAACGTAAAAAAATAAATGGATATCCTCCTATACACTCTTGGAAGAAGACACTTCTGTCAAATTTACCTAAAGTTCAACTTCACCCTCTAACAATAGTAGCAACCAGTGCTTCAAACCCTCTCAAATTACCCGTAGAACGTTTCTGAAAGACATTTTCCCAGTATTTCTCAACATTCTCCACCAAGGTAAGCATCAGTGACAGAGGAGAGTGAATTCACCCGGGGTCCCAGCAGCACCACTGGAACTGAAATTACATCGACATGTTGATTTATCTTCACCAACTCATATACATTTTACACTCTGTTCTTCATTATTTATCAAATATAAAAGTGGTATCTTAAATAATTTACAATCCAGTAAAACTGATCCTCCAGGAAGATGTGCTTGCCATGTTACCCATGGCTTTGAGTAGCTGGTGTGGGACACTGTGCTGGGATGGTTTGAATGTGTGGATTTCCTATTTCCTCAGCGTCACAATTCTAATAAGTTACTAATTTCTCAGAAAATTACAGCAAAAAGTGACTGGTCACAGCAAGGAGGGAGGCAGATAAGATATAAAGCTAGACTCTAGAACTAAGAGCATGTATGCAGAAGCAAGGAGATGTTCATCAAATTGGTTTTCAGGTGATCACCAGAATCTACAAAATTCAGATTACCACCACTAACATTTACTTTAAGCCTGGAACCATGCCGAGCACATTACCACACTTTGCAAATAAGAGTTCTAGAGGGATAACTTACCTAAGGTCACAGAGAAAGGGGCGAGAGTTGAGATTCAAACAAAGGCAATGAGCACGCTCAACCACTGAGGTTCTGCCGTCTCGATCACTAACTTCCAAGAATGTTAAATTATGTCTGATATAGTTTGTTTAGGGGATGGGTGAGTGGAATAAAGTCTAGAAGTGTTTCTGGACAAATTAAAGGTCCGCTCAATTGAAAGGAGAAAACTCCGGTCCAGTTGAGTAAGTTCAGTTATGAGACACTTCTAACTCCTTGATGATGCTAAGAGATGAATCATTATCAAAACTGATTTGTGTAGTTTGAAGATTGTAAGTAGAGTATCTGTATATTCTGGCTTGCCTGGGACAATCCCAGTCTGTACCTGTTGCCCGATGGAATTATTAATAGGTGACCCTGTCACTCTCAAAAGTGTTCTGGTTTAGACAGTAAGTTTTACGGTCATCCAAACTATAAACAATAACTGATTAAATTAAGGAGAGGAATGATATGGGTCTGGGGTATGGAACAGCTGCTAGTCCTAGAAAGAAGTATTAATGTGGAAGAGAAGAGATGGGGCGGGGTGGGGGGGAGCTAGCTAGGCAGGGTTAGGCCTATATACACAAATTGCTCTAAAAGAACAAGGCCCAGGCACCTCGCCTGTGCGGAATCCTGAAGGAAAATGCACTTCCCTCCCAGCTGTCTTCCCCACACCCCATCCCCAGTCCTTGTTCCTTTCATTTCAGCAATATTTCAATATTAAGGTATGTTTCCTACTGGGGGAAAAGGAAAGAATAAACATCCAGACCAATTATCTATGTGTAAGCAAACCTATGTTCAATTCTTTTTTTTTTTTTTTTGTCTGTGTTGGGTCTTTGTTGCTGTGCACAGGATTTCTCTAGTTGCGGCGAGCGGGGGCTACTCTTCATTGTGGAGCACGGGCTCTAGGCGTGCGGGCTCCAGTAGTTGTGGCACGTGGGCCCTAGAGTGCGCGGGCTTCAGTAGTTGTGGCGCACGGGTTCAGCAGTGGCAGCGCACGGGCCCTAGAGTGTGTGGGCTTCAGTAGTTGCAGCACGTGGGTTCAGTAGTTGTGGCTCACGGGCTCTAGAGCGCAGGCTCAGTAGTTGTGGCGCACAGGCTTAGTTGCTCCGTGGCATGTGGGATCTTCCTGGGCCAGGGCTGGAACCCGTGTCCCCTGAATTGGCAGACAGATTCTTAACCACTGAGCCACCAGGGAAGTCCCCCTATGTGCAATTCTTATTTCTTGGGTGAGAGATTGATTACCCAGCTGAAAGAAGTTAGGATTTGCAAACTCTATGCTTGACTCAGGTCAGAAATAGGAAGGGAGAGAGGGTGAGGAATGCTTTCCTCTTAATATTTCTTTCCATGTTTCAGTCTATTCCATTTTATGGAAAACAGAAATATGGGAGCACTGACGCTTCTGGGGACCCTTTTCCTCGACAACTGATGAGGTTACTCCTACTTGCCAACTTGAGAGAAGCTTGCGGCTTCCCTTTAAGGGCTGCTCCTACTGGTTAATTTGAATTACAAGAATCTCCTTTGAAAGAGGGGCTCAGTGTTAAAACACTTTCTTTACACACATAAATTTCTTTTTGATTTGAATCACTGAAAAATCAGATTGTGTTGTGTCATTCCTGTATTCTAAGAGTTGTACCCCTGGTTAAAAAAAAACAAACAAACAAACAGAAAAAACCTGAGCTGGTTGCACACCACCTCTTCAGGTGTATTCTAGTAGGGGGTGAGGGCAAGGCTCCTAGGTAATTTCACTACACCTCCCTCCACCTACTTGAAAATCTCTAATAATTGCTGTATGTCTTTAAAAGGAGGGGAGCTTTCTTCCCGTCTTTTCCTGACCTCCCGGGAGGAAAAAGGTCAGATTTCTGCCTTTTCTTAGTGATGTATATCTCTGCTTTTCAAAGTATTTATGTGTCTCTTTTAGTTAAAAAAAAAATAAAATCCCTTTTCCAGTCAATAGGGAAACCAAACTAAGCAAGTTTCAGGAGGTATTTTCATTTCAGGAAGCGAGTTTCAGAAGACACTTGTGATTCTGCTACTGAACTCAGCTCTTCTGCGTTACCAGGGCACGAGGAAAAGGAATGAAAAAGAAACAGCTAACATTGCAAAGAGGGCCTGAGTTGTGGAAAGTATTCCTGTACACCCTCCAGATTTGTGAACATCTTCAAGATTCTAAAGTACTGTTTGAAATTCTATCACCAAGTCATCAGTGTAAAGTAGTCTAGTGACCAGACTAAGGCTGACGAGGTCGTGACCTGCCAAATGCTCGTGGACGAGATTTTTTTTTTTTTTTTTAACACACAAGAGAGTTCTGATAACAAAGCTGCCAGGCTGTTGCCTATGTTTGTCCACACAGACATCATGGCAAATAAGCTGGCTGTGACCCAGTGGTACATAAACGTCCTTTAGTTCCGAAGACCTGGGAAATGAATTGAGGTAACAGTCGAGACGCCTGAGTTCTAGCCTAGCTATGATAATTATTAGTTCTGTGACTTTGAGCAAGTCACTTAATTTCCCAGGGTCTCAATTTCCTCACTCCGAAGAGCAAGGGGTCTGAATTCCGAGGGCCCTCCTTGCCCTAAACTGTGTGAGCCTGCCGCTGCTGCTTGCGGACATCTGGAGCGCCGCGGTGCACAGGTGTCAGACCACATCTCACTCGGGTCTCAGGACAGCCAGCGAGGTCACCCAAGAGCAGGAAGGTGGCCCAGGGCTAATGGGAGAACAGCCTGAGAGCTGGTCCAGCGGCCACCATTCTCATTTGAAAACAGGTGGGGGGCGGGGGGCGGGAGGGAAGGGGAAAGGGGAAAGGCAGCCAAGCTGCCAGAGCAGCTGTGCCCAATATAATATCTATACTAGACAGATGTCCCTAAATATGGTGTGTGTTCATGACCTTCTAAATAGAAGCGTTTCCAGGAGAGAGTGGAGGAGAGGGTAAGACTACTTAAAAGTTAATAGTATATGCATTTATGAAATAAAATTCCTAACCTCAGGATATGTCAGGGAAACTACACTGAAGAAAAGATCCTCATAACCTTTAATGGAGGTTAAATTTTAATGCAAATATATAGCCCCACATCCCCGAGTGGTGGCCCTTTATCTTTTTGTGTGCTTATTGGTGGTGAGGCGGCAGAAGGGAGGGTTTGGAGTAATATTAGATACTGTTCACTGGGCACTACATACATGCCCATCAAATACTGACCTCAGGGCCAGGCTCTGGGTGGGAGATGGCAGGTGCAGATGTCAGCGGGACAGCCACTGTCCCTGCCCGCACGGAGTTTATAACAGATCCCTGAACCCTCACAGCAGATGAGGAAGCAGGCTCAGGCCAGCTCCATGACACGTCCAAGGTCACACAGCTGCTAAGTGGAGGGCCAGGGTTTGAATCAAGGTCTGTACATAATAACCACAAGACTGTGTTACTCAGTACTGCCAAACTGGAAAGAGATTGTGGATCTAAAATTCTGTTTCCATTCTTCTGTTTAGTTTTTTGAGGGAACATCTTTTTAAAAGTTAAGATGATTTTGCCTAACGATAGCAACTTTGTAGTATTTGTTTTCTAGGAATATATCAATTACTCTTGAGTACAAATACATGAATAGAAGATGAATATGTGAACAAAATTTAAATATAAACAGAGAAATGAACTGTATTCAATAAATGTATCTGCAAAACAACATGAAATTGACTTAAGAAGAGCCTGAATTGAAATCAACTTCTGAGAACCCAACTTCCTAGATAATTCTAGGCTGGGGATTCTCTCTTTTTTTTGTACACCATGGGTGATTCCTTTGAAATACATCTCATCTGAGAGATTACGTGCCCACAGTACGTCCTTTAAGACTCCAGGATCTAGTGCAGATTCAGGGTCCAACCTATCTTTTGGGGTAACTGCCCTCTCACCCCACTCTTCACCCAGCCACCCGGAGCTTCCTGCAGTTTCCACCTGCCGGTTTCATACTCCTGTACCTCTGCTCACTTGACATCCTTCTAATCTCAGTTCTAATGTCATCTCCTTTATGGTATCTTTCTTGGTTTTTCTACTCACCCCCAGGAGAAATGAATTTCTCTTTTCTTTGTGCCCCACTGTGGCTTAGATCATCACGGCATCTGTAACATTTTATTGCTGATTTGACTTTACCTCACCCAGACCATAAGCCCCTTGGGGGCAGAATTGAGTTTTCTTTCTTCTGTATCATCCAGTGCCTGGCATATAATAGATCCCTAATAAGTGTTTTTTCAACTAATGTATGTTTGTGAACTGTATTACTATTCTTAGATTGCTTATTATAACCTGATTAATATAGACCAGTCTTGCTCAAAGTATAGTCCTCGGTGAATTAGCAAGACACTTGTTTAAAGGCAGATTCCTGTACCTCATCCCAGACACAATAAATCAGGCCTCCTGGAGTCTGGCTGAATGCAGCCAGGGTGGGGAAGACGAGGGGTTACCATATTTGTGGGCAACACAGCCCCAGGCCTCTTGCCCTGTCTACGTCTCTAACTAGCTGTGGAGCTTAAACTTCAATTTTCTCATCTTAAGTCAGATGTCTAGAAATCATCCCTTTCACCTCTAAAACTCCATACAGCATCAGTCCCAATTCTCAGGTATACAGATTAAATTAGAATGATACAGAAAGGACCAGCATGGCCTTAAACTAAGCTGACAAGAAAATTCACAAAGTGTCCAGTTCTTTTGGTCAGGTGTCTTGGTGCCAAGGAAAAAGCACTGGCTTTGGATCAAGAAGCCCAGGGTCCTAGCTGCATGAATCAGACAGCACAGGCCTTTGTCTCCCTGCAGGGCTAGTGACCAAGCTCTGGCAGGTGGCATGTGGCAGGCTCTCAAATGCTGGCTCCTCCCTATGGCTCCTCTTCCCATCCTTACCCCAGGTTCCTTCCCTTTGCCAAATACTCACTTGCTTAACTACCACAGAAGGAAGACGCTATGTTATTAGAGACTTCATAGTTTGTTAGAGGTAGAAAAACTTCAGGGTGTATGCTAAAAATACCAGGAGAGGAAAAAGTCCTTCATAAGGTACACCGGAAGTTTAGGAACAGTTAGAGGCGGGCTTTAGTTTTGGACTTCCGGACAGAAGTCTTGTTCAGTTATTTACTAGATGATTAACGGGGAATTTACTCTTTGCACTGAACTTCTTACTAGTAAAATGGGAAGAGCAGTACTTCTCCCAGATTTCCTTTTCATTTAACGTTTACATTGTGCTTACATATGCCAAGGGCTGTACCAAATGTTCACTCATCTAATCCTCATAACAACTCTGACCTAGGGTGGATACTGAGGTAGAGAGAGATCAAGTGACTTGCTGGTAAGTATACAACCAGGAACCAGTGGAGGGAGGCAGGTGTCTCTCAATGTGGCGCAGGTTAGTTTTAGCAAGTTCCTGGGCTCTGGTCAGCCCTCGGCCTAGTGCGCCTAATCCATCTATCAGACGCTATTGATATGGAAATGGCCATCCCCAGGTGTCACACCAGGCAGCTGGGCTTCATTTGTAATTGCAGCTGAATGTAATTAGTTCTCTTTCAGAGTTCAAATATATTCTAGGAAACAGACACTTATTATCTAATGATGAAGATTGACCAATGGGAAATAAACACAAATAAAGCTTCCAGAAGCATCTGAAGCACAGGTGTGGACTCTCAATTTACCATTAGCAACCCCAAATTCAAGCAGCTGTTGCACACATGTATTTCAGATCAAATGCTCTACCACTGAAAATTTTGGATACCTTTCCCCTTTGTCAGAGAAAATTGATTAGGGTGGGTGGGGGGGAACGACTTCTTTTGGGAAGCAGTGGTGTGGTGGGTAGCAGCGTGGACTTTGCATTTAGACTTCAATTTGAATCCCGCCTCTCCCCTTACAAGCCATGTGACAACTTCCTTAAATTGCAGCTAAGTGGCCCTGTCGGTGGGTACCACTCTCTACCTTTCACAGCTCGGTCAGGATGAAATGAGAATACACGTGAATCCATAAGCACAGTGTCTGGCACACAGCAAGCATATAAAGTAGCTACTTTAATTTCTATTGTTACTATTACTAATACTGTAAAAATTGACCCTTGAATAACATGGGTTTGAACTGCCCAGATCCATATACACGGATTTTTTCCCACTAAATATGTACTACAGTACTACACGATCCACAGGTGATTGAATCCAAGGATGCAGAACCACGGATATGGAGGGCCGACTATACATTTACACGTGGACTTTCCACTGCATGGAGGGTGTGTGCCTCTAACCTCCGAGTTGTTCATGGGTCAACTGTATTATAGTTTTCTGCAGATCTGTTTAGTGAAAACTTAACATTACAAATTTTGTTTTTATTCTAAAGAAGATGTGCACAAAAGCTATGCTCTTTGTTTCACTGTTTCAGCCACATTATGTTTCCAGAATGCATAAAGCCTTTTCATGTGCATTATTTAATTTAAGCCTCAGCACGACCTTGGAAGGTAAATACCATCGCTCCCCATTTCACAGGTTAGCAAACACAAGCTCAAAGAGGACAAGTAACTGGCCCGAGGTCAAATATACCAAGTGCCAAAATTTTAGTCCTGAACTCACCTGAGTTTCCGCCCCACCATATTTTAACCTTACAGCTCCAGAGAGGTATCTCCTTCAATAGTCCCCATTTGTCCTGATTCTCCTGAAGAACTCCACTCCACATCTACCAGTCAGCAATCAGCATTCTACTGGGAGCAAGAGTAGAATGAGTGCTATCAGCATGGATCCCTGTTTTTATCCCCCAATGGCTGATAATTCATTTCTGCCCTTAAACATCCTGTTGATCAAACTGTCTGATTTAGCCAGAAGCAGCCCCTTCAAGCTGACCTCTGTGTCCCTGTGACCTGCTCCCACCAGTTTTCTCTTTTAAAAATAACTCATTTTAAAATCAGCTGTTCTTTTTCGTGTTTAAAAGCTGTTAAGTTTGATGTTTCAAAAGCGTTTACCCACAACTGTTTCCTAACTTGACCATCGTACTTAAATACCTGTCCGGGTACACCACCATAACCTGGAGACACTTTTTAGATGCTCAAAGAAAGGGTACTGTCACAAAAAATACTGCTGAATCTGCTACAGAGCTGGTCAGATGTTAACTGTCAGGAATTTATAGGGAAACATACAGGAGAAAACATACAAGGGAATTCCACTCTGTTGTCATATATATGTTTACTTTTAGTTTACAAAAAGCTGCCCAAATACCACTCAAAAAAAAAAAAAAAAAAATCACAGGCTGGAGGCTTCCCTGGTGGCGCAGTGGTTAAGAATCCGCCTGCCAATGCAGGGGACACAGGTTCAAGCCCTGGTCTGGGAAGATCCCACATGCCGTGGAGCAACTAAGCCCGTGCGCCACAACTACTGAGCCTGTGCTCTAGAGCCCGTGAGCCACAACTACTGAGCCCTTGCGCCGCAACTACTAAAGCCCGTGAGCCCTAGAGCCCGTGCTCTGCAACGAGAAGCCACGGCATTGAGAAGCCCGCGCACCGCAACGAAGAGCAGCCGCCGCTCGCCGCAACTAGAGAGAGCCCGCGCGCGGCAACGAAGACCCAGCGCAGCCAAAAATAAATAAATAAATACATTTATATATTAAGAAGAAAATCACAGGCTCTCCTTTTGCCTTATTCTGACTGACGATCCCATACAGGAGCAAGTGGGAGGTGGTCAGGTGACGCAGGACTACGTAAGCCAGACACTCGCGCTTAGACAGGAAATGGCTCGTTCCGTGTGAGAGCGGGGAACTGAGAACAGCGGCATCTGGGAGAGCTGTTTTAGAGCTGACGTAGCGATGCAGTAGTACGTAAACCTCTTCTTCCGCTGTAAGGGCTGCTAAAATGCCAGCGTGTAAAACCGACCATTTAAAGAACCGGGGGAAAAAGTGCCAAACAGTCCTTTGTGGACCTAAATCTCTTTATTTAAACATAGTCTCTGTTTCCAGATTCTCCCTCTTTTCTCGGGGAGGTTACCGTTACTTCTAGTTACACAACCCACGTGGCTCGCAGCACAGCTGTCCCCAGCCCTGCTGGCACCAGGGGCCAGTTTTGCGGAGGACAGTTCTTCCATGGACGGCGGGTGGGGGGATGATTCAGGCGGCAAAGAGAGCGGTGGGGAGCGACGGGGCAGAGGAAGCCTCGCTCGCCCGCTGCTCGCTCACCTCCTGCCGCGCGGCCGGTTCCTAACAGGCCTCGGACCGCGGCTCACGGCCCGGGGGCTGGGGACCCTGCACTGCAGTTTTATGAGGAGCCGACTGGATGGAGCGTTACGGGCAGGCTTCGGTGCTAAAGGTCATGCGAATGGAGAAGTCCAGCTGAGGCACCGGTAGTTAGGTAAGTGAAATGGGTAAGTGGCAAGTTCGGCGTTACCTCCCCATCTCCCACCCACGGGGAAGAACTGCTGCTGACACGGTGGAAGCCCAGCCCAGACTAAACGCAGGGGAAGCAAGTCTGCAGCCTTTCAAACGAGTCCTGAGACCAGTATCTGAGAGCAATGAATCCCCAGCCAAGCTGGCAAATCAACAAAATTTGGGGTTTTTTTAGTCCTCCCCTTCTCCAGGCCCTCTGCGATTTTTAACACAGTGCTCAGGGTAGCCTCCAGCTGCCCCAAGTCCCCCAGCTCTGCTCTTTAAAATAAATAAGTATCCACTCTGTTTCCCCATCTCCTCCCCAAACAAATCTCCTTTTTCCAAATAACAGGGCAGAGGTCTGATGATTTGGCTAATTCATGATTATTAGGCATGATGCTGGGTCTTTCAAGAGAATAGCTGCACCTCAAAGTGGAAAAAGACAAGGGGAAGGGACATACATTTTGGGAAAGAAATGCCCAGGCTTTTCCTTGAGCCTTTGAACAGCTAGTACCAAGGAGGCTGAAAGTAAAACCGAGAAACTCAGTCTGAGATCATTACAAAAGCCAACTTCCCCTCCATTTCTCTCACTTTTCGTGTCTGTCAAGAGCCTAGGGCACTGCCAACCTGGGGCAAGTCACCTGTGGCTCCCCACCACAGTCACCCAGAACGTTCCCAGACCGACAAGACATCACTGTTTGAGGATTTTCCACACGTGGGGGGGGGGGGGGGATACAAAGCCAAAAAGCAGTACTCGCAGGTCTCAATGTTATTTCACCCAAAGCTAGTCCTGGAAGCTATTAGCCAGGCTTTCCCTTTTGATTTGAAACATTATTTCCACACAATTGCAATCAGTGAACTACTTTATTACCACAAATGTTTTCCTGTCGTTTTCAAAATGGCTTTTTCATCAGCCATGGTTTTGTGTGTGTGTGCTTTGTTTTTAACAGCTGCCAGCCGGCTAGTGTTCCTTCAGCCCTATAAACTAGCAGGGGCAGAGAGAAGAGTGCTGAGCTTTAAGGGAATCCAAGAGGTCTGAAAATATCTCCTCTTGCCCACCTAATGTTGCAGAGGTAGAAAAGGAATGAAGTGGGGGATAATGGTCAGGAAAGCAAAAGTATGAGCAAGATACTTTGTATAACCTATGAAGTATGGTCTTAAAATTTCAGATTGGAGTAGACCTGGCAAGAGAAGAATGCTACCCAGAAACAAATCACAGAATTATGGCCTCCATGTCTGCGTCAACTTATGAAATTTATGTACTTCTACAATTTATGTAAAAGTTAACATACAGTAACTGCTAAAACTTACCATGTGTTCATCAATTAATAAATAACACAAAACCAGTTGCCCAAATCATGCACTAGGAACAGTTGCTCGGGGGAAAAAAAAGATGGGAATAATAAACTTCACATTTTGCCTTGGATTTGAGAAAATGGAATCCACTAAGAGATCTGGGTATAAAATCCCACACATGATTACATTACTTCAGGTTTCTAATAATATTTGAGATGACAGTGATGAAATTATCGAACACAAGCCAAATGCCAACGATAATATTTGGGAAATAAGTTCAACATCTAAACTCCACGTCCACTTGGCTGTCTGTCCCTTGAACTCGGACGGAAGCAAAAGTAGTAACCAAATGCTCTTGCAAAACAAAACTTCCACATGGACGGGAGAACGGGGCCCTGAGTGGACTATGGAAAAGCAATTGTAAAGTCAGGGGACATTGCCCTCGCCCCAAGGATCCCTCCTGCAGGAAGTCTCTGCAAACTGCCTCAGTGGCTCTATCCTCCACCCACCCTCAGGCACAAATGTTCTGAACTACCTTTGACAGCTTTCAAAGCCTTCTTCCTTCTTTTCAATGTCATACACATCTCTCTCCCACACCAAAAGTAGGAGAGAACCATCCAGACTAGGATCACAGACTTAACGTAACGATGCACAGCAGTACATCTGTATCATAGTGAGTCATGGGACGCACATGTGCTAATTTTCCTCTTAGTCTTGACCTGCCTTTTGAATTTGTTTTCCCTGGCCTACCTTATTAGTTATACTTTCTACTTTACTGGAAGTCTTCTTATAAACCAAGTTAAATCCTTTGTACAATGAAATATACTACATACTTATATAACTGAACCACCACACAGGCTGGAACACAACGTCCAGACGCGCTGGAGTCCAGTGAGCTTTTCTGTGGCCACTCTCAGGCTTGTAAGAGTTGGCTGCATCTCCCGTCCACGCTTCTATCATTCAATTTAGCACACTGTGCTGTACTCACATGCCCGTCTTTCTCTGGCAGACCCAGTTCCTGAGGAGTTGTACATGGGCCCCAGATGTTTGAGTGAAGAGGAATTTAGATGTAGATGGATGAACACAGGGTGTGATGGTTAATTTTATGTGTCACCCTGACTGGGCTGAGGGATGCTCAGAGAGCTGGTAAAACAATATGTCTGGTTGTGTCTGTGAGGGTATCTCCAGAGGAGATAAGCACTTGAATTGGTAGACTGAGTAAGGAAGATCACCCTCACCACTGTAAGTGGACATGACCCAATTGCTGAGCACCTGAACAGAACAAAAAGGCTGGATCACCTGTCTTCTCCTGCCCTTGGATACGGTGCTCCTGGTTCCCAGGCCTTTGGACTAAGACTGGGACTTCCACTATCAGACTTCCTGGTTCTACAGCTTGCAGACAGCAGATCATAGGACCTCGCGGCCTCCATACTCATACGAGCCAGCTCCCATAATAAATCTATAATATATAATAGACTTTTTTTTTTTTTTTGGCTGGGCTGTGAGGCTTGTAGGATCTTAGTTCCCCGACCAGGGATTGAACCCAGGCCCTCAGCAGGGAAAGCGCCGAGTCCTAACCACTGGACCGCCAGGGAAGTCCCAATAGTAGACTTATTAACAGGATAATTAATAAATTAATTTAAATTTAATAGGATCCTATTAAATATATAGGATCTAGGTATATTATATATATATATAACATATAAGATCTATATATATAATATATATGTGTGTATATGTATATATGTATATAGATAGATGGATCAATTGATCCTATTGGTTCTGTTTCTCTGGAGAATTCTGACTATAATATACAGGTCATAATGCTTTAATTTTTATAGTTGATATTGTTGCTAATTAATCCTAAATCTTCAAAACACTCGTCACCATTGTATCCTGGTATCTGGTTTACAGCTTCAGTCACCAGACTCCTAGATACAGCCACTCAGATAAACTTGAAGGAAAAGTCAATACGTCCCCCCACCCATCACCATCCTCCGAATGGATGTACTCATACAAAGACTTAAAAAAAAAAGGCACTTTAATTAGATAGAGGTTTTTGTCATCATCGGCTCATGTAAAAACACATTCACAACATGAAGACACACATTAAAATTTTTTGATTTTAATTTTTTAAGTATTAATTTTATTAAATCTTGATCCTTGAGTATATGTCTGTCTAATATTCTGTGTGACAATATAAAGTACTCACAGAGCACCTCTGCTACATGCCAAAACACAATGGTTGTCGAGGAAAAGCACTCAATGTGACTGAGTCGTGAGCTGCACTAGCTGCTTTTTCAGGGAATCACCATTTTTAAAATTCAAATAATGGCAGATTCACAGGCAGCTGTAAGAAGTAACAGAGAAATCCTGCCTACCCTCTTACCCAGTTCCCTCAAACGGTAACATCCTGCAAAACTATAGAACGGCATCACAATCACGACACTGACACTGACACAGCCAAGACACGGAACGCTTCCATCAACCCAAGGGTCCCTCCCCCATGTTGCCCTTTTACAGCCACACCCACTCCCCTCCTGCCCCCAGCAACCACCAACTCATTCTCCATTTCTATGATTTTAAGGCCTTCTTCTTAAGGTAAAATTTACCAAGCCAGGAATTACCTGGCGACCGAGGCAGCCAAAGGGGCAAAACTTGCATTCGGTCAACAGGTGAAGAGGATTTTAGGTGTATTTTCAACAGCTGGGAGCCATGCTGCTGAAAATGGAAGAAGCACCAGGAAGTGAACAGCAGGGTGTTACTTTAAAGATCAAACTGAAGTCTCAGAATTTCAAGCTCAGGATCAATATGGCCTCGCAAGTGGATGAAGTTCAAAGTACAGAAGATAATTCTCAGGAACCATGTGAAAAACATTAAAAAAAAAAAAAAAAAAAGGCCAAATGACAGGAAGTCTTCATGAAGACATTTTAATGGCGGCAGATAGCAACTGAATAGCCTTCTCATACCACACTGAGATGACTGACTTGACCCTGTCAGCATTTGCTTTGGTAAAGAAAAAGAAAACCGCCATTTAACCCAACCACTAATAAGTAGCCTGGACTCTAAAGGCTACCAAAAGTCCAAGTAAACAGTCACCTGTTACATCATCAGCAGGGGCACAGTCTTCAGAAACTGTACAAACAAACTTCCTCTTTCCTATAACTATCCACACACTTGCAGAAAAAGAAATTCTTACCACTTTCTACTTTCCCAAAGATGCATTTTTCAGTAATTGGCAAGGTACTTACTACCTTTCACCAAAAGGAAGGTTTGTCCCTCTCACACTCTCTCCCATCATTGCCTATGATGAACACAAGTTGTTGCAAAGTGTTTCTGTAACTTTCGGGTTTTTCCCCACCACAATGTTTAGACTCTTCTATTTATAACAAAATTAATGGCACAGGTTAAAGAAAAACTACGTTTACTTAAATCCATTAAAATTATTTTTGGTCAAAGAAACAGAGATAGTAAAAGATACCCCAAAGAACAATTATAAAACTTCCACTGGGCCAAACAACAAAGCATTCCTTTCTCCCCTCACTCCTCCACTCCCTTAAAGACACCTTTATCACATTGTATCAGAATGCTAATCTTAATGAATATCAGCAGGAAGGGAAATTCTGGAAAGAGCAAGTCAGTTTCATACCCCTAACAAGATGCAAAGTTCAAAATGATGAAGGATTTCAAACTGTAACTCATTAGCATCTCTTTTCAATAAGAGACTTCATCTAGTCAGCTGGACTTGACCTGCCTGGATACCTTAAACCAGTGGTTCTCACACGTTAGCCTGAATCAGAATATCACCTGGAGAGTTTGTCGAAACAGATTGCTGGCTCCATCCCCAAAGTTTGATTCAGCAGGCCTGTGCAAGGATCTAAAAATATTCGTTTCCCCCGAGTTCCCAGGTGATGCTGGCGCTGCTGGTCTGAGGGCCACACACTTGGAAAACCACTGCTCTAAATCTAGAGACTCCCAATTGCGGCTGAATTTTTCTCTAGAGATCCCCGAAGGGGCCTTAGCAGAAAATAACAAGTTTGGGAGACCTGACTATCTTATGCTTAAACTGTTAAATTGCTCTTTGAAATACTTTATGTGAGGTAAAATAGTTACAGAGTTCAAAGTTAATTCAGTGTTGAGCTGCGTGTCCACAGCTTAGACTTCCAGACCCCTTTTTTCCTATTTCACGGAAACAATAACCAGGTATGCGCTCCAAGCTGCATTACAGAGGGAAAATGCCTACTTAACTCTGGGATTGTGAGGGGCTGAGGCCCCGCTGCACTTGGATTTAGAGGGGCTTCTCCCCATGAGGTGCAGGGGCTGCTTCACGGTGGTCTCCGGGAAGAAGTCCAGTTACTCTTATTCCCACCATATTTTCACTTTACAATATAAAAAATATAAGGAAAATCCTGATATGTTCAAATTCAACAGATATTGGCCTCACGGTTTTTGAGAACTGGTCTATGCATGGCTGCTCACCAGATTCTTGGCTAAAGGGGAGGACGGAATGATACTCGTGGAGTCTCAGAATGCCCTATTTTAGCTGGTTTTCCACCTCCTCCCTATCAAGCCTTTTACATGTAAATTATTAAGAGCGACCAAATCACCTCAGCCTTAACTTTTAAAAAAGCCTTTCCATCTTAGGTCAGATAGTAATGGCAATGAAATGAACACGAAAGGGAAGATGATGGTTGGAGGACCTAAACAAATTGAAAGCTCATCTTTAGCAAACAAAAAGACAACACAGAGAAATTAAAAGAAGTATTTTCATTTAACAGCAAAAATGTATTTAACCATGCTCACTACTAAATGTAGAGATGTTAATAATAAACATGGTCCTTGCCATTATGAAGCTTGATTTACTATCCTGCAAGGAAGACTAACAATGGTAAATGTAAGTGTGAAGAACATCAGGAAGAAATTCAAATTGCTATGGGAAACACAGACAGGCCTGGGGGGGCGGGGCGGGGCAGGGGGAGGAGGTATCAACAAAGGCTTCTCAGCAAAGTCGGCCTCCATTAAGCTTAGGCCTGAAGGATAAAGAAGAGTGAACTAGGCAAAGAGGGAGGAGAAACGAGGTAGAGAGGAAGAGTGCACTGAGTGTCCCCATATGACCCAAGCACACGAAGCATGGAAGGTGGGAAAAGAAGCTGGCGAGGTAGGTGAAGACCAGAACACAGAGCTGTGCGTAAGAGCAATGGGAAGCAGGAAGATTACATGGCCATGGTGTGCATCTTCAAAGAACACTCTCTGTAGTGCGCTGGTCCCCAACGGCTGCAGCGTAAGATGAAACGGAGCAGAGTGGAGGAAGGGGTGGCCGGAGAAAATGTAGCCACAGTGTTTTCTCAATACTGAACCTTGGCTGTCTGACACACAGGTCACTTAATTTATAGGGACCTCAGTTTTACCATTTGTGAAGTGGGATTAGAATCTTCCCTGTGTACCTCTTAAAGTTACTATGGGGATCTAAAAACCATGTACCTAAGCAATCCTGTTTGTACATATTACATGCTAAAATTTACGTCACAGTGGGTGTGACAAGCAGTAAAGAATGTCTAGATTAGAACAAGGAGAATTCAGCAAGATGGCTGGAAAAAAGCAAGTATAGTCCTGGCCATAAACAACTGTAACAAGATGTGACTTTTAAAAGGATACAATAGGGTTTCCCTGGTGGCGCAGTGGTTGAGAATCTGCCTGCCAATGCAGGGGACACGGGTTCGAGCCCTGGTCTGGGAAGATCCCACATGCCGCGGAGCAACTAGGCCCGTGAGCCACAACTACTGAGCCTGCGCGTCCGGAGCCTGTGCTCCGCAACAAGAGAGGCCGCGATAGTGAGAGGCCCGCGCACCGCGATGAAGAGTGGCCCCCACTTGCCACAACTAGAGAAAGCCCTCGCACAGAAATGAAGACCCAAGACAGCCAAAAAAATAAATAAATAAAATAAAAATTAGTAAAAAAAAAAAAAGTTAAAAGGATACAATAAAACCCAGTTACCTAGAAATAAATCTAAGAAAAGATGTGCAAGAACTTTATGGAAGAAACTTAAGAGACCTAAATAAATTTAGAAAAATACTGCGCTCAGGAGGAGAACTATGTCAATCCTTCCCCAAATGAAATCAATGAAATTCCAATAAAATCTCCAGAGGATTTTTCACAGGCCTGACAAGGTAATCCTAAAGTGTGTAATATAGAAATCACAAATCAATGATGTTGAATGAATATAGCAACTTGTAGAAGGATACTCCAATATCATTATATAATACCTTTAAATATACAAAATTGACAGTACATACTGTCAAGGATTCAAACACATACAGAATTGCTGTATAAAAGCATGCATGGGAATGATGAACTTCAAATTTAACCATCAAATTCAGGACAGTAGTTACTGAAGGCAACTGGGTGGTGGATAACAAAGATGTTTATTATATTATTCCCTAGTCCTTAAACTCTTCTTAAATATTCCATAAGAAACCAGAATGCCTTTTATTTGAGAGCCATGTTATTACAGGATCTAGCTTAGTAGTTCCCAAACACCAATCCAATAGTTCCCATCAGCCCCACCTGGAGTACTTGTTAAAAACACGGATGACCAGGCTATGCCAGAATCAGAATTTCCGGCGGGGGGAGCCACATGACTCTAACACACAGCCTCATTTGGGAACCCTTGGTAACCACCAGCTATTAATAACTAATCCATCAACAAAACTGGTTCCAATCTGACAATGAGATATTTAAGGTCTTGAGATTGCCTAATCACTTTCCAACTGATGCAACTGTCTAGAATGTGGACTCTAATTTGAGGGTAAAACCAAGTAAATTTTAAAGTATATCCTTTACTGTGCTTCTCCCCCTGCCCACCGGCCAAGGTCATATATGTAAAACCTAAGAATATCTTATAAAGTAACAGTATCAAATGATTCCACAGCAGAACATAATTCCTTCATATCCTCTACAGGGAATACGCCATAGCGAAATTCCACTGGAGGTGATAAAAATTGCTATTTTTAAGGATAAAGTGATTCAAGTCACTGGCAACTGCCCTCAAGTAGGTAGACGGCAACGCCATGCTTCTTTCCTTTCCTGATTTTCTTCCCTCACAATAAAATCATAGCTAAATTTGTCTAGAGAAATGCACAGAGCCAAAGGGAAACATAAAGAATAAATTTAGAAAGAAAACAATTTATTACAAGTTAGAGGTATTAGTACCGGGATAACAGGTTTCACAGCCCTGCTCCTAAGAAATAAGGTTAACTAGAGACTACACTGTTAGAACGTATGACATATTCAAGGGCGGACAAACGTACCTTTTCCCCTAATATTTGAAAATTACAACTAAAAACATGGAAAGGAACGATTTTTGAGAAACAATACAAATCTGCTAAACGCATCAACACAAAAGGACTCACTTACCAGGGCTTTCTACTCGCTTATAGTGGTAGGGATTGATGCACACCTCCTTCTGCTTGGAACCAAAAGGAAACTCACAGCATTCCAGTGGTTTTAGTTCATGGTGGCTCTGAAGGTCGGGCCAGCGCCACACACGGCAGTAAATGACGTGAGGCAGCCCCTTCCGGTGGGAAACTTGCAGCCTGCCGTCCAGGGAGCGGGGAATGGTGACACAGTTACTGGGCTGCCCCGGACAGCTCAAGGCCTTTTCCAGTTCCTCCATGGCACCTTTCTTTTTCTTCAGTTTTTTCACCAAAGCGTCAACAGCTTTCTCTGCCCATTTTTCTTCTTCATCACCCTGTTTCCACCCAAGAAGTCTCTTCACAGCTGGACTTGTGAAGGAAAACAAACTTGTCACGTTCATGATGACACCACGTATACTCCTTGTGGATGGAGAAAGAAAGACGTCCCCAAATGTGAAAGGACAGCAGAAGAGGTTTCACTTTATTTACATAGGATTCTCCTTAGCTTCTTCGTGCTGAGGTCCTGAAAAGTAGAAATCACCATTCCTAGTGTTTCCAAAAGTAACCCAAAGTCAGCACCTAGAAAAGAAAAAAGGGAAAAAGATGTTTAAAATCATCTCTAGCACAAAATCACAATTTATTAAACAATTACCATGGGCCAGATACTATTTTAAGCACTTTTATGTATTACACTATGCTATGGGCTGAATTATGTCCCCCCTAAAACTCACGTTGAAGCCCTCAACCCCAGTGTGACTGTATTTGGAGATGGGGCCTCTAAGGAAATAATTAATGTTAAATGAGGTCATGAGGATGGGGCCCTGATCTAATTGGATTGGTGGCCTTATAAGAAGAAGGGAGAGATTTCTCTCTCCCTCCCTACATGTGCACCCACTGAGGAAAGGCCTTCTTCATAGAGAGAAGGCAGCTGTCTGCAAGCCTGGAAGAGAGCCCTCACCAGAAACCAAACTGGCTGGAGCCTTCATCTTGGACTTCCCAGCCTCCAGAACTGTGAGAAATACATTTCTACTGTGTAAGCCACTCGGTCAGTGGTATTTTGTTATGGCAGCCCAAGGAGACTAACACAGTATTTAATCCTTTAAATAATTCTTTCAACTAGGTAATACCATCATTGCCATTTTATAGATCAATAAACTGAGATGCAGGTTTAAAAAGGAGTATGTTACTGTTTACATGAGTTCTGAGATAGAAGCAATACACCCCTTAAAGCAAAAAAAGTTCAAGTTCTCAACAGATATTGTGATGTTTTATATTTAGATTCATTTATAGGCTCTAAGATATATATTTCAAAATACACCTCAATCAACAAAAACTGAAACCAAAAGTAAGAAATAAAAATGCAACAGTCTTAACATCTATTTTTGGTTTGTTCCTCAAGTATGTCTTATGCTATAAAAAGGGTAGTTAGATTTACACTATATAAGTGTAGCAACATTTGAGGGTATTTATTCAGTAAACCAGTAAACAAGCCTATGCCTATGGCCTATCAGGCAAGTAAGGTAGGAAATACACCCCCTACTTTTTCAAATTTGCTTTTTATTGACATGAAAGGAAAGAAGCACGTGAACACATACTGTACCAAATACTTTTGTCAAGTTGTCTCATTTAAACTTTCTAGTTACTCTTCACCAGATAAAAACACAAACAGTGAAAAAGATTAAAGATGGTAACTTTGTACCAAGTCTGGCTAAGATTCAGTAGCAGGTATCAAACCAACCTCCTCCCCAAAATAACTATAAAAGCTGAATAAAATACAAATGAACAAATCAGGGGGAAAAAACCCCAACTTTTTAAAGGTATCAAAGAGCAACCAAAGTACACAGGACATGAGGGGCCAAGATGCTGGAGAGATGTGAAAAGCAATGAGGTAATAAGCTGAACACTCTTCATTGCTTTTCTTCTCAAGGCATTTGCCAATGCCTGTGCTGTGAGTAGCCAAGCAGAAAGAGGCTTAAGAACCAAACAGATTTCAGTAGTCTCATAGTGCTGAGGAGACCAAAAAAAAAAAAAAAAAAGAAAAGAAAAAAGAAAAATGGAGTTGAGGGCCTGGTAAACATACCAGGCTTTCAGTTGAGACCCCTGAAGCGGTATGCCCTAGTGTGCAAGGGCAAAACTGAAACGGACCAGTGTTTACAAACACTGAAACACAGCCTAGAATCATCTTAATACTAGACTGGAACAAGATGATGGGAAAAGAGGAGAGAAAAACTGTGAGAGAGGAAATATTTGTAGATACTGGCCAAAGATTTTCCAAAAGTGACGACAGACGTCTAGCCACAGATTCATGAAGGCCTACAAATCCAAAGAAGGAGAAATAGAAAGGTATCCACAAGTTTTAATGTGTCATATCACAGTATAATTGCTGAAAACCTACCACAAAAATCTTTAAAAAGACACAATACTTTCAAAATGAGTACAATAAGGCTGACAGCTGACATTTCAACAGAAACAATGGAAACCAGATGACAGTGAAATGACATCTTTAGCCTACAAATAAATAGCTGGAAACTCAGAATTCTATACTTAGTGGAGAAAAATCATTCAAAATGACTGTGAAATAAATATGCTCTCCAACAAACAAAATTTGAGAGAACTGGCTTCCAGCAGGAATTTTCAGGCACAAGGGAAAAGCAAGGAACTGCAGGAATGAATGAAGAGCTCCAAAAGGGTACTGACTTTACAGAACAATTATAGGAATGTCTTGTGGTGTTTAAAATACAGAATTAAAATGCATAACAAAAAAAAGCAGAAGGGGTAAATGAAGTCAGATTTCTAAGGTCCTTGTATTACCCAGGTTGTGGTAAAGCACTAAAGTATTGTTGATATGTTATGAATTCATGTCATAATAAAGCAACAACTGAAAGAATTTAAAAACCATAAAAAGGTAATAGAGGAGTTAAAAATATGGAATTATTTTTTAAAATATGCTTAATCCAAAAAAACTTAAAAGGAAAAAAGAGCACATAATAGATGGGACAAATAGAAAACAGTAAGATTCAGATCTAATCCTCAAAGTCTCAAGAATTACTTAAATATCAAGAGACTAAATCTGTCAAGCAAAAGACGGGGGTAGGGGTGGGGACACCACTTAACTGTACTGTACTTACAAGAGACACACATCGTCGAATATAAAGACAGAGAACGGCTGAAAGAAAAAAAAAATATGGAAAGAAATATACTATGCATATTCTAACCAAAAAAGCTCACACAGCTATCATATCAGGCAAAAGAGGCTGTAAAGTAAGAAGCATCACCAGGGATAAAAGAGGGACATTTCATAATGTTAAGAGTTGATCCACCACAAATACATCACAACCCCAATTTTTTATCCAAGTAATCACAGTTTTAAAACACATAAAGCAGAAACTGACAGAATTAAAATGACTAACAATCTTAGTGGGAGATTAACACAGTAAATGACTAAACAAACAAACAGAAATCAACAGATATAGAAGATTAACAACATGTTTAAAAACTTGACTCAATTTGTGTATGCACCCAACAACTGAAACATACGTAATACTTTCAAAAACACATGGAATACTTATCCAAATTGACCATATAATGAGCCATTAAGCAAACCTCGACACATATCAAAGGAATAAAACCATACAGAATGTGTCCTCTGATCATAGTATAACTAAGAATAAATGCCAAAAGTATTGTTATTGAAAATAGTTACACTTTTAAATAATGCATGGATCAAAAAAGAAACTACAGGAGAAATTAGAAAATATTTTAAACTGAATGATTATAAAAATAAGACACATCAAAACTTGTAGGATGCGGCTCAATCCATGCTTAGCAGGAAATGTGCTGTCTTAAATGCATATATTAGAAAAGAAAAAAAGCTGAAAACTAATTTTCTATGTATCTATCAAAAGAAAAAAAAAAAGGAACAGCAAATTAAACCTAAAGACAGTAAAAGGAAATGAGAGCAAAAATTAAATATATATATACAAAATAGAGAAAACCTATAAAATCAAAGTTGGCTCTTTGAAAATACGAATAAAATCAGATATTCCTCTAAAAAAAACTAATCAGTAAAAGAGAAGGCACAAATTACCAATAACAGGAACAAAAGGGGGAAATCATTACTGATCCTCAGAACTCAAAGGGATAATAATTATGAACAGCTATCATAGCAAACTGTGCATGTCTATAGCTACTTTGCGGTATAGACATACAGCTGTGCATGTCTATAGCTACTTCCTCACTAGAGGAAAATGACTCAGGAATTCTATCTTACTGTCTTCCTAGCTTTGGAACCTAGCCCTGTAGCTGGCACATATCAGAGTCTCAATAAATGTTTGATGAATGATTTAGCTCCCTGAAGGAATCAGAAGGCCAAGTGTGGAGCTTTACTTATTCAACAGGCTGTAGTGGGTCAGTTGTTTCCTTTTGTAAAGTAAAGAGTTTTACCAGTGCTTTGAAGCTGGCATTTTCATTGAACAGAAAAAGAGAAAACAAAACTATGCTACCATCAAAAGTCACACTTGGTCAGCGTGTACCTCCTGAAATGATCATTTACTTTCACTAAAGGTTAATTGTGCCAAAGAACAAGAAAGACAACTTCTTTTCCTTGTCCTCTAGCAACAATTTATAAAAGGAATACATTTCTTCTTATTCTGTATGTCCTTTTCTTCGACTCCAAAAACTGCTTTTTTATATTTTGGTCAATGGTTTTCAAATAGAGGGGGTGAGTTTATATCACAATCACCTGGGGCTGTTTCAAACTCTAGCACTGCTGGGTTTGTTACAGAAGGTAAGTATGTGGGGGGTTGGCGAGATGAAGGACCACCATTGCAGACCTTTGCTTTAACTGCTCAAAGTGACATTCATTCAGCAAAGCTGCACTGAGTGCCCGCTAAGTACCTATGCTATCCACAGAGGATGGAAGCAAAGATGAAGAGCCAGTGTGTAAACAGTGAACGCTCTTGAAGCAAATTGGTTCCCCTGCATGCCAAGCTAAGGGACTGTACTGCGGAGTCTTGGGTCAAGTGCAGACCTCAGCAGGAAGGAATGCCAGGACTGTAGCAAGGTGAACCCTGAGTGTAGGAATAGAAGAGGCGGCCCATGTACCATGCATTTGCCCACCATGAACCAACAATAACACTGTGTGCAAAAGCTCTATGACAGGTATAAACGATAACGTATAAAAGCAGAAAAGGAGAGAAAAGTTAATTCCAGGGATTTCAGGAAGTTTTCCCAAAGAAGAACTATCTGACAAGCATTAAAGGATGAGTAGAATTTTGCAAAACAGCAGAGCTAATATTCTGAGTGATCGTTACTTGATAGACACTGTTCCAAGCACTTTATATCTACTAACTAGTTTAATCTTTGTGACAAACCCTCTTTAGTGAGCACTCTTATTTTCCTCATTTTACAGGTAAGGAAAGTGAACTATACAATACAAAAATTAAATAACTTGTCCGAGGTTTTATGCGCACAGGTGTAAGTGGCGGGGCCAGAGTGAACCCATGTTGTCTGGCTCTAGAGCCTCAACTTTTAAACCACTTTTCTAAATTGCTCGTTCTAACCGACATCAGAGAAATGCTAGGGTTCAAGGCTGTTGTAGACGATACAAGGCTGATAAAGGCAAGACTGTGAAGGGCCTGTCATACATCTTATCCTGTGGACAAATAGAAGGCTTTAAATCAGGGTATCAGTGTGATTAGATTTATGTTTTTAGAAAGACAGCTAAGGTGATATCCTCAATACAAAAGGCTTCTCCACACAGGGAACAAAAAATGAAAAAAAATCCCTAGGGTCTCCAAACACCACAGGGCCAGTTGGGGGGTTTGATGCCACTAAAACCATTAAAGTGACAAGATCACAAACTCTTGCATATAAATGTGCATATGAAACAAAATACAGGCTGATGACTGATTTTTGCCTACTTGAGTTAAGCATTTTTTTATATTCAAGTCAAACAAGTAACCTACCTCCCATCAGGAACTCAGATGTGTCCATGACACTATGGCCTTGGCAAGGCAACTCATTCTTTTTCTGCCCCTTTTGGTACTTCCTGCTTTAGTTTATGTCAAAAGCTAAGTGGCGTTATCAGTTTAAAGTGCAAAATAAAAACATGAGTCAGCAAACAGAGATTTCCTTCCCTCTTCTCCAAATACAAACATTTCACACTGACAAAGAAGCAAAAGCATTCATCTGGTAAAGAACCCCCTAGAAGCCTTAAAAAATAGGGAGATCTTTGTGCCGGCAACTTCACTTCTAGAAATTTACTCTAAGGAAACACTCTGCACTGGAAAGGTAAAAAAGTTTTTGCACAATGATTTTCATTAGAGCATTCCTTATTATAAGGAAAAAAAGAAATATCTAAAAGTTGGAAAATAGTTAAGTAAGATGTAGTATAATCCACTCGATAGAATATTATGTAACCCTTAAAAATTATGTTCATAAAAATAACTGGGAAAAAACCTTAAGCAGAATGTAAAACGGTATACATAGCATGAACAACTATGTAAATATACCAAAATAACGGTATACATAGCATGAACAACTACGTAAATATACCAAAGCATGTAACGGTGGCTGGGTCTGGAAGGGTAATAATCTCTCTCTCTCCCCCCTACTTGTTAAAACTTTTCAAACATTCTTTAATAATAAACTGCTACTTTCAAATTTTTTAAAAGCCTCTATACACAAATATTTGCAAATTACACACAAAAAACAAAACAAAACCTCAATTCATTAACTCAAGCCACATACAAAGTCTACTTATAAATCAGGTTGCACTTACAGTGTGACCCGATTTTGGAAGTAATAAAAATGCAGTTTAAAACAGGGTTCTAAAGTCAGGCCCTTTCCCTATGGAGTCTCGCCCAAGGGAAGGATCTCTATTAGCAATGCCAGAACCAAAGGAGAAGAATACTCTTATAATGCTCCTTTGGACATGGCTATTGAATTCTGCAACTTATGTGGTATTCCTTAATGTTACAAGGAAAAAAGGAAGAAGTAGTAAAATACCTTTAACTGCTGTGAGACTGGCTCTATGCTGAAAGGAAACCTCATTAGCCAATTGCACAACAACGGGCACTTTCTTCACCTTCATCTAGCAAAGAAACATGTAATTATCCAACTGTGTGAATATCAACAAAATACACTCTCTGCCATGCAACACCTCAGATCCCAGACTCCCACTGAAAGTTTTAAAAGGAAATTATTCTAATTTGTATCTGAAGCACAAGAAAAAGGCGGGGGCGGGGGGCGGGGCGGGGGCGCCAAGTGCTACAAACTAAGTACCTTTAACAGAAGGAGGAGGAGGGGAGGAGACAGACAATGGCCAGTCGCCCTCTACAGCTTCAGACCAGTGCTGTTACAGTTCCTGCACTGGCACGCAATTCAGTGAACTAGACAAAACGACTGATTCCTTTAAATACTGAGGGAATAATGAAATGATTCAATAAAATCAGCATGAAATACAGGCTCCAGAAAAGTGACTGGGGGAAAAAATATCAAAGACTCCCTGCTAGTACCTTAAAAAAAGTAGATAAATGGTCTACTGTCAATGAAGCAAGCAACTCTCCCCAACCCCTGACTTCTTGTTCTTTGGTTCATTACTGTCTTAACTCTAATGGTAAAACATCAAGGCATAAAGATCAAAAGAATCAAGGAACTAAATAAACGCACGGGTATTGATTAACTTTGTTTTGGAACTGTTTAACCGTTGGATGTGTTACTTAAGAAAAACGAAAACTTTACAAAAATTATCTTTCTGTAAAAAAAATGCCTGATCCATTTTGCGGGGGAAACAAGTATTTCCAAGTAACTAACTAAACTGTATGCATATTTCCTGACTTATATACCACTAGCTCTTCTTAAATAGGTCATCTTGTGAAGAAACAGAAAAAGTAAGACTCTAGCTCCTAAAGAAGAGCTACTGTGTGGCCTTAGAGAAATCACAGGCAAACTATATGGTTTCTGTAGTTCGGTAGTTGTATCTAAATTATTTCACCAAATACCTCACCAGAATGCCATGGAGATGTCAAGTACATCAGAGGTGTGTTGTATAAGGTGACTGGCGGCAATATTGATTAGTTCTGTGGAAAGGTATGTCTCATCTAGCCTAACATCCGATTTCAGATAGGATTCAAGGCCTGATGAGAAATCTTGCCTCCCCGGAGATGCTTAGCTAAATTAAAACATCAGAAAGAGTCAGAAAGTTAACATACCAGGGGATCTGTAATGTAACTTTTCATTACTCCAAAACGGACTACTTTTTTTTTTTAACGTACTTCATTTCATTCAGGTACCCACATCAACCATATGTATACTCCTAACCAAAAGCAGAATCATCAAAACAGATCATGATTCCCAAGGAGGATAAAAAAAGACACTCAAAAACATTCCTGATGCTCATAGGAACCACAGAATCACAGACACACACTATAGATTAAGGTTAAAATCGCTTAAAAAGATGAAGGCTGGGGCTTCCCTGGTGGCGCAGTGGTTGAGAATCTGCCTGCTAATGCAGGGGACACGGGTTGGAGCCCTGGTCTGGGAAGATCCCACATGCCGCGGAGCGAGTAGGCCCGTGAGCCACAACTACTGAGCCTGCGCATCTGGAGCCTGTGCTCCGCAACAAGAGAGGCCGCGATAGTGAGAGGCCCGCGCACCGTGGTGAAGAGTGGCCCCCGCCTGCCGCAACTAGAGAAAGCCCTCGCACAGAAACTAAGACCCAACATAGCAATCAATCAATCAATAAATAAATCTTAAAAAAAAAAAAGATGAAGCCTGCAAAGAAAAATATTCCAGAGACTCAATGCCAGCACATATTTTAAAACATAAAGAGCAACCCATCATTAAGCCAAGAATTGCAATGAGCTTTGCTGTTAAGAGTATGATGGAGAATTCACAAAAAAGGCAGGGTGGGGGGGTGAAAACCATAACCATATTCATTAGGCCTAAATAAAATTAGGCTACAGAATTAATCCAAAGTCCTGAAGAACTGGGAACTACCAAATTTTGATAAAGCTAAAATACTTATTAGTTAAAAGTAGAACCGCAGACACCCCCACATACTGGCTGAGTAGGAAGGCTTCCAGCTGGAGAACCAACCCTGTGAACGGTACCCAGGGAAACCAGTAATGAGGACAGGCAGAGACAGTACTCTGGACATACAGGACACAACCAGAGTGGAACCAACTCCAAACAGTTCCTAATAAAGCATCATCAATTACTGATCGTACAGCTCCTTAAGGAAAACGATACACCTTTATCTACTCTTAAGGCAAACAGGGGGAAAAAAGAGTTAAAATTTGCTACACAAGTATGTCATCACAATGAAAATAAAAACGGAGATGGGTTTTCTCCAGCTATTTCAGTCTCAGAAAATATCCCAAAGCAACGATGGTCTGTGATTCTGTGGCGTCCTTTCAACAAATAACCTGTTCAAATGTTTCTCTTCCCTGGTTACTCCAATTAGGAACTCATTTGGCTTTGAGATACTTGTCTTGAAGGAGAAAACAGGTGAAGTCCCTCTGCATTTCCTTTTCCTGTTTTAAACTAGCAGTTAGCCCTGGACCTTCACTCAACATTTCTCAATTTCAAACGGGTCAAAGGTAGCTAAATAAAGCTCACCACTAACCAAAATAAAGGGGAAAAAAAAAACCTAGAACAAGAAGAAAGTGAGGATGAATAAAACCTCTCTCCATTTCTTTTACAGACTTGAAAGCGCTTTTTAAACTACCTACTTCTTTGCTGAGAAGTTGGGCTAACAGGAACTCTACTCTGATTCAGTCCTCAGAAAAAGAAAATATATTTAAACCAAGTCCCTACACAAGAAAGCGATACGAAGATCCACTGGCGGGTAGGGACAGATTGGGAGTCTGGGATTGACATGTACATACTGCAGTGTTTAAAATGGATAACCAACAAGGACCTACTGTAGTGCACAGGGAACTGTGCTCAATATTCTGTAATAACCTAAATGGGAAAGGAATCTGAAAAAGAATAAAGAAAAAATTTTAAAACGTTTTTTAAATAATACTTTTTACAAAAAAAAAAAAAAAGAAGGAAAGATCCACTGACGATCACAGAAATCTGCTGGTCTTACAGCAAAGTCCTATTGTCACAAACATCCAGAAGGCAGACTTCACTTTCCTGAGCCTCTTACTGTAAAGCCTTGTTTCGGTTACTTCCAAACATTTCCCAACTTTCTAAATGTCAGTTTGATGACACAGAATAGCTAGTTTGCCTCTTCTTCATTAAAAAATTGTTTTCAGAGGTTAATTTTCCAAATCTGGAGAAACTAGGGGGTGAAGGTGGAAGAGAGGCCCAGCTCTTGAAAGCTATTTTTCATAATGAAGTCAAGCAGGTACCGGTGCCTTTAAAACACAGGCATTAACCAGCCGCTCTACCAGTCTCTCAGGTGTGACCTGAGGGACATGCCAGCAAGAGCTGCCGTGATGTGGTCTCTCAACAGTGTTGCAGTGTTGAGTAGGAATCTTAGGAATCAAAAAGAAGAGCTTACCACCTACCAATTGGAAGTTCATCGTGAGCGGTGACATTTCAACCAAAAGCAGCATCCCCTTGATGACGATGAAGCAAGGAATTTACGGATGTCGCACTTAGATGCGTCTCTAAGGACAGGGCTGTTGTTTATGCGTTTAGTTGCACCAAGTACGCTCTTTAATATATGTTTGTTGTGTTAGAAAATTCTTCAAGACAAGAACTCTTTCTGGTTCTGCTCTGCATACACAAGTCCTTCCATCCTGACAAATTCAGGCTGCTGACAGGGTACCCAGTCAATTTTTCTTAGTCACAGAGCTTCCCTTGTAGAAGAACAAGCGTCAGTTCTGTTTTGTTTCACGAGACGATTACCTGTTTAGTTAAGGTAGACTGGAGACACTTAAAAGTTTTCTTGCTGTCCTCAGCTTCAACAAACAAGCCTGGCTTATTTCTACATCTCCTTACCACTTCTCTAGAAGTTGTATAACATTCCTTAATCCCCCTGAAGCCCTGTTCTCGAATTCATGCTTGTAATGGAAAGCTGTCCTTCAGCACGTGGTAGCCTTTCAATATATCCAGGTCCTAATGGCCTCACTCTGATAAATCTCATCTGCAGTCACCTCAACTCAAAAATTGTACAGACTCATTTGGCTCGCAAGTGCTTACTCCTCAAACACAGGAAACTGCAGAGCAGGGGCATTTGCAAATTGAACTGTACAGACTATAAGCGGAAAAAGTATAGAGTAGTTGTCTCTCAGAAAAAAACTCTTCGCTTTGAGTCACTGTTATCGTAGTATAGCAATTTTACTGATTGCAAAGCATGCTAAATGCAGTAAATTCCCATAAGCGACCAGTTAGGAATGATACAATCATTAAAAAATGAAAGAAATTATTTTAATTGAGCTATTACCTTATGCAAGGATTATATTGGTCGTTTTTACAAACACGATCGTATTGACTTCTTAGAGCAATCTTTCAAGATGTATAGCATTCTCTCAATTTTAGTAATAAACCTAAGGATCAGAGGTGAAGTAACTTTTTCAAGATCATATTCTAGTAAGTGGTAGATTTACACTTGAAACCAGAACAGATACTAAAGTCTATGAATCAGGTTAAGAAAAAAAAAAAAAAATCAGTAATTCAAATGCCAAATTCACAAATGAAAATGGAATAGGCCGAAGGACGGAAAAAAACTGTCCCTTTCATTTAAAAAAAAAAAAAATACCCTGCTGTATTTCATTTTTTGGAACATTTCTCCTTCTCCACTGATCTGGCAGGTGTTATTTATGACAACACACACACACATCTGTAGGGGTGAGCTGACACCCACAAGGCAGGACAGCCTGAACCCTCTCCCTATATTTAGATCCTCCAGCTCCGCGCTTAACTGAATAATTTAATCAGGACCCTCTAGAAGGGAAACACATCCATATTCATCACAGGCATCAAAGGAAACATCTTTACAAGTTATATCCTTTTACAAACCAACATATGGTCTCACGCCATTCTCCCAATTGTTGAGCTCCTCCTCTGGGAAGAGCATGGAATTTTCTTTCTTTTTATCACTTGAAAAAATCACTTCCCTCCTAATTCAGTAAAACTGGGTGGAGGCCACTTCCTCCACAGGTGAGAGAAATAAAACTTGTTGCTCTGTCATTGTCAGGAATTTTAAAGGGAACCATGTAATTTTATGTGCTTTCCAAATGGAAACAAAAGGCAGGCAAAATCTAGAGTAAGAAATCAGGGCACAGTCTCCAGGCTTTCAAATAAGACCCCCACCATATTTCTGTCATTTTGAGATGCTTCTAAATGAGAAAGCAGGAGCCCTTCACTTGGAATGAAAAAAGATAGGTCTGAAGAGCAGCTTTCCACTTGGCAGCTGCTCTTTGAACAAAACACCTCTCTGAGCCTCAATTTCCTCTTCCATGAAATTTTGATTCCACCACCTACCCCGCTGGGCTGGTATCAGCCTTAAATAGGAATCGGTAAAGTTGATTTGAAAATTATAACATGCTGCAAAATGTAACATATTTACAGAGCTGGTTCACAATAAGCTAATTCTAATATTTTGTTTACACAAAAAAAACAAAGTTTGTGTCCTAGCTTTTGTCTGTCCAGTGAAGTTCTAACTTTGTACAAAAAAAGTAAAGAAAAATGATAAAAAGAAAGGCTGATGACCACTACAGTCATTCAACTCATTTGACAAACACCCACAATATACCAGTCACTATTCTAAGCACTGGGACACAGTGCTGAACAAGAGACAGAAACAGCTTTTTTTCTTTTTCAAAAAGATCATGCCTTCATGAGACCTACATTCTAGTGGTCAGGGAAGGCCTCACTGAGAAGGTGATATTCCAACAGAAGCCTGAAAAAATGAGGGACGGAGCCACGTGGATATCTAGGGAAGCATGTCGCAAGCAGCGGGGGAGCAACGGCAGAGGCCAAGGGGCAAGAATATGCCTGACATGTTCCAGGGGCAGCAAGGAGTCCAATGTGACTGGGATGGAGAGAGCGACGGGAGAGGGGGTCGGAGCAGACAGGAACGCCGCAAGGACTCTGTAGCTTTCCCTCTGAACTGAGACGAGAACCGCTGCGAGCTGGGAGCAGAGGTGCCAACGTGATCTGACTTCTAGCTTAACAGGCTGACTGTGGTATGGCTGGGCTGAGAACAGTCTGAAAGGATGGAAGGAGGAGGAGTGATAGTAGTAGGAAGGAGTAAAGAGACCAGTTAGGAAGCTATGGCAATTGTTACAGTTCAAGGTGATAAAGGTTTGGATCAGCCCAGCAGAAGTGGTCAGATCCCAGCTACTGCGTATTCTGAAGGTACGCCTATGAACAAATACACTTTATTGCTTAAGTAAATGAGGAAAATAATTAACCATAAAGTTGGTGAAATGTTTAATTTTTACAAGTGCAAAATCCCATATTATGGGCCTATGAGACTGAGTACCTGAGCTGGGGTCAAAGGTCACTGGAGAAGTAGACCAGGAATGATCCCAGGAGCAGCAGGAAGGGAATAAAGACACTAAACTCCTGTAGGAATGAGGGTGGAGGATGGGTAGTGAGGCAGTAAGTGAGTAACACGGAGGGGAAGTGTGGTATAACCTGACAGGACAGTCAAAGGTGGGTGTTTTTATGGAGGATGGTGGAAGAATGGTCTGCAGGAGACAGTTAGGAGGCCCCTGCCTCCAGCAGGCCCTGTGGTATGAGGGTGAGGAGAGAAAACAGCCGCAGAAACAGCTACAAGGGAAGCAGCAGCCTCAGATGCATTTGATCTGTGTTGATCATTCATGTTCCACATAACCCAGGTATCTAACAATAATGGAATGGTTAAATAAATTATAGTACATCCGACAATGATGTAACTGCTAAAAAAAAAAGGGGGCGGGGGGGAAGGACAGCCTTTCATGTCTAACATGGGAAGAAAACCATACTATAATTGTTCAGTTAAAAAAAGCTAGAGAACCATACATATAGTACAATCCCATTTTAAAAACACAAATAGAAACGAAACCTGCACATGTATAATATATGCACACCTTTAAAAGCCTGGAAGGAAATAAACAAACCTGAACAAGTGGTTACCTTTAGGAGTGAGCTGGCAGGAGGGGAGTTCAGGAAAGCAGACCATTTTTACTTACAACCAATTACGGTTTTCAATTTTAAGACTCTAACAATAAAAACACATAAAAACTGAAAGTAGGTAAGAGGTTTATTCTACACGGCTCCAGGAGACAGTATTATGACCAACAGGTGACAAGATTTATGGTTTTACGAAGAAAAAAAATAATAGAAAGTGTCTCTGCACAGAATGGAATTATCACTGAACTAGGATTTTCAGAGAAATGTATTCCGATATATGGGGTTGGGATATATGACCTAATTCTGGGTGAATATGATATGGGTGGGAATGTATTTTTTTATTATACAATTCAGCCATATGATCAAAAAATTCAATTTTACAAAATGGCATATTATAACAAAAAGTCAGTTTCCTCTCCGTTCTAGTTCCTGGTCCCCTTTCCATTAACAATTCAAATCTCCTTCCAATTTTTCAGGGCATGAATTTCTTACCAAAGAAATGTTTTGTATTACTCAAATATCTCAAGAGCAATTTGGTCCTGTCCCTTGTCCAGTATGTAAATCTGTTATCTGGAAGAATAAAATAACTTCTCAAAATCAAAGTTTACATAACCAGTGAAACAAACATTGAGATCAGCCAGATTTCACTCTCCTCCATGATCAATGACATCCTGTTTTCAATCTGCCAAAAACTAAGCTGGACTTACAGACATTCACTCGGCCACCTCAGAGGAGAAGCAGCCCTCTTCCAGAACAGTAAGAGCTCCCTCCAACTAAGAGCGAAAAGAAGCAGATGCTCGTCTTTCACTGGGTTAGGAAAACAATGCTGTGGATACAAGCATCACCTATAGAATTAGGTGAGACCAGCACCATCAATCTAGATCTCTTCTGCCTCAGATCACTTGTTCAGTCAGTTCTATCCATTAACCTCCCCTCAGTGAGTTACTGACCAATCGAGATGGAAACACCTAATAAACAGAGCGCTCTTAGAAGGCTTCAGAACACAAGTTCTCCTTTGTAGTACGTTCAACTACTAAGAGGCGTCAGTCTCCACCAATTCACTATGTAACTGAACAGTACTTTAAGTGCTTATCCCCAACATAAAGGTGCAGTAGGAAGAAAATGGGTATGAAACAGTTCCCAGCATCACCCTGCTCACCGTTATGGGGGGCTGGGGGTTGAAGAACCGTTATTATCAGGTTGATTGTGATAGAGTCACAGGACGTGTTCAGGCTGTTTATCTAAGGGACAGTGGCCAAAAACCTTTGCCATTTCTTTACCACAACTACATCTCCTGTGCATCTTGGGCTTTGTGTTGCCTACCCTGATGTGGAAATCCAAACGAGTTCAGCTGACTATCAACCACTTGCATCAGTGGGGATGAACCACGGAATGGATTATCCAAAGCAGCCTTAATAAAACTTAACCATTGCTTTTCGAATATGTATTATGCTTTTATCAAAGAACACTTTTAATTCCTTACCACATGTTGCTTACACTAACCAGAAAACTATTATATACTCTGAGAACGTAGTAAATTCTAAAGAAATGCCTGCTCAAGATTCAAATATTGCTGTGGAAAAATCTATACGTGGATGACAGAGACTTAACTATAATGGTTTTATTACGTTATAAAAACTTAAAAACATATTTCGTCACATAAATCACTTTCTCCTCCTCTGGAAATTCATTCTATTGGCAACAGTCTTTACAGAACGTCTGAAACACCCCAGTTTGAGGACTCCATAAACTCTCATCCTCATCACCGCCCACTTCGAAGGGAGAGAGGACTGTCACGCAGGTGGCTCTATGGGTGACATCACACAAGAGTGTATCCATGGTCTCTGTCAGTTTCCAACACAGCTCAAGTATTCAGAGGGAATAAAAGATCATTCTCATATCGTCCTCGTCATCACCATCACCACCACACACTGTCCTGAGCACTTTATACCTATTCCCTCTCTTTAATCCTTATGGGAATCCTATGACGTAGAGACTATTTTAGAGATGATGAAACCGAGGTGCAGAAAGGTTAATGGCTTGCCAAGGCAACCCCTCTACCACCCTGCTTCTCCTAAATAACCTCCTCCTTTGTCTCATGCATAAAGTAGAGGGACTGACAAGCAAGAATGTGCTTATGGTTTTACTTTAATCCCCCTGGTTCCTTCTCTCCCCAACTTATTTTTGTTTTCGTTGTTGCTTTCCTTCTTGGCATCTTGCCACTTTCCTAGAACATGAAAAAACCAAGAGTTTTATCAGGGCAGCGATGACAAAATTAAATTCATTTTAATCTAAACAGCCTAGAATAGGGATAAGTAGTTGTAAGCTATAACTCAACAAGGACACAAGGAAATTGGCACCACTACCTCACACCAACAGCCCACGTATGTGTTCATCTCTTAATACTCTTTTCTTATGATGAAGCTGCGGAATATTAAAATTAAACTCCTTTTAAGAAATTCATTTTCTTTACATTCCCACTGATTGTTCTTTTTTTTAAATCTAGTTTATTTTTACCAGTTACTGTGTAGTGGTTTTAAAAAAAAAAAAAAGACGTATAGACTGTATTTTCTTATCCATTCCTAAAAGGGAGACAATTGCGCTGCCTCAAACTCCTCCTTTATAAATGATGCTGTAAGAAACAGCAGTTGAAAAAGTAAGATTTTAGTAGATAGCCTTTGTTAAGATTGGAAATTTTCCTTTTATTCTGGTTGTCTCAGAGATGGATTGATTGATTGCTTTATTGGATTTATTTTTTTAATGTTTTTTTTTCCAGTTTTACTGATTGTTCTTAGTATCCTTTACTGAAAACATAAGCAAAACAGAACAAAAATTACTGGCTCATTTCTTTGTGTGTGAATTAATACTGTCCCATTCAAGCAAATGTAGAGATGGAAAATAGCTGAAGGACTCTTTCAAGTACCATATTTTATTATAGGTAATTTTTAACGGCTCAATCACAGCTGGCAGTCACAATCCTATCTACAGATAAGGGCAAAAAACAGTGCTCTTGACTCTAGAGGATTTGGGAGAGGGGCTAACACAGCAAACGGCATACGGGTGTGGCAGGAACAGCCGTCTGTGACGCTACCACTTCAGTATCCTACCTGCCTCCTAGTCCCCTTCCTTATCCCCTATTCCAGGGTTTCTCAACCTCGGCATTTCAGGACATTTGGCAGCATACCTGCTGGTGGAAACAGCCCTGCCCCCGCCCAGCTGTGACACCCAAGCACTCCTCCAGACGCCGCCAGATCACCTCCGCTGACGCTCTTCTCTCCTCTTCTCTTTGCGCTCTTGGTGCCCCAGGTCGCAACAGCTTTATTTATTAGCTCTACTTCTAGACTCTAGGACACAGGGAATTGCTGATTCCTTCAAGAAGGGAAAAGCGAAAGCTCTCAAACACACATATCCTTTCTTTCTATCTCTTCTCTCCTCAAATTAAAAAAGGGGGAGCAAAAGTTAACCCTCAGAACTACCTGGGTCGTCTGGAGGACCTAGAACAGGTATCACCCAGCACCAAGTGCTGCTGGGTATCAAAGACGTAGTTCATATTCACAACAGACCTACAACATACCACAGGTCCTATCTCCTGACATGTTTTTAAACACATCAAAATGAAAAAATTCACTCATCACTACCATGTGTCAAGCCGACAGTTCTCAATGCTGTTGTACATTAGACTCACCTGTGGTGCTTCTTTAAAAGCTCCCCAACCGTAACCCTGGAACCAGACCTCCCCAGGGGCGGGCCCTGGCATTTTTGCGGTGGTTGTCATTCACAGGATTCTGATGTGCAAAGTGAGAACCACTGTGCTAACATGAAGATCGTGAAGATACTGTCCACATACCCTCAAGGAACTCAGTCTAAAGAATGAATAAGATAACTGTAATAAAAGCTATTAAAACAGAAGCCACGTTAGACAAGCAGGTTCGTATTTTTCCTCAAAGTTACAATCTCAGTGCAAATCCTATATTTATGACCCTTTACCCCAACTTTATCAAGCTCTATAAGAGACACTATGAACAGAAGTATACGTAGAGATGCTCAAAAACTTGCTGAAAGAATCCACTAAGCTGGAGGTGGGCACGGCGCAGGAGCTCTACCAACTACATCAGATTTCTTTCCTAATCCCTTGATTCTGAAAGGCTATCCCAATTACTGAAGAAAAACACTCAAAATAAGACACTATAACATGAATAACGATGGCTCGTTATTTAGCTTTTCATATAATCATAGTCTCCTCTTACCAGTTAAGATTGCTTCTGCACAGCAAAAACTGACTTAGATGTTTCTCTCTCCCTCCCCGAAACAGAGCCCAGCGCTGGATGCATGAAACATTTGCTGAATTGATTAATATTGGCTCAACAAAAAGCAGAACTGCTCAGTGAGGATGCACCAATTTTAAAGGAGGCTTTCCTGGAATACAGATCAACACCTCAGCCTGCACAGTGTGACAAGACAGAACTCTTCAGTGTTTCCATGCAAATAAATGCTATAAATACAGCTTGGATGCCAATCATTTCAAGGATAATCAAATTAATTTTGCTCACAGTTTAACAGAAGGCCATTTGAAACCAATCAGACGTTCTCTCGAGCTTGAACAAACTGAATAGAAGTCCTGAGAACACAAACACGAACACTGGGAAAATAAAGAGGTTGTTATTAATTATGCAGACTGCAAAGCCAGCAACGGACACAAAGCAAAACAGGAAGCTGTAACAGATGGGAGGGCAAGCTATGTACAGGCAGCTGTGCTGAGCTGTCACAGGGCTAAAGGTGTACTTCCTAAAGCAACACTCACTGTAGCATTACCACTCCCTTTCACACAAAGCTACCCATAAAATTAAAGACCCATTTTGATAAAATTAAGGCTCGTGCTGCCGGCATTCGTCCTCCCTCCCCAACTTTGCTTAAAGAGTTTGAAGGACGGCTCTGACCAATGCGTACCAGTTCCGGCCCCCTACTCTCAGTAACCACCGTCCTCTGAAGGGACTTAAGAAAGAAGAGGCGGGGGTAACTGGCCTGTGGCTGAAATTGGTGGTAAGCCCGGGGGTGAAATTCAAAAGCCTTGTTTTCCCCCAACTCTGAAATATTTGCAGATCACTTAAGAGAGAGGAGATGGTGGGGCAGAAGATGCTGATGAATCCTCTTCTGTCTAGTGGCCAGGTAAAAACTCAAGGCCGAGGTAAGACTGGGTGTACTTCGGTTAGGTAAGGACCCTACCAATAACCACCTTACGGGCAGCACATGAGAAGCCTTTCTTATGCCCACGACCTTAACTATTACCCTTAAGAGACAATCTGGGAAATCAAATGCTAATGCCTAACTTTAAATTTTCTTCACTTTATAAGAGGTTTTACTATGTGGGAGAACTTCTTATTTCAATACCTTATGAACCAGTCTAGCTCAATAAGCAAAACCATGCTCTAAGACCATCACTGTGTCTCATATGAATACGAAAATGCCACTACAAATCAAATCTAATACTGCGACTCAGGTGGGAGAGAAAGAGGCCCATTTCGATGTGCTCTATGGAGTACTGGTATCCTTAAGGTTCACCGATCATGCCAGCTGGTTGACAACCTGCATAGAACTGAGAGCCCCTAAAGCGCTGGGAACACCTCACATTCTAATGAGGAGACTCCTAGCCCAATGTCATGAGGGTAATGCGGCAACATCAAGGAAATGGGATGGAGATGGCCTGTCTCTTATAACTCCAGCTTACATTCATTGGGTACCTCCTTGTGACCTCAGCTTCTCTTAGGAGGCAGGGAAATTTTGGCTTCCTTTCCTTCAGTGAGAAAAGCCCAGTTTCCCCAGACTGATCCTTCCTGCTCCACAAAGAATTACACAATAAAGTAAAAGAGAAGACATCGTCCCCATTCCAGTGAAGAGTCTCATCCAGAACTCAGCAGAACAGTTCATGTCTATTAGTAGTTTGCATTTCATTCGTTTGTGAATTGTTCCTGTCCTTTACCAATTTGTTTAGGAGCCCAGAATTTCATTTATTTTTTTTTTAATTGAAGCACACTTGATTTACGTTTCAGGTGTATGTACACACACACACATTTTCTTTTTCAGATTCTTTTCCATTATAGGTTATTCCAAGATATTAAGTATAGTTCCCTGTGCTATACAGTAGATCCTTGTAGTTTATCTATTTTACATAGAGTAGTGTGTATCTGTTAATCCCAAATTCCTAATTTATCCCTCCCCCGCTTTCCCCCTTGGTGACCATAAATGTTTTCTACGTCTGTGAGTCTTTTGTAAATAAGTTCATTGTATCATGTTTTTAGATTCCACATACAAGTGATATCATATGATACTTGTCTTTGTCTGCCTGACTTCACCTAGTATGATACTCTCCAGGTCCATGTACCAATTTTTCTGTAGGGGTGGTATTTCCTATTGATTTAAAAAGTTTTTTACAAGAAGAGTAACTTGCTGCAAATTTGCAAGGTTGTATTTTTGTGTGTGGTCATTCAAGAATGTGTGTTTGGTCACATAAATGTTGTCAAACCTATAAATTTTTCCTTTATGGTTTCTGCCTTCAGAGCCATGTTTAAGAGAGCTCTACAGGGACTTCCCTGGTGGTCCAGTGGTTAAGACTCCACACTCCCAAAGGAGGGGACAAGGGTTCGATCCCTGGTGGGGGAACTAAGATCCCGCATGCCACACAGTGTGGCCAAAAACAAAAAACAAAAAACAAAACAAAAGAGCTCTACAGGCATCTATTAGTACTACCCCCGCCCCCGTATCCCCATCTCTTGAAAATGACAATTCACTCAATCAATGACAATCGAGAATCCATCTCCCCCTTTCCTTCTGACACTATGACAAGAATCCATGCCGGAATCTTTCTTCACTGAGTGTGTATTCTCTAATGAAAAAAAATTTTTTTTAACACTAATGAATAGTGTAAGAAAAATCCATAGATAAATTCACAATACTTACTTTGAAAAGCTCTGGGCAACTTTAAATAGCTTTTTAAAATCATTAAAGGGCATTCTTCTCTTAGTTCAATTACTATACTTTTCTTAAAAACCTTTAGCTGGCATTGTCAGGGAAACGCTCCATCCACAAATTCCCAAACTTGCCATTTCACAATTTCATTACCGGGATTCCCATTGCTTAACCCTTCTCAGTTCATTTAATCCATTAGACTCCTTATAACCTGTAACCCCTTATCTAGATTGGATTCGATATTGCTCTCATTAACATTCTAGACCCTACAATCACATTGACTCTTACAAATATTAAATAGCTAACATTTTCCAAATGCTTATTATGTGCCAGGTCCTAGGCTAGGTCCTTTATGTATTCTGTACTTCACTGACTGCAAGATGTACCCTCTCCTAACCAGGAAATTTACAATCAGTGGTATGTTGTGCCTAAATGATGGTTTTTTCCTCAGTAGTACATGAAATAACATCTTACGATTAACAGCATCTTAGATGAAATATGGAAGGATAACTCATCTCATCTTTCTATCAACCCTGCGGCTGATACTATTATCTCTATTTTTCAGATGAGGAAAGTGAGGTTCAAAAGTTAACGGTCACAACATTGTAAATCAACTATACTTCAATTAAAAAAAAATTAGAAAAAAAAAAGTTAATGGCAGCTTTCCCAAAGTTATAAAAGAGCAAGTCAGTGTTGGGGGATGGGACTTAAACCCAGGCAACCTGACTCTAGAACCTCATTTCTTAGCCTATTTTCTATCCCTCAGCCAGAATCATCTCTGCCAACATTCCTCTCCAATCTTACTTTCAGGCCACCAAGTTACACTAAAAAGCAACAATTACTAGTCTACTCTACAGCTGCATCAAACCTCACCCCAGGCTTCCTCCCACTGTTCAGCCTCTGAATTCGCCATAGATTTCCTGGCACATCACCTACAATGGTTCTTCCAAAACTTGTCCATTATTCTTAAACTTCCAGTACCATTTTCTGATTCTCCCGGCTCACCATCCCAATGAAGGGACTGACTTGCCTCCGACACTACTGGGAAAACCAGCGCAAGTTGACAGGAGCTCTGTGCCATCTGCTTTCCTCTCTCGGACCCCATTCTGCTTCCTTCTCAGACAATCTCCCTCTTTACCATGACTCATATTTTGTCACCTGCGCTCCAGATCACTAACTCCATCATCTTTGATTGCTTTCTGTCCATTAACTTCTTTCCCTCAACCTTCAAATAAGAAGTCGTCTCATCAATTTTGGAACATAAGTCACTCGAGGGCATAGAAGACTGTTTCTCATTTCTTAATATACTCAGTCTCTTCACCTCAGCTGCATTCACTTGATTACCCTGACCTTCTCTCCTTCACCCTGAACCATACAACATGTGCCCCCTTTGAACCTTCCTCTGGACTCTCTCTTCCCTTGGCTTCCTGGTTTAACTTCTCCTCTGACCCCACACCCTTCTTCCAGTTCCTTCTTTTGTCTACTTCAAACATGCCTCTCTCCTTTCTACCACTTCCTAATTGTGGGCATCAATGGAAGATTCAACCCACCAGCTCTCTGTTTCTCTGTTCATGATCCTCTCCAAATACCCATCCATTCCTGGACGTTCCACCATCATTCCCAACAGATCACTACTTGGCATCTACGTAAAGCTCCGAGCCCTTCCCTAGGCTTTAGCTTAGTTATGTATCTCCAACTTGCCTGTAGAATACTTAGATACCCCACCTTAAATTCAACCTGTCAATTCTAATTTATCATTCACAGAATTTTTATTCCTTCCACAACCAGTTCTTCTCTATTCTTAAGTAAAGGCTTTATTAATTTTCCAGCCACTGAGGTTGGAAACTTAAGAATAATGTGACACCCCTCTTTCCCATTACTCTATAGCCAAATAACCACCAGGTGTCTTTTCACTCACAAAACCCACCCCATCAGAGAGAGAGAACTCAAAGCGCTTTCTTATCAATCTCCTGGCATATGGGCTCTACCCTCTCCAACCCAAACTGCAAGTTCAAACACCTTCTGTGACTTCCCCATGCTTCCTTATTCTGGCACGCTGAGGCCCTCAAATCCTCATCCTCAACTCAACCTTTCCAAACACCTCTCCCAGCTCACCATACGGGACCCCATCAGGAATACTCTCTGTGGTCAGGCAGAGCTGCAGACTGGCCTCCAGATCTGTGCTGTCCAATGTGATAGCTCATTGTTAAACAGGTGGCTGTTTAAACATAAACTAATGAAAATTTAAACTGCAGTCCTCAGTTGCACTAGCCACATTCTAAATGCACAACAGCCACTTGTGGCTAGTGGCTACAGTGCTGGACAGCACAGACACAGCACATTTCCATCACTCCAGAAAGTTCTATCGGACAGCGCTGCTCCCAACACTCCTGGTTACCTTGAGTCTTCCACGCCGCTACTCTGCCCAAATGTCTCTTCCTTCTCCCTACGCAAACCCACACATCCTTCCACACCACAGTGGGCCTCATGTGAACTGTCTGTACAACTTACCCCTATACTACCCTGCAACAACTTGTGATGTTGCATTTAATTTTTCATTTTTGTGGGTCTCCTCACTAATTACTGAGCCACTCTGAACTAACAGACTCACTAAGTGAAGCATATGCTCATTACCACACTGCATCAAAATTATCAAATAAGGAGATATTTAATACCCCTCTCCTCCATTAAAAAGACATGTTTTCCTTCAATCTAAACAAAAGATCTTGCATTTAGCTAACTAAATAATGACTTAATTTAATGCCTAATTATAATACTTGAAAGATAATTAGTTCCCTTTTCTTCTTGTGGTATTCGAAACTGAAAGAAAAAAAACTATAAAGGTCTGAAATACTTCCACTTTGCATAAGCACACCGCAAAGAAACCACAAAAGATAGACATGGAGAGGAAAATGAATGAACAGTTTGAGTAACTATACCCTAACTATCTGGAATTGTAGGAAAAAATATAGTACAGCTGCCCTAAACTGAAGGGGAAACTACAAATAAAGCATTAAAAAATTACACATATAAATATATTTTTGAATCAAAAGCTAGACCCCTCTATCCTCCTTTTCGCAAACATGACATAGTGAATATTTATTTTCATCGTGAGCTCAAAAGCATATAGATGCATAAGTAACTGCTGTGTATGCTGTATGTGTTCCTTGAAATCCAGGCTTGTTTGTCTCAAGAAAATTAGTTAAGAAATCAATCCACCAACCATAGACCTGGGTTCTATATAAGGCTCCTATGTGAACACTAGGAACCAAGCAGAGAGATTTGGGAGAATTGCCAGGTATAGATTCCCTCAAACCTTAGAGAGTTTGATGCTTTATCTTCAAGAGGGAATGTTCTCTAAAGTTCTGATTTTAGCTCATTAAAAAATCACAGGGCTTCCCTGGTGGCGCAGTGGTTAAGAATCCGCCTGCCAATGCAGGGGACACGGGTTTGAGCCCTGGTCCGGGAAGATCCCACATGCCGCGGAGCAACTAAGCCCGTGCGCCACAACTACTGAGTCTGCGTGCCACAACTACTGAAGCCCTCGTGCCTAGAGCCCGTGCTCCACAACAAGAGAAGCCACCGCAATGAGAAGCCCGCGCACCGCAACAAAGAGGAGCCCCCGCTCGCCAAAACTAGACAAAGCCGGCGCGCAGCAACGAAGACCCAACGCAGCCAAAAATAAAATAATAAATTAATTTTTAAAAAATCACAAAGATGTTAGATTAAACTGCTCAAATACTGCAGTTCCCAGTATCAGCCTAAAAACCCGATGCAGCCATTGGAGTTGAACTGTTTTTGAAAGATTGGCTTTTCCCATCTGAAAGACAGCTTTCCTTATGCAAATGAATGTTCTACAGGGCCCGCTCATTTCTGCAAGTCAGCGAGCAATAGCTGTAAATGTTACTTTTTTGCCTAGGACTAGTAGTACATCTCTAAAACTGACATTATTTTAATAATGAACACCATAGTGAAGATTTTGACTTAGATTTTAAGTAAATACATTCATGCAACTTAGTTTTTTTTTTGTTTTTTTTTTTAAAGGCAGTAACTCCAGAAGTATTAAAAATACTTCAGGTATTTTTGCAGCAAATCAGATGACAGGTCACCAGATTAGCCTAAATAGTTGCAATACGACGTTAATAGCAGAAAAGGGGGAGAAAGAGTCAACAGTTTTCAATTCGAGGCAAAATGGAGATGCCTCTATTTGTTATCAAAGCACTTCCTGCTAATGTTGGTACCAAAAATGAAGACCAGAGCCTCCAGGCTGGTGAACACATCAAGGTGATATGGGGATGGGGAGCCTGGAGAGGGCATGGAGCTCAAGGCGCCCTTCCCCCATACCTTGCCCCGTGCATCTCTTCCATCTGGCTGTTCCTGAGTTATATCCTTTCATAATAAACCGGTAATAGTAAGTTTTAAAAAAAGAAAAGAAAAACCACATACAGAAGTACAATTACACAGAATACTTCATCAGCCTCAATGTCATTTTATAACTTTATATTTCATTTCTAAATTTTTATATTTAAATTATCCCTTTTCTCCTTAGACCTTTCCAATTCTCTCCCTAGTACCTCCTAACTCCTTCCCTAAATACCCCAATCTCTGACTTTTGGTTAGGAATATGATTTGTTTTTGAGAGCCAAAAGAGGAGATTTGTACAGCAGACTTGCCTGATTTAATTTGAACTTCGTAGAATCTCGGATCTACCATTTCCTAGTAAGGTCCCATTGACTAAATCAGGCATAAGGCGTTTCTTTTCCATCTCTAAAATTAAAAAAAAATCAATTTTAATCTGTAAAAAACATCTCTCTGAGGTTGTCAGACTTTTTGATTCATACTCAGCTCAAACAATGTTGGGTACAAAAAGTTAATATCGTGCCAAAAAATTCTTCTTTCCTCCCCTCCCCAATTAACACTGGATATGCTCAGACCAAAGGCCCAGGAGCACAGCGAGTGAGGAAGGAAAAAACAAACAAATGGGAACTTGACAATGACACTGATCCAGGCGCAGGCTTTCCCTCCTCCAATCACTGTACGGGTGACTTCAGGCAAGTCCGCTATCTTCCCCGGGCCTCGGATTGCTCAACTTGACAGGAACGTCAAAGTAGCTTTTAACACTCAATATCTCTATTCTTTGTAAAGGAAATTACAAATCAGTGTTTATGAACACACTTGGCAAGGCAGTCCCATGGATGTCCTTCGCCTGAAATTTGGGTACTTCTGTGCACACACAGGCTTACCAGGGCATATAAGCATTTTTGGATTAGAGGATGGGAGTGTGATAGGGGATCCAGGGTTTCATCAAATTCTTAAATAGCCCTGACCAAAAAAAATAAAAATAAAAATGACTGAACTGTAAGACTATACAAAAGTAGACATAAATGTAAAAAGAGAAAAAAAATTCCAAGGAATTTTCAATGAACTATTTGCATCTCAAGGTGCAGTGTTTACCAGCTAAAAAAGACTAATTTTAATGAGATAAATTGAACTACTAGAACTTTCTTTTTTAGTACAATCAGCTTGTGATTATACAAGAAAAAAGCAAGGGGAAAGTGACAAGAATAATCCAGAAAAGCAGAGATAAAACCAATTTGGCTTTGAAATGCATTACTTTTATGTCAGATTTAGTCTTCCAATTATGTTCTGCTTAGAGAGGTGTTAACATTATGTTTCCTTTCTTAAGCACTTAAAGGAAGACAACAGAAGATGGCCCAGAAAAGCACAATAGAAGGCAAAGTTGTCTAAAAGCCTAAAAAATAAAAGCAAAGTCATGTCTATACCAGAATAATAAAGCCCAGCAGAACAATGATTATTCAGGTATTCTAGATATATATATATATTTAAAAGTGAGGGGACTTCCCCGGTGGTGCAGTGGTTAAGAATCCGCCTGCCAATGCAGGGAACACGGGTTCGAGCCCAGGTCTGGGAAGATCCCACAGGCCGCAGAGCAACTAAGCCCGTGCACCACAACTACTGAGCCTGCGCTCTAGAGCCCATGAACCACAACTACTGAGCCCATGCACCGCGACTACTGAAGCCCGTGCGCCTAGAGCCCATGCTCCGCAACAAGAGAAGCCACCGCAATGAGAACCACGCGCACTGCTACGAAGAGTAGCCCCCGCTCACCACAACTAGAGAAAAGCCCGCGCGCAGCAACGAAGACCCAACGCAGCCAAAAATTAATTAATTAATTTTTTAGAAAAGTGAGGCTGTAGAGCGAGCTTGCCTTGTTCACTTCATGGCTAAGAATATAATCACTAGTTATGTAGCCTGAGGCAAGACAATGAATCACTCAGAACTCAGTTTCCTTATCTGTAAAACGTGACAACAACAGTACTTGGGGAAGTTTTGATGCTTAAATGAGATATGAGTATTAAAAACAAGGACACAGTAAAAACTCAGAAAAAAAATCAGCTACAATTATTTCTCCTACCCAAAGCTCTAAATCAAATTAGAAGCCATGACACCAATGATAAATATGATTGACAGAAAAGTCAACCTCATTTTATGCAGTAGCTTCAACTGTCACTTCCAAACTTTTATCTTAACAAGAGCAACTAGGAAGTAGCAAAATTAATTGACATATCTCTTTCTCCCTTCGACCCCACAAACTCATCCACAGAGGTAACAAGCAGAGAAGCAGCTGAAAGGTGAGTAGAAAGTGAGGATGAGGAGAGGCGAAGGGTCTAGAACAGCACTGTCCAACAGAACCTTCTGTGATGATGGGAATCTTCTATGCATACATTCTCCAAGGTGGTAGCCACTAGCCACATTAGCTACTGAGCACGCGAACTGTGGCTAGTGCTACTGAGATGAATTTTTATTTTAATTTAATTTTAATTAATTTCAACTTAAATACCCACACATGGTTATGGCTACCTAATTGGACAGCACAGCCCTAGATGACTCATAAATTGAATAAGGATTGCCAGAAATTTCAGCAAAAAATAAGAATCTTCTTTTCCTGAATTGTTTATATGTTCAATTCAAATATCTCTGTTTCCAGTGGAGACCTGGTAACTATGATTAAAGAAATAACGTATCAGCGTTTGCATCAATACAGTGCAACTCAGTGTTAATAAAAGGATCAGAGATGTGAAATATATGGTCCTCTGATATTTTATAAGGTCCCTAAGGCCAAGTTAAATTCAAGCTCACATGAAGCATGATTCAGTGCATGGATCAGAGCTGCAAAGGTCCTTATCGGCACCCTCAAAGCATCTGTTTCTCCACTACCAAATGGAAAGCTACTTAGACGATGCAGACTGAACATCCCTTAATTTAGCTTCAATTTTTTCAGAAGTTCAGAGTTCTGTAAGCCTTTCCCCCTTTTCAGAAACACTAGCGTTCCCTGCCAGTTTGGCCTTTCCACTATAAACAAAATCCATGTACCACCCATATCTGAAGGATAACGCCAGACTCCTGCTTAGCCGCCCCTGTAATATGGTTTAATTATGATGACTGAACTAATAGGCTGACATCATAGACTTTTACAGGCTGACCCCATGTCATCCTGATGTATCATTTTGCACCAGTTCAGTGCTGTAAATCAATTTAAGATCTCAAGCAGGTTGAAAAGGCTGGTAATGATGCTTTCTCTGCCGTCTCTAGAGACTCTACATTATACACAACTTACATTATTTATAAAGCCTCAATGATGCTTCCATTAGCCTTGTAAGACTACACAAATGAGATCTTTTATACACACACAACTTGGCCTTGATTATGTAGGCGACTGCAGCTTAAATATACTCATCTAATTACACTCAAGTTTATTCTTTTTCCACTCTAACCAAGTTACTAAACCCAGAATTACTAGAAATCAAAATTACAAACTGCAATTTAGTTTTCAACTAATAAATGTATTTGGAAAAATGAGACTTACTTCCTCTTAATGCTTTAATGAACTTAGTAGAAAAAAAAATTAAATTCCAAGAGGTGTAAGAAGTTAATATTTTAAATTGCCTAAAAACTGTCATTTCTCTAAAATGCAAAGGTCATCAGCTCTTCAAGGGTATAAAACCAAAGGATACTGCAAAAAGGAAAAATGTATTTGGTTACATACCTACGGTTGGAGGGGTCAAAACTAAATCAAGGACAAATCCCTACCGTCAGAAGAAACCCGATCCTGCCTGGATCCTCCAGAGGCTCAGACATCACCCACCTCTAGAAAATCATCTCCCACGACCCTGGTTACAGTTTCCTAAGAACTGCAATATTACACAAATGTACACCACCTGCACAGAAATATCAAATAACTACAAATGGGAAAGAGGGAGGGAGAGGGGAGGACAAACATTTAAATCAGTTACAGCATATTTAGGCCTGGCACCTCCATCAGAATTAACACTGATGCAAAATTATTTATACTAATTGAAAATCCCGGGGCAGTGCACATTGATTCTGCCCTGATTCTTTTTCAATCGTGGTTCCAATACAGCTCAGCTACCTCCAATAAAGCGTCAAGTGGTAATGAGAAACAAGATGAAAAATCAACATGGGCAGAGAACAGTTTTCTCATTGTGCTACTGAATGCAGGCATGTTATCCACGGCAGGTAATGGAAGCGAGAAACGTTCTGAAATAAAGGCATTTTGCGATTGAGCTGCTTGCTAGGAGTTTCAGTAAGAGGAAGCACATACAGATATCAGGCAACTTCTGTATCATTCCACCTACTGTGAAATTTCAGCTACAATGGCAAGGAAACCTCAGGGGAAAGAAAGAGGCCGGCTGTCACAGCACTCACGACGACGATGTTTTCTCGGGAGAGGGCTCGGAGACGCGCCTCGATTTTCAGAAGGGAAGCGCCCGGCCGGGGATCTTGCAAGTGCATTGAAACATGGTCCGCGCCGCAAAATAAACAAAAGCCGCAGCTACTGTAGTTGTAAGATCCGGCAGGCATTTGTTCCCCCTCCCTTCCCAAAGTACATCAGGGAACCGCTCTCCCTGGAAGCCTTCATATATATTAAGCAACGAGAAAAACAAGCCCACGTCTGTCTCTCTCACACCCTACACCACCCCCCCCCCTTCCTGCAGAAACAACCCCGAGAAACAGTAACAAAGACCGGGCGCAGAGTAAATGAACAGTTGCTGCACAGCGAACTCACAAATACACATGCAGTGAGGCAATCGAATCCGGGAAAGGGAAAGGAATGAGACGACACTCGGAGACTCCGGGGGGTGTAGGCGGAAGAGAAAAAAAAAAATTACGCGCGCCGCCGCCGCCGCCAAACCTTTGAATAAATGAGAGGGAATTTCAGTGCGAACTTTCCTTGACCTCGACCCCCTAGACGCTAGTGGGGCACAGGAAGTAGCCCGCCCCGGACGCAGAGGGACCCAGGGCACCGGGTGTCCCCCTTACGCCAGCCCCGCTCCGCGGAAAGGGCAGCGCCGGCGGCCGCCCTCCGACTCCCGCAGGGGTCGCCCGGGCCAGCGCGGGACACAATGGGACCGCGGGCCGCGCCGACGGCCCAGGCTCGGCTGCAGGAAGGGAAAGGGAAACGGGCGGCGGGCGGAGGGGGAGGGTGGCCGCGGAGGGCCGGCCGCGGGCAGGGCCGGGGGCCGAGGAACGCGGCTTCTCCACCGCAGACCCAACAAAGACGCGGGGGGCACACGGGCCCGAGCCTTGCCCGGCTGGCCAGGCGCGAGGAGAGGAGGAGGTGGCAGGCTTGCTCCTCCGAGCGGCCGGGAGGCGCCATCATGGGGGGGGGGGGAATCCCCGGTCTGCCCCGCCCGGGGAAGAGCCCCCTCCCCGCCGCAGCCCGCGCCGCCCGCCCCGCGCGCGATGGTGGCCACCCGGCCGGCCCGCGCCCGCCCCAGCCCGCGGCAGCAGCGGCGGCGGCGCTGGGAAGCCGGGGGCGCCGAGGGGAGGGCGGGGACGCGACGGAGGGGAAAGTTGGGTTCGGGTCTGTTTCGTTTTACCGGGTTGGCTGCGCGCCTGTCCACGCGGGCGCACGCGTTGGCCGGGCGAGCGGGGTCCCCCGCGGCCCCGGTCAGGCCGGCCGGGCGCTGCGCTCGCAGGGTCCCTCCCCGCGCCTCGGCCCGGGCTCAGCGGCTCGGCCTCTCCTTCCTCCTCCCGCCCGCCCGCTCGCTCGCACACTCGCTCGCTCGCTCGCTCCCGGAGCCTGGATTGATCTGGTCGCGCTGGCGTCAGGGAGTCGGAGCCGCCCAGCCTCCACTCCTCAGCTGCCAATACCCGGCGCACTCGCCCGCCCGCCTGCTCTCTAGCTCGCTCACACGCGCACTCGCGCGCGCTGCCGCTCCCGCCGCGGCTGCGCGACCAGGGATCCTCTCCAAATTCCCGTCCCCGCCGGCGCGAGCGCTGGGCCCGCGCCGCCTCCCGCGCCGCCAGCCCCACGCCCCGCCGGTTCTAAGGAGAAAACACCACAGCCCCTGCCTCCTTTAGTCCCGGGGGAGCGGACTCGGTACCTTACCTGCCGGTGAAGTTCCGAGTTCAATTTTTATTTATTTGAAATGTTCCTCGAACACGTCCACCGGGCCCACCGAACCGCTCTATAAGCGTGGAGTGCGTTTTGACAATTACCTTTCGAGCCTCGCCTTTTTATGTCTAGTTTCCTTGCCCCTCGCTTACTCCTTAACGATTTGCAAGCCCCAGAAGTTGCAAGTACCCAAAAATGGATAACCTAGTAACTATTGCATGTGCTTGTAACAAACCCTGAATCAGTACGTGTGTTTTATGCCAATTCGGGATCTAATGATTCCAGCTGGTTACCTCGCTGCTCCAAATAATGACAGATGCCACAATAGAACTTTAAATTTTTTTGATCCAGTTTCTACAATCTTTTAGATGACACCAACCTCCCAAAATAAAAAGGAACTAGCTCCCAGATACCTGATCTGCGTAGACATTGAAAATATTTTTTTATAAGATTTCATTTTTCTCTTGGCCAGCTCTCTTGGAAGCTGGCATGAAATCTTGGATAATTACCATAATGTTGAGTTATGTTTAGAGGCGAATAATTATTCTGAGGAATAAATTTCACATGTACCAAAAGAACCATTACCAGCAATATTTTTTTAAAAATCCAATTAATGGTACTCTCCAATTGTTCATGTACTTTTTACACGTGCACATTCCATTTAAAATTCTTATTTATTAACTATTTTTTAATTTCTGCATTCCATGTTTAATTGTTCTAAGGAAATGCAACAAGTCCCCCAAAACACATAAAATACTGTTTATGTATAGGTCAGAATATTTCTGCTAATTTCTTCATTAAATGATTTGAGCACTTACAGGTCAATTCTTGGGCCTCATTTTCCCAAAAAATCAACTTTTGATACAGTTATTCATTCTCTACTCCTCAAAACAGCAGTTGGAGTGAGCCTTATTAAATGCCACTCCCATCAGATCGCTCCTCTGCTCAAACCCTCCTTTGATAAATAGAATGTGCCGTATCCATACAATGGAACATTATTCAGCCATAAAAAGGAATGAAGTACTGACACGTGCTACATGGATGAAACTTGAAAACGCTATGCTAAGCGAAAGAAGCCAGACACCAAAGACCACAAGTTGTAAGCTTCCATTTATACAAAATATCCAGAATAGGCAAACCTATAGAGACAGAAAGGAGAATGGTGGTTGCCTTTGTTTGGGGGAATTGGAAAGGCTGGAGGGGGGGTGGTGATAGCTAACGGTTATGGGGTTTCTTTTGGGGGTGACAAAAATGTTCTGAAATTAATTTGTGGTGATGGTTGCCCAACTCCGTGGATATACTAAAGCCCACCGAATTGTATACTTTAAGTGGGCAAATTGTATGACATGTGAATTTTATTTCAATAAAGCAGTTAAAAAAAAAAAAAAAGACATGACAACTAATCCTTGTTTGAATTCTGGATTGGGGGAAAAGCTATAAAAAGACGTAGAACTGTTCATTTTTTTAAATCTATAGATGATCTTTCCCAGCACAGCCTAGTAGCCCCAAATGATAATTACTAATACTACACATGCTGTGAAATTTGATCTTGCCACTTGTGCCAGTTATTTCTTTCAATGGTAATAGAACATTGGACTGTTTTCAAAAGGACATTATTGGGACAGTTGTGAAAACTTGAACGTGGGTTGCATATTAATATCATTGTATCCAAAAAAATCCTCCCTTGGTTCCCCATTTCACTCAAAATAGAAGTTCTCACAATGTGTACAAGAGCCTACATGAACTTTCCTTCCCGTCTTTCTTTACCACTCTGACCTGGTCTACTCTCTCCCTTGCTCTTTCCTCGAGTCTCTGTGGCCTCCTCACAAGTCCTGGGACCACTGGGGCACACTCCCACCTCAGGACCTGTGCACACCGGCTGTTCCCTCCCTGGAAAGCCCTTTCCGCAGACGCCCACGTGGGCCTCTTCCCTCGGGTCTTCACTCAAACATTCCTGTCTCAGCGAGGCCCACCCTGGCCACTCTATCTAAAATCTCACACACACACCCCCCGCCCACCATATCCCGCCCAAATACACACATTTTATGTCCCCTTTCCCTGCCTGGTGTGGATGTTTCGCTCATCACTACCTAAGTACTTCCTTCACCAAAACAGCAGGATTTTTTGGTCTGTTCTGTGCATCTCTGTACCCTCAGTGCCTGGAGCAGAGTCCGGCACCTGCTGAATAAAGGAATGAGTGAATGAATCAATCTAGCACTGTTCAAGTCACAGGGGATATGGTGCAAACAGATACAAATCCCTCAGTGGGGACAAATAATGAATAAATACACAAATATGCCAGGTGACTGTACATGGGATGGAAGCCAAAGGGTAACAGGCATGGGGAATGGGGGCAGTTGTGTGTCCATGCGGGTAGGGAAAACCTTATTGACAAGAGGTCCTAGAGGAAGAGGGAGCATATCACATGATCTGCAGGGAGGGTTGCCAAGTACAAAGACCCTGAGGCTGAGTCTTCTTCCCCCTTTCACAGAAGAGCCAGGGGCCGGAGCCCTGAAGCAGGGAGAAGCTAGCACAGAAAGGAAGGCAGTGTGTGGGCCCAGATGCACGAGGGCTGGTGGCTGTGGAGCTGGGAACACAGGGACCTTCTCTTCTCTCTGCTTCTCTTTTCTTGGTGAAATAGCCACGGACCCTACTTCCGGAGAAATGGTGAGGGTGGAAGAGGTGCTGGAGGTTGGAAAAGAGAGGAGCACATATGAAACGGTTATCTTTTGGGAGAGTTTGAGAGCAAATGAGCCATGGAAATGTGGTAGGATTGCCAGGCAGCACTATTAAGTGCCCATTTGAGGTTAGTGGTCATGAATTTAAAGCAAGGCCAGTCAGCATGGCTGTGGCTTTTCCTCCAGCCTCGGTCGGCCTAAAGGGGCAGAGCTGGGGTTTTGCAGGTGGGTGTGATGGAGGGAAAAAGGGTCAGAGAGCAGAGGGTGTAGGCAGGGGAGTGACTCTGGGGAACTGTGATAAGCAGAGAGGTGAAGACACGGGAGAGTGTGCTGATGATGGAAAGATGAGAAGATCAAAGGAATGAAGGTGGGAGGAGGGGAATCCAAGAATTGCTGGAGCAGGGAACCACCCCCAAAAGCTGGGGAACAGTCTGAGAATGGGATGCTGGAGATTAAAATCATGGAGCTGGGACAGTGTGGGATAGTGCCAAGATCTAGCAGTGTGATCAGAGAAAGTGGATGGGCTGAGCTAGGGAGGAGGACAGGATCCTCAGGGAAAAGGAGATATCAAGGGACCGAAAGCAAGTTAATGATGCTATTTAAGCAGTTTGTCTCCCCCTGCCCCAAATCAATTACTAATCATTTACGATAAGGTGAGCCCTTAAAATTGGCTGCAAATTTTATATATGCAAACTATGAACCCCAAAACTTATTTTTTTTAAATTAATTAATTAATTAATTAATTTATGGCTGTGTTGGGTCTTCATTTCTGTGTGAGGGCTTTCTCTAGTTGTGGTGAGCGGGGGCCACTCTTCATCGTGGTGCGCGGGCCTCTCACTATCGTGGCCTCTCTTGTTGCGGGGCAGAGGCTCCAGACGTGCAGGCTCAGTAGTTGTGGCTCACGGGCCCAGTTGCTCCACGGCATGTGGGATCTTCCCAGACCAGGACTCGAACCCGTGTCCCCTGCATTGGCAGGCGGATTCTCAACCACTGCACCACCAGGGAAGCCCCAAAAACTTATTTTAAGAGATGGTTCTACTCAGAAAAATAAATGCAATGTAGAGTTTGTGTATCAGCTCCTTAAATGAATTTAAGTGAATTAGTTTCCCTGGAACAAGCCTGCCAAGGATCACTGGTGTGGTATTCTTCACATTAAAAAGGGATACTCCTTTTATTTTGTATCTAGGTGAGAGGACGGATGTTCACTAAACTTATCATGGTCATCATTTCATGATGTATGTAGGTCAAGTCATTATGCTGTACATCTGAAGCTTATACAGTGTTGGATGTCAATTACATCTCATTAAAACTAGAAAGAAAAAAAAGGCAGGAGGCAAAAAAAAAAGGGGGAGGTGTTCCTGTGATAACTGTGGTGGGGGGAATTATATATTTTTGATGCTGAAATCCCTTTATTCTCTCATCACACCCTTTCCTCCAGAGAACTTTGAACCGTTTGTAATTATAGACGTATTTAGGCATGTTGTTGACTATTCATGGGAAGACCCTATCAGCCTTCTAAGTTATGTGTAGGTGGGAGCTCTATCTAGTTAGTTTCCCACTACATCCCCAAAGTTTGCACAGACCTATCACAGTAGACACTCAAATATTTGCTGAAGGAATAAATCTCTAATAGAATGGCTGTGAAAATTCCAATTGGTGTCTTTCTTAGAGCATACTTCACAGTAATGGTTCTTTCTCATTATTGTCCTTACTCTCAAGTCTAAATTTCAGATCTAATTATAATTCTAAGAATTTGCAAAAAGTTGTTAGCCTTTTTTCTAAGAGTTTCAAAACAGTCTGTATACTATGTAAAAGTTCTATGTGAACATTTGATGGTAAATATCATGGTGACAGTAGAATTTTAGACGAATTTCAACAGTTTCTGAAGTCTGTGGGGCATTCTATAATCCTTGCTTAGAATTATTCTCTCAGACCACATTTCCAGTCAGGGTCAGGTAGCATTTGCAGCATGCAGACACAAGCCTTTGAGGACTGTTCCCTCCTCCATTTTCCTGCCACACAGAACTTCAATGTTGTTATTCCCCAAAACTCACAGTGAATATTCAAGCTACTGAACTCCTAAACTGTAATAAATCGACAGCATTCTTTTTGCTTATCTGACCTCTATTAATTCAACCATTATTAACAAGGCTGATCCCCAGTTTTGTGAGCTTACTACGTATCATTCAAACTGTTTCCAAATTCACCTAACAAATGTTCAGACCCCCAGTTTCTGCCAGGAATGAATGGCTCTGCACTAAACTGCTGAACTGTCACATCTACTCCTTGCCAATTAAATCATATGGGAGAATTTCCACAGGTCCATCCCTTCCATGAGATATTCACTTCCCTCTTGAAACCCTCTCATGTCCTTCCTGTCCCATGCTCCTCGTTACTTTGATCTCATGCCTAGACCTCTAGGGTGGTCCCCCAATCCTCCTCCATGCATCAGGTAACCCTTATATCATTCTCGTTGCTGAAATAATCTCCCAAGGGGAGTGGTTTCAGCATGTCATTCCCCTGCTCAGAAAAGTTCAATGGCTTAGCAGTGCCTCCCAATAAACTTCTAACTTCAAGGCCTGGTACCCAAGGTTCTCAAAGTATGACCCTGACTCACATTTCCTGCCTGGTCTCACTCATACTCTCACACAGACGTGGGTAAATTTGCAATGGTATTGTATTCCCCCAAAGCATCTAAATAGTATATCCTGTGTTCATACTTTGGCGTATGAACCAGAAGCTCCAGTTTTCAAAATCTGACCTATTCTTTAAGGTCCAACATCATCTCTTAGATATTAAACAGACAAACAAAGTTACTTTTTAAAGTTGAGATAGATGATGTATTGAGCTCAGAATTCTCATTTTAACAAATGAGGGAAATGAAAAGTAATTTGCCCAAGGTCAAAAAACTAGTAAATGGCAGAATCGGGTCCAACTCCATGCCTCCTGGGCCAGAGTTCTCTCTTCTCTATACCATAGCCCCATCCCCAGGCCTTCTCTGTTCCTTAGCTCTTGCCGTGCCCCATATACTTGGTTTGTATCTATTGCATGTCAAATATCACTCATCCTTTGACATATTAATTATATATCACAAGGCACCATAAGTACATTATAGGGATGGATGAATAATACTAGCCTTCTCTCCCACAAAAAAAGCTAGTTTTTTTCTCCACACTGACACAATATTTCGCTAAATTAGTGACACAGATCTCACTAAAGGGCCTCATCTGACTGCTGTTCTGTATCGAACTCATAATAGCCAGAGTTTACTGAGCATTTACCTGGCACAATGCTAAACACTTGAGAGGAATCATCTCATAGTCTCAGAACCTCCCTATGAGATAGACGCTCTTACCCTCATCTGCTGGTAATAACAGTGCCTGACCAATAGGGTTTGTGGGGAATAATAATCGTGGTAATAATAACTAACACTTAGAGTGTTTCCTATTTGCCAGGCATTGTTTTGAGCACCTTACATATATACTATTAACTCCTTTATTTTTCAAAACCCCTCTATTATATAACTATTGTGTCATCTCTGTCTTATAAATGAGATGAAGCACCAAGATGCTGAGTTGCTCAAGGTTACACAGCAAGTATGCTGATTCCTCTACAGTGCTTAGCACAGTATATGGTACATTGCATGTGTTCAATAACAGTGGCCAAAATTCTCTTCACTGGTGGTTCATAGCGCTGTGCTGAGAATACAATTTCTGCCTCTAGAGTCAAGTATTTTAGGTAGACTCATTCCAACAAAATATTTAGTAGATTGGTCAGTGTTTTTTTTTTAAATAAATTTATTTATTTTTTTGTTTGTTTTTATTTTTGGCTGTGTTGAGTCTTCATTGCTGCATGCGGGCTTTCTCTAGTGGCGAGCAGGGGCTACTCTTTGTTGAGGTACGCGGGCTTCTCATTGCGGTGGCTTCTCTTGTAGCGGAGCACAGGCTCTAGGCGCGCAGGCTTCAGTAGTTGTGGCACATGGGCTCAGTAGTTGTGGCTTGCAGGCTTTTGAGCGCAGGCTCAGTAGTTGTGGTGCGTGGGCTTAGTTGCTCAGCGGCATGTGGGATCTTCCTGGGCCAGGGCTCGAACCCATGTTCCTTGCATTGGCAGACAGATTCTTAACCACTGCACCACCAGGGAAGCCCTGATTGGTCAGTTTTTAAAAGTTTTAATGACTGTGATTTCCAGAAAAAAAAATTTTAAACAGTCTTGCTTCTGGTAGCAATTTCTCTTTACTAGGTCTGCATCTATTGGTGAGTTTGCCCAAGGTGAAAGGCTGGCTTTGGCTGCCTTTGACACAAAACCTAAATGACAGTGGTTTAAGCAATATAGGAATATATTTTATTTCTTATTTTAAAAAAGATCAGAAATAAGAACTCCAGAGGTTGTAAGGCAACTCAAAGATGTCAGGGCGAAGATCTCTGTGAGTTCCTTGTCCTCTCTCCCTAATTGTTGATCATAAAATGGCTGCTGCAGCTCCAGTCATCATGTATGCATTCCAGGCAGGAAAAAGAAAAGATAAGGGTAAAAAGGGTGAGCTGAGTCTGAAGCTCCTTTAAGGAACGCATCACTAGCACCACTCCCACCATGACATGTGCCTACCTCTCATCAGCACATGCTCTCTTATGGCCTATTTGCAAGAATGACTAGGAAATGCCTTTCTTTTCTTTTTAATCATAGAAAATTGCCAGTGCAACAAAATGGAATTTCTGCTAGTGATGAAGAAGAGGAGGATGAATGCAGTGATGTGCTCCAAATGACTCACTCTGGCTTGTGAGAGCCAATGGTTAAATTTTCAGGTTTTTTTTTTACCGGGTGGTTGTTAAACACATTGGTAGCCTGAAATTTGTCACAGTGGGAGCACTTACAGCACAAAAATTGGGAAACACCAAAAAGTTAAGGCTTTCTTTTTTTTTTTTTTCCTAGAGCCAGTTGTTAGACATATACCATACCACTGAATATTGGATAAGTAGCTAGAAGACCGTGCTACAGAAGGCTTTTCATCTTCCTTACTACATTTGTCATTTATCTCTGACCATAATGGTTGAGGCTTGTGAACACTTAGGCAGGTAATCTTTTGAAGTACTTGGTATATTAACGATCTCCCTCTTTTTGTTCTGTAAAGATGTTAGGTGTATCCATTTATACTGGGTTTTAGTATTTTCCCAGAGATTGTAAAAGTTGTTCTTCGGTATTAAGCTAGGGATGTCATAAAACAATCAAATTTCTGTCCCAGAACTTGAAAAAGTTTTATGTAAAAATATTCTGTTCTGGTAAGACTCATACATGTGCAGAAACAGCCCCTGCATTTTGTATTTGAGGCTATTGTCATATCAAGCTGTCGCTAAGACTGACCAGCTTTTCTAAGTTAAGGTATAACTTTCCTGAGATATAAAAAATTTCTTTAAAATGATTTCTTCTTCCAAAATATATTCCTGGAAAAAGTGTACAGTGGAACATTTTCTTCTCCTGATTATAAGGAGGAATTGATAGTTTTTCACTCTTAAGGAGAAGACTCCTTGGTAGGTTTTGTTTTGGTTTGTTTTGTTTTTGCTTTTCTTTTGAACACAACCAGACGCTTGAAAACACAGCACTGAAGGGACAAAGAGTGCCTTCCCTCTGGAGGGATAAAATAAGAAGAATGATTTCAGGAGTTGAGCCAGAAACTGAAAAGTAAATCTCAAGGGCTTGTGAACATGACCCCATCTAAGGGGTTTCACCTCCAAAATACAACTTAGGGTATTTAGAAATGAGAACCAGAAACAAAGTCACATATAAATTAGAGTGGCCAAATGTACCTTTAGATTTTTCTTTATCTTTTTCTTGTGATAAGCTAACAAGACTGACAAAGAGAAGCCTTTGAAATTTTGCATTAAACTTTCCTTTAACTTTTTATTTCTTTGGATGATATCTTTTATGACTGGAATTTTTAGTGTTGTTTTATCACCTTTAGAGTCCATTGTATAAACACAGTAAAGCTTTTTCTTGTACAAGAGATTTTTCTTTTAAAAATCTTGCTTTTTATGATTTGCTTTAGCTAATGTTATCTGACTGTAGCAGTTATGATGAAGAATCTTATTTGAAAATAAAAACAGTAATCAGTAGTGATCTATCTATAAGGCTTGGGTATCCATCTGAATCAACCACATTTGAGCCACTGTCTGTTCAGGGGTTTTTGGAGGATGGTTGACAAATAACACTTCTTTTGTCTCCTGAGTATGGAGACAAATAATAACCAAACCCCAGGGCTTCCCTGGTGGCGCAGTGGTTGAGAGTCTGCCTGCCAATGCAGGGGACATGGGTTCGAGCCCTGGTCTGGGAAGATCCCACATGCCGCGGAGCAACTGGGCCCGTGAGCCACAACTACTGAGCCTGCGCGTCTGGAGCCTGTGCTCCGCAACAAGAGAGGCCGCGATAGCGAGAGGCCCGCGCACCGCGATGAAGAGTGGCCCCCGCTCGCCGCAAATAGAGGAAGCCCTCGCACAGAAACGAAGACCCAACACAGCCAAAATAAATAAATAAATAATAATTAAAGGTGCTAATAATTAAAAATAAATAAGTAAATAAATAAATAACCAAACCCCAAAGTCAGGCAGATGGAATTCAAAACACCATCTTTATTATCTATAAAGTAGCTTGGAATATTTAGCCATAGATCTGTGGCCAAATTGGCTTGCTAATACTTTGCCGCCAAATTAGACAGTCTTAGGCACTAGCATAGTGGGACGGCCACAGGCTGCAATTTATTTGTACGACTGGATAGAAGGGGTCACTCCCTTACAAAGAATACCCTTCTTCTGGTTTCCTAAAGGATTCTTCCACTCTGCATCAGCGTATACACTGAGTTATCTCATCTTTCAAAAGAAAGGCTAATGTTGCACTTTTCCACTTGAGACAAGGTGATCAGGTTTTTTTCCAGTTAACTCAGGGATACTCCACTTTGCCTATATAAAGCTCCCGAAATTTGCATTTTGTTGTTAAGGAGTTCAAACTCAAATTTTGTCCCTTTCAAAGTTTCTGCAGTTGTATTTATTCCCCAAAGTCATAGCTGTTAAATTGAAATGCTTTGTGTAAAATAAAAGGAGAGAAAACAAGAGGTAAAAGGATGTGAAGATTACTATAGCAGGTCCTTGCAAAAGTCAAAGAACAATATTAATACAGTTACCAAATGTATATTGAGTGGCTACTGTGTGCTGGGCATTGTTTAAGGCACCGGGTTTACTACAGTGAACGAGAAGTTTTCCTTTCAGTTGGCACATATTTTAATTGGGGAGACAATGAACTAAGGGACACAAGATAAGTGAAGATGTGATCATTTAAGCTATGAGGACAATCAAACAGGGTGCTGTGACAGATAGTGACTTTGAGGAGTAGGCAGTGTTCTGTTTTAGGTAAGGCAGCCAGAGAAGGTGCCTTTGAGCCAAGTTATGAACAATGAGGAGGAGGCAGAAGAAGTTACAGATCATCATTTGCAGACCCTCATAAGGACTTCGGAGTCTTTTCTAACTGCCATAAGGAGTCATTGAATGGTTTAAAGCAGGGGAGAGACAGGATCTGAGTTATATTTTCCTGGCTTCTCTGTAGAAAAGTGGGAACCACAGAAAGGTCACGCGTGAAAGCAGGTAGCCCAGTTTGGAGGCTACTACAGTGGTCCCAAGAGAAGATGGTGGCTTGGACTAGGCAGTAGTGGTAGTGATGGACCAAAAAGGATAGAATGCTGTAATGAGGATAAATGCCTCTTATACTATAAGCTTCAAGGGGACAAGGATGAGGCCAGTGAAAGTTGCCTTTTCATGGTGACTTGAGTTCCTATAAATTTCAGGAAATGTATTTTAAAAAAGATGCTTGTTACATGTTATATTTTCTAACCATACTTCCAACAACCTTAAGAGTCTTCTCTTCAGAAATGAAGAATTACAGCATTTCTCTGCAATCAACACCTTCTTTTCCTCTCATTTTAACTCTTTCTCTTTATGGCTCCTTCCCCAAACAATAAACATGCTGTGATATCTTCTATTCTACAAACACATTTGCACAAACATTCATAAACATATAAAATAGAGCCCCCCAAATAAAACCCCTCTTGTTTCCAAATACTTATCTAGTTACACTTCTGTGTCCCTTCTTGTCCAACTTCCTCAAAGAGTAGTTTATACTTCCTGTTGTCTCCTTTTTTTCACATTCACCCAGTGACCCACTATAATCTGATTTCAGTTTGCACCATGACATTGAGACTATCCTTGCTAAGCTAGGTTCTGTATACTGCTGGGTAGGTTGTGTGTATACATCTTAGCCCTGGTTAAGATTTCATTGACCTTCATATTGCCAAATCCAGTGAATACTTTAATGTCTTCTATTGAATGGCTCAGATTTGTTGGACACAACTAGTCATTTCTTCATTCTCAAAAACTTTGGCTTTGTAACAGATCGGAAACAACCTAAGTATCTGTTCTTCAAAGACTAGTTGAATTAACATAATGGAATACTTTGGAGCTGAAATAAAGAATCAGGACTATTTTTTTATATGCTACATGGGGTAATCTCCAGTATATCTGGTTAAGTAAAAAAGTAAGGTGAAAAAAAAAAAAAAAAAAAGTAAGGTGGAGAGAATTCCCTGGTGGTCCAGTGGTTAGGATTCTGCACGTCCACTGCAGAGGGCATGGGTTTGATCCCTGGTCGGGGAAGTAAGATCATGCATGCCACACGGTGTGGCCAAAAATATAATAAAATTTAAAAATAAATAAGTAAATAAATAGTAAGGTGGAGAATATTATGTATAGTATGTTATCATCTATTTCAAGAAAGTGGAGAGCTATGAATATATATTTATAGATATTTGCTCATAACAAAGCAATAATGCAAGGATAAACCAAAAGTTTGGTTTTTTTTTTTTTTTTTAAAGTTACATATAAGGGAGAGAAAGAATAAGGTGGTAAAAACAGGGATAGAAATTAGATTTCTCTGAAAATACCCTATTTGTGAATTTGGTTTTGGAACCATGGAAGTGTTTTACCTAGTTATAAAGCAAAAGTAATTTTTAAAAAAGAATCAATGAAAATTAAAATCAAAATGAAACAAATGAACCTAAGTATAAATCAAAACTGTGACCTAAACACACAGAGGTGAATTATTTCAAATGACAAAAAAACAACAACAACAAAAAAAAAACAGTAATTTAACTATAAATCCCTACTGGAATATAATTTAAGGACAAAAAGAACTAAACAAAATCTTAAACTATTTTCAGTAGTCTTGTTATTAGTAATAATATTGGGCATTTTTATTCTGAAATTATAAAATATGTGATTCTGAAATATATAAAATATATGACAGAAAAAAGCAATACAAATACTAATTTAACTAAAAATGCTTAATCTTAGTTTGGAATTGGGAATATCAGTATGAACTCATGATGAATTTTGTCTAAAAATACATATTCCTGGCTCTTCTGAGGAAAAAAATCCTAGAAGTAATTACCAATGCAATAGCAATGAGCACCTTCATCATCCAGAGTGTGGTCTCTAAATACCATTCCCCATTAAAAGAAAATAGAACTTTTTGGACAAATAAGGAAATCCAGATCTGTAACAACAAATGCATGAAATGACTATGGAACATATTGTCATACCAGAAAGCAAGAGTGAGCAAATGCTACTGGAGTTATCTCAGAAACTCAGGAACCAAATTTTTAAAGTTCCTATGGGCTAAAAATGGGACAATTTGTACATTTATAATAATTTCAGTACAGTGAAACAAAAAATTTAAATAAATGACTTTATGATAATACTTTGAAATATTCCTTGTTAAACACTAGGAAACCAACTTATTATATTTAAAAATGGTTAATAAAAAGAAAGGATGAAGCAATTATCCTGCCTTTCTTGTATAACTTTACCATGGGTAACCAAATAGTTGATATGGGAAAGTTTCTCCCTATAAAAGTATTTCAATTAATAAATGAAAAGAGGAATAAAGGAAAAAGAATGATAGAATAAGAATATTGTAATTTCTAATAAAATTATGTACGTAGATCATGACCATCAATGATTGCTATATCACAAAAAGAGAGATAACCAGAAGTGTACAATATCTCCTGTGAAGCTATTCTTGACAAAAAATGGAACTTAAATCAGTCAAGCCTCACCTCTAGATCTAAATTACCAATACACAGGAAATAAAGTAGAATCTGCAAAATCCAGAATGTGGAAAATTCTACAGGACCCAGTTTTTTTCAATAAATAAGTAGCCAAGAAAAAGAGTAAGGGGGTAGGGTGAAAACTTGTAGGTTAAAAGGGAGCTAAGAGACATGTCAACTTATTGCATTGTTTGGAACTTATTTGGCCCTGCATCAATCAAAAAAAAAAAAGAAAGAATGTAAAACCAAAAAAAAAATTATAAGACAACTGGGAAAATTTGGATATTGACTGAAAATTTGATGATATTATGGAATTGTTGATTTCCTTCCGTGAGATAATGATATTATTGTGCTATTTTTCAAAAGAGGTCTTATCTTTTAGAGATGTATACTGAAATATTTGCTAATGACCAATAAGATGTCTATTATTCGTTTAAAAAACAATACGATTTAGTTGGCAGGAGGGAGTGGGTGGAGATGTAAGTAAAATAAGATAGGCCATAAGCTGACCATTGTTGATGGCTCTATGGGAAATCACTATGTTATTCTTTCCACTCTTTTTTTTTATGTTTGAAATTTTATATAATAAAAAGTAAAAACAAACAAACAATAAAAACCCCTGATTCCCATGACAGTGCACTCCCCCAGCTCTCTCCTACCTCTCTGACCATTACCTTTGTCCTCTTTCTTCTTTACCTGTTCCATAAAACATGGTGCTTCACTCGTAGCTCACTGCTCTTCTCACTCTACCTGCTCCCCTTGAGCAATTTCATTCAGCAAACTCCTGGCCCTATCCTGGCTCTAACTGCCACCTATCCACTTGGATTCCAGTTTAGAATCCAAACTGGTATCTCTGGCCCAGAGCTCTCACGCTCTGGGTTTTAGATTCTCATATCCAACTGTCGAATAATTTTATTCTCCTGGGACTCTCACACATTCTTCAAACGCAATATATCCAAAACAAATCACCATCTCTACCCCAAAGCTGCCCTTCATCCTGTAGTATCTACCACTATTCATGGTATCACTCATAGTTATCCAAGCTAGAAACCTGGAACTCAGTCTTTTTTCTATCTCACATCTACATCATCAGGTAATGTCGATTTTATCTCCTGAGTATTTCTTGAATCTATTATTCACTTATTCATTCGGTGAATGTTTATTGAGCACTTACTATGTGCTACACCTAATCTAGGTGGTGGAAATACAGAATTAAATAAGACAGACAAAATGCCTGCTCTCATAGAGCTTATACTTTAGTTCTAGATTTTGCTTTAGACGTTCCTTTTAAAGCGCTTTCCAAATTGCTGATATTAGTCTTCCGAGTGGTCTCCAGCCTTGCCCCCTTCAAATACATCCTCTGTAACAGTAGTGGCGGCCTCAACGTGTGGTGCCAGCAGCCACGGCAGCATCACCCGGAACTTGCTAGGAATGCAAATTCTCAGGCCTCACACCAAGCCTACCTGATGAGAAACTCAGGGAATGTGGCCCAGCCATCTGTTTTATTTTATTTTATTTTTTAAGATTTTTTTGATGTGGACCATTTTTCAAGTACTTATTTAATTTGTTACAATATTTCTTCTGTTTTATGTTTTGGTTTTTTGTCCGTGAGGCATGTGCACACCCCCTGCATTGGAAGGCGAAGTCTTAACCACTGGACTGCCAGGGAAGTCCCCAGCCATCTGTTTTAAAAGTCCTTAGGGTGATGCTTGTGCACACGCTGAAGTTTGAGATGCGCTGCTGTGAAAAGCCATCAGAAAAGATGTATCTAAAACATAAGTCTGGCCATGTTGTTTCCCAGCTTAAACCCTTTCAGTAGAATCTCCCCGAATACAGAGAAAAGCCCAGACTCCATGGGAAGGTACACAGGGCTCTCCATGATCTGGTTCCTGCCTACCTCGTCTCAACCATCAACTTAATGCTCATTCATCTTTTAGGGCTTCCTTCTGGCCTGGCTTCCTCTAGGAAGCTTTTGCTCATGGTTACCACCACCCCAGTCAAAAGCCCTACTTCTGCGTTTTTATAATACTGTGTGTGTGCCCATCATTGTATATACTACACAGAAGCAGAGGAAAGCTTCAAGGGCTCTGGAGCCAGATTAGCCATGTGAATTTGGGTCAGAAACTCATGCTCCTTGCTTCATCTATGAAATGGATTAATAGGCCCTCCATGGTAAGATTGTGAGATTGTGTATAGTGCTGGCTGGAACTTGGTAAGAGCTCAGTGTCACCTCTTTTGTGAATTATCTTTGTGCGAGCATCTCCTCGCCAGATTATGACCTGCTAACAAGGCAATGCCTGGGTGTTATTCAGCAACATGTTAGAAATACCTACTACAGGATCTGCCACATAACCGGCACTCAGTACACATTTGTAAATGAAGTAATTTCCCAAGTGTTACTTTCAATTCAGATAGAAAACTCAATAGCTGGTCTCTAAGTCTCTGTTGTTAAATGATCAATATACTATTTATAGTGAAACATTTATTAATAAAGCAATACACAGAATCAAAACTGAAAAATACGACAAATACATGCTATCATTTAGTTGACTCAATTCAACTTAAGTTTCCTAAATGTCAATAATGCTAATTGTGTAACACGATCTCACTACCAGTTTATTCTTTTGGCAAAACTGCTTTTCACACGTTTAAATGGTCCTTTCACTCACAAGGAAATGTATATAAATTGTAAAACTTTGTTGCCCACTATCTTACCTCTACTTTTACAGTAATGAGAACCCAGCCCTGCGTGAGTAAGTTTTCTAAATGTGTTTGTTTTTCCACTCAAGATTTCTGGAACCTGTAGCTCTTTCAGTCTTTCAAACTGTCATGCTTTGAAATTCTAACTTTTGCAGAAAGCCCTTTTGTCTGAATTAAGTATAAGCTTTTCAGGCCAGAGAAACCTTGTGCCTTTTCAAAATTCTACATTTTCCAAAACTCTTCCCATGCTACAAGTAGCAAGACACAGATGATTTACTAGATCATTTTCTACATTAGCACAACGAAAAAAGCCTGGTACAAGGTCCCAGGAAACCTGCAACAATAGAGTTTCCTAACAAAGTAACAAATTTTTTAAAAAATCAAAGATAAAATATTCTTCTTTCCCAGTAAGTAGAGGCTGCCCTGAGCTTTTCAGTCACGCTGGGGGGAATCAAACCATTAGTACACGTGTACATGTTCAGCCACAAGCATCTTTGGATAAGTTACATCTTACCATCGTTCCATTTCTTCTCACATAGTCTAGACATCACAACATGACTTAGACCTCAAGCCTCACAGTGTGGCTCCTAGAATTACAGAGAGAACAGCAGAAAACATCTTTCCCCACATTCTCTATTACTTCCTGGACACACATTACTCAACGCCGGCTAACCCACAAAGGGAGGAAAATATACAGTCTGGAATAGGTCTTAAGGTGTTGTCTCCTTTGTCTGTCATCTTTAATGTGCTGGAATATCTGGCATCAGGCCCAGAGTATTGAGATGTACTTCCCCTTCTTTGAAGCTCTCTATTTCCTCTTGTTAGGGATACTTATCAGTAAGCAAATGTTCTCTGGCTCAATTTAGCTCTGAGGGACATAGACTGAAGCCCCCCATCACACAAGCTTTCTCCCCAGTGTGTTTGTATTAATGTGTTCCTTCCTCTCACCAATCCTCCCTGAGGAAACTTCTCCCTGCCTAGTAGTGTTTTCAATGGACAGAAATTAACCCTCATCCATCTTCAATCATGCATAGTAGTGTTTAGTAGTGTTAGATGACCCTTAGCTCACTAGATTCATTTGTTTGTTCAATAAATATTTACTGAGCTTCTACCCGGCCCTCTTACCAGTCAATAAGCAAAGCACAACTCTTGCTTTTGTGGAATGGCCAACCTAGCAGATCCTGCAAATGTCCTTGTGAGATGGCTTCAAACAGGCAGCATGCTGGGATGTAAGGAAGACGAAGCATAAAGAACCAGACTAGCACATCACATGCAGATTTCCTTTCTCAAAGCCCTCACTATTACCCTCTGGGTCCATTTTTCTCAGAGATGGGCTGTGTGCTTTGCTTCTTATATTTCCAGAAACATTGGGCTTAACTGCAGGTGTTGTGGGAATACATTTAAGAAATTTAGAGAAAGACGGTAAGGGAAATGACTCACTTGTTAAAAATCCATGTCAACGGTGTATCTGGAATGATCCACAGCTACTAGCTTGGAGTACAAACACAGTCACCTCACTTTTATCTATTCAGTGTATTGCTCAAGCACCCACCTGCCCTCAGTGACGGGAGGTCCTCTTATTCCCCAAGGCCTCCCCCAACCACCCTCCTTGGGCAGGAATACTAGGGACTTAGTTCAAAGAAGATCGGTGCTACTGCAAGAAGCCAGGAAGAGAGAGAAAACCAGGAAGCGTGACCAGTTCACTAACGCCGTGGCTTGGGACTCTGCCACGTGAGGTTACAGGTGGTCCTGCACGTTCTGATGGTAGGAAATTTGTTCATGGTTGCTAAGCTACTCCTATTGATTCAGCTCTTTTCTTCCCATCACCCCAGCAGCGTCCCCCTGAGCTCTGAGGACACTTCTCTTTTAGATCACACTCACACGCTCAGCCATTTCCCCCTAAAGCTTAGCACAGTGCCAGGTGGGCCACACTGGAGAAGAGGCCCCAGTCCCATCCTCCTGAGGTGCTGGAATAAGTCTTCCCTGCGGTGCCTGGTTCGCTCCTCCTGCATGGGACCACCTCAACACATCCCAACAAGGGATGTCCCCCTTGCACATAAAGGAGAAAGGCAAATATTGCTAAGCAACAAACACACACCTATTTTACATAACCACACCTACACCTACACTTACACCCAAACTTTCACTGGCAAGGATTGCCTGTTTGCTGACATTTTCATAACTTTGAGGGTCTTTTAAATCCTTCTCTGCAATGAAGCAATAACCTCCAAGGGACTGTTCTTGGCTATACAGTAGAAGTGGCTCCCCATTCCAATACTAATTTTTCGTAAAGAAAAGTCTGATCCAAGACTATGGCTATTGAGTGAGGCCAAGTAATCATCATTCAGGGCTTGAATGCTCATTGGGGGAGAGTTAATCAACCATTTGCATCTCCCCCAGCATCTGTTAGTTTTACCAAGCATTAGACTTTTTTTCTAACACATGTAACTGCAAAGGATTAATATCCAAAATATACAAAGGACACCAATGGTCAAGAAAGAAACAGTGTAGTAGAAAAACGGGCATTTCACGTAAACGGAATCTAAATGGCTAATAAGCCTTTATTAGTAACCTTGGAAATTCACATGAAAACTATGAGATCCATTTCACACCCACCAAAGGGGTACAAAATAGAAATTGGACAAAACCAAGTGCTGATGGCAGGTGGAGGAATGGAGATGCTGGTGGGAGAGGGAGTCGCTTCAACTCGTTGGGAAGACAGTGGCGCTCACGAGGCACCACAGTGTTCATTTAGCCCCAAGTGTCAGTGGGTCAGTGAGCTGCGGTGCTTTCATCCAGCGGGCGTCTGCAGCGGGGGACCAGCGAGGCCTTATCCAGGACTGGCCGGAGCGAGCAGCCCACTGCCCTGAAGGAGGCCCAGTGCCACCAACACCAATGAATCTCAAAAACCTTCCCAGCCCCCGTGCATCGGGGCTGTGAGCTCGGGGAGAAGCTAGTGCTTCCCCAGCTGTAACGGGCACGGTTGGGCAGCCTCACGTCGGTCCCAGTGAGCCTGCCCGTGGGCAGTCAGGGCCTCAGTCGTCCCTCCCAGTCTGAGTGAGGCCAACCTGCGTAACGACACAGGTGACTTCGGAGGCACTGGGACTTCCTCCTGCTTCTCCTGGACCACTTGCTGTGGGACCCCAGCTGCCATGTTGTCAGGACACTCGAGTTGTCCCGTGGGGTGGAGAGGCCCCATGGCGAGGAGCTGTCACCTCTGGCCACATCAGCATTCACCGGCCGGGCAGTGAGTGGGCCCTCCGGCCCCAGGCAGGCCTTGGCCAAGTCTTACTGCAGCCGCAGGAAGGACTGAGCCGGAGCGATCCAATGAAGCTGCTTCCTGACCCTCGGAAACGGCGTGGAGGGGGTGGGCGGTGCGGCAAGGAAGGACCGGGAGCGTGGGATTAGCAGATGTAAACTCGGACACATAGGATGGGTAAACGACAAGGTCCTGCCGTAGAGCACAGGCGGCTATATTCAACATCCTGGGATAAACCGTAATGGAAAAGAAGAGGAAACAAAAGAATTTCTGTATGTGTATAACTGAGTCATTTGCCATGCAGCAGAGGTAGGCACAACACTGTAAACCAACTATACTTCAGTGAAAAAATAAATTGAAAAAACAAGAAAGGGCGTGAGAGCATAAATGTTTACTGTCTTTAGCACCTACAGTCTAGAGCGATGGGTTACGTAGCTACAGATTGTTGAGAGACCTTGCCAAATGCAGAGTCTCTAACGATCCACTGCCGGAGGCTAGGATTCGGCACCTTAACAAGACCCGGGCGATGCCAGTGGCCCAGCACGTGGTCCACGGTGAGGAGGAGGATTCGGCTCCTGCCCCCACTGCGGTGAGAGGCGGCAACGCAAACCAGCGCAGAGGCTGCAGCCCCAGGGCTGCAGGAGGGGTCAGAGCAGCCAGGCTGTGGGGACGGGCGAGCACAGCCCAGCGCAACGGCGGTGACCAACCCGAGGGCCCAGCCTGACGTGGGAAAGATGCCCGGTGGACTCCTGAAGGTTCTTTGAGCCTGGAGCCTCCCGGTGAGTGCTGGTTCCGTTTAATTCAGAGTTTTCTCAGTGGACTCCAGAAGGTTCTATGTGTTCTGGTTCCATTTAATTCAGCATTTGTCCCGTGGACTCTGGAAGGTTCTGTCGGTTCTGGCGTTGTTTTATTCAGAGTTTGTTCCATGGACTCCGGAAGGTTCTGTGAGTTCTGGTTCCCTTTAACCCAGCATTAGCATTTTAATAACTGAGGGAACCAGAGGGCAGACAGCAGAAGCAAGACAAACTACAATCCTGCAGCCTGTGGACCAAAAACCACAGTTACAGAAAGACAGAGAAGATGAAAAGGCAGAGGGCTATGTACCAGATGAAGGAACAAGAAAAAACCCCAGAAAAACAACTAAATGAAGTGGAGATAGGCAACCTTCCAGAAAAAGAATTCAGAATAATGATAGTGAAGATGATCCAGGACCTCGGAACAAGAATGGAGGCAAAGATCGAGAAGATGCAAGAAATGATTAACAAAGACCTAGAAGAATTAAAGAACAAACAAACAGAGATGACCAATACAATCACTGAAATGAAAACTACACTAGAAGGAATCAACAGCAGAATCACTGAGGCAGAAGAACGGATAAGTGACCTGGAAGACAGAATGGTGGAATTCACTGCTGCGGAACAGACTAAAGAAAAAAGAATGAAAAGAAATGAAGACAGCCTAAGAGACCTCTGGGACAACATTAAACGCAACAACATTCGCATTATAGGGGTCCCAGAAGGAGAAGAGAGAGAGAAAGGACCAGAGAAAATATTTGAAGAGATTATAGTCGAAAACTTCCCTAACATGGGAAAGGAAATAGCCACCCAAGTCCAGGAAGCGCAGAGAGTCCCATACAGAATATACCCAAGGAGAAACACGCCGAGACACATAGTAATCAAAGTGGCAAAAATTAAAGACAAAGAAAAATTATTGAAAGCAGCAAGGGAAAAACGACAAATAACATACAAGGGAACTCCCATAAGGTTAACAGCTGATTTCTCAGCAGAAACTCTGCAAGCCAGAAGGGAGTGGCATGATACACTTAAAGTGATGAAAGGGAAGAACCTACAACCAAGATTACTCTACCCGGCAAGGATCTCATTTAGATTTGATGGAGAAATCAAAAGCTTTAGAGACAAGCAAAAGCTAAGAGAATCCAGCACCATCAAACCAGCTCTACAACAAATGCTAAAGGAACTTCTCTAAGCGGGAAACACAAGAGAAGAAAAGGACCTACAAAAACAAACCCAAAACAGTTAAGAAAATGGTCATAGGAAAATACATATCGATAATTACCTTAAACGTGAATGGACTAAATGCCCCAACCAAAAGACATAGACTGGCCGAATGGATACAAAAACAAGACCCATATATATGCTGTCTACAAGAGACCCACTTTAGACCTAGGGACACATACAGACTGAAAGTGAGGGGATGGAAAAAGATATTCCATGCAAATGGAAATCAAAAGAAAGCTGGAGTAGCTATACTCATATCAGGTAAAATAGACTTTAAAATAAAGAATGTTACAAGAGACAAGGAAGGACACTGCATACTGATCCAGGGATCAATCCAAGAAGAAGATATAACAATTATAAATATATATGCACCCAACATAGGAGCACCTCAATACATCAGGCAACTGCTAACAGCTATAAAAGAGGAAATCGACAGTAACACAATCATAGTGGGGGACTTTAACACCTCACTTACACCAATGGACAGATCATCCAAAATGAAAATAAATAAGGAAACAGAAGCTTTAAATGACACAATAGACCAGATAGATTTAATTGATATATATAGGACATTCCATCCAAAAACAGCAGATTACACGTTCTTCTCAAGTGCGCACGGAACATTCTCCAGGATAGATCACATCTTGGGTCACAAATCAAGCCTCAGTAAATTTAAGAAAATTGAAATCATATCAAGCATCTTTTCTGACCACAACGCTATGAGATTAGAAATGAATTACAGGGAAAAAAACGTAAAAAAGACAAACACATGGAGGCTAAACAATACGTTACTAAATAACCAAGAGATCACTGAAGAAATCAAAGAGGAAATAAAAAAATACCTAGAGACAAATGACAATGAAAACACGACGACCCAAAACCTATGGGATGCAGCAAAAGCAGTTCTAAGAGGGAAGTTTATAGCTATACAAGCCTACCTAAAGAAACAAGAAAAATCTCAAATAAACAATCTAACCTTACACCTAAAGAAACTAGAGAAAGAAGAACAAACAAAACCCAAAGTTAGCAGAAGGAAAGAAATCATAAAGATCAGAGCAGAAATAAATGAAATAGAAACAAAGAAAACAATAGCAAAGATCAATAAAACTAAAAGTTGCTTCTTTGAGAAGATAAACAAAATTGATAAGCCATTAGCCAGACTCATCAAGAAAAAGAGGGAGAGGACTCAAATCAATAAAATCAGAAATGAAAAAGGAGAAGTTACAACAGACACCGCAGAAATACAAAGCATCCTAAGAGACTACTACAAGCAACTTTATGCCAATAAAATGGACAACCTGGAAGAAATGGACAAATTCTTAGAAAGGTATAACCTTCCAAGACTGAACCAGGAAGAAACAGAAAATATGAACAGACCAATCACAAGTAATGAAATTGAAACTGTGATTAAAAATCTTCCAACAAACAAAAGTCCAGGACCAGATGGCTTCACAGGTGAATTCTATCAAACATTTAGAGAAGAGCTAACACCCATCCTTCTCAAACTCTTCCAAAAAACTGCAGAGGAAGGAACACTCCCAAACTCATTCTATGAGGCCACCATCACCCTGATACCAAAACCAGACAAAGACACTACAAAAAAAGAAAATTACAGGCCAATATCACTGATGAATATAGATGCAAAAATCCTCAACAAAATACTAGCAAACAGAATCCAACAACACATTAAAAGGATCATACACCACGATCAAGTGGGATTTATCCCAGGGATGCAAGGATTCTTCAATATACGCAAATCAATCAATGTGATACACCATATTAACAAATTGAAGAAGAAAAACCATATGATCATCTCAATAGATGCAGAAAAAGCTTTTGAGAAAATTCAACACCCATTTCTGATAAAAACTCTCCAGAAAGTGGGCATAGAGGGAACCTACCTCAACATAATAAAGGCCATATATGACAAACCCACAGCAAACATCATTCTCAATGGTGAAAAACTGAAAGCATTTCCTCTAAGATCAGGAACGAGACAAGGATGTCCGCTCTCACCACTATTATTCAACATAGTTCTGGAAGTCCTAGCCACGGCAATCAGAGAAGAAAAAGAAATAAAAGGAATACAAATTGGAAAAGAAGAAGTAAAACTGTCACTGTTTGCGGATGACATGATACTATACATAGAGAATCCTAAAACTGCCACCAGAAAACTGCTAGAGCTAATCAATGAATATGGTAAAGTTGCAGGATACAAAATTAATGCACAGAAATCTCTTGCATTCCTATACACTAATGATGAAAAATCTGAAAGAGAAATTAAGGAAACACTCCCATTTACCATTGCAACAAAAAGAATAAAATACCTAGGAATAAACCTACCTAGGGAGACAAAAGACCTGTATGCAGAAAACTATAAGACACTGATGAAAGAAATTAAAGATGATACCAACAGATGGAGAGATATACCATGTTCTTGGATTGGAAGAATCAACATTGTGAAAATGAGTATACTACCCAAAGCAATCTACAGATTCAATGCAATCCCTATCAAATTACCAATGGCATTTTTTACGGAGCTAGAACAAATCATCTTAAAATTTGTATGGAGACACAAAAGACCCCGAATAGCCAAAGCAGTCTTGAGGGAAAAAAACGGAGCTGGAGGAATCAGACTCCCTGACTTCAGACTCTACTACAAAGCTACAGTAATCAAGACAATATGGTACTGGCACAAAAACAGAAACATAGATCAATGGAACAAGATAGAAAGCCCAGAGATTAACCCACGCACCTATGGTCAACTAATCTATGACAAAGGAGGCAAAGATATACAATGGAGAAAAGACAGTCTCTTCAATAAGTGGTGCTGGGAAAACTGGACAGCTACATGTAAAAGAATGAAATTAGAATACTCCCTAACACCATACACGAAAATAAACTCAAAATGGATTAGAGACCTAAATATAAGACTGGACACTATAAAACTCTTAGAGGAAAACATAGGAAGAACACTCTTTGACATAAATCACAGAAAGATCTTATTTGATCCACCTCCTAGAGTAATGGAAATAAAAAGAAAAATAAACAAGTTGGGACCTAATGAAACTTCAAAGCTTTTGCACAGCAAAGGAAACCATAAACAAGACGAAAAGACAACCCTCAGAATGGGAGAAAATATTTGCAAATGAATCAACGGACAAAGGATTAATCTCCAAAATATATAAACAGCTCATTCAGCTCAATATTAAAGAAAAAACACCCCAATCCAAAAATGGGCAGAAGACCTAAATAGACATTTCTCCAAAGAAGACATACAGACGGTCACGAAGCACATGAAAAGATGCTCAACATCCTAATTATTAGAGAAATGCAAATCAAAACTACAATGAGGTATCACCTCACTCCTGTTAGAATGGGCATCATCAGAAAATCAACAAACAACAAATGCTGGAGAGGGTGTGGAGAAAAGGGAACCCTCTTGCACTGTTGGTGGGAATGTAAATGGATACAGCCACTATGGAGAACAATATGGAGGTTCCTTAAAAAACTAAAAATAGAATTACCATATGACCCAGCAATCCCACTACTGGGCATATACCCAGAGAAAACCGTAATTCAAAAAGACACATGCACCCGAATGTTCATTGCAGCACTAGTTACAATAGCCAGGTCATGGAAGCAACCTAAATGCCCATCAACAGACGAATGGATAAAGAAGTTGTGGTACATATATACAATGGAATATTACTCAGCCATAAAAAGGAATGAAATTGAGTCATTTGTTGAGACGTGGATGGATCTAGAGACTGTCATACAGAGTGAAGTAAGTCAGAAAGAGAAAAACAAATATCGTATATTAATGCATGTATGTGGAACCTAGAAAAATGGTACAGATGAGCCAGTTTGCAGGGCAGAAGTTGAGACACAGATGTAGAGAATGGACATATGGACTCAAGGGGGGAAAACTGCGGTGGGGTGGGGATGGTGGTGTGCTGAATTGGGCGATTGGGATTGAAATGTATACACTGATGTGTATAAAATTGATGCCTAATAAGAACCTGCAGTATAAAAAAACAAACAAAACAACTAATACTAAACTTTCATTGGGCTATTTGTATGGAAATATGTTAATATAAATGTTTCAGACATTACATGAAATTTCTAAAAATTTTATATTTGTATTTGTATGGAAATATGTATGGAAATATGTTAATATAAATGTTTCAGACATTACATGAAATTTCTAAAAAGCTTATATGTTCTGGTATAATGTTATAAGTAATAATCCTAGTTATTACTTTAAAATGTATATTTCAGAAATAACTAAAAAAAAAAAAAAAAAAAACTGAGGAAAATATGATAGGGAAAATGTTACTGTGTTATTTGAATTGCTTTTCAGGGAGCCTGGTGTTGAACAAGCACAAACGAATGATGACATTCAAGCCTCTCTGGGGACAGAGCACCCATTTCAAGGCTCTGCTCTGCTCCTTTCTCCTTCAAACCCCTCACCGTCCTCCTACATTCAGTGACATTACATGGATCGCAGAATCCAAGTCCAAAATCTCTAGCCAGGCATGCAATGTCTTCTACGATTTGGCCCCTTTCCCACCCCTTCATCTTAATTCGCCACTATTTTCCTAACAGAATTCTGTGCTTCGGTTATATTTGTTTACTCATGGTTTCATGAACTCATTTTGAAAGATAAACTTTCATTTGGAATAATTTTAGATTTACAGAAAAGCTGCAGAGATGGTAGAGAGAATTCCTATAATATTGTTCACCCATTGAATCCGGGGGTTCTGCAACCGTGGATTCAACCGCTCGTGGATAGAAATATTTTTTTTAAAAATTCCAACAACTTCACGAAAGCAAAACTTGAATTTGTCACAAGCTGGCAACTATATACATAGTACTTCCATTAGATGAGGTATTACAAGTAACTTAGAAATGATTTAAAGTATATGGGAGGATATGCACATGTTATGTGCAAATATTACGTCATTTTATATAAGGAACTTGAGCATCTGCAGATTTTGGTATCCACAGATGTTCTGGAACCAATCTCCCTGGGATACGGATGAACTACTATACTCGTCACCTAGTTTCCCCTAATGTTAAAATCTTACATTATCATGGGCCATTTTTCCAAATTAAGAAAACAACATCAATATGTTACTCTTAACTAAATACCAGTTTTCCTGCTAATGTCCTCTGGCTGTCCCAGTATACAATCCAGGACACCACATTCATTTAGATGAGGCACATTTTTTGTTTCTAGCCCCTGCTCATCGCAGTTTCCCTCTCCAGGATGCCCTTTCCTCTCCTGACTTACTTAAGTCCTACCTAATCTTCAAACCCATTCAAATCTTATCTCTGCAATATCTGTCCTAATTCCTTCTGTCCTGAATGATTTCTCTAACCTTCAAACTCCAGAACCACTTTGGTCCAAATCACATATTTGAAACACGTCATTGGACCTATATGGTTACATATCTTTTTCTATTTTGTTTGCCAATTACCATTTAAGGCAAGGATAATATCTCATTCATTTTGTGGCATATCTGCAGGTATTGTGCTCTCAAAAGCATTTATTGGTAATGAATTTTTATTTTCATGTTATATTATTTTACCATTAGCATAAACAATTAGGAGTAGACTGTAAATATTAATTGAATTCTTAGAGGCCCAGGTGTACTACATTTATATTTTATAATATAATAGATATAAATGCAACTTGACAAATTAAAATAACTAGTATTTATTGAATGCTGACCATACACCAGGCACCTGGCTAAACGTTTTCCATGCAGCATCATAGTTAATTCTCATGAAACTTTATGTAGCAAATACTACAATCGTCCCTGTTTAGGGTTAAGTGCTTTGTCCAAGACGATACAACGTGAAGAGATGGAGCCAGGATTCATACCCAAGCATTATGGCTCTAAAGCACACATTCCTAACCACGTCACTTTAAAGTGCTTTTTGTCCCAGCAGTGATTTCAGATGTGTGGTTTACACTTGATGCCTTCTTTTTACTATCATTCAGCCTTTCCCTAACTTCTGAAACAAGGTGTCCCCAGTAGCCCACTGGCACTGCTCTTGAAAGTGTCAAATTACTTTTTTTCTTATCAGTTCCAATGGCCTTATAACTTGAGCCATGACATTTTAATTTTGTACACTGGATTAGAACTTAGCTATTTTGCATTATGTCCCATCTCTTTACACTCCAAGTGCAGGGACTTTACATCCTTGTGTCTGGTACTAAACACTGAACATCATAGAATGCAACACCAACTATTTGTTTTTCTTCTTTGTGGCAATATTTTGAAAGTCCTAAACATTTCTAATTATAAAAGAAGTTTATGCACATTTGAAATACTAAAGTATAAATTTAGAGAAGTAAGTGAGAGCTACCTTCTTTTCCTTCCTATTCCTCAGGGATAGAGTGTTTAAAATTGTGGCCTTGACACTGATTGTTAAAAATGATGAATATTTTTAATTATAAAAGAAATACAAACTCATAATTTAAAAATTGAAAGCTTTCCAACTGTTCAGAAGAATATGCAAAAATAAAATCTCCCTAAGTCCTACTTTTCAGAGGAAACTGCTCTTGAAAGTTTACTGTTGTAAAAGCTCCAGAAGTTTTTCTCTACCTAGACGCTTTTTGTGTTTTGTTTTTGTTGTTGGCAGGAATAGAATCCCTACATTTCTGCTGCCTTTGACACTGTCATGCATTCTTTTTTCTTTTTCACATCCTAGCCACTCGTTTTCTAGACACGAATCAGTACTTTTCCTCTTTTTTAGACTGCTTTCCGACTCTGAAGAGTGAGCTTATCTGGGATCTCTGCTCCTTCTCTGAATATCTTCATCCTCAGAGAGTTTCTCCATTCTCTGAGTGGGCTACCATCTTCTCTCACTCTGTTCTCTTGCTGCTAAACTTCTTTTTAGACTTTCTCAGCCCACATGCATCCTCTTGTGATCTGACTCACATCCACCACTCCAATAAAATTACATTTCAAATTTCCGGAAACATCTCTTAATCAGAGAAATTCCCTCAGGCCCCCAACCCTATAGGCTTCTGGGTGCCATTTACTCTCTTTTGGAAGCACTCCCTTCCTGGCTTCTGAGACATTGCAAAATCCAAGTTCTTCCTCTGCCTTTAGGATCCTAGCTTCCCTCACCTTATTGCTGCCCCTCTGGGTCTTTTGCTCCCGATCTCTATCTCTCCCAGCGTCTCCCTGGGGAATGTCTTCATAATCTCAAACACCACTCAACTCCACGTGTCCAACGTGAACTGACCTCTCTCAAATACCAGTTCCACATTTCCAGCTATCTGCTCGTCAGATTCACAATTTTGCCCCAGGGCTAAAGTGTCAACGCTTAAACTCACACCACCTAAAAACAGAGCCTCTTCCCCACTTCCTTACTTCTGTTAATGGTACCACCACTCTCTTGGTCAACTAGGGGACACATTGGTCATTTTCCTCTCCAGTGCCCCTGGCGTCCCATCAGTTGTCTCACTCATGAATCCTACTGCTATATCCCTTTGCCTGCTTCTTCTACCTAATCCCACCATCTCACTGCTTCTCAACTGCATCTTTATGGACTCCTGATTGTTTTATCTTCACCCCCCCTTTATCGTCCATCTACCCATAGATAAGTCAGATAAGTCTTCCCCAAAGCCTGACTCTAACCTTGTACTTCCCTGTTCAAAACCCTTCAGTGAAAGCCACTGCCTGTGAGTGAAAGACAAATTCTTCAACGTACTTTTAGAAATCCTCTATAACAGTGATTCTCAAGCTTTTTTGTTTTAGGATCCCTTTTCACTCTTAAAAATTCTTGAGAACCCCAAGGAGCTTTCATTTACACAGGCTACATCTGTCACTATTTATTGTTATTGGAAGTTAAGACTGAAAAAATTTTTAAATATTTACTTATATATGTAAAAAGAATAGTAACAAACATGTTAACATAACACATTTTATGAAAAAAATAACTTTTTAAAAAAAATAGTGAGAAAAGTGGCAGTTTCACATTTTTGTAAATCTCTCGAGTGTCTGAGTTAATTGCAGACAGCTGTATTCTCCTATCTGCTTCTGCATTCAATCTGTTGTGATATCACAGGTCATGTAGCCCCTGGAAAATTCTACTGTATACTTAGAGAGAAGGAGAGTGAGAAGGGAAATAACATGTCGGTATGAATGGGGAATAGTTTTGACCTCACAGACCCTATGAAAGTGCCCCAGGTCCCCAGAACATGCATTGAGAACGACACTATGTCTTCTCCCTCATGTCTCCTCTATCAACCTCACACTCTGGTTAAACTATTCTTTACCCCCAAACATATTCACATTTTCATGGCTTATCTCTGAAAGTATTTCGGTAAAAAATATTTGTTTGTTTATTGGGAGTACCCTGTGGTTTGCCAGGGTACCGGGATTTAGTGAAAAAAAAAAAAGAAAAAGATTTTTTCTCTGACTTACTGGAAAGTACTCAAGACTGGGAATCAAGGAACTTAAATGCTAGTGGCAATTCTGTAACTAACATTTTACATCACCTTGGACAAGTCATTTAACTTGGTTAATGCCTTGGTTCTCAGTTCTAGTATGTGTAACCAGAGGACATAGATAAAATGATGTCTGGGAGTTGTTCCAAGTCTGAAATCATCAATGATCTGGAATTAAATCACCTGCAGTCTATCCTGAAGACGTAGGAAACACTGCCATTTCCAATCTTCTGTATATCCCCGCCCTTAGTTAACTACAAACTGCTGTCTTTTTATGAATGCATAAAAAAATCAGGTTCTCTGTGTTTGCAGTTTCTAATGATTGTCTTGAAGGGCTTCAAGAAAGAACCCACTGGACCTTTGTTGAATTTTTCCTTTTTTTAATATTAAGATATAATGGACAGATAACATTATACTAGCTGCAGGTGTACAACATGATTCAATATTTGTATATATTGCAAAATGATCATCACAATAAGTATAGTTACCATCCATCACCACACATAATTACAAATTTTTTTTCTTATGATGAGAACTTTTAAGATTTACTCTTAGCAACTTTCAAATATACAATACAGTATTATTAACTATAGTCACTGTGCTATACATTATATTCCCAGGACTTAAATTTTGAAATATCTATTTTTGTGCTTCTAAAACAAACAAGGCTTTGTACCTTTTGACCACCTTCACCCATTCTGCCCACTACCCACCTCCACCAATCTATTTTCTATATTTGTGAGTTCGTTTTTGTTTTTTGGTTTCTTTTAGATTCCACATACAAGTGATACCGTGCAGTATTTGTCTTTCTCTGTCTTATTTCACTTAGCATAATATCCTCAAGTTTTGTCCATGTTGTCACAAATGGCAGGATTTCCTTCTTCCTCATGGCTGAATAATATTCCACTGTATTAATGCATCACATTTTCTTTATCCATTCATTCATTCATGGACACTGAATGAGTTTCTTTTTTTTTTTTAATTTATTTATTTATTTTTGGCTGTGTTGGGTCTTCGTTTCTGTGCGAGGGCTTTCTCTAGTTGCAGCAAGCGGGGGCCACTCTTTATCGCGGTGCGCGGGCCTCTCGCTATCGCGGCCTCTCTTGTTGCGGAGCACAGGCTCCAGACGCGAAGGCTCAGTAATTGTGGCTCACGGGCCTAGTTGCTCCGCGGCATGTGGGATCTTCCCAGACCAGGGCTCGAACCCGTGTCCCCTGCATCGGCAGGCAGATTCTCAAGCACTGCGCCACTAGGGAAGCCCAGAATGAGTTTCTTAAATTGAAGGTATTTGGATTAAATTTGGAATAATTTTTTGATACAGTTCATGAAATCTGGGTTAATTTCAGCCATTATTTCTTCAGTTCCTGTTGATGGTCCCCTTTCCTTCCTCTCTCCTCTCCTGCAGGACTCTGATTACATATTGTCACACACCTGTGATGTTCTGTGGGGTTTTTTTGTTTGTTTGTTTGTTTTTGGTTTTTGCCTTTTTTCTCTCTGTGTTGCATTTTGGATAGTTTTTATTGCCATGTCTTCAAATTTACTAATCTTTTCTTAAAATAATCTATTCTTTTAAAATCCCATCCAGTGTATTTTTCATCTCAGATTTTGTATTTTTCATCTGTAGCAGTTTTATTTGGGTCTTTCAAAAAAATCTCTTTCATGTCTTTTCTTAACATCTCATGATTTCCTCTACTTTCTAGAATATTTGGAGTATATTATGATAGCTGTTTTAACATCCTTATCCACTAATTCTGTATTTCATTTCATTGGATCTGTTTTTATTAATTGGTTTTTCTTCTCACTACAGATCATATTTTCCTTCTTCTTTGGCATATTTTTCTTCTTTGCAGGCCTGGAAATTTGCTATTAGATGCCAGACATTGTGAATTTCATATTGTGCATGCTGGATATATTATATCTTTATATTCCTTTAAGTAGTCTTGGACTTTATTTTATGGGATGCAGTTAAGCTACTTGGAAATAGTTTTGTCTTTTCAAAGCTTGCGTTTAAGCTTGTCTAGGTGGAACCAAAGCAGCCTTTAGTCTATGGTTAATTTAACCCCATTACTGAAGCAGTACCCTTCTGAGTACTCTGTTGTCCTGTGTAGTACGAGGTTTTTCCATTTGGGCTGCATTTGCCCTGTGTGATCTCGGGAATTATTCCAACTGCTCCTTTCTGGTATCCTTTCCCTGGTTCTCAGCACATGCATGAGCTGATCAATAATCAGCTGAATGTTCAAGGCGAAACCTCTGTGCGTCTCCAGAGCTCTCTTTGCAGCCATCTTTCTGGCACTCTACCCATAAATCCCAGCTGCCTTGGCCTCCCTCAATCCTCAACGCTGTCTCCTTAACTCTAGGAGCTCTGTTTGGGTTCCTCCTTCCTGCACTGTGACCTGGAAACTTTCTTTAGGGACTACATTGGAACAGTTCCAGGGCTTACTTTGTTAATTTCCATTTTCTCAGGGATGGTGGACCTGTGCCGCCTGATGTCCAATGTCTGAAAACTGTTACTTCACACCTATGTTCACTTTTAATAAGTTTTAAAGTTTTGTTTTTCACATTTAAGTCCTCAATCAATCTGGAACAGATTTTTCTTTCTAATGGTACATAGAAGGTGTTATGGACTGAATTGTGTCACCTCCAAATTCATATGTTGAAGTCCTAATGCCTCCCCCTGCCACACCATGTGACTGTGTTGGAGATGGGGCCTTTCAGGAGGTAATTAAGGTTAAATGAGGTCATAAGGGTGGGGCCCTAATCCAATAGGACTGGTGTCCTTATAAGATGAGGAAGGGACACCAGGAGAGTATGCACACGCAGAAGAAAGGCCATGTGAGGACACAGGGACAAGGTGTCACCTGCAAGCCAATGGGGGGGGGGGGGTCTCATCAGAAACCAAACCTGCTGACCCCTTGATCTTGGACTCCAAATTGTGAGAAAACACATTTCTGTTGTTTAAGCCACCCAGTTTGTGGTATTTTTTTGTGGCAGCCCTAGCAGACAAAGACAGTAGGGATCTAACTTTATTTATAGATGACCAGCCTTACTTACAGATAACCAGATAACGTGTTTACTGACAGTCACATCTTCTCCCCACAGAACTGCTTTAGAACCTCTGCCATCTAGCAGATGTCCTGTTTTTGAACTCTCTATTCTGTTCCACTGGTCAATTGGTCTATTCTTGCACCAGGACATTACTGTGTTAATTATTAAAGTTTGATGATGTCTTAATATCTGGTGGGTAAGTACATCCACCTCATTCCTCTTCGTCAGAAGTATTGATGATTCCTAGCATGTTGCTCTTCTGTATGCATTTTAGAATCAGATCGTCAAGTTCCACCAAAAACAATATAGGGATTTTAATTGTGCTAAAAATGGAAACTATAGATCAACTTGGGGGCATATTTACATATTTAGAATATTTGAATCTTCCTGTTCATGAATACGGGATCTTATTTTTTTAGTTCTTTAATGTCATTCAATAACATTTTATAGTTTATCCATAAGGATTGTAAACATTTTTTGGAGTGAGATTTGTTCTTAAGTATTTTTGGTTCTTATTGTTGCCATGGTAAATGGGTATTTAGAGTCCATTTGCTCTTTGTGGGCTGGTATATATAAATGCAATTGATTTTCGTGTATTGATCTTTTGGCCAGCTACCTCATCAAACTCATAATTCCAATAATTTATCTATAGATTCTTTTGGGTTTTCTATATCTGTATAGCATCTGTGAAAAATGACCGTTTTTCTTCCTTTCTTTCCATTCCTTGTATCCCATTTTCTTCTCTCAATTTATTGTACTGGCTTGGTTTTCTAACACAGTGTTGAATAGCAGTGGAACTTTTTGTGTTGTTCCTGATTTTAAAGGGAATATTTTCAATGTTCCCCACTTAAACTGATAGTTTATACAAAATTTTGGTAGTTATCCTTTATTAGTGTGAGCAAATTCTCTTCTGTTTCTAATCTGATAGGGATTTTAATAAAAATGAGTGATATGGTTACACAATTTTTATTCTACATCTGTTGAAATGATCACATGGTTTTTTTCCTTTAATATATTTTATGTGGTAACTGACATATATAGATTTTATAATATTAAAGCACTCTTGCATTCTTGGGATAAACATACAACTTGGTCATGGTATATTTTGTTTTTCTGTACATGCTAGATTCAGTTTGCTAATGTTTTATTTTAAAATTTTGCATCATGTTCCCAAGTTAGACTGACCTATAATTTTCTTATACCATTCTTTTCTAGTTTTAGTATCAAAGTTAAAATGCCCCATAGAATGCATTCCTAAGTTTTCCCCCATTTTACATTTCTGTCTAAGTTTGTATGAGACTAGAATTATTTATTTCATAAAGTTTGGTAAAACTTGCCTATTACATATATAATAGGTACATATTTATTTTGAGTCACTTTTTGGGATATATTTTTTTTAAGGATTTCTGAATTTTGTCTTTATTTTCAAGTTTATATTAATATAAGCTTGTTCATAGTACTTTTAATATTATAACCATGCATACAACAGAGATACAATCTTTTCAGTGTTAGTATTGATCACTTGGGCACGCCTTCTCTTTCTCTCGCTTGCTCAATTTTACAAGAGGCTGACCTTTTAATAAATATTTTTAAAGAACCAACTTTGGTTTTATTGATTTTCTCTTTTGTAATTGTTTTCTAATTTGTTCATTTCTGCTCTTATCATTATTATCTCCTTCCTGCAGGCTTATCCTGTTTTTTCTAACTTGTTAGTTGGACATTTAACACATTCATTTTCAATCACTCTTCTTTTCTACTACACTCCCTCATTTGAAGGGTCATTTTTACCTCACTCTGAAAGTTGTGTTTGTTTTATTCATTTCTAAGTGTTTTAAAATTTAATTTTGATATTTGAACTATGATTTAATAGTCTGTTTTTAATTTCTAAGTGTATGTGGATTTTATTCATCTTTTCATTATCAACACTGTCTCATCTATTTTTATTGTTGACTAATTTGGGAAAACCTCAATCCAGTTTCTTTCATGTATGGGCTATAAGACATCAGAGCATTTCAAGATTTCTAGTGCAGGGCAAATTTTAAATAATCTTTGAATTGACAACACTCAGTAGGTAGTTTGTCACTGAAAAGTGATGTACTTGTTTAGGCAGAGCAATATGAATTCTATATTAGTATCTTGGATGATATCAGAATTTTGTTAAATCAGCAGGAACTTATATTTTTCCCATGTATTTTTATGTATCATTATCTTCATTAATTGTGTTACCAAACAATCAAAGAACCTATTCATTATTTCTGTTTGAAATGAATCTCTTTTTCTTTCTTTAAAAAAAACTTTTATTTTTTAAAATTTATCTTTTATTGAGGTAACAGTTTTATAACATTATGTAAGTTTCATGTGTACAACATTATATTTCTACTTCTGTATAAACTATAGTGTACTCACCACCAAAAATTTAGTTTCCACCTGTCACCATACAGTTGATCCCCTTTACCCATTTGGGCCTTCCCCACTCCCTACCCCTTACCCCCTGGTAACCACTACTCTGTTCTCTGTATCTGTGTGCCTGTTTTTTGTTTGGTTTGTTCATTTATTTTGTTTGTTTTTTATATTCCATGTATAAGTGAAATCATATGGTATTTGTCTTTCTCTGTCTGACTTATTTCACTTAGCCTAACACCCTCAAGAGCTATATCTGTTGCTGCAAATGGCAAGATTTCATTCTTTTTATGGCTGAGTAATATTCCAGTGTGTGTGCATATATAATATATATCATACCTTATATAGTATATATTATGTACATCATATCTTCTTTATCCACTCATCTGTTAATGGGCACTTTGGTTGTTTACATATCATGGCTATTGTAAATAATGCTGCAATGAATATAGAGGTACATATCTCTTTTTGAATTAGTATTTTCATATTCTTTGGATAAATACCCAGAAGTGGGATAGCTGGATCATATGGTAGTTCTATTTTTAACTTTTTGAGAAATCTCCATACAGTCTTTCATAGTGGCTGCACCAAGTTACATTCCCACCAATGGTGTATGAAGATTCCCTTTTCTCCACATCCTTGCCAACACTTGTTATGCCTTGCCTTTTTGATAATAGCCATTGTAACCGGCATGAGGTGATATCTCATTGTGGACTTGATTTGCATTTCCCTAATAATTAGTGATGTTGAACATCTTTTCATGTGCCTGTTGGCCATCTGTATGTCTTCTTTGGAAAAAGTCTGATAAGAGGTTAATATCCAAAATATTTAAAGAACTCATCCAATTCAACACCCCCCGCCCCCCCCGCCAACAACCTTGTTTAAAAATGGGCAGAGAAGCTGAATAGACATTTTCCCAAAGGAGACATACAAATGGATCTATAATTCTTAATTCATTATGGTTTTTGGTATGACCTGAAAAGTTTTTGGTTACAGTTTGCTTTATGTCAAAATAATTCTTATTGATTTCATCAATCATCTTTATCACTTTAAGATTCTAGTAATTTTAAATGAGTTTTACTTCTGTTGTTAAATATATAAATTTATAGATGACAAAAGAAAATACCCTTTGTATATGTCCAAATCAAGCATTTTAATGTTCCAAATGTCTATACAAATTGCAATTAAAATGGCATAATTGGCTGTATCAATTTTTTGAATAAACATTTTTCAAAAAGGAAAATGGACTTGGATATAGGTTTCTCTTCCAAATCTTTGAAAATATAGGTTATCCTTAAAATGCAAGACTTGAACAACCCTATAGGAGATAGACCATATGATTACATTTAGTTTCTTTAAAGAAAAATCCAGGGTAGCATATACATTAGTTTGTTAGGGGTGCCATAACAAAATACCACAGACTAGGTAGCTGAAACAACAGAATTTATTTTCTCACAGTATTGGAGTCCAAGATCAAGATGTTGGCAGAGATGGTTTCTGATGAGACCTCTCTCCTTGCTTGCAGATGGTGTCTTCTCCTTGTGTCCTCATGTGATCCTCCCTGTGTGTGTGTCCTAATCACTTCTTCTTATACAGACGTTAGTCAGTTGGATTAGGGCCCGCCCTAACAGTCTCATTTTAACTTAATCACCTCTTTAAAGACCCTATTTCCAAATACAGCCTCATTCTGAGGGTTAGGGGCTCAACATATGAATTTGGGGGGGGGGGGACACAGTTCCATAACAGCCTGCATATTTAAAACAGTCCATCTTTGGGGCAAATTGGAAAGACATAACTTTGCAAAACACAAATGATGTGAAAGGAATGAGCCTTACACGACATATATGCAAACATATTAATGTTTTAAGTCATGCTTAATAGAAGTGTTGTCCTAAGACTGACAATGGCTATTGTTCAACGGCAGGTTATAATCGTCCAGAATTCTACCTTGTTGAATAAAATAACAGAAAGATGATTTTCAGTTGGCAAAAAAGTTTAAAAATAGTTTTTAGGGTTTCCCATCATAATTGTGTCACACAATTACCATCTGATTGGTATTTGTCACATCTGTTGTGACATCTACAAGAATGGAATAGTATCCGTTGTCTGGTTAATTTATTGAATTTGCTGTTTCATTTTGTACATGTTTCCACACTGTTTTTACTAATTCTCCATAAATTATTTCGGATAAATAGATCACTTGAGTTTTTAATTTTGACGTTTCCATGTGACCATGGGGAAAAAAGATCGAATTTAGCAATTTGTTTAATGTAGTCCACGAAATTTCCATTGTTCAAAGTACACCATGTTATTTCGTGATGTCTGAAAGGCAAACTTCTTTCACTTAAAATTAAATAACCACAACTACTCTTTTTATTTTAAAATAAAACTGGTTATTCTTCCTGGTCTGTTCATCTGTTGAGTACATCTTTATTTGATCTATGTGCAATCCAGGTGAACTTGCTTTCTTCTGCTCTGTGGAACCCAAATGACTTTTGAGGGGGTTCTCAGTATAACATTCAGTCAGAAAAATGTGTCAGATGTAAGTATATCCATATTGTTGAAAAACGTTTGTGAACAAAACAAAATATTTAATTTTTAGTCTTGGAGTAAGCCAGGATCTCACAACAGTTTTATCACTTCTAAAATTTTTTCAAATACCTGTTTGAGAAGCATTCCTTTTGTTCATTGTATGTCCTATATGATTGTCTACAAATATTATTGGGACCTTGATTTTTTTGGGGGGGGAAAGTGTCTCTAATAATTTCATTCACTATTGATTAACTAATGGCTATATTACCAAATTGAAAGATCATTGTTCTCAACAAAATAAAGCTGTTGCTGATCTTTGCGTGTTCCCTGTTAACTAAGAAATTGTTTTTTCTTTACTACTACTTTTATCTTCTTTCCAATTTTTTTTCCCTTTAGGAGTGTCTGGATTCTCATTCTCCTAGTCATCTTTACCTTTTTTGTTGTCATTTTCATTACTTATATTTTCTTGTCTATTGTGTTACTTTTCTTTCTCCATGTGATTTTGATTACCAAAGATTTTAGTTTTGCTATGATATTTATAAGAGAATAATAAAATAATTATTTTGGGTTTTCTCTAGGGTACTTCCCATCATATTTGTATTTTGGCATGATCAATATTTCTGGAAAGTGTAAATAATCAGAAATTAAGGCATACATAAGAGAATTTTTAACGTATTTGAAAATTGCTACCATACTATGGTGGGCTATAATTGCTTTTTACTTTTACAATATATAATCAAATTAATTTTACAATATGTACATTGACTATTATGAATATGAGAAACTGTTTCATCATTGGAATACTTACATCTTCAGGCCATTTTAAAAGGGTAGTGGCAATTTTCATCTGTAACTTCTAGATCGGCAACAAGACCAGATGTGTCAGGAAGATGGGATGCATAAAATGTAGAGCTTCACATAGTTGTATAGTTTGTGGCATCGCTTACAAAGATAGGAATTCTGATCAGTTTTATTCCATTGTGTGTAGTTGAGGTCCACTGAGAAACAGATGCCAGGTAGATGTGAAAAGATTTATTTGGGGGTGGGGGAGCAGGAGAAGGAAGGGAGAGCCTTAGATTGTGATGTAGTTCTGGGAGAAGAGAGGGAAGGAAGGAAGATAGAAAGATTCTCAGACTCCAGTACAGTTCCAAGGAGGTTCAGCCAGGCTGATGGGGAGCCCTTAAGCCGAGTGACCCATTGGAAGAGTCCCATATCTCACCAGAATTAGTCCATATTAGGGCTCACTGTGCTCAGTCATTGGCTGTGAATGGTCTGCAGTAAGTGTTGCCTCAGCACAAACATAGTGCTGAGTCCAGAGGGGCAGGAACTGGGGTGTCCATCATTGGTGCTCCCTGCAGCAAAATTCTCAGACTGTCACAGTCACCCCTTGTGCCACACAGATCTACTTCTCCGTGCAGGTTCAGAAAGAAATTCCTCCAGGGTTTCCATGAGCCTTTCTTTCTGGGGCAAACATAGAAGTGATTGGTTAGTGAGATGAACTACAGCCTCCATCACTGTGGGGGGACTCAGGGCCATAATGGGGCTCATCCTCAACCTGCTCTACTATCCATTCCCAATGCCCCTCACTCTCCACTATCACCTCAGCAGATATTTGTGGCTTACCTGATACTGATCATCCAAACCTTCATTCCTGAGGTGTCTGAACTCTTGGCAATCATACCTTTCCCAGACTAGGTTTGCTGCACATATCTGATCACAGTTACCAAAGGGTAAGCGTGTAGAAGAGCAGCCTTCCTCTTCTCCTAATTGGGGTCAGTTACCTGCCAACTGACCTATCACTTGCCAGTCCCTAGTCAAAGGAGTACAAAGGGCACTCAGGGTAGTCAAAGCTTGTAGTTCAATAGGACCTTCCTGTGTCCCCTGCAAGAGTGGGATTCCAAGAGTGGTCTCTTTTAGGATCTTCCAACCTTGTAGAGCCCAGAATTGTGGGGATGAGAAAGAAAAAATCCCAAGTGGGTCATTGGGAATAATGGTAGGGTCATTATGCTTCCACCCCTTGGTTTCTAGGACCATGTCTTCTTCCTAGTGGGGACATAGCACAGCTCTTTGATTAAATACATATGTTATATCCTGGAGAATGGTACCTAACCCTCCCAGAGTATTGTCTTAGAGCTGGCATTGAATAACTTGAAAAGGTTATTCCAGTGTTCCATAAGGCTGGCTGCTTTTGGATGATGGTATGCACAGACTAGTGGACCATGGGCCCACTCTCACATCCTTCCCTGTGAATAGGGCCTCTTGCTTGTATGCTGTGCTCTGTCAGATTCCATGCCTGTCTGAATCATTGCCCTGCACATTTGTTTCCCTACGTTGGAACATTTCCCCAGGTCATCACCACTAACATCTTTAACAGTTGAGCCTCCACCCTGAGCCATGGTGCCCCACCTGTCATTTGGGATGATATCCTCTTTGCCTGCTAGGCAGTGAGTAAACCAGCCCCAAATCTCCATCTTACTGCCTGTTTTTTGGACCACTCCCATGATCACTTGCCTTAGTTCAGGTCCACTGGGAAGCAAATGCTAAGATGAGATTAGATGTACATGAGATTTATTGGGAGAGGGAGCAGGAGAAGGCAGGGAGAGCCTTCAGACCGTGATGCAGGTCTGATATCTGTGGAAGGAGAGAGGGTAGGAAGGAGATGGAGGGAAGGGAAGGGGAGGGAATTGAAAAGAGGGAAGAGAAGGGAAGAAGAGCCTTGGACTGCAGTGCAGTTCCAGAGAAGGTTTGTCCAGGCTGTTGGGGCATCCTCAAGCCACTGTCACACATTGCAGGAGTCTTGACTTTCCCAGAATGGGGTGCCTTGATACCCTGAGCACCCCTGCCATGCTCACTCACTGGCTGGTGAATGCAGTGGTAGATCCAGTGGAACAGCAGTTGGGGCTATCAGGCAATTATGATTTCTGCGGCAAATGACCTGAATAGTGTATTTTCATGGTCATGACATACGAGTACCAAATTAAAAAGCGAAATACTGCATGGTCCATTTCAAATTGTATAAATATATTAGTAAGTACATTACTAACAGAAGAGAACTTCAGTTTTGATTAGGCCTTGATAAGAAACAAATCTCCTGCTTAAAATATTTAAACTTTTAAATTACATATATTGTATATACAGAATAATGCGATATCTATGTTCTGACCACCTGCAACCTGCCTGTTAAGCCGATGCAACAGAATTTTAGTTCTTTGTCTTGGTGGTACCACACTCACCATGTGCTGGGTGCCAATTTTCTATTAGGATAACAAGCTAAGCTGCTGTAATAAGAGACTCAACAATGTGTCTTTAAGAACAAAGAAATTTATTTCTCTCCTACGTAACAACGTCAAGGTGACCATGAGAGCTCGTGGGCACCTTTGCTCTGTGCAAGTATCCAGAGACCCAGGCTCACAGTGGAGCTGTCATCTTCAACATCTGGCTTCCAAAGTCAATCTAGTCATTGCCATTTCAGGCAGTGTGAAGGGTGTAAAGGTGGATATCCAGGGCTAGGAGTTTTCTCCTAAGCAAATGAGGCAAGAGTTGCCCAAGAACTCCCATTCACATTGGCCACAACCAGCTGAAAGAGGCTGAAAGGTAGTTTAGTTGTATGTCCGGCAAGAAAAGATGGAATGGATTTTAACAGGATAGCTAGTAGTCTCTGCCACAGGGCCTACACTGGAGAACGTTTCCTCCAGAGAGGCCCAGCCTCCCTACCGCCTACTGCTTTGCTGGCCTCGAGGTTCAGGACCCATTAGGCAACGGTGCTGCTCCCACCATGTGCCCTCCGTGCAAGTCAGCCTCTCTCCAGCCCCGGTTCCCTTTCACTCTGTCTCAATTCACTTCTCTCGTGAGGATGAACTTTGGAGACCTGTCCTACTTCCTTTGAGGGCAGTGGTGCTTCAGAGAAGGACACACCGAATAGCAGTTCTGCACTGGGCGACTTCCCCAGGGCTCTGCCAAGAGCAAAGCCTCACCCATCTCCACCCACTCCTCCCTGTCTTTACCGCTTCAGCACGACTGTTCTTACTGCGTCTCCGATGACCTTCATGCTCTTGGGCCTGACGGAGACCTTCTAGTCCTCCTTCTACTTAACATTTCAGCAGCATTCCAAATAGTTGACCCACTATTGAAATTCCTTCTTGAAATTCCTTCCTCTGCATTTTCCTGCTATCTCTGGCCACGCTTCCTCAAACTCCTTTCTTGGATTTCTTTCTTCTACATGACCTCTAAGTTCTGTTGTTCTTCTGGGCTCAGTCTAAACCTCCCCCCTGGCTTCCAAAGTCCCTCATAATCTTTCCTCAGCCATTTTGTTCACCTGTCTTCTTCATGCCAATCCAAAATGCACCCTTCATGTTAAATGCCTCATTCTGTACCGCCCACTTCTGAAACTTGGCTCAATACTCTCTTCTAGAAGGCCAACATACCCCCTTTCTAACTCTCCATACTATGCATCCTACAAAGAACATTAGACCTCCCAGCACCTGATTGACACCTTCCCCAAAAGTTCTAGTGCACTAAAATATCTCCCTTCTCTACCTTGGGTCCCTGTCCCTTACAGCATTTTCACCTTTCATAAGAGGCCCTCATCCTGTGCTCCAATGATTGCTCTAGACATTAGAACAATGTTTCACAAACTTTTCTGATCAGAAGACATAAAGATAATGCTTGTTAAATACAGATTCATGGAATCCCAACTTATTCTTCTGAAACTCTCCAGGGGAGAAAAGTAGAAATCGCATTATGTCATGGCTCTTGATCATTAAGAACAGAAGGTTGAGCTAGTCTTTGGTCAATGCCAGGTCCTACTCTTATGCTATTTATCCTCTCTTTCTCATTCCCTGTTCCTTTCCTCTCCTGTCCTCATAGGCATTCCTCTTAATGTCTGTGGGGTATTACCTTTTTTATTGCATGTATTTTTGAGTTATAGGTATTGTTGTCTTGTATGCATTTTTAATTTATGTAAGTGTTATTGTGCTATATATGCCTCTGCTTTTCTTTTCTTTTTTAAAATTTTTATATTTTTATTGAAGTATAGTTGACTTACAATGTTGTGTTAGTTTCAGGTGTACAACAAAGTGATTCAGTTATATATATATTATAAAATATATATATATATTCTTTTTTAGATTCTTTTCCCTTATAGGTTATTACAAAATATTGAGTATAGTTCCCTGTGCTCTACAGTAGGTTATCTATTTTATATATAGTAATGTGTATGTATTAAACCCAAACCCCTTTCCCCTTTGGTAACCATAGGTTTGTTTTCTATGTCTGTGGGTCTATTTCTGTTTTGATGTAAGTTCATTTGTATCTTTTTTGTTTTTTAGATTCCACATATAAGTGATATCATATATTTGTCTTTCTCTCTCTGGCTTACCTCACTTAGTATGACAATCTCTAGGTCCATCCATGTTGCTGCAAATGGCATTATTTCATTCTTTTTTATGGCTGAGTAATATTCCACTGTGTGTATATACCACATCTTCTTTAACCAGTCATCTGCTGATGGACATTTAGGTTGCATCCATGTCTTGGCTATTGTAAATACTGCTGTAATGAACATTGGGGTGCATGTATCTTTTTGAATTATGTTTTTTTTCCCAATGTATGCCCAGGAGTGGGATTGCAGGATCATATGGTAGTTCTATTTTTTTAGTTTTTTAAGGAATCTCCATACTGTTCTCCATAGTGGCTGCACCAATTTACATGCCAGCCAGCAGTGTAGGAGGGTTCCTTCTTCTCCAACATTTATTATTTGTAGACTTTTTGATGATACATGCCTCTGCTTTTCACTTTTCCATGAAGTAGTATGTGGTTTAGGCCCACTCATGTTGCTACGTGTACACATAAGTCATTGCTTCTAACCCCTGCACAGTATTCTTCGGTGCACATTCACTACCCAGCAGTAGATCCTGAGGTTACCTCCAACTTCCCACCAGTACAAATACTGCAGCAACAGACAACATAATCCTCTTTCTAGGAGCCTAAATTATCTTTCTCATTTGATGAGATTATTATTTATTTAGTGAAGGTTGAGTAGAGTAAACAAGTATAGATGAAAGAGGGGAAAATCTCATGCTTTCCAAAGAGCTGTTGGATACCAGACCTGAAGGAGGCCAGGAACCCCATTATTTCCTAACTAAAGATGATGACACTACAAAACAATATTTATTTTCAAGATACAAATTTAGTAAAATTAGTAGTCTTGACAAATCCCAGGTAATTTATAGCAAGGCTTGTAAAAAGGCTGAATGTTCTTAGCACTAAGCTTTCATTTATTTGGAATCAGTTATGGGAACACCCTGTTACACCCTTGAGACAACCCTGACTCAAAAGAAAGTTTTGCAGACAATAGTGATCTCCCCAAAGCACTCCTGAGGACTCCCAGCCTGAATAACAACCAGGCCCAGTTTGGAGTCATCACATGCACTCAAGCAGAAGCCAGTTGTGCTCCACTGTAGTGCAGGTATTTTTAAAAGCTAATCATGGCAGAGACTCCCACATCAATTCTGGCTGGCCTCAGTTTGTTGCCTGGAGCTATATTGCAGAACCTCCGATGTATTGCCAGAGGGGTCACTGGAGGATTGTGTATTTGCTCAAAGATACTCTAACCCTCCTGTCTTTGCCCATAAGTCATAGCATTGAAATGCATGTATTGGCAAAAACTACTCCAGCTGCCCAGGAATGCTTATGACAAGCCCTTTAGATCTTCTGCCATCATATCCAACAACATGTGGAAAAAGAAGAGGTACCTATCTCTCTTGAAATAATAAGCACAGCACCAAGGCTGGGGAATCTGAAGGAAATCCAAGGGGTTAACAAGAAGTCATAGTAACAACTTAAGGTAACAGAGTTCTACAGCTCTAAGAGCGTCCCTTATATACCTGGCTCAAAGAAGTAGGACTGCTTATTATTTAAAAATGTAAGGGGCAAAGAATAAGGAACTGCAGGTTCCTCATGTAGATTGTACCACTGGAGAACAGGCAGTGTCCAAATTCCAACCTCCCCTCTGCTCAGCCCAGGGCTCTAGGAGAAGGGGCACATTTTTCTATTTAGTCTAACCAGAGGGGCACCTTTTTCTAATTGGTCAGTCAAAAGGGGACACGTTTTTGCAAAGCCCCACCTAGAGGGATTTGGATGAGATTTCCATCTCCTCTGTTAAGAGGTACTTTATGTTCTAGGAACAGCCCTGGGGGGAGAGACATTGTGCCAGTCATATCTTAGCCCTCTGTGAAAAGTGCAGTGAATAACATGGTGATTGGCAATAAAATACAAGTCTGTTGAACTGAATGCTTGTCAGATTGGGATGTGTGGCTTTAAAATCCTAGCGCCCGTCTCCAAGAGTACACTCACAGTAAAGCCGATAAATCCATTTTACCTGAGTCCCCAGCTACATGACTGGTTTCCTTTTTAAGAGTGAGAATCACGTATTCATTTTCTTTATGGTTCCCAAAGCAGCATGTAGAGTCTTATGCCCAAAGTAGATATTCAATAAACATCGGTGGATGACTCATCCAGATAAAATGGGGAGTTTGTTTTAAAACCTGTATCATAAGGTGTATGCCATTTGAGAATTGCTAGAGCTGATTTGCTGAGACTCTCCTTTTCAATGTAACTTTTGACCCAGAACTTTGGAGTCCCTAAAGGCAAATCTTAATTTATACAAGTGTTCAAAAGAGACTACCCTGAAGGTATACAGGTGTTTCTTAACACAGGTGAGTCAAGACTGGCAATGGGAACAAAACAGTTTGTGAGTTTCTTAAAAAGACAGCATTTCTCAATACAAGCAAAGAGGTTGACTTGTTCCTCTCCTCTTTCCTTATTTTCTAGTGTTTAACTAAAGCATAGACTTATGGTGTTTACAGGTAAATTACAGGGTCTAACTCGTCTCCAATTCCATCTAAACTTCCTCGGAAAGAATGAAACCAAGCATTCAGAAGCAGAAACTGAAATGACACATTAAATAACATGCTGACCCTCCCTCACTTTCCAGAAAAATTATCTGTAAAAAGGAAGGAAATGTTTTATTTTTTTAGGCCACGACCCGCGATTTGTGGGATCTTAGTTCCCCCACCAGGGATTGAACCTGGGCCCTCGGCAGTGAGAGCATGGAATCCAACCACTGGACCGCCAGGGAATTCCCAAAAGGAATGTTTTAAAAGTTTAATACTGTCTCTCTACAGATGATGAGATACTTATATTCTCTTTTTTCTACTTGTCTAACATTTCTACAATTTTTGTAAATGACATATATTTTAATACGAAAAGTGCTTTGTTAAAAAAATAACACAGTGTTCTGCTCTCCCTTGGCAAATGGGTGGGCATATGATCCAATCTGGGCTGCTTATGGTTCTTCCCTAGGATTTTTCCATTTGGAACTGAAGGAGAAGGGGTCCTATCTCTAGAGTCACATAGCTGGAAGGATGTGCAAATATAGCTGCTTGGAAATATCTTCCCTGATACATGGAGAAAGCCTGGCTCTGTAAGAAAGACTAACAGTCAAGCATGTACAAAAACAGAGAATTCAGAAGTCAGTGAGGCAACATCTGAATACAGTGTTCCTACAATATCTTTTCACTTTACTTTGATCATGGTTAATTTTTAAAATATTTATTAAGCAGTTACCATGTGCTATGGGCCAGAAACTGTGATAGATGCTTAAGTATGCAACAGTGACTAAGACATAATTGCTGGGGTTTACATACTTATCTTAGGTACCTCTTTGTTATTCTGGACTAATGAGGTAAATATACACACTTTGAAGTAGGCTGCAGTTCTGCTGTGACACTGTACCTTTGAAACACTAGAAACTGGATTTCTACTGTTGGCCAAAATGGAGAAAAAGGGATCAAATTTCCCTCCCGCCTGAAACAACCAAAAAACCAGACAAGATATATGAAACAGTGATTTTTCAAAATATTGGAGATGCTCATTGAGGCACAGAAAACAAAAAGGTGGTCCTTGCAATTGCCTTGGTTTACTGATTTAAGAGAAATTCCAGGTTGTGGGGCAGGAAGTGCAAGCCCATGTTTGTGGAGGCTGGCAGACTCTCTGAGTTGAGGAGATGGAGTTGAGGGTCCAGGTAGATCAAGATGGTTAGAATTCATAAGACAGAGAAACAGAGAAGAGAGAAATGGGGCAGAGAGAAAACTCCAGAGACTGCATGAATGCATGTGAGGAAACAAACCAAGGCTGGTGAAAGAACCACCTGAAAAGATTAGAGGAAACAGTACCTGGTGGTCCCCCAGATAATCCAGGGTAAGCTCCCCGTCTCAAGGTCCTTAACCTTAATCACATCAGCAAAGTCCTTTTTGCCGTAGGAGGTAATATGTTCACAGGTGCTGGGGATTGAGACATGGGCATCTTTGTGGGGTCTAACATCTAATAAAGGACTTATAACCAGAATATATAAAGCACTGTCAAGACTCAGTAGTAAGAAAACACACAATCAGATTAAAAACTGAACAAAAGATTTGCACAGGTTTGAAACAGATGCACTTAACTTATAAGGCAAATAAGTACATGAAATGATGTTCATCATTATTAGTCCTACACCTTTTCAAATAGCTAAAACTAAGAGGTTTGACCATATAAACTATTGGTGGGGATGCGGAATAACTGAAACTCTCATAGACTGCTGATGGGAATGTAAAATTGTACAACCACTTTGCAAAGCAGTTTAAAAATTAAACAGACACCTGTCACATGATTTAGCTCTTCTACTCTCAGGTATTTATCCAAGAGACATGAAAGCATGTGTCCATTCTGAAATGAGAGGACATTCTTAGTGAGAGCATTCTGCCCACTTGTACATAATTGTTCATAGCAGCTTTTTTTTTTTTTAATTAATTTATTTATTTTTGGCTGTGTTGGGTCTTTGTTCCTGTGCGAGGGCTTTCTCTAGTTGCGGCAAGTGGGGACCACTCTTCATCGCGGTGCGTGGGCCTCTCACTATCGCGGCCTCTCTTGTTGCAGAGCACAGGCTCCAGACACGCAAGCTCAGTAGTTGTGGCTCACGGGCCTAGTTGCCCCGCGGCATGTGGGATCTTCCCAGACCAGGGCTCGAACCCGTGTCCCCTGCTTTGGCAGGGAGATTCTCAACCACTGCGCCACCAGGGAAGCCCCCATAGCAGCTTTATTTGTAATAGCCAAAAGCTGAAAAGACCACAGAGTCCATGAAAAGGGAAATGGATGAACAAGTTACGGTACAGTCATGCACTAGAGCACTACACTGCAACACAAAGTAATGAACTATTGATACATGCACCAACATGAATACACCTCCAACCCTCCCCCCAAGAGAATATACATAATATACATATTCATGTGTATTAATTTCCAAAAGATACGAATGAATCCATGGTGTCAGAAAGCAGATCAGTGAGTGTTTGGGGGAAGGGGGAGTACAGGGAAGGGCAGGAGGGAGGGACTAGAAAAGGAGTAGGAAGAAACTTTTGATGGTGATGGATATTTTGATTAGTCTTGACTGCGCTAATGGTTCCACAGGTGTTTACATATGTCAAAATGTATCAAACTTTACATCTTAAATAGATGTAGCTTGTTGTATGCAATTTTACTTCAATAATGCTGTTTTTAAAAAAATACAAGGCAATAAAGATGAAGTCTATCTTGTATACTATTTAAGGGGCTATAGTTTTTCACTGATGTAGCAAGAGAAACTTGCTCCATGTCACTTTCATTAACCTGTCCAGTGGCAAGGACTCCCAGGGGGATTGCTTTAATATGAAGTTATATCTAGTTACCTATTCTAACATGATTATGATGACTTAATCTCTTTTGCTTAACAAGATAAATACATTTCATCCTGGTAAGTCTTCCTTTTCTTCCATCTAGCTCTTTGTACAAGAAACAAAACTAAATTTCATCTCTGCTATAGCATAGAAAGATGCTAAATAGCAACAAAAACAAAAGAAAAAAATACTCCAAGTGGAAAGAGAAAATCAAGAGACAATTGGTTAATAAAGCTTTGGATAATTTGGAAGTTTCAGTGTGGTTTTGTGCCATAAACCCAGTTCCTGTATTTTCAGGAATGGTGTTTTAAACATTCTAAGCATCCTATGAAAGACCAGTATCTTCTACTTCTTCTGTGATGGCCACAAACCTAGCACGCATCAGATGGGGTATAGTGCAGTGATTAAACACAATAGTTTTGTTTGACTGATGGCCGTGGAAACTTGAACAAGTTACTTAATCTCTCTGGCACCCAGTTTCATTACCTGTAAAATGGAGATAATAGTATTTACATAGGAGAGGGTTTTTTTTTTTTTTTTGGTAACAGTTATTGATTTTCTTTTTTATTTTTTAAGTACATTTTGATAGTTTACTTTTTGAAGACACTTATCCATTTCCACTAAGTTTTAAAAATCTTCCTGTATTTGTATTATGTCTCCCTTTTCATTTTTTTTTATTGAGGTATGGTTGATTTATAATGTCATATTAGTTTCAGATGTACAACATAGTAACTCAAAATTTTTATAGATTATACTTCATTTAAAGTTATTATAAGATATGGCTATATTCTCTGTGGTGTACAATATATCCTTGAAGCTTATTTATTTTATACATAGCAGTTTGTACCTCTTAATCCCCTACCTCTATTTTGCTTCCCCACTTCTGTCTCCCCACTGGTAACCACTAGTTTGTTTCCTATATCTGTGACTCTGTTTCTGTTTTTTTAATATTCATTCATTTGTTTTATTTTTTGGATTCCACATAAAAGTGGTAACATACAATATTTGTCTTTCTCTGTCTGACTTATTCACTAAGCATAATCCTCTCCAGATCCATCCATGTTGTTGCAAATGGTAAAATTCCATTCTTTTTTATGGCTGAGTAGTATTCCATTTTGTGTGTGTGTGTGTGTGTGTGTGTGTGTGTGTCTGTATACACACCACATATTCTTTATCCATTCATCTGTTGATGGACACTTATGTTGCTTCCATATCTTGGCTATTATAAATAATGCTGCTATGAACATTGGAGTGCATATGTCTTTTTGAATTAGTGTTTTGGTTTACTTTGAATATATACCCAGGAATGGAATTGCTGGATCATACGGTAGTTCTATTTTTAGTTCTTTGAGGAACCTCCATACTGTTTTCCACAGTGGTTGCACTGATTTACATTCCCACCAACAGTGTACAAGGGTTCTCATTTTTCCACATCTATGCTCACATTTGTTGTTTGTAGCCTTTTTGATGATAGCCATTCTCATAGGTGTGAAGTAATATCTCATTGTGATTTTGATTTGCATTTCTCTGATGATTAGTGATGCTGAGCATTCTTTCATTGGGCCCGTTGGCCATCTGTATGTCTTCTTTGGGAAAATGTCTATTCAGGTTTTGGCCTTTTTTTTTTATATATAAATTTATTTATTTTTGGCTGTGTTGGGTCTTCCTTTCTGCACGTGGGCTTTCTCTCGTTGCGGTGAGCAGGGGCTGCTCTTCGTTGCAGTGCACGGGCTTCTCATTGTGGTGGTTTCTCTCTTTATGGAGAACAGGCTCTAGGCACGTGGGCTTCAGTAGTTGTGGCACATGGGCTCAGTAGTTGTGGCTCACGGGCTCTAGAGCACAGGTTCAGTAGTTGTGGCACACGGGCTTAGTTGTTCCACAGCATGTGGGATCTTCCCAGACCAGGGCTCGAACCCGTGTCCCCTGCATTGGCAGGCAGATTCTCAACCACTGTGCCACCAGGGAAGCCCCTGGCCCATTTTTTAATTGGGTTGTTTGTTACTTTGATGCTGATTTGTATGAGCTATTTATATATTTTGGATATTAACAACTGATCTGTCATATCATTTGCAAATATTTTCTCCTTTTCAGGTTTTCTTTTCATTTTGTTGATGGTTTCCTTTGTTGTGAAAAAGCTTTTAAATGTAATTAGGTCCTATTTGTTTATTTTTGCTTTTGTTTCCTTTGCCTTAGGAGACAGATGCAAAAAAGTATTGCTATGATTTATGTCATAGAGTGTTCTGCCTATGTTCTCTTCTAGGAGTTTTATGATTTCAGGTCTTACATTTAGGCCTTTAATCCATTTTGAGTTTATTTTTGTATATGGTTAGAGGGTCTGAGAGAATGTTCTGATCTCATTGTTTTACATGTGGCTGTCCAGTTTTCCCAACACCACTAATTGAAGAGACTGTCTTTTCCCCATCTTGCCTTTGTCATGGATTAATTGACCATGAGTGAGTGAGTTTATTTCTGGGCTCTCTCTTCTGTTCCATTAATCTATGTGTCTGTTTTTATGCCAGTACCATACTGCTCTGCTTACTGTAGCTTTGTAGTACAGTCTGAAGTATGGGGGTGTGATATCTCCAGTTCTGTTCTTCTTTCTCAAGATTGCTTTGACTACTGGGGTCTTTTTTTTTCCATATGAATTTTAGAATTATTTGTTCTAGTTCTGTGAAAAATGCTGTTGGTATTTTAATACAGATTGCATTGAATCTTTAGGTTGCCTTGGGTAGTATGGTCATTGTAACAATATTACTTCTTCCAAATCATGAACATGGTATATCTTTCCATCTGTTTGTGTTGTCTTCCGTTTCTTTCATCAGCATCTTATAGTTATCTGAGTATAGGTTTTTTACCTCTATAGTTAGATTTATTCATAGGTGTTTTTTTTTTATGCAATGATAAATGGGATTGTTTCCTTAATAACTCTTTCTGATAGTTTGTTGTTAGTGTATAGAAATGCCACAGATTTCTGTATATTCATTTTATATCCTGCAACTTTGCTGAATTCATTGATGACTTCTAGTGGTTTTTTGGTATCGTCTTGAGGATTTTCTGTGTATAGTATCATGTCATTTGCAAACAGTGACAGTTTTACTTCTTCTTTTCCAATTTGGATTCTTTTTATTTCTTGTCTGATTGCTATGGCTAGGACTTCCAATACTATTTGAATAAAAATGGCAAGAGTGGGCATCCTTGTCTTATTCTGATATTAGAGGAAATGCTTTCAGCTTTTCACTGTTGAGTATGTTAGTTGTGGACTTATATATGACCTTTATTATGTTAAGGTATGTTCCTTCTATACCTGCTTTGTGGAGAGTTTTTATCATAAATGAATGTTAAATTTTGTCAAAACCTTTTTCTACATCTATTGAGATGATTATATGATTTTTATTCTTCAATTTGTTAATGCAGTGTATCACACTGATTTGTGGATATTGAACCATCCTTTCATCCCTGAGGTAAATTCCACTTTTCATGATGTATGATCCTTGTAATGTATTGTTGGATTTGGTTTGCTAATATTTTGCTGAGGATTTTTTAATCTATGTTTATTAGTGATATTGGCCTGTAATTTTCTTTTTTGTAATATCTTTGTCTGATTTTGGTATCAGGATGATGATGGTCTTTGGAAGTAATCATTCCTCTGCAATTTTTGGAAATATTTTGAGAAGGATAGGTATTAACTCTTTTCTAAGTGTTTGGTAGAATTCACCTGTGAAGCCATCTGGTCCTGGACTTTTGTTTGTTGAAAATTGATTATTATTATTATTATTATTACTGATTAATTTCATTACTAGTAATTGGTCTTTTCATATTTTCTATTTCTTCCTGGTTTAGTCTTGGGAGATTGTTTATTTCTGGGATTTTGCCCATTTCTTGTAGGTTGTCCAATTTTTTTGGTGTATAGTTGTTTGTAGTAATCTCTTATAATCCTTTGTATTTCTGGAGTGTCAATTGTAACTTCTCCTTTTTCATTCAGATTTTATTAATTTAGGCCCTCTCTTTTTTTCTTGATAAATCTGGCTAAAGTTTTATCAATTTTGTTTATCTTTTCAAAGAACACATTCTTAGTTTCATTGAACTTTTCTATTGTTCTTTAAGCTCTTTTTCATTTATTTCTGCTCTAATCTTTATGATTTCTTTCCTTCTACTAACTTTGGGTTTTATTCTTTTAAGTTCGTTTAAGTGTCAGGTTAGGTTATTTATTTGATATTTTTCTTATTTCCTGAGGTAGGCTTGTATTACTATAAACCTTCCTCTTAGAACTGTTTTTGCTGCATCCCATGGATCTTGGGTTATTGTATTTTTGTTTTCCTTTGTCTCCAGGTATTTTTCTATTTCTTCTTTGATTTCTTCAGTGACCATTTTTTTCCTAGTATTATATTGTGTAGCCTCCACGTTTTTGTGTATTTTGCAGTTTTTTCTTGTAGTTGATTTCTAGTCTCATAGCATTGTGGTCAGAAAATATACTTGATATGATTTCAGTTTTTTTTTAATGTACTGAGACTTGTTTTGTGGCTTAGCATATGATCTATCCTGGAGAATGTTTCATGTGCACTGGAAAAGAATGTATTCTGATGCTTTTGGATGAAATGTTCTACATATAATCTATTAAGTCTATCCTATCCAATGTGTCATTTAAGGCCAGTGTTTCCTTATTGATTTTCTGTCTGGATGATCTGTTCATTGATAGGATGTTAAATTATGTTGCTATCAATTTCTCCCTTTATGCCTATTAATATTTACTTTATGTATTTAGGTGCTCCTATTTGGGTGTGTATATATTTACTATTGTTATATTTTCTTCTTGGATTGATCCCTTGATCATTACATAATCTCTAGAAAGGGTTGTTTTGAGGCTAAAATTAGATGCCTTCTTAAAGCAACTGACCATTAATACAGTTTGAGTTCTAGATGTTTTGGGGTAATTTATCTTTATTAATTTTCAGGACAACCTTGCAAAGTGGGCATTATTACTCTCATTTTACAAACTAAGAAACTGAAATTTGAAGGTTAAATAATTTATCAAGATAACAGAATAGGTGGCAAAGTAGTTAATCTGACTCAAAAGACCAAATACTTTACAACATGCCATATTATTTTTCCAGCATAGTTAATAAATATTTTCGGATTAATTGGTATTTAACATATGACTTTAAAAGACACTACAACATAAATATCCAGAGTGTGAAGGGGTTCTCTAGAGAAGACATTTACTTATGATGTCTGTGCTCAAATTTTTAAAATAGAAATTTCTTTGGAATCTGTAGTTCATTCCTTTTTATGTGCTCAAAGTGGCCAAATTTTAAGATGAAAATGGTTAAGGAAAATAGCCAAACGCATTAAATACATGGGTGTGAGTGACTAACCTATGTACTTATACTTGGGGTAAAAGTAAGACGATAATACTAATATTGCCTTTTTGTAGTTTAAAAACACAATTTCAAAGAAGGAGTGTCAAAAATGCATTAAATAATGGTGGTATCAATTAAAATAACAGTGTAGTCTTTTATGGTGCCCACTTTAAAGTGGAAAACACTAATTTTAGTAACATCTGATGCTTACTTGAAAAATATAAAACTCGTCATGTCACAGTCATAGCTCATTTAGCCTTGATCCTGCCCTGTTTCAAGTTGTGAATCAAGGGTGACAAATCACTTAAAGTAGCTTTGCATATATAAATATTATAGTTAAGTGTATTGTTGAGTTATCAGCTAGTTAGTTGTCTTTGAATACCAATTTGAAATACTGATTTAAAAATCTGTTACATATTTACCATGCAAGTCTCTAACACTGAAAAAGAAGAAATGACTGTATGTTACATAGTTATTCTAATGAATGTAACTGTAGAATCTAGAATTACAGACAATTGTAATAAATTGAATGCAGAAATCATTCTGTTTATTTACACCTATGACCTGGAGAATATAGTGGAACCAAGCTTTCAAAAGTGAAAGACCAATTGGCCAACTTCCCACGTCATCCAGCATATTAATGTTAGTCATTTAAATTCACATAACTACCTAGCTTCATTGTTTATTCCCAAAGCATGCAATACAAAGTGTGGTCTGGTTACTGATGAACATTGCTGTTGGAATTTTTGTCATAAACTGTTTTCCAAATGCCCTGTGTAGGATTCATTTTATTTTTGCCTGTCAAGTAGTCTGGAACCAAACAAGATGACCATCAGTAAGCAATGCCTATGGACATATATACACTACCAAATGTAAAATAGATAGCTAGTGGGAAGCAGCTGCATAGCACAGGGAGATCAGTTCAGTGCTTTGTGACCACCTAGAGGTGTGGGATAGGGAGGGTGGGAGGGAGGGAGATGCAAGAGGGAAGAAATATGGGGACATATGTATATGTATAACTGATTCACTTTGTTATAAAGCAGAAACTAACACACCATTGTAAAGCAATTATACTCCAGTAAAGATGTTAAAAAAATAAATAAATAAATTTGAAAAAAAAAAAGCAATGCCTATGTTTGATGTCTTTTGAAGGCAGCCACACCACACACACACACACACACACACACACACACACACACATGCACGCATGTGGAAAAATAATTAACTGACATCTGTTATTTTCCTTCAAATTTGGGCTTGGCTAAAAGGACACAAAGTACACAGCAATGGCCAGCTGCTGACAAGTAAAATTCCACAAACATTTTAAGACTGTGCCAAAATATTTACTACCTCTTCCTCTGTAAAATTTAATTGTGAAATATAGAATCACAAAATGTAAAAGGAAGACTCAATTATGGAATATAACCTTAACTAAGATGAGCTAAATTTGTATGCTTCCATGAAGATTCATGCTACCAGAGTCAAGTTTTACCTTTAAGTAAGAATTCATCTCTGGGAATTCATTGTGATGCTAGTAACCTGGTCTTTTAAAATTTTGCATCAAGGCTTTCATAGGCCACTGCAGATGGGCCCCTAACACATTTTGGTTATCACCTTCAATATCTAAGGTTGTACTTTGTCATTTTTATTGCCTTTCAATATTCTGGATGCTCAGCTGAAAATGTAGGAATTAACAACTGTGTAGACTCTGAGAGATAATAGCAAAACCATCAGGGTGCCTCTTGTCATCGTCCAGTATAAGCATCAGTCTAGTCACTTATTTCTACAAATATTCACAGCACTTACCATGTGCCCAGTGTGGTCTCTGTGGATACAACCATGCACAAGACATATTCCTTTCCCCAAAGAAGTTACCATATAACAAGTAATAAGCAAGTACTTTAATCTCAAATAACCAAGTAATAGAGCTTTGTGCAAAAGGGGAAGATTTTTACAGCTCTCTTCTCATTTATCAATTTGGGGATATGCCTAGAGGTGTTAAGCACTTATTAGATACTAACCAGAGTTTGGAAACTCTATCTGTGGGATTTCAGTAGGGAAACTATGCTAGGCATTTGCAAATGAAGATCTGAACACCTAGCAGTTAACAGTAAGACTTCTTCAAGTAGTACAGGGATATTTCTGAGGCACATAAGAGTACAAATGTAGGAAATGACATCAACCTTATGGGAATTTAGTGACTGTGGTGGTGTATAAAATGAGAAGAAAAATGGTGATATAAAAATGTTTTATTGTATTTAAGGCAAAAATTTAGAGCCCTCAAAACATAATCAATTTCTATTTTCTAATCATTTAATCATAGCTTTTTCTCAATTGTAGCAAACATCAGTTTTCACCAAGTTGGAATGAAATCAATGATAAGTTTTAATATTTTCCTAGTTGGTTAATTATTGCCCATACCCTGAGGACATAAAGCAGATAACTCCCTTCAACAGTTGTCCCAACAACATTAGAGACTTCAGCTTCTAAACACAATAGTATAATAAGCATCAAATTTACTTCCCCATCTTAAATAAATATAAAACTGGACAAAATATATTTATAAAATATAATTACACAGATGATAGAATTAGTAGAAAAGGACATCAAACTATCTATAAAAATACTACCTATATTCAAGAAGGTAGAGGAAATCATAAACATAAGAAGGGAAAGGGAGATATAAAAAAAGACTCAAATGGAACTTTTAGAGATGAAATATATAATACCTGAGGCAAAAAAACAGCATGGACAGAACGAACAGCAGATTAGATACTTCAGAAGAAAAGAAAATAGTGAACTTGGAGACCTAGAAATAGAAACTATTCAAATAAAGGAGAGAAAAAAGACTGGAATAAAGCGAACAAGGCACCAATAAGTTGTAGAACAGGGTCAAGCAGCCTACCATATTTGTGATCGAAGTCCCAGAAAAGGTAGGTTGGGGAGGGGAACGGAAAAGTTATTTGAAAAAATAATGGCCACAATTTTCTAAATTTGATGAAAAGTATAAACCCAAAGATCCAAGAAGCTCAATCAACTCCAAGCAGAAAACATGAAGGAAACTACATTAAGGCATATCATAATCAAATTTCTGGAAACTCCTAATAGAGAGAAAACAGAAATATTACATATAGAAGAATTAGGATATATTAGTCAGCTCTAGCTGCCATAATAAATTGCCATAGACTAGGTAGCTTATACCACAGAAATTTATTTTCTCCCAGTTCTGGAGCCTGGAAGTTTGAGATCACATGCCAGCATAGTTGAGTTCTGGTGAGGGATCTCTTCCTGATTAGCAGATGACAGCTTCCTAGCTGTGTGCTCACATGGCCATTCCCCTGTACATACACGTGGGGAAGGGGAGAGAGAAAAAGAGAGATCTCCCTCTTCTTATAATGCCACCAATCCTGTGGGATAAGGACTCCACCCTTGTGGCCTCATTTAACCTTAATTACCTCCTAAATGCTCTATCTTCAAATACAGTGACAATTGGCTTCAATATATGAATTTGGAGGGTGGGGGAACCACACAATTCAGTCTATAGCAAAAAAAAGAATAAGAGTAGTCTTCTCATAAAAAAAAAAAGAACACGATTGACATCTTTAAAGTATTCAAAGGAAAAAAATTATAAGCTTAGCAAAAAGATCTTTCAAAAGACTTCATATATATAAAATCTGAGAGAATTTATTACTAACACATTATCACTACAAGAAATAAAAAAGGAAGTCCTTCAAGTAGAAGGAAAAAATTATTTCAGATGGAAATGTGGATCTTACAAATGAATAAATGGAGAACACCAGACATGGCAAATATGTGAATAAGTATACTAGATTTCTTTCCTAATTTTTAAATCTCTTTAAATGATAATTAGTAAAAGTAGTAATGTATTGTGGGGTTTATAACATAAGAAAAAGTGAAATGTATTATAATAATAGTACAAAAGTTGAGGTGTGGAATGGACATATACTGCTATAAAGTTCTTATACTAGGTATAAAAATTACATATTTGAAAGTAAACTCTAATAAGTGAAAGATGTACACTGTAAATCCCTTAAAAATCACTAAACAAAAACAAAAGCAAAAAACCCACAAAACCCAGAAAAAAATCAAATGAAAAAACAAGCCAATAATAGAGATAAAATCAAACCATAAACACACACACACACACACACACACACACACACACACACACACACAGTCCAAAAGAAGGAAGGAAAAGAAGAAAAAGGTAACAAAAAACAGAAAAAAACCAAAACAAATAGGAACATGGTTACTATAGATTGCATGTTTGTGTCCCCTCCAAAATTCATATGCTGTAATTTAATCCCCAATATGATAACATTTAGAGTTGAGACCTTTGGGAGGTGATCAATTAGATTATGAGGGTGGAGCCCTTGTAAATGTGATTAGTGTCCTTATAAAAGAGGCCCCAGACAGCTTCCTTGCCCCCTTCCACCATGTGAGGACACAGTGAAAAGACAGTAGTCTTTGAACCAGGAAGTAGGTCCTCACCAGATACTTTAATCTTGGACTTCCCAGCTTCCAGAACTGTGAGAAATAAATTCCTGTAGCTTGTAAGTCACTTAGTCTACAGTATTTTGTTATAGTAGTCCAAACCAAGACAATGGTAGATTTAAAACCAACAATATTGATAATTACATTAAGTATAACTAGGCTAAATACCCAATTTAAAAGGCAAAGATTGTCAGCTTGGATGAAAAGCAAGACCCAACTATACAATGTCTACCAGAAACCCTCTTTAAAAATAAAGACATGTAAATTAAAGTACAAGGATAGAAAAATATACACCATGCTAGCATAAATTTTATGAAGACTGAGAGGCTATAATTAATTTCAGACAAAGTAGATTTCAGGACAAACAAAATCACCAGGGATCAAGAGTCGTTTCATAAAGATAATCAATTCATTAAGACTTAAAAATTCTAAATATTTACTCTAGTAAGAGTTTTAAAGTGCTTGAAACAAAACCTGATAGAACGATAAAGAAAAATAATGACCCCACAATTATAGTTGGAGGTTTCAACATCCCTCTCTTGATAATTGAATATAATTAAGTATTCTCTATTTGCTTAGTGAAAGTTAAATACATTTTGTCCTGGACACTGCTCCTTCTCTTCTACTCAACTCTTTGTACAAGAAACAAGAAACAAAATTTTATCTCTGCTATAGCATGTAGAGATGCTAAAGAGCATCAAAAACAAAAGAAAAAAGTAGCCCAATTGAAAGAGAAAACCAAGGAACAATTGGATTATACAGCTTTGGGTAATTAGGTGGCTGTTCAGTCTGTTCCTGTACTACTGACCCAATTCCTGTATTTTTAGGAATAGTGTTTTAAAGATTCTAAGAGCCATGAGGAAGGAGACCAGTGCCTTCTTCTGCAATGCCCACAAAACCTAGCATGTATCAGGTGGGATATAGTATAATGATTAATCACAACAGATCAAGAAAAATTGAATTTGATTGATGGCTATGGAACCTTGAAAGTTACTTAATCTCTCTGGCACCCAGGTTCATTATCTGTAAAATGAGAATAATAGTACTGTATTCATTTCTTAGGGTTGCCATAACAAATTACCACAAGCTAAGTGGCTTAAAACAACAGAAATTTATTGTCTTACAGTTTTGGAGGCCAGAAATCCAAAATCAAGGTATCGGCAGGGCTATGCTCCCTTTGAAGTCTCTAGGGGAGAATCCTTCCTTGCCCCTTCCAGCTTCTTGTGGTCCTGGGTATTTCTTGGCTCGTGGTTGCAAAACTCCATTCTCTGCCTTTGTCTTCACATGAACTTCACTTGGCTTTCACTTTTCTCTCTCTTTCCTGCTCCCTCTCTGTCTCTCCTGATGTTTCTCTTATAAGGACACTTGTCATTGGATTTAGGGTACACTTAGATTAGCCAAGATACTATCATCTTGAGATCCTTAATTTCATCTACAAAGCCGCTTTTCCTAAATAAGATTACTTTCAAAGGTGCCAGGTATTAAGATGTGGACATATATTTTTGGGGATTACCATCTGACTCACAAGTATCTACCTAAAAGGTTGTTTTATAGCTTAAATGAGATGACTTTTCTAGAGCACTTATCTTGTAATAATTTTTGACTTCTAGGTACATTTTCATTGATCTTCATGATAACCTTGCAAAATGGACATGACATCCCCAATTTACAAATTAAGAAACACAAACTGAAGTGTTAATTCAACCAAGGTAATGTAGGTTTAAAAAATTGAAATTAAGAAACAAAGCCATTTACAATAGTTTAAAAATATGAAATACTCAGGGATAAATTTGACAAAAAGTTTACAAGACTGCTACATTAAAAGCTTCAAAGCATTGCTGAGAGAAACCTAAAAAGACTTAACAGAGGTGTATACAAAACTCATCGATCTGAAGGCTCAATATCGTTAAGAAGTCAATTTTCCCCAAATGGATTTATAGATTCAGTATAATCCCCAGCAAAATCCAAACTTTTTTTTTTTTTTGGTAGAAATTGATAGGCTGACTCTAAAATTTGTATAAAAATTGAGACACTAGAATACACAAAACAATTTTGGAAGAAGAAAATTGGAGGACATACTATAAGAGTATTATAGACAGCTATAATGATGAAAGCAATTAGGCTTGGCATAATGATAGACATAACTCAAAACAGAAAAGAGAGTCCAGAAATGGGCTCATAGATACATGGCCAACTGATTTTCACCAAAGGTGCCAGGGAAAGGGATAATCTTTATAACACTTGATGCTAGAATAATTTTTGCACATGTTAAAAAAAAAAAAAAAAGGAAAGAAAGAAATGGAAAAAAATGTAACCTCCTTATCTCATATCATATTCAAAAATTAAGTCAAAGTGGATCAGAGAACTATAAGTCAGAGCTAAAAGTCTAGTATTTCTATAATAAAACAGGAGAAAAATCTTGGTGACTTTGGGTTAGGCAAAGATTTCTTAAACAGCACCAACAATAAAAGAAAAATAAATTGAACTTCATCCAAATTAGAATATTTTGCTCTTCAAAACACACTGTTATGAAAATGAAAAGGCAAGTCACAGATTATGAGAAACATGTTTGCCAAGTATATATCTGATAAAGCATGTGTGTACAGAGTACATAAAGAACACTCCTAGCTCAATAAGACAACCCAATTTTTTTTTTTTAACTTTATTTATTTATTTATTTATTTATGGCTGTGTTGGGTCTTTGTTTCTGTGCGAGGGCTTTCTCTAGTTGCGGCAAGCGGGGGCCACTCTTCATCACGGTGCGCAGGCCTCTCATTATCGCGGCCTCTCTTGTTGCGGAGCACAGGCTCCAGACGCGCAGGCTCAGTAATTGTGGCTCACGGGCCTAGTTGCTCCGCGGCATGTGGGATCTTCCCAGGCCAGGGCTCGAACCCATGTCCCCCTGCATTGGCAGGCAGATTCTCAACCACTGCGCCACCGGGGAAGCCCAACCCAATTTTTTTAAATGGGCAAAAAAAAATTTACAGAGACTTCATCAAAGTCAAATAAATGCATGAAAAGATGTTCAACATCATTAGCCACTAGGTCATTGAAACTGCAATGAAATACCACTCCACACCCATGTGAGAAACTATATATATTTTTAAAACTGGCAATACTAGCTATTGCTGAGGATGTGGAGCAGCTAGAATTCTCATATATTGCTGGTGGATATGCAAAGTGGTACAGGAATTTTGGGAAATAATTTGGCATTTTTTCTAAAGTTAAACATTCTTACACAAGAGAAATTAAAATATATATTCACACAAAGACTTGTATACAAATGTCTTGTAGCAACTTCGTTAATTTTGGACAAAAACTGGAAACAGCCCAAATGGCCATCAACTAGTAATGAATAAACAAATTGTGGTATATCTTTACAATGGCATACTACTCAGCAAAAAAACGAATGAACTGCTGATACATCCAATAGCATAGATGAACCTTAAAGCATATTCAGTGAAAGCAGTATGGTAGGTAGAATGCCCTCCAAAAGTTGTCCACGCCCTAATCCCTGGACTCTATGTGTGTTACATTAAATATCAAAAGGGATTTTGCAGATGTCATTAAGGTTAAGGATTTAACATAAGGAGATTATCCTGGATTATCCAGGTGGATCCAGTCTAATCACATGAGCCCTTAAAAGCACAGAACTTTCTCCAGCTGGAGTCATAGAGAAGCAGCTAGAAAGGGAAGAGTCCAAAAGATTCCAAGTGTGAGAAGGATTTGATGTGCTTTTGCTGGTTCTGAGATATAGGGGGCCGTGTACAATCACTGGAGAAAGGTCTCCAGGAGCTAAGGAGGGCCCCAGCTGACAGCCAGCAGGAAAACCTCAGTCCCACAGCTGCAAGGGACTGACTTCTGCCAACAACCTGAATGAGCTTGGAAGCAGGTTATTTTCCAGAGCCTCCAGTTAGGAGCACGGCACTGCCTTATGATTTTGGCCTTGTGAAATCTAAGCAGAGAATTCAGTTGAGCCACGCCATAGCTGGACCTCAGACCCAGAGAACTTGAGATAATGAACTTGTGTTATTGTAAGCTGCTCATTGTGCTAATTTGTTACAGCAGCCATAGCAAACTACTACAAGGAACCAGGCACCATACTGTATGATTTCATTTATATAAAATTCTGGAAAAGGTAAAACTACAGTAATAGAAATCAGATCAGTGGTTGGTTGCTAGGTGTTCTGGGCAGGAGACTGACTAAAAGGATAAGAAGAGAACTTTTTGGGGTGATGGAAATATCATGATTGTTTATGGTAGTTACGTGACTACACATTTATCAGAATTCATCATATTGTATCCCTAAAATTATTACATTTTATTGTATGTAAATCATGCCGCAATAAAACTGATACAGTACACAAGACATAGCACTAGCCCTCTCCTTGACTTTTCACTTATCACAGCTATTTTGATGCAAAACTATTAAATCTAAAAGTAATAGCACACCTATCACTCATATTCCTGTATTCCTGAGGTTAATACATTTTTAACCATCTCAAAGGCATGGGTAAAAATGTACAAAATTATTTCAATATACTGATACTAATGTTACAATCAATGACTGTGTATTTGTTATTATGTATTGTATGCACACAGACATACAATCATACAAACACATACACAATCGTATACTTATAGAAAGATAGGGAGACAGAAACTTTTCTTCACTACTCTTAAGTCATTTTCTATTGCTAATGAAGCGCTCATTGATTTGGTCTTTTGGGGGCAACATGAACACATTCAGGGTGATGCTTTATTTGTCAATAAATGGCACCGAGGAACCCCAAAACCTGTAGTGTAGCCAGGTGAAGTTTAAGTGAAAGAACTTTCTATTATTGAGCAAATCTATATGCTAAGTCTATATGGTTTGTCACATGATTAGGTCCAAACCCCTTGATCATGTTAGGAGAACTTAAGGGACTAATGGAAGGGAAACCCAATAATGGACATCATTTATCAGCCACTTGCTCTGACGCATTTTTTTTTTTTTGATGTTTTACTGCTGACAGCTTTTAAGTTTCATCCTCCCTTGTGCCCCACATCTGGGGGAAATAAGAAAGCCAGCGCTCGCTCCTTTGGCATCAAAGGGAGATTCAAACCAGAAATGTCCTGCTTTCAGCCTGCCCCACCTACTAACCACAATGAAACTCCCACTCAGCCTCCTTCACTTGCTCTTCTAACACATTTTTGGACCAGCTTGGGAGGCCTGCCATGCTCTCCCCCAAAACCTCATTAATAAACCTTTTTACACCCTTTTGGTATGTGTGTGTGTGTGTCATCAGCCTCGACATTTGTATCAGATTTTGCCTGCAGATGGCCACAACACAGACACTCTACTATGCATTTTACGTGTGCTTCCCATTTGCAGTCGGGGAAACAGAGAAACAGGAGAACCGGCTAGGGATTCCCTGGCGGTCCAGTGGTTAGGACGCAGTGCTTTCACTACTGTGGCCCAGGTTCAATCCCTGGTCAGGGAACTAAGATCCCGCAAGCTGCGTGGCGCGGCGAAAAAAAAAAGAACTGGCTAAAGGTCACACACTGAGTCGTACAGTTGAGACTCACACCAGAACCCATGCTGTTAACAAAGACGGTATTCTGCTGATCGAACCGTGATGGCAGTGGTGATGATGATGATTATATCTTTATTATTGAAAGCGTATTATAAAAACGCTGAAGGGAATGTAAAAGTCTGTTTCAAAATAGCATAGCCTTGCCTTAGTTATCTGGTAGTTTAGGTCCCTGTTACATTAGGCTAATAGTTTAAACAATGAGTGTTATGCTTCAGCTCTACAAAGCTTCCCCTGATCAATTTGGCACTAGGAAGAATTGTTTCAGGAATGTCTCCTTGTGGCCCTCTCCCAGTATTTTGTGGCCCCCACAGTCGGCTCACTGTATCTAGTTAAAGAAACAGAAGACTCCATTTCAAACGTCTTTCCAAAAGAAGTGGATGACCCACAAAATTAAGGAATGTGTCAAGTAGTTACAAGGTCAGTCTGCTGTCATGGAAGTTTCAAATGGGTAAAGGATCGTCATGAAGCCTTCCTGGAATTTTGGCTTCCAAAAGAAGGAGGTAGATTATGTGGGATCTTGAGGGATTAGAACCAAAATAGTTAAAAATGCATAAGAAGCAGAGAATGGTCATGGTTGAATCATCCAGGGAGGAATTTTATCAGGAATTCCTTTGGAAGTAAACTCTACTTTTCCTTGATCTTTTACATCAAACCAAAGTATGTAACAAAGTCTGTAGAGATGTGATAAAGGTCAGTTAAAAGTATTTAAAAAAATTTTTTTAAAAGGCCCAAACAAAAAAGGGATAATAAGAATGTCAAAACAACTGTTTTTGAGATTTTTGAGATCTTACTATTTTTCAAGTTTGCAAAGCACTTTGCTTTCATCATCTCATTTAACCCTTAGAGTAATTCTTAGAAGAAGGTATTATTTCCATTTACAGATGAGCAAACTGAGACTCGGAGAGAGACGGTGTCTTATCCAAGGTCACACTTCTAGTAATTGGTGAGGTCTGAATTCAGACCCTGACTCCAAAGACCCTGCTCTGCTTAACTGCCCTGAAATACTGCCTCTGAAGTGCTGCTTACTAATTACTTTCCAAAAAATATGGAAATCAGAGTGCTATCACTTGAAGGTCCAACTTCATTCCCCACCCCGTCACACCCCCCTCATCATTTGTATTTAAGACACACGGCTCCATTTATTAGCTCATAAATATACCATAACTCTTAAATAGACCAGTGGTACATTGATTTCCAAATATCTCCAAAAAACAGTGTTTTACACACTTCATTCATATGCTCTTGTGATTTTTTTCTTATCTATTTAATGTTTTCCTCTAAATTAACTGTTTCTTTTTACTTTAGTTTCTTCCTAAGCTGTAATATTAATGAAGTCATAGGTTTGATATGCTACTTACATTTTTCTAATAGATATAAACATATATAATTATCAAAATAAAATACAAATTTCCATCTGGTTCCACAACAACTCACATTCTACCACCTGAGAAACACTTTTCTCAGCAGAGAGAATTGCAATGTCTTCCCCAGAGCTGACCTCATAAAGAACACCATCCCCGCTCCCTTAAAGTGGATTTTTTGTTTCAGCCTCACCCAACCAAATGGTGAGACACTTTCCCAGTTTCCAGAATCTGAAACCTTCTGCCCTCACTTGGTAGAATTTACCATCAAATGATCCAGAGTACCAGGTCCTGAGACTTTCCCCTAATCCTTCTCTAACTTCTACCCACCCTAATTCAGGGTCCCCACACTTGACCCTTGGCTTGCCAGTCTGCTGCCTCTCCCCAGACCCAAGCAGGGTCCCTAATCAGGATAATTATAGCTCCTGTCTCATCTTCAAAATCTCCTTTCCCATTGAGCCATTTCCCTAGGGTACATCACAATTTTCTTATCTTACCCATGCCGAGTGCAGAATTAATAAATTAATGCAACATTTCTCCCAGGTAAAACTTTTGCACATTAATTGATCTCTTTGGAGGCCGTAGTATGGCTCTGAAGGTGGAAATCCAGGTATTTTGACAGTCTATAGTGAGGCAGTCCTTCAGATCATCACATCAGGTATGTGGCCGCCAATTCCCTCTCTGTATGGTCCGATCCTATCTCCTCCAGGTATTCTGAGGCCCTTGATGACATGGCTAAGCATGGAATCACCCCTGTGATATTCCTGAGGGGCTGGTTTGGATCTCCTTCTATTGTAAAAGCTCCTATTTTTATACAGTACTCTCTCCTGTCAACATATCCAGAAGATATCGTACTATTTGTGAAAATTCATCATCACTGTTTCAGAGTATACTTAATAAAGACATTTCCTCAGTATTGCATTATTGTCAATACTGTATGTAAAAATATATGTGTATATAATAACTAGGTATCACTAAACAAAGTAAACTTTGCGTAACTTTGTTCTGGTGACTGAAGCACAAAACTTTCACTCCTGGGGATCCTGTAGACCCAAGTTTTATGCTTGAAGATTGGAAGAAGAATAGAATGATTTCCTCCATAATCTGAAAAGAGAAACTGGGACCTGCCCTAGAATAGCCATGTGAAGATCAAGACACTTTTACACTTATTCTAAGAAAAAGCAATACAAATATGAGATATCAAATGCAGTTGGGGGAAACATGATACGGCGCTGTGTCCTCGATCCTTTTTTTTTTTTTTGGTTGAGGTTTTGGATTTTATTTTTTAATCAAAGGAAATGCTTGTTTACTGCAGATCGCTAAACAGTGAAATACTGATATAGCAAATCACCTATACACTTAACAATCATTTGTAACAATCATGAAGTTTTATTAAGTGATAATAATGTATTCCCTCTGCGAAATTTAACAGATTTTTACTCTTATAATAGGTTGAGGTTTAGGGTTTTATTTCTAAACATTGCTTTGCAGCAAATGAAATATTTACTGAATGCAGGTCATGAAGCAGTAAGGCACTTAAATAATAAATCACTTCTGCATTCATGAAAATGTTTACAGAATGAAATTTATTAAGTGTTCCCATTTAATAAAGGAGCACTTGTTAGTTGCTAGAAATATAAAGATGAATAAACATAGACCCTACTTTGAAATAGTTCACAGTTTAGTGTAGAGAAGCTTATAAAACTCTGATAAATACCAAGATAGAGAAGAAATTAAAAACAGAAAGGGAGGAGGGCAAGGAGAAGGGTCTAATTCTGTAGTAACTTTAATAGGAATCTGGGCATCATTTAGAGCAGCGGAGGTAAACCCCTCTGACATGAAGTGTCTGGGAGCACTTTGTGGTGGTGGGAGAAGTTATGCCTTGGTGATTCATGGTTGCATGTGGTGGCCGTATCAGAGTGATGTGACAATAGGACTGAAGGGATAAGAAAATAAGAAAATTCAGAAGGAGTAGGTTTCGGGGGAAAGGCAGTGAGTTCGCATTGGGGTGTATTAAGTTCGAGGAGGCTACAAGCACCCCAAGTGCATTCCCTTTTTAAGTGCTGTGCTGGGTGTTGAGGTGATGGTGGTAAAGATCTGCTCTCAGATTGTGCCACCTCCCTGAGAGGTAGGAATCTGAAGTTGGGTGGAGAGGTGAGGGCTGGAGATAGATTTGGGATTCCTCACAGGTGGTAGCTCAAAACATGAGACTGGGTGGCATTGCCCAAGAGGAGGATGCGGAGTGTGAAGGGCAGTGCCCTGAGGGGAGAACATGGGGGGATACCCACATTTAAGGGTCGGTGGCGACTCCATGAAGAAGACGCACTGGGAACTGGTTGTCTGGGAGGAACAGGGGGAACCAGGGAAGTGCAGGGCATGGAATCCAAGGTGGAGAAGCTACATCAAGTGTTGCCAAGATTCTAATTCCATGATGTTTATAAAGCTCTCGCAACAATGTGGGAAAATGCTTATGTTTTAATATTTAGTGAAGGCAGGTCCCCAAACTTAATATACAGTGTATTCTCAAATATGTTTAAAAATGCATGGGGGTGGGGAAAAAGCTATACTAGGCCTAAATGTTAACAATGGTTTTCACTGGATGGCTGGTTTTTTAGTTGTTTTTCTTCATAATTAAAAAATGTTTTTCATGTTTTCTACATCATGTTACTATTACAGTCAGGAAAAAATTTTTTTAAAAATTTAATTTAAAAAATTTTAAAGCCATAGAGCCCGTTGTAACAATTGCTTGTATTTGTCTAAAACAGAAAGGTTACCTTTTAGGTTATGCTCTGTATGTGACAGCCAAGTTGATTTTATACGACCAAACTGTTTTGGTCAATGCAATAAAGTTCTGGGGGTCATTAGAGTCTGTAGTAGATTAGCATCTGGTATCTTATTAATAGAAGAGAAAAATGACTATTATAGCTGTCCTGTGACGTTACTTGTCTGCTGGATTCAACAAAGTTGGTTTCTCATAAAATACGTTCCTTCCCCGCACCCCAGGAATTAAGAACTTGTACTGTGAAAACATTTGATGAAATCATATATCCTATGTGTCCTCGATCTTTAAATTTGCCTTTATTTGAGGCTTGGCAACTCACGCCACACCTAACGCAGGAACTGTTGGTATGTTCACTCCCTCTTCAGGGAGGGCGCATCTCCTAGACCACATGTTTTTTTTTTCCTTTTCACGTTGCTGCTAAAAGAGCATCCACAAGGGGTGAGAGAGGGCTGACCAAAAGGAGTTAGAATTGGCCCAAAACATTTGACTATTTCTTGGCGTCTGAGAAAGGATGAAACTTTTTTATTATGAAGAATAATAATGTTCTCACTGTTCCCTGAACATATGCTGTCTTGAGCATCTGTGTGTCCTGGGAGTCCTTTTGTTACCGAGGGAAATCTCTACATGTGTCCTATCACCTTTTTTTCATCAAAGAACTCAGAAATGTTCTATCAGATTTTCCCTTCCGAGCGAAAAACAGACGTGTTGGGAATGGTACAACTTGCTCAGGCAATTCTCTCCCTAAATAGAAGAAAGTGTCCCATTCCTCACAGCTATAGAGTTGATTCTCTTTCCTCAAATACCAACTTGGGGAAATGTTGGTAAAATTTATGTCTTTATTCTTAGAGTCCTCTGTCTGAAAATTCCACATGTGTGACTTAAATATGAAGCACTGACATCAGTTAAGGTAAATGGGAATTTATAAGGCCACATTCTTCATATTGATAAATGTAATTTTAAATAATGCCTATTTATATGTTGTTTCCCAAGGCAACTCTCCTCACATTTTAACATTGGAGTAAATACAGCTTTTCAACATACTGGGATTAATCAGGAATAATTAAACCCAAATTTTTGTAGCTCTAGGAAGAGCAAGAAGGCAGCTGATTTCTTTCTATTGATTTATACCACGAGGTGTGGTATAATGAGTACTTCCCAACATGTGCCATGGCATCAGAGGTCTTCCCAGATGTTACCCTGGCAGTAAGTAAATGCTCCCTCATTGTCCTCTTCATCTAAATATGAAGATGTTGGTATTTTAAAAAATGTTAATATAATTTGTCTAACTCAATGTATCTAAAATATTACCATGTCAAAATACAATCAACATAAAAATTATTGAGACAATTTACACATTTCTTCATGCCAAATCTTCTTTTTTTTGAGATGAAAGCTTCTTTCTTTCTTTCTTTCTTTCTTTCTTTCTTTCTTTCTTTCTTTCTTTCTTTCTTTCTTTCTTTCTTTCTTTTTGGCTGTGTTGGGTCTTCGTTTCTGTGGAGGGCTTTCTCTAGTTGCGGTGAGCGGGGGCCACTCTTCATCGCCGTGCGCGGGCCTCTCACTATCGCGGCCTCTCTTGTTGCGGAGCACAGGCTCCAGACGCGCAGTCTCAGTAGTTGTGGCTCACGGGCCTAGTTGCTCCGCGGCATGTGGGATCTTTCCAGACCAGGGCTCGAACCCGTGTCCCCTGCATTGGCAGGCAGATTCTCAACCACTGCGCCACCAGGGAAGCCCCATGACAAATCTTTGATGGGTATTTTACACTTATATCATGCTTCAATTTGGATTCGTCACATTTCAAGTGTCTGATAGTCACAGGAGGTAGTGGCTGCTGCATGGGACCACACAGATCTAGGTAATGACTATGGTTGCCTTTAACTCTTAACTTTGATAGCTGTCTGATTATTATATAGCTTATTATGCCTCAATCTTTTTAAATGGCTAAAGAATAAACCTACATCATGATGAATTAAATAGTCTTTAAAATTTTTTTTAAAAATTAGGAGTTGAAAAAGTCTAGCAAAGTCATTCTTCTCTAGTTCCATAGTAAGAGTGTTACCGAGTCCAATCTCGTACTGCTCGCCACACGACAGGCCAATAGATCAAGAGATGAGGTGTTGGGCAAGGAATAGTGACTTTATTCGGAAAGCCAGCAGACAGAGAAGATGATGGACTTGTGTCCCAAAGAACTATCTTGCCTGAGTTAAAATTCAGGCTTCTTTTATACTAAAAGGGGAGGGGGTAAAGTCAAACACTTCCCTGTTCCGGTCCGCCTGTGGAGGAGATGTGTTAATTTCTTCCTTCCTGCAGCCATTCACAGGTGGGCCTGGGCAGCATATTTCCTGTGAGCTAAGCAAAGGTATTTTAGCTTAATGCTCATTACCTGGGAGGCAGGGTTCCCAGAGATGGGCCATTATGGATAACTTAAGCTTATAGGCAACATCTCTCTAGTGATTAACTTGTAATAGAATACAAAGTTTCTTCCCTATTACTAGAGAAGATACCAAGAATTACAGTATATAAACAAGGTGTTGGTATTTTTTGAGCTCATATTCTATACCTGGCACGGTGTTGGGCAGTGGACACAGAGGAGTAAGTCAGTTCATCCTCTGCTTTTTATGACCCCCCCCCAGACATAGAAGTCAAGTGTCTGCCAAGCCAGTTTTTTGAATGACAAGTTCCATAATGCAACTTGCAGGGGGTGGTGGGGATGAATGACAATAGAGGCACAGGATGTGGAAGTGAGAGACAGGCAACCCCATCTCCTATGAGGGAGGCCTAATAACCTCTGTCTACATTTTAGCAGGCTTGAGTCAAGACAGCACTGATGGGTAAGCCATACATAAGCCATAGCTCTTCTTCAGTTTGTTTCTGCCACAAGCATTGCCTAAAACTAATGAAGCAAGAGGCATCTATTATTTAGGCTATCACCTATGACTAAACAAAGTATTATAAGAAATATTAGAATATCTGTTTGGATTTTACCTATTGTTTCTCAACCTCAAGTCTACCTGTCTTTTTTTTTTTTTGAATTTTTGAATTTTATTTTATTTATTTTTTTATACAGCAGGTTCTTATTAGTTATCCATTTTATACACATCAGTGTATACATGTCAATTCCAATCTCCCAATTCATCCCACCACCACCCCCCAGCCACTTTCCCCCCTTGGTGTTCATACGTTTGTTCTCTACATCTGTGTCTCTATTTCTGCCCTGCAAACCAGTTCATCTGTACCATTTTTCTAGGTCCCACATATATGCATTAATATACATTACTTCTTTTTCTCTTTCTGACTTACTTCACTCTGTATGACAGTCTCTAGATCCATCCACATCTCTACAAATGACCCAATTTTGTTTCTTTTTATGGCTGAGTAATATTCCATTGTATATATGTACCACATCTTCTTTATCCATTCGTCTGTCGATGGGCATTTAGGTTGCTTCCATGACCTGGCTATTGTAAATAGTGCTGCAATGAACACTGGGGGTGCATGTGTCTTTTTTGAATTATGGTTTTCTCTGGGTATATGCCCAGTAGTGGGATTGCTGGATCATATGGTAATTCTGTTTTTAGTTTTTTAAAGCCTACGCTTCTCATATATGTCCCAGAATCCCTGACGTACCTGGAGGGAAGAGTAATTGATAGTTGTTTCTTTGATCCCACAATATTCCTTAGGGAGGTTCTCAGCAGAGCTGGGACTGGAGATAGATAGCTTTTCTTTGGTTGAGTCTCAAGGGAGTATCTATATCTTGCCCTAGAACAGTGTTTCTCAAAGGATAAGTCACCTAGGATGGATTTCTGTTAAAAAAAAATAAAGATTCCTGGACACACCCAAATTTGCTGATCCAGAATCCCTAGAAATGGGACTTGGATTCAACAATTTTAATATCTTTTAAGGTCATTCTTTGGCACACTGAAGTCTGGGGAAAAGTCCACTAAGGAGTAGCCTGAAGAAACTGATTTGGGTTCAAGAAACTCAGTGAATGTATTCAATATTTATAGGAGAATGAAGATGCTTTGAAGAATCCCAGATTCCCATAACGTAGGAAGACCCGGTGGGTGACACTGATGAAATCCTTCCCTTAGTCACACCAATTGATCAATACTAATTTGATTAAATAAGCTTAAGTCTTTCAGTATGTAACTTTCTCTGGTGGATTCCAGCAGGAGGCATCAGTCAATTACATTTTGGTGTGAATTAACCTTATTAGCTTCATCTCCTTTAAAGAAGAGAATGGGATAAGAGAAGGAGAACAAACAAAAAACCTTGAGAATAGGAATGTTAGCCTGCTTAGTGTGTCTCTCATAGCTCAATTTCAAATGCAGATACATTCCCAAGACTGTCTGGGACAGTCAGCTTTATGCGACAAGTTCATGAGGCTACAGTACCTAGCTATTTAATAAATGACTAACCTAGGTGGCGTTGTAAAGGTACTGTGTACATGTGGTTAAATCAGTTAACTTTAACTAAAGGAGATTAGTTTTTAGAATCTGGGTGAGCCTTATCCAATCAGTTGAAAGATCTTAAGTGCAAAACAGTTGTGTAAAGCAATTCCTTGAAATTAACCTCTCAATAATATTATGTATTTATAATATTCCTTTATATTACATATGACATGTACCATTATATCCTACTGGTTCTGTTTCTCTGGAGAACCCTGACTGACACACCATCTTACAAACTTCTCTCTTCCTATTTTAACAAAAAGGAGGTGGGGGGAGTGGGGAGGCGGGTAGGGGGAATGATGCTAAAGAGAGAGAAGAATGCCACGTCCAGGGGCTTATGCTCCTGCGTTTAAGGAAGAAGCCTGGGATGCAAGACGAAGGGAACTCCCTGCTGTAGTAGAGCAACAAGGGTTCTTAGGCTGAAGGACAAATAGACTCCTTTTATTTCCAACAAGCCTCCCAGAGATGCCATCTGACCCTGACTTGAGTGCCATTCCCGTGCTCTGCCCCAGCTTTTAAACATCCTTTCCTGCATCCTTCATCTGTAGAACCATGTGAGGGGGCAAACAGCCCAGCAGTGGTCACTGTTTGGAACCCTGAAGTGTATACTCTTTCTGCTTTATCCCCACTCTGACTCCACTCCCCTATTAGTTCCTAGGATTAGGTTTTTCAAAAACAAAACAATTTTCCTGGTTGAAGGCCAAAAATGTCTATGAAATTTCTTCCCTTTGAAAATCTTCCTTACAGCAGATGAGCTAACCTTCAGAGATCTATTTCACTGGCCCATTAATAACAACCTTAGAATCCAGAAATAATTTGTCATTTATGGTTTCGCAAACCTGCTCCCTACAGCACAGCCCATTAAAAACTCACCTTATTGAAATGGAATCGGATCAAAGATGTTGCCTTTGTTTGCTATACCTGTTAGGTGCCTGAAGATGCTGACACTGTAGAAATCTTAAAAAGAAGTACCACAGGTCGGCGGTTATTTGCCCAGCCAAGGTAATTCATCTTATCAAAAACCAAGGATGGTGTCCATTCCACAATTCTTACTGCCTGCTTTAGTAGATGAGGTCATTTAAGTGATTTGGCATGTAAGGGTTCAACGATTTTAAGAGTTGGCAACAATTAAAGGGAATAAAAGCCGATTTTCAAAAATCGTCTTAGCCCCAGTGGTTTCCTACCATAAAGAATCTCTTAATGTATCATACCAGAGCCTTTAGAGTTCATGTTGAGATATGTTTTGGGCATTGCTTTTTCTATGTAAGAGTTTAATATAAGGTTTTACATAAGAACTACAAAAGGATTTGGCACTGACTTCTGGAATTTATCCAGGACACAGCCTTTATTGTGTTCCACAGCAATTTATCTGTTTAACAAATACCACAGCTAGTAAGTGGCAGAAACAGGATTGGAACCACCCTCTGTTCAGGTTCAAAGCCCATATGCATTCTTCTTCTTTTTTTTTTAATTGACATATAGTTGATTTACAATATAATGTTATTTTCATGTGTACAACATAGTGATTCAAAATTTTTCCATATGCATTCTTTCATTCATCCATTTGACAAAGCCTTATTAATCACTAAGTGTCAGGCACTGTGTTATATATATATGTCACATAACCTGAAAAAAAGATTAAGAAGGAATAGTGATGGTGCCTGCCCACATCTACCTTCCATCAGCTGAAAGTGATGGGAAGGGACTAAGTCAGCTCCCGAGGCTACAACAGTTAAGGAAAATCTGTGACTACACCTATTTACAGATAAGAAATCTGTCTCAGAAAGTTGATCTGTTCTTCCATTTTCACAGTTTCACTGTCCCGGTCCACTTCTACCTTTTGATTTCTTAAAATAGATTTGGAAAAATCTCCGCATTACGGTGAAATAGGTGTCCTCATTGTATACTGTTTAACCATACATGTGTACTGAACGAGACATTTAATTTCTAGAAATCTACCTTCTTAAAATAATTCAAAATATGGAGAACACTCCATGCATGAAAGTCTTTACCGCCATGTTATTTACAATTAAAAATTGGGAAGGTTGGGTAAATGCAGCTATTAAAAAAGAATAGTTTTATAGATTATTAATCACGTGAAAATTGTTATGAAACAATATTAAGGGAAAGAAGCAACCTAAAGTACCATATGGGTATATTATGATTAAAACCAGTTTTGGGGGGATGGTCTTACTCCCAAAAGACCAAAATGTACCAAGACGTTAAAAGTGGTTGTTTTAAAATGGCAGAGTATGTGTTAAGATGGTGTTAGGAGGATGGCTTTCTCTTATTTTTTAAACATTCTTTGTAGAGAAAATAAAATGAAAAAAAAAAAATTTAACATCTTGGTAGAAGCTAGGACACTCCGTGCTAAGCGAATTGATGGCAACTGCAATTGAAGTAATGCGGAAAAGATGCAGTGCTGGTGGCAAATTAAAAACCAGTAATGAAAAGGGAAGAGTCATGTGTAGATGTGATTACTGCTCTGTGTGCCGTTCTTTCACAGGCATAATACTTTAATTCTAATTGCAATTTGTTTTCCTTGCAGAGTGCTTTCTGTTTTATCTTAACACAAGGACCGGAGAGACACCATTCCTTGCCAAAAGGAGTCTAGATCTTCTAAAACTCTCTGCTAATGGAGTATCTTATCTGCCCGAAACCAGAGGACTGGGCCAAATGGTTTCCTGGATTCTCTTTCGGCCCTGGGGTCTAAGCTTTGGTGATTTCACAGTGTCCCTGTGCTGGTAGCCCTGCTTTGACTTCATACCACTTCAAGGAAACAGCTGGCTCATCAAAACAGAGCTGGGAATATTTCAAGAGCCCTGGATATATTAGGGAGAAGCTGGGCACTTTTTAAGTAGGGCTGCTCCCTGGTCAGAAAGCTGGAAGACTGACAGAAGGAGGACTTCTCCCTACTGGATCCCTGGCCAGGCAAGATGTCAATCCTAAGAGATCACATTTTGGAGAAAGCCAAACAATGGGATAAGAAACTCAGTTTGAGAAACTTTGGCCAGAAGTTTAGATGCCACTTTTATATATCTCTGTAGAGTTGTTTCATTTTTTATAATTGTCTGGAGTTCAGTTAGGCAATGTGTAGCAAAGCCCTAAAAATGCTCATGCCCCTTGCCCAAGAAATTCTAGGACCTAGGAATCCATCTAAAGGAGACAATCAGATAAGTTGGGAAGAAATATATGTACTAGACAATTTACCTGTTTAAGATAGCAAATGTCAACAGCATTAGCAACAACAACTCTATTAGTCAGGGTTTCTCCAGAAGATATATGTATATATCTTCTAATGATATGTACATATCATCATCTATATATATATATATATATATGCTGTACATATGTATATATAATGAGGAATTGGCTCATGTGATTACAGAGGCTGACAAGTCCCACAATCTGCCCTCTGAAATTGGCGACCCAGGAAAACTGGCAGTGTAAGTTAGTCAGAATCCAAAAGCCTGAGAAGCAGAGGACCTGATGGTGTAAATCTCAGTCCAAGGGCAAGGGAAGATAAGATGAGAAGGAATAAAATGAGATGTCTCAGCTCCAGCAGGCAGACAGAAAAAGGGGCAAATTCCTCCATTCTCTGCTTTTTGTTCTATTCAGGCCCTCAATAGATTAAATAATGCCCACCCACACTGGGGAGGGCAATCTACTCAGTCAACCGATTCAAATGCTAATCTCCTCTGGAAACACTCTTACAGACACACCCAGAAAAACTTTAAGCTGGGTACCCCATGGCTCAAGCAAGTTAACACACAAAATTAACCTTAACCACAAATGGAAACGCTCCAAATGCCCAACAGTAGTGGATTAGTTAAATTATAGTATATACATACAATGAAATATATTTGGGCATTCAAAATGATATTGTACGTTTCATAACATATTAAATGATGCAAAGATTATAAGAGAATGTGGCTTATAATCTAATTTTGAAAAATATACACTTTTGCTTGGGTAGAAGTCTAAAAGGATATACTCCAAAATGTTAATAGTGATTTTTTTTCTTGGGAGTTTTGGGGTTTTGCTTGGCTTTAGTTCAATATATATTTTTTATTTTTGCTCATTTGTATTTCTAATATTTCTACATTCCTTGTGCAATGGTAAAAGGAAATACACTTAAAAATCAGTCTCTTTCAGTGCTTAAAATTTTCAAGAAAATTTTTTAACTCTTGAAATATCTAGTGTGTGCTACTTCTGCTAAGTGAACTGCTAACACCTTGAGAGTCCCGAAGGCCGTGTAAGGAAGTGTGGATTTTACCCTAGAAGCCAAGGGAAATCATACAGAGACTGACATGTACAGAAAAAAGTGGGAGCAGGGGAAAGAGATTTGTGGGAGGTCAAGCGAGCGATGAGGGTGGCTGGTAGTGGAGGTGGGGAGAGAGGAAAAATATAGGTGATCTGGAGGTCTGGGAAGAAAAATGTCATAGCCAAACCTTGGTGGACTTTGGCTTAAAGATTATAGAAAGGTAGATGCCACAGATCTGGGTTAATAGGCAGAGTCTAGAGTATTTGTTAAGGCTTACAAGACAAGGCTTAGGGAGGTTTGATTACCGAGACTATCCATGGGACTTGGTAGGTTGACAGGCAAATTAAGTCCAAGATCTGGGCAGTCAGTAGGGCGGGGGGGGGTGGGGGGGCAAGAAACTACTAGGTCTTAGTTCACGTGTGATGAGCAAAGGGGAAATTACAAACAAACAAAAAATCAAAACCGAGGCTCCTCAGCCAATGGATTGAAAAGTAGCTTTTCCAAAACCATGTAGCTAATAAAGAGAGTCAAGATTTGAACCCAGGCCTGCCACACTTCCTCTCCACTGGTCCTTTCTTGAACACAGTTCAAGGAGCAAAACAGTTGGGTGGAAAGCAAGCAGACCCTGGATTAAGATCTGAGGATACAGCTCTGCTCAGAGCTGATCTTATTGCTGGGCTTCGTAAATATTTATTGAGTGAATTTGTTTTTGCTATTATTATTATTTCTGCATCTGTCCCTTGACCAGATCTTCAGCTACATCTTGCCCTATTTTCTCCTTCAATGACTGTGCTTCAGCACACTGACCTTTCACCCACTCTGACATGGTGGTTGAAATGCTGCCTGGGCCAGGCAGGTAAATGAGGGAAGCAGGCCCAATAGGATGGGCTGATGAACTGGGAAAGCTCATGTCAAGTCTAAAGAGGGTAGCAGCTCCCCCTTTCTTCCCACTGTCTGCTGCATTGGACCCTAAGCTGTATGAGGGCAGAGTTTAAGTGTGTTTTTATTCATCATTGTATCCTTAGCAGAGTGCCTGACACATAATAAACACTCAAGAAATGCTTGGGGACAGATGAATGGATGGATGCCAGGGTGTATAACTGAATCATGGCAGAAGTCATGTTCCAAAGTCTTGCAGTGAGTGAGAAGCTTCTAAACTCTCCAATGCAAGGTAAACGACAGCCTCCATAATTGTCACATAGGGTGAGTGAAAATGTTACTGCTCTCAAATCTCAGTGGCCGACTACAACAAAAGCTTATGTCTAGCTTAGGTAACAGTTCAGCATGAGTGTGCCTGGTCTACTGGTCCTCCTCCAAGTGTTGGCTGTGACTGAGGAGCCAGCCTCCTTCTATCCAGTGGTTCAATCCTTCCCTTGAACAGGGATCGGCTGTTCTCTAGAACAGGGTCTTCTGTAGAAAACCAGCTAGTAAATATTCTAGGCTTCGAAGGCCATAAAGTGTTGGTCACAACTACTCAACTCTATAGCATGAAAGCAGCCATAGACCATAAGCACATAGGCTCTAGGGCATCAGAGACCTATCTCAGATATCTGCTTCTAGCCAACAAAGGAAGAGACAGTGTGGGTAATCATACGGGAGATTGTTATGAACCAGACCTATAAGTGGCAGTCTCACTGGCCATAACTCAGTTTACCTGACCTCAACAAACTTTAGAGTGAAGAGGGCTGGGAAATGCAGCTCAGCTGTGTGTCCAGGAGGAAAAGAAAACTAGGTTTAGTGAGCCCTTAGCAGTATCTTCTCTCCAGTTTCCCTTCTACTCAACGAGAATCTGTTAACTTCCTTCCATACACAGAGCACCCTCAATCTTCTCCTAAAGAAGCAATCCACAATCCCAACCGGGGGCTTCCCCGGTGGCGCAGTGGTTAAGAATCCACCTGCCAATACAGGGGACACGGGTTTGAGCCCTGGTCTGGGAAGATCTCACATGCCATGGAGCACATGAGCCCATGCGCCACAACTACTGAGCCTGACTGAAGGCCGTGCGCCTAGAGCCCGTGCTCCGCAACAAGAAAAGCCACCGCAATGAGAAGCCCGCACACCACAACAGAGTAGCCCCTGCTCACCGCAACTAGAGAAAACCCGTGTGCAGCAACAAAGACCCAACGCAGCCAAAAATAAATAAATAAATAAACAAAATCGCAACCAGGTTTTGCATCCAGCTCAAGGTCCAGGACCTCCTGGTGATGCAGGCCTTCTCCATCAGGTCCACATGTGGTTCCTCATGGTTGTCCCTCACCCTTCCCTAATGAACAATTATGGGACAGGGATGGTACATCCGTAGACAAACAAACAAAAACCACCCTCCTATTTGGGAAGGATAAGACCAGAAAACACAAAGCAAGCACTGGTCCCTACGTTTATAAAATCCCACTGTACAGACCTTCTGAAAAGTCTCTACCCTGTTTGACTAGGGCCTGGTTCAGCTCTCTGCTGAAAGCTCTCTTGTCCGTTGTTCTCCCTGGCCTCTGTCGCTACCCTCTTGGAGCTTCCATCTCGTCCATCATCTTCTTTGGCCACGTCTGAAGTGATCTCCTTAGGGCCTTCACAGCTTTGTAGGTTGCTTCCTGTTGGATTGACTTGCGGGCTCAAAAGCTGTTTTATGTTTCAAAGACATTTAAAAGGTGGTCATAATATCTTCAACAAATAAATTTCCTTTTAAAACTTAATAAGTTTCTAGTCAGTTTTTATACCACTAAAACACCCCAAATTTTACCTACACATAAATTCTCAAATTTACTTTATTTCTCTGTTTCTTCCTCCTAAGCCATTCTTCCTCAATTTAATGGCCTCTACCCCATGTCCAGCTAAAAGAATACATGGGAAGGCCACATTCCTAATCTGATCTTTGCGCCAAGGCTAAGTCTTTTGTTTAACTGAGGAGTACCACTGGCCTTTAATACTCAAAGCTTTATCTCCTAATATTTGGGAATCTAAAAGCATCAGCTATCCTAACATTTCAACACCTCAGATTTCTTTACTCTTTATTCTTTTTCATTTCAGCTTGCAAACCATCCAAGTTTTTCCTGAACTCATTTTTTTCCCCCTATAAAACATTACCAAAGACAGCTAATGGTAGCCAACACACACTAGCACTCAAATTACTTCCAGCCACCTTCCCATGTTCTCTGTTTCCATAAGCACACGGTCTTCCTTCAAGTTTCTGCAAGCGACCATTTTTCAAAGTGTCTAGCCACTTTACAGCATAGTATCCATCATTCCAGCTGCTACCATCAGTTTTCTTACCCTTCACCACCTCACTCACATATTTTAGGTTTATGCTATGGCAGCACCCCACTTCAAGGTTTCTGAACTGTAATAAAAATACCAACATTCCGGTGGTTTAAAATAATAAAATATTTTTTGACCTGAAACAGTCCAACACAGGTGTCCATGGTTAGATGGATCTCCCACGTAGCTTTCTTCCACAGGGCAACTCAGGAACCCAGGCTGCTTCCAGCCTAGGGCTTCACCAGCCTCCAGGGTCTTGGAGTTCACCAGGTCTCTGCATCCAGCCACTAGACCCATGATTGACCCATGTTCCATTGGCCAGAACACACTTAAATGGCTCCACCCAACAGCAAAGGATTCTGGGAAATACAGCCTCGCTGTGTGCCCAGGAGGAAAAAAAAATGATGGTGGTGAACGAACAGCATTCTCTCCGAGCAATGGTTTATGTGGTATGATTTTCCTGATGGTAGGCAGTCACGGGGTCACCAAGCCTATAGGAAAGTGATCCTTCTCTCCCTCCTCTCAGCTTCCATGTTTTGTTCATGAAAAAAAGAAACTGAGGGTTGCAGGGAAAAGCAGAAGCTTCAAGAAACAGACACAGTGAGGTAGAGAGAGCAAACAGGGAAAGTCTGTGAATGAGAGGCCTCTCCACTGACAGCTGAAGCCTTGGACAGCTGTAAAAAGGCAAACCCTGTGTTAAAAAGGCTTCAATCTGTGAACATGGTCCAGGGATCTTAACACCACGAGTTGAAAAATAGTTGAAACTTTTTTCTCTGGATAAAGTAAGCTAGAGAACTAGATTTAGCTGTGAGTTAATAGAGTTCAATATGAGAAGGATAGTTATTTCTAGCTAGACATTTATATATCTTTGGATAATATTCTTTATCGTATGCTTTTGTTATTTAATTTTGTATTTTAGGATTTGTTATCTGTTTAATTTTGGAAATCATCATTGATTGGATTGGGAACCTTTTTTATTCTTTTTACTTGGCTGTGTTCATTAATTTAGTTCATCCATTCATTCAATAAATATTTAAGTTCTATTAGGGCTAGGCACTGTGCTAGGTATTATTCACAGGCAAACTGGTCCCTGCCCTCGTGGAACTTACAGTCTAGTGGGTAAGACAGGCATTGAACAGATATTCTGGGACCAAGAATTATTTGTTTTCGGATTCTGTGGTGATGAAATACGAGGTTAAGGCTACAATAGTATCCGATTATGAAGGAGAAGTACAAAAATTTTCAGTGTATCGCACAAAAGCCTGACCTTTTTTGAGGCGCCAAGGACCTCTTTGGTAAAAATCACATTTGTAAAATTTGTAAATAAAAAATATATATATTTAAAGTTACGAAAGGACATGTAGTGAAAAGTGTTTTTCTGCCTGCCACCTCTGTCCCAGCCTCCTAACTTCTCTGCCTGGAAGTTACTAGTCTTCTTAGTTCTTTGAATGTTTTTATTTTAAAACATCTTCACAACAGTTGGCAATATTATATGTACTGTTCCATTTCTTGGTTTTTTTTTACTTAGTGTATATTCCAGAGATTGTTCCATGATAGAGAGTTTCTTCATTCCTCTGTAAGGGCTGCGTGGTATTCCACTGTACGGATTACCATAACTTATTTAATTAGCCCTGGTATTAGTTCCCTTTGGCTGCTGTAACAAGTTGCCACAAATTTAGTGGCTTTAAACAACACAAATTTATTATAGTGCAGTTCTGGAAGTCAAAAGTCTGAAATGGGTCTCACTGGGCTAAAATCAAGGTTTCACAAGGACTTTGTTCATTTCCAGAGGTTCTAGGAGGGAAATTAGTTTTCTCACCTTTTCTACCTTCTAGGAGCTGCCTGCATCACCAAAAGTCAATTTGCTCTAAAGCCAGTTTGTTGAATGACCTTTAGAAAACTGGCCTGAAGCCACTCTGAGTAACGGCAAAATTAGCATATTTCCTCTCTCTACTTCCTTATCTCCTACTGCTAAAGAAAAAATTATTTATGACACTTGTTAAAGACAGTAAAGCCAACTTCATCCAGGAGAACTACCACAATAGGTATTGTAGTAGGGGAGAGAGATCGGGCTTGACTCCAAATACAACAAGGAAAAGTGAGAATTTATAGCCAAGGAGCAAGTGGATGGAAAATTACCCACAGAAAACATCAAGGCTAGGGGGATTTTTGCTAGACCAACATGATTCTTGCTGAAGACAGGTCAGTTGATAAGATACCAAGCATGGGGGATGAGGAATTTGATCAGATATCAAGATTGGAAGTTTTTCTAACACTGATCCAGCAGAATTCTTGATGAAACTGGACTAAATGGGCCATAGACAGAGTCCAAAGTCAGGGATTAATCAGAAAGAGGACTCAGAAGAGCCTGATATAAGTTTGGTCAAAGGAGAGATAATTTGCCGCTACCCACAGCCCCCCTCTTTAGTTGATTATATTAATTTTCCTTAGTGTTTATCGTTATACCGTGGAGTAAAATTGTACCTGCCTTACTTATCTTTTTACCGCTTGTCATAAAAGGTGGGGAAATCTGCATATCTGTCTTTCATCTTATCTCTTTTTTCCCTCCAACTTGTTTAGTTATCTCATTTATATTTTGTCATGATTTATACATAACATTTGCTGTCTGTTCTGGACTGTTATCCTCACAGTTTGCTTTAGTTTTATCAATTAAGTGAATTGAATGAACCTTTTGACCGTAGTGTTTTCACTTAACATTTGATTAGCTGAAGTTCGACCTCTTCAAAGAGATCGTGGCATCTTTGTTCCTTGAGTTTTTATATGTTCAAAAATGTTTGTCTGTTGCCTTTATACCTGAAAGACAGTCTGGGAATAAAAATTTGGGATCACAATTTCTTAAATATTTGTTAAGCACTACTCCGCTTCCTTGTAGTATTGAATATTGATACAGAGAGGTCTGAAGTCATCTGTTGGTTTCTCCTTATGGATGACTTATAAATTTTGACTGAATACTCAAACTATTCACTTTTTTTCTAATGTTAATTTTTGCTTGCCCCACCATCCCAATTCCCATTACCCAGAGGCAGCAATTTTCAACTTTCTCAGATATTTCTTTTAGTATGTATCTCTGTACTAATAAGTGATGCTATTTCATAGTTTTTCAGATATAGGTATTATGTATTGATTTCCTACAATGGAGGGTTAGCTCTTTTACAACCCAACTCCAACTCATATCATCCATATACACACAGGTACATACAACTGTACACTTCCCCTCCTTTCCTCTTCCTCACCATTTGGAGTTAAATCAATATCCAGTGATCATATTATGACCATTTAACTATTATTCACATCCCAGCTATGTGGTATACAATGATTACAGTTCCTTTTTTGAACAACTTTTTGTTTGTTGATTTTTTTCTTCTGTTAGGTTTCCTGGAGTTAAAAATTGTCTCCTTTTTGTGTAATTTTTCATGCAGCAGTTCCAAACCCTTACCAGAACTGAAAACGTCCTTTATATATATTCAAATATATCAAGTATTATATACACTTCCTATTCTTCTTGAAAAATCTCTTTCTTGGATTCCCATGTCCTGCTCCAGCCTGGACTGTGTGTGTCCTGGGCTCTGGCCAGTTCTCAGCCCTAGGACTTCCCTTCATCATCATCCTGGGAATTCCTTTCCTGCCTGGAGCCCTTATGAACTACAAGGTTTTTTTATTCTTGGTTAAGTCCTCATTTTGTCAGGTCACATCTCCTGTTAGCCTTCTGGGAAAGTGTGCTTGGAAGGACAGTTCTTGAGACCTTGCATTTGCAGATGATCTTTGTTTCACCCTTACAATTTATCATTTGACAGGATATGGAATTCTAAGTGGGAAATAATTTCATAAAATTTTTTAAGAAATTGCTTCATTGTCTTCTAGTGCTAATGTTGTTAAGTCCTTTACCAGTCTGATCCTCAAACATTTGTATGTTCTTTCTGGACTCTTTTAGAAACTCTTCTTTATCTCTGATGCTCTGGAAATTTGCAACCATCTATCTCAGGGGAAGTCACATTTCCATTTAGTGCGCTGACACTCACTGGGAGCTTTCAATCTGAAAAATCATGTATTTGAATAATAAGAGTTTTTTTAATTATTTATTTAATAATTTCCTCCCTTTCATTTTCTTTTTTCTTATGTTTTGAAAATCCAAATATTTGCCTGTGAATTCCTAGTAATCTATTAATTTTCTTTCCATGTTTTATTTCTCCCCTTCCCCACTTTTATCTAGGATTTTTTTTCTTAATCTTTTATTTCTTCTTTTGGAAATGTCAGTTTCTGCTGATGATTAATTTGAAGAAATTCCTCTTTGTTTTTTGAATGTTCTGGGTAGAAATATCTATGTATATGTTCTTGTTTCATGGATGTGATGTATTCTCTTATTTCTCTGAATTATTAATTTTATTAAAGTTTTCTTCTACTCTTTTCATTTTTTTTTCCTCTTTTCATTTTTTCTTCCACAATTGTTTTAATTGGTTTTCTTCTTCTTTCTTTTTTTTTGTACTAGAAACTTTCTTCAAATGTGTAATGATCCTTTGCTGTCAGTTCATATTTAAGGGTGAAGCACTTAACATATACACACTATTGTATATAAAATAGATAACGAACAAGGACCTACTGTATAGCACAGGGAAATATACTCAATATTTTATAATAATCTATGAGGAAAAAGAAACTGAAAAAGTATATATATATATACATACGTAAAACTGAATCACTGTGCTGTACACCCGAAACTAACATTGTAAATGTTACATGACATTGTAAATCAACTATACTTCAATTAAAAATAAATAAAATAAATTAAAAAATTAAAATAAAAATAAATTTATAAAAAGGAATGGATACTAAAAAGTGGATTGGGACTCAATTGTACTGATGGGGCTTGGAAATTGGTTAGCCTCAGTGGGGAGTAATTAGGAGAGACTTGGTCCTTTCTTTGGGGGTCTTTTCTCTTGTAACCAGTGACTTTCATCTGAAAGAAATTCCCCAGTTGCAAATAAGGATTGGGCCAGGGTTAAGCATGATGGCTAGAGTTCTGGAACCTGAGAAAAAAAAGTCGGAGGGTGGTTGTCACCTCTTAGTAAGTAGATTTGTGTCACCCCCCCCTTTAAGGTGTTCCTGATGCCCCCAGGTCCAGAGTCAGTCTGTCTGGTTTGGGTTCTCGAGCAAGTAATCTCCAGCTTTCTGCTGAGACTCTTAAGAAGAGGTCTTATGGCTGTTTGGGATCATGAAGAGATGGAGGAGGTGGGGTTTAACTTCTCTTTTTAAACATTTATAATAATTTTTCTTGTTTTCAATGCCCCCTGCATTCCTGTCTTCAGAACTACCTGTTGTGTTCAATATCTGAGTTTCCCTGAGACCAATCTTTGTTTCTTGTGAGCTTTATACACACGCTGGCCCACATTTCAGCTTTCTTTGCTGTGCTAGGTCAATTACCACTTGCTTTCCAGTTCCAAAATGTTGTTGACATACATCATCCTCTCCTCCCATTCTTTTTGTCTATGTGGGGTTTTGCCTTTTTATTTATTTACCATCTTGTCAATGAGGTTGTGAGAGGACATTGAATAAGTGCACAATTCTATCTGTGGCAGCCATGAAAATGCACTTCTCAGCTGCCCTACTGCAGGGAGTATAATTGACTCAAGGCACAGCTGTTATGCTCTGAAATCCTATACCACGTGTGGAGGCAGTTTCCCCACTAGCTGCTCTCAGTCAGTGATGGAGGGTGGCAGGGAAACTGGGGCAGGCTCATTCCGGGAGACGTGAGGCCCTGCTAATGGACAGTGTTGACTGAAGGACACATGCCTCATCAGCCTTGCCAACAGTCTCTTAGAAGTGCATCACAGTCTAAGGCCTGACTTACCTACTCACTTCCTTCCCTCTCTCCTTCACAGGGCTCACTCAGGTGTTTCCTCACCTCCCCACTCCACCCAAAATTTCTTGCACATTGAATCTTGTCTTGGTGTCTGCTTTTTGGAGAACCTGCGTTGATGCACTGTCCAACATTTTAATCTGGAAATCAAGAATTCTTTTTCTAGATTTGAAGTCTAGAGATTTTGCTGAGATATAATTGTCATTGGTCATTTTTGTCCATTTTTCCTAAGGCACATTATGCCTTTTGATTCTTGTCTTATTTTATTTCGGGGAACTTTTCTTACATTATGTTTATGTTCACTTATTTGTTCCTTTTCTTCAGGGATACCAATTATGTGTGTTTAATTTTAATTTTTATCTCCCCACCTATCATCTTTTGTTAATCAATTTAATTTTATTTTATCAATTCTCTCCTCCCTCTCTCATACTTTTAGTTGTGACTATTCTCCTTTATTCTAATGTGACCCTCACTTCTAATAACATTATATTTTTGTCTTTCACTCGTCTTTCATTTTTTCTGTCCTCTCAGCACTTATTTCCCCAAATTCTTGTAGATCTGCTTTGAGCTCTTATTTTAAATAGGCATTTCCTTCATTAAATGTTTTTAATTCATGGCAATGTATTTAGTAATAATTCTCATTTGGTTCATAGCAAAATTCTTCTGGGGTATATTCTTTATCTGCCATTTGTTTTTTGTTTTGTTTTGTTTTGACTTAAAACAACAGAAATTAATTTTCTCACAGTTCTGGAAGCTAGAAGACCAAAATTAAGGTGTCAGCAAGGCTACGCTCTCTCTGAGACCCTGGGTAGAATCCTTCCTTGCCTCCTCCTAGCTTCTGGAAGTGTATCTGCCATTTATTTTCCATGTTCCTTCAACATTTTTTAAAACTAGCATTCCATAGATTCAGCGTGGGTCCTTTCTAGCTATTACTCACCTTTGAATGAAGGAAAATTCTTCCTGAACTAGACATTTGTAGGCTGCTCACAGCTCAGAGGCAATGTAGTATAGCTCTGCTTTCAAACTACAGCTCTGGCCCATAATAGCTGCATGATTTTAGTTCTGCAGAAAAGAGGTAATAATAATAGCTTTTATCTCACTGAATGTACGGGACTAGTACATGAATTAATACATGAAAAGGCATGTTGACTAGGCACTGTAAGAACGTGATAAATAATACCTTTTAAAAAATCATCTCTCAGTATCTTTTTGTGCTTCCATTTTTATTTTCCTTTATCTGGCAGCTTTTCCTCACTTCAGAGGTTACCTGTATCTCAGAGTGACATATATCTACTAGATTTGTGTAAGATGAAGTTCATATTTCTGGGTTTTTTTCTCCTTATTATTAAATGATTTCTTTTAGAAAAGGGGTGCAATCCTGTCTTTACTTTACCACTTCTAAGCATCCAACAGGACTTGACATTTAAATTAAGATATGAGGGACAAGTGGGAATAAAGTAGATAAAAGTAGGGACAGGTGGAGGAACATTCTAGAAAAGGAAAACTCACATGGCTTCTCCGAGATGGGAAAAAACTGTGAAGTTTGAAGAACTGAAAAGACTATGAGGCTGTAATACAAGGAAGGAGAGGGAGAGTGGGGTAAGATGAGGCTGCAAGCAGGCAGGCTTCCACACAGTTCTAAGCAACACCATTCCCCTAAAAGCACCACAGCACTTAAGACAGCCAGTTTACACTCCTCAATTTTTGGTTGTCTAGGGAAGGACTCATAGGAGAGGAAATGTGAAAGAACTTGAGTCTTCTTTGGGGCTGGATTTTAAGGCCAAACTTGAAGCTGTCCATTGTCTTTCCTTAAAAAAAAAGATTAATCACTGACAGTCTATTGGATGATAATCTAGATGACGTTGGACAATGTTGAAAACATTTCTTTTTTATTTTTATTCCAAAATATGTTTATTTCATCACTTCTAAGATGACACTAAGTTTAAGATACACCATTACTTATGTCTCACTAAGAAAGAAAAAGTGCTGCCAACTGAACCATGACATGCCACCAGTGGTAAGACACAGTTCCATTTTATTTATTTATTAATGTGTTTGTTTATTTATAAACACCTCCTTTCCAGTGTTTTATTTTAATGTCAAACAAATTTCAATTAAAAATGATTTGTTTTATAATTTTGAGCGTACACACACATAAAAATCCCCAAACATGTAGAAAATAATTAATATGGGAAAGACACTCTGCTAAGTGTTCTGAAGTTGTTCTAAAAGGGGGAAGGGGGGTGGTATATAGATTTTGTATTTTTAGATTCAGTCATTTGTTAATGACAGTATTAGTTGGAAAGTTTTTTTTGTTCAATGCAACATTGATCTAATGATAGTTTCCTTTAATATTTTTTAGAAAGAAAACTAGCTGTTTACCTTATTAGTTTGTTTAGAAGTAGAACATGGTATTTTTGTTTTGTTTTGTTTTGTTTTTTTGAATTTCATTTTATTTTTTTTAATACAGCAGGTTCTTATTATCTATTTTATACATACTAGTGTATATAGGTCACTAATTCATCCCACCACCACCGCCAACCCCTCCACCAGCCACCTTCCCCCTTGGTGTCCATACGTTTGTTCTCTACATCTGTGTCTCCATTTCTGCCTTGCAAACCAGTTCATCTGTACCATTTCTCTAGATTCCACATATATGTGTTAATATACAATATTTGGTTTCCTCTTTCTGACTTACTTCACTCTGTATGACAGTCTCTAAGTCCATCCATGTCTCTACAAATGACCCAGTTTCTTTCCTTTTTATGGCTGAGTAATATTCCATTGTATATATGTACAACATCTTTATCCATTCATCTGTCAATGGTCATTTAGGTTGCTTCTGTGACCTGGCTATTGTAAATAGTGCTGCAATGAACACTGGGGTGCCTGTGTCTTTTTGAATTATGGTTTTCTATGGGTATGTGCCTAGTAGTGGGATTGCTGGGTAATATAGTAATTCTATTTTTAGTTTTTTAAGGAACCTCCATACTGTTCTCCATAGTGGCTGTATCAGTTTATATTCCTGCCAACAGTGCAGAAGGGTCCCCTTTTCTCCACACCCTCTCCAGGATTTGTTGTTGGTAGATTTTCTGATGATGCCCATTCTAACTGGCGTGAGGTGGTGATACCTCATTGTAGTTTTGATTTGCATTTCTGTAATAACTAGTGATGTTGAGCAGTTTTCATGTGCCTCTTGGCCATCTGTATGTCTTCTTTGGAGAAATGTCTATTTAGGTCTTCTGCCCATTTTTTGATGGGGTTGTTTGTTTTTTTAATATTGAGCTGCATGAGCTGTTTATATATTTTGGAGATTAATCCTTTGTCTGTTGATTCCTTTGCAAATATTTTCTCCCATTCTGAGGGTCATCTTTTCATCTTGTTTATAGTTTCCTTTGCTGTGCAAAAGCTTTTAAGTTTCATTAGGTCCCATTTTTTTATTTTTGTTTTTATTTCCATTACTCTAGGAGGTGAGTCAAAAAGATCTTGCTGTGATTTATGTCAAAGACTGTTCTTCCTATGTTTTCCTTTAAGAGTTTTATAGTGTCTGGTCTTACATTTAGGTCTTTAATCCATTTTGAGTTTATTTTTGTGTATGGTGTTAGGGAGTGTTCTAATTTCATTCTTTTACATATAGCTGTCCAGTTTTCCCAGCACCACTTATTGAAGAGGCTGTCTTTTCTCTATTGTATATCCTTGCCTCCTTTGTCATAGATTAGTTGACCATAGGTGCGTGGGTGTATTTCTGGGCTTTCTATCTTGTTCCATTGATCTATGTTTCTGTTTTTGTGCCAGTACCATATTGTCTTGATTACTGTAGCTTTGTAGTATAGTCTGAAGTCAGGGAGTCTGATTCCTCCAGCTCCGCTTTTTCCCTCAAGATTGCTTTGGCTATTCGGGGTCTTTGTGTCTCCATACAAATATTAATATTTTTTGTTCTAGTTCCATAAAAAATGCCATTGGTAATTTGATAGGGATAGCACTGAATCTGTAGATTGCTTTGGGTAGTAAAGTCATTTTCACAATATTGACTCTTCCAGTCCAAGACATGGTATATCTCTCCATCTGTCTGTGCCATCTTTGATTTCTTTTATGAGTGTCTTATAGTTTTCTGAGTACAGGACTTTTACCTCCTTAGGTATGTTTATTCCTAGGTATTTTTTTCCTTTTGTTGCAGTGGTGAATGGGATTGTTTCCTTAATTTCTCTTTCTGATCTTTCGTTGTTACAGTATAGGAATGTAGGAGATTTCTGTGCATTAATTTTGTATCCTGCAACTTTACCAAATTCATTGATTAGCTCTAGTAGTTTTCTGCTGGCATCTTTAGGATTCTCTATGTGTAGTATCATGTCATCTGCAAACAGTGACAGTTTTACTTCTTCTTTTCCAGTTTGTATTCCTTTTAGTTCTTTTTCTTCTCTGATTGCTGTGGCTAGGACTTCTAAAACTATGTTGAATAATAGTGGCAAGAGTGGACATCCTTGTTTTGTTCCTGACCTTAGAGGAAATGTTTTCAGTTTTTCACCATTGAGAATGAAGTTTGCTGTGGGTTTGTCATATATGGCCTTTACTATGTTGAGGTAGGTTCTCTCTTTGCCCACTTTCTGGAGAGTTTTTATCATAAATGGGTGTTGAATTTTGTCAAAAGCTTTTTCTGCATCTATTGAGATGACCATATGGTTTTTCTTCTTCAATTTGTTAATATGGTTTATCACATTGATTGATTTGTGTATATTGAAGAATCCTTGCATCCCTGAGATAAATCCCACTTGATCATGGTGTATGATCCTTTTGTTGCATTGTTGGATTCTGTTTGCTAGTATTTTGTTGAAGATTTTTGCATCTATATTCATCAGTGTTATTGACCTGTAGTTTTCTTTTCTTGTGACCTCTTTATCTGGTTTCAGTATCAGGGTGATGGTGGCCTCATAGAATGAGTTTGGGAGTGTTCCTTCCTCTGTAATTTTTTGGAAGAGTTTGAGAAGGATGGCTGTTTGTTCTCTAAATGTGAAGTCACCTGGTCCTGGGCTTTTGTTTGTTGGAAGATTTTAAATCACAGTTTCAATTTCATTACTTGTGACCTGTCTGTTCATATTTTCTATTTCTTCCTGGTTCAGTCTTGGAAGGTTATACCTTTCTAAGGATTTGTCCATTTCTTCCAGGTTGTCCATTTTATTGGCATAGACTTGCTTGTAGTAGTCTCTTAGGATGCTTGGTATTTCTGCGATGTCTGTTGTAACTTCTCCTTTTTCATTTCTAACTTTATTGATTTGAGTCCTCTCCCTCTTTTTCTTGATGAGTCTGGCTAATGGCTTATCAATTTTGTTTATCTTCTCAAAGAACCAGCTTTTAGTTTTATTGATCTTTGCTCTTGTTTTCTTTGTTTCTATTTCATTTATTTCTGCTCTGATCTTTATGATTTCTTTCCTTCTACTAACATTGGGTTTTGTTTGTTCTTCTTTCTCTAGTTCCTTTAGGTGTAAGGTTAGATTGTTTGAGTTTTTTTCTTGTTTCTGGAGGTAAGATTGTATTGCTATAAACTTCCCTCTTAGAACTGCTTTTGCTGCATCCCATAGGTTTTGGATCATTGTGTTTTCATTGTCATTTGTCTCCAGGTATTTTTTGATTTCCTCTTTGATTTCTTCTGTGATCTCTTGGTTATTTAGTAACGTATTGTTTAGCCTCCATGTGTATGTGTTTTTTATGTCTTTTTCCCTGTAATTTATTTCTAATTTCATAGCGTTGTGGTCGGAAAAGATGCTTGATATGATTTCAATTTTCTTAAATTTTCCGAGGCTTGATTTGTGACCCAAGATGTGATGATCTATCCTGGAAAATGTTCCATGTGCACTTGAGAAGAAAGTGTAATCTGCTGTTTTTTGGATGGAATGTCCTTTAAATATCAATTACATCTATCTGGTCTATTGTGTCATTTAAAACTTGTGTTTCTTTCTTAATTTTCTGTCTGGATGACCTGTCCATTGGTGTAAGTGAGATGTTAAAGTCCCCTTCTATTATTCTGTTACTGTCGATTTCCTCTTTTATAGCTGTTAGCAGTTGCCTTATGTATTGAGGTGTTCCTATGTTGGGTGCATATATATTTATAATTGTTATATCTTCTTGGATTGATTCCTTGATCATTATGTAGTGTCCTTCCTTGTCTCTTGTAACATTCTCTATTTTAAAGTCTCTTTTATCTGATATGAGTATTGCTACTCCAGCTTTCTTTTGATTTCCATTTGCACGGAATTTCTTTTTCCATCCCCTCACTTTCAGTCTCTATGCGTCCCTAGGTCTGAAGTGGGTCTCTTGTAGACAGCATATATATTGGTCTTGTTTTTTATACATTCAGCAAGCCTGGGTCTTTTGGTTGGAGCGTTTAATCCATTCACATTTAAGGTAATGATCAATATGTATGTTCCTATTACCATTTTCCTAATTGTTTTGGGTTTCTTTGTAGGTCCTTTTCTTCTCTTGTGTTTCCCACTTAGAGAATTTCCTTTAGCATTTGTTGTAGAGCTGGTTTGGTGGTGCTGAATTCTCTTAGCTTTTGCTTGTCTGTAAAGCTTTTGATTTCTCCATTGAATCTGAATGAGATCCCTGCTGGGTAGTCATCTTGGTTATAGGTTCTTCTCTTTCATCACTTTAAATATGTTGTGCCACTCCCTCTGGCTTGTAGAGTTTCTGCTGAGAAATCAGCTGTTAACCTTATGGGAGTTCCCTTGTATGTTATTTGTCTTTTTTCCCTTGTTGCTTTCAATAATTTTTCTTTGTCTTTAATTTTTGTCAATTTGATTACTATGTGTCTCGGCATGTTTCTCCTTGGGTTTATCCTGCCTGGGACTCTCTGTGCTTTCTGGACTTGTGTGGTTATTTGTTTTCCCATGCTAGGGAAGTTTTTGACTATAATCTCTTCAAATATTTTCTCTGGTCCTTTCTCTCTCTCTTCTCCTTCTGGGACCCCTATAATGCGAATGTTGGTGCGTTTAATGTTGTTCCAGAGATCTCTTAGACTATCTTCATTTCGTTTCATTCTTTTTTCTTTATTCTGTTTCACGGCAGTGAATTCTACCATTCTGTCTTCCAGGTCACTTATCCGTTCTTCTGCCTCAGTTATTCTGCTATTGATTCCTTCTAGTGTATTTTTCATTTCAGTTATTGTATTGTTCATCTCTGTTTGTTTGTTCTTTAATTCTTCTAGGTGTTTGTTCTTTAGTTCTTCTAGGTCTTTGTTAAACATTTCTTGCATCTTCTCGATCTTTGCCTCCATTCTTTTTCCGAGGTCCTGGATCATCTTCAGTATCATTATTCTAAATTCTTTTTAGAGTTCAGATTCTAAATAGGAAGGTTGCCTATCTCCACATCATTTAGTTGTTTTTCTTGGGTTTTAGCTTGTTCCTTCATCTGGTACATAGTCATCTGCCTTTTCATTTTGTCTATCTTTCTGTGAATGTGGTTTTCATCCCACAGGCTGCAGGATTTTAGTTCTTTTTGCTTCTGCTGTCTGCCCTCTGGTGGATGGGGCTATCTAAGAGGCTTGTGCAAGCTTCCTGACGGGAGGGTAGATGGGACAGTGGTGGGTAGAGCCAGGTGTTGCTCTGGTGGGCAGAGCTCAGTAAAACTTTAATCCGCTTGTCTGCTGATAGGTAGGGCTAAGTTCCCTCCCTGTTGGTTGTTTGGCCTGAGACAACCCAGCACTGGAGGCTGCAGGCTCTTTGATGGGGCTAATGGCGGACTCCAGCAGGGCTCATGCCAAGGAGTACTTCCCAGAACTTCTGCTGCCAGTGTCCTTGTCCCTGCGGTGAGCCACAGCCACCCCCTGCCTCTTCAGGAGACCCTCCAACACTAGCAGGTAGGTCCGGCTCAGTCTCTTATGGGGTCACCGCTCCTTCCCCCTGGGTCCTGATGTGCACACTACTTTGTGTGTGCCCTCCAAGAGTGGAGTCTCTGTTTCCCTCAGTTCTGTTGAAGTCCTGCAATCAGATCCCGCTAGCCTTCAAAGTCTGATTCTCAGGGAATTCCCCCTCCCGTCGCCAGGCCCCCAGGTTGGGAAGCCTGATGTGGGGCTCAGAACCTTCACTCCAGGGGGTGGACTTCTGTGGTATAATTGTTCTCCAGTTTGTGAGTCACTCACCCAGTGGTTATGGGATTTGATTTTATTGTGATTGTGCCCCTCCTACTGTCTCATTGTGGTTTCTCCTTTGTCTTTGGATGTGGGGTATCTTTTTTGGTGAGTTCCAGTGTCTTCCTGTCAATGATTGTTCAGCAGTTGTTGTGATTCTGGTGTTCTCACAAGAAGGAGTTAGCGCATGTCCTTCTACTCCGCTGTCTTCGCAAACATTTCTGTATCCATTTATAGAAGAAAATATTCCCACGTTTTTAACTCCAGTTTAAAAATAAAACTATAAATATATTTTTCTTTTTGATTTTTTTAGGTTTTTTTCCTTCTAAAAAATTATACCGCTATTAATGGAATTCTAAATGAAAGAAAGAAAAAAGTCAACCACAAGCATACCTACACCAACAAATCAAACTGTTCCCATTTATTCATGTTCCCTTGTGAATATATTTTAGCAATAATTTCGTAACACTAAGTATTTGGATAAATGGTAAAATGTTATTTGGATTCAGAAGAGTTATTGTAGAAGTGTTTATTTCTGTTCTGCTGTCTTCAACTCATTTATGGGGTTTTATGGAAAATCAAATCACAATATCCTGATAGAAATGATTTTCAGACTTACTAACATTTAATCCACTATCTGATTTGTGAAATATCATCTTATATACTATTGTCTATATACTTAATACCACTTTTTAAGTGTTGAAAGAAAAGAACCATCAACCCAGAATTTTTTATCCAACAAAATGTACTTCAAGAGTAAAGGGAAATAAAAAGGAACGAAATAATACCATTTGCAGAGATGTGGATGGATCTAGAGACTGTCATACATATTGAAGTTAGTCAGAAAGAGAAAAACAAATATCGTATAATATTGCTTATATGTGGAATCTAGAAAAATGGTAGAGATGAACTTATTTGCAAAACAGAAATAGAGTCACAGGTGTAGAAAACAAATTTATGGTTACCAAGGGGGGAGGGGGGGTGGGATGAACTGGGAGACTGAGACTGACATATATACACAACTATGTATAAAATAGGTAACGAATGAGAATCTACTGTATAGCACAGGGAAATCTATTCAGTGCTCTGTGGCGACCTAAATGGGAAGGAAATCGAAAAAAGAGTGGATGTATGTATACATATGACTGATTCACTTTGCTGACAGCAAGAAACTAACACAACATTGTAAAGGAACTATACTCTAGTAAAAATTAATAAAAAAGAAAGAAAAAGAATAAAGGGAAAATCTTTCCACTCTGACTGACTGTGGGAAGATACACTCTTCCCAAATCTGTGTGATTTCCAAGAATTGTTCCACCTGCTTCTTTCTGGTAGTACTTTTCCTGCCATGACAGTTTCCTCAACACAGGCACTGACCAGTACTTGGGTGAAGATTCAAGGAAAACCCTTCGTGGGTCTGAAAATCTCTCCCTGTGACTCTTATCTCATGAATTCTAAGCGCCTTGACCTCCATGAACTGGGTGCATCCTTGCTGTCCCAAGGCTCAGAAACTTCCTGAGAAGCGAGCTGGGACCGTCACAGGGCTTAGCTTCTTTGTTTTCCTTCTCTCAGAAGTCACTCTTCTGTGCTGCTTGTGGTCCAATGCCCAAAAGCTTGTGTGTCATAGATTTCCTTCAGTCCTTTACTTTTTTAAGGCAGGAGGATAAATCTAGCTCCTTTTATTCCATATGGGTTAGAAACAGAAGTCTCAAAATTCTTTTCTTTTATTTGCTTCAAAACTCTAGAAGATTTTCTTAATAAATATATTTACGTTAGTGAGGAAACATTTATCTAAAGTTTCTCAGTTCCTTCAGTTTCATTTTATATTAGCTGTGGATTTCAAGTAAAAATAAACTTAATATTTTAAATTTTAAAGTAGTTTGTCTAGGAATTATATCTAGTTCTTTCTTTCCTCGTGTAAATATAAAGTGATATCTAAAATAATGGTCACATATGTTAACAATAGTGATTCCACATGGTAGGATTTTGGGTGACTTTTTATTTTCTTTTTCTAATTGGCTATATGTATGTATCACTTTTTACAAAAAAGTAAAAGACCTCTTTCAAAAGACATTTTAAAAACATCTTGTGATTTTTAAGGTAAATGGAAAGAAGAGGGAAAATATGAGAGTAATTTTCTCAAGGATACTGGAAACCTGGGGTAAGGTAACTGCAGAGGAGGAGGAAGAATACCTTTTTTTCTGAGATAAAAAGATAACTGTAGAGATTTAAAAAATAAATCCATGTTAAGAGATAGTTAGAGTTTACACCAGATGTTCAGATGAGCTCTATCATTTTAGAAAAGTAGGAGATGAGGTCATTTCCAGTGAAACCATTTTTTTTCATAAGGATCACATCGTGAAAAATGCGGACACCAGGTTTTGAAGCGATTGAACTTTCTGATCTGAGGATTAATTGGGTGTATCAGTTTTCTGACTTCCTTATTCCCTGCCTAGATTATAATGTAGTTGAATAAAATGCAAAGGATGAAAATATAAGTAGGTGAGTCGGGACATGGTGAAATTAATAATAATAATAGTGGTAGTAGCAGCTGCAGCAGCTACCATTTACTGATTGCATGCTCTGTGCCCAGCAGAATGATAAATGCTTTCTCTGAATTACCTCATTTTGTCCTCTTAGCAACTGAGTTTTGGAGAGGTTAAGAAATCTGCCCACAGTCACACAGCTAGCCAGTGGCAGAATTAGAATCCAAACCCAGTCTGTCTGACCAAGATAAATCTCTGGTTTCTAAATAAGAATTTTGATCTATCTCTTCTTCACATACTGGCTTCTCAAGTAGAGATCTACCTTTTCATAATTTTAATGGCTTTATTGAGATTTTTGCTTCCTTAGATATAAGAACACATTCAAATGACCTCCAAGTGTTCACATCTCTGCATAATGAAAATTGAGTTTCCTCTATCTTGTTTCTTGCCTCTTATGTTACTTTCATTTTTGCAAACTCAATTTCTTCCCAAATCATTGGAATGGCACCTTGTGACTCAGCCTGGATAGAGTATCCATCTTTATCTCCTCTTGTTTGGCAATGTGACACCCGGATGTGGGTCCAGGACTTTAATTTCTGTGCTACACACATTCTCTCTTTGACCCTGGCTGGTCTTTTTGCTTCCTTGTCCTTATATGTAGAAAGCCAGCAGTAAGCACTGCATCTTAGAATATTTGAGGCCCAGACAATTTATTTTTAAAGTGTTGGAAATGTCCTTGACCAAATATTAGATTAATTAATAATCTAATTATTAATGAAGTGAAGTATTAATTAATATTTTATTGCTTCAAAATAAGGTAAAGTTTGCTGATATATTAAAATAACCCAAATTCCTATGAATAATTCACTAATCTGTAGAATTCCCACCAATCCGCCCCACATGTTAAAGGTACAAAACAATTATGCTCGCTGACACAGTTTGACCTGGATTATGGCTAAAGGCAGTCAAATGCAGCATCTCAAGAGTACTGGCCTTTGTTAGTATAATTTCTCAATTGCTGCCTAAATTTATTTTTATTTGGACTAATTTTTTTCAGGTCCTGGACTGGAATCTAGGGCTGCCATTTCAACTCATCTACAATCAAGTAAACTCAAAAGACTTTAGAAAGTCCAATCTTTCTTTAGATTTTTGGGCAATGTTTAAGGAAAAAGCATATAAATATGCTTACGGGAGCCCATCCTGTGGTCATGGCTAATGGATCTGAAAATTGGAGACAGATGATCAATCCAGTTCCTTGGAGAGAGAAAATAAAATGTTAGTACTCTGGTCTGGTAACTCAGTACTTTTCTTGTAAAATCAGTTTGGAAGTTTTCCTTTCCTTTCTATTTTCTGGAAGTTACTGTAGGGAATTGATATTAGTTCTTCCTGAAATGTTGGGCAGACTTCACTAGAGAAATTATCTGGGGCTGGTGCTTTCTTTTTTTCAAGGTTATTCGTTATTGATTCAATTTCTTCAGTAGTTACAGACTGTGACAAACCACCAACTCAACTGTAATAAAAAAAAATTAAAACAGGTTCAAAGAGAATTTACAAAATTAACATGGTAAAATGGCAGTTGAAACAAGACTAGGTAAGGATTAACAAGATTCAGGATTCTGTTACTTCAGTTGTCTACAATGATAAATACATTTCCAAACTTGACCTACCATATACACCTGTCTACCCAACCATGTAAACAGTCTTTTGAAATATGGTTTATTCAAATTTTTCTTAGGCAAGTATCTGAATCAGAGATCTTAAAAGAAGGAGAAACTGCACTCAACTCTTTAACCTTTCGGTTTTGTCCTGGCTTAACACTGTCCAAGTTGCAACTAATGGTGCACAGTGTGTTTATCAGGCCCAGAGGGATGAAAATTAAATGCCATGTTTCACTCCTGAGCTCCACATGCACACACCACACACTACACACAAAAATAAACATCAAGGGCTGCTGACATTTCAATAAAAAGCTATCTATTTTGTTGTTGTTGTTGATTGTTTATGTTTTTGGTTGGCAGTATCACCTGGTAAATGTCTAGTATATTACCATTACTCCTATCTCTGATGACAGTTTTGCCACGGGGATGATGAAAATGGTGATTAATGTGTAATTGTAACATAGGTTATGGGTGACCTGTCTTCTCCAGGACTTCTTATCCTTACTGCATTCCAGTCTTTCAGAAAGAGAAAATTCCGGCAGGAACAGTCCAACCTCTGGCTCCGTTTGTGGCAGGGCCAGCTTCCAGTGGTTTTGGCTGGCTCCCTGGGCTGAGTCTTCTCTCTCAAGGTCTCTAAGCAGACTGGCTGGGGCCTCCAGCCATGCTGACCCGGCACTGGGAAAATAGAGTTAAGTGCTTAGTGTGGGTTCAGTCAGAGATTCCACAAAATGGATTTGGGGTTTGTTTGAAAAGACTTTTTCTATTTAAAAAAGGCTTTTCAATCTGATTCTGTAAGATTTTCAGCAGCTCCTCGTGGCAGCTGTTCATGAGTAGAAGGGCATTACACAAATACAATGGCATCTCTCAGCTGTGCCACACGTCCCCCTTTCCCTAGAAATTAAAAGCTCCTCCTGGACATGGAAGCAACCTAAGTGTCCATCGACAGATGAATGGATAAAGAAGATGTGGTACATGTATACAATGGAATATTACTCAGCCATAAAAAGAAATGAAACTGAGTTATTTGTAGTGAGGTGGATGGACCTAGAGTCTGTCATACAGAGTGAAGTGAGTCAGAAAGAGAAAAACAAATACCGCATGCTAACACATATATATGGAATATAAAAAAAAAGGTCATGAAGAACCTAGGGGCAGGACAGGAATAAAGACGCAGACCTACTAGAGAATGGACTTGAGGACACGGGGAGGGGGAAAGGTAAGCTGGGACAAAGTGAGAGAGTGGCACGGACATATATACACTACCAAATGTAAACTAGATAGCTAGTGGGAAGCAGCCGCATAGCACAGGGAGATCAGCTCGGTGCTTTGTGTCCACCTAGAAGGGTGGGATAGGGAGGGTGGGAGGGAGGGAGACGTAAGAGGGAAGACATGGGGATATATGTATATGTATAACAGATTCACTTTGTTATAAAGCAGAAACTAACACACCTTTGTAAAGCAATTATACTCCAATAAAAAAGTTAAAAAAAAAAAAAGAAAGCTCCTCCTGGGGTTGGAACATTAAACATGACTTGGCTTGGATGGCCCCGGGGATAAGGAGGCCAGGGCAGGTGTGGAGCTGCACCTAAGTCTTGGCCCCTTGGCTGACTGACAGCAGACTGTTGGAGCCACTGAGTGAGAGGTGAGAGGTCACCTAACCCCTGCCCTCCTCCCACGCTCGGCACTGAGAAAGCTTAACATCTTCCCCCAAGGGAAACCTTTGTCCTTAGGAGCCAAGACAGCAAGGACATTCTTCAGGATGAGAAATTAAGTGAACTGAGGTAGGTCAACTGGGATGTATGAAAAATGTAATTTTTGGAATAAAAGAAGATCCAGGTAAACAAGAGAAGAGTTGTTTCCAAGCATCCCCACGAAATGTCCTCCCTTCTTCTCAGTTTCTACCTTTAAATTCCTGGCACTGACAACCTGAGAACTTGTAGAAGGACCATAAGTGAGTTGGTGTCATTACTCTGCTTGAGGATGGCTTTCCTTTGTTTTGCTTTCCTAAGACCCCAGAGTACTGGACACAGTCAGGCAGCAGGTGTGCTAGAATGTTCTGAGGCACCCTGAGTTTTAGTTCACATTCTACCCTCCTAGCCTTCTTTGGGCCTTGGTTTCTTTGCCTCTAAAATTACTGGCTTCCAAAACTTATTGTGAGGTTAGAATAGAATATTTTATATTTTATAGAATTGGGGGTTTAGAGGATGCTTTCATACGTATTTAAGCCTTACAACGTGTAGGGATGGTATTATTACCTTTATATAATAGGAATGAAAACTGAGGAAAAATTATGTGTCTTACCCAAGATCATATTACTCTTAGAAATTGAACTGGAACCCAGTTTAGATCCCTGGGTTCCAAATTCAGTGCAGGTTTTTATTTTCTTTCATTTTTGGGGGGGGAAGGGGGTGCAGTTTTTTATTGTGGTAAAATATACAAAATGTAAAATTTGCCATTGTGACCATTTTTGAGTGTGCAGTTCAGTGGTATTAAGCACATTCACATTGTTGTACAATCATCACTCTCCATCTCCAGGAAGTTTTCATCTTCCCCAACTGAAACTCTAACCTGTTAAATGCTAACTCCACATGCCCTCCTCCCCCAACCCCTGGCAACCACCATTCTACTTTCTGTTTCTATGAATTCGACTGCTCTAAGTTCCTCACGTAAGTGGAATCATGCAATATTCATCCTTTGGTGACTGGCTTATTTCACTTAGTTTAACGTCGTCAAGTTTCACCCATGTTGTACCATGTGTCAATAATGCTGAATAATATTCCATTGTGTGTGCATACTACATTTTCTTGATCCATTCATCCGTCAGTGCACACTGAGTTGTTTCCACCTTTTGGCTATTGTGAATAACGACACTATAAACGTTCGTGTACAAATGTCTGTTCGAGTTCTTGCTTTCACATCTTTCGGGTATATACCCAGAGGTAGAATTGCTGGATCATATGATAATTCTATATTTAATTTGTATGATTTCTCCTTTTTTAATAGGTAAAGTCACTAGTTCTTTTAAAATAAAATTAAAATAATTTCCCACCTCTTGTAATTTACACTTGAAGCCATATCTTCCTCTATTTTTCTTAAATTGGCCATGTTGTTCTTTTGATATTCTGGCCTAGCTGTAACAATACGTTGCTTGTGATAAAAAGTACCTTGCCTTTATCTTGTGCTTTTCTTCTGCATGCAAAGCATCACATTGACATTATCTCATTTACCTTTTCAAGGTCTATGAGAAGAGGATTAAGGGCACGTATTATTAACCTCATCTCACAAATGATAAAAATAAGGTTTAAGAAGTTTAAAAGAATTTCTTCTGTGAGATTATAGTAGTAATAAAACTAAAATCCAACTTTCTAACTCCTAATTTATTACTTATTTACATGGATTTCTGTATACTTAAATATCATCAAACAAATTTGATTCTTATATAATACTTGTTTTGCAAACTTAGAAAAGTCTCCAGAACTTTTCATGCCTGTTTCCTCATCTGTGAAAAAAAAAAAAAAAAGCCAATGACAGTACTAGCCTCTAAGAGTGTAAAGAATAGCCAAACAAAATACTAGCAAAGTACTTCATAAAAGATGGAGAGTTATAGCAATTAATAATTGCTATTAATAAGCAATTAATACGATGCAATTATGTAACCACTTAATAACTATTACTGAAGCAGAACCTTAAACGGAAATACTAAATAGTTTCTCTGAAATTTCAATGTGATGCTGAAAATCATTTTTCAAACATGAAATGTTTGGGAAAAAAAGTTAGTTAAACATGAGTATATCCTCATGACTGTGCATCTTCTTCTCAAGTAGCAGTGCCTAGGCCCCTCTTGGGTGTGCTAATGGTTTAGGATGGATGTCAGAGATCTCTGCTTTTTCATGCTTCAGGAACTTTGCTCATGCTTTTCCTCTGCTGTATATGTTTCTCCATCCCTAATGAATTTAGCTTTCAAGTCCCTGATCAAAGTGACATCTTATCCACCATCACTTCTCTATTCTCTTTCTGTGATGTTCCCTCCTCTGTGTTCCTGAGGCATACACACTTTTTAAAAAAATTTTTATTGGAGTCTAGTTGATTTACAATGTTGTGTTAGTTTTAAGTGTACAGCAAAGTGAATCAGTTATACGTATACATATATCCACTCTTTTTTAGCTTCTTTTCCCATATAGGCCATTACAGAGCATTGAGTAGAGTTCCCTGTGCTATACAGTAGGTCCTTATCAGTTATCTATGTTACATATGGTAGTGTGTAATATGTCAGTCCCAATCTCCCAGTTTGTCCCTCTGCCCATTACCCCCTGGTAACCATAAGTTTCTTTTCTACATCTGTAACTCTATTTCTGTTTTGTAGATAAGTTCATCTGTACCCTTTTTTTAGATTCCACACACACCTTTTTCAGATCATGTTTCAGCCTGTGGGTTCCCCTCTGTCTTCCCCTCTAGGCCAGCAGCCTCCTGAGGACAGGAACTGGTCTCATTCATTCTTATTTCCCTGGTGCTTGTTATGGTGCCCAGCATATAACATATGCTCAACAATTATCGGCTAAATGAAAAAGAATTCAATGATATGAACAAGTAAAAAAAGTCAAGGTTGATTTTCGAGGACATGTGGGCCCTTTCCACAGGACACAGGAGCCTCCTTCCTCTTCCAAAGCAAGGCCCCTATTCTCTGCCCCTTCCTGTTTCCCCTCAAGATTGTTGTTATACTCTGCTTCCCTCCACTCTCCAATGCTCTAGAAGAGAATGGGAATAAGAAGTGAGGTGCACTGATTTGGAAAGGCTGACCTCTGGTTGAGAGGGACTCAGATGTAATGTACCACAAAAGCAGCAAGCGTGACAGTGAAAGAGTGTTGGGCAGCCCAGAGGTTCTTTGTGACTAAGAGAGGGAGTGGTTGAAAGGGGAGAGAAGCTTTCCACTGGTGGTCATGAACGGAATCAGGGCTGGGAGATGGAGAGTTCCTACAGCAAAGACCACTTCTTGTCTGTCTCTCTAAGTATCCGGCAGATGGTGGACTTCACTGTAGGTTTATTGAACTCAGCCTGGATTGACACATTAATCGTTATCAATAAAGAAACAGCTGACTAGAGTTTAGCCAAACTAATCTTAATAAAATAAGAAGGTGTCAAAATCCCAAATGACAACCCTAAAGTCACAGGGAACCTACCTTCATACTTTTGAGAGTTCCTGCCATTGGAAAATGGATTTATTTTCCAAAGGATCACTCATAAATCATTTGTTTGAAAGAGAGAGTGGTGGTGGCTTCCCAGGCCAGCACCTAGTTGGCTGTTTTATCAGTTAAACACTGAGCGCTGTGGCAGAAAGAACTCAGGCTTCAGAGATGAACAGACGCGCTTCGATGTGCCATTTACATTTCAGAAGAAAACCAGACTCCTACCATCACTAAGCTCAAGATGGCATGAGGAGCACCCAAGGGGGCGAGAAGGGGGAGAGGTGAGAAGACGGGGGCAGCACAGAGCGGGAAACCCTCCAGCGGTTCCTTAGCCCTGAAGCTGAGGGTGCTGGTCTAACCTGGGCTGCATCAGAATTAACTAGATGTTAAAAAAACAAACAAGCAAAACAAAAAACCAATTCTAGGGCCCTACTGGATCAGAGCTTCCAGGGATAAGGCCTGACACGGGTGTGTTTAACAAGCTCCCTAATTCTGGCACACAGCCTGATTCGGGAACCAGTCATAACCTCTGCTATCTCTCTCCCAATTCATAGGATCTGGGGTAAGCAAAGAAGGGGAACAGAAGAGGCAGGGTCCTGAGAAATGTGGGGAGCAGCTGAAATCTGGAAGAGAAGTCCCTAGTTTTAGTGACTAGAGGGAAAGGAAGTTGCTATGGCTCACCAGGGAACAGATGAGGAAACTGAGCCTTAGCCAAGGTCACAGAGCAGATGCATGGATCTCATGGAAACAAGCAGGGATATGGAAACAAGATGGGATTCTAACTCAGGCCTGTCCCCTTCTCCAGCCTGTTGCCTCATCTGCTGCAAAGGGTTGCCTCCTACGTGGCAAGCAGATACACTTCAGAGCTTGCCAGTGCTGTTGAACTGCAAGTGCCGAAGAATGTTAAGCTAACAGTAAAGTCCAGGTGACGGAGGAAAAAGCTGGAGGCAGGGCCAGAGCAAGCCATGGAAGCCATCTTCCACATCTTTTTGGCCTCCGTGGATTGGTGCCTTTTCCTCATTCTTGGTTCCTTTTCCTCATTCTTGGTTCCTTCAGCCATAAGATGAAGATGAAAAGATTGACCTATCTTCTTCACAGCACTGCTGTGAAACTTAATTAGTTCACTTTTATCACGTCCTTAGAAGATGAAAAGTTCTGTGTAAGAGCTAAGCGTCATTCTTCCACATTTCTTGGTTTTATTTGACAGCTCTCAAGCTCTGTGTTCTATAAGACGCTTCTCTTTCTTTATTTTCTGTTATTGCTAACTTCGTCTAAGCCAAGAGCTAGTAGAATTTCTTGAGCTTTCCTAACTGTAAAGTGGCTTGAAGGTCCTACTTGCTGGCTAGGATTGAGGGGAGAGGAGGAACAGAGCGTGTCTGAACAGAAACTCCAAGCATTCCGAGGTCTGCCCCTCAACCTGGAATTCTGCAGCTCTCCCAGCGCTGGCTTGACCTCGGGCTGTTGCCCTGAGTATTTATAGCTTCAGACCTCCCGGTTCTTCAACTCTCCCTCACTACGGCCCTGCCCTTCCCCCTCCACTTCCGCCCCCATGCATGCAATCCCGATGCATGCGAGGTGTTGGAGGAGGATGGAAATTTGTTTTCTCTGCAGCATTTGGCAGTTTCAACCCTGCTTCACAGAAGCATTAAATGTTGTGAAATCTCTGCTCTTTAAAATGCTGCTCCTTCACTCACCCTTTGCCAAAGACAGCGATATACCATGAAAGAGAGGATAGTTTTCGGTCCTTTAGAAGTAGTCAAATCAAATGCTGCTTTCAAGATAATAGTAAAAATATTACTGTCCTTAAATAAACAAAAACTGTTTTAAACAGTCAAGTTTGGTAAGGCAACTCCTTTTTCAAGAAATGGAACTCAATGAAAAACTGTTGAATTTGAAGGTTGGAAAGCCTTATTATGGGCAGCCTTCGGCCTCAATTCCCTTCAGCAGAATAACTTCTCAGCGCGCAAGCTGGCCCTCAGCTCCGTTGAGAAGTTGACGCGGTTTGTCTTTGGTACCCGAGGGCCCAGTTATACGTGCTTCTATTGAGTTCCTTCTGTCCCTCCGTTCCTGTCAGGCACGCGTAGGAGCTGTCCTAGAGATTTTCTGTTTGTTCTCCTTTTCCACCCGCCCCCATCTCTCCACCCTTCTCCAATCTGCATGGGGGTGGGGGGGTGGGTAGGACCAAAGAGGGCAGCAGGAGTGACGTTCTGGGGTCTGAGGGTGGCCATCAGGCAACATCGCACAGAGGTCAGGAGGTCAAGGGCTGCAAAAGGACAGATGAATTGCATGGTGGTCCTCCGTCTGCCGGGGAAAAGGGGGATTTCCTCTTTGGTTCCGGCAGCTTTATACACATTTATGTATATTATATGTGCTTATATATGTAGAGGTAGGTATATCTCTGTGATCTGTGCGCACAGCCTGAGCTGGAGCCGGAGCTCAGAAGATGGAGGAAGTGGTACCTGACCCAGCCCTGATGGGGTGGGTGCAGGACAGCGGCCAGAGGGAGCAAAGGAGCCCTGCTCTCCTCCGGGTTTCAACAAAATAAAGGCAGTGGATCTGTCGCACTTTATTTTGTAAGAGAGCAATGGTTGACTTGATGGAACAAGAGAAAAATACGAGAAAGGGAAGATTAAAGGACCGTGTGTCAGCAGCATCTGCCAGCCAGGAGCTATCCCTGAAAATTCCCTGCTCGTTTCCATGAGATCCACGCATAGGAAATCCTCTTAGGAAGCTTTCTGGAATATGGCCACAAGGAACCCCTCTCCCAGATGCTTTTCAGAGAATCCATGAAACCATCTGCATAAGAACATTCTTTGGAAGCAGAGGGATTAACCTGAAGTGAGTCTGTTCCTGATGCTGGTAGGAAACGATTCCATCCTCCTTTCTCAGGCGCCGGGGACCCGCTCAGACTCCCACCGGCAACGACCCTCCGCTTCCGGGCCTGAGAATTAGTGATTCCAGCAACTCAGGCCGTGGGTGTTGAAACGTCTTCGTTGACAAACGACAATCCTTCTGATGAGACATCCATTTTACACCTTAAGAACAGACTGAGGGCCTCTCTCCGGAGGCCCTGTGGAGGCAGCGTGCAGCCGTGAACCTGTGCCTGTCTGACCTTGAACTCTGGGCGCTGCTCTCCGGGCTCCACCGCTGCGTGTCCGCAGAGGCCGCGCTGCCACGGCCGCTCGCTCCCAGGCAACCGGGGACTAAGGCAGCCCCGCCCAGGGCGACCCGGGGCTCCTCTGACTTTGACTCGGGGGCTCCCAGACTGCGGGGCTAAGACCCACCCACTGACCATCCCCCTCTCGCCTTCCCTTGGGGGCGCCTTGCATTGTATTCGGACGCCTCTCCCAGCCTCTTCCCATTTTCTTTCTTTCAGGCATTTTCCCGGAAAAAAAAAAAAAAAAAAAAAATCCTTGCGCGTTTGATACTGTCTTGGTGTCCGCTTTTCAGAAGACCTGGACTAATACCTGTATTTAAGAGGATAAGAGTTAAACAGATTATAATTGGTCCTATCTCCTGAAAATATTAAAGAAATCCAAGTCAGATGCGACCAGCTTGCATGAAAAAATTTCCAATTTACACTGAATATTTTAAAATCCATTTAACCAAAGCGATCACAGACATTTTTTAAATCCTCATTTCAAAATTAATCATGGAATCTGTCATCAACAGATAAAAGAATTTAGAATGGATTATTGAGTTGTCAAAAACCTGTATCAGGGACTTCTCTAGCGGTCCAGTAGTTAAGACTTCGTGTTTCCACTGCAGGGGGCACGGGGTTTGATCCCTGGTTGGGGAACTAAGATCTCGCAGGCCACGCAGTGTGGCCAAAAACCCCAAAAAAACAACCAACCAACCAAACAAAAAACCTGTATCAAAAATGATGTAATGGGGCTTCCCTGGTGGTGCAGTGGTTAAGAATCCGCCTGCCAATGCAGGGGACACGGGTTCGAGCCCTGGTCTGGGAAGATCCCACATGCCACGGAGCAACTGAGCCCGTGCGCCACAACTACTGAGCCTGTGTGCCACAGCTACTGAAGCCCACGCGCCGTGCTCTGCAATAAGAGAAGCCACTGCAATGCGAAGCCCGTGCACCGCAACGAAGACCCAACGCAGCCAAAACTAAAAAATAAATAAAATAAATTTGTTTTAAAAAATTATGTAATGAATATTAAAATATGGACAACTCATTATAATACTAATAATGCTGATGAAGATAAGGCATTTATTATCTTCTGGCATTATTCTAAGTGCTTTATATATATTAAGTTCTTTACCTTGTTAGTGTGTGCAAACATTATACAGAGACAACTAGCTTCTAATTTTTTCCAGGATGATGAATTTCTACATTAATGCATTCAGTTGATACATAAGTATGTATATATGCCCACAAATGTCCTTTTACTGAAGTTCTAATGCCTGTGAGATGAACTGAATGAAAATTAAAGAGTAAGGATTTATATATATATATATGAAAATGGTATTCAGTACAGAACACAATGCAGGCATAGAGTTTATTGGATGAATAAGATCGCCCAATGAAATGAACAGTTATTAAAATGAGCATGTTTTTCCTATTAGAACCAGGAAAATATATCTCTATGACACTGTTTCACAGCCTACTCTCTTACATTTCCTTCACTGAGATTGCCTGGGGGCGCTTATTGAGAATACAGATTCCTGGAAATCACTTTCCCAGTCAGTTTCAGTTTTCTGAGCTGGGGCATAGGAGTTTGCATTGTACCAAGCAACCTCAGATGATTCCAAAAGACACTAAAATCTGAGAGTCACTGCTGAGAGTTAAGAAGCAGTAATTGTTACTTTTCAAATGATGGCTGTTCTTGACATCAGATTTAGAGTTTGATTATACGTGGGTTTACATTCACACCATTCAAAGAAAGGAAATTCTCTTAGCCTGCGAGGAGGGCCAATCAGGATCATGATCAGGGAGAATGTGAGGGTTCATGAAAAAACAGAATGAAATCAGTTGTCCCCACGCAATGTTCTGAAGAAACATCAAACAATGTATGGGCTCATACCGTCGTGGTTTCTAAAGGGAGTTCAAGTGCCTGACTGAGATAGAGAAGCTGAAACAAGGGACATGTTACTTGTTTACACATCTCTTCATTGTTGGGTCATTAGTGGGGAGTAAAACTGCTGATAAAGCGAGGGACAAAAGGAGGGGACAGAGAGTGTATTTTTGTAAAGGAGTTGAGAAAAAAGTACAAAGTGAGAAAAACACAGGGGGATAAATATTACAAAAATCAAAGAACAAAGAAGAAAACCTGGTTGCTTAGAGATTTTTGTTTTTTAAACACATAATTACAAGCAGTTGTCCAGAAAGAACTATGATTCTATGTTTTAATTAAATAATTCCCCGTCTATTTTTTTTTTTTTTTTTGTATATTAGGAAACAACTCTAAGATATCTGATTGAATTGTCTTCCTGCATCCTGTATATCTGATGGTTTAAATTGAAAATCTGGGTCACAAAGGAAAAATTTTAGAAAGGAGTGCCCTGATACACTAAAGATATTTCTACTGAGACATTCCCTTGATAGGACCTTCTGAAAATAGGTGACTGCAAACATGGAATTTACAGCTCTGGCTACAACTCTGAAGGTAAATTTACATTTCTCTAGGGAGCAATGCAGCATTCAGCAGCGGCCTATAGGATAAATGGCACTTTTTTTAGGGCCGAAGGAAGTGCCGCAGAGGCTACTGTCCCTGGAAATTACCTTGTGTTGTAATATGGGAATTCATCGTGTCCATTTGGAACTTGCTTAAAAATTCCTTGACAAAAATTACAGTGGTATCAGCTGCTTTTACTGCTATTTTGTACCCTGAAGAGCAGTAGTTGGAAACACAAGTGCTTACAGGGGCCAGGTTGAAAACACATTTGAGCGAAGCAGGCCATGACTAAAAGCATAGGGGACTACAGAAAACTGGAGAACATGGGCTCATTCTGAAAGCCTGGCAGATCTACAGCCATAAACCCATTCAGCTTCCCCATCCTCCCTCTCTGATACCCAGGTGCAGGAATGATGGAGAAAATAACATGATTATGTTAGGAATTCTGAGCCGTCCAAATCACACAGCACCTAGACCACTTCTAAGATAAGCCAAATCAAGATTACACACATTCCTGGTTTTTTCTCTTTCTCTTTCTCTCTTCTTTCTACCCTTATATTTTTACTTATCTTTTAAATCAGTATATCAAGACCTAGTTATAAACATCCACCATGTGCAGGTAGGCACCATATGAATCTTTAAAGAATGAAAGAGTCCCTGAGCTCAGGGAAGTTCAGAATGTACTTATGCAAGAAATAAACAAGAGAAAAAGCAATATAGAATATATAACCCAAGAGATGTCTCCAGGTGGTTAGCAAATGTGTTACCATGACTCCAGAGGAATTACAGATCAAAGTGAAATGAACTGCAGTACTCTCAAATTTCTTGAACAAGATGTAACTTGAAAAGCCTTGAAAAGGAAGTAGGATTTAGCTAGTTAGAGGAGAGGGGAGAGGACGGTTTAGGTGATAGGTCCAGAGTGAGCAAGGGAATACAAGGAGGTCAAGCTTTTATCCTTTTCCTTCCTTCCCTTTAGCCAACTCTAAATTTCCAAAGGTGATCAGAAAATAATGGAAAATAATTAGAAAAAGTTGGGGGGATGTATTGTTCTGACTGAATGGAGAAAGGCATTTTTTGTCCTTGTGTTCTGGAAAGTCTTTATGAGTCTGTGTTACTCATTGTAGAGTCTGAATTACTAAATGCTTTGTGGCTCTGGCCTGGGACTATGTCAAGGAAAGCACTACCTCCACCTTTTGGGGCAGGAATTAGTCCTATACAGGCTATTAGGTGGCGTGGCCTTTGGCTGAAAATGACGGAAAACACAACTCAAAATGGCTTAAGCATTAAAAACATGCATTATCTCATGTAACAAGAACTGCAGAGGTTGGGAATATTCTCCAGGGTTGGTAAATGCAATAACCTGACAACATCATCAAGACCTAGGTTCTCTTTAACATTCCTCTCTGCTGTCCCCTGAGCAGGTTACCTGTGTCCTCAGACTAGCTGTCCTGACGGTTGCAAGATGCCTGCAGCAGCTCCAGGTGTCCCATCAACACCTGGAAAGGTCCCACGACAGAAGATAACATCCCCTCCTCTGTGCTTCTTTTTAAGAGGAAGGAAATCTTTCTCATAGAGCCTCCAACAGACCTCCCATGATGTAGTCTCGCCAAGATTGGGTCATATGTCCCTTTAAAAATCAGTCACTGTTAAGAGGAATGTGATTGCCATAGTTGACGCAGACTGATCAGGATTTGTCTCTGAGTCACACTGGAAGAGGGAAGGACACCAGACAAAAGAAAGGCACTGTTAGCCAAAGAAAAAGAAAGAGAGAAAGAAGGAAGGAAGGAAGGAAGGAAGGAAAGAAGAGAGGGAGGGAGGGAGGAAGGAAGGAGGGAGAGGAAGAGTTCTGCTAGGTAGATATGGTTTTAAAAATCTGTCCACAAATTCTTTGATACTTCTCTCCTTTCAAGATCTGAACCCAGTTCCCCTCCACTTGAGAGCCATGCCACCAAGCAGCCAGTGGAAAGGCCCTCATGGTGAAGAACTGAGGCTTCCTGCCAACAGCTGTGTGAGTGTGCCATCCTGGGTGTGGATCCTCCAGTTCCAGTGAAGGCTTCAGGTACCTGCAGTCTCCACCCACAGCCTGACTGCAAATAAATGAGAGATGCTGAGCAGGACAAGCCAGGCCCAACTCTTGAATTCCTTCCCACAGAAAATTTGTTTTTTAAAAATCACTAAGTTTTAAGGTCATAGGTAATTAATAGGTTAGGTAACCAACCACTACTGGTATCCTTCAGGGGACTTGAGTATTCATTTTGTATATGGAAATCATACCATGTCTTAAAATTGTTTGACTAAAGGGAGAAGAGACTGTCTTGAGGCCGTTGGCTGAGGTGGAAAGAATTTGGATCTAGAAATCAGTAAAATTCTGGCCTTGGCTCCGTCACTAAGAAACCCCTATAAGTAACTTCGCTTCTCTTTATCTTACTGCTCATTATTTATAACATAAAGGAACTGAGCTAAATGCTATCTGATGTCTTGTCCAGCTCTCAAATTCCATGGGTATGTGAAATGCTTAAATTTTACTGTTTTAGGTTGCATAGTACAGCATTAAGAACACCAGTTCTAGAAGTACATGCCTTGGATTGACATCCCAGTTCAGTCACTTACTAAAGAATTGTCTTTGGACAAGTGGTATTACCATTTTAAGCCTCGGTTTCCTCATAGGTTTGTTGAGAGGATTAAATAACACAATGCAGGTAAAGCTCTTAGTATGTGGTGGCATTCAGTAAGTGCTCAATAAATGCAGGCAATTGCTGTATCTGTATTATAGCAGCACATTTAAAAAAATAAATGAATTTTGAAATGACAGTTATATTTTTTATGTACTTAATAGATAGTTTATAGTTCATGGGGCTTCTATATAGTCAGTATGTAACATGCATTTTATAGGAAATTGGAGCACACTTTTCTTATTTTAAAAGTATAAAAATTTATACATGGAGTTTGCCTTATAATTTATTGCTGGATTAGGAAGTCAGTCCCAAATTGCAATCTCATCCCTACAGGAAAGAACAGTCTGCTGTATAATGATCTATTTTTGCAGGTGTTTCTAGGGATGCTTTGCAGTAGAAAATTAGGTGACTTGTACTTTCTTGATTCTCCCACACAGCACAGCCTGAAGTTAAGTGTTCCATTTTATTTGCTTAAGTTGGCTTTTTTATTGGTATAAAGATTAATAGAAATTTGAGTCAGTTTCTGCTTGTGCCTTAGGGTCTGTTCATTAATCATTATGTACAGTGTCCACCAGGTGCACTGGACCAGGTTCTGCCAGTTTGGAAATTTCTCTCTCCAGGTCTCCCTGACTCGAGCTGCTGGGTAGATGGATGTCAGCAGTCCTCTGGCAGGCTGCTACCTTCCTCATTTATATCCAGAATGCTAAGCTCCCTTTGGCCCAGGTCAGTTTTCTGGGATAAGTTTCCAAAATCAGTATCTGATGTCTCTGTTTGCTCTGGCACCTGCCCTTTGACTTGGGTAGGCCTCAAATGTGGTAACAGGGTTAGATTATTCTTAGCTTTCCGTCTTCCTGCTGCACAGCCAGGGTCACCTGAGGCTCCAGGCTAACTCTCCAGCTGGAAGCACAGAGGATTCTGGGCAGCGTCTTTGCCAGTGGGCATGTCCTGGGCCTGGCAGTCAAGAGTCAAGAAGGAGTCCAGTTCCCAAAACTCTTAGGTTTTGAATTTTTAAAGTAAAGCTTTGTTTTGTAAGCTAAAATTTAAAATTATGAAATAGGGACTTCCCTGGTGGCACAGTGGTTAAGAATCCGCCTGTCAGTTCAGGGGATACGGGTTGGAGCCCTCGGCCAGGAAGTTCCCACATGCCGTGGAGCAACTAAGCCCGTGTGCCACAACTACTGAGCCTGCACTCTAGAGCCCACGAGCCACAACTACTGAGCCCGCATGCCACAACTACTGAGCCCGTGAGCCACAACTTCTGAAGCCCGTGTGCCCAGAGCCCGTGCTCCGCAATGAGAGAGACCACCACAGTGAGATGCCCATGCACCGCAACGAAGAGTAACCCCTGCTCGCCACAACTAGAGAAAGCCCACGCACAGCAACAAAAACCCAATGCAGCCAAAAATAAAAAAATAAAATAAATAAATTTAAAAATAAAATAAAATTATGAAATAAGGTTTCTCAGGTTTTTTCTCCCCCATGACCTTTACTGTCATCAGTTCCTTTAGAGGCACAGAGCAGTCATCCAGAAGCCTATTGCTTTCCTGTTAGTCTTAATGGGACTGTACTCTAAACGTCCCTGGCTTACCTCATTGTGATCTGGAATTATGATTACTTGAACAAATTTAAGTCTTGAATGAGTTTATGTTGCTGTTTTACTCTTGTCCTTCTTCTTCACAATTTTGTGTAAGTTGATTAGGGTCCTCTCTTTTCACCTTGGATTTCCAGACTAGAATCCTGATTTTTATCTGTCAGCATGTGGATGGTTGGTTCTGCATTCCCTTCATTACCCTAGGTACCCACCTGCCTCCGGGTCCGCACCTGCCTGTTTATCTTACATCTTTTACATACCACTTCTCTTTTATCAGGCAAACCATGCTCTTTCTGGGGGAAAATGCACCATGCTTTACATATGTTGAAAATTTCAAAACCCTGACATCTAATCTCTTAATCTCAATGTTTCAGAGTTTTTAGGAAATTCAGGAACAGTCTTGTTTGTATGAGGAATGAATCTGTTTTCTATAATCTCCAGGAAATTTAAAATCCCGGCCCTTGAGATTTTTATTGTAATCGTATTCAAACTTAACATTTGACACAACAAACAGAGTGAAAAGGCAAGCTATGGAATAGAAGAAAATATCTGCAAATCATATGCTTGTGAAGGGATTAATATCCAGAATATGTTAAAAAAAAAAAAGCTACTAAAACCCAACGACAACAACCAAAAAAGTAACCCAATTTAAAAATGGGTTACATTTCTCCAGAGATGATATACAAACCACAAGTATATAAGAAGATTCTCAACCTCATAAATCATTAGGGAAATGCAAATCAAAACCATAATGATGTATCACCTTATATCTGTTAAAGTAGCTACTATCAAAAAAACAGAACATATCAACTGTTGGCAAGGATGTAGAGAAACTGGAGCTCTTGTGCACTATTGGTGGGAATGTAAAATGAGGCAGCAGCTATGGCAAACAGTATAATGTTGCCTCAAAAAATTAAAAATAGAATTACCATATGGTCAGCAATTCCACTTCTGAATCTCAAAGGGATATTTGCACACCCATCACTATTCACCATAGCTGAGAGGTGAATCAGCCCAAACATTCATTGGCAGATGAATGGATAAACAAAACATGGTGTATACATCCAACAGAACATTATTCAGCCTTAAAAAGGAAGGAAACTCTGACACATGCTAGGACATGGATGAACTTTGGGGATATTATACTAACTGAAATAAGTCAGTAACAAAAAGACAAATATTATCTGACTCTACTATACCAGGTATCTAGAGTAGTCAAGTAATAGAAACAGAAAGTAGAATGGTGATTGCCATGTGCTGGAGAAAGAGGGAAATTGAAGTTGTAGTTTAATGGGTAAGAGTGTCAGTTTTGCAAGCTGAAAAAGTTCTGGACTTTGGTTGCACAGCAGTGTGAATATACTTAATACCACTGAACTGTGCACTTAGAATTGGTTGAGATGACAAATATTTTATTATGTTATTTTACCGCAGAAAATATTTGTATTTTGCATATTTACATCATATACATTATTTTTTTCCTTAGGAATGTCAAGACTTAGCGAGGGTCATATCTTTCATTACCCAGCTTTACACCCAAATGGACTTGGCCCTCCATTCCTACTAACTAGTGTCTTGGTCAGGACAGCCATAAGATAAGATATCAACACCCAAGAGTAACTAAGTTAATTATTGATGGTGACCTTCTGGCACTAAATACATATTTTTATTGAATGCTTTTTCTGTCGCCTGGACTATATTCAGTGGGGAATTATAAGAGTACTTCCCCTTCGTTTCCTTTGAGCAGGGGAAATAGATTTGGCCAAGCAAGACTAAAGTTCTAGAGGGGTGGAGGGATTGAGCATTGTTGTGCCTCTGTGTTGTGTGGTTTTCACAATGCGCTCTCCTGAGCGTACAAGATGACAGTGGCCAAGTGCCATCTACTTACCAGCCTATATAAGGCTGATAGGGCCCACCACCCAGGAAGGGGAGGAGGGCTGTTTCCTGTCTGCAGAGCACTTCAAAACAGGGATATGGGTTCAGCTGGTGCATGGGGCAGGAAAGGTATTCTTGCAGAGGGAAGCCACAGGACAAGACGTGTAGAGTGTGACACACCAGGTGGTGTTTAGCGAACATAGGAGGACCAGGCATAAGGGATAGGAATGAATATGCCTTAGATTTCTTGATCCCCAGTTTTTGACAATAAATTCCATTGAAATGAACTAGTTTTAAGAACTTGAAAAACAGATGTGTGCATCTTGGGTCGAAGAGGAAAGACTAGGGAGAGTTTACATACACATATGCACATACATATCCATGCAAAAGGAAGGTTTTTACATTCAGAAATATGTGAACACTGTAGTCTGCCAAGCTGACTCATCTGGCAGGATGTCTGTCAGTAATTATTTTTCTCAATCATACTGATGGTCACTTTATTCGTTTCTTCCAAGACACCAATATCAATTTTTCTGGTAGGAATTTCAGGTCATTTGAAAGGCCAAGCAGTATTTCAATTAAACAAATGACACCACAACAATGCCAAAAAGCTCCTACCATACTCAGCTACAGCGGAAACATCAAGAGCAAACATTAAGGGTTATGATGGGAAGGGAGTTTTCTTTCCAGAAGAGCTGAGAAAAGTAATTATCTTTATACCCTGATCATTTGGACCCAGAACACATGCCAAGAAAAGGTCAAGAGCTCAGAAAGTGAAAGCCGGTTGGAAAGGTGGAAAGGAGACGGCTGCCTTCCCACAGGGACCAGTTCCTGCATTTGCTGCCGCCCCTCTGGAAGCTCCCCAAGGGCTGTTTAAGCTGAAAGCTGCCCGCTCCCGCTTTACAGGGGCTCTGCAACCAGGACTGCCAGGTTCAAAGGGGCCTGGGACTCTGGATAAATTTTACAGAACTTGAGGCCCTCTCTCCACACTGTGTGTGTGTATGTGTGTGTTGGTGCCAGAGCTAGCAGAGTGGATGCCCTGAAAGATAAATACTGTATGACGTCACTTATATGTCGAATCTAAAAAAATTACAGCAATTAATGAATATAACAAAAAAGAAGGAGACTCAGAGACATAGAGAACAAACTAGTGGTTACCGGTGGCAGGGAGGGGCAATAAAGAGGAGGGGGAGTGGGAGGTACAAGCTATTGGGTGTAAGGTAGGCTCAAGGATGAATTATACAACATGGGGAATAGCTGATATTTTGTAATGACCATAAATGGAAAGTGACCTTTAAAAATTGTATAAAAACTTAAAAATTTAAAATAAAATAAGGGGAATAGATATCTCTACCATGCTTGCAAAGTCCCTCAGGAGAACCCCAAAGGGGATTCTGTTTCTACCTGCATAGCCGTGTTCCCTTATAACGGAGTGACTTCTGAGACTTCTAAAAAATGAAATCAGCCTCACCCTTTACGTCTTCTACCACTGGCTCTCCCAGCTGATAAGCTAATAAAAATTCTGCAGGAATTTTGCATCAGTTTGCTCCAGCATAGCTTTCCACTTCTCTTCACATCAGGCATGTTAAAGTTTATCTTAAATTTAGATAACTCTGAGATTAAGTGCTGGGATTCCTCCTTGCAATGCCTCATTCTGACTTTTTGGATGATCTCTGTGAGCCTCGCAGCTTTGACTACAGTACAGCTGCTGCAAGATTTTAGATTTTTGAGTGTGGTGTATAGAGGTGTATGAATTTGTTTGGGGAAGCAAAATAGTTTGCAAGGCATGCTCCCAGTTTTTCTTTGTTCAAAGAACCAGCAGCATATTTGTGCATGCTGAGTGAGAAAGCAAAGACAAAGTCATTCTTATTGCTTTTGGTCACATAGTAAATGTGGCAAAACAACAGGACGTCGACAAGACTTTATTATCTTATCTCTCCTATTGGTCCATAAGTTTTTTAAAGGCAATGTCTGTGTCTGACTCATTTTTGGCATCTTGCAAGATGAGTTCCATACCTTACAAACAGTAAGTTATCCAAAAAGTTTATAAACTAAGTGAATAATATTAGTAAGAAAAAATAAGCCCCGGGTATCCCAAGGTTGTTAGCTTTTAGCCAACAGTGCGTGAAACAGGAGCTATCCCTACCAAGATATCATTTTTATAAGCTTGCCTATCTGCCTCTCAATATTAGAAGAAAAGGAACTGATAATCAGAAGCTTTGTCCTTATATGAAAGTTAAAGATTTTTGTCATTTTCTTCTGAATTGACTTCTGCACTCAGCAAGATGTTGTGAAAAGCAAGTTGTATTTTTAAATCTGGAAAGAAAGTTGGGAATTGCATACTAGCCTTTGGGAGTAAAGATCTACTGATCTTTTCATCAGTATTTTGAGCTGCTTTTCCAGGAGCAGTAATGGATTTGCACCCATCCACCTATGGTCCCACACTCACACATTTGCCCCATCACCATTGTGTTAAACAATTAATTAAAAGCATTTTTGAAGCAATGGCTGGACATAGGGGTACACACAGTTAGAAAAGATCAGTATAATTGGTCTATCTGAAGATTGAGCCTGCAGTCATGACTTCATCAACATCATGTTCTAGTAAATAAAGCTCTTTACATAAATATATATCACGTTCCTGAACCTTTCCATAAAGAAACATATATGAAAGGACACAAACACACAAATATACATGTGATGCAAAGAGTTAAGTGTGTGTCTGAGTATGTATGTATAATAGCAGCTTCTGTGGCTCTTTCTATGATCTGGTCATCTGATTTGTCTTAAAAACTCCGAGGTTCTTATCCACATGTCTATTAATGTCTCTCTAAACATAGACTCAGACCTTCAGAGAAGCCCAAAACAACAATCCCATCTCCCATTAATGCTTTTCTGAAGCTATCATCTCCCTGCCCTGAACTGCCATTCTCCAACTCCTAGCTCCTCCTTCCCTACCTCCTTTCCTTCCTTCCTTCCTTCCATCCACAACTAGTGTTGAACCAGATACTGTTTTAGTCACTGTGACCACAAGGGTGAACAAGTGATCCCATATCCTTGCCTTTATGGAATTTACACTGTCTCATGGAAAGAGAAACAGTAAAGAAGTAAATGACATTTATAGCAGATCAGATGATGATGGGTGCTATGGACAAAATAAAGGGGGATGGGGATTTTGGGGAGGGGAGGTGGTGACATTAAATAGCATAGTCCGGGAGGGCCTCACTGAGTAGACAGCATTTAAGCAAAGAACCGAAGAAGGTGAGGGAGCAACAGTCCCCAACAGTCCTCGTATCAAAAGCCAAAAGTGAATGGCCCTTGGGAATAAATAGCAGACCCTCTTTCCTTGACTCTATGATGACCAGTGTGTTGATTACATATCAAGAAGTATCCAGTGACTTGTCTTTGGCAGAGAGACAAAAAGTTGACATCTAAATCCCCCCACCCCACCCCCGACTTAATCCTCAAAGACAATGGTGAAGACTTTGTGCTCTGACTCTCCAGGGAAAGAGAATTTCCTGGACAATGAGGTGAGATGACCCCTGTGGTCATGGGCCCAAAGCCTGCATGGCCCTCCCCCTCACAAATCTCAAAGGTTAAGTTAAACTCCTTCACAGGGGAAATAGTCTTATTTGGCCCCAGGCACAAGTATCTAAACAAGTTCTCAAAATTTTAACCAGACAAAGAAAAGGGAAGAGAGGAAGAAAGAGAGAAAAAGTTGAGAGGAATCTACAGAGGAGAACGTAGGTTTTGCTGAGCAAACCCAGATATATCCAGGGCAACCAGGGAAAGCTCTCAGGATAATCCCACAGATGAGATCCTTGATTGCCTGAATGGGCCAGATGTGCAGATGTTAGCACGGGAGCCCCTCTAAGAGAAGGAAGGCATCCATACCACTGCTGCTAGCAGTATTTTAATATTTAACAACATTGGTGAATGACAACTATATTTTAGATCCTGTTGTTGCAGGAAAACGTGGGGTGCAAGAGGATGGTCACATCCCAGGTCTCAGGTGAATCCCTGGGACGGGCCACCAAGTGTGGGTCCTTCGCTTCACGCAGGAAAGAATTCAAGAGCAAGCCATAGTAAAGTGAGAGCAGGTTTATTTAGAGAGATACACATTCCATCTATAGAAATTCGTCCATCTCAGAAAGTGAGAGCAGCCCCGAAATATGAGGTGGTTAGTTTTTATGGGCTGGGTAATTTCATTGGCTAATGAATGGGAGGATTATTCCAACTATACTGGGGAAGGGGTGAAGATTTCCAGGAATTGGGTCACCACCCACTTTTTGGCCATTTATGGTCAACCTCGGAACTGTCATGGCGCCTGAGGATGTGTCATTTAGCATATGCTAATGTAATACAATGAGCGTATAATGAAGCTCAAGGTCCAGTGGAACTCAACTTGTCCATCATCTTGGACCTAGTTGGTTCTAACCAGTTTATGCTGTGTCCTCAACAGCTATGTCATTCTTTTAAAAGTTGTGCCCTGCTCCCTTCCTGTCTCACTGTGATAAATGCTAGAAATGCAAACATAAATAACACACAGTTATTGTCAGGCTTGGGTGATCTCACCCACCAAGAGTTCATATGGTTCCCAGCCAAACTGCACTGAATACCACTAGCTACTCTTTCGTTTAGTCCTCTTAGATCTGTATAGTTGCAAATTGGGATAATAGTATAATAATTAGTAGAATGTTGGTGTCACATATGCATATAATACTACCCAAACAAAACTTGAATGGAAGCTGGAAGCCAGAATAAGTGGGGTCTTACATCCCAAAGGTCTGATTATTTTACAAATAATACAGGGCAAGAAAGGCTTTTTTATATTTTTGCTTGGCATAAACATGAATATCTTGATGAATATTTTAAGTTAATATGTGAATGCCCTGACAAGTTATCCACCTTGAATCTGGAAGGGGACTGATAACCATGTGCTTTGGAAAGAATGTCCTTCTGGACCTCAAAACTATCCATTTATTAAAACTGCTTTTACTTTGGAGCACCTTTTTCTCAACCAGAGTCAGATTCAAGTCTTATTATGAAAACACAGCCAAAGGAGGTCAAAAGCTTTTTTCTACTTTTGCGCACATGCCAGGTGACATTCATGGCCTTTGGGAGGGAAAAAACTTTTTCTCTATTGCCTCCTAGTTTCTCTGCCTGGGGCCCTGTAAATTAGATAGACAAAAGGCAGATTAACAAGAGAAAAACAAACAGAGGTTTATTAACACATGCATCTCACATACACACAGGAATACTTAGCAATGAGTAACTCAAAGGGGTGGTTAGAACTTGGGCTTATATATCATCTCAAAAAAGAAAAATAAATTTTTAGAGAAGTGGCAAGACAAAGGAAAAAGACTTTGTATTTAGGGCGGCAAATTGTGGGAAGGTAAATATATAGGGGAACTAAAGGAAGATAAAAGCTAGTTAGTAAAGGTTGTTATGTAGATTCCTCTGGTGCTGGGCTGATAAGGGTCTAGAGTTATCTCTGGTGATTAACCTCCGTCTTTCCTGACAGAGAGGAAAGGGGGTACCCTTTTACAAATTTATGTCCAGCTTTTAGGCAAGTAGAGGGAGGGCAGAGAACTTTTCTTGTATCTGCTTCTTCTCAATTGCCTTCAGCTCAAAATAATCCTTAGGCCAAAGTGTCATATTTGGGGATGGTGTATTCTGCTACCCTTCATGTCATGATACTTTCCTACAGTTATGACCCTATGGCCAATCAAGTCTTGTTCCTGCCTCCACAAAGAATTGAACCCATTTATAGATGTATTTGCTGAGTTCTGAGTCTCCAATAATCGAAACCAAGCCAAAATAAATAAATAAGTAAAGAACCTCTTGCCTATCTTTCCAGCAAACCAATGAGTTACAAGGAGCTGTGCACATTGACCTAATTATGGCCGTCATGATTATTGTGCTAAATGGAGTAGACCTATGGGTAACCTTAAACGGCAAGTTTAAAATTATTTATATTTGACTTCAAAATACATTCTGGAATGTCACTTGGCAGTAGAACTAGCTGGTATCCTAGTGATAAGTTCTATTTGAATTTATTTCAAAGATGATAGTGAATATTTACTAGGAAGATCTGATTCCAAAACTTCTTAGTTTTCCAAAGTCCTTTGATCAAGTCTTCCCAGGTCTCTCTCCCACTGAAGGTTGAGTTTGCTTTCGCTGGAACTTTCCTAGAGTAAGGGAGATGGTGAAGTATTTGAGTATCAAAGTTGCCCTGCTTATGAGATAAATAGAAGGAAATTAGATATTGACCAGCTGAACAGCTGAAGCCAGCAGTAACAACCAATATAGAGTAACAACAAAAATTTTTGATAGATTAACAGAAAAAAACGAGAAAAAGTTTTCAAGGTTTGTTCTGGGTTAGCAGAAAGTGCCTGGTTTTTTATTAGCTGTCTGACTTTGGGAAAGTTATGTAAGCTCTCTGATCTTCGGTGTTTTCTCTTCTGTGAAATGGGAAGAATAATCCCCACTTTTCCATATTGTGGTGAGGATTCGACATATCTGCACATAGTAATATTTAATTAATAGTTATGAGTGAATGGTAGCTATAACAACAAAATAACAATAATACACACAACTTTGCAAAAAGAAAAACATACAGAATAAAATAATTATTACATTTTTTAAATTGTGCACATTTATTTATTGGCTGCATTGGGTCTTTGTTGCTGCACGCGGGCTTCAGTAATTGTGGCACTCAGGTTCAGTAGCTGTGGCTTGCGGGCTCTAGAGCGCAGGCTCACTAGTTGTGGCGCACGGGCTTAGTTGCTCCGCAGCATGTGGGATCTTCCCAGACCAGGGATCGAGCCCGTGTCCCCTGCATTGGCAGGCAGATTCTTAACCACCGTGCCACCAGGGAAGTCCCAATTATTACATTGTTATGCAAGTCAGAAATAACCTGAATCACTGCTACTTGGGGCAGGGGACACAAAAAACAAATAGCTTTATTTTAATACTGAGAGGATTAATTCCACCCTCTGCAAGAGAAATGTGTTATCCAAAATTGTGGTATATAATAGTTATTGCTGAAAAAAATTAGAATTTTTAAAGATGTCCAGGAAATCAGAGGCTTCTAGGTAATGAATCACAGAGAAAGGGATCACCATTTTCTGCCTAGAGGTTGAGTCTCTAATGTTAAAATAAGGTCATAGACTTTCCATTACCTTAAATTTAACTGACCTCTTCTAATGACAAACCCAGTATGACTCAGGGAAACCCCACCGGCTTGGCCAGTGAGAAAGTATCTCTCTCTGCCGTTGACATAGATCTCTTGTATGGGCTTGAACGTCTAGCTGCTTTACTTTGCTCTGGGTCTGCTTCCTAAAAGAAATTATTCTTTGGCCTTTTCTTTATTTCAATCTTAACTTCATTTGGGTATTTACTGCTTATTTTCCTAAGATTTATGTTACCAGAAGTAGTATATATACATAAATAGATACACATACGTGAGTGTGTGTGTGTGTGTGTGTGTGTGTGTGTGTGTGTACCTTAGCACGTTTTAGTCTCTTTCTTTTTCCATTAATAGCATGGAACCATGACCTTTCTCTGCAGGTTACTTCTGCCCCTTATGTGGAGTTGGGGTGACCCTCAGTCCATGAGCTTGTCCTAGTCTATTCTTTGAGTGTAATCCCTGAGCTTCCTCATGATTGCAAGTCCAGAGATCCATCCTTTCTCCTCCAGCACACCTCTTCATTAGGCTTTCAGAGACCCCACAGTGTACAGAAGTGTCTTGAGGAGAAGGGTCAAGTTGAAGTGACACCAAGGTCTGTGGCACAGGGGCCTTGACTGCTGAGTGGAAGCTCATCTTGGGGACTCATGGCCGAAAGGCAGAGCTGGGGGAAGTACTTGATTCTTGCAGTAGTCAAGGAGCCTGTGGGTCAGTGTTACTTACAGTGTGGGGGCTTTCCATCCGACTAGCTGGGCCCTGTCTGCTCAAAGCCCTCTTACCACTCCATTGCTTCACAAAGCTGAGGCTTTACAGATTCTGGCTCCAGAGAAGCAGTGCACTGAAGGCTGAGAGATCTGGGGTGAGAGGTGTCTCAGAGCACTTGTGTTGAGTCCTCTGGGACAACAGCAAGATGAAGAGATGCCCACACCCTAGAAGCCATCTCCATGGCAGTGCTAGAGCTCACTGGGGGAGGCACTATTCTCTATTCCTGCCATAGCTGCTGGTTCAAAGTCAAGGCCTTCCATAGAAGTTCTTTATGGAAAAAAGGCCACCCCCAGCATCTTGGCCTATTACAGGAGCCTCGTGCCCTTTGATTCCTGATTCCAAAGATCTCTTAGTGGTCAAACTCTTTCCATTCATCCCCAGAGTCATTTCTCAGAATGCAACATGGGCCCAGGAGAGCTTGGCCAAGGAAGTTCCCACCTTTTGCTGCAGTGATGACCTCACAACTTTTTAAAGACACTTAGAACATCAAAGTTCTGGCTACATTTCTCTCCCAGAATAACATCCAGCTCACCCTACACTTAAGTGACTCAGTAAGGCCGCTTAAGTGACTCTTCCCAGAACAAGGAATGTCTTTTCATAGTGATACTGCCCACCCGGACAATAGAGCCTATTCACACCATACTTACGTAAGTGAGGAGACCACTTATGGGATTCTTCCCCAAACAGTAACGCTCCACTTCACTGCATTTTCTGCGCTACACTCATTATATACTGAAACAGCTGCCAACTTCTGCTTTGGAAAATGGAAGAAAAAAATAAGATGCTCAGATTTAATTGCAAGTGGGGCATCAGTCTGGTATGGTATCCATAACAGATGCCCTGATGCTTTGCTGGTTTACTTCTCACTTGCATCCTGTGTTAGCTTCTCAGTTCTGCATATTAAGTATAAAACTGAATGCACCTATGCCTTTGCCTTCAATCAGTAAAAATGACAGCATGTTTAAGTATATGAATACACATGCGTGTGCGTGCGCCCATGCCCACATGTTATTGATATATATCCCAGTGCCAGAGTCTGAAATATGGTTTGCCTTTGTTTTGCAAAGCTGCCCAAAAAGCATGATCTTAACCTTATTTGATAGAACATATTTCAGGAGTAGGGCGAATATTTATGAGCTGAAGAACTAATGTTACAATACACATATCTAAATCACACGGTGCTAAGGAAACCTCAATCACATTTTAATAGAAAGTAGGGAGCTATGGTAGAATCTCACCATAATATGACAAGTGGGGTCCAAAAAGACTTACTATAGGCTGTGGAGTTACATTAGTGCAAGCTTAATAAAAATTACCTAGCCTGCCAGCCAGGAGTTATCCTAGGGAATTCTTAGTGTCATCCGAATCCATCCAGATCCCTGCTGCATTTTGGAGCCATTTGGTGGGGGTTCTTCCTGCCCCCATCCCCTCACTAGCCAAATATCAATGGGGGTGATTCTGGGTCTCATGTAGGCTGGGACTTCCAGGACAGTGAGAGTGACTCCAGGAATCAGTGCTCTGTTGAAAGGGGTTCTGTCAACCCAACCATCTTCCATTTGAAAGACTGAACCAATGGAATACTATAGACCTACACTCTAGTTTCCTGCTTCCCGGGCAGGATTGCCTGCCATTTCCCCATCCAACTTCATGCCCCCCCTACATAGTCTCAGCCTACTTGCCAGAACATAAGAATAGGAACCTACTTGCATTTGGAAATTGGCACTGGACAGAAGACAAGAGCTACTTGGATTACATGCAAATTTGCATTATCCTGTGCATCATGGGGTTTTACTCTACTATAGCCCTCTGTGCTTGTCTCCCCGACCCATATTCTAAGCTCCTACCTAAGAGCAGCAGAGGCAAATAAATGTTTTAAAAATCATTGTAGATTTGCTTTTATCCTACATTCTATGGTAGTATATATGATCCCTCAATAAACCAGTAATAGCAGTAATAGTGTGTTTGTCCCATGATCAGTAACTCACATCACATGATGGCTGGTACAAACATTGAGCTTTAAAGAGCAATGGGTGGCCCCCTGCTCTTCAGAAGCCCCTGAAATCACACAGTATTAAGTGGATGGTTTCTTAGAAGCCAAAGATAATTATCAGAAAAATCTTTCATAAAGGAAAGTTTTGAGCTGTGGCTGGCAGTAAGGGGGTTTGTCTGGAGAGAGATTGCCTTACATTATCACAGTAATAATTAGGCACAAAAATGTCATTTCTGTGCCAGTGGTGAAACGAAAATGTGTGCATGTCAATATAAATAGACGTCAGGATACGAGACAAGGGGTTGAAAATATCATTGAGACTGTGGGTGTTTTGTTGGCAAACTGACATTGAGCAAGCACATATGGTATTCCGGTAAGCCACAGACTGCAAGAAATCAAAGCACAAGTGCAGAGATGCTTGTTTTCTCTTCGGTGAGGGGGCGAAAAACAAGGGGACTTTCCAAGCTGGTAAACCAAACATTCGTTAGTTGGGAACACCTGATACATATCAGTACAGGTGCAGTCACAGATTTTTCTCCAGGGACAGGGGTGTGGGAAGAAAAATATGTGTTCCATGGTGAGGAGGAGGTAAATGGAATTGATGCTTATCAGGACAGCCTATTTAATTAAAGAGACATTACTGTCTTTCTGGAGAGTGAGGTTTTCAAACCTAAAGCGAGTTTGGAAATAAGAGATGAGTACAAACAGCTTATGACTTTGTGAATTTTTTGAAAGTAATTTTAAGTGAAGATAGTTTTACAGGAGTATCTAAGCGGCTTTCTAGTTTTCCATTACTCTGAACTACACCTTGGGAACTTCACTTTTCTGTTGCTGACAGGGTTCTCTGTGTAACTTTTACGGATCAGCTTAAGGTTGTGGTGGGAGGTTTGGGATGACTCTTCCTTAGTGATTTCACCTAATATCGTTCAGAAAAGGGCATGTGTGGTTGTCTACAGTGCACTTGGACCATTATTAGCTTCGCGGCTCCCACCTTTGGATTCCCAAAGCAAGTCAGAGGAAGACAGTGACGTAGGGATGGTTTGGCCCATTTCTCGGGGGTGGGTGGATACTGCCCCAACCAAAAAAAAAAGAGTCTCACTCTTTCATAAACAATTAGACATATTACCTACGTATATATGAGCAACTATTAAAATATACAATTTTAACCATCCCTTCAAAAGAATTGTCCACAAAGTCTATTAATAACTGACCTCCTGGGACTTCCCTGGTGGCGCCGTGGTTAAGGATCCTCCTGCCAATGCAGGGGACACAGGTTCGAGCCCCGGTCTGGGAAGATCCCACGTGCCGCGGACCAGCTAAGCCCGTGCGCCACAACTACTGAGCCTGCGCTCTAGAGCCCGCGAGCCACAACTACTGAGCCTGCATGCCACAACTACTGAAGCTCGTGCACCTAGAGCCCGTGCTCCACGACAAAAGAAGCCACCGCAATGAGAAGCCTGTGCACCGCAACGAAGGGTAGCCCCCGCTCGCCACAGCTAGAGAAAGCCTGCACACAGCAACGAAGACCCAACGCAGCCAAAAGTAAATTAAAAAACAAAAATGATCTCCTGAGGTCTCCCCATTGGAATCGTGACAAAATTTTATCAGGTTCCCATCAGGGGTCTAAGCCAACCAAGGGTTTTCTCCAGAGTGCCCTAAGAGAACTGGAAAATAAAAATAAATCCTGTGAGTTGCAATAATCTGAACACCCTAACTGCTTATGATTAAAGCAACCCAGTTGACATACCCATATTCCGAGTTACAAGCTCTTCAAACTATCCTATTCAGCAAACTTGGAGTGGTTCCTCTAGGCCAGGTGCTGTGCTTGATGAACAAGCACAAATGGTCTGTCATATACTTTAAAACGGTCTGTCATATACTTTAAAGTATTCTTAGGTTAAGCTGCAGCATCTTAATAATATATCAGCTCAGGGATGTTCAGCCCACATTCCAGAGGGGGCCACGACAGTCCATTCTGTTTTCTGTATCCCGAGATCAACAATCTACACCCTGCTTATCAGCCTACTAAGTGTCAGAAACAAATCTCTGGTTTTTAAGTGCCGATTGGCATGATGAATATTCAGTGATGGATATCAGAGATCCTTGGTGAAATTTAAAGTATTCTCGACACATGAATTGGTTACTAATATTGGAGACTTCCTCGACTCTTGCATAAATAGGGTGTAAGAAGCAAATGAAGACTTAGCCTTTACCCCTAGAGGTGGAGCTCAAGCTTTGCTCCCTAAAGAGTCTTGTGTCTAGCTGTTGGTCATGAGCGCTTCTGTAAAAGAATCCCGACTCTGGAGCTGTGTCAGCCTCTAAGCAGGCAAGGTAGTTTTCAGAACACCTAAGATGACAGCAATCTGGGACTTTTTTAAACTTACAGAACAGCTTAAATAGTTTTGAACCTCCTTGCTAATAAGTGTTTGGCTAATAAATGTCTGTAGATGTGGTGGGATTTGGTTTGAGACTTGCTTTCATTATGACTTAGTAGCAAGGTTGAAGAGTAACTAAACTTCATCTACCTCAACTTCTTCAGTGGCTACCGTTACCTTCCAGAAAGAAACTAAGAATTGAATTGCGTTTGACCAAATGGGCTTAGATCAGTGGTAATATATAGGCCCTACTATCAAGGAATTTCCAGAGAAGTTTTTATAGGTCTAACTGCTGCTCACCAGAGGCTACCAGAGTTCCAAGAGACTGACCAATCGATGATCGTGGTCCCAAATGAAAGATATACATATGTATCGCCACTAAGCCATGTTCCTTGATGAAAACACACACACACACACACACACACACACTCACACACACATACACGTATATATACATATATACATACATATATTCGTTCACTTAGCTTACTTTGGTCAATAACCTAATGAAGATCTATTACCCAGCTTTTCTTTTGTGGGTCAGGAACATACATCTTAGAAAAATCCATGTATTTCCAAACTCCCAAGCTTTCCAAACTTCCAAAAAGAGACAACTAGGTTGTCTTCTTTAAAAGGTCCTGGAGTGGGCAGTCTTATACTTTATTTTGGGTCCAATGTTCAAAGTATCAGAGAGGATTTCTTGATGTCTCCCCTAAATTTTGCTATTGACAAGTAAATAATTCCAAATGGCAAAGGTAAAGGTAGAAGGTCTTATATCTCAGTGTTTAACTCTCCGTTTCTCTCTTCTCAGAAGCTTTAGATCTTCAGCTGTATTTTTTGTTTGTTTTTCCCCATCTTTAGAGTTGGGTCATTGTAGTCCCATGATAGGGGCTTGTCTTGGCAGTTGCCCTTTGGAATAAATTGTTTGTTAGCATAACTGTTAATAAAGGAAATGCAAACCAAAATGTAAGGCTTTTTAGGGGAGGGATAAATTGGGAGTTTGGGATTAGCAAATACATACTACTATATATAAAATAGATGAACAACAAGGACCTACTGTCTAGCACAGGGAACTATATTCACTATCTTGTAATATCCTATCATGGAAAAGAATCTGAAAAAGAATATATATATATAATATATTCTAAATATATATATATATATTATATATATATTATATATATCTGAATCACTCTGCTATATACCAGAAATTAACAACATTGTAAATCAACTATAGTTCAATTTAAACAGTAAATTTCAGGGGAAAAAGAGAAATAAGAAACGTCCAAAGGCACTTTTAGAGCACTTAAAGTATTTGAAAATAAGGGCTACATAAGTTATAAGTTAAATAAATTATGTTTAAGGAGAAAAAAAAAGTAAGCCTTTTTATCACACCAAAATGCAACCTTAATTATACAAGTGTGAGTAACCGTCCATTGACAGACTCGCCCTGCGGCTGCCATTGGTGAGGCATCTTGGTCCTGCCACAGCCTGTAATTTACAAAACTGTAAACTTCACTTCCTCCATTTTCTCCTCCTTTACCCATCCCATCAACCACCACAGTTTTTAAATATAGAGCTGTCTTTTTTGGTCATAGTTCATGGCTAGTTATAGCAAGACTCTCTTGATACTCAGCCAGACTTTGATGATTTTTTTAAAGGTACCAGTTAAGAATACCCTAAGTTAAGAATAAATTTCTCCACAAGCTCAGAGTAAAGTTCTCCTGTTCCCTTTACCATAAGTACTGAAATAAAGTTAGAAGTCCCTTTATTTCTCATCCTACAAAACTATATTTTGTTTCAAATAGTTCTTGTTCCTAATGTTTGAAATCAAGAGCCAATATTCATTTAGCATGCATTTTTCTGAACACTTATTCTAGGGTGTGTATTGCACTGAAGTGAACAAAAAAAGATTGAGACGTGTGTGTGTATAACCTCAAAGGAGCTCACAAGTCTAGTGAAAGAGGAAGACTAGTATACAAATAATTACCACCCAGTGACACATGCAATGAATGATTTATGGTGGAATACAACAGAGCTTCCCAAACTCCAGGACACCTAGGTTTCCCCCAGAAGGCAGCACAGTATGATAATCAAAATCACTGGCTTTGGAACCAGACCGTTTGCCTTCAGTCCACCCCCATCATCTATTAGCTGTGTAGTCTTAGGCAAAGTACATAATCTCTCTGAGCCTCAGTCTCTGTAATAGTCATCTGTAAAATGCAGCTAATATTAGTTCCTCTTTCACAGTGAATATCAAGCACTTAGCACAGTGTCTGGCACATAGTAAGCTCTCAATGACTGTTAGCTCTTTTTTTGGTTTTTTTATCCTTGCCTCTCTTTTATTTTATTTATTTTATTTTTAAAAATTTTTTATTGGAGTCTAGTTGATTTACAATGTTGTGTTAGTTTCTGCTGTACAGCAAAGTGAATCAGTTATACATATACATATATCCACTCTTTTTTAGATTCTTTTCCCATGTAGGCCATTACAGAGTATTGAGTAGAGTTCCCTGTTCTATACAGAAGGTCCTTATTAGTTATTAGCTCTTGTTTATTACTTGTCTTTCAAGGTCCAATTCAACTGTGAAGACCTTTATATTCCAACCACACCTTAACTCTCCAACTTTATTTTTTGTTAATTAAAAAAATTAAATTAAAATGAATCCGCAAATAGAACACACAACAGTATTATACTATTTCTTAATTTTAAACAATTATTTCTTAATTACAAACACCTCAGCCTTCTAAGTGGCATGGATTCCAAGAACAGTCCAGTAGCATGAAGCATAAGAATACAAATTTGAATTGATGAAGCTGAGAGAGGTAATTGCTCTACATATGCAAAAAAAGCAGGATGCTTAGTTAAATATTAGAGATTGGGAATTTCTTTTCTCTCCAAGACTGCTAAAATGATAATAAGTGGATTTTAAAGTTGAAGAAATTCAAAAGCAAACACAAATGAAATGGATTCCACTGGGAGATATTGCAGATGAGAGAGTTAAACAAATTTTTGGAAGACATAAATTAAATCAAAGAATGGTGACTGATTTAGCTACAGTTTAAAGTGCCTACAAAAGGGCACCTTATTAAAAACAAGCCAAAGCTCTGAGAGGCTCAAAAGGACTTGGAAGTATTTGGTATCACAGAGGGCAAGGAAGAACAGTAACCTATAGGGCTATGGGTTGAAGGTTTGAAAATGGAGCAGTGGGAATGCTATGCAGACACATCACTAGCTCTCGACACTCCCTCCTGCTCAATGGAGAACAAGGCCAAGGACCCAATGTGGGGGTTACTCTAGTTGCCAAGTATGTCAGTCCCAATTACGCACTTGGAGACCAAAGAAATGACCACTTGGTGGGTCTATGGACCCTCACTGTAAGCCAGACTTTGGTCAGAACTTCATCTATAACCTGAATTCCTCCCATGTGCCCTTTCTCTAACAGGGAGAGCCTATGATGATGCTTTGTGTCTCTGTTGACTTGGCCTCTATGTCCAACAAGACCTCACAATGTCTGGTTATTCCCTTTTCCCCACATACTGTTACTCAAGTAAATGGTTGTAGGTCTCTGGGGAAAGATTGGGGTAAGTTTTACAGTGTATACTCACCATGGTGACATGTGTGTGTGTGTGTGTGTGTGTGTGTGTGTGTGTGTGTGTAAAGAACTAGGTAGTAACTCCAGAAAAAACAATAGATTATGAAAGAAAATATATAATCATATTACATTACTTGGCTCTCCAGAAAACAATACTGACAGTCATAACTTGTAAAACAAAAAGTTATTATTTTAGCCAAAGAAAATGATGTAATTATAATGATAGGGTGAGGGTGAAGGAGGAGAAGTAGGGCCACGGTATGGCCTATGAGCTGGCACTTCAGCCACCCTTTAAGCAGACCATTCTAACACTCAGTCAATACTCTTGTGTGCCAGCTCATAACAAATAGGGGAAGACACTGCTGTATATTTATAAGGCTCAGAGTAGGCTGAGGAGTCAAAATCTATCGAGGCATCCATCTAGACATCCTCATCTCCTGTGTCAGGGACTCAGATTTCCCCAGCCAGAGTCATGACTACCTTGGTTGAGCTTTCAACCATCTCTGAAGTTTAGCCAGTCTGAAAACCAAATCCTGGGCATGATCTTCAGTTTATTTCTGTGAGCCCATTGCATGAGATGAGGACCTCCTTGAAAGCTACCAAAGAAACCATCTGGCTTTTACACTTAGTTTTCAATTTGAAAATTGCTCTCAGATTTTCAATATCAATGTGTAGAGTTTCAATGCAATTTAAAAACAACCAGCCAATTCCACTATCATTGTATTTCTCATTTTCCACATACATTTCAAATGCCTGAATCATAGACTACTGCATTTCCCTCCCCAGGCACATCCTAGCTCTACCTTGGAAAGTCTTATCAATTAGCCTGCCACCTTGTTCCAGGCAGGAATTTGTTCCTCATTACAGCAAAGGAGTGAGTGACCTGGCTCCTACACCTCACCCCACTATCTGCTTTCTTGGACCACCTCTGGCACCAAGGGTCATGAGTTGGATTCTTCAGAAAAGAGATGTGAGCTTGATTGGGGAGTACAAAAGTTTATGAGATGGAACCATTGTGAAAGATAAGGGATGAAAACAGAATTAAACAGGATGAACATCAAACCACGATGCAGCTATGACAAATCTGCCAGCCCAATGGGAGGTCTGAGCTCCAAAGCAAAGATTACCTGTGAGAGGAGTCCTGAGAATGGCTGGACCCTTTTACCACCTCCTAATATGGTCATAAGCTAAGGGCTGCCCAAGGAGAGAGCTCAGTCACTCTGTTTTGCTCAGTCAGTGGCTAGAAGCTGCCCCAAGAAAAGGGTGACCTTGACTTAAATGCTGAGCTAGATCCTGAAGGAGCTAACTGCAGTGAGTCCTTTCTTGAAGGATCTGAGCTATATATCTCTGTATTTGCCACTATACGGTTCTTATCCTGAGCTTATATTCTGCTTTGGGAAACAGCCATGTAACATATGATTTCTATTCAGTGTGGTATGCACAATGCACAGGGCCAACTCCTCATAGCTAAGTGGAGGAGTGAATGGGTGGGATAAAGTAGGAGTGAAGACTCTAATCAAGACTAATTATCAGGATCTTGGTCATCTTCTTATCCCCCTTAGTTAGCATGTCAACTTGAAAGATTGAAATAAGACCATACTGTGTATTATAAGTGCATTCACAGAGGGTCAATTTATCTTTTGATCCCTAAATGAAAAGAACTAAAATGATGTTTGGCATCTTCCAACCACAAATGGTGAAGTATTTAGCCAAAGTGGAAACTAGTTTGATTTTTCATGGATTTATAAAAGAAAGCCAAGAAAATGTCTTAGTGTAGAATGCTTTATGCTTACTCAATTTTAAGGGTGTAATAGATTTTAAAACAATCATCAAAAGGTTCTTATCAAGAGACTATGCTTAGCATGGTCCTTATAACAGAAAGAAACGTTACTGTGGAATGTATTTTGAGTTCGGGATAGTCAATAAATCATTGTAACCTCTAGATAAACCATCATGTAGAAAAACTCTTGATCTATTCCTTCAAAATGCAACTGCTAGAGTCATTATAAACTTACTTGACCTTTTTTCCTTGATTGGAATTCTTAAATTACAGAATAAGAACATACTTTAGTTAAAGAAAAAAAAAGATAATAATACAGAAATGTTACCGAGTCCAAGCTCATATAGCTGGCTGCACAACAGATCAATAAATCGAGAGACGAGTTGTTGGGGCAAGGTATAGTGACTTTATTTGGAAAGCCGGCAGACCGAGAAGATGGTGGACTACTGTCCCGAAGAACCATCTTACAGGAGTTAGAATTCAGGCTTCTTTTATACTGAAAGGGGAGGAGGTGTGGTTGGTCGTTGCAAACTTCTGATGCCAGAATCCTTTGGTCTTACAGCTGTCCATGTAGGTCTGGTCACCATGTTCCTATAAACCTCCAACAAGATAAATGTTATACTCTGTTCTGCAACTTTTAATCTCTATATGAATGGAAAAGTATTATACCTTTAAAGATCAGAGCCTTTAGAGTGGACTATCCTGTATGCATCAGGCTGAAGGCCATGCTCTTTCAGTTATTACTTGTAGCAAAAGCAATAGAATACAAAGGTTAAAGTAAAAGAAACAGATCCAATATGGAGTCAGATTTGTTCTTCCCTATTACAGAAATAGTAACATATCATCTCTCCTCTAGAGGAAGAATATCGGTTTTGTGAATTCCCACATACTTTTATGATTATCTTCATTTCAATCTGGGCATCTTGCTTCACCTTACATGTGTAGAAGAATCACTGGCTTAAGCATTCAAATCTACTTACTGAATAGATCACAATTCCCGACAATAACTTATTTTATCATTGAATAATTACAATATAGCACACTAAGATGGAGATCAGTGAGCTTCATTATTTGATCAATCTTAATTAACTACTATCAAGATCCCTTTGAATTGAACTATTAAATCACCTTGAAGGATTTCCCCTAGAATATGTTATGAAGAAATCATTCTCATCTTGGTTCCCCACATTTGTTTCCCCTTCTGATTTATTGTACAAAATATACATATATATTCCATAAAAACATCTGTGGTTGTAAATACATGTTACTTAAAGATAAATCATTCTATCAAGTCATAATTGGTGGTAATGGATTTCAGGATCTGAAAAAAAGCTCAAATGTTTGATACTTGCATGAGATCTCCAAGAAAAACTACTCACAAATGAACAATTTAGGCCTTTCTAAAATAACAGTATTCTAAGTCAGCCAGAAGCCAAGGTACTATGGCTAGTTTCTTCTAAGAAACCTCTGAGCCATGGGATTCAGAGAAAATTTCTCTACGTGTCTTTAGCTAATGCAATGGAAACCATCTGTTATTTTCTTAATCATATATTCAATGCTAGGGATTCCTTGGCCTTGAAGATTCTACTTGACTTTAATAGTGTGGCCTTTGTCAAACGGTGTGGAAGAAAACTCCTGAGATTCTACAGGGCCACATGTCTATCTGGGTTTGATTTAGTTAATCTCTCAAGTACTTGTGTTCAATTTTTCAGACACATGGTTTTGCTTCTCTACTTTTCAAGTAAGTTCTGTTTACTTAGGCAGATGTTACAAATTAGCTCTTAAAATATTGCAATTGAAATATATATAAAATAGATAACTAATAAGAAACTGCTGTATAAAAAAATATAGCAAATGAAATAAAGAAATCCTTTATAGTAGATCTGAAAGTAATGTGGATTTCATTACTGATTCACAAAGACAGACTAATCCCAGAATTCTTCATGAATTCTGCAAGTGTTCAAGAAAAAATTTCTTTAAAAATTTAAAGATATTTTCCCCCTCCACTTTCTCATTTCTTCGTCTGTGACATTGCTGCTGCACCTTAGCGACATCCTAGATATCTGGACACTTCTGAGCTCAGATTCATTCTTGGCCATAGAAAATGAGAGTACCCTTAACTTTTTCCCAGTTCCTTCAGTGGCTCCATTAAACCAAAACTCCATTGTGAGAGAAGTACTACTAAAGCATCCACTTAAACTTCTAGTCCTAAGAATTTCATTAATTAGGCATATGGGTCCCCATGAATTCACCATGAGGCAACATTAATTTATAGCACTTAAACCTATCCAGTTAAGACATTTTAAAGTGATGCTTTGAGAATATACATTATGAATAGAAAATATTTTAAAATTATTATGCAGAGAATACCTAGGTTTCTCCTTCCTTGTTTAATCAATTCCTTCAAAAAGGTATGAACTATGAAAAAAAATTTTAAACCAACTAAATTGTTTTTCAGCTCATCCATTCACGTGATTTTTTTTTTTTAAACATCTTTATTGGAGTATAGTTGCTTTACAATGGTGTGTTAGTTTCTGCTGTGTAACAAAGTGAATTAGCTATACATATCCATTCACATTTTCCACCATCTACTTTGCTGATGACTCCACAGCTATGCCTCCAACACTCATTTCTCCAAAATAGTCCAGCCCCATATTTTCAACCATCTGCACTATGACTCCACCTGGGTATGATAGGAACTCATAATTATTACCCCAAAAGAAATCACATTATCAGGTAATCTATCCTGCCTTCAAGTGTCAAGGAGGGCAGGATGCTTGCCCTCAGTACTCAAAGTATGATCCGATCATGAGCGGTGCTGACATATTATCAGGGACCGTCTTAGAAATGCAGAATTTCAGGCCCCACCCCAGGCCCACTCAATCATGGTCAACATTTTAATAAGAACCTTAAGGTAATTTTTTACACATTGACATTTGAGAAGCACTGAACTAGACTCCATGGGTTTTAGACTGACAATATTGAGTTTGTTTTCCACTTCTGTGATTTATTGACTGTGAGATCATGAGTGAATTACTTAGCTTCTCTGAAATTCAAATTCCTCATCTGTAAAATAAGGATAATGATACTTCAAGTGGTTGTTACAAATGTATCTAAGAAAGTGTTTTGTGTGTGTGTGTGGCAGAGAAAATTAAATAAGCTAGATATATAAACTATTAGGTTGAATGGTCAGATATTGACCATTTCCTGTGGTCCAACTTCACCTGGCACAGTAAGCTCTAAATGAACAATAGGTTATAGCTATCTGTATTAGTTTCCTAGGGCTGCCATAATAAATGACTGCAAACTTAGTGGCAACACAATAGAAATTTATTCTCTCATAGCTCTGGAGGCCAGAAGTCTGAAATCAAGGTGCTGTCAGGGGTGGTTCTTTCCAGAGGTTCTGAGGGAGACTCTGTGTTCGCTTCTGATGGTTGCCTGCAATCCTTTTTTTTTTTTAAATTTTTATTGGAACATAGTTGATTTACAATGTTGTGTTAGTTTCAGGAGTACAGCAAAGTGAATTAGTTATACATATACATATATCCACTCTTTTTTAGATTCTTTTCCCATATAGACCATTGCAGAGCATTGGGTCGAGTTCCCTGTGCTACACAGTAGGTCCTTATTAGTTATCTATTTTATATATAGCAGTGTGTAATATGTCAATCCCAATCTCCAATTTATCCTTCCCCCTCCTTACCCCTTAGTAACCATAAGTTTGTTTTCTATGTCTGGAATTCTATTTCTGTTTTGTAGGTAAGTTTATTTGTACCCTTTTTTTAGATTCCACATGTAAGTGATATCATATGATATGTCTTTCTCTGACTTACTTCACTTAGTATGACCATCTCTAGGTCCACCTATGTTGCTACAAATGGCATTATTTCATTCTTTTTTATGGCCGAGTAGTATTCCATTGTATATATGTACCACATTGCAGTCCTTGCAATTCCTTGGCTTGTAGATGCCCCAGCCTCTGCCTTTACCTTCACAGGGTGTTGTCCCTGTGTCTCTGTGTGTGTCTTTCCTTCTTCGTATAAGGACACCTGTCTTTTGATCTAGGGCACACCTCATCTCAAGATCCTTTTTCTAAATCAGGTCACATTCTGAGATTTTGGGTGAACATAAATTTTGGGGGGACACTATTCAACCCCAGTACAGAGCCCTTCCTTCTTCCCTTTCAGTGATACTGGTAACACCAATGTTAAAAACTCAGAGTTGTTTTTGTCTCTTCACTCTCCCATATTTCTTATACAGTAATCCCCCCTTATCCATGGGGATACCTTCCAAGACCCCCCAGTAGATGCCTGAAACCACAGATAGTACTGAACTCTACATATACTGTTTTTTTCTGTATACATACCTACAATAAAGTTTAATTTATAAATTAGGCACAGTAGGAGATTAACCACAATAATAATAACATAGAACTATGATTATAAAAATATACTGTAATAAAAAGTATGTGAATATGGCCTCTCTCTCTTCTCTCAAAATATTGTACAAATTTAATACCTTTTCCATCTTAACTACGCACTCATCATGCACTGTAGCACCAACTTTTGCAGTTTGAGGAGCGATAGCAAAACTAGCGTGAATTTCTTTTTCCTTCACGTTTTTACAGATAGAAGATTCCTTCTTACTGTGGATCTTAGCAACCTCAGCATATGATTTTTTTTCCGTACAAAGTTGAAACTTTCACCGTTTCACTTACAGGAATCACCTTAAGGCTTCTCTTTGGCATATGCAAATTGCCAGCATCACTACTCTCATGCTTTGAAGGCCATTATTAAGTAAAATAAGGGTCACTTGAACACAGGCACTGTGATGCTGTGACAGTTGATCTGATAACTGAGACAGCTACTAAGTGACCAATGGGTGGGATACGCTGGACAAAGGGATGATTCACGTCCCGGTGGAACAGAGCGGAAGGGAAGGTGCAAGATTTCATCACAATACTCAGAATGGCCCACAATTTTAAATTTATGAGTTGTTTATTTCTGGAATTTTCCACTTAATATTTTGGACTGAGGTTGACTGCAGGTAACTGAAACCATGGAAACTGCAGAGAAGGGGGGACTACTGTATTCAGTTGTGCCCAAATCTAGTGGTTTCCTTCTTCAAAACATTTCTCAGATTTTAGTAACTTGGGGCAAAGCTTGTGCTAAGCAACAACAGAGCAAGCAGATCTTTAACAGAATCAAAGTTGAAAAAGGCTCCCCCATTGGGTGAAAACAGCCCCAAGGACTTGATAAACTGATAGAATCTCTGTTGGCACTAAAGGCAGCTTTTCCCCTGGTATGGGGCAGCCCTGCTTTCAGTACCCATCTACCTTCTCAGTAGGGTACTCATGTACAGTGAATAAACTCTACGATGTATGTAGTATCCTTGATCTCTAAAATGAGGTATACTGGATACTACCATTTTTATAAAAATAGAGAGAAAAAATTGTGGGAAATGCATCAAGTAATAGTGGTTGTCTTCACAGCAGACTCTAGCTCTGCCTGCTGCCCATTTCCTAGAACAGGCATATATTAACTTAAAAGAAAAAAAAAACTAAACTAAACCTTTTTTTCAGTATCTTAGAAAAAAGCAAAAACTGAGTGAATAAATAAACTATCAAATGGATTATCTAACAAATGGAGCTGAGTCCAGACTTAGAGAGCGGATTTATGGTTACCAGGGAGAAGGGTGGTGGGTAGGGGTAGATTGGGAGATTGGGATTGACATGTACACACTGTTATATTTAAAATAGATAACCAACAAGGACCTACTGTATAGCACAGGGAACTCTGCTCAATACTTGGTGATAACCTAAATGGGAAAAGAACTTGAAAAAGAATAGATACATGTATACGTATAACTGAATCACTTTGCTGTACACCTAAAACTAACACAACATTGTTAATCAACTATACTCCAATATAAGATAAAAATTAAAGAAATTTTTTTCTGACCTCTCAGCGACGTGCTGACGGTTCAACTACTCAATCTGCATACACGAGCTTATAGTCTATAAGGCAAACAATAAATTGATAATTATTCAAATTTTTAAAAAGTGGACCTGAGTCAGTTGGCTGACTGAAAACATAACATTTAAAGTAAAACTCTACGTGCCTCTTAAAAATTAGAAGAAAATATAGATAAAACGTTTAATTGATATCTGGATTTTCTCAGCATCAAAGCAATGGAGTGTTTCAGTTATCTGTTGCCATTTAACAAACCACCTCAAAATTTAGTGCCTTAAAACAAACACAATCTTCCGAGAGTCTCTGAGTTGATTGGGATCAGCTGGGTAGTTCTAACACTCCAAGTGGTGTTGACTAAGCTGGCTGAAATCTGGAGGCTCAACAGTGCCAGGACTTCCAAGGTGTCTCTTTCCTGTGGCTTGCAGTTGGTGATGGCTGCTGGCTGGGAGGTCAGCTGAGGCTGTTAACTGGAGTGCCTCAGTTCTCCCTGATGGGGTTTTTCATGTGGCTCGGCACCTCACAACATGGCAGCTGGGTTCCAAGGAGCCAATAAAGGTGAGCATTGCAGATCTCTTTAATTTTTTATTTTTATTGAGGTATAGTTGCTGTACAATATTATGTGTTTCAGGAGTACAACGTAGTGATTCACAATTTTTAAAGGTTACACTCCATTTATAGTTATTGTAAAATATTGGTTGTATTCCCTGTGTTGTACAATATATCCTTGTAGCTTATTTATTTTATATGAGAATTGCCAATCTATTAAGGCCCAATGTTGAAAGTTACAAGATATCATTCCCTATATTCTATATGCTACATGTCAAAATAAATCACAAGGCCAGCCCAGATCCTAGGGGAGAGGAAAGAGAAATAGACACCAACTCTCAGTGGGAGGAGTGGCATCTTTAATCCATCACTAGCCAAAATAAGGAAGGAAAAGATCAATGACTAAAATGATAGGAAAAAACTCTGAAAGTCAGATGCCTTGTAAAACAATAAAATAAAGGACAAAATGAGAAAAAAAATCTGCAATCAATAGGATTAATAAAAGCTTACTTTAAAGCCCTCAAGTATAGAGACTTATATTCCTTGATTCATAGCACATTATTTTTTTCCCCCTTTATTAATGACTTCTTTTATTTTACTTATTTTCTTGCCCTTCTTTTTAACTCCCACATCTGTTTCTCTCCATAGCATAGGCCACCAGCAGGGCTACTGTGTTGCATAATTCCAGGAATTGTGCTGTATGCAGCAGCCTTGGTACCCCTTCTAATACCTAATATCTGTATCTTCAAATATGTGTGCAACCTCTTAAATATGTAGTATTGTTTCGTTACGGCTTTTAAATTTTATTTATTTATTTATTTTTTACTAGATTACCACTTGATTATGAAAGGATACAACTCAGGAACAGCCAGATGGAAGAGATGCACGTGGCAAGGTATGGGGGAAGGGCGCCATGAGCTCCATGCCCTCTGCAGGCGCCCCACCGCCATAGCACCTTCCTGAGTTCACCCACCTAGAAGCTCCTGCTACGATTTTAAATGTACATACATGGTGGAGTACTTTAAATCTCATGCTTCTTCCTACGTTTTTCTCTCAACAGTGTTCTTGGGATGTATCCATGTTGCTTACTCACATGTACTTGTCTGCTCTTCACAGCTGTGTATTCCATACTCTGCACTCACAACATTTGATTTAATATTCCCCTAGCAATGGACACCTACTTTGGCTGCAATCTCCTGCTACCACAGGGATACTGGGATGTAAATCTTTCACTTATTGCCTTTCACTCTAGCCAACACTTCTGAAGGTTGGGTTCTGCAAACTGCATTTCCCACATCCCCTTGCCAGCTGCCTTCTGGTTATGTTCTTCCAATAGAAGGTATTGGCAGGAGATCACACAAAGCCTGAGGAGGGGTAAAGGGCCTCTCTTCCTGCTTACAGCTTCTACTGGCATTCTTCCATCAGCAGCCGGCCTTTAGGGCTTCAGCCCAGAGCTTTTATCAGAGATTTTAGTGGCAGCAGCACCCGTCCTGGGAGCAGAAGATGAGCACGCAGAGCAGCAGCTGGGTACCCCTTCAGTGGTCCACGCACCAGCCCATGACACCTTCTTCCCAGAGGTCTCGGCACCAACCCCGAAGAGCCCTTCCTCAAAGGCCCTATGTTGTGCCACATGACTTTTTTCCTTTTGTTCCCCCAGTTCTAGAAATGGCAGCTGCTACTCACAGCTACTAATCTCTGAGTTACCCCAGTGTTTTCTGACCTCTTTTATCCTTCCAGCATCTGTTTAATCAACTCCCTGTATTAAATACCCCAACTGGAAATGCTAGCTTAATTTTTATTTTCTTGTTTGGATTCTGATTGATTCATCTTCTACCGCCCTGTGCAATCTTTTTAGGGAGAGGAGTGGGATCATTGGTTTATAGGAAATATGCACACCTACTTCTTCAAAATACCCCTAAAGTCTTTACCAGTGTGGCTATCATACTTACACTCCCTCATCAGTGAATGAGAGGTCCCAGCCTGTCACATTCTCATCAATATTTAATATTATCCACTGTCTTAACCTGGGGTCATAAAGTGTTGTTTCATCTTGGTTTTAATTTGCTTTTTTCCCGATTCTTAGAGAGTTTTAGTTTTTCTTCATAAATTTATTACTAGTTCAGGCTTCATGTTCTTTCTAGTATATCTCCTTTGCTTATTTTTTTAATGTTTTTACTGCTGACATAGAAGTTTGCTGTAGAATATAAATATTAAACCCTTGTCAATTTTAGACTTCACAAATATATTCTCCCATTCTGTTATCTGTCTGTTAACTTTGTCATATGTAGTTCTCTGAACAGAAATCTTTAATATTATATAGTCAAATCCAGTGCTCTTAAACACACACACACACAAAATCCAGTGCTCTTTTGCTGCATAATTTTTGCTTTTAAATCAGGTTAATTTGGATCTAATTTTTATGTCCCCTATTAGAGTTCAACATTTTTTTTTTCTGTAAAGATCTTGTACATTCATTGCCAAGCTCTTTCCTGGTTTCTTTCTTGCTATTCTGGATGTTTTACTTTACATTATATTTTCTAGTGAGTTGCTGTTGATAGAGAGAAACATACTTGATATTTGTCATTTTGCTCTTTGCTCTATTTACTATTGCTGGAAAATATGTCACTCAAAACTTAGTGGAATAAGACAACAATTTCAGTCTGCTCATGGATTGTGTGGGTCAGGAATTCAACAGAGAATAGTGGGGATGGTTTATCTCTGCTTCTTGTTATCTGGAACCTCAGCTGAGAAGACTTAATGACTGCTGGTGACTTGACAGCTGGGGGCTGGAATTACCTGGATGTGCCTTCACTCACATGTCTAGTACTTGCTACTGGCTGTTGACTGAAACCTCAGCTGATCTTTTATTCAGAAGACCTACAGGTGGCCACTCTATTTGGTCTCTCCCCCTGGGCTAGTTTGGGCTTCCTCACAATATGGTGTCTAAGATCCTTGGAGGCCAAGAAGGGAGTGGGTAGGCTTTTTATGACCAAACCTTGCATATCACACAGCATCATCTCCACCATGCTCTATGAGCCTAGGCGGCCACCAAGGCCCACCCAGTGTAAGAGTAGAGGACTAGATCCCACCATGTGATGGGAAGACTATCAAAACACCTTCAGGCATATTTCAAAACCACCAAAGTCTGCCCTCTGGCCTCAGTATTATTATTTACAATTATTTACATCTCTCCCACATACAAAATACACTCACACTCTCTCAAGGACTCCCCAAACTCTCATGCCATTATGAATCAGGCTCAGAATCCATCTAAATCAGATCCAGGTGCACCTAAGTTTCTCAGATGTAGTTCTCTGAGTGCAGCTCCTTGAGCACTGTTTTAATTGACCTAAAGAGTGTATTAGCGGAGGACCTTCAAGATGGCTGAGGAGTAAGACATGGAGATCACCTTCCTCCCCATAAATACATCAGAAATACATCTGTGTGAAGCAACTCCTACAGGACACCTACTGAATGCTGGCAGAAGACCTCAGACTTCCCAAAAGGCAAGAAACACCCCACGTACCTAGGTAGGGCAAAAGAAAAAAGAAAAAACAGAGACAAAAGAATAGGGACGGGACCTGGACCAGTGGGAGGGAGCTGTGAAGGAGGAAAGGTTTCCACACACTAGGAAGCCCCTTCGTGAGTGGAGACTGTGGGTGGCGGAGGGGGCAAGCTTCGGAGCCACAGAGGAGAGCGCAGCCACAGGGGTGCGGAGGGCAAAGCGGAGAGATTCCCGCACAGAGGGTCGGTGCCGACCAGCACTCAGCAGCCCGAGAGGCTTGTCTGCTCACCCCCCGGGGCGGGCGGGGGCTGGGAGCTGAGGCTCGGGCTTCGGTTGGATCGCAGGGAGAGGACTGGTGTTGGCCGCGTGAACACAGCCTGAAGGGGCTAGTGCACCACAGCTAGCCGGGAGGGCGTCCGGGAAAAAGTCTGGACCTGCCTAAGAGGCAAGAGAACATTGTTTTTGGGGTGCACAAGGACAGGGGATTCAGAGCATCACCTAAACGAGCTCCAGAGACGGGCGCAAGCTGCGGCTATCAGCACGGACACCAGAGACGGGCATGAGACGCTAAGGCTGCTGCTGCAGCCACCAAGAAGCCTGTGTGCGAGCACAGGTCACTCTCCACACTGCCCCTCCCGGGAGCCTGTGCAGCCCGCCACTGCCAGGGTCCCGTGATCCAGGGACAACTTCCCCCGGGAGAACACACGGCGCGCCTCAGGCTGCTGCAACGTTACACTGGTCTCTGCCGCTGCAGGCTCGGCCTGCATTCCATACCCCTCCTTCCCCCCGGCCTGAGTGAGCCAGAGCCCCCGAATCAGCTGCTATTTTAACCCTGTCCTGTCTGGGCAAGGAACAGATGCCCTCAGATGACCTACATGCAGAGGCGGGGCAAATCCAAAGCTGAACCCCAGGAGCTGTGCGAACAAAGAAAAGGACAGGAAATCTCTCCCAGCAGCCTCAGGAGAAGCAGATTAAATCTCCACAATCAACTTGATGTACCCAGCGTCTGTAGAATACCTGAATAGACAACGAATCATCCCAAAATTGAGGCAGTGGATTTTGGGAGCAACTGTAGACTGGGGGTTTGCTTTCTGTACCTAATTTGTTTCTGGTTTATATTTATCTCAGCTTAGTATTTAGAGCTTATTATCATTGGTAGATTTGTTTATTGATTTGGTTGCTCTCTTCCTTTTAAAAAAAAAAAATATATATTTCTCCTTTTTCTCTTTTTGTGAGCATGTATGTGTATGCTTCTTTCTGTGATTTTGTCTGTATAGGTTTGCTTTTACCATTTGTCCTACGGTTCTGTCTGTCCATTTTTTTTTTTTAGTATAGTTTTTAGCTCTTGTTATCATTGGTGGATTTATTTATTGTTTTGGTTGCTCTCTTTTTTTATTACTTTTTAATTTCTTTTATTTTAATAATTAAAAAATTTTTTTATTTTAATAACTTCATTTATTTTATTTTATTTATTTTTTCTTTCTTTCTTCTTTTTTCTTATCTCTCTTTTCTTCTGAGCCGTGTAACTGACAGGGTCTTGGTGCTCTGGCCAGGTGTCAGGCCTGAGCCTCTGAGGTGGGAGAGCTGAGTTCAGGACATTGGCCCACCAGAGACCTCTTGGGCCCTCATAATATCAGTTGGTGAGAGCTCTCCCAGAGATCTCCATCTCAACGTTAATACCAACCTCCACTCAACGCCCAGCAAGCTTCACTGCTGGACACCACAGGCCAAAGAACTAGCAAGACAGGAACACAACCCCACCCATTAGCAGAGAGGCTGCCTAATCATAATACATTCACAGACACCCCAAAACACACCACTGGACATGGTCCTGCCCACTAGAAAGACAAGATCAAGCCTCATCCACCAGAACACAGGCACCAGTCCCCTCTGCCAGGAAACTTACACAACCCACTGAACCAACCTTACCCACTGGGGGCAGACACCAAAAACAATGGGAACTACGAACCTGCAGCCTGCAAAAAGGAGACCACAAGCACAGTAAGATAAGCAAAATGAGAAGACAGAGAAATACACAGCAGATGAAGGAGCAAGGTAAAAACCCACCAGACCAAACAAATGAAGAGGAAATAGTCTACCTGAAAAAGAGTTCAAAGTAATGATAGTAAAGATGATCCAAAATCTTGGAAATAGAATGGAGAAAATACAAGAAACATTTAACAAGGACCTAGAAGAACTAAAGAGCAAACAGACAATGACGAACAACACAATTAATGATATTAAAAATTCTCTAGAAGGAATCAATAGCAGAATAACTGAGGCAGAAGAACAGATAAGCAACCTGGAAGATAAAATAGTGGAAATAACTACCTCAGAGTAGAATAAAGAAAAAAGAATGAAAAGAATTGAGGACCATCTCAGAGACTCTGGGACAACATTAAATGCACCAACATTCTAATTATAGGGGTCCCTGAAGAAGAAGAGAAAAAGAAAGGGACTGAGAAAATATTTGAAGAGATTATAGTTGAAAACTTCCATAATATGGGAAAGGAAATAGTCAATCAAGTCCAGGAAGCACAGAGAGTCCCATACAGGATAAATCCAAGGAGAAACATGCCAAGACACATATTAATCAAACTATCAAAAATTAAACACACACAAAAAATTAAATACAAAGAAAAAATATTAAAAGCAGCAAGGGAAAAGCAACTAATAACATACAAGGGAATCCCCATAAGTTTAATAGCTGATCTTTCAGCAGAAACTCTGCAATCCAGAAGGGTGTGGCAGGACATATTTAAATTGATGAAAGGGAAGAACCTACAACCAAGATTACTCTACCCAGCAAGGATCTCATTCAGATTCGACAGAGAAATTAAAACCTTTACAGACAAGCAAAAGCAAAGAGAATTCAGCACCACCAAACCAGCTTTACAACAAATGCTAAAGGAACTTCTCTAGGCAAGAAACACAAGAGAAGGAAAACACCTACAATAACAAACCCAAAACAATTAAGAAAATGGTAATAGGAGCATACATATCGATAACTACCTTAAATGTAGATGGATTAAATGCTCTAACCAACAGACATAGACTGGCTGAATGGATACAAAAACAAGAGCCATATATATGCTGTCTACAAGAGACCCACTTCAGACCTAGGGACAGATAAAGATAGAAATTGAGGGGATGGAAAAAGACATTCCATTCAAATGGAAATCAAAAGAAAGCTGGAGTAGCAATACTCACATCAGATAAAATAGACTTTAAAATAAAGAATGTTACAAGAGACAAGGAAGGACTCTACATAATGATCAAGGGATCAATCCAAGAAGAAGCTATAACAGTTGTAAATATTTATGCACCCAACATAGGAGCACCTCAATACATAAGGCAAATGCTAACACCCAAAAAAGGGGAAATTGGCAGTAACACAATAATAGTAGGGAAATTTAACACCCCACTTTCACCAATGGACAGATCATCCAAAATGAAAATAAATAAGGAAACACAAGCTTTAAATGACACATTAGACAAGGTGGACTTAATTGATATTTATTTATAGGACATTCCATCCAAAAACAACAGAATACACTTTCTTCTCAAGTGCTTAGGGAACATTTTCCAGGAGAGATCATATCTTGGGTCACAAATCAAGCCTTGGTAAATTTAAGAAAATTGAAATCGTGTCAAGTATCTTTTCTGACCACAACACTATAAGACTAGATATCAATTAGAGGAAAAAACTGTAAAAAATACAAACACACGGAGGCTAAACAATGCACTACTTAATAACCAAGGGATCACTGAAGAAATCAAAGAGGAAATCAAAAATACCTAGAAACAAATGACAATGAAAACATGATGACCCAAACCCTATGGGATGCAGCAAAAGCAGTTTTAAGAGGGAAGTTTATAGCAATACAATCTTACCTCAAGAAACAAGAAAAATCTCAAATAAACAACCTAACCTTGCACGTAAAGCAATTAGAGAAAGAAGAACAAAAATACCCCAAAGTTAACAGATGGAAAGAAATCATAGAGATCAGATCAGAAATAAATGAAAAAGAAATGAAAGAAACAATAGCAAAGATCAATAAAACTAACAGCTGGTTCTTTGAGAAGATAAACAAAATTGATAAACCATTAGCCAGACTCATCAAGAAAAAAAGGGAGAAGACTCAAATCAATGGAATTAGAAATGAAAAAGGAGAAGTAACAACTGACCCTGCAGAAATACAAAGGATCATGAGAGATTACCACAAGCAACTATATGCCAATGAAATGGACAACCTGGAAGAAATGGACAAATTCTTAGAAAAGCACAACCTTCTGCTTTGTTGCACAAAGCACAACCAGGAAGAAATAGAAAATATAAACAGACCAATCACAAACACTGAAATTGAAAATGTGATTAAAAATCTTCCAACAAACAAAAGCCCAGGACCAGATGGCTTCACAAGTGAATTCTATCAAACATTTAGAGAAGAGCTAACACCTATCCTTCTGAAACTCTTCCAAAATATAGCAGAGGGAGGAACACTCCCAAACTCATTCTACGAGGCCACCATCACCCTGATACCAAAACCAGACAAAGCAGTCACAAAAAAAGAAAACTACAGGCCAATATCACTGATGAACATAGATGCAAAAATCCTCAACAAAATACTAGCAAACAGAATCCAACAGCACATTCAAATGATCATACACCATGATCAAGTGTGGTTTATCCCAGGAATACAAGGATTCTTCAGTATACACAAATCAATCAATGTGATACACCATCTTAACAAATTGAAGGATAAAAACCATATGATCATCTCAATAGATGCAGAAAAAGCTTTTGACAAAATTCAACACCCATTTATGATAAAAACCCTCCAGAAAGTGGGCATAGAGGGAACTTACCTCAACATAATAAAGGCCATATATAACAAACCCACAGCCAACGTTGTTCTCAGTGGTGAAAAACTGAAACCATTTCCACTAAGATAGGAACAAGACAAGGTTGCCCACTCTCACCCCTATTATTGAACATAGTTTTGGAAGTTTTAGCTGCAGCAATCAGAGAAGGAAAAGAAATAAAAGGAATCCAAATTTGAAAAGAAGAAGTAAAACTGTCACTGTTTGCAGATGACATGATACTATACATAGAGAATTCTAAAGTTGCTACCAGAAAACTACTAGAGCTAATCAATGAATTTGGCAAAGTAGCAGGATACAAAATTAATGCACAGAAATATCTTGCATTCCTTTACACTAATGATGAAAAATCTGAAAGAGAAATTAAGGAAACACTGCCATTTACCATTGCAACATAAAGAATAAAATATCTAGGAATACACCTACCAAAGGAGAAAAAAGACCTGTATGCAGAAAACTATAAGACATTGATGAAAGAAATTAAAGATGATACAAACAGATGGAGAGATATACCATGTTCTTGGATTGGAAGAATCAACATTGTGAAAATGTTGAAGAGTAGCGCCTGCTGGCCGCAAATAGAGAAAGCCTGTGCACAGCCAAAAGTAAAATATAAATAAATAAAAAACAAAAAACAAACAAACAAAAAAACATGGAAGTCTAAAGAAACTGAGCAAAAAAAAAAAAAAAAAGCATTCTATAGATTCAATGCAATCCCTATCAAACTACCAATGGCATTTCTCACAAAACTAGAACAAAAAATTTCACAATTTGTACGGAAACACAAAAGACCCTGAATTGCCAAACCAATCCTGGGAAAGAAAAATGGAGCTGGAGGAATCAGGCTCCTGGACTTCAGGCTATACTACAAAGCTACAGTAATCAAGACAGTATGGTACTGGCACAAAAACAGAAATATAGATCAATGGAACAGGATAGAAAGCCCAGAGATAAACCCCCGCACATATGGTCACCTAACCTTTGAGAAAGGAGGCAAGAATATAAAATGGAGAAAAGACAGCCTCTTCAATAAGGGGTGCTGGGAAAACTGGACAGCTACATGTAAAAGAATGAAATTAGAGCACTCTCTAACACCATACACAAAAATAAACTCAAAATGGATTAAAGACCTAAATGTAAGGCCAGCCACTATAAAACTCTTAGAAGAAAACATAGGCAGAACATTCTGTGACATAAATTACAGCAAGATCCTTTTTGACCCACCTCCTAGAGAAATGGAAATAAAAACAAAAATAAATAAATGGGACCTAATGAAACTTAAAAGTTTTTGCACAGCAAAGGAGACCATAAAGAAGACAAAAAGACAACCCTCAGAATGGTAGAAACTATTTGCAAACGAAGCAACTGACAAATGATTAATCTCCAAAATACACAAGCAGCTCATGCAGCTCAATATCAAAAAAACAAACAACCCAATCCAAAAATGGGCAGAAGACCTAAATAGACATTTCTCCAAAGAAGATATACAGATTGCCAGCAAACACATGAAAGGATGCTCAACATCACTAATCATTAGAGAAATGCAAATCAAAACTACAATGAGGTATCACCTCACACCGGTCAGAATGGCCATCATCAAAAAATCTACAAACAATAAATGCTGGAGAGGGTGTGGAGAAAAGGGAACCCTCTTGCACTGTTGGTGGAAATGTAAATTGATACAGCCACTATGGAGAACATTATGGAGGTTCCTTAAAAAACTAAAAATAGAACTACCATACAACCCAGCAATCCCACTACTGGGCATATACCCTGAGAAAACCATAGTTCAAAAAGAGTCATGTACCACAATGTTCATTGCAGCACTATTTACAATAGCCAGGACATGGAAGCAACCTAAGTATCCATCAACAGATGAATGGATAAAGAAGATGTGGACCTAGAGACTGTCATACAGAATGAAGTAAGTCAGAAAGAGAAAAACAAATACCATATGCTAACACATATATATGGAATCTAAAAAAAAAAAAAAAAAAAAGGTTCTGAAGAACCTAGGGGCAGGACAGGAATAAAGACGCAGACATAGAGAATGGACTTGAAGACACGGGGAGGGGGAAGGGTAAGCTGGGAAGAAGTAAGAGAGTAGCACGGACATATACACACTACCAAATGTAAAATAGATAGCTAGTGGGAAGCAGCCGCCTAGCACAGGGAGATCAGCTCGGTGCTTCGTGACCACCTAGAAGGGTGGGATAGGGAGGGTGGGAGGGGATATGCAAGAGGGAGGAGATACGGGGATATATGTATATGTATAGCTGATTCACTTTGTTATACAGCAGAAACTAACACAACATTGTAAAGCAATTATACTCCAATAAAGGTGTTAAAGAAAAAAAAAAAAAGAGTGTATTAGCAACAATTCAGAGACTTGGGGCACTTCCTCGGGACATGGGATTTGATACCCTTGAAAGGACCCTAGGGGTAAACTCACTGCTAATGTGGCCTCTAGCGGCCTGAAGGAAGAGGTTGCCTGCCCTGAGCAAAGCTGAAATCTCTGAACTTCTATGAGAAACAACAGAGGGAGGAATAAAAAGGCCGAGAGAGGTGGATATGCTGGAATGGATATATTATGTGAAGTCAAAAGAACTGCCAGAGAACACACCATTCAACAAGGCAACAGGAATGTTCTGGTGGGAGAGAGCTACCAGCATCACTAGAAGGTCAAGGCTGGTGATACAGGAGGGGGTCACAGAGCAGGCTTCCTTCATAGCAGTAGAGGCCATGTGATGGTACTTAGTCCCTAGAAGCCAGGTAAGAGGGGCAGCCAAGGGCCTTTGACTCTCAGAGAGTTGTAGAGATGGCTAATTGTCCTCTAGGGGCAAAATAGACAGGCAGCCAACAAAAGCGCTGCTTAACATCTACAGTAAGAAGAAAGCAAGAATGGAGAAGCAAGAAAATGGGGATAGCCATCCAAATAAAAATTCATGATCTTTTGCTCAGTTCCCTACCTGAGCCAGTTTTCAGATCTGCAACCCGTTGACTGAAGAAGTGTCTAGGTCCCCAGGAAGAATTACCCTGCAACACCTTGGCAAGCATGTCCTATATAGATTCCCTGAGTCCACCCCCAAAGTAACATTTGGCCATGTACTTGAGGGGCTATACACTTTGGAAATGGAAATATCCAGACTTTGTAAGGTCTGTGAGACACAGAGTCCAAGATGACATTGACTCCCAGAGACCTGAAACATCATCATGCTTTAGTGTGGGGGCCAAATGGGGGGAGTTAATAAATGAAGACCTGGTCAAAGTCTGACTTAATTCTCCTGTCCCCAAATGAATTATTGTGATTGACACACCTGGCAGTTGGAATCCCAGGCTCTACTGGGTCTCTGGCCTGTGGGCTAAAACCATCATAGTGGGGAAGGCCAAGTGGAAATCTCTGAAATGCCACACCAACCTCCCTACAGCCAAGAGAGCAAATCAAAACCAATGTTGCATTCTGGGGTGGGGTTGGGGGCACTGGGGATTAATGTTACCATTAAAGATCTAAAGGATTCCAGGATGGTGATTCCTACCATATCTCAATTTAATTTGCCGGTCTCACCCCTGCAGAAACTGGATGGATTCTGGAAACTGAGTATAAAGTACTTCACGCTACACTAAGTAACAGCCTCAACTGCAGCTGCTGTGCCAGCTGTGGTGTCTCTTTACTTAAGTAGCTTAATATGGCCTCAGGAACATGTTATGCAGCTATTTGCTTGGAAGACTCATTTTTATATATCCCATTCAGGAAAGAGAATCAGAAACACATTACATTAACATGGAAAGGACAACAATATCTAGTTTTGCCCCAAGACTATGTGAACTCTCCCATTCTCAGTCATAATATAATCTGGAGTGATCTGGACCATTTGGACCTCTTTGTAGTGCATCATATCTATCCATATGTCAATGACATCATGTGGATAGAGCATAATGAACAAGAGGTGACTAGCACACTGGAGACTTTGCTATGACCCTTATGCTCCGGAGGATGGAAATAAACCCCATGAAGATTGAGAGGCCTGCAACCTGAGTATAGTCTTTAAGGGATCCAGTAGTCAGGGATATTCTATGATATCCCTCCAAACTAAATTGCTGTATCTAATATCTCCTACTGCAAAGAAGGAGTCATAACACTTAACAGGCTTCTTGTGGTTCCAGGGTACCATATTCCACACCTAGGTGTACTTTAGCCTATTAACTAGGTGACACAGAATGCTGCCATATTTGAGTGGGATCTGCAGCAGCTCTAGAAGGCAGTGCTCTGCCACTTGGGCCATATGATCTGGCAGACATCATGATAATGGAGATATCACTGATGAAAAGGAGATACAGGGTGGAGTTTATGACAGGCCCAAGAGGGAGAATCTCAGTGCAGAGTTCTGAAGCATCTACAATAGAGAATTATATACACACTTTTTGAAAAGTGGGTCTTAGAGTGCTACTGAGCCATGGTAGAGAACTGGAATGTTTGAGCAGGGGACTCCAAAGTGATTATGTATCCCGAACTGTACAACGTGAACTGGAGCCTACTGAACCTGCCAAATTGGAAAGTCATGAGAGTCCAGCAGCAATTCATCATAAAATGGAAATATACATCCCAGCCTGAGCATCAGCAGGGTGAGAGGGCACAGCAAGCTGCATGAGCAGGGAGCCCAGACCACCACGTCACCCATCACAGTTTCACCAGCATCCTGCCCCCAGCTCATACCTCTGGTTGTATCAGGGGAGAGAGAGGGAGTCCTATATCATCAAATGAAAGAGGGGGAAAATGTCCAAACTTAGTTTACAGATGGATCGGTTCAGCATGTGCAAGTCAAAAATGGTATGGCAGCTGTATTACATTCCCACTCCAGAGTGGTCCCGAGAGACAGTTACAAAGGGAAAGTCTTTTCCATGGGTATTATGTGGCATACCTGGTCATATTCACTTTGTGTGAAAGGAAAAATAGCCTGAGATGGACTATAGAGGACTCCTGTGAGTGGAAAATGGCTTGTCTGGTTTGTTGGAGACCTAGAAGGAAAAAGATTGAGAGCTTGGAGTTCAATCATCAAAGCAAGGAATTCGGGGATAGAGGAATGGGATAAGTACACGTAAATAACCAAGTAGGTAAAATGAGTTGGCCTGTTTATGCTAGCTAGCTTTTATCAGTATCTACTACAATGCTGGCAAAATGCACACGCCTAGTGACCACAGCTGCTGGCTGAAATAGGGATTATGCCTGGGCCCAATAGCACAGACTCCCACTAACCAAGGCCAATCTAGTTAATACTGTCAAACCACGTCCAATGTCCAACTTGCCAACAGCAAAGACCAATGCTAACCCCTTGTTGTGGCAGTGTTCATTAAGGAGACCCACTGGCCACTTGGTAGCAAGCTGACTTCATTGGGATTCTCCCATCTTGGAAATTCCAGCAGCTATAGACAGGAATAGACACTTATTCCTGGTGGGGTTTGCTTTCTTTCCCACACGGAAGCACCACCATGTGGGAATTTATGGAACGCGTGATCTACAGGTAAGAGATTCCATGTAACATAACATCCAACCAGGAAACACATTTTGTCATGATAGAGGAGTGGAAAAGTGGGCCCAGGACCATAGGATTGACTAGTAATATCATATACTATTTTACCCACATCACCCAGAAACTGCCAGCCTGAGTAATAAGCAGCCTGCTGAAGCGGCAGCTGAAGCACCAGTTCAGAGGCAATGCCTTGTAAAGATATAACCCATCCTCCAAGAAGCAGTACACTCATTGAATCAGAGACCTCTCTATGGCTGTGTTCCCATCAGGAAGGATACATGGGTCTGGAACCAAGGGATAGAAGTAGAATTAGCCCCACTTACTATTACTCCCAATGATCTACTCGGGTGTTCTGTAGATTCCTGTCTCCACAGCTCTGGGCTCTGCAGGATGAGATGCCCTCGCTCCCAAAGGGGGCAGGCTGTCACCAGGGGACACAGCGAGGGTCTCATTGAAGTTCAGGCTTACAGCTACCCCCTGAGCACTTTGGGATTCTTCAGCAAGCAAGGAGTCACCATCTTGTCAGAAGTAATTGACCCTGAACAGCATGAGGAGGAAAGCTTCCTGATACCCAGGAGAAACAAGGAGGAATGTATGAGCTCAGGTGACCCAGTGGGAACACCTCCTGGCACTCTTTGCCCGCAGGAATGGAAACAAGCAACAAGCCTGGGCAGAGATGCTTGTTTCATAGAGAGTCAGACTCTTTGGAAAAAACTAAAACCAACATAGGTGGTAGCTGAGGGCGACGAGAATTTAGAATGGAGAGAGGAGGAGGGACATGATGGGTACCAGTTGTAGCCTTGAGTCAACTGCAGAGATGGGCGCTCGATTTTGTCCCACTAACCTCCCTCTATCCAAGTTTCCCGTCAGGAAGCGAGGCCCACCCGAGCCATGAGAAGCTGTTTCCATGTGTCATGGAGAAGTAGATCTGTGTGGCACAAGGGGTGGACCATGGTGGACCTGGAGATGTGATGCTCAACTCCTTTTCAAGAAAGGACTTGCTGACCAGGGGGAGGAAGGTGGTTACCCGACAGATTCCAACTGTTGGCTTCTTCGGGATTTCCCTTAGCATTCAAGTGGCATTCCTGCTCTCCTCTGAGAAGACCCCAGTTAAGGACTGAGCAAGGGAGTGGTACAAGAGGTCAGACTGTCCATGAAGTGGCCCTCAGCCAACACCCGGGGTCTAGCCCTTTGCATGCACTCCTCCAACAGCGATCTGCTCTGGAACTTCCTGCTGGCCCAGCCGACATACTGTCAGGTCTTCAACGTGTCTGATGACCGTCTCCTTCCAGGGGTGACTCTCTTGCAAAAAGCTTCTGCACTCTTCACTCCATCTCAGTCTCTGCTCTCCAGAGAACCCCACCGGCAACCCATGTTTTATTCATTTTTGTAACCAGATTACCTTGTAGAGCTCCTGGAACAGAACAGGTGCTCAATAAATACTTGGCAAACAGGGCTGAACTGTCCACTGCAGCCTGTAATAAACCATGTGCTAAGTCATGGTCAAGTAACATGGCAGATGTGAACAGAATTTCTTGTCTTCTTTCTTGAATTTTGTCTTCTAATTCATCAAACTTGTAGGGACTTGAAAGCAGCAAGAATGATGTGGTTTTTGTTGGCTTCTTGTTCATTAAAATGAGATAATCTACTTCCTCCAAGTCTTTTGCCGCTTTCTGAGGCAGAAAATTTTCCACGCTGGGAGAGGGAGACACATTTGTATTTCTATCACAAAGAATTTTCACTAAAGATTTCTCTCGAATGACTAAAGATGTGTTCATCAGAGCCAGTCAGATTGGAGATGTTACCCGGAAGGACAAGGCAGTTGAAACAGCCCACCAGCCAAAACAAACCACATAAAAGCCCGCCGTGCAATTCTGAACCAGCCGCGTAGCCGCGGCGGAGCCATCAGTCAAGGCACAGAGGCAGGAACTAACTCATGTGGTGGCTAAAAGACTGTTGGAAGAGCTTGGCCAAAGCACATAGATTTTATGAGACGGCCTCTAAGATGAGAAACAAAAAGTGATTTAGATCAGCTGCCGTCACTGTGAATCAAATTTCCTGTGTCACTTTGTAGATAGCTTTGCAGCTATACATACTGCTTCGCGCCAGAGCACTAACATAAATAGCACCATCTAAAATCCATAGAAGGAGAGTAATTCCAGCAGCATCTCTAGACAGATAACAATTGTCTCGCTCCGGGTCAGAGGTATTTGAAAGGAAAGAACTTGGGCCAATTGTTTTGTCTCAGGAATAGGAAGAAACGTCTCCATAAATTTTCTTCGAGCATACCGGTGACGAAGTGAGTCTAAAGCTGACCGCTGTGCTAAAAGCCTGACCCTCTCTACACAGCAGTTTCCTTAGGGTCTGGACATAGTTTATCTTGTAAAGCAGAATCAAAGTTTGAGGAAGCTTAGAGAACTATGGTAAATTCCCACAAAACCCTTTCTATTCCTACTAAAAGTCCCGCAGTCATTTGTGAGTATGAATTTTGTGACTTGTGGCATCATTTGAGTCACATACGATGCAAAGCCCCATGAAGGCTGCTGGTAACTACACCTGCCTCTTAGCCCAGGCAGCCCACCAATCTTCAACTTCCTCTTGGGCATCCCTTATTATAAGTTGTGCTGAAGCCTGTAGTGGTTTTTGGTTTTTTTGTTTTTTTTAAATAAATTTATTTCTTTCTTTTTAGCTGCGTTGGGTCTTCGTTGCTGTGTGCAGGCTTTCTCTAGCTGCAGTAAGCGGGGGCTACTCTTCCTTGAGCGGGCTTCTCATTGTGGTGGCTTCTCTTGTTGCAGAGCATGGGCTCTAGGCATGCGGGCTTCAGTAGTTGTGGCACACAGGCTCAGTAGTTGTGGCACGCAGGCTCAGTAGTTGTGGTGCACGGGCTTAGTTGCTCCATGGCATGTGGGATCTTCCCGGACCAGGGCTCGAACCCGTGTCCCCTGCATTGGCAGGCGGATTCTTAACCACTGCACCACCAGGGAAGCCCACCTGTAGTGGTTTTGTGATTGAAAATAAATGCAGCTGAAATCAGGGCTATAAACTTCTTTTTGCTTGAGGCATGAAGTACACATAAGCCCTTCATTATACCATTTCAAGAGACATGGAATAATTTGGTATACTTCTACTGCTCAATTTATATTCAAGTTAAACGACAGCAATTTTCCTTGTGTGGAATTTCCTCACCCTTTGTTTTGTCAAAGCATCAGATTCATTTAATAAAAGAGACCCTTAAGCATACAGAGCACAACTGACTTCATGTAAAGAGAATTTTTTTCACATATTCATGTGGATGTTTGTAATTTGTTTATACTAAATACAAACGCCCCAGTTTGTTGGCACATTAAACAACTGTTACCATGTATCTGACATAATTCTGGGGACAGAGAGTGAATTTTAAAAGTAAATTTGATTTCATGTGCTAAATACGTCTCTTTTAAAAGGAAAATGAATTGCCTTCAATGGAAGCTTCTAATACAAGCCCTTTAAATGCAAATTGCTGGAGGAACCTTGCAAACCCCTTACCAACAATCTACTGTACTTCCAATTTCTCCTTAACTGCTAGCCGCTAAAGCAGTTGCTTTGTTAAGGGCACATTGCCAATGGTTAAAATATATGTGCGTAATAGACTATGGTTTTAACTGGCACTAGGTTTCCAAAAGTTTAAGTATGACATAGCAGCAAAAAATTCTTTAAAAGGAGGGGTGATGATAAATAGTATTTACTGAAAATTTCATATGCCAATCAATTTCAAGGTACATTATATAGTTTCTGGTAGCCACACAAAGGAGGGTAGTAAATCCAGTCACTAATCAGACTTATCAAAATACATATTATATTGTACTGCTTGGAAGCCAGCATCAATGTTTTTAACATTTCATTGGTGCTAACAAGAAGTCTACTTTTTCCTGATATCAATTAAAGAAAATCTCCATGAGCAGAGGCACAAATTCTTTCTTTTAAATAATTTAGTGAGCCTAATTGCATATGCTATGCCAACAGCAAAAAGGGCACAAAATAGTGCTTTGGCCCCTTTTGTTCCAAGTGAATGGCACACTAGTTTGAACGGACGATTACTGAGTGACAGTGGTGTGAGCAGATGATTACTGAGTATATACTGGGTTGGGAGGCATAATATGACTAAAGAAGGAATTGTAAGTTTGAAGATTGGAGGTATTATTAGGTGCCATGAAGAAAACACCTAGGAAGTTACAAGGTATAACCTGAAACTATCTATACTTGAAAGATGATGTCTCAATTACTGACTTATGCATAACAAATTATTCCAAACATTAGTGTCTTAAAACAACAATTTATTATTATTATGTCTCACTCTTCTGTGGGTCAAGAATTTGTAGAGAACACAGTGGGGACAGCTTGTCTCTGCTCCTCAGTGTCCGGGGAGTCAGCTGAGATGACTCAAAAGTCTGGGGGCCCAAAGAGATGGGAAGGGGACAGCCTAGGTATCTCTCTCTCTTTCCCCCAATTTCTTTCTCTCGTTCTCGCTCTCTCTCAGCCTCTCCCCATAGCCTCTCCATGTGGCTGCCTTGGGTCTCCTCATAGTGTGTTAGCCTCAGGGCTATCAAACTACTTCCATGAAAACTGAGAGTCCAAGAAAACCAGATCAGAGCTTCTAGTCTCCTAATGTCTAGACCCAAGACTGGTTCAGCATCTCTGCTCAGCCCAGGGTCAGGAGAGGGAAACTAGATCATACCTTTCAAAGAGCAGAGTATCAAGGAATTTGGGGCCATTTTTAGTCAACCACAGATGAATAATAGGGACATTTGAAATTTGGGGGCATTTAAAAAATCATGATTTATTTAAAAAAATATTCCAGATGGGAAAAAATTTTTACCTGAGTTGGCCAGTTGCACCCATTCTGAACTCATATGAATAGGCACAATTCAAAAATATCTTATTGGATCCCATTACTTCTATCCTATATCTTTGCCACTGCCGTTTTGGCATTCTATGTCCTTGATATTTAATAGCAACAACATTTACAACATGATATTTTAATCCACAGCAGTAGCATTATTTTCTCTTTTGATGTAAAATAACCAACCAAGAAAGGCAATCTTTTAGGAATACCTACTGTGGCTTTAAACAACCTTTGTGAAGAAAGGATGGTTTTGTATTCATATCAGCCTTTAATAAAGTGAATTTTTTAGAAACACAACATAGTACTTTAACAACAGAATAACACAACTAAGTTTGAAGGAATGCTGAACCACCTGATTAAATATAAAATAAATGTGTATCTACCGATATTCCTAGAAATACATCTTAAAGACCACATACTATATACCTAAATACAGTGAAATCAAGTAACAATGCAGAACCAGGCTGATTTATCAGCACCGAGACTCTTGACAGTGTGAAATCAGGATGGTTGGTTAAGTTTCATGAATGCATCAGCCCACCCAACCTCTCCTACCTAAGATCACTTGATGGCATAAGTGATCTACCTGTTCTGCCTGCTTTTCAATTTGGTTCATCAAATGTGTACTGAGAAGCAGGTTCTGTGCTAGGAACTGAATAATTAGATGACGTGACCACTGCCTTGGTGGGAACTACCATCTGGTGATGATTTTCTCTCTCTCATCTACCTTGCTCTCCTTGAAGCAGCCTCATGGCATCATTTTACCATTTCTCATTCAACATATATTTGTTGTGTGCTTAATCTGCACCAGTTATGTGAACCACTTGCAAACCGAAAGAAAGATGCCGTGGTTTCATGTGTCTTGTATTAGTTTCCCAGGGCTCCCATAACAACGTACCACAAACTTGATGACTTCAACAACAGAAATGTATTGTCTCCCAGCTGTGGAGGCTGGAAGTTTGAGATCAAATTGTTGGCAAGGTCAGTCCCTTCTGAGGGAGCTTCTGCTCCATGCCTGTCTCCTAGCTTCTGCTGGTTTGCTGACAATCTTTGGCTTTCAGTGGCGTGTAGATCTCGGCCTTCATCTTGACATGGCATTTTCCCTGGATGTATGTCTGTGTCCAAATTTCCCTTTTTTATAAAGATAGTAGTCATACAGAATTAGGGACGCACCTTACTCCTGTTTGACCAGGTCTTAACTAATTACCTCTGCAACAACCCTGTTTCCAAATAAGATCACACTCTAAGGTACTGCATGTTAGGACTTCAACATGTGAATTTTGAGGAAACACAATTCAATCTACAACAGGTCCTTAGTGGTCATATTTCCAAAGCGACTATTCCCTTTGCCCAACAAATAGAGCAACTTTACTTCTTTTTTAAATTTAATTTTATTATTTTTTAAAACCATTTTTTATTGATATAGTTAATTTACAATGTTGTGTTAGTTTCCGGTATACAGCAAAGTGATTCCACTATACATATATATATATATATACACACACACACGTATATATATTCTTTTTCAGATTCTTTTCCATGATAGGTTACTACAAGACATTGAATATAGTTCCCTGTGCTACACAGTAGGTCCTTGTTGTTTATCTATTTTATATATAGTAGTGTGTATATGTTAATCCCAAACCCCTAATTTATACCCCCATCCCCTTTAGTAACCATAAATTTCTTTACTATGTCTGTGAGTCTATTTCTGTTTTGTAAATAACTTCATTTATATCATCTTTTTTAGATTCCACATATAAGTGATATCATAAGGTATTTCTTTCTCTGTCTAACTTACTTCACTTAGTATGATAATCTCTAGGTCCATCCGTGTTGCTGCATATGACATTATTTCATTCTTCTTTATGACTGAGTAATATTCCATAGTGTATATATACCACATCTTCTTTATCCATTCATCTGCTGATGGACACTTGAGCAACTTTACTTCTATCTAAGGAATAACAATAAGAACAGACAGAGTGATTGTGAAAGTGAGCCAGCTCTCAAGTACTATAAACTTTGGTCTGAACATGTTCTAGACAGAGATAATTTAGAAGAAATATTGTATGCAGAAGAAGGTGGGAACATTTCCTTGAGTGTCTGAAATTTATCCATTTAACAAATGTTTAATGGGCTTTGTTCTGGGCACTGAACAAAAGTGAACAAAATGGACACAAATCTCTGAATTCATGGAGATTACATTCTACTGGAGGGAGACAGGAAAAACACCGAAATAAATAAGTCATATAGTGCTTTAGTAGGTGTCAAGCGTTATGAAGGAAAACAAGACAGGGTAAGAGAAATGGGGAATGCAGGGGTTGGGGTGAAGGCTGAAATTTTAAACAGGGTGGTCCGGGAGGCTTCACTTAGAAGGTGACAGTTAAACAAGGAGCTGAAGGCCTTGAGGGGGAAAGACGTGTGGGTATCTGGTGAAGGACGGTGGCAAATAAAGGAAACAGCTAGTGGACTAGGTGTGTGGTTGATGCATTTAAGGAAAATGAAGGCCAGTGTGGCTGCAGAATGAGAGACAATGAAAGTAGTTGGTGGATAAGGTCAAAGAGACATAGCAGGCAGATCATAAAGGGACTTGTAGGGCATGTAAGGACTTCAGCTTTTCTCTAAGTAAAGGAAGAAGCCATGGAAGGTTCTAAGCAGAAGAGTGAAACGATCTGACTTGGATTTTATTAGGATCACTCTGGTTCTAAAGGTGAATGGGGCAAAGAGAAATGCAGAGAGAAGCCCTAGGAAGTAATTGCAAATAGTCCAGGTGAGAGACTTCGGTGACTGGGAGAGGGTGGTAGAAGTGGAGATGGTGAGAAGTATTTGGATTCTGGATATATTTTGAAAAGAAGGCCAGTAGGATTTGGGATGGATTGATATAGGGTGTAAAAGGATGGAAGGAAGCTATTAAATGCAAGGAAGGAAATAAGAAATGATAACCCCCAATTTTTGTCTTGTGTCAAATAGTAAATTCTCTTCACCTTTCATTGTTACCAATTAATTATTTTTATCTAAGCAAGATGAAAAATAGTGAATAGTTAAATCCAGAAGTGAAAAAGCCAGGTAATAAGTTGCTTTATATTTGAAATATAAAACATTCTCTAGAAAGATGCAATCAGTGAAATCCAAAATGTGAGCAATTCCACAGGATGAAAAATCCAAGTTCTTCAATAAATAAGTTGTAAGGAAAAACAAACAAACAGGAAAGGTGAACCTATAGATTAAAAGACACTTAAGAGACGTATCAGTCATATGCAATGTGTAGACCCTGTTTGGATCCAACTGTAAAACAGAAGAAAAGTATGAGACAATCAGAGAAATGTAAACATTGATTTGTTTGATGATTGGTCATTTGATAATGTTAAGGAATTATTGTGAATTTGGGGGGATACTATATTGGTATTATAGTTAGCTTTTAAAAAATGAGTTCTTATTTTTGATGGATACATGATGAAATATTTATAGATAAAATACGATGTCTAGGATTTGCTTCATCATAATCCAGTGGAGGAATGAAAGGTGACCATAAATGGAGGATTATTATTCATTTTACTGTTCTCTTGACTTTAATGTGTGTAGAAGTTTTGCATAATAAAGAGTAAATACATTCACAAATAAATACACAAATATATCAATACAATCTAACGACAATACGTTAATATTGATAACATTAGTTGCCTTAAGATAGCGGGTAGCTGGGAGCAGGAATAAGGAGGATTCTGCCCTGCCTCCTCTTTTGTATCTTTCAAATGTCAAACCACTGAAATGTGTTGTCGATTAATAAATACAATAAAAATTGTTAAACCGCCTTGGCAGATGCATGGAAGAAGCCCCTGCTGCAGAAGACAAGCTGCTGATTATTTTCTCCTTGAGTCTCCCTGTTCCGATCTCCGGCTGGCCTCAGGTTGGCTCACGACTGCTCATTCTGAGGCAATGCTTAATTCAGCAAAATATAAGCCAACATCAGAATGACTCAGAGAATAGTACCCCTGAGCATTAGAGCATATATCATTCTGAAGCAAATTTTTCCATGCGAGTTGCACTGGATCTATAAACTACTATTAACGTCTGGTTTAGGATGGTGGCCTATTTTCCTAAACTAACTGACAGGTTTATATCCTAGTGCTCTGAGTGAACAAGTTAGATTTCATTATATGACCACCACGTATATTATGGGAGTAATTTTATTAATGAAATGAGCACATCTTGTCTGAATGATAAACATATTTTATTTTATATAAAATTTCATGCCATTTCAGCCCAGCTCCACTAACTTGGCAGTGCACTTTTTACACATTAATCAGAAAGTCATCTGAACTTCTAACACTCAGAGACCAATTTCAAGGACATACATCCATCCAAAAGGGCTTCTGTGAAGCTCTCCAAACTTCAAGATTTTAACAAATACCTTTTTTGGAAAGGAGTGAGTAAATTACTCTCCTCACCTTTTTGTGGGATCTAAAATCAGCCGAATGTTTACATTTTGCATCTATTGGTCTAGAAACCTAATCACAGACAAAGCTGAGGAGACTGATTCACAGGAAAACTATTGTTGGTTTCTGGGTTGCGATTTTTTTACCCAAATATTGGTCATCATCAAGGATGCTGCCCCGACAGTTTTAGGGCTAAAAACCCGTCATTTTTCTGCTTCAAGGAAATAAGACATAAAAAGTAAAGTGAGTAGATGCCTTACTTAGCTATTAGGGTCAGTTCGTTCGTTTATTTATTTATTTATTTATTTGTTTGTTTGTTTGTTTGTTTGTTTATTTATTTATTTATTTATTTATTTATTTATTTATTTATGGCTGTGTTGGGTCTTCGTTTCTGTGCGAGGGCTTCCTCTAGTTGCGGCGAGCGGGGGCCACTCTTCATCGCGGTGCGCGGGCCTCTCGCTATCGCGGCCTCTCTTGTTGCGGAGCACAGGCTCCAGACGCGCAGGCTCAGCAGTTGTGGCTCACGGGCCCAGCTGCTCCGCGGCACGTGGGATCTTCCCAGACCAGGGCTCGAACCCGTGTCCCCTGCATTGGCAGGCAGACTCTCAACCACTGCGCCACCAGGGAAGCCCTGACACTTCTTCTTTGTGTACAAAGTGAGGGGGCTTGATTGGACAGCCTTGAAGTGTACTTCTAGCTTTTAGATTCTATAATATTTAATTTTTTAGAGAGAAACACAGGAAATTCTATTAATTTAGGATCTCTTAGTTTTACCCCATCTTAAATTTATTTATGAACCTCTAATTTAGTAAAGGAGAAAGAGTTTGCAACACTATTGCCCTGTCAATGTCCATTTTCCCTTCTTCCTTACTAAGAGAAGTCTGAGTTAATGTATGCCAATGTTGCGTTCAGCTAAAACACTGGGTTTTCAGATGCCATTGCTGATGGGGAGATGATGAGATGGAAGCAGAAGTTGCTGGGTGAGACTTCCAGTAAAGCTCTTACAAAGTGGATAACTTCCCCTGCAGTTGTTTTTCATTCGTTGGTTTTTCTCTTCTTCCTGCCTGGAACTTGGATGCGATACTAGAGGTGGAGCAGCCATCATGTGAAAACAAGGCAACAAGCACAGCTGAGCAGAAAAGTACAAGAAGTCTGAGCCCTGTATTGCTTTCCTAGGACTCCCATAGCAAAGAGCCTCAAACTAAGTGACTTAAAATAATAGAAACTTATTCTCTCACTGTTCTGGAGGCTATAAGTCTGAAGTCAAGGTATCACCAGGGCCATGCTCCCTTGAAAGCCCCTATGGGAGGATCCTTCCTTGTCTCTCCTAGCTTCCGGTAGCCCCAGGTGTTCCTTAACTTATGACAGCATCACTCCAATCTCTGCCTCCATATTCATGTGGCTGTCTTCCTATGTGTCTCTACCTAAATTTCTCTCTTCTTGTAAGAACACCAGTCACAATGGATTAGGGCCCATCTGAATGACCTCATCTTAACTTGGCTACATCTGCAAAGAACATTTTTCCAAATAAGGTCACTGTTGCAGGTTAGGACTTCAGCATATTTGGGGGGACATAATTCAATCCATACCAGTCCCAGTGGCCTTCTGGAGCTGCTTTACCAACTCTGGATTTTCTACCACTGAACTTATGACATGAGGAAAATAAAGCCCTGGTTTGTTGAAGCCTCTATCTATTCAGATCTTTTTGTATTCACAACAGAACTCAATGCCTAACTGACACAGTCACTTCTAAGTGAAGGCTCTGGCGATCAAAAAATTATCTGTCATGTGGAGCCTACCTTTTCAGAGGACAGTTTATAATTTTTTTTTAAAATAAATTTATTTATTTATTTATTTATTTTTGGCTGTGTTGGGTCTTTGTTTCTGTGCGAGGGCTTTCTCTAGTTGCGGCTAGCGGGGGCCACTCTTCATCGCGGTGCGCGGGCCTCTCACTGTCGCGGCCCCTCTTGTTGCGGAGCACAGGCTCCAGACGCGCAGGCTCAGTAGTTGTGGCTCTTGGGCCTAGTTGCTCCGCGGCATGTGGGATCTTTCCAGACCAGGGCTCGAACCCGTGTCCCCTGCATTGGCGGGCAGATTCTCAACCACTGCGCTACCAGGGAAGCCCTATAATTTATTTATTTATTTTAAATAGTAATCTTTTTATTTATTTATTTATTTATTTTTATATTTACTTTTGGCTGTGTTGGGTCTTCGTTTCTGTGCGAGGGCTTTCTCTAGTTGTGGCAAGTGGGGGCCACTCTTCATCGCGGTGCGCGGGCCTCTCACTATCGCGGCCTCTCCTGTGGCGGAGCACAGGCTCCAGATGCGCAGGCTCAGTAGTTGTGGCTCACGGGCCCAGCTGCTCCGCGGCATGTGGGATCCTCCCAGACCAGGGCTCGAACCCGTGTCCCCTCCATTGGCAGGCAGATTCTCAACCACTGCGCCACCAGGGAAGCCCCCCTATAATTTTTTTAAAAACAGAGACCATTAGTGTCTTATTTGGTAGTGGGACAATGGGTGGGAACCTGTGCCCAGCTAAGATTTTTCTAGTCGTAATTTAAAGATCAAAGCTGTTTTCAAAATAGAGTTTGCCAGATACTGAAAATGTCAATGACCATGTATTCAGCAGCCAAATTTAAGCCCTAACCTTGCCCTAGACTCACACCCGTCTCAGATATGTCTTCATTAGTCACCACTACATACCTCAATGAAGGAGCCTATAAAGGCAGCCACTATGCTTAAATTACCAAAAGCACAGTTTACTCGTCCAGCACAATCAGGTTCAATTTTATGAGACTATCTTTCTACCAGGTTGGTGCTCGGAAATATAGATGCCAGAAAACACTTCAAGCAGCCAACACTGACATTTGTCTTAATTTTGAGAGTGTTTCCAGGAGTCCTCAGACCATTTTTGTGGCATCCATACCAGGAACATAACCATGATTCATTCAACTTACTTATGGGCTGCAGCAGCGAGGACGAGCAATTACTTCCATCATCTCTGTTAGTCAGAGAGCCCTGAATTGTTCACTTTACTACTCAGCGGTCTCAATAAAGGGTGACGTCACTGTAAACAGATACTCCTTATCACTTCTTCTGAAGAAAGATGAGGGCAGAGTTGATGTCAAGACTTTTCATCCTTCTGTCCTTTCTCCAAGAAATATTTATCAAGTGCCTATCTGGTGCCAGACTAATGCCAGGTATTGAAGATTAAACAAATGAGACACAATCCCTACTCTCACAGTACACATGTACAGTAGGTGTACATGTTTGATAACTATTACAAATGAGGGGGCCTGGGACTTGGACTTGTGTGGGTTAAATGAGACAGTATTTGTAAATCATCAAGCACAGTTCTCATTGATTCGAGGTACAACAGCAAGAGATTATCAACCAAAATCCATTCTCTACCTTGTTCAGGGTACAAGGCTACCCTCCTAGATTGCATATTTCCCAGCCTTCTTTGCTGGTATGGCCACATGACAATATTCACCACAGGAATGTGAGCAGAAATAATGAGTGCTGCTTCTAAGCCTGGACCCTAAGATATTGCAGAAATTCCTCCACACTGTCCCTTTTCTTTGAGCTGAAAAGAGGCATGACTGCAACCCAGCAGATAAGGACAATGCTCTAGGGAATGGCATGGGAATAAGGCGAAGGATCCTGGGTCCCTGGGTGGCCACGTGGAGCAGAGGTGCCTGCCTTCCTGCCCTGGAATGATGTCAAGAAAAATAAACCACTGTATTGCCAGGTGTCTCTTTAACAGCAGGTTTGTCTTTGTCCCAGATAATACAGCTTCTTTCTTTTTCTTGCTTTTTTCCATCACAACTATTTCATTTCTGCAATATTATCTTCCACGAGTATCAATATTTTAAATAGCTGCAGTCACAGTGAACATGGTATTTTGCACTCTGTTATTTTCATTTCCCATATCACCACCATGTTCCAGAATCAAAATTATCTTCATTTATTTTAAAAAAGAAAATAAAATCACTCACAGAAGATTAGTACAAGGCACAAAAGTTTGTGGGTTTTTTTGAGATTCTCTTTATGTAATGACTGCTGTGTCCACAACCTTAGAGAAGGTTGAAGGTAGTGACATCGTCAAGATGGTGACATGGGTCATTCTCAACTTTATTTCCCTCACAAGAAGACCAAACTAGCAACTATCCATAGACAAGACACCATTGTGAAAATTCCAGAGCCCCGGGGTACGGCTGAAGCACCCCTGGACCACAGAGACAGGGAAGGACCACATTAGGAAGTAAAAGGTGTGGCTACACTGATTGCATCGCCCCTCCCCCCAGGTCAGCACAGTGATGCATGGAGAGGGGCCCATGGGGCCTATCGTTTCTCCAGTGGGTAAATAGAGCCCACAGTGAATATCCAGCATCCCCAGCAATTGCAGGGTGCTTCCCAGGAAGCCTACTCAGGTCTCAGCTCTCAGAGATCACTGAGGGAATCTGCAGGGTTTGGACACTTGAGGATCAAATAGAGATATAGAAGGGAGTGGAACTTACAGCAACTGGTGCTCAGATCTTGGCTAGCCATGTTCCTGCTTGCAGTGGCCCCTGAACAGAGACTCCAGCCAGCAGCTTTATAAATCTGCAGGGCTGACCTGGTAGCCATGTCTGGCCCGGGAGCTCAGTTGATTTGGCTTCCCAGTCAATGTGCTGTACTGGCCTTGGACCCCATTCTACCACCCAGCCTAGGCAGGGAAGCAAATTGGCAGTCCTGTTAAACTGCTGAGCATAGCCTCCAGTCCCTGGCAGTCCAGGAAGCCTGGGCAGTCACAGAGCCCAACCTACAGGCCCGCTAGGGCAGGGAGCCAAGCCAGCAGACTGACCCAACTGTTGAGCATAGCCTCTAGCCCTGCATAACCAGGGGGCCTAAACAGTGACCCCGGGCACACAGAGTCCTGCCTACAGCCCTACTGTAGGAATTTAAATATTTCACTATAAAAAAATCCACTAAACAAAAAGGAAGACAGTAATGCAGTAAATGAGACAAAAATGCTATAAGGTATATACAGAAAACAAATAACAAAATGACAGAAGTAATCTACCAAGTGTGAGTCATGAAGCAAAAGAAAATTCGAGCAGACCAATGACAAGTAAGGAGGTTGAATCGGTAATCAAAAACCTCCCAACAAAGAAAAGCACAGGACCAAAGGGCTTCACAGATGAATTCCACCAAACATTTAAAGAAGATTTAAATTCAATCCTTCTTAAACTGTTCCAAAAAATTAAAGAGGAGGGTTCACTCCCAAACTTATTGTACAAGTCCAGCATTACCCTGATGCCAAAGCCAGATAAGGACACTATAAGAAAGGAAAACTACAGGCCAATAACTCTGATGGCTATAGATGCAAAAATTCTCAACAAAATACTGGCAAACAGAATTCAACAGTACATCAAAAGGATCATACACCATGATCCTTAAGTTCCTTCCTTAGTACCATTCCTTCAAATAAAGTAATTTGGTAACCCCTCCCCCCCAAAAAAAACACATCTATGGTCAACTAATATTTGACAAGGGAGCCAAAAATACTCAATATGTAAAAGATAGTCTCTTCAATAAATCATGCTGGGAAAATTGGATATTACACACAAAAGAATAAAACTGGACCTCATCTTACATCATTCACAAAAATTAACTCAAAATGGATTAAAGACTTAAACGTAATATCTGAAATCATAAAACTTCTAGAAGAAAAGCTCCTTGGCATTGGTTTTGGCAATGATTTTTTTGGATATGACACCAAAAGTACTGGCAACAAAAGCAAAAATAAATAGGTGGAACTATATCGAACTGAAAAGCTTCTGCACAGAAAAGAAATAATCAACAAAATGAAAAGGCAATCTACTGAATGGGAGAAAACATTTGCAAATCATATATCTGGTAAGGGATTAATATCCAAAATACATAAAGAACTCACATTTCAATAGATTAAAAAATGGGCAGATGATCTGACCAGCTATTTTTCCAAAGAAGACATACAGATGAACAGCAGGTGCATGAAAAGATGCTCAACATTACTAATCATCAGAGAAATGCAAAGCAAAACCACAATGAGATATCACCTCACACCTGTTAGAATGGCTATTATCCAAATGACAAGAGATAACAAGTGTTGGCGAGGGTGTGGAGAAAAGGGAAGCCTTGTGCACTGCTGGGGGGAATGTAAATTGGTACAGCCACTATGGAGAACAGTATGGAGGTTCCTCAAAATATTAAAAATAGAGCTACCATATGATCCAGCAATCCCACTTCTGGGTATTTATCCAAAGAAAATGAAAATGCTAACTCAAAAAGATATATGCACCCCCATGTTCATTTCAACATTATTTACAATAGCCAAAATATGGAAACAACTTAAGTGTACATCAATGGACGAATAGACAAAGAAAATGTGGCATATATATTTCATTGTGTATGTATACATACACACAATGGAATATTATTCAGCCATAAAAAGAATGAAATCGTGCCATTTGCTACAACATGGATGGACCTCAAGGGTCTTATGCTAAGTAAAATAAGTGAGACAAAGACAAATACCGTACTATCGCACTTCCATGTGGAATCTAAAGAAAAACTAAAAACAAAACAACAAACCACGCTCACAAATAGAGAGAACAGATTGGTGGTTGCCAGAGGTGGGGGGTAGGGTGTGGGTGAAATGGGTGAAGGTGGTCAAAAGGTACAAACTTCCAGTTATAAGATAAGTCATGGGGATGTGATGTTTAACATGGTGACTATAGTTAATCATACTGTCTTGCATATTTGAACATAACAAAGAGAGTAAATCTTAAAAGTTCTCATCACAAGAAAAAGAAATTTGTAACTATGTAGGTAACAGATGCCAACTAGACTTGTGATCATTTTTCAATAAATACAAATATCAAATCCTTATGCTCTACACCTGAAATTAATACACTGTTATATGTCAATTATACCTCAATTAAAAAGGAATAAATAATAAATAAATAAATGTCCATTTATAAGATAAATAAGTTCTGGGGAGGTAATGTATTGTATTTTATGTACAGTTGATAATACTGTATTGTACAATTGAAAGTTGCTAAGAGAGTAGATCATAAAAATTCTGAACACATACACAAATTGTAACTACTTGAAGGGATGGATGTGTTAATTAACCTTATTGTGGTACATTTTGCAATATGTACACATATCAAATCATCACACATGTATACCTTAAATTTACATGATGTTATATGTCAACTATATCTTAATAAACTGGAAAAAAAATCATAAAGAAAAGGCTGGAGTTACAGTTTGCCAAGGAGAAAAATTTTAAAGTATCAATTTCTCAACAACTGACCCTTCTGGTTGGACCGCTAGAAAACCTGACTCCCCTTTCACCCAACAATTACTCTTTTCCTAAAACAGCCTAACTTCCTAAGGGGAAGTTGAGATCATCCTAAAAGCAAGAATTTTCCTGAAGAGCAAATACCTCACTGTTATTTTTCCCTTCACAGAAGAACAATGTGTACCTTTGATTTTCTGACACCTGACAAATTTGTGATTTTGCTTCCTTGAGAAGCTTACCAAGCGATTCATTCAATTTAATATTATTTCAAAATTGGAAAAGTTGTTAAAATATTGTAGATAATATGGAAACTTAAGGGTGCAGACAGGATTAGACCTGAACTTAGATGGCTCTTGCAAAAAAAAGGAAATCAACTCAGCAAACCATTTTCAAATCAAGTTAGAAGCATTTTTTAAGTACCTACAGTATGCAGAGCACTGTCTCAGGTACTGTCCCTCCCCCATGAGCAGGTCGTAGTTACTGCCTTTGCAATCTCATGGGAACAACAGACATAATTAAGTAATAAAAAAATCATGGTATAATAAAATGGACTCTATAAAACTTGTATAAGCAAAGTGCATCTGGGCCATCTTGGGAGGAGGAATTAATTTAATAACTGTTGAGGAAGAGAGCAGAGGGGAAAAAGAGGAGGGAAGAATCTAATAGCAGAGAATAAAATCAGTGTTTACCTTCCCCCCACCATTCCCATTTCTCAACCCCTGAGAATCACCTTCCTCTGGGCTATTTCAGAAAAAGGATGTTGGCCTCACATTTGCTCCTGAGTCACCCTCTGCAGCTGCTTCTGAGTCACTTGCTCCTCACCATTGCCCTCAGTTCTGCTCTGATTCTCCATCCTGGTCCCCACCTGGATGATCTGGGATTCCTTTTCTCATGATATGATGATGGTCTGTCTGGAAGGATGTAAGATCACACTTCCTTTTGTGGCTCTTCTTTTTAATTTCCCACAACACAAGTACAGAACTTGTGTGTATATCATAGGCTTAATTAAATGGTTGGTGAAGACTAGGGATATTTATAAAGCAGAAGGAGAAAAAAATGGGATGACAAATATGACGATTCTCACAGCCCAAGGGGAAGAATTGTAAGTCCTTTACAGGTGTCCTCTTGTGAAAATATCCTAGTGCCTAACTTTGCTCCATTGCTTGAAGTTCAGCCTGCTCTTGCCCCTTCTAAGAGTGGCTTAGTTATTCAGTCCTCCAAATGCAAATCCTTACAGCTACTGTATAACCCCATCCTTTGTCCTTGACCCCCACTTGGATAACTAAAGGACACAATAGCCATACCAATGCATTGTTTTGACTGGGAGACTCTGAGGACAGCCAAGGTGAGCTTTGCACTGCAAGTCCAATCTCTCCTTTGAAGTCTCCATGCCAGTCCAATGTGAACCTACGCATCCTCAACATTCTTGCAGTTTTCCCAGTAGGTCTGGGAAAACTGTGGGTCTAAACATGTCCCACATACCTTTTCTAGTAGAAATAATACTTTTCAAAAATAGTACACTCTAAATTTATGTTAAAGAAGATAACCTTTTTCTAAATGTGCCTATATGTATTCCCCTGCTCACAATGGAAATAGCACTTTACAAAGTTGTTCCAAGAAGTTTTGGTTTCTTTTTCCTACTTCCAGGCAACTTCCATAGGCCTACATGTGCTTCAGAAATAAAGCCTACCATAGTACCTTGCCAAGCAACAGAACCATCGACCCTGATGGCCAACATGAGTTACATAAAAATGAAGAAGAATCTTTCAAAGTTCTTTCTTTAGGCCCGCTTGACTTCGTGGGTAGTCCTTTTCCTCTCAATGACCTCCATTAGGGTAGGGGAGACAGTAGAAAGACGGCAAATGACACAAACTGGTACAGCTGCCTGATACACAATGACCCCATACTCTTCATTAGGGTAACAGAATCAACCCCCTTAATCTCAGCAATGGACATGCAACCAGCCTGAACCCATCATGGTTCTTATTCTCAGCCATAAGAATTCATCCCAGGATTGGAAACATGATTTAAGCCCAGCCAATCAGACTCCTGCCCCAGGATTTTCTAACCTAGTGTTGGATGAGAGAAGCCCCTTTCCTCTAGGAATGATGAAAGCCCAGGACTGACTAAAACTCTGTCTCCCACCACAAAGAAAGAACCTACTTTCTATAGTAAAACAGAATGAAATCAATATGCATAGAGAAGCAGGAATGAGATTCAGAAAAGTATTTTATTTATTGTTTGAGTGCTCGGTTCCAGTCACTGAGGTCTTCAGAATTGCTGCAGATCCTAAGAATCATTCCTCAACTCTGAGTTATTTCAGTATTCTTTTAATTTAATTCACATTTTACTTAAATTGGATTGAGTTGAGTGTCTCTTCTTGCAAACAAAACGTTCCTGAGATTATACCCTGTCCAAACCAAATCAACTTCCCTAAGGGTAGGAGTTAAGATAGGAAAAGTTACTCTTCCAGTAAACATAAGCAAATCCTACATATGCAATCAGAAAGTCCTTCTCTGGCTCATGGCATTTGTCTACATAGAGCCAAATGTGACCCCTTGGAAAAGGATTTCTGACCATGTTAGCATGATATCACAGATCCTGTATACCCGAATCAACCAGTTGTTAAATAGAGCTCTGTGGGAGGCCCTGGCCAGTCCTGCTGGGCCCAGCCCCTCCTAAGTATTGAACCAATTTCATTTGTGCTTGTCTTCACACATAACTGCAAAATATCTATGCACATGGTGTCTAGTAATTATTGGGTAACCTATCGTCAATGAAGCAAGATGATGATGTAGCATATTGAGAGCTGTACTTGGAATCTGTTTTATCCAAGTGATAAACCTTGCTAATGGCTTTTCTCGTCTTTCAACTTTATAATAAGTAGGATAGAGTTTTAGAGTAGCATACTTGATGAGAAGTTTTGTAGGCCTCTAATTGGGGCTTCCTATTACCTGAGAGGACAACCATGGTCATGCAGAATGCCACTGCCACTAACCCAGACCCATCTCCTGTGAAGAACTGGGGAGACTCAAGGTACTGCATTCAACAAATATCCCCCAGACTGACACTTCCTGATGCTTTGCTGCAAGTGTTTTCTTTGGGAATATTACAATAGCATATAACTTCTGCAAGATTTATGTGTCAATTCACAAACTCTCTGTCCCTATGAAGAACTACTTTAGGGCCATAGAAATCAAGAAATACTGGGAAATGTAGAATCTGGTGAAGTTTTTACCAATCGCTAAACCAGAGAGAGCTGAGTAACTTCTAGACATTCAGCCCGAGGCCCAAGTTGTTATTAAAAAATGAGAAACTTCAGTGTCTAAATTTTATATCTTAAACATATCATAGGCTTCAAAAGCAATATGAGTTATTAACATGTAACCCAAATGTCAGATGAGTCCCTTTGCCTCTTAAAATGGTTCAAACTCCCATTTCATGTTTCTCCAAAGTCCAGTGTCCCCCACCCCAGATTTCTGAAAATTCCCAGGGGACTTTCATTCTCATTGTTGTTTCTGGCTCTGAATGCTGTTTCCGCTGATTAGTGTAATTGACAGATTATCTTGCCATGTGGCACACACTGTCCCTATTCTGCACGGCATTGACCCAAACACGGAGCTCAGCCCATCTATTCCCACAGGATACATGATCACATGCACTGCATTCACACAAAGCATTTATGTATATAGCAGAATTCACTAAAAATTTGGGATGGTGAAGGTAGGATTTACATCACAGAAATAAAAAGATCATAAAATGGAACGCTGCATCAACTACATCTGAAAAGATTTTAAGATATATCACCGTATTGCTCCACCCGTTGCTCTCCCATACTCCCTATCTGTTCAGTTTTCCCCACCTTCAGGTGTTTATTGTAGAGCAGCATAGCTATGACTGTTCTTTCTTTGTCTCCAGCTACCCAGGCCTTCAGGATGCACCTGCCACCCAAGTAGCTTACGGAGTATTTCCCTAAAACAGATTCTCGTCCCAGCTGTCAAGATTTTTTTCCCCATAGTATACATAGAATGAATTAAATTGTGAAACTGGACAATTCTAAAAGCACTCTAGCTTTTTCGTGCACTAAATTTCATGGGTTTTTACACTGGAACAATAAAAGCTCTCGACTTACTTCCCATCTCTCATGTCTGAAGAGCATGGTGTTACCCTGTTTCTTTGCTGCAGGTAAGTCCTACTAAGCAATGATACTATACTCTTGGAGATTGAGCTGTAAAAACATTTAGATTTTTAATAATGCATAATAAATTAATTTAATCCCAAATTAAATTTCAAAAGACACATTCACAAGAATGGAAAGGAAGTTAGATTCCTTCCTGCAGCAGAACATGAGGGACTGAAGAATTTAAATGACATCAGGAAACAGCTGGTCTCCGGATAGACATGTTTATCCCCTAAATTGATTAATAACCACATCATTTGGAACTTCGAAATGGCTGTTTTCCCAATTCCACAAGATCATTCCAGTCAAAGAATGTGTTTCTTTTCTATAAGCAGTGGTATAGGGAGCAGGCATCGCCCCTCCCCTGGAGAGAGTGGGTAATGAATATGTGGAATGATCCATGGATTTGAATTCTTCCTTTGAGTCCAGAAATATGATCCTGGGCATAGACGGCTGGAGTTTTAATACTATGGCCTAAGCCCCCAGCTACCTAAAGCAATCCAAGAATAGGAGAATAACGGGTAGTTGGCCATCTTTCCTCCTCAGAATCGCAGAGGCGATCTCAATCAATTCTCCAGGTCTTGCAAGCTCAACTGTGTCTGTCTCTAACAACTCCCACCCCCGAATCTGCTTGGACTGACTCACAGACTCAATGTAAACCTTCTCCCCCCGTATCTCACTGAGCTCCAGCCCAAACTATTAATACTTCTGTGCGGTTCCCCCAAACACACAAGGCTCTGGTCTTTGAACCCTGGTACTGCTGCTTCTATGCCCGGAGAGTTTGTCCTCCAGACACCCCCATGACAGCCTGACTCACTTCATCCACTCAGAAAGGCTTTCTCTGACCACCTAATCTAAAATAGCTTGCTTGGGACTTCCCTGGTGGTGCCGTGGTTAAGACTCCGCACTCCCAATGCAGGAGGCTGGGGTTCCATCCCTGGTCAGGGAACTGGATCCCACATCCATGCCTCAACTGAGGAGCCCAAGAGCCACAACTAAGGAGCTCGCCTGCCGCAACTAAGACCCGGGGCAAACAAATAAATAAATAAATATTTTTTAAAATATAAAATAAAGTAAAATAAAATAGCTTCCTTGCCATCCTTTATCCCTCTTCCCTGCTTTATCTTTCTTTACAGAACTTATTGCTACCTTTTATTATAACTTACTATCTCCCCCACTAGAAAGTCCCTGAGGTCCAGGATTTTGTTCAGTTCACCACTGTACCTCCTCGACCTAGAACAGTAGCTCTCACACAGTATACTGAATTATTGAAAACACGAATGGATAAGTGATAGACCCGGAAGAAACTGTGTAGCTTGCTGGTTTAGAGCATGGCCTTTTGAGACAGCAAATCCAGGTTCAAATTCTGGCTCCTTTATTTACAAACTATCTGGACTTCACCAAATCACTTGGACCTGACTCACAAGATTACTGTGCAGATTAAATGAGGAAATAGGTATAAGGCCTTTAGCAGGAAAAGCATCGTTGTTTTCTTGTTGTTCCAGCCCTGTTGTTTTGTAGATGAGGAACCAGAGGTAGACTGAAGCAGAGAGACTGGGGTAGCACCCCTGGTCTTGGGGATATCCTGTACAGAGAAGAAAACAAATCTCTTATTCCCTCATTAAGGCTTTCTCAACGGGAATCAAAACAGTTAAAACATATTCACTTTGACTCAGCAATTTTATTTCTGCAAATTTATTCTAAGGAAATGATTACCCCTGTGTGCACAGATTTAGCTATCACAGTACTAAGGGTCCAATAGGGAATTGATTTGATAAATTATGGTATAGCCATATGATGTAATATTACATGGCCATTTAGAATGAAATTGTAGAAAAATAGTTAATAACATGAGAAAATGCTTACATATACTCAAGTGAAAATGACTAACATTCACAAAGAGGGCTGGGTGGTTGGAATCAGAATGAACTGTATTTTCTTTGTGCTTCTCTGAATTTCTCATATGTTGTTCAGTAAACAGGCATTATTTCCATGATCAGTCTTTTAAATACAAATAAAAATAGCTTGTTAGCTTCTTCACAATAAAGTGTTACTACATCTTATGGGGTGAACAATGAGAGATGCCTGAACTTGTGGGAGTTTCCCAAGTCCTGATGGAATGAAATTCTTATCTCTTTTTCCAAATGTCACGATTTTGTGAGCAACGTCCCCTAAAGGTTTTGGTACACAGCAGATTCCAGAGTATTCCAGCTTCATGACCGTTAGGACCAACTGTGCGTGTTCCGAACATCCACATTACTCTGTATTAGCACATTTAACTGATGACCTTAGCTATGATGCACTTTTAAAAACCAAAATTGACTTACAGCATTACTCATTAGATTTAAATACTAGGGTGATTCATCATTTTACAGTAAATCTATTAGATAAATTACACTGCAAAATTCACCATCGTCAGTGTGACAGGCCTGCCTGGAAATTAAGAATGGGAAGGGAAATTGAAGGAGAGAGATTCCTATCCGTGATATGAAATTTAAACTTAGATAGCTATGGCAAGCATCCGAGCCTCAGCCAAAGGGGACAAGGCATCTGTCACATGTCTAAGATATTCCACTCTAATAATAGCCTAGGATCTCTTTTGGAACAGGTTAATGCCTTGCTTCATAAGGAAAAATCTTGCGTGTTAAAATACTTGAAGGAGTGTTTCCTTACCCCTAACATTTTTTTTCACAGTATAATTGGGCTGCGTATGTGATATATGCAACAATGGTTGGGTTTCTGTTGGTTAAATATAGTCCCAAACCAACAGCATGCTCGGCTGGGGGCTTTTGCTCACCAGATGTTATTCCACTAATAGTGAGTGAGCTCATCCTTGGTGTGGAAGGCTATTCATTTGGGAGAGAATAATGAAAGTGAGACAATCATTACGTCACCTTTTCCTGTACATTATTCTCCCCTGCAGCTAACAAGGAAAATATGCTGCTGTGTTGGTTGTAAGCTAACTCATGTTCTTGCTTTCTTAGATCTACATAAAGTGAATCACGGGGTAATTCTAGTCTAAATTAATATGTACCTGATAATTGACATTTGGAGAGTTAGACTTTGGGATGGTCTTTGTCTTGGATTCGAGCATCATGACTTTTAGCGGGGAGTGATTAAGGGATCTTGACTCCCAGAGGGACTATCCTCTCCTCACGCCTTTGCAGGGGTAGTTATCTCATGTTCCTCAGTTGGCCATTTGGGAGGCAGAGACTGCTGTTTCTAAAATCACGAAGACTTTTGAATAATGGAGTAAACTTTTAAAATAATGGCCATGAGATCATGCCTTTTTTTGTTTGAATGACTCATTTGGCACTACCTATCTAACCACAAGTCCAAATTCAGAGTAAAATTAATTTATAGATAAACAGCAAAAAGGGGCTATACGTATAATATATGTATATACACACATATACATATATAACACACATACACATATTCATAAATATATGTTTTATAAAAAACAAAAGCAATCTTTATGCGAGAAACTATTTTTTTAGAAAGCACACATTTATCAATTGAGAACCTTAACCCATTACTAAATTTTACTGCAGCCTTCCTTTAAATACAGTAATAACTCAGCAGCAAGCAATTTTACTAAATTTGATGAAGAGACTTTAACTTCTCCCAAGGGCCTAAACTGACCTTATTTTTCTAGTGTCTTATTTATCTTTACAGAATATGATTACAAAAGAAAGTGAAACATCCAATAGTAAACCACTTGATAAAGTTTTTTTTTCTTTTTTTAAATTTGTTTTTTTAAATTATTTTTTATTGAGATATAATTGACATACAACATTATATTGGTTTCGGGTGTATATTTGTATATATTGTGAATCATTTTGTGAAATATATAAATATCGAATCATTATCTTGTGATACGTATTGCAAAACGATCACCACAGTAAGTCTAATTAACATCCGTCACCACACATAAATGCAGAATTTTTTTTTCTTGTGATGAGAACTTTTAAGACCTGTTCTCTTAGCAACTTTCAGATGTGCAATATAGTATTATTAACTATAGTCAGCATGCTGTACGTGACATCCCCATGACTTGTTTATTTTATAACTGGAAGTTTGTACCTTTTGACTCCTTTCACCCATTTCATTCACCACCCGTGCCCCCCAACCTCTGGCAACCACGAATCTGTTCTCTGTATCTATGAACCTGATGTTTTGTTGTTGTTGTTGTTTTTAGATTTCATGTATAAGTGAGATCATATGGTATTTTATTTGTCTTTTTCTGTCTGACCTATGTCACTCAGCATCATGCCCTCGAGGTTTATCTACACTCCCACAAATGGCAAGATTTCATTCTCTTTATGGCTGAATCATGTTCCATTGTGTGTGTGTGTTATGTGCATGTGTATCACATCTTCTTTATCCATTCATCTGTCAGTGGACACTTAGGTTGTTTCCATGTTTGGCTATTGTAAATAACGCTACTATGAACATGGGGGTGCATATATCTTTTTGAGTTAGTGTTTTCATTTTCTTTGGATAAATATCCAGAAGTGGAATTGCTGGATCATGTGGTAGTTCTATTTTTAATATTTTAAGGAACCTCCATACTGTTTCCCATAATGGCTACACCAATTTACATTGCCCCCAGCAGTGCACAAAGTCCCCTTTTCTCCACATCCTTGTCAGCATTTGTTGTCTCTTTTCATTTGGATAATAGCCATTCTAACAGGTGTGAGGTGATAATCTCATTGTGGTTTTGATTTGCATTTCCCTGATGATTAGTGATGTTGAGCATCCTTTCATGTTCCTGCTGGCCATCTGTATGTCTTCTTTGGAAAAATGTCTATCCAGATCCTCTGCCCGTTTTTTAAATCAGATTGTTTGTTTGTTTTGCTATTGGGTTGTATGAGTTCTTTATATATTTTGGATATTATCATATATATGTTTGCAAATATTTCCTCTCATTCAGTAGGTTGCCGATGAAGCTGTCTTTAGTTGGGCACCCAGCAATGTCTACTCACTTTCCCTCATGGCCTCTTGAGCTGCCTAATCTTCTTTTTGGCACCTACGAGTCACCTCAGGAAGGAAGTTTGGTGCCTGGGGAAATACTTGACCAATTATAAAGCCTCTTATATTTTTAATTTCTATTGCATTCTCTCCTATATTGATCTCCAGCCCATATCTGCCGTACCCCATGGCACATTTGTGCAGGGAAAGCTGAACTGAAAATCAGGATTTCTGGGGCAGTCCCAACTCCATCAGTTTCTTCCTCCTGACTTCTTTCCAGGTTTCAAAGTCTTCATTTGTAAAATTGGAATAGTAATATCATTAGTGGCAAGAAATCCTAGAATGCATGGCACGTACATGTTGAATAAATTGGAATAGGTTGGGACATGCCACTGGATCCAGGGCTGTGTATGACTTCTGTGGGCCCTAGGCACTTTTGCCTTCATGGTTCCTTCCTTTATAAAAAGATATTTAAAAGATATATTGTATGACTGCATTGATATAATGATAAATATATTATCATTATAAATTGAAACATTTTCCTTGACCTAAGAGTTTATTTTTCTTCTGATGTTTAAGGAAGGAAAACATCTTCACGAGCCCCTAAAAGTACTGTGGGCCCTCAGCATTGATAAGTTGGCCCTCTTGCATCACAAAACCTCCACTGATATATCAAACTGCTCTCTCTTCTCCACCCTGGACAGCTTTTGTTGTTGTTCTTTCTTCTCTCTTCTCTTCCTTTCTTGCTGAGGTTTTCAATGGATATAGGTTGTCTCTTTCCCTTCTCTCCAAGCTCTCTTAGGTTCACCAACTCTGGTGAGTCAAGGCACACTAGCAAACAGACACGGAGTTCAAAGAATTGAATAGATAAGCAACAATGACGTATTGTACAGCACAGGGAATTATAGCCATTATTGTAATAACTTTTAATGGAGTATAATCTGTAAAAATACTGAATCACTATGCTATACATGTGAAATTAATGTAATATTGTAAATCAACTGTATGTCAATTTAAAAAAAATTTTTTAATTAAAAAAAACTGTTTTAGGAGAGTAGAGGATGATTCAGATTCAGTCCAGGCTACTATCCTCTACCGTCTCTGGAGATGCTTCTAAGTGGATTAGAACTACTTCTAAGTGCAGAGGTAGATATGCAGAGAGGTTTCTGGAGTTGTGCATATTTTAAGAACGGTTTTTATTAGGCTTGTGGGCTTTGGGTGAGTTTTTTCTTTCCTCTTGGTAATTTCTATGTTTCTTGCATGTTTTAAATGAACATGATTTTTAATAGAAAGGATAAAAATATTAAAACAATTTTAATAAGGGTCAACTACTATATTTTTCAGAATAGGTGCTGATCCAGATTCTATTTATCCATTCCAGAACAGCTCCTTGGTCTTGAAAGCACACCCCACTAAATCCACACCCTTAGTCTCTTTCCAGGCTAACTCTGGGCTTGGCCGTGTGACTTACTTTGACCAACGGAATAATAGCAAATACAGTGCAGGCAGAGGTTTAAATAACTGTTTTCTTGAAATGATGTTTTGGGTTGGAGATTAAGGCACACCTTCCAGAAGACTTTCATGTTTCTCTCAGTCAACGCAATCACCAAAGAGAGAGAGAGAGAGAGACGCTGTTTGCATTTTTCTTTAACACATTTTTCATTTGCTATCACCTGAAAGTGTAAAAGAACTTCTCCAAGTGCCTCAGTAATCAAAAACGAGGAGTTAATATGCTAAGACACAATAAGTTGAATATTTTTCTCAGTGGGTGGCCTTACAAATACACACACACAGAGCAACTCTGATCTAGCCAACCATATGGTCCTCATTTTCTGTATCTATTTCTATTTATGTTAACTCAAGAATTCTGCCACTGTAAGGCAGCTGACTAACCTTTTGCCCCTTTTTTCTCTCTTGCATTAAACAGAGGGCTTAGCCTGAAACATTTCCTGGGTGCTGTTTCCTTCATGGGAAAAAGAGTTTAAGGCGAAATTGCTTAGTAAAAAATTACATTCACGTGATTATTTTCTTTTCAGGTGTTGCTCTGTATCTGCATTGTCTAAATCCTTTTCCTTTTGTATTCCATTTATTTAAAGCCATTGTCTTACCATCTCTTTTTCCACCAAGAGAGAAAGCAAAGGATCCTAAACAATTTTAGCACGTGAAGAATCAGATTCGGTAAACAATTCAGCAGCTACTAAGCGCCTACCATGGGTCTCACCTCCCACTGGACATTGCAGGAAGTTATGAGTGGTTCCTGAAGAAACCAAGAAGTCTGCTCCCTGGGTGTCCACGAGACCTCCTGTCTCGAGGCGGGTGGGGACCATGGGGAGCTGGAGAGCACAAGCTTGGGAGGAAAGGGCAGTTGCTACTCAGCCCCAGCCAACTGTTGCCATGTGGGAATGAAGGCCCAGTCTCGCCAGGTCAGCTAGTTTTTCCCGAAAAGCTAGAAATCAAGATTTTTTTCTGCATGAAATCTCTCCATTTAAAAAGTTGTCAACTAATTCAAAATTTCTAAAAACATTGTGTGGGCCAACAAATGTGCAAGCCAAGTCAAATAAGTCTGCAGGCCTGATTTGGCCTGCGGCCGGCCAGTTTATACCTTCTGCTTTACATTAGAAACTCCCCCGAATTTAAAAATGCTTACCACTCAAAATGACTTGGTGACATTTATCATGATCTATGCACACTTTTTGGAGAAAAATCTTGAATAAGGCTGCTTGAATGCAAATTCTAAACAACAAAACCTGCCACTGCAGTCCTTTAGTACTACAGGGCAAAGTGACTTTTGGACAGCATTTTTCACTTCTAAATAATTGCTTTCATATTATGTAGATTCTGCCTAAATTATGTATGGATCAAGTCTTAACATCATAGTTTCTAAAATCAAGTTTATATCAGCATTCCCCCTGCCACACACATACAAAATACTATCCCATAACAAAAATGACCCCTCTTGAGGATTATTTTGGGTTCCTGCAGGATTATTATTGCTGGAAATAACAAGTGGTTGTCAAGGAGGTGGAGAAATTGGAATCCTTGTACACTGTTGGTGGGAACATAAAATGATGCCGCCGCTATGGAAACAGTAGGATGGTTCCTCAAAAAATTAAAAATAGAACTATCACATGATCCAGCAATTCTACTTCTGAATATACATATTCAGAAGAATTGAAAGCAGAGTCTCAAACCAATAGTTGTACATCCATGTTCGTAGCAGTGTTATTCACAATAGCCAAAAGATGGAAGCAGCCAAAGTGTCCATTTGACAAATGAATGGATAAACAAAATGTGGTATATACACACAATGGAATATTACTCAGCATTAAAAAGGAAGGAAACTCTGGCACATGCTACAACATGGATGAACTTTGAGGACATAATGCTAAGTGAAATAACCCAGTCACAAAAAGATAAATACTGTATGATTCCACCTATATAAGGTACCTAGAGTAGTCAAATTCACAGTAACAGAAAGTAGAATGGTGGTTGCCAGGAACTGAGAAGAGGCAGAAAGAGGTAGTTGTTGTTTAATGGGTGTGTTAATTAGTGTTCTCCAGAGAAACAGAACCAATGTGATGTTTATATAGAGAGAAATCTATTTGAAGGAATTGGCTCATGAAATTATGGAGGCTGGCAAGTCCAAAATCTGCAGGGTAGGCCATCAGACTGGAGACCCAGGTAAAAGCCAACGTTGCAGTTTAAATCTGAAGGCTGTCTGCTGATAGCATTCTCTCTTTCTTGGGGGAGGTCAATCATTTGTTCTATTCAGGCCTTCAGCTGATTGGATGAGGTCCACCCACATTATGGAGAGCAATCTTCTTAGTCAAAGTCTACCAATTTAAATGTAAATCTCATCCAAAAACACCCTCAAAGAAACATCCAGAATAACGTTTGACCAAGTAGCCGGGCCCTGTGCCTGGTCAAGTTGACACATAAAATTAAGCATCACAATGTGTATAGAGTTCCAGTTTTGTAGGATGAAAGGTTCTGGAGATTGATCGAGTGTCAATGTGAATATACGTAACACTACTGAACTTTACACTTCAAGGTGGTTAAGATGGTAAGTTTTACGTTATGAGTATTTTACCACAACTGGGAAAAAAAAAGCCTGTTAGATCTTTCCCTCGGGCCAGCAGCACCAATGGGATGGGCAAGTGTCAAGATCTTCATATTGCCAGGAAGCTCTGCAGCCACCATCAGGACCAGAAGTGGCATGATAAACGGTACAAGAAAGCCCATTTGGGGACAGCCTTGAAGGTCAGCCCCTTTGGAGGCACTTCACATGCAAAGGGAATTTTGCTAGAAAATGTCAGAGTTGAAGCCAAACAGGTAAATTCTGCCATCGGGAAGTGTTTCAGGGGCCAGCTGATCAAGAAGAGCAAGAAGCTCACAGCTTTCTTACCCGATGATGGTTGCTTGAACTTTACTGCAGAAAACCATGAAGTTCTGGTTGCTGGATCTGGTTGCAAAAGGCCATGCTGCTGGCGACATTCCTGGAGTCCACTTTAAAGTTGTCAAAGTAGCCAATGTCTCTCTCTTGGCCTTATGCAAAGGCAAGAAGAAAAAACCAAGATGATAAGTTTTGATGATGCAAACATGGTAGTAATAAACTTTCATATACAAAAGAAGTCTATTAGAGAAATTTCCTTTCACTAAATACCAAAAAAAAATTTTCATAAGGGACAATAGGGTACAAATTGGACTATATTTTAACATTAGACTCCTGTAAAAAAAAGTTATTCGTGGGACTTCCCTGGTGGTCCACTGGTTAAGAATCCACTTTCCAATGCAGGGGACGCGGGTTCGATCCCTGGTCGGGGAGCTAAGGTCCCACATGCCGCGGGGCAACTAAGCCCACGCACTCTAGACCCCGTGCACCACAACTAGAGAGAAGCCCATGTGCCGCAACTAAAACCCAACGCAGCCAAATAAATAAATAAATAAATAAATAAATAAATATTTAAAGAAAAGAGTTCTTCATATAGCAAACTTCTATAAAAAGTTGAGAGAGTATTCTATCTCGAAAATTATTATATCTTGAAATTATTATATCTCGAAATTATTATATCTCGAAAAAGCTATTTCTGTGGGAAGTTAAGATTATGTATTCTAGTTATATTGCTTCCTGGGGATATAATTTTCCTCAGGCACCAAGGCATAGAGAGTAAGAGAAATAGAAGCAAATACATTCCTTTGATTGTTACTCTCAAATAACAAACTTTTCAACTGAAGTGTTGGTAAAAGCTAAACAGCAGTCAATTCATGGCTGACCATATGATAAATGGCTATAATTTTAGTATTTTGGTGAATATTGCTACATACATAGGGAGGTAGAATTTTTTATTGGAGTCTAGTTGATTTACAATGTTGTGTTAGTTTCAGGTGTACAGCAAAGTGAGACAGTTATACATATATGTAGCTACTCTTTTTCAGATTCTTCTCCCTTATAGGTTATTACAAAATATTGAATATAGTTCCCTGTGCTATACAGTAGGTCCTTGCTGGTTATCTATTTTACACATAGCAGTGTGTATATGTTAATCCCAAACTCCTAATTTATCCCTCTCCCACCCCCAGGAGGTGGAATTTGATCCATAGGAGCACCAAATCCATGCTTCCAATGCATTTCAAGTAGATTTTCTGACATTTTATGCTAATACTTGGAGATTCTTCACAAGGTAAGTGGGGTATCATTAAATGACTATTCTGGCGATCTTAACTTAGTGACCTAGATTATTTGTTCAAGTTTCTAAATGCCAGAGAAAGTCTTTCAAGTACAAGTTTCTAAAACTCAAACTTAATTGATGTGACAGGAAGCATCCCTTCTTGGTCCCACTATAATTTAACCATTAGTTTATCCTATTAGCAGTATTATATGGGTAATAATAACTTTGATCCTAATGCTGAAGGTCAAGGTATGATCATGGTAGTGAAATAATTACCAATTATAACTAAAAAGGCAACATCAATTCTAGTAACTCTAAATTCCATAAGGAAAGATCAGTTGGTTTTTGTAATTTTTTTGGTATTTTTAAAAAATTTTGCATTAACAGTTTCTCTAATGGTTTTTTCCCCCATAAAACTAGAGAGTTAAATAAAGGAGAAAATAATTGCTGAGGCAAGAGGTGAGCCTTCCTTCTCCACAAGAAGGGAACCCCTTGATAAGTCTTCCAGTTTCCAGTAAAAGCTCTGACTTTCTGAGAAGCTCATTTAGGCCTAAGTGAGCAAGTTCGATGAGGTGATGACAGAGGTGCCAGCTGAAACGCTGAGCTCAGCCCATTGCAATTTCAGATTTTTGAGTCTCCCTGTTTTGAAAAGGAATTTATTATTTTCTTTCATTTTTACTTCATTAAAAAAAATTCTCAACTATGAACACAAATTTGGCAAATCATAAATACAAGGGAAATCTCTCAAGACCATCTAGCACATTTCTCTGCTTCTAAGTAAAATCAAACTTCAACCTTAGGTCTACCTTTTAAAATGTATCTCTAGGGAAGGCTTTTCCCTAAACCCTCTAGACTAGGTTAGGTCTCTCCAGTGTATACCTCCACACCATATTGTATTTCTCGTTCAAAGGACTTATCACAAACGGACCCAAATACTTACTTGGACTCTCAGTTTAAGACGGCTAACTAAACTCACACATTTACCCCTCTTCCCTCCCCAAGTCCTAGTGAAATCATGAAAGAAATACAGCCATACAAATAAATCCATAACAGGAAAGACACCAATAGGCCAGAAGAGTATGGAATTTCTAGAAGATTTAATCCAGGTAGGAGAAAACTTAGGGAGCCAAGGAACCAGAAATCCCATATAGGTGAAAGAAGAGATTTTCAAGGAAATTTTTCCACAAGAGGATGGGAATAAGCCCTGATCAGAAGTAGCTGGGGTTGGTAGGAAACTGAGTCTGAGAGGTTGGCATGTAATGAAGGGTCTGGGGAACACCTGCATCATCAACTTGCAGTCCCAGAGCCACTGACTTGGCCTCAGCCCCTGGGAAAGCCACAAAACATTTTTAAATAGCCAAATAAAATTAGAGTTTTGATGAGTAAGACTCCCACTGTGGGCACTGGGATTAGAGAAGACAGTCAAGAGCCCTAATATCTGACAAGTAGCTTGAAGGACAAGGAACCCCACATGCAGAAGACAGTTCCCCTGGCCCACCCCCCTAGTCACCATAGCTGGTCCCTATAATAGGAAGAGAAATCCGCCTTCACTGTATATCTTCAAATACACATCAGCCAGTCTAGATCTGTTTTACAAACATTATAAACAGACAATGAAAACCTGCCAAACACTGGAAGAAAATCAAATTGTTCAATTTTGTTATATTATTTCATTTCTCTGGATTAAACTCTGAGAAAATAGTTAATACAGAAAATGGAAGACAATTTTTTTTTTGAGAGACAATTTTTAAAACAAATCATCATTATCTTAAGAGAATATTGTAACCATTGAAACAGAATAGGCGGCTGTGAAAAAGCTGCCTATTGGCTGTTCTTGGAAATTAAAAATGTGATTATCTAAATTTAAAACATTTCAACCTTTTTTAATATTAACAATAAGATTTTTCCCTGACTACTAGTTATGTGGGGCATCTTTCATGTTTTTTTGACCATTTATAGCTCCGTTTCTGTGAACTGTCTGTTTATATTTTTTGCCCATTTTTTCCCCTTGAGTTATTTGCAATTTTTCTTATTGATTTGTGAGTGCTCTTTGTACATTGATATGTTGCTTGATATATATGAGCAGATGATTTCTCTCAGCCTGTCACTTGCCTTTTAATTTGTCTTTTGGTGTCTTTCAAATTTCAGGAATTAGACTTTTTTTATGGAGAGTAATCTGTAATTATTTTCCTAAAAGCTTGTGGGCTTTAATTTTGCTTAGGAATGTCTTCTCCAAACCCAATACAATAATACAACTTCTTCTTGTATAATTATACATATCAAAACCATCTAATCTCTCCAAACATTTTCCTTATCTGTAAAATGGAGATAATGTCTTCCTTACAGTGTTGTTGTGAGAATGAATAGACCCATGTAAAATATCCGGCACACACAGGCACTCAATACACATTGTGGAGATAAGAAAATTGAGAGCAATGAAATAAGGCCAAGATCAAATACACACAAAAATACAACCTCCCAAGTCATTGACTCAAGGAGGCTAGACTAAATGGTCTCTCCTTGGCCTCTGTATGGACAGGAGAGTTGACTTTCCTTTTCTATGACTTTAGGTTAAACAAGTACACAGACACCTGGAATTAGCTTACCCATCCCCCATTCACTGGGGAAGATGGTTACATGTTTGGGATTTGACGTTGCATTCCCCTCTTCGCCACCTCCTGCTCGACCTGCCACAGGGTGTCTATGGCTTTGTCTTTCCCTCTCCTCACCTTGCCATTCTCACCCCCTGCCCATGCTCTGAATCCATCAGTCCACAAGCAAGTCTCTAAAGCCTGGGACATTGATGGATGTGTCACTAGTGAGGGATCCAGGATCACCAATCTCCTCGGGGAGGAAGGCACACTTTGACTCTTCCCAGTCCTCTAATTCCTAGTGTCTCATCTCATTTTCTTTCATAGAAATTACTCCATAGCCCCCTTGCCTCTCAGCCTTCCTACCCGCCACCACACCCCTCCCGCACACATAGGCTCCATTCTGCAGCCTTCATGGTATTTCTAAGCAAAATCTGATCATGTCACTTTTTACTTAAAACCCTTTAGTGCTCTGCCACTCACTAGCTATTTTGTACTAGGAAAATATTTACCTTCTTTGGATCTCTTTCTCACCTTTAAGAATAGGCTTAATAATGGTTAGCTACTGCTTTTAATATACAATAGAAATATCTTAGCCTGAGCTATAATCCCCTGTATGATGATCTCCAGCTTCACCCCTGGCCATCTCCTGTCTTGCATTTCTTGGTTCAGGCATGCTAGTCCTCTTTCCATTTCTAGAACACAACACTCAGTCTTGTTCTGTAATTTTGCACACACTGTTCCCTCTGTTTGGAAGAATACTTTTCCCCTTGCTCCCGGGGCCCTCCTATCCACCTTCATTAACTAATTCTTATTTATATTTCAAGGTTCAGCTTCTTCCTGAACTATATTTCTGACACATATTATGCTCTGAATGAATATGTGTTGAATGAAGAACTACCAAATATTGAGTATGTACTATCTGTTAATAATTGTATGTACATTGTCTCATTCAGTGCTCACACAATTCCTATGAGGTCAATATCATTAATCCCATCATCGTGGATGTTCAAACCAAGCCTCAGAAAGGTTGAGTGACATGTCCAAGGTTATACAGTTATACAGTTATCAGTGGCAGACCTGGTATCTAAATCCAGGTCTGTCTGGCTCCAAAGGCCAAGTTTAGAGTGAAATAGAGCATCGAGCAGGACATGAATGAAGAAGTAATAATAAAATCAAATCTTAATATAAAGCTCTCAAGAATAAGGCTTTCTCATGCAAAATCTGCATAGATTTTCAGAAGCAGCACAAAATCCTTAAAGCCTGGCTTTTTCACCAACTGCTAGGGAGATGCCAAGGGCCCACACAGCAGTGGGTTCTCTTGGCCAGCAGGGAGGTGTGACGACCATTCCAGACCACCCTCCCCCAAGGACCACCCTTGTCCCACAGCATCTCTAGCATGAGAAATCAGGTATTCGAAGGTTATTTCCAGACAATTAGATCTTCTTCTTTCTATGCCATAAAGTGTAGTCCGTGATATTTCTTAAAAAGAAATGTTTCTTGGGACTTCCATGGTGGCACAGTGGATAAGAATCCGCCTGCCAATGCAGGGGACATGGGTTCGATCCCTGCTCTGGGAAGATCCCACATGCCGTGGAGCAACTAAGTCCGTGCACCACAACTACTGAGACTGTGCTGTAGAGCCCACGAGCCACAACTACTGAACCCGCATGCCACAATTACTGAAGCCCGTGTGCCTAGAGCCCATGCTCAAGAGAAGCCACCACAATGAGAAGCCCACGCACCATAATGAAAAGTAGCCCCTGCTCGCCACAACTAGAGAAAGCCCGACCCAATGCAGCCAAAAATAAATAAGTAAATAAATTTTAAAATAAATGTCTCTTTTTAACAAGGGCTTACATCCTGATGTGTGAGTTTACAAACAATTCATATTATTAGAGTAGAAACAATTTAAACATAAGTTATAAACCACTTAAGCATCCATTTCCAGAACTTGGGATAGTCTAACTTGTAGTCATAGCACATTAATAGATGTTATTTCGGTGTGCTATACCTGGTCATAGATTACAGGTACAGAAATAAAAACATGGGACAAATATAGGTCTCTATCTTTCAAGAGATATGAGTGCCTTTATACTCTGCTCATCATTAAGAAAACACTTTACAAATAGTCACATGTTTGTGGCACTGTTCAGTTTACTGGGACTTTTTTCAGGTGATTTGTTAATGGTATATATCAAATGGTTTGTCCTCAGACAATGGTGACTTCAAATAGAAAGGAAGGTAACTTCGTCTGAAGATGGATGTAATGATGAATGGAGGGTAAAGAGAAAGTTAGGAGCAACAATTAGATGTGTAGCAATGGTGGAGTGGTCCGAACACAAGGACTGAGAGTGAGACACTCAAAACATAATGGGTATGGTTTCCTTTGCTGTGCAAAAGCTTTTACGTTTCACTAGGTCCCATTTGCTTATTTTTGTTTTTGTTCTCATTACTTTAGGAGGTGGGTCAAAAAAGATCTTGCTGCAATTTATGTCAAAGAATGTTCTTCCTATGTTTTCCTCTAAGAGTTTTATAGTGTCTGGCCTTACATTTAGGTCTTTAATCCATTTTGAGTTTATTTTTGTGTATGGTGTTAGGGTGTGTTCTAATTTCATTCTTTTACATGTAGCTGTCCAGTTTTCCCAGCACCACTTATTGAAAAGGCTGTCTTTGCTCTACTGTATATTCTGGCCTCCTTTGTCATAGATTAGGTGACCATAGGTGAATGGATTTATCTCTGGGCTTTCTATCTTGTTCCATTGATCTATATTTCTGTTTTTGTGCCAGTACCATACTGTCTTGATTACTGTAGCTTTGTAGTATAGTCTGAAGTCCGGGAGCCTGATTCCTCCAGCTCCATTTTTTTTTCTCAAGATTGCTTTTGCTATTGGAGATCTTTTGTGTTTCCATACAAATTGTAAAAATTTTTGTTCTAGTTCTGTGAAAAATGCCACTGGTAATTTGATAGGGATTGCATTGAATCCATAGATTGCTTTGGGTAGTATAGTCATTTTCACAATATTGATTCTTCCAGTCAAAGTACATGGTATATCTCTCCACCTGTTTGTGTCGTCTTTGATTTCTTTCATCAGTATCTTATAGTTTTCTGTGTACAGGTCTTTTGCCTCCTTATGTAGGCTTATTCCTAGGTATTTTATTCTTTTTGTGCAATGGTAAATGGGATTGTTTCCTTAATTTATCTTTCTGATCTTTCATTGTTAGTGTATAGGAATGCAAGAGATTTCTGTGTATTAATTTTGTATCCTGCAACTTTACCAAATTCATCGATTAGCTCTAGTAGTTTTCTGGTGGCATCTTCAGGATCTTCTATGTATAGCATCATGTCATCTATAAACAGTGATAGTTTTACTTCTTCTTTGCCAATTTGGATTCCATTCAGACAACCCTCAGAATAGGAGAAAATATTTGCAAATGAAGCAACTGACAAAGGATTAATCTCCAAGATATACAAATAGCTCATGAATCTCAATATCAAAAAAACAAACAACCCAATCAAAAATTGGCAGAAGACCTAAATAGACATTTCTTCAAAGAAGACATACAGATAGCCAACAAACACACGAAAAGATGCTCAGCATCACTAATTATTAGAGAAATACAAATCAAAACCACAATGAGATATCACCTCACACCCATCAGAATGGCCATCATCACAAAATCTACAAACAATAAATGCTGGAGAGGGTGTGGAGAAAAGGGAACCCTCTTGCTGTTGGTGGAAATGTAAATTGATACAGCCACTATGGAGACAGTATGGAGGTTCCTTAAAAAACTAAAAATAGAACTACCATGTGACCCAGCAGCCCCACTACTGGGCATATACCCTGAGAAAACCATAATTCAAAAAGACACATGTACCCCAGTGTTCCCTGCAGCACTATTTACAATAGCCAGGTCATGGAAGCAACCTAAATGCCCATCAACAGACGAATGGATAAAGATGTTGTACATATATACAATGGAATATTACTCAGCCATAAAAAGGAATGAAACTGGCTCATTTGTAGAGACGTGGATGGACCTAGAGACTGTCATACAGAGTGAAGTAAGCCAGAAAGAGAAAAACAAATATAGTATATTAACACAGAAATGTAGCATCTGAAAAAATTGGTAGAGACAATCTTATTTACAAAGCAGAAATAGAGACAGACGTAGAGAACAAATGTATGGATATCAAGTGGGAAAGAAGGGTGGGATGAATCGGGATATTGGAATTGACATATATACACTATTGATACCACGTATAAAATAGATAACTAATGAGAACCTACTGTATAGCACAGGAAACTCTACTCAATGCTCTGTGGTGACCTAAATGGGAAGGAAACAAAAAAGAGGGGATATATGTATACATATGGCTGATTCACTTTGCTATGTAGTAGAAGCTAACACAACATTGTAAAGCAACTATACTCCAATAAAAATTTTTAAAAAAAAAGAAAATTTACAAAAATGAAAAAAAACACATAATGCGTAGATACACTGTGAAGTGAAAAAGGCAGGGAGCAGAGCAACGGAGAGAATATATTACAATTTGTAGAGTGTACGTGTGATATAAATGTCTCTAGAAAGACTCACAAGAAACTGGTAAGAATGATTGCCTTTGTGCATAGGTAAAATATTCTCTGACATAAATCGTACCAATGTTTTCTTAGGTCACTCTCCAAAGGCAGTAGAAATAAAAACAAAAATAAACAAATAAGACCTAATCAAACTTACAAGCTTTTGCACAGCAAAGGAAACCATTTTAAAAAATGAAAAGACAACCTACAGAATGGGAGAAAATATTTGCAAATGATGCAACAGACAAGGGATTAATCTCCAAAATATAAAAACAACTCAACAACAAAAAAACAAATAACCCAATCAAAAAATGAGCAGAAGACCTTAATAGACATTTCTCCAAAGAAGACATACAGATGACCAGTACACACATGAAAAGGTGCTCAATATCACTAATTATTAGAGAAATGCAATTCAAAATTACAATAACCTCACACTGGTCAGAATGGCCTTATTAAAAAGTCTACAGGGGCTTCCCTGGTGGCGCAGTGGTTGAGAATCTGCCTGCTAATGCAGGGGACACGGGTTCGAGCCCTGGTCTGGGAAGATCCCACATGCCGCGGAGCAACTAGGCCCGTGAGCCACAACTACTGAGCCTGCGCATCTGGAGCCTGTGCTCTGCAACAAGAGAGGCCGCGATAGTGAGAGGCCCACGTACTGCGATGAAGAGTGGCCCCTGCTCGCCACAACTAGAGAAAGCCCTCGCACAGAAACGAAGACCCAACACAGCCAAAAATAAATAAATAATTTTAAAAAAAAAGTCTACAAATAACAAATGCTGGAGAGGATGTGGTGAAAAGGGGACCCTCCTACACTGTTGGTGGGAATGTAAGCTTGTACAGCCACTGTGGAAAACAGTATGGAGGTTTCTTAAAAAACTAAAAATAGAATTACCATATGATCCAGCAATCCCACTCCTGGGAATATACCTGGACAGAACTATAATTCAAAAAGATACATGCAACCCCTATGTTCATAGCAGCACTGTTCACAGTAGCCAAAACATGGAAACAACTTAAATGTCCATCGACAGATCAATGGGTAAAGATGATGTGGTACATATATACAATGGAATACTACTCAGCCATAAATAAGAATGAAATAATGCCATTTGCAGCAACATGGATACAACTAGAGATTATCATACTAAGTGAAGTAAGTCAGAAAGAGAAGGACAAATGTCATATGATATCGCTTATATGTGGAATCTAAAATATGACACAAATGAACCTATCTACAAAGCAGAAACAGACTCCTAGACATAGAGAACACACTTGTGGTTGCCAAGGAATGGGGGAGGGAGAGGGCTGGACTGGGAGTTTGGGGTTGATGCAAACTATTACATTTAGAATGGATAAACAACAAGGTCCTAATGCATAGCACTATATTCAAGCGCCTGTAATAAACCATAATGGAAAAGAATATAAAAAAAAATGTCTGTATGTGTCTAACTGAGTCACTTTGCTGTACAGCAGAGACTGGCACAACATTGTAAATCCACTCTACCTCAATAAAAAAATTTAAAAAACAAAAACAAACCAAAAAAAATGATTGTTTCTGAGAAATGGGATTGGAAGTACTAAGTTGAAGTTGAGGGGGGAGATCAAAGGTGAAGAGTAGACTTTTATGCTGCATACTCTTTTCTCTTTCTCCGTGTGCGTGAGTATGTGTGTGTGTTTTAATCACGTGCATGTATTTTCATTTCAAAACAAAACGGGAATGCATGAGGTTGCCCAGAATTGCAAGGCTCAGGTGTTTGGGGCATACTCGAGCTCAACCAAGCTACCTTGGATGCAGTGTCTCATTAGTAGGCATGGAACAGACGTACAACTTTCAGAAAATTAAGGCCCAAACAGCTCCACTGTGCCCTGCCTGGAGAGATCTGAGGGCCAACATGAGAGGTAAGGAAATGGTGATGGGAAAACTGAAAGAGAGATGGGCTTGGTGGAGCCAAGGAAAATGTGAGTTGGAAATCAAGAATTTAGCCCCACTCAGGGGACAGCTCCCAAGGTCAGTGTAAGTCTGTGTCCCATTCAGGTCTTTCCCGAGGAGTTCTGGAAGGCATTTCAGCCCATCACAGTGAGGCAACATCTTCCACTTGTCTCTAATTGCTCTGACAGAAAGTTTCTAATGATCGTTTGGCTTGCCATGTGTCTTGCCCACAGAGAAAATATGTCCCAGTCAGCAAAGGGAGGGAGGACGAACATGTGATTCTGGTCCACGTTGCAGTTATATTTCTTATTGTATTTAAATAAATTTAAAAATAAAGTCATTTGTACAGAGACAAGATAATAGTTTTGAAAGAGTTTTCATCTGTTTCCTAGAATTTCCTTCTATTAGGACAGCTATTAAGAGAGCGGTCCAGTGGTTAAGACTCAGCGCTTTCACTGCCGTGAGTCTGGGTTTGATCCCTGGTCAGGGAACAAAGATCCTGCAAGCTAAGCAGCGTGGCCAAAAAAAAAAAAAAAAAAGACAGCTAAACCATTAGATATTCATTGGCTCAGGGAAGGTACGTGACAGCAGAAAACAGGAAAAAAATAGAAACTCTTTTAGCTTTGTGCTTCAAAAGCTAGCTCCTTAGAATTTTTAAAAAATGGATCATGGCAAGGTTTGAGAGCTGTAAGAGCAGGCCTTCCCTGACCACCTTTCTTACCACTAGAAAAGGATTCACTACATCTGGTGAAAGAAAAGAATTAAAGGGGAAGTGATGAGTTTGACAGCAGGGTGACCTGAGATAGGGGGTCTGTGGGCTGCTCTCCAGCTGGAGCACTAGGATGTAAGCCAAGGCCAAACCCCCAGATGGGACTATGGAATCCAATAGCGGAAGAGACCTGTGCCCATAAAACTGGGTAGAATCCTGGGGAGGTAGCATAATATCGGAGGAGAGATAGCTCTGTGATCTGTGTAGGCAGATAGCCTCAAAGTCTACACCATCATTACGGGGCAGCAACAGAATGAGTCTCATACATCCAAGGGAGGCAAAGGAATAATTGAGAGGAACTGACTAGATTTGAAGGGTTGCAGAGATGAGAGCAAAAGATGTCTCCATGACAACCTGCATGGACCAATCAGGGAGGAAGGGATTCCTCCCTGACCCCCTCAGTGAAGACCAGATTTCCTCCTACCCTAACTGCTGCCACCAATGCTTTGGAACCATAGAATATATATAACCAATACATTTCAGTAAGCCAGATGAAGTCAGAACTCAGGTAAAACGCCATGTAAGGGAAGAGGCAGGATTTCAAATTGGCAGAGATTAAGTTTCCGCCATTCTGATGCGTGGTGACTCAGAATATAAATTTAGCTGAGTTACGTAAGAATAAAGTTAATACATTTCTTGTGCACGTAAATTTGTGGCCTTAGATTCATACCCACTATATATACATCATATACTTCAGCCTCCTGTGAGTTTGAGAAGCTGATCCGGAGCTACTTACATGCTATGTGCCATTGGAATGTCAAGTTCCCCATCAGTCAAATAAGGGTTTTAATGTCCACTGCATGGGGTTAATATGAGGCTTCCATGTGATAATGTGTATAAACTGCCAGGCCCAATGTAGATGCTCTATACATAATATTTCCCTCACCACTTCAATTGACATCCATAGACTATTACAATTTCCAAGTTTATAGCTGGTTAGGCATTAATTGTGCTTTAGGACAACTCCTTCATGATGGCATCTTAGCATCTTAATCTCATCAGTAAAATGTCCTCAAATCACATGGATTACTTCTGGGAAGGGTTTCTGTGGCCGGTTAGTCCCACCCACAGTGTGTGGTTTCCAGTAAGCTTCAATCAAAGAGAGTGTCCCCTCCCTGACCTGAGCTTGCTGTCATTTCCCAGGCCTTTTGCCACCATCAGCGCAAAGTCCATATTTTGGCATTCTAACTTTCTGTCCCTCTTGCATAAGATAAGCCACGGCCTGCCTGTCCCAGGTCCAGGAAATGTGAGCTGCACCATTGCTCAACATCTCTTCCTGGAGCTAGGTAAGGAAAAGGTAAGGGCAACCGTGCAGGCCCTTTATATAAATTATTTTATCCAATCTTTCCAATCATCATCATTTCATTGACAGAAAACTAAGACTCAGAGATGCTAAGTGATTTCCCTGGTAACCAAGAACTAGTAAGTGACAGAGCAAAACCTGAAGCTAAATCTGGAAGGCTCCAAAGCTCATACTCTTTCTGTCACCTAACCACCCATAGAGGAAAGGATGTGAAGGACAAGTACAATTTGTACCCAAATGATGGTTGATTGGAGTACGTGGCCAGGAATGAGAGGTATCTGCAGTTGTCACTGAAACACATGTATGTGTTTAGATAGTAGCACGTAAATTCAGAGAAAGAGAAAGAGAGAGAGAGTGTTCAAACATCTTTCAGTAGGCTACAGTTAGAACTTGGGTCGACCTATCTCTATAGTAGTAGCAATAATGGTAACAATGCTCTGTCTACGTCTAGCACTCGGCTTTTCTAAGTACATTTACATCCATTACGTGACAATTCTTACAACATTCCTGGCAAGATATGCAGGAAAAGCATGATTATTGCCATGCTTACGAGAAGGAAAAGAGGCACAGACTTGTTGCACCTTCCCCAGCAATCTCGAAAACACAGAGCTGAAGTATGTGTGGGTACAGCACATGATGACTGAAGATGTGGAGAGGTGTGACCTCTTTTTCCTTGGTGGAGTAGAGAATAGGGTGTACCAGTCAGGGCCTCAGCAGGAAACAGATGTCATGGTCAAATTGGATGATATGAGGCAATTCTAATAAGAGGACTATTTAAAGACAAGTGCTCAGAGCGTAGGGGAACCACAGACATAGGGCAATTCTCTAGTTTGCATCAGTGAGGACCCATTACCACACGTAGGACTAAAGGGCAAGAGGAGGGTGTGGTTATTAGAAAAAGAAGAGAAAAGTCTGTGCAGAGAGACTACTTGACAGGAGCCCTGGCCTTTGGCCAAGGGACACAGCCAGCCTGCAGTGACCCCACCAGGAGGGGTCCAGGAAAATATATACCTTGGTTTTACTCCACTCCCTTCTTCCCTCTGATAACCTGCTGGCGCTTCCTGTTAGCCAAATCCAACTGGAAATCAGAGGCAAGGATACCCACTGATGTGGTCAAAACAGTTCAGCCTCATGAGGCACAGAACAGGGAGAAAAGGGGTAGAGTGAATCTGGAGGAACAAATGGAAGATATCTTACACATGAAGTTTTCTGCTAAGAGATAGAGGCCAAACTAGAACTGTGTATCAGTAAGACTTCAGCTTACTTGAAATGATTAAACAATAAAGAGGAATTACTGGACAGGCTTCAGCTTCAGTCACATCAGGAGGCTGGCTCTCTGTGAGGGTGTAAGATCTGTCCTCTTCAGTATGCCAACTGTGTACTCAGGCTGCCTTGCCACATGGTAGCAAAATGACTGCAGCAGTTCCTGGCATTGCATCTGTACACCACATTTGCTGAAGAAAGAGAGGGACCATGATTCAGAGTTTCCACTAAAAGTCCTGAGACTCATTCTGATTGGACTATCTTAAGGCATATAATCAATTGTGAACCAAACATTATGGCTAGAATATGGAATGCATCAATTGGCTTAGCCTAGGTGAAGTGCTTCATCCCTAGATACAGGAATGGAATGACTTTCCATAAACCACATAGATTCTGGAAAAGAAATTAGAGCTTTGTGGAATGGCTGGAGAGGCCACCAAGAAGCATCCACTCGAGTAACAGAACTGCCTCTGTTGAAAAAGGGAGGAGCCAAGTGGGTCTAAGGAGTGTTTTAGTCCAAAGTGTAATCAATCAACAGAAGCCTAACATGGACCAAATGGACCACGGTGGGGGTGGGGATGGGGGTGGTGGTGGTATTTATTTCATTCAGTGAAACACAACGTGTCCATCAAATGTTGGTGTAGTGGCTCAGTGACGCTCTTTGGAACTCGGATTCCTTTCTCGTGATTATTACCCTGTAGTCAAAAGATGGCTTGCTGCACTTCTAGGTATGCCATACAAGTTCAATGCAGGAAAAAAGGAAAAGGGACAAATAATGGTCCAAACAGAAAAAAAAAGTTGTCCTGAAGAGCTATTTCCTCTCTATTTGCAAAGTGAAACCCTTTACCTCCTTGGCCAGAACTATGCTATATGGCCACCTCTTAGCGGCAAAGGAGTCTGGGAAATAGGGGATTCTTGTTTTCTAGCTCAAGCTGTAAATGAAGATAAGGGAGACGGGGATTGGGAACTGTTTTGGAGAGCTCATCCATGGACTCTGCCACAGGAATGATTGCCTAACAGCACTGAACACCCAGCTGAAGCTGGAAATCAAATCTGTGGTGGAGCCAATCAGCAGAGAATCACTCACTTGACAATAAAATTGGTTAACTGGAAAAAATGACAGCTTTATACTAAATTTCACTGATTCTGCTAACTTGGGAGAACTACAGGCCAAATTTTCCTAGCAAACAGGGTAGTGAAGCCAACCACATAGACAATTCAGGAAAATTGCTGGAACAATGCTGCTATCTCATTTCCAGAAAAAATTAAGAGCTTTTCTGAATAAATTTCTAAACTGAAGCCCATAGTCTGTGACATATACCAACATTAATACTGGGTGTTTTCCCAGAGAAGCTCATTCACCTAGTTTTAAAGACTACTAACAAAGTTTTAGTAGTTTTCTAGATAATCTTTAAAAATTAGTTCAGACTCTGTTTAAGTAGGTCTTCAAAAGGAACCCTTCCGTGTGCAGGTTCTGAACTTTTCTGCATTATCATCAAAACACAATTTTTTTCTTAAAAAAGCATCTAGAACAGGGCTATATACAAATGTATATTTAATTAAATAAATGTTGTGGCTACGATTGTATAATCCAAATATAGCATTGCTCTGCTCATAGCACCCACAGTGACACATCTGAAGAATGTACAAATTCAACTCCAAGGGTCTTGAAGAAAAATGTAGATCTTCAAGGAGCAGCTAAGAGACTTTACTGTAAATAACACACTTCAGTGTTTCCTCAGTCCCACATCACATGGCTGCTTCTGTTCCCACAATTTTCTTCCCATCCCTCCTGCCTATTCCAGAAGAGACATCCCCTGTCCTTATGTAGAACCATTCAGCCCCTTTCCAGGCTCCTGTAGGTCCAAAGCTTGACACATTTCTCCACCAGTACATCAAAGGCCTCATCCATCCTCCCAAGCAGGAAAGGACCTTCCTTCTTAAAGAAAAGTATAGGGAGTCTAACAAAGGTCAAATCACAATAAGGCCAAACTCTAGGCAAGTGCTTAATATATAGCTTCATAGGGAGTGCCAGCAACTTCCCACCTTTAATAAATAATACAAGTATTGGAGAAAAACATATTAATAATTTACTTTCACATGGCACCATATGGCGAAAATAACAAGCATCACAAATCTCACAGATCTTCAGTGTGAAACAGAAGAGGGAAAGGATAAGAGAAAGATAATGACCAAAAAGATATGGGGCAAGAGCAATAGTTACATTTTCACTGGAAAGGGACTGCTGGAAATGTGAATTTTAAACTCTGACCAAAAGAACTATGTGTTGGGCTTCCCTGGTGGCGCAGTGGTTGAGAATCTGCCTGCCAATGGAGGGGACACGGGTTCGAGCCCTGGTCTGGGAAGATCTCACATGCCGCGGAGCAACTGGGCCCGTAAGTCACAACTACTGAGCCTGCGCATCTGGAGCCCGTGCTCCGCAGCAAGAGAGGCCGCGACAGTGAGAGGCCGGCGCACCGCGATGAAGAGTGGCCCCCGCTCGCCGCAACTAGAGAAAGCCCTCGCACAGAAACGAAGACCCAACACAGCCATAAATAAATAAACAAATAAATAAAAATTTAAAAAAAAACTATGTGTTCTATTAAAAAATGAAATGGCCCCCACTGTAAATGTATAAGGAAAACTATGCTTCATACAGATATGAACTAATGAAGTTAGTGGTTTGTGGATATCCTTAGACATATTAATAACGAACAAGTAAATGAAAATGATTTCTATATCAAGATGAGGAAATGATTAGCATAATTATTCAGATAACCAACAATTGCATTAATAAATGCTTTCAATCTCTATGATGCTTGTTAACAACCATGGTAACAAATACCTGTATTCTAGTTTGGAATCTTCGGTTTGTAAGCCATGTGATTTTGGTCAAGTCACTTAGCTTTTCTCCATGTCTCTGCTTCTTTATCTATTAAACTGAGAAGATAATATTTGTCCTATATCTACTTTTCCAGGTGCAGTGAGCATCAAACCAGGTAATGCTTATGGCAGCATTTTGAGAATTGTGAGGTACTATCAAATCCGAAGTACTAGTTTTATTAGTAATAATGGTAGATATCATTTACTGACTATCCACAGAGCACCTAGCAAGATACTAGGTGCATTGGATAACTAATAAAACGTACAATGTTCACTCTAAAATATTTAGCTTTAGTATCACTTCTAAGACAGTATAATATTCTCCTTGGAATTTTAATTAGTAGAATTAAATTTAATTAGTAGAATAACAGCTACCTTGTAGTGAGCACTTATGAGGCACTAGTCTAAACACTTTAAATATCTTATATCATTTAATGCTCATAGGAACCTGATGAGGGAGGGTAATGTTATCTGAGGGAAGGTAGCATTATCCTCATTTTTATTTTATAGAAGGGGAAACTGAGACTCAAAGAGTTTAAGCAACTCAACCAATCCCAGTTTACTATGTATTGAATAGTGGAACTTGGAATGGAATCCAGGTGATAGAATTGACATGCCTTGACATTTCCTTGTAGTTAAACCGGTGATATGCATAAGTACACAGGCAACAAATATGTGTTGACTGAATGAATGAACATATATAGATCCCTGTGTTGCAAGTAGTTAGAACATTGCCAGATTCTGATGGCATATATTTTTATTTTCTAAACAAGGAAAGGAAAAAGAAAACTTCTCCTACCTCAAATAACTGTTATCATCAAGAAATGGACTTTCAAGGGCAGACTTTTCCAGATAGACATTTAACCCTTAAAAGACTAGATTATAAACTTTCCATTTATTTTGATGAAAATTTTCTAAAATATACTAAAAAAACTTTTGAAGATCAATGTACTAGGAGTGGCTATTTGATTCCCTCTCAATCTCCCACCAATAACTAATTTAGTCTGTCTTCTAAATTATTCTTTCCACTTTCTGAGTGTTTGCTACTCACTATACCTACTTCTTTTTTTTTTAATTGAAGTATAACTGATTTAAAGTGTTGTAGTTTCAGGTGTACAGCACAGTCATTCACATATATGTATATTCTTTTTCAGATTCTTTCACCTTTATAGGTTATTACAAAATATTGAGTATAATTCCCTGTGCTGTACAGTAGGTCCTTGTTGGTTATCTTTGTTGGTTATCTATTTTACACATAGTAGTGTGTCACTATACCTGATTCTAATACACATGACTGACATACCTCTACTGCTTTCTTTTTTCTCTCTCTTTGCTCTTCTTTCCTCATAGGTTATCTGTTTCCTCTTTTCTCTATACTTTCACTTGAAAATCTGTCTTTTTATAGACAGAATCCACCTTTTCATTCAATTATGAAAGTAAATAATCACAATGAATTGAATGTGTTCCTAACATTTGTCTTTCCACTCAATTTGCTTCTTGCCCCTTGCCCAGGACCTGTCCCATCGGCAACAGACATTTTTTAGGGGGTCTAAATCCTAATAGCCTGGAGAGGGCCACCAGCACTTCCTGGCAATCCTTCCATATTTCCTTAATTTACTCCCCACTCTCTAAAAGGACTGTCACTTGTTTTCCTTTCTCTTCTAACACACAACATCTCCTCCTCCATGTCAGCTGATGATCTCACCTCTAATTTTACTGAGAAAATAGAAGCAATACAAAAAGAACTGCCTGGTCTCCTACGACTAAATACACCATCTTACCCTGTCCACACCCGTGTCTCTCTCTTTGCTCTCTTTTCTGTGTTCTGGGCTATTCCTTTTTACAGTCTTGCAAGTCACTAATTTTCCCTTTGACTGTATTGGAATTCAAATCTAATACATTTGTACTCCAACGACTGTATTTTTTATATACAAAATTTGGATCATTTCTTTTGTGTTCCATCTTTGGTTATTTTTATTCCATAATCTCTTGTTCTTTTTGGTAAAATTATGCCTTTAATTCTTTGATCGTTTCAATCATATTTATATTAAAATCTTATCAAACTACTCCAGATATAAAACTGATTTTATCTGTAGTCAACTCACATTCTAATTGTTAATTTTGTTGGCTTTCTTTCTCAGCATTAAACCTATCCACATGTTTTGAATGTGAGGTTGCAGGTTCACACTGAAGCCTTTGAAAGGTTTTAACATTTTTCTATCTCTCCCCATGCCTTCAACCACGAGCTCACCTCTCTCTGTCAGCAGACCTTTGACCAAAAGCCAAGTATTATAGTAGTAACTTGGAATTCCTGCCCTAAGGTAATATTGTGGATTCCGCAGATCCAATCACAGAGCAATTAGGCAGGATGGCTCAATTTTTGATTGTAGGATTGTATCTGGGTACCCCCTTCTTCCTGGGTCTATATCTTTCTAAAAGCCACATCTGCTAGTAGAAGTTACCTAGAGTTTTAATATTTTTTCAGCCTCATTCCTGAGAAGAGAGGAGTTTTCAGGCTATAAGGCTGAATCTAGTTTCTCATGGAGCAGTTTTAGTGTCCTCTATGCCTCGGGAGCTGAAATCCTGGCCAGGGCTCTGTGCTTTCTGGATTTCCCATAAACTTTGTGGCTTCAGCCTACTTGCTTTGACATTTTTGTTCTATTTCCACCTAGGAGCTGTTTGTCTTATTTCTGAACCTGGATTTATATTTATTGTTTTCTCCCTTTAGGTTTGACCTATTATCGTCATTCACTTGGTGCGGAGTGGGTTATCAAAGCTTCAATTCAGTGAGCCTTCCTGACTAAAAGTTGTACCTGTAAACTCTTGTTTCCATCAAAAGCCAATCTCCTCACTTGTGCATTGCATTCCACCCACGCTTGTCTTCTATTTTTATTTATTTTATTTTATTATTATTTTTTTGGCCGCACCGTACAGTTTGTGGGATTTTAGTTCCCCAACCAGGGATCAAAGCCGGGCCCTCAGCAGTGAGAATGCAGAGTCCTAACCATTGGACCACCAGGGAATTCCCACCCTTGTCTTCTTGAGGACTTCACTACTGCAATGATTTCCCCTCTGCTCCTTTTTATATCAAAATTCCTTGAAAGAGTTCTCTCTGTTCACTGTCTTCACTTTCTCATTCCTCCTTCTTTTCTCAACTCATCCCAATCAGGCATTCATGGCTGAGACTGCGTTGTAAAGGGAGTGCTTTACTCATGTTAAGTTTGAGTTGCCAAGTAGGCATCCAAGCAGAGCTAAGGAATAAGTAGTCTTGAGGCTCAGAGAAGAGTACAGGGCTAGAGATATTAATATGGGACCTTCAATATATTGATATTATAGCAGAGATTACTAGATGCTTATCAAATATTCTTTCTCCTCTTCCTCCTTATTATAGAACGTCAACTTTAGCTGAACCTATTGCTACCTGGAATAAAGGCCACAACTACCAGTTTCCCTTGCAGCGAGATATAAGCACATGACTGAATCTAGCCATCGAACTAATGAGATAAACTTGCGAATGTATATGTGTGTTGGGGCCAGGGACTTCCAAAAAGGCTCCTTTAAAAGAGCTTGTCTGCTGGGTGGTTCTCCTTTCTCCTTTCCTTCCTTCTGATCTGTGTAGATGATGCCTAGAGCTAAATTAGCCATCTCAGATCATGAGGTGGACCTGAGAATAGAAGCCCCACACTAGGATGATGGAGCAGAAAATCAGAAGGAGCCTGAGTCTCTGATGACTTCATGGATCTGCCACATCAGCTGTGGACTGGCTTCTTCAGGCTCCTTCTGACTCTTAGTAATGTGAGACAGTGAACTCGTCTGTGTTTAAGCTATTGTCATTGAATCTCTGTCATCAGCAGTGGAACATGATTCATTAGAGAATCACGGAAGGAATTTAAAGCCATGGATCTGGAAGAGATCATCTAGGAAATGAGTGGAGATGTAGAACAGAAGAGGACCACACCAGAGCCTATGGAACTCTAACACCCATAAGAAGAGGACGAGAATCTAGGACAAGAGATTGACAATGAGGGACCAGCAAGGTAACAGGAAAACCAGGTCAGCGTGGTGTCCTGGAAGCAACTGCAGAAAATGTTTGTAGTACGAAGCATTATTGTCAAATGCTACTCATAGGTCAAGTAGGATGAGAACTGAGAATTGACCATTGGATTTAGCAACGTGAAGGTCGCTGGTGACCCAGTGGACAAGAGCAAGTTCAGAGGAGCGGTGGGAAAAAGCCTGATTTGAATGGACAAAAGGCAGCATGAGAGGAGAGGAAGATGGAAAATACAAGCAACTCTTTTAAGTAGTTTTGTTTCAGAGAAGAGCAGAGAATTGGGGTAATAGCTGGAGAAGTAGGCTCAAAAAAAGTCTTTGTTTGTTTTAAGAGGAGAAAAATAACGGCATGTTTGATGCTTGTGGGAATGATCTAATTTAATGATGCAAGAAGGAGAAGGTAGAATCACTGGTGTGATATTTTTGTTTAAATCACGTTGTTCCCTGAGCTCAACTCTAGTAATCACTTTAATTGGCACATTATTATGTTTTCGTAACTAGCTGTTATGTTGCTAATTTTTCTTGGTTCTTTTTTATTTAGTATAATAAACTCAATGCATTTTGTTAAATGGCATAAATAATTACAGAAAAGAATTTTAAAGAGAATGCTTGATTAAAAAACAATGAAAAGATACCCTGGGACTTCCCCGGTGATCTAGTGGTTAAGAATCTGCCTTCCAATGCAGGGTATGAGGGTTCGATCCCTGGTCGGGGAACTAAAATCCCACATGCTGCGGGGCAACTAAGCCCATGTGCCACAATTAGAGAGAAGCTCACGCCCCGCAATGAAAGATCTTGCTTGCCACAACAAAGATCCTACGTGCCACAACTAAGACCCGACACAGCCAAATAAATAAATATTTTTAAAAAAGAAGATATCCTAATTCAATCTTATTTATATTATATCATTTAGCTGCTAAGTGCTTCAAATACATACATACAAAAATCTCCAATATATTAGGAAAAAGCATGAGTTAAAGAAAAAAAAGTACAATAATTTTACTTTGTGGTATACTTTGAGAAAATTTGATCAACAGTGTAAGGCATGATTTTGAGTTTTTCTTTCCTGTAGGAATTATAGCAAAAATAAATAAGCAAACACGATTTCAAAATAAAATTACTAGCTTCAAAAAGGAGTTGGGGACTTCCCTGGTGGCGCAGTGGTTAAGAATCCGCTTGCCAATGCAGGGGACATGGGTTCGAGCCCTGGTCCGGGAAGATCCCACATGCGGCGGAGCAACTAAGCCCTTGCGCCACAACTACTGAAGGCCGTGCGCCTAGAGCCCGTGCTCCGCAACAAGAGAAGCCACTGCAATGAGAAGCCCGTGCACCGTAACGAAGAGTAGCCCCCGCTCACCGCAACTAGAGAAAGCCCGCGCACAGCAATGAAGACCCAATGCAGCCAAAAATAAATAAATAAATAATTTTTTTAAAGGGAGCTTAAAGTGCTACCCAGTATTAGATAGGAGTGGAGATGAGAACAATGTGAATGTTGAACTTTAAGTATTTATAATGTTTCATGGAAACTGGAACTAGAGTTCCAAGACTAGAAGGTGGGTCCTTTAACTTGATAATGCGCATTTGGACTGTATGGCTCTCTGGGAAGGAACTAGGGTGACCCCTGCTGGGGGCATGAAGTGAAGGGCTCTCCTTACAAGGCCAGATTTAGGGTAATGGGGAGGCTGCAAATTCAAACGCTGAAGTGAATGAGGATTTAGAATGAGGAAAGAAAAATAATACAAACAAGAGAAAGTGATCATGAATGGATCGGCTGAAGTAATGAGTCGTCTAGAAAAATAAGAATGAAGTCAGGAAAAACAGTCATAGGAAGAAAAGAATTGTGGTACATGAAACTCCGAATAGGGAAATGCATGTGGAGGTTTTGGTTCCAGACTCCTTTAAAGGACATCTCTGAATCCCCTAAGAGTTCACAGACCCTACATAGGTCAAAAAACCCTGCTAGGAGAAGAGAATATTCTCTGAGACGTGCACATGGTCAATCTTGATACACAAAATCTCTTGAGAGACTCATCATAATTTCAGAGAAACATTGGGGTTAAAAACAAGTCTGAGGAGAGGGGAGGAGATGCAAAACGACTGACACTGCAAAGGCCAGGGAAGGCTGGGAAAAGTGTTGAGGTTTTTCAGTGGACATCAGTGATCCTTTGTACCACAGTTTATAAACTGCTGCTCCAAGTTATTTAAATGATTCTCTACCTCACTTCAGACAGTTATACTTAATACATAAAGTACTGTAAAGGTGAAATTGAAATTAAAGAGAAAGGAAAGAAAAAACAAAGAGACGTTAGTACCGTAAGATTAAAGATTACATAGGTGAGGTTGTTAGCCTGGGCTTTCTGACCCAGAGCACCCACTGGTGGCTTTCAGAAGATCCAACCTGTGGGAAAAGATATTCTTATTTTATGTCTTCTCCAATATTTAAAATTATAGTTAGGGGAGTAAAACCTTTTGTATAACTTATATTTGTTACTAAAGCATTGTTTCATACTAAAGTTAAAAGCAGCCTGTAAAGCAAAGTACCATTTGGTAATTTGTAACTGTCATCATTGGCCAACTATATCTATCAGGCCTTCCTTTGATATGAATTGCAAATGTTTCATGTCATTATGATTATGAACATCTATCACCTATCTATCTATAACTTGATACCAGCTTAGGCTAGGAAATATCACTATATATATATATGGTTGGGTTTTATTTGTATCAACAGAACACAAAAGTCAGAGGGCATCTTGTGTGGCAAGATGCTTACTTATGGAAGTAGGAAGCCAACAGAGCTGAAGTGGTCCCTTACATCCTGACAATTCACTGCATGGTCTGCTTTTTTTTGCCTAAGTAGAAAGCTCAATTGAAAGACGTTAAAATGTTACCAAAATTGGATTTGCTTCAACACAAAGAATGTTGTCTTTAGTCATCCTACAAAACTGCATACTGCAGTTTTATCTGTTACCAGATAAAAGACCTTGAGGAAGTAATGTGTCTTGGAAATGGTTAAGCTGATTTATGCCTTGGAGGAAAATTTAAAAACTCAGACAATACCCTGTCAAATGTTCTCATCCATTACAGAATCAGTAAAATCTATGTCAGTATTTTGGAGCAGATCATTGAGGAATTGCCCTTCTCTCTCTCGCTCTCTTTTTTTTTGGATAGCACTTAAAAAATATATATTATCCCCATTTTTATTTTTTTTCAGATTCTTTTCCATTATAGGTTATTACAAGATATTGAATATAGTTCCCTGTGCTATACAGTAGGTCCTTGTTGTTTATCTATTTTATGTATTAGTAGTTTGTATCTGTTAATCCCATACTCCTGACTCCACGCCCCTTCCCCTTTGGTAACTGTAAGTTTGTTTTCTATGTCTGTGAGTCTGTTTCTGTTTTGTAAATAAGTTCATTTGTGCCAGATTTTAGATTCCACATATAAGTGATATCATATGATATTTGCCTTTCTCTTTCTGACTTCTTTTACTTAGTATGATACTCTCTAGGTCCATCCATGTTGCTGCCAATGGCATTATTTCATTCTTTTTTATGGCTGAGTAGAATTCCATCTACCACATCAATTTTATCCATTCCTCTGTCGATGGACACATGGGTTGCTTCCATGTCTTGGCTATTGTGAATAGTGCTGCTGTGAACATTGGGGGCCATTTCTCTTTATCATGAAGGTATTGACTTCTCTTAGCAGAGCCAAGTCCTGGCTCCCATGTCATTTGTATAAAGACAGAATCAAAGGAGGATTCCTATGTTGGGAGCCCTTCTGGAAAGTTCAGAGGCCTCCTGTGGTTTTGAAATTGTACAAACTTTATTTGCCAAACAAAACTTCAACTCAGACTTTGATCCTGGGCACAGCCGGAGACCCAGCCGTATCTGGCAGTGGCTCTGGGCTTTCTGGCTCGGTGAAGGAAGAAACTCCACACATCACTGAGATTCATTCCATTCCAGATTGTCTTGCATTCATGTCAGAGACAAACCCTGCTTAAAATATTGTTTACTACTCCAAAAGTCATCAGCCTATTCAATGTCAGAGCCTTGAATTTCTGTCTTTTCTGAAGTTTTTGAAGTTCTCCTCTGCTATATAGAAAGCCCAGCTGTCTGAAGAGTAAGTCTATCAGCACTTAATTGAATTCAAGGTAGAGAACTCATTCTCAGCCTTAAGATCTCAGATTAAACAACACTTCTTTAGGGTCATAGCTCTCCATTATTGGTTCTCATAGAACCATGTACCTTTCTTCCATAATAATTTTATATTTGTGGTTATGATTATTTGATTAGCATCTGTCTTCCCTACTAGACTATGGGCTCAAGGAAGCCAGGGACTAATTCTGTTTCAGTTGATCATTGTATCTCTAGCACAGAGCACAGTGTTGAGCTCAGTAAATATTCAGAAACACATGAACGAATGAACAGAAGAATGAACAACAGGAAAGCATTTTTCCACAGCTTTCTAGATGTATGTGGCTATTAGAATAATAACAAAATGTGGTTGCCCCTCTTATAAAGCTTTATCTGAATTAATCTAATCCTCACAACAATCTTTTTTTTTTAAGATCTTTCCAACATGCAACAGCTATCAGTTTTTTTTTTTAATTAGTTAATTAATTAATTAATTTATTTATTTTTGGCTACGTTGGGTCTTCGTTTCCATGCGAGGGCCTTCTCCAGTTGCGGCAAGCAGGGGCCACTCTTCATCGCGGTGCACGGACCTCTCACTATCACGGCCTCTCTCTTGTTGCGGAGCACAGGCTCCAGATGCGCAGGCTCAGCAGTTGTGGCTCACGGGCCCAGCTGCTCCGCGGCACGTGGGATCCTCCCAGACCAGGGCTCGAACCCGTGTCCTCTGCATTAGCAGGCAGATTCTCAACAACTGCGCCACCAGGGAAGCCCCAACAATCTTATTAAATAGGTACTGTTATTATCCACTGATGAGGAAATCGAGCCAAGTCACTTGCTTAAGTTCTCAAGGTTTTTAAAGAGTGGTTCCAAGCTTCAAGCAGTCTAAATTTGGGGTCCACACTCCTAATCAAAGTCCCTTACTCACTGTGAGGGGAATTGCTAGAAAACTACCTACTCTTTGGATGAGGCTACCTCTCTGGAAGATTGGAGGTAGACAGCTAAGGAAACTTTATAGATCTGGGGAAAGTTTTCCTGCCAGCTATAACCCAGGGTGCCAATTCCTTGTCAGGAAAATACCTCTAGAATCGGGAAACACTACAGAAATCTGCACGTTACCTCTGCTCAAAATACCAGATAATGTCAATGGAGCAGATCTTGACAAAGATGACCTCAGGATTTCCCTGGTGGTCCAGTGGTTAAGACTCCTCACTTCCACTGCAGGGGTCATGGGTTCGATCCCTGGTCCCCTGATCTGGGAACTAAGATCCCGCATGCCATGTGGCATGGCCAAAAACAAACAAACAAACAAAAACAAAAAACAAAGATGACCTCAATGATTGGAGAACAAAGACAAAGACATGATACAGAAGGAATCCAACTCACAGCGTGTTTGAGAATTCTGACATTTTTCTCAGTCAAACCAACCTTCAGCTGCAAAGGCAAGAAAATGGAAATTTTCATTCCATCTGTAATACCTACCCTTGTAATCAAGGATTTCATAACTTACTGCCATCAGAGTTAGAACTGACATGTGTAGAATGTCAAATAAAGCTAAAGTGCTTATTGAATTAAAAAAAAAAAGCCATGTACTTTTGAAATTTCCTTTTAAGCAGAAATTTCCTACTGAAATTTTTTTATTTTAAATATACAATCTGGATTTATTTCAAAACTTTTTTCAGGTATTGGCTACTATTTTTTGCAAGAATATCAGTGAGAAAGATCTAACTACTTGCTTAATAAAGGGCTCCCTGTCTGTAAGGAGGAAAAATATTGTATGTAAATTTATGAAGGTGCTTATAAGTGCTTTTTGGAGTCTGTGAGCCAAAAGGAATTAAGAATCACCAGCCTCTAGGTTGAAACTGTTCTTTATGACTTTCTAGTTGGAAGTGGGTAGTATAAGGGGTGAATGGATGGGAAGAGTAGGATTTTGTTGGGAGTCTGTGCGAGGATGTCCTTCATATGCCCATCTAGATTCACTCTCTCTCTGTCCCTGCTCTTCTTTGAACCTCTGGCCACTGACCTGTGTGGAATACATCATGGTTCCCTGCCTTCTGGCTCCCACTTGGTTCCTCTACTTAAGGCCACATTCCTCTCCAGCAGCTCCTCTCTTTCAGCATCCAGTAGCTGCCCCTTCCCATTGTCCCTTTAGGCCTAGGGCTGGCAACTGTTTCCCGCTAGGTCAACATCTTTTATTTCCCTTAACCTTGACTTCATCTCAGGAAGTAGTCTCTTCATTATAATCTTTTCAATGACCTTTTGATTGTGTTTTCTATGAGGACTCTGATGGATAGAGGCTGCCTCTCTTCTTTCACTTTACCTAGTCAAGAGGACATTTTTTAAATGGGTTTAAAAAAAAAAAAAGTGAGATTGACCACCAAAGACCTGATCCGTGAAAGAAATAAGTAGTAAGCTGAACTTCATTAAAATTTAAAACTTCTGCTCTGCAAAAGACAATGTCAAGAAAATGGGAAGGCAAGCCACAGAATGGGAGAAAATATTTGCAAAGACATCTGAAAGGACTGTTATCCAAAATATACAAAGAACTCTTAAAACTCAATAGTAAGAAAACAAAGAACCCAATTTAAAAATGACCAAAGATCTTCACAGACACTCCACCAAAGAAGATAAACAGGTGGTAAATAAGCATATGAAAAGATGCTCTACATTATATGTCACCAGGGAAATGCGATTTAAAACAACAATGAGATACCACTACACACATATTAGAATGGCCAAAATTCAGAACACTGAAAACACCAAATGCTGGTAAGAATGTGGAGCAATAGAAACACTCATACAATGCTGGTGGGAATGTAAAATGGCAGAGTCATTTTGGAACAGTTTGGGAGTTTCATAAAAAACTAAACATACTCTTATCATAGGATCCAGCAATCATGTTCCTTGCTATGTACCTAAAGGAGCTGAAAATTTATGTCTACACAAAACCTGCACACGGGTGTTTATAGCAGCTTTATTCATAACTGCTAAAACTTGAAAACAACTAAGATGTCCTTCAGTAGGTGAATGGATAAATAAACTGTGGTACATCCAGACAATGGAATATTATTCAGTACTAAAAAGAAATGAGCTATCAAGCCATGAAACAACATGAGGACCTTAAATGCATATTCCTAAGGGAAAGAAGCCAATCTGAAAAGACTACATACTGCATGATTCCAATTATAGGATATTCTGGGAAAGGCAAAGCTATGGAGACAATTAAAATTATTAGTGGTTGCCAGGATGGGGGGAGGGAAGAGGTGAATAGGCAGAGCAGAGAAGATTTTTAAGGCAGTGAAATAGAATGGGCAACACCAAGAGTGAACCCTAAAGTAAACAATGAACTTTGGGTGACTATGATATGTCACTGTAGGTTCACCTTTGGTAAAAATATATACCATTCTGGTGACTGATGTTGATAAAGGGGGAAGTTATGCATGTGTGAAGAGAGGGGATATACGGAAAATCTCTGTACCTCCCTCTCAATTTTATTGGAAACCTAAAATTGCTCTTAAAAATTATCTTTACAATTTTTAAAAATTATTTTAAGTGATTTAAGACTAAATTTGTACTTGCTCAACATTTCTCTTTTCTTTCACCACTTCCTCTTCTCAGTTTAAGAGTTTTGTGAGCTGAGGTCATAAGGTTACTCCTTGGTCCACCCCTGCTCTCTCTCTGTATCAACCTGGAGATACCCAGAAAACATAAGTTGACCTCCAAAAAGGACTAATGAATAATGTCGATTTTAAAGATGTTTTCTTGGGCAGATGAAGAAGAGGGTTATATCACCCTTTCACAGAACAACTTCCCCTAAATTCACCTCCTTTGACTTCCCAAAGTTCCTCTCCAAGCAGCCTTCTCATCTTCTCATCTTTCTCCAGAACTCACCTGTCTTTCCAGATGCTTGGCTCAGCCTCTTCCCCAACCCGCCATGTTTGCAGAGTAAAATAAAAACTAGTCAAAGCACTACCCTTCTAGCACTCTGTCTAGCAATACCCTTCTTCCACCAGTTGTTCCCAGATGTTCTGTTCTCAGGAAGCATCCTTATAATGCTGTGTGAGAAGAGGTAGCAACAGCTGTATAAAACTCAATTCTCATTATTCCAAAATCATTCTCTGGACCCTCTTCACCAAATCATCAAATCCATAAAGATTGTCTTAAATGTACATTTGCAAAAGAAAGATAAATTGTTTTTCCTAATAAGTAATACATGCTCATTGCAAAAAAAATTTAAACATTTCAGAAATGCACAACTTATAAGTTTAAATTTTCCTTTAATTCTAATATCCACAAATATCTACTTTTTTTGGTTTGGAGAATGGTCCTCTAAATATTTTTTTGACATACACTAACCAATATTATTTTATTTCTTTTTATTTTTGAAAAACAAAGACTACATTTTTTTAAATGAGCAAAAGATTTGAACAGATATGGATGGCGAATAAGCGTATGAAAAGGTGCTCAACAGCATTAGTCACTAGGGAAAAGGAAATTAAAACTACAATGAGATATCACCATGAACCTATTAGAATGATTAAAATTAAAAAGACTGGCCATGCCAAGTGTGGGCCAAAATTTGAAGATTAGAACTCTCATAGACTTCTGGTGGAGTATAAAATGCTACAGTCACTTTGGAAAACAGTTCGACAGTTTCTTACATAGTTAAACATACACCTGCCCTGTGATCCAATCATTCCACTCTTTAGTATTTACCCAAAAGAAATGAAAGCATATGTTCATACAAAGACATATGTTCATAGAAGGTTTTCTTTGAAATAACTTAAAACTGGAAGCAATCCAAATGTCCATCAACAGGTGAATGGATAAACAAATTGTACTATATCTATATCTATATAGATATCTATCTATAACAAAAAGAGAATATATAAAATGTTTTGATTTTCTTAAAACTCTAGAAAATATAAACTAATCTTTAGTGACAGAAAGCAGATCAGTGATTGTTTGGGTGGGAGAGAGAGGTAAGAGAAAGATTGTCACGGTGCACAAGGAAACTTGTGAGGGTGATGGATATTTTCATTGTCTTGATTGTGGTAAGTTTACAGGTATAAAACTTATCAAAACTTATCAAAGTGTATAATCAACAAGGACCTACTGTATAGCACAGGGAACTCTGTTAAGTATTCTATAATAAATGGGAAAAGAATTTGAAAAAGAATAGATATATGTATAACTGAATCACTTTGCTGTACGCCTGAAACTAACACAAATTGTAAATCAGCTGTACCCCAATATAAAATAAAAATTTTAAAAAAACTTATCAAAGTGTACACCCTAAAATATGCAGTTTAAACTTTAGTTTAGTTGAATCAGATACTTTCTGTGACCGAAAGAAGCTGTTCTCTGTTCCCAGAACAATTAAGTGCTTCTGGTGCCTTGAGATTGTTATATAAACGAGTCAAAGACGGCCTCTGTGTTCTGGCCCCTAGGTTCTTATTTTCTTCACTCCGTTAAGAGTTGAGCTCCGTTAGCACAAAAGCCCACTGGTGCCAAACTCAAATTTTTACAGGTCCAATTATTTTTAAAATAGCCTAAACAATCCAAATTTTAGCCACTTATTGCCTGCTTGCTTTGCATACCTCTAAAACAGAGGTCCCGAACCTTTTTGGCGCCAGGGACCGGCTTTCATGGAAGACAATTTTTCCACGACGTGGGTGTGGGTGTGGTTCAGACGGTAATGCAGCGATGGGGAGCGACAGGTGAAGCTTCACTCACTCACCCGCCGCTCACCTCCTGCTGTGCGGCCCGGTTCCTAACAGGCCACGGACCGGTAGTGGTCCACGGCCTGGGGCCTGGGGACCCCTGCTCTAAAACATCACGCAACAGTTGTTACCTATTGATACGACAGAGGCTTGCAATAAAAAGGCCCAAAGCTGATGCCGCCCTTGGAGCTCTCTCACCCAGAGACTCCATGTAAGCCCCTTCTCTCATCCTTCCTTCCCCTGGAAGTACTCTTGCCTACCTCCCCTTTTAGATGATAGCCCCTTGTGGTAAGCCTCTGAATGGTCATGTGCTGTGATAGATGTCGCCCCTCTCTCTTTTTTTAATGTATTTATTTATTATTTATTTTATTTTATTTATTTTTGACTGTGCCGGGTCTTAGTCGCGGCATGTGGGATCTTTAGTTGCGGCATGCATGTGGGATCTAGTTCCCCACCAGGGATTGCACCCGGGCCCCCTGCATTGGGAGCATGGAGTTTTACCCACTGGACCACCAGGGAAGTCCCAGACTTCCCCTCTCTTGCATCCTTATTCAAGTGCCATCCAATAAAGCGTGTGTGTTATTATCTTTCTTGGCCATCCTTTCCCTTGATCAGATCCACATCTCACAAAGCCCTATAAGACTAATTACAAATTCAATAGAAAAATTGTAAAATGATGCCAATTATGGTTAAAACATAATTAAGAAATAAATACATCTAAAATTTATTTATTGTAATTGGAGACTATTAAGGAGAGAAAAGGTATGGGAATTTTACAGACAAAAAATGTCAATTTGGGCTGAGCAGTTTTGGACAAAGAATGTCACCTGCCATTTCAGTAAACAAAGGATGCTGTGGCCATAAAGCTATCAGTCACTGCAGCCTCCCCTGATGGTGCACCCTGAGGGGAATTCAGAACTGAGAAAAACAGGATACTAACCCTGCATAGTTAAGATGTATATCAAAGGAAAAATTTCAATGAGCCCAGACTCTTGCATCTTCCCATAGATAGAAAAGCACTAAAATCATTAATGGAGACATCTGTTTTTGGGATTAGCAGTCATCTTTTGATGTTCGAGTACATTTATTTTTCCAGCAAAAACTCCTGTGTATCCGGGCTCCTCCCTTACCTCTTTGGAACTGTCCTTAGAGTGATCTGAGAGGCTGCCATCCCAGGCTACGGTCCTCAGTGAGTCTGCTGAATAAAACATAATTCTCAACTTTTATGTTGTGCATTATACTTCAGTTGACACAACAAATTACATTTCAAACTTAAATAAGTTGTTTCTATATCCACCATATATTCAATGGGAATGGACCATAATCTTGGTTCTGTCATTTACAGATTATGAGAACTTGAGCAAGCCTTTTTAAAAAAAAAAATTATTGAAGTATAGTTGATTTACAATGTTGTGTTAATTTCTGCTGTACAGCAAAGTGATACAGTTATGTTGCAGGAAGGGGGACCCCTTCCAGGGCCCAAGAGTAGGCTCTAGTCTAACACTCGGGAATGAATCATCCAAGGAGACACACATGCTGACAAAACAAGAGACTTTATTGGGAAGGGGCACCCGGGTGGAGAGCAGCAGAGTAAGGGAAGCCAGGAGAACTGCTCTGTCACGTGGCTTGCAGTCTTGGGTCTTATGATAATTGGGTTAGTTTCCAGGGTTGTCTCTGGCCAATCACTCTGACTCAGGGTCCTTCCTGGTGGTGCGCGCATCACTCAGCCAAGATGGATTCCAGCAAGAAGGATTCTGGGAGGTTGGTAGGACATATGGACTGAAGTCTCCTCTCTCCTTTTGACCTTTCCCGAATTCTTCCACTTGGTGGTAGCTTGTTAGTTCCACATTCCTTACCAGGAGCTCCTGTTTCCTGTTGTAAGATAACTCATGCAAGTGGTTACTATGGTGCCTGGCCATAGGCAGTTGTCAGTGGTTCCCTTAACAGTTTAATATATACATATATATTCTTTTACATATTCTTTTCCAGTTGTCAGTGGTTCCCTTAACAGTTTTATGTATATATATATATATATTCTTTTACATATTCTTTTCCATTATGGTTTATCACAGGATATTGAATATACCTCCCTATGCTATACAATAGGACCTTGTTGTTTATCCATCCTATATATAATAATTTGCATCTGCCAATCCCAAACTCCCAATCCTTCCCTCCAACACCCCTTTCCTTGGCAACCACAAGTCTGTTCTCAATGTCTGTGAGTCTGTTTCTGTTTTGTAGATATGTTCATTTGTGTCATATTTTAGATTCCACATGTAAGTGATGTAATATTGTATTTGTCTTTCTCTGTCTGACTTACTTCACTTAGTATGATAATCTCCTGGTCTATCCATGTTGTTGCAAGTGGCATTATTTCATTCTTTTTAATGGCTGAGTAATAGTCCTTCATATGTATACACCACATCTTCTTTATCCATTCATCTGTCAATGGACATTTATGTTGCTTCCATGTCCTGGCTATTGTGAATAGTACTGCTATGAACATAGGGGTGCGCGTGTCTTTTTGAATTATAGTTTTGTCTGTATATATGCTCAGGAGTGGGATTGCTGGATCATATGGTAACTCTATTTTTAGTTTTTTGAGGAACCTCCATACTGTTTTCCATAGTGGCAGCGAGCAAGTTTTGTTTTTTTTTTTTTAATCTCCCTGAACTTCCAGTTCTGTACCAGTAAAATGGAGATAATCATACTTATTGTGAAGTTATTGTGGGTTATTGTGAATGTTATTTGAGATAACGAACATGAGACACATAACACATAACAGGTTTTCAAAATTTGTTAGCTCTCCACCCTAGATATGATAGAAATACCCTTTTTTTTAAAAGGGTGCAAAGTACCATCACATATATGATGTAGGTCGTTGCTTGTTACAAACAGGAACAGTGTTTTTAGCAATAATTTACTAAAGAAAGAGCTAATGGTTCAAAAGGTAGAGAAGATCCAAGGCACTTGCTTATGAAAAGGTTTTTCTTAATGTCTCCACCCACCCCCTTGCCTTAAAAGAAGTCTTTGTGCAAACAGTCTAGTGAGTTTGAAGAGCTTCCTTCCGGCTTTCAGCAGCACTTCGGTTTCATTTGGAAGACAATGTGGTCTAGTGGCTAGACAGAACCAAGATCTTGGAGCCAGCTGATTCCAACACAGTGGAGGGGAGGCTAGCCTCAAAGCCACCAACCTGAGACTCTGGACAAATCCCTTGACCTTCTAGGCCCCCTTCAAATCCATGCCAACAAAGTGAAATGTGTTAAAGTCAGGTTCCCTTTTGCTGAGAATAAAGCATCTTCTCAGGGAACTAAAGCAACTTGAGAATTAAGACAAAAAGTATCTTTCAGCAAAATGAACTCTGAAAAGTAGTAACAGAAAATAGGAATACGAACATCATTGCTTCACGTCAAAATCCAAACCTCAGAATCATGGAGGTGGCAACTCCCTTCACCCTTCATTGCTAGATATTTTGTTTAAGCGTCCATTCTGCCAAGCAGAACTTTTGACATCTGAAGTGTTGGTTCAGAAAAATGAATGTAAGGGATTCCTTACATATATGAAAGAACCCCCTTTCAACCCAAACTTTCACCATGTGTGGGAGAGAGGATAGTCTCTATTTTGCTTAGGACTCACATTGAACTTCAAAACATTTTTAAGATTTTTGTCTTAAAACTATCTAATCTAAGGCAAAGACCTGGAAAAATTTGCTGCTAGAAAAAAGCAAGAGGCCAGAACTTAGTTAGAATATGGCCTCAGGATGTCCAGATGCTATATTGATTTCTCTTGCATTCTAGACCCCAAGTAACATTTGGACCAGATTTTAAATCTGTCACACTGTCAAAACATGCACATTTCCATACAATATCCAAAAATCTCCACAACTCATCCCCAAGGATCTAATGCCATCTAAAGGCAACTGTGGCAAATTGCAAAAAACAAAAAAAACATTTAAATATTAAAACTTTTCACTCTGGATACAAACATAAATGAGATGTTCTTAGCTTAATATATCCTGTATTGATTTTATATAATACTTATTAAAGTCAATGAAGCTCTTTCCCCAAAATCCAGCATAAGCAAAATTAAAATCCAAATAACTAATCAAGAGGGAAAAAATATCTGTGTGTCTGTGGTTCAGCATCACAATAAATCAAATAAATATAAATAAAACTACATAGGGAAAGGTCTTTAAAATTAATGGTGGATAGCCAAAAGGTGGAAGCAACACACATGTCCATTGATAGATGAATGCATAAACAAAATATGGCATATACCTGCAAGGGGATGTTATTCAGTTTTAAAAAGGAAGGAAATTCTGACATGTGCTACCACATGGATGAACTTGAGGACATTATGCTAAGTGAAATAAGCCAGTCACAAAAGGACAAATATTGTATGATTCTAATACTTATATGATGTACCTAAAGTAGTTAAATTCACAGAAATAGAAAGTAGAATGGTGGTTGCCAGGGGCTGAGGAGAAGGGAAAGAAGGAGTTATTGTTTAATGGGTACAGAGTTTCAGTTGGGGAAGATGAAAGTTTTGGAAATGGATGGTGGTGATGGTTGCACAGCAGTGTGAATATACTGATTGTCACAGAACTGTACACTTTAAAAATGGTTAAAAAGGTCAATTTTATGTTATATATTTTTTACCACAATAGAAAAAAATTCAGTGCTGGGGGGAGAGGGATGAGATGCATTAACACATTGCTGATGGAAGTAAAAAGTGATGGAACATTTCTGGAAAATAATAGAACAGTATGTAGCAATAAATTCTTTTTTTTTTTTTTAATTTTGTTTTTGGCTGCGTTGGGTCTTCGTTGCCGCGCGCGGGCTTTCTCTAGCTGCGGCGAGCGGGGGCTACTCTTCGTTGCGGTGCGTGGGCTTCTCACTGCGGTGGCTTCTCTTGTTGTGGAGCACGGGCTCTAGGCGCACGCTTCAGTAGTTGCAGCATGCAGGCTCAGTAGTTGTGGCACCCGGGCTTAGTTGATCTGCAACATGGGTGATCTTCCCGGATGTTCCTCTACACTGGCAGGTGGATTCTTAACCACCGCATCACCAGGGAAGTCCCTCAAGAAATTCTTAAATGTTGATTTATTAGTTCTATATCTGGGACTTTATCCAAAATGTGTAAAACAGAGATACATTCAAAGAATTATGTACAGGGATGATCATCAAAGCCTTATTTATAATAGAGAAAAGTAGAAAACAGCTTATAAGTCCTATAACAGAGGAATAGATAAATTATGGAAGACCCATATAGATTGGAGTGTTACAATTATAACCACATTTATGAAGAATACTTAATAACATTAAGTGAATTAAATAAAAATAAAAAGGAAATTCTTGTTTGATTTATTTTTTTTTAAATTTTATTTATTTATTTATTTTAACATCTTTATTGAAGTATAATTGCCTTACAATGGTGTGTTAGCTTCTGCTTTATAACAAAGTGAATCAGTTATACATATACAATATGTTCCCATTTCTCTTCCCTCTTGCATCTCCCTCCCTCCCACCCTCCCCATCCCACCCCTCTAGGTGGTCACAAAGCACCGAGCTGATCTCCCTGTGCTATGCGGCTGCTTCCCACTAGTTATCTATTTTACATTTGGTAGTGTTTGATTTATTTTTGTTTGTATATTTTATAAATATTCTATTATAAACATTTCTCACTGTTAATTGGGGAAAAAAAAGCATGTGTGTAAACAATTTGTGAAGATGAAAAAGCTGAATTAATTCTCTATTTGAAATACATTATGAGGTTATTTTACCTAAGCCAAGCCTCAGAATAACTCATGTCACATTACACTAATGACCAAAACTATATTCTGTTTTAACTTGATGAGAAATCTGTTGAGAATGTTTAAGAATTTTTAAAGCTTTTGTGGAGGCATAATTAGCCCTTTATTTCACAGAAAAAAAATTATTTGGACATTCAAATTTATTAAACATTCACATCATATCTACCACTGTGAGAACAGTGATAGGCCCTTAATAGGTTAAATAAATTGTATCTAAAATGACCATCTCTCTTCAGCCACCGTTAGACTTTGCTTGAACTTAAATGACACGATGCAACTTTTCAATGAACAGAATGCTTGTTCTGTTGCCAATAAAAATAAACATTTAGCTCTAGGCCAAAAATAATGTTTTAAAATATTGACTGCTTTATTCAATTCAATGAGTATTTACTAAGTACTGTCTAGGTATTAGATACAGCAGAGAACGAAGCAGAACAAAAATCCCTGCCCTCAGAGAATTTACAATCTAGTGAGGAAGGGAGCAAACCAACAAAGTAAGAAAAATAGTGTACGTGAGATTATGACAAGTGCTATGGAGAAAAATAAACAGAAAAAGAATAGAGAGCGTGGGAGGAAAATCAGTAGGGCAATGAGGGAAGGTGACCTCTGAGGAGATGGGAAGGAATAGAGGGGGTAAGGCATGCATTTGGATATTTGGGTAAAAGGTGAAGGGCATTCCAGATACATGCAGAGGCCCTGAGGCAAGAGAGTGCCCCCCCTTTACGAAAGAATAGTAAGGAGGCCAGTGTGCCCGGAGCAGAATAAGCAAGAAGGAAAACCAGAGATTCTGAGAGATCAGAGAGGTGGAGAAAGTAGAAGCTCATATAGGGCCCCCTTGTAGATCGTTATAAGCACTTTGACTTATAATGGACAAAAATGCCCATGAATCCTAGAAACATAAATATTTATGGTATTTTACTTTTTACAAATTAAAGATGTCCTTGATAACATTTTATATATTAGCCTATGTTTTCAGTCTTTATGAACACCCTGAAATGAGATTAGGAAGTCATTTGGACGGTCAACTGGCTGACATATCTCTGTTCCATGTGTCTCACCCTTCCACAGGTTAGCCCAGAGGCGTTCCTGGGGTGAAGGCAAAGGAACCACACAGCAAGTGGCAGTGTGCATGCACTTTTTCAAGCCTCTGCTTGAAAACATCCTATTGGTCAAATCAAGTCATATGACTGAGGCAGAAAATCCCGTCCAGTATGGGAAGGTACCTCCGTGCCACAAGGGCACCTAGGGAGGAATGAAGAAGTGAGGCCAATAATGAACATAACCCCTGGTTGGGAGGGAGTGGCTGCAGGTCCCTCTCCTTTCTGAGCCAGATGAGAGCCTAAGGACCGGCACTAGAGAATACTGATGCTAGCATCTGAAATCCATTGTTCCTGTGGAAAATGTAGTTCTCAAAGATAGGTAGACTCCTGGGAAGCAAGTCAATACAATATAACTAGGTCCAGCAGCCAGGGAGGGGATGAATAAACAGGATACTAGAATAATTCCTTATTCAAAGAGAACTACTGGAAGAGAATTAAAAGTATAATGGAAACTCTTTAAAAGAGTTTCATGACCAGCACAAATGGCCTAGGAATTGAGCATACTAATACAAAGAGGAAATGTTTAAAGTTAAGACCCAAATTACTGGTCTGAAGGTCAAGTACAAGATCTCAAAGCATAGAACAAAAATAAAAGAGATGGAAATCATTAGGGAAATGATGAGATTTGAAAGATAGGTCCAGAAGACCCAACATATGAATAATAGGTATTCCATAGGGGAATAAAAAGAAGTAATAGAATAAATAGAAAAAAGGGAATAATTAAATCTAATGAGGAAAATTTCCTTGAGCCAAAGAAAGACATGCAGACTGAAAGGGCTCACTGAATTCCAGATGGTTTTAATAAGAAGAGATACATTCCTAGGCATATTCTGGTAAACCTGAAACTCCAAAAATTTAAGAAAATCATAAGCGCTTCCAGTCAGAAAAAATATTTTACTTACAAAGAAAGACAAACTGCTATCTGACTTCAAATCTGTAACATCAGAGGCTAGAAATTAGTAGAATACCATCTACACATTTTTGTATAAAGAACTGAAACTCTGCAGTACTTTACATTGATCAAAAAAAATTGGCTAAGTGGGAAAGAAAGTTATAATCAAAGATTCCGAGAATATATCACTCCTGTATTCAATCTGAGAAAAATACTTGAGAAATAACTCTAACAAAACAACATGCAAATCAGAACAGAGGGCCTCAAGACGGGTGCTGAGCAAACAAGGAAAAAGGACCGCACAGTACACACAGATAGTTGCATTCATAAGGGAAGAATCATGGAACCAGAAGCCTCAGGAGTACAGATCCATGGAGAGCCCATCCATTCTAGGGCAGTGCAGAGACTTCTGGTTGAATCAACCTGTGGGAGAGGGACCCCCATCCTTGGGTTATGAGACTTTCAAGCTGCATTATTAGGGAAGCATCAGCCTTTTACCCAACCACTGGGCATGATCAGAGCCTGGGACAATACAGCAGTATGAAACTTGGTTCTAGCTCTATCCGGCTAGTTCAGCATAGTTCCCTTATCTCCTGACATGAAGTGGGGAGTAAAGTCCAAGCCTTGAAGTTCTATGATGTGGTGAGTTGGTTGCGTGACTCAGCCCCTTAACATTCACAGTTGGGGCAGCAGCATTCCACTCCTTGGTGTGATCAGGGTGAGGGATCCTGGGTCCAACCCTTATCATTAGCCAGGGCCTTTATTCACTAAGCTGTAATCAGTTTCAGCGCAACTTCGCAGAAAGCCAACTCTTTTTCTGGAAGACCATTCTGCAAGGGAATCTGTCTTGTACAGGTTAATCCTTGCCTCTTTGTGCCTCCCCCAATAATTATGATCCCCAAGTTTGACCTCTGTGCTTCATTCTCCCAACACTCTGTTTCAACCATTGGGGTAGAGAGGCTGGTAATTGACTTTGTAGGAGACACTAGCGGTAACTAGAATGACCTAGTGTGAACTCCAGAGTACAGATGATGTGTACTCAAAGTAGAAAGAGGAGGTCATTTGTGAGAACAGCCTGAGAGGTACACATGGTCCAGGGTGGAATATAAAATAAGGCCAGCATTTGTGGCTGCAGTTCAGGGGAAGAGAAGAAGCTAAACAGGACCTAGGACCTTGCTTTCAAGACATCCAGCGAGAGAGCATCCCATGTGAGTTGCAGAGAGAAACAGCCATCCCGCATGGCTTAATTACCAATTTTTTCCTGCCTTTCATCTATCATTGCTTCCTAGCCCATAACTAGAGTCAGATGCCATCATGCCCAAGGGAGGAAATAGCAAGGTCTGTCTGATCCAGGAGGAGATAGAGCTAATATAAAACAACCCAATAAAGTCTGGACTATTATGGAATAAAGGCTTTAGTCCGCCAATCAGGTAAAGAATTCCAACCAGTCAAGGTGAGGGATGAGAACAAGAGGATTATAAAATGGATGGTGAAGGAAGTAATAAATATCACCCTTGACCTTGTGATAGTTACAGAAATAGTGATTGTAGCAGCTATGCCTTTTTAAAACACACACACACACACACACACACACGCATAAGATGTATAGATATATAGATATATATACATAATCTGTATGTATATACATACACCAGATTTTTTCTTTATCTTTCAGATTTTTCCCCTTTCTCTTCCCCACTACATTGAATGAGAGTCCGTAGTGCTTAATTTTGCAATTGAGTTCATAGGACACCAGGGCCACAAGGAGCCACACCCAGGGAGGATTGCATATCACCTGGAGAACCTTGAGATGGACACAATGGCTGATAGGACTTTGTGTCTTCTGAAGACTTCAGTATCCTTGCTTGATGGATGGATAGTGGCCTCATGTTAGGCAGAATCAGGAAGTTGCTCTTGAGTTGGTCTAAGGGTAAGAATGGATGCTGAATAGCCAAAAAGCTAAACGCTGGAATCCATTCTCTGCCCTTCCTGTGCTCTCCTCTACATCAGAGGGAATTACATCTCCCAGTTCCTTTTTCCCTAGCTTCCGGGTAGGTTCAGCTGATAAGAGGCCCTGGCAAAAGATTGGAGTAGAGGATGGGAAAAGGCAAATTATTTATAACTCTGTCTCAGGCAGCACCTGCAGGGGTGGTTGCGTCACATTCTTGGTGTCAGTTTCTGCCAGGCAGACCATCCTGGCCCAGCTCAGTGGGAACAGGCCACCCACTCTATCCCATTTTCTAGACTTTAGTAAGTCTGCCTCCTCTGGTTGTATTCTTGATCTAGGCTGGTTGTAGCGTCCTGTGTTGCTAATGCCTGGGTTGCCTCAGTGTCCTATGCTTGCCTTTTCAGCTTTTCCATCACGTGTCTGTGACCATATCATTCTCTGAATTAAAATTCCCTCTGTGAAAGACCTTGAGTGGTGTCTGTTTTCTTGCCTGGACTCGGATAGAAACAATATGTATATTTCGTTATAAACTACCTCAAGCTCTTTGGGATGTAAATAGGAGTTTAAAAAAAGATATTAATATCATCTAAATACTTGAAAATTTATCACAATGATCTCTTTCAAAAGTCACAGTTATTCATTTTATAAAATGTAAAAGAAAAACAACTTTGTCCTTTTGTAAATAACAAAGCACTTTAATGTAGATGGTGTTATTTTTTACATGAATATTTGAATATTGTTGAGTATTTTTCTTGTAATGCGGCAAAGAAATGACCTTTTAAATTTCAGTCTTTTGATTTACTCAATGAATGTAGATAATCTTTTGTTGGAGGAAAGTCTACAAACCTACCGAAAGAAGTCTATTTCCCAAATTTTACATTTGACCAATCCCTCAATATATTTTTCCAGGCATTTAATTTTTTCCCTTTAAAATTGTATGTGAAGTTGCAAATAATCCAGATGGTACTGATTCGTTTATATATAAGTAATCAGCATTGTTTGGTATAAAACATTTGAAGTCCTATGATACTTTTCAAATATCTTTATCCTTTGAAGACCAAAGTTGAATACTTCCAACGCTAAGTGAAACTTGAACCACACAAGACTCAAGTCCAATGAACCTAAGAAATTTTAAGTTTGTACAAACCCAAAGCTAACTGATGTTTTCACATCTGGCTCTTGATACCAAGCCACCAAAGAAGAGTGGTGTTTTTTTAAATGGTTAATTCTACCCTTGTTGAAAGTTCCTATTTAATCACAAATTATATTTAATGACTTATGATTTTGACCAGATGGCTTCAAGTTTACACTACATTGGCTTGCAAGAATGCGGCCAATATATTTGGCCTTTATTCTGGAACAATGTTTTTTTCACTGATCAAATGACACAACCAGTTGCCAAATAATGCCTATACATTTTTTTCTACTTATCCAATTTTAGTGAGTTGATGTACAGCCAAAGGTCTTTGACGAGTTTTAGTATACTGAAAGAAATTAAGACCAACAGCGTGGCAGAGTGATTAAACGCAAGCTTTTGAGTCAGTAAGACTTGGGTGTGGATTGTAGCTGTGTTTCATCAATGTTCTCCTCTGTAACATGAAGATAAGAAGGGTAGCCATCTCATGGAGTTGTGAAGATTAAATGAGAACACATATGTGAAGGGCTGAGTACCCGGCCTGGCACATAGCGTATGTTCAATCAGCCATTACTATTTTAATACATTTTCCAGAACATACTTTTTCCATGTTAGAAAATCTTTTTATACAAGATGAAAGGCAGAGATGTTAAGACATTTCTGAATGTGGGTAGAACCAGTGAAACTTTTGTAGGTCAGTGAACAGTTTTGTTCACCTGTGTATATATATATGTATATATGTATATGTGTATATATGTATATATACATGTTTGTTTTACTTAAATTTACTTATTTTTCAAATAACACATTTGCATGGTTCAAATTTCAAATTTCAAAAGGTACTAAAAGGTATACAGTGAAAGGACTCCCTCCCATCCCTGTACCCCCAGTTACCGAGTTCCACTCCTTGTAAGGAAACCAATGTTAGCACTTTCTGGTGAATCCATCCAAAGATATGTTATACATATACAAACAAATAAGTATGAATGTTACCCTTCCCTCGCACACGAACAGTAGCATACTGTACACTGTACTTGTTATTTTTCCTTCACAGTATAGCTTGTATATCATTCCATATCAATATGGCTGCATAGTATTCCATACTTTATTTTAACCAGTGCCCTATTAATAGAAATGCCATCTGTTTTCAGGCTTTTGCTATCACAAATAATGTTACTATAAATAACCTCATGTATGCATTATTTAGCATATATGTATACGCTATACATATATCTGTAGGATAAATTTCCAGAAGAAGACCTGCTGGGTCAAAGAGAATGTATAATTGTAATTTTGATGATGATCTGCGAATTGTTCCCATAGACGTTACACCATTTTATAACCAACTCACAATGTATGTGGACATTTAAAAATCTATTTTCATTATAAACCGATGTTACTTCAATAAATAAAAAATAAAATTTTAAAACTCCATTTTCAGGGCTAGTAACAGACCAAAGATTCACCTAGCTCAACAGTCCATGAATCTACATACACTTTGAGTTTGACATCCCTTTTTTTTTTTTTTTTTTTTTTTTTAGTGATAAGCTCCAGGCAGAAGCATATCTCCGAGAGATTTCTTTTTGTTTCCATGGTGACACTTACATACTTAGAAACCTCAAATTATTGTTCCTAGGTTACAACAGTGAAAACTCTGGATTAAAACATTCTGCCCACTCCATGTTTTAAATAGGAAAGAGATAAGAAAAATCCACATAGGGAAACAGTGGTACACACACTGCTTCATGGGTCTGGGGATTCTTCGATTTAGACATTTTCTTAGTGTCTATTGGGGGTATATTCTTCTGCTCTCTGAGGCTCTCTTCAATGTTTCCCTCCAGCTTTTGAGAAAGAGACTGATTTGTTTTCTTTATTGGCAGAACATGGAGAGAAGGTAGGGTGGGAGAGGGGAAGTTATAGATTTGCCCTTCATTTTCAGCCCCTCCGAGCAGAAAAGTTTTCTACTTTCTGGTGTGGCCCTTGATGACTTAAATGCATTTGAATTTCTTTCTTGCTACTAAGAGTTAAGATTGTAATAAAGAGTGTTTTCCAAGGACAAAAATGTATCTGCTTGTCTGAATTTCTTTTTCATTTCAGCAGCAATCAGAAAAAAAGAATTCAACTGAGCTATTGGAAAATCTCACAGGACAGAAGTGAACACACGTACAATTCCTTAGTGTTATCAGTCACAGGGGAAAAGTCCCTCTAAGATGTCCTTCAGAAACATCAGAGAGGTATGTAAGTGTGTGTTCCTGTCACTTGGGGTCCATATGTGAAAATCCGCCCAGTTGCAGAAAGGTTTTGATTGAATGTGCGTGTTTGCAACACTGAGCGGTCCAGCCACGAATGTGGGCCCATCTGTAGATTAACTGCCTTCTGCATGTGGGCCAAATCACAGGACTGTATCTAAAACAAAAGGCTGCTAAGGGTTTAAGCTTTCACTAGAATCTCCTTTAACAGTGTTGATTCTAAAGTCAGATTCAACATTAAGTGAGGCCTGATTTAATTGGTCCAGCTTTATGATGCTTTTCAGAGGGAAACTTTTATCCTTGCTCTTTCTTAATTGGTACAAAATTAGCCTTTGAATTCTGGATGACTTGTAATTTCAGTTAAAAGAGAGAGAAAAATAAAAGCAAAACTTAGTCTATTGTGTGATAGTAACACAGATCAGTTATTTGCCACACTTGAGAACAAAAACTTGACTGATATAACAAATGTTTTGCTTTTCTTCTATCTGTCTTGACATCATAAATAGAGCTACCGAAACATTTTCTGACTGCAAGTAGTCAATACAGCTCCACCAATCTTTTCAAGCTTCTCTCCAGGAACAGATGTAGAACTGAAATGTGAACTACAGCAAATGAATTGCAATTACTTTATTTACATCAACAATAGTCCTTTTTAAAAATCTAGCAATAAAAACTCCAGCAAGTACATTTTTATGGGTAATTGCTCAAAGTAGCTTAGGAAAAAAGGGAATTAGTTGGGTCGACTTACCAAAAAAACTCTTTAAAAGTAATTTTGACTATGACTTTAATATACCCACACCCCAAGATGTTCTAATTACTGAGAAAATGCTGCTCTGTGTATCTTAATCAATGTGTAAACCTAATTTGATATAAAAATTGAAATGGTCTCCTATATATCAAGAACAATTTAAACAAAAATAAGAGAAGGCAATTTGATCAGGGGATGTTAAGGCTAGGCCAACTACAGGCCTATTTGTATGTATCTGTTTTATAATTTTCTCAGAAGAATAAAACTAGCTTTAAATGGCCACTAGTTTTATTTCAAGACTGTGGTCAGGGTTTCTCTTTAAATAAAATAGAGTAACATCCAAGGTAAATCAGGCTGATGAGACCACATTGCTAACACTGCCCAATACCATTGTGTGTACACCATTAAACTGGCAGGTAAATCTTGAGTAGTTCAGAACTTTTAAAGGAAAAAAAGAGTTGTCTTTATGACGTCCAACATTTAGTAATGATTATTTGGTACCCTGAGAATCCACCTAAACCATTATTCTTCCTAAACCATTTCCTATAGCTAAAGGTAAAAGTATATGCAATATACATTTAGAGGTCTTTCTTTTAAAATATAGAGAATATACCTTACGGGTGAAGCAACACAGCGTAGTGGATGAAACTTGGAGACAGTTAAGACTTGGTGAACATTAACTCTGTCAAGTTAATTTACCTTCAGTATTCTCAGAGTTAAAGTGGAAATAATAATAATAGTGTTTCAACTAAATAAGATCATGTAACAAAACATAGTTTCTTAAATATAACAGAGCCTTAATAGAATCTAACATAATGCACGTGTCTTACTCTGTCTGACTTTATTTCACTAAGCATGATACCCTCCAGGTCCATCCATGCTCTTGCAAATGGCAAAACTTCATTTGATAACAAATATTGTATGTTGTCACATATATGTGGAATCTAAAAAATAAAGCAAATTAGTGAATATAACAAAAAAGAAACAAACTCACAGATATAGAGAAAAAACTAGTGGTTACCAGTGGGGAGAGGGGTGGGAGGAGGGCCAAGATAGGGGTAAGGGATTAAGAGGTACAAACTACTAGGTATAAGATAAATAAGTTAAAAGGATATATTATACAACACAGGGAATATAGCCAATATTTTATAACTGTAAATGAAGTATAATCCATAAAAATATTGAATCACTATGTTGTACCCCTGAAACTAATATAATATTATAAATCAACTATATCTCATAATATATATCTATAAATAAAACATGTAAATTTTTAAAATAAATAGACTATTGTTATCACAGTATGCTATTTGAATATTTCCTACGCACTGTTTACCATAATATATAGTTAAACAAGACCCCAAAAGGGAAACAGATAACCACGTTTATAGCCCCAGGGAATTCCCATCCATCAGCTAATCAGCAAACCATGTGCATGGCACTGTAAAAGATGTGAAGATTACCATCTAACTGGTAAGAACAGAATGTATATACACAAATATGGCCTTATGTACTATTAGCTAAATGTTAAGTTGTACCATATGGGCAGTTAGGGAAAAAGCACAGTATAAAGTAGTTAGCACAGTAAATAGTACAGATAAAGTATGCTGAAGGAATTAAAGAACGGAAGTAAGAACGTAGTCAGGGGTCTTCAGGAAAGATAACACTTTAGAATTCTTAATTAAAAGTGATGGAAACCTAACTCAAAGTAGCTTAGTGAAAAAATGAACTGGTTGTTTCAACTAACTAAATTGTGGGAAGGGCATGGGCACACTTGTGCCTCTGATAATACAAAACCCAAGCACTCTAACTCCAACAACTTTTTTTTTCTCTTTCCTCCTATTGTTGCTTTTTTTTTTTTTTCTGTATATCAACTTCATTTTCTTAGATTGACTTTTTCCACAAAGCTGGACCCATAGTTACCACTAGCTCCCAGTTTACATCTTCCTAGCTTGGCCAGAGAGGAAATGACTTCTTTAACTTCCAATCCAGAAAAATCCTAAGCAAAGTCTCTGACTCATGTCCTGTGCCCAATCCTATAATAGGGTGGGTACTTGCAGCCTCCAATAGAATCACACATTTAGAAGAGTCAGTGGGAATGGAAGGGAGCAGACCCATCAAAGAAATGACTGCATTTTCCAAAATGAGAGGGCAGCAGTGCAGGACAGACAGGACAACAGATGTGCAACACTAAACCTGAGGTTTAAAAGCTAGCTAATGCAGAATCTAGAAAAATGATATAGATGATCTTATTTGCAAAGCAGAAATAGAGACACAGACGTAGAGAAAAAAACATGGATACCAAGGGGGAAAGAGGGGAGGGTGGGATGAATTGGGAGATTGGGATTGACATGTATACACTACTGTGTATAAAACACATAACTAATGAGAACCTACTGTACAGCACAGGGAACTCCACTTGGTGCTCTCTGGTGACCTAAATGGGAAGAAAATAAAAAAAGACAGGATATATGTATACGTACGGATGATTCACTTTGCTGTACAGCAGAAACTGACACAGCAGTGTAAAGCAACTATACTCCAATAAAAAATAAAACAAGAGTAAAATGTGATGTCTTTTCAAAGATACTAGAAACTAATTTTATAATTGAATTAACAGCTACCATTTAATGAGCATTTAAGTACTAATTTAAATATGTATATAAAAGAGTCTTAAACAGAATGTTACAAAAAAAGCTAGCTAAGTCCATAATTGTTTAATCAAAGCAGGAATGGGATAGGACAAGGGCTAAAAATGTACACTAACATGAATCAAGCCTTTTAAAAACTTCACTTCCCCCTCTAATATATATTTATGCTGTGATTCCTGAGTTTCACTAGTCATAGAAGTTGCTTGATATTTGCTTAGCTTTTTTAAAAAATTTTATTTTATTTATTCATTTTTGGCTGCGTTGGGTCTTCATTGGTGCGCGTGGGCTTTCTCTAGTTGCGGCGAGCGGGGGCTACTCTTTGTTGTGGTGCGCAGGTTTCTCATTGTGGTGGCTTTTCTTGTTGCAGAGCACAGGCTCTAGGCATGTGGGCTTCAGTAGTTGTGGCATGTGGGCTCAGTAGTTGTGACACACGGGTTTAGTTGCTCCACAGCACATGGGATCTTCCCAGACCAGGGCTTGAACCCGTGTTCCCTGCATTGGCAGGCAGATTCTTAACCACTGCGCCACCAGGGAAGCCCATTTGCTTAGTTTTGTATTGGTAACAGATGGAATGAGGCAGAGCATAGCAAATGAGTATGCAACATCAGAGTCCAATCAAGAGAGAGAAACCACATAGTAATCTGAACAGGGAAAGCTCAACATAAAGAATTATTAAATATAACGGGATTGGAGACAAAAGGGATTGACTGGTAAGAAGTAAAGAGAACTGTAAAGGATATGCAAATAGCAGATTTAGGGAGCGGTCACTCCCCACAAGGCTGAGCTACAGCACCAAGGAAGGGACCCCTTAGTGCGGACATCCAGAGCTCATCGGAAATAGCATGGCCTTCGCTCACCAGATGGCAAAGTTTCCGGTGGTGCCATACTGGCGACACTTGCTGGAAACCTACCCCCAGAATTGCTGGGAGAACTTGTTCATGGAGAAACACCTTGGCTCCAGCACTCTGCTGGGAAGTCACCCAAGAGGTGTCATGAGAAGCTGCTCATGGGGAGGTGCCATATGCTAAGGGTCCTGCGTGCTGCTAACCACTGCAAGAGCCTGAGGAGAAGACTGGACTTCAACCAGCAAGAGAAACTCCTTTCTCCTCCAGTGTTCTCCCAACCCCCTCTACTGACAAAGCTTAGCATCATGCCAACCGACAAAGGAGGAAGTCCAGCTTCATTATCATAGAGCAGGCAATGAAAGGTGAACTTGGAACTGAGAGACAATGAATCAGTAACTGGCACAGAGTATTTATGGGATTTTCCTAAATACCCATCTTGAAGAAATACCATCAACCTTATTCTGCTGTACTCAGATACACCTTAGCCAGAGAAGGAGGAGGGCATATAGTGTCTCAGGAGGCTCTGCAAATTCTCCAGATGAAAGGAGACTACTTAACAATGTAACAATGTGACAATCACGAGAAGAGATTTTTGGTTCAGAACAGATGACTGACGATGGGAATTTGGTCCTCTCTTACTTTGATCTGGGGAATGGCATGGAAATATATTACTACGTGACCTTTAGCTCTACAGATGCAATGGAAACTACGTACAGCTAAAGTTAATTTTACTTTTATAAAAATATGTGACATACGTTAAGAAAAAGAAACTCAAATATTTATTTTATATGGGAATTCATTCACTGGTAGAAGAGGCTATACAGGTGGTGTTTAGGCATGTTGAAAAACAAATATGGCATGTTCATACTGAGAGACTTCAAAATTTAATTAGGAAGATGATATGGGTTGAACTAAGGAGCATTGTATCAGTCAGGAAAAGAAAGATAAAAGAAAAAAGCAAAACACTAGGTATTTTAACAGGGGAGATACCCAGAGCTGACAGCAGAAGCAACAGCTGCCTCTAGATCTGGGGAAACGGAAGGAAGGCTATTGGGATTATCATTCACCTCCTGGGAGGAAGGGCCCTTCTAGAACTGGGTATCCATCTGCCTCTGAGAAGTGCAGGCTGCCTGGCTACCTGGAGGCGGGGGGGGGGGGGGGGGGCGGCAGGTGGAGGGAGGAGAAGCTGGGGGTCTGAAAGAAGCTGGGTCAACACAGGCAGGAACAGGAAAAAAAACCAGGGAAGAAGTCCCTCTCTCTTCCTCTGAACTTCCAGTCTCTCTCTAGTGCCTCCTATTGGCAGAATTTAACAGCCAGCCGGCAAAGGAGTCTAGGAAATATAATTCACAAAGTTCCAGTCCCGGCGTCAATACAGAAGCTATAAAAGGGTCAGTTTGGGACTGAGGGCCTATAGCTAAATAATCAGTCCCGTGAGCTAGCTGAAGGGCATCATTTAAGAATTTTTTTCTTCTTTTATGTTTTGTCTTTTCATATTATAGGGAGGGAAAGAGTGGCCATCACTACATGTCACAGTGGAGCGGGGAATGTGGCTTTTTCTTAGTTCAGCGCCCTCATTACTCTGCTAGGTGTCCGAAGGCCCTACTGGGACCTTAACAAAACTTAAGCCATTGAGCGAAACCTCTGTACTCAGCTGGTAGTCAGCTGTCAAGCTGGGGGTCTGCCAGCATGCCTGCCAAGGGAGTTGGTGTGTGTAGGGGCCTGGAGTTAACCTTTGTGAAGGCTGGGGGAGCTGGCCAGCCAGTAAGGCCTCCCAGTAATCCTTAGTCCATTCATCTGGCATTTTTTGGGCATGAGACTCCTACTTTCTCTGACATTTTTTTCCTACGTTTATATCCCAAGAATCAGCCCCTATTTCACCTCTCTCCACATGCTTTCAGCCCTATACATATATTTTCTTTTTATATAGTGGCACACAAATCAAATGTCCTATTCTTAAATTTCCTTCACAACAGACCTTGATAGGCTGTTAAAACCCATGCTTAGCTCAATAGTCTATGGGCTAGTGATGACTCTTTACACAGATTAGGGAAATACTTTATTTGTTCTCAGGAGTGGCAGTGGAAGTGCCTTCTTCCCTAGAATGTGTTTATTGCAAAGAAAGAAAACATATTAAAACAAGTAGAAAGTTCATACCCTGTTACATTTTTCTCATTCTACTGGCATTAAGTTTTAATTTTTCTTGCCAATCTATTTTCCTCTTTTACATCTTAGATTAACTATGGATAAGATATCCATAAAAACAGATAATTAAAAGACTGAAAGGGTTATTAGTAAAGTTACAGATGTTTTTCCTAGAAGAATAATACCTGATATGCTTATTATATTATGAAACTAATCAGACTAAATATTTTAACTGTTTTTGCTAATTGAGGAAAAGGAAAACAACACTAATTGAATTGATTGAAAACATAGTAGATTTTGGCACAAGAAAATGTACTCACTTTATAAAACTGAACCTTGTAGTAGACTTGAAGGCAAATAGTAAAATGCATTCATTTTTGGCTTTTTAAGTTTATTTCAAATACTTGCACTCCATTTTATTTACTTTTTATAACAGCTCTACTGAAGTGTAATTCACATGCCATAAAATTCACTCTTTTAAAGTGCACAATTTCATGGTTTTTAGTAGAGTCAGAGAGTTTTGCAACCATTACCACGATCTAATTTTAGAACATCTCCATCCCCCCTCAAAAATTGGATGTATTAGCAGTTACTCCCCACTCTTTCCACCCCGCAGGCTGGGTCAACCATAAATCTGCTTTCTGTCTCTATGAATGTGCTTATACTGGACATTTCGTATAAATGGAATTATACATGTGGACTTTTGTGACAGGCTTTCTTCATTTAGCATAATGTTTTCAAGGTTCATTCATTTTGTAGTGTATATCAGTACTTCTTTCATTTTTATTTCTGAATGTTATTCCATTAAAGGGCTATACCATATTTTACTTACCCGTCCATCATTTGATGAGCATTTGGGTTGTTTCTACTTTTTGGCTATTATGAGTAATGTTGCTGTGAACGTTAGAATACAAGTTTTTGTGTGGACATGTGTTTTTGTGGGGTTTTTTTAACATCTTTATTGGAGTATAATTGCTTTACAATGGTGTGTTAGTTTCTGCTGTATAACAAAGTGAATCAGCTATACAGATACATATATCCCCATATTCCCTCCCTCTTGCGTCTCCCTCCCACCCTCCCTATCCCACCCCTCTAGGCAGTCACAAAGCACCGAGCTGATTTCCCTGTGCTATGCGGCTGCTTCCCACTAGCTATCTATTTTACATTTGGTAGTATATATTAGTCCATGCCACTCTCTCACTTTGTCCCAGCTTACCCTTCCCCCTCCCCGTTTTAATTTTTTTGAACATGTACCTTAGAGTAGAATTGCTAGATCATATGGTAACTCTATGTTTAACATTTTGAGAAACTGGCAAACTGTTTTTCCAAAGTGGCTGCACCATTTACAATCCCTTCAGCAATGTGTGAGGGTCCCAATTTCTTCACATCCTCACCAAAATTTGTTGTCTGTCTTTTTTGATTGTAACCATCCTAGTGGGTGTGCAGGGGTATCTCACTGTGCTTTTGATTTACTTAACCATAATTAATAAAGAGCATTTTTTTCATGTGCTTATTGGTCATTTGTATATTTTTTGGAGAAACAATAGGGATTATGTTCAACCTGTAGATTTGTGTAGAATGGCCGTCTTAACATTATTAAGTCTTCTGATCCATGAATATGTAATGTCTGTCCATGTATTTATGTCTTCTTTAATGTCTTTCAACAAGCAATGCAGTTTTGCCCAAGTTCTTGAACTTCTTTTGTTAATTTATTACTGAGATTTTACTCTTTGTGATGCCATTGTATATAGAGTTGTTTTCTTAATGTCATTTTTAGATTGTCCATTGCTATTGTGTAGAAACACAATTTTTTTTTTTTTTTTTTTTTAATAAATCTATTTATTTTTGGCTGCGTTGGGTCTTCGTTGCTGTGCACGGGCTTTTCTCTAGTTGCGGCAAGCGAGGGCTACTCTTCATTGCAGTGGCTTCTCTTGTTGCGGAGCACAGGCTCTAGGCACACAGGCTTCAGTAGTTGTGGCACGTGGGCTCAGTAGTTGTGGCTTGCGGGCTCTAGAGCACAGGCTCAGTAGTTTTGGTGCACGGGCTTAGTTGCTCCGCGGCATGTGGAATCTTCCTGGACCAGGGCTCGAACCCGTGTCCCCAGCATTGGCAGGCGGATTCTTAACCACTGCGCCACCAGGGAAGTCCACAATTTTTTTATTGATCTTGTATCCCACAACCTTGCTGAACTTGTTCACTAATTCTTAAAGTTTTCTGGTGGATTCCATTTTATTTTTTCAGTGAAAATATATCTTTGGTATGTGTTTCATATACGTACTTCCTTTACTTTTAGAAAAACTCTTCTCTTCATGTATGATTCTGTTGTCAGCTTTTGTTTAAACTCTTGCTCCTCTGATAGTACCCCTCTATTTTTGTAACTTGTAAATTTAACCACTGCAAAGATTTGCTGAACAAACCTTCAAATAAAAGTATATTCACACAAGCAGATTAACAAACCTAGATCAGCATATAAAAGTAATGAGACAAACAGTTTCTCAAAATTAGAATGTTTATGAAGAATGATCTTTGTATATATCAGTTTGTGGTTGTCCATTGCCACATGGTGGGAAGAAGGCACAGGGCATTTTCTAAAGGTTAGATTGACTATCTCAACAAGACATGAGAGATCAAGATACAGAGATGACTGGGATCAGGGAACCTCCAGTAGGAGTCAAGATAGTGCTGCAGACGGCATCAAAATCAGGGCAATCTAGACTTATTTTGTGATCCTAACTGAAAAAAAAAAATCTATAAAAACACTCATTATGTTGTTTTGTATTTGTTTTTAAATTATCACTTCAGACTTCTGTTATTCCACTCAAGATGGAATAACAGGGAGTTTATTTACCGTCCCTCCTGAAATAACCAAAAATGCAGGCAAAGTATATGAAACAATGGTTTTCAAGACAATGGATGTTGGAAAACAAAGGATAGTGATCACTGAAAGATGGGAAACAGATGTTGTGAGTCTATTACCCCAGCTTAATGTCTGGAGAGAGGTTTTAGGTAATGGTACGGAGAGAGAGAACCCAGGCAAAGTCTTACAAAGGGCAAGGTATGGGGAGAGGGGCATGGAGCTTCTACCCCCTCTGAGCACTCCACTTTCCCCGAATCTCCCTGTGTTAACCAATCCAGAAGCTCTCCAAATCTTGTCCTTGTGGGATTTTATGGAGGCTTCATTACATAGGCACGATTGATTAAATCACTGGCCATCCGTGATTGAGCTCAACCTTCAGCCCCTCTCTCCTCTCAGGAAGCTGGGGTAGGACTAAAAGTTCCAACCCTTTATTCATAATTGGTTCCCCAGTCAACCAGCCCATCCTTAGGTTACCGAGGGGTTTTCCAAAAAAGCCTCCTGTGAACAAAGGGGCCTTTATCACTCTCTTCATTTAGGAAATTCCAAGAGTTTAGGAGCTCTGTGCCAGGAACTGAGAGGAACAAAGACTATATATATATATATTTCTTATTATAAATCCCAGTATCACAGGCAGTTTCTTATGAGGTTATACACACGCCTATCAAATGACCCAGCCATTAGGTAATTTGCCCAAGAGAAATAAAGAGTTCACAGCAGCTTTATTTTTAATAGCTTCAACTTGGAAATAACCCAAATGTCCATCAACAGGTGAATGGATAAACAATGTGTGTGTCCAGACAATGAAATGCCACTCAGGAATGAAAAGAAATGAACTATTGACACATGAATGGATCAATCTCAAGATAAATATGCTGAGTGAACAAAGTCAGACAAAAAAGAGTTCATTTAGAAAGAGTTCCATTCACATAAAACACTAGAAAATGCAAACTAATCTCCAGTTTCTGTTATGAACTGAATTGGATCCCCCCAAAATTATCTGTTAAAGTCCTAACCTTCAGTACCTCAGAACGTAACTGTTTTGGAAAATGGTGTTTTAAGGGGGTAGTTTAAAATGAGGTCGTGAGGGTGAGCTCTAATCCAATCTAACTGGCATCCTTTTAAGAAGACATTTCTACTCAGATGGATACAGAGAGAAAACCATGTGAAGTCATATGGAAAAGATGTCCATCTACAAGCTGAGAGATTACTCAAAGAAATCAATTTTGAGGACACCTTGATCTTGAACTTCTACACTTCAGAATTGTGATAAAATGAATTTCTGTTGTTTAAGCCACCCAGTCTGTGGTATTTTATTATAGCAGCCCTAGCAAACTAACACAGTGACAGAAAACAGCAGTAGTTACATGAAGAATTGAGGGTTGGGGAGCGACGGGGTAAAGAGATTATATAATAAAAGGGAATAGGAAACTTAGTGGGGTAATGGATATGTTCATTATCTTGATTGTGGGGATGGTTTCATAGATATAGACATACGTCAAGACTTATCAAATTGTACACTTTAAATATGTACATTTTATTGTGTGTCATTTACATTCTCAATAAAGCTATTAAAATTATTTCACTTAATTTTTACAGTGCTCTTCCATATCTATGTTAGTTTTATGTTCCATATCTATGGAACAGTAGTATGTTCCACATCTATGTTAGTTTTAATTATGATGGTACACTTTTGTATTTTAATTAACAATGCCTTATTATATGTTCTTACTTTAATTTTAAAGTATTGGTATTTTATATTGCAGTCATCTTAAGCAATATAATTTTGTCTTTATATGTCTTTGTCTAATGGTATTACAGGCGTACCTCATTTTATTGTGCTTTCCTTTATTGCGCTTTACAGCTATTGTGTTTTTCACAAATCAAAAATTTGTGGCAACCCAACGTTGAGCAAGTTTTTTGGCATCATTTTTCCAACAATATTTGCTCACTTCATGTCTCTGTGACACATTTTCATAATTCTCACAATATTTCAAATATTTTTGAGGCATGACACTCCAGCAAAAAGATTACAACTGACTGAAGGCTCAGATGATGGTTAGCAGTTTTTAGCAATAAAGTATTTTTAAAATAAGGTACGTACATTTTTTTTTTTAGACATAATGCTATCGCACACTTGATAAACTACCGTGTAGTGTAAACATAACTTTTATATGCAGTGGGAAACCAAAAAATTCATGTGACTTGCTTTATGGCGATGGTCTGGAACTGAACCCACAATATCTCCGAGGTATGCTTATATATATAAAACCATGAGTACAACGTAAAGACTGCAATCTTTAAGAATTTTTTGTGATGATCTAAAACAGGGATTATGGACTTGGAATACGGGTCAGCTGTCTATTTCCTCCTCTCACATAATTTAAAAATCCATAATTTCCTTTTCTTGGGTGGTATGCACTGCCCCTCTGCTGCCATCCGAATTTTCAGATGTTCCCAGGTATGCTGGCTGATCTTCAGAATCCCCTGGGGAGACTCATGAAACACAGATTCCTCTGCCCTATCCCTTGTTATTCTGATTCAAGAAAACTGGAGTGGGATTCAGAAAACTAACCTTTTTTATTATAGAACATTTCAAACATGTGCAAAGTGGAAGGAATAGTATAATGAGCACCCATATATACCTCACCTAATGTCAACAATAATTATCTCATGGCCCAATCTTTGATTCATCTATCCCCATCCTCTCCCTTCAATACCAGGGATCTGTAGTTTTCAGAAGTTCTCTGGGTGATTGTGATCAACGTACACACAGACACACACACACATCATTAAAAGGATCAGTAGTATTCTAATTGTGCTTTTTTTTTGGCTGCGTTGGGTCTTCGGTTGCTGCCCGTGGGCTTCCTCTAGTTGTAGCGAGCGGGGGCTACTCCTTGTTGCGGTGCGCGGGCTTCTCATTTCGGTGGCTTCTCTTGTTGCAGAGCACGGGCTCTAGGTGCGTGGTCTTCAGTAGTTGTGGCACGGGGGCTCAGTAGTTGTGCTGCACAGGCTCAGTAGTTGTGGCTCGTGGGCTCTAGAGCACAGGCTCAGTAGTTGTGACGCACAGGCTTAGTTGCTCCGTGGCATGTGGGATCTTCCCGGACCAGGGATTGAACCCGTGCCCCCTGCATTGGCAGATGGATTCTTAACCACTGCGCCACCAGGGAAGTCCCCTGCCTGTGCATATTAAAATGTAGTTAATCAATTTGCTAGTGTTGAACATTTACATTCTCTTCAATTCTTTGTTTATAAAGAAAAATATGATGTATCACCTGACACACAGTCTTGGCCAAATACTCATGCCACAACTACAGGTTCCATAATTATACATCTTCATTCTAAATATTTTTCTCATTGAGAGATTTATTGGAAATACATGAAAATATTAAACGACTGTTTATTGAATTGCTAATCTGAATACACAAAAGCAAATACATTCTTAGTCACTTGGGAAATACAAGATAATCTTAAATTCTATAAACCTACAAAGAGTTTACAATCCCACACTGGGGAGCTAAAGTCAATTCCTTGTAAGGCAACTTTGTGAGTTTTCTCAGGGTGGGAATCGAGAGATGGTAGTGGAAACAGGGGTAAAAGGCTGGAAATATGTGGGGTTTATTTGCAGAGATGGTGGACCCTGACTAGCTGTTTGTATAAGAGCCTTAGTCTACTGTGAGATTTTTAGTCTTTCAAGTTTGGGCATGGCAATGTGCTGACCTCACAAGGAAGTGACAGCTGCTAAGAGAAACTAAACCATAGTTTGATTCCATTTACTTAGTTCATCCCCTGAAGCCCAGGAGAGTTTCAAAATGAGGAGGTAGCCAACAGTGCCAATGTAGCAGCTGAAGGAGAATGCAGATTGGTGATGAAGAAAGTCATTGGTTGAAATAACATCAGAAAACCTTTATGGAAGTCCTTCAACATTTGGGATTCCCAAATTTTCAGGAAAAAAATTTTTTTCTGAACTTTCCAGAAAAAAAAAAATGTTCTGTGCAACTAAGGATGTAACTCTTGTACATAAATTCTATTTGGCCCCAAATACCACTACCTATTTAATATTAAAAGAAAAATATTCTAGAACACATAGATTAAGTAATTGTAACAAGAACAACAACAAAAACTGGTTGGTTAAATAAGTTTATTTTTCTCTCACAAAATAGTCCAAGCCTTCATTGCCTTGAAGCATTCAGGGACCCTGTTTCCTTCATCTCCTTGCTCTGTCCTCTTAGGGTGTTATCTTTGTAATCAATGCTGGCTTTGTTTCAACCGTGTTTTCAAATGAGCCCAAAGGAAGCAGGAAAGACTATTGAGGGCAGGAGGCTTCGTCTTTAAGGAGATGACCTGGAAGTTAAACTCATCAATTTTTTTAAAATTTTTATTTTTTTTAAATTAATTAATTAATTAATTTTTGGTTGCTTTGGGTCTTTGTTGCTGTGCGCGGGCTTTCTCTAGTTGCCGCGAGCAGGGGCTATTATTCATTGCTGCAGTGCACGGGCTTCTCATTGCGGGGGCTTCTCTTGTTGTGGAGCATGCGCTCTAGTCTAGGCGCACGGGCTTCAGTAGTCGCGGTGCATGGGCTCAGTAGTTCTGGCTCGCGGGCTCTAGAGCGCAGGCTCAGTAGCTGTGGCGCACGGGCTTAGTTGCTCCACGGCACATGGGATCTTCCCAGACCAGGGATCAAACCTGTGTCCCCTGCATTGGCAGGCAGATTTTTAATCACTGCACCACCAGGGAAGTCCCAAACTCATCAATTCTGCTCACATCTCATTGGCCTACAATAGTCACGTGGCCACATTTAGTTCCAAGGTAGGCTGGGAAATGCATGGCCATCCAGCTAATATTCAGGAGAAATAAAATGCAAAGTGGAGGACAGTTAGCAGTCCCTAGCACATAGGATCTGAAAGAAATAGGTTTTTCTTCATAAAATAGGTTTCTTGTGGGATTTAATTACTTTAATTTTTATAGAAAACAAACCAAAATGCTATGGGACAATGAAGCCCGGACATTTTAGGTTTTTCTATTTTTGTAAAGCATTTTATAAGTTAAAAAAAAATCCACTTATTGGCAACTTTACTTAGAGAAATAGTAAAACCACTAAGGATATTAAATTAGTGGTTATTTTCATGAATTATTGACATACGTTCTATGTCTACCTAGTAAAGAGAAACAATGGAGTGTTATATCTGTATTACTTACTAATTGCTGTATAACCAATTATTCCAAAATTTAGGAGCTTAACACAACAAACATTTATTATCTCACATAGTTTCTGAGGTCAAGAATCTCAGAATCTCAGAATTAAGAATCTCAGACCTGTGGAACTCCCTGGTGGTCCAGTGGTTAGGACTCCATGCTTTCACTGCCGGGGCCCGGGTTCAATCTCCGGTCAGGGAAAAAAAAAAAAAAAAAGCATCTCAGACTTTGGCTGGACCGTTCCGGCTCAGGGTTTCTCATGAGGTTGCAGTCGTCTGAAAGCTTGACTGGGTTGGAGGAGTCACTTCAAAGGTGACTCACATGGCAGTTGCCTGAGGCTCCAGTTCCCCACCAAGAGAACTTCTCTGTAAGTTTGTCCAGGACCCATAGCAACCAGCTTCCACCAGAGTCCCCCACAAGAGAGGGAGTGTAAGAGAACACCAAAATGCCAAAAGGGTCTCTTATTACCTAATTTCAGCCGTGATGTACCATCACTTTTGCTCTACTCTATTGATCAAGCAGACCAATCTTGCTATAAGGTGGAGGCAATTATACAGGAGCGTGAATACCAGGAGGTAGGGATCATTGGGGGCCATCTTTGAGGCTGGCTACCATAACACCTAACCTGTTATTGGAAAAAAAACTGCGGAAAATCTACCATTTTTTAGAACAAAAAAATTCCACCGGATACAATTATCTCCAAAGTGTGTCAGAGCAAACAAACGGACTTGAGGTATTTAACTGTGTACAAGAAAAAAAGTCGACACATTTGCATGAGATGACTTTAATTCCGTTAGGTTCTAAGGAGCATTGAATCCTTCAGGTTATATTTGATTAAAATGTCTGTTCTTCACTTTTGCTAATCAGAAATGGCTTCCTCAGAGCGAACATTGTCAATCAGATGTGGTTTCTTGAAAAGTTTCAGAGGTTAATGTCAACAAGTGAATTTGAAAGCAAGTGAATTTCTGTAAGTATTGGTCCAGTTTAAAGTCATAGGATCCTTTAACATTGCCTAAACAGTGAGCTATATTTGGGGATTTGGCATACAGAGGGTCTGTCTTGGATCAGGTCTCAAAATACCTAAAGGATTTCCTTAAACAGGCCCAGGGTCAGATACAACAGGTGTTTTACTTCTAATTTTGGAACCCAAAGCAGCCAGTTTAGAGTGAGGCTGTTCTGCACTCATTCAGTAAGAGTGAGGATAATAAGTAATTTTGCCAAGACCTCATGTGTAGAAAAGACTGGAAATGTGTTATTCTTCTAATACTTCTGATAACAAACGACATTTTTACAAGATAACAAAGAATTGCGATGAATTCTGATAAAGGCCTCTGTTTTCTTAGTATTTAATAATTCATTTTAAAAAATATCAAAAGTCAACTTTAGTGCCAACCAGAATACTTAAATGATCATATCCATTTGATTATACTATTATCAGTGAATTACATTTTTGCAATGGAAAATAGAGACATTGTAGTGTTAATGATGTATTTGGTTTCCTTTTCAAAGTATTTCAAAGGAATTTGGGGGCTTTAGAAAATGGTGATGTCACGTACGTTATTAAAAATATAGGTATGTAAGCACATTTAAATAAGATTAAAATATAGATAAGGCTTAAAATGGAAAATATGCTTGAAACACTGTTAGCCACTCAAAATGAAATTATTGTGCATATAAAAAGTGAGCAAAGCTTTTTGAATGACTTCTAAAAAAATTAGAGCAAATGTAATCATGAACATTTCAATTACAAAGTAAGGTTTGATAAATTTTCAAACGTGAAGCCCTTGGAAATATGTTTCTAATATATCCTCAAGATAATTAGCAATGCAATCTTAGCATGCTAGACACAGTAGATTTCCCATAAATACATATTGAATATGAGATAAGCTTCAGAATTCTTATTGAAGGAATAGTAACATAAATATTAGGAAAGGCATAGTTTTCTTTTGGCATATCAGAAAGTCTATTGCTTATTAATACTACAGAATCTACTCATTTTAAGAATTCAATATTTAAGCTCTATAGTTTAGATATTACTTTACTTTCAATTCCTCTGTGGGTTTACAAGGCAAGCCATATTTAAAAAAAAAAAGAAAAGCAAGCCATGTTGTAGGTAGTAGCAATGCTGCGTAATTCTTTTTGAGTGGAATGAGAAGTATATGCAATGTATATATTTCTAAAGAAAGAAAAGCAACAGGTTTGATTTGAAACTAGATTTTTCTAGAAGTGATTCTGAAGTGCTTATTTCTCTACAAAATGTACAAAATTTAATAATGGGACAAGAAAATTCATTTAGAATACTTCTTTTCTATTCTCTAATACAAAAAATTGGATATTGAATCTTTAAACCTTAAGAAATCAAATTTAGAAGTTCAAAGGAAAGTGAATATGGGAGTCATTGTTTGCACCAAGTACCGAAAACAAATTTCTAAAATAGAACTTTCAGTAATTTGCACTGGGCTCTCACCATCTGGCCTGCCTTGCCCCCATTCCAGAGTCTGACCACATGTCTAAACCTACAGAAACTCTCCAGTGCCCCCAGCCCCATCCTGGCGCACCATGGCCTCAAGGCTGGAGTAGATTTTATGGTTAACCATGTCTTTAAATGATTAGGACACCAGATGCTGTTGTACTTTAGTAAAAATAAAATTCTGGTGTCACAAAAACATGCTGGATAAATTCTAGGTTCCAAAGCATAAATTGTCATTCAACTTCGTAGGGTGGGAAGTTGAACGGGAATCCTCCAGCAAGCACTGCTGGAACCCAGGGCAAGTCCAGCACGTTACCAAGCAATTACGAGATGAATTGTTCAAGAAAAAATATCTAAGTTTTTCCGGCCGGCGACCATCTCTTTGTGCCGGGGTGGGCAGCTACAGTGGCACGGTGAACCAAAATGTCTGTGGCAAAGGCATCATCTTGCTATAGTGCACGAGCTGTACATCTAATCTCTAATAGGAATCAGCAGGCCACGGTTGATTTATGCACAGCCTGTGTCGCCCCGCACGGTGCCAGTTCCAGGAACCGTCGCCAATTAGCTCTATTTTCTGTTTAAGCCGTTAAAGCCACCTCCATGGAAACGCCAGGAGAAGAGGCCGGGGGGAAGGGAGCAGACAGGTGCGCCCTCTGTTTGGAAATACACAAAGGGCCGACCCAGCAGCCTCAGTGTCCCTGGTAACTCCACGCACGCAGGGCGCGCGCACTTCCCGCGGCTCCGCGGCGCAGTGGGCGGCCGGCCGGGCGGGGCGGTGCGCGCGGGTTGCTGCGCGTCGGCTGCCTGAGACCCTCGGCCTGCTCGCGGACGCTGTGCCCGGGAAGCGCGAAGCCGGCTCCGGGCGGCGGCGGCGGCGGCGCCCGCGCTGTAGGGACTTGTAGTCCCCGTGCCTCCCGGGCGCCTCCCCCGGGTAGGCCGGCCGCGCGTCCCCGCCCGCCGCAGGCCGACTTCCTGCCGCTGTCCAAACTACACCTCCCGCCGTCCTCTCCGCTGTCTGGCCGAAAGCGAAAACAAAATCTGGGCTGCGAGGGTGCTGCCCTCCGCTGGGCGCCCCCGCCCGCTCCCCGCCCCTCCGGCGCCCTCCTGCGAGGTGCGGAGACGAAAGGCTGCGTCTTTCTCTTTCGGCTTCCTCGGCTCCCGGTGTTGGAGCCGCAGGCCTCGCTTCACCTGAGCCGGCCCCGCGCGCGCTCGGGTGCGGGGCTTTCCTCGCCTCCGCCGGGTCGGGACAAGGAAACTTGTGGGGGCGGCGACCCCCGGGCGCAGTTGCTGAGCCGGGCGGCGAGGCCGCCGGGAAGTGACTCCTCGCTCTCGGGTTTTCGTGAATTTCGCCCCCGTTGCCCCTGGGCGCGTGGGCCCTCGGGAGGTGGCCGCGTGCGCCTGGCCATGCATTAAGCAGGGCTCCCCTATGCGCGCGGACCGCTGCCTCGGGCCGCCGCCTGCAGCCGCCGCCGCCGCGTGCCCAGCCCAAGCCCGAGCCGCCGCCCGCCCCAGGCCCGGGCGTCGAGGAGCCGGCGGCGCGGCCATGTGGGGCTAGCCCGCGCCGCGCCGGGCCTGCAGCGCGACCGGCAACATGGAGGCGGCCGTCGGCGCCCCAGACGGCGGCGACCAGGGCGGCGCGGCGCCCCGGGAGGACGCGACGCCCATGGACGCCTATCTGCGGAAACTGGGCTTGTATCGGAAACTGGTCGCCAAGGACGGGTCGTGCCTGTTCCGGGCCGTGGCGGAGCAGGTAATGGGGCGGGGGCCGGGCGGGGGGAGGCGGCGGGGCCGGGTGGGAAGCGGCGGGCGGGCCGGGCCGCCTACCTCCCGGGTTGCGCGTGGCCCCGCAGTCGTCACAGCGGCCCATTGTCGGGCCGGAACCGGACGCTGCCCTGGGTCTGGAAGCTCTAAATCGAAACTTAAAAACCTGTAAATTATCTGGGTGTCGTCCCTCCTGGCGAAGAGGTAATGAGTTGAGGCCAGCCCGTGAGGCCTGCGGAGAGCCTTGTACCCTTGCTTGATGGCTGGCGACTGGGCGAAATGTTCTTTTCCCCTCCTCTTGGTTTTATAAGCACAGCGGTCCCACCAGTAAACCGAATGTTTCTTAGAGGAGGTGGTGCACCAGACTTGACTCGCGGAACATGATTTTTTTTCCTGTTGCTGGACTTTGGAACGGGGGGTAGCCGAGCCCGCCGATGTCCGCCTGAATCAGAAGGGGGGAAATGTACAGTTTGGGAAAGCCAGACTTTGGAAAACGTAGAATGTTTGCAAAGAATTGTCTTTGAGCAGATTTCACTCTTTTTTTTTTAATGCTCTGCAAGGCAGTGTAGGTGTACTAAAAATAATTGACTTTTAAAAAAAGTTTGTTTTGCAGTTGGTGGTAGGAAGGAAGGGTATATCTGGGGTTCTTTAGGCCCTTGGCCGAATTTTTCCCGCTTAATGGTGAAAATCACTTCCTAACACAGTTCTTGGGAGGATGTTTCTGATTTTTTTTTTTTTTTTTTTTTTGGTAAGAGAGCTTATTCCCTGTTAAATAATACTGTAGTTGGTAGGTATACAGTCACCAAAACCCATCTTGTATTGAAAAATAGCTGTTGAAATAGTTGGACAAAAGTTTCACATTACTGCCCTGGTGTGTATTTCCTACCGTTCACAGTTTGCTTTCCTTTGGCCTAAGGTCCACCCCTCCCGTCTCCTCCCCGCCTTTGGAGTTTTTCTGTTTCTCTTTCTCTCACCTTTTTTGAATGCTAAGTAGCTTTCAAAATTTCTATTTGTGAGTAAATATTTTACTTAACAGCTATAGACCAGTCTATTCTTATTTTTTTCAACATCCAAAGGTCAGCCATTTATTTTCCAAAGGCCCTCGTTTTCACATTAGTAGCATAACATCTTTTTTTTTTTTTAACAAGAAATTGATTTAGCAAAGGTCCAAACCTTTGCATTTTGTTGCAGGCATTGTCATTCAAACATTCTTCGCAAAGCTTCCCAAATCGAGCTCTTTTTTAGTTCAGTAGATGTCTCTTACTTTTAGAATTTTAGAATGTTCTAATGTTGCTTTGGGATTTGTTCACACAAACACATCCCAGTCTTTACTATCAGTAGGTAAACAGTCTGTCCCATTCGTGAGTTTCCTGGATCTCCCATCTGTCCTGCTTCCTCTGCCTCAGCCTCCCTGGACTCCTTAGCACCTCCAGAAGCAGAAGGAAGAGGTGGAAGTGAATTAAGTCCCTATTGATACATATTGTTAGCTCTAGCAAGAATTCGGTAAGGAAGGAGGTGGAAACAAACCGAAATAAGGGAAGTACGGTGCTTATTTGGAGTTGGATTATCTACATCCTCATTTATGTTGAAGCAGAAAGGTGTGTCTGGTTTCGGTAGTACATGCTGTAGATAATTGGCAAACTTGATTATACAGAATCTCTATTTTTAAGTAGAAAGGAACAAGAGCTAGCTGGTTACACTAAGAACTCATTGCTAACGTCAGCTAACACATTTTATTGTATCTTATTGTGATGGGATTTAAGTTAGGCATAAGGGACTGTCCCTTCCAAGTAGGTGATTCTGACTTTTAGTATACTGAGCTTTTAGAAAGCTTAATACTGTGACTCTTGGGGGCAGCTCAGTTGTTCAGTAGACAGGACCAAAGGTAATAATAGCCTTCATGGCCAAAGGCAGTGTGTGCGTTGCAAGGGGAGGCAGAGGACAGTAGCAGCAGCCTCAGCCTGCCCTTTAAAAATGTGTACAGAGGATTTACTTTTTTGCCAACGATTTCTCCAATAATATCAAAATAATTATAATTTCTAACAAGGAGTCACAGTAAGTAATCTAAATGGCGGCCTTTGGCTGGGGGAATGGAGAGGGAGAGACTTGAATTAGCAGGAGTCTTTCCCTCCAAATTACCCGATTTAGATAGGCCCTTCCCTTTTTACAGTTCTGGACGTGGGCCTACAGGAGGCCTGACCTGAATCAGCTCTGTGGCCCTAGAGCTAAAAATAGGGCGCTCTTAGAGGACTTGGAGAAGCAGTGTGTCTCGGCCTTTCTCACTGTTGATCACCGGCTGCCCTAAGTAAAGATTGGAAAGCCTCCTGTTTCTAGCTTATTTTCATGTATATAATGATTTGCACAGATATTTGTCATACCATTTGAATTCTTCCTGAGTGTCCTTGAACTTGCACAGTATCATGCTTTTTAAACAGTTGTCATTTAACCTTGCTTCTCTTAACAGTGCTTGGCTTTGTAAAGCCCCGGCACCCCGCACTTTATCGGAAGTTGCTGAGAGTTTTGCTTCTGAGTAACAGGTTCAGATTTCATGTGCTAATAAAATCTTTGTTAAAAGAGGAGAAAAAAACAAGAGATATGCCTGTCATTGTTTTTGATGGAAAATAAGCTTTATTCACTTATGTCTGCCACCTGTTGCTAGGTAAATGGCTTTAAGACTAGCTCCACTTTACTAATGGCAGGAAAGCCCTATCGGATGACACTGTGGTTGACTCAGACTAATACGTTGATTCATAGTAGTGTCTAGCATAGCTTCTGTGAAGGAAGTGTTGCTAAATGTCATTTGTTGAATTGGCAAAAAAATTGTGTGGTGGTTGTTTTTTCTACTACTCAAATCTATTACTATTTGGGCAGTCCTTCAGTGCTGGAAGCTTAGAATATGTAAGGATGCTTTTCTGTAGTACCTAAGACAACATTGTCGGCATACTCTGTTAAGCTGAAAACCAGCTAGTATGCTGAAGACAAATTCATTGCTCACCTCAGCTAGTGCATCTTCAGTGTGTCTCAGTGTGCAGGGACCTGCTAGCTGTCTAAACAGTTGTGCCTTTGCTTCTGTGGGTATACATGAGCCCTGGCTGTTGCCCACGGTGACCTGTAGAATGTGCAGCTGGAGCTTTCCTTTTCCTGAATGCTCTGCTCGCCCTGAACATAAGGGAGAATCACTCAATTGGAACTATAACTCTTAAAGTTACTTTATAATAATAGAAATTCTCAAGAAGCCTTGACAGTAGTTTGAGATGTGATTATTTTATATGTCAGCTTTTTTTTCTCCTACCTTGACCTGGTGGAGTACCAGGAACACCTTCGTTTGAGACAACTAGTAATAGAAAAAAAAATAATCTACTCTTTTTAGCATGGTAGTTAAAGTATTGGAGACTAGCCAAAGGGTTTCAAACCAAAGCTTTAGACTTTTAGTAAGAGACAAAAATGCCAGTAAGCTATTCTTTTGTTGAACTAGTTGTTTAACAGAAGAAAACAGGCTACAAAATGGGAGGATTTGGATCATCTTTGTAGTGTGACTTATTTCAGGTGGTGCTTTAAGATTTGGGGCAGAAGGGCAAGTTTCAAGGCTGTTGGGATGACAGCACACAGGGGCACGTTTGCATCGTGTGTGTTGCTCCCGGGATGTCCTTTCAAGAATCATGTAAGCCTGACAGCTAAAGGATTTAAGAATGAGCGCCTTAATTTTTCTGAAACCACGGTGGACTTAAATTTATACATAAGACAAATAGTGCAAAATTACCGGGAAAAAGAAATTTATCTCATATGGGCATAAAGCCTCAAAGACGATTTTTGTGGAAGTTGCCTGTCTGTTCTCTTTTGCCACAAGCATAGGGTGAGGCTAAGCACCGCACTGCAGGAATTCTGTCAGCCTTGCTTTGTGAAGAGCAAAGTTATAGTAGAGGGCTGGCCGGGAGAGGAAAGTGTCTTAAGTTTACAAAGATTTCCCCAAAGGAGTGATTTCAGTGACTTAAAGGAGAAACGGTAATAAGCTCTTCATAGAGTGACATCTGGCTTAAGAAGTACTGCTGTTTGTATGTGTCGTGTCATCTGTCTGGTTAGTGGAAGAGGTGGGAATGAATAAAGAGCTAGAAATGATAGAAAGGGAAAGGGAGACTGATGTTTGCTGGTTGTGAGGTTATGTTGGGTGTGAAAGAAGGCACTAGGTCGTAGCTTGAATCTTCTGACAAAGTGCTTGATAGTGTACTGCTCTTTCCTTTGCAGGTGCTGCACTCTCAGTCTCGCCATGTTGAAGTCAGAATGGCCTGTATTCATTATCTTCGAGAGAACCGAGAGAAATTTGAAGCGGTAATTCATAATTTTAAACGTGTAATGGTGTCTTGACTTATATTTACATTTTAGCCTTTAGAATGGTCTACCGGGAATTTCACGGGTTGGATCTTAATGCACGTTTTGAAAATAACCCTTATAAAAAAGAACTGCTGGGCTTCCCTGGTGACACAGTGGTTAAGAATCCGCCTGCCAAGGCAGGGGACACGGGTTCGAGCCCTGGTCCGGGAAGATCCCACATGCCGCGGAGCAACTAAGCCCGTGCGCCACAACTACTGAGCCCTCGTGCCACAACTACTGAAGCCCGCGTGGCTAGAGCCCGTGCTGCACCACAAGAAAGGCCACCGCAATGAGAAGCCCGCAAACCGCAATGAAGAGTAGCCCCCGCTCACTGCAACTAGAGAAAGCCCGCACGCAGCAATGAAGACCCAATGCAGCCAAAAAAAAAAAAAAAAAAAAACTGCTTATTTGAATTCAAATCCAGTTACAGCTGTGATTTTTTTTGTTTTTAAGGCCATTTTGTGGTATTCATTTATCCAGACATTTAGAAAGCTTCTGTGACAGATGGGTCACTGAGCTGTGGAGGCTGGAAGGATGACTTGGGCAGGACCTTTGCGTATTACAAGTGAGCTTTGTCTGCTGTGATCAGGGAGTGGGGTGTTGTGGTTAACAGTTTTCTGTGATTGGTGACCCCATGCGAATTGTAAAAATTGCACACTTAGGGTATAAGACATACGCTGAGCATAGCTAGAGTTGAGCCTTTGATTTTATCAGGAGGCATTTATAAATTTTTAATTTTCAGTGTTCATCATTGTGAACTACCTATCAGAACATTGTAATTACGTAAATAATGATTAGTAGTTAATAGAATGTAGTATAGTTAATTAGTAGTTAACAGAATATCAACTTACTGTAATTTTCTCAGTAGTGTGTAGTAGGCTGTGAAATAATGCCACAGTGACCTATTTTCATTTTACATTGAAAGCCTTATAGGATTTACTAGTCATTGGTTTTACGAGCTAGAATTATCATCTGACAACTTTCAATGGTATTTTCCCCCCGTTGACTGCCAGAAGAACATTGACACTCTGCATATAACTCAATTCCAAGACTTAATAGGTAAATAGTGTTTAGATGTGTTCTTGGGTTGGAGTTCCTATTTTCAAGCAAAATTTTATTACTGGTGACATTTTTCTGGGTGTCATGTTATAAGATGGACAGTAATATATTCCAGGAAGGAGAGGTACCTGCTTGATCAGGAGATTTGAAAACTTGTTTTATTAAAAAAAGAGCTGGTAGTGTGGAGGCTAGATAAGAGAGTATTATGGCAGGGGAGTGGAGTGGAGTGGTCCTTGAGTATTTGAAGAAATTACAGGTGAATTAGTTATTACTGTTATTGGCTACTGTTGACAACAGTGGAAATTGCTAACATTGGTTGAGCATTTACTGTGTGCCAGCAGGCATTGTTTTAAGTGCTTTGCATGTATTTATTTAGCTCTACAGTCTCAGGAGGTGTGATCTGAGGTTGAAAGTTCCAAGGGGGAAGTTTTGCTTTCCTTATAATGAATACTTCTAACAATTTCTATTGGCCAGAATTGGAAAAGACTCTCATGGGAAGAAGGGTGTGCCTGTTTACTGACCATGGTTAGTTGGGGCCTCGATGAATACTTTCTGGTTAGAAAGGAGAATCTCAGATTGGATGCAGGCTTGTGTCAGAACACGGCTTAGGTCTTTTGCAACTTTAAATGGTTCTGTGGGGTGGTTTTATTTTTTTTAAGTCTATAGATAATCAACTAATACACAACAGTAGCCTCTGATTGGTGGGATATTTGAAATATGTGGCTATTTTATTACAAGTCTGTGTTGAAACTTAGGATACTTTTTGGAAATTTGACAGTATACAATCTATAAAGGAATTAATCTCCGTCTTAAAAAAAATCCATGGGCATTTAAAAGATTTTTATAGACCGGGGAGTGTATTTTAATGGTTTTAAGTGTATCACTTTGTTAAATTAACTAATTTAAATAAAATTGAATTTGGTGTTTCAGACAAATGTCTTTTTAGATCTTTCAGTTAAATTAGTGGAATCGCTATGAGAAAAGCAAAAAACATTATTATATAGCTTGAATAAACTCAATTTTTTTAATATGTTAAAGTAACAATGAAGCAGGCCATATTAGAAAAATCTTGTTGATTCTTCAAAAGATCTTTAGCATTATTAGTTCTCGTCCTTGTTTTTAGTAGAACTGACCTAAGAGAGGATGAACATTCATAGCTATTAGTAAACTAATATTTCTTAGCTAGTGCATCTGTCCTTAATTCTCTTCTAAGCATTGGCCATTACCAGGTTAGTCTTTAAGTGCTGCTTTTATCATGTAATTTCTCTGTTTACGGCGTCACCTGCTGGGACCTTGAACTGTCTTCTCCCTCAGTCTGATAGTCCTGCCTGGGCTCCAGGCCCTCTGTGAATAGGTGTGCAGTTGAGTTCCTCTCACTGCGCTCGCTCACCGCACCGAGTGGCCCTGCCCCTGCTGGCCAGGTGGCTCCTGTCTTCCCAGCACAGTGCTGTCCAGCACTTCCTCAAGACGCTGTCCCTGTGCCCAGCCACGTCCTGTCCAGGAAATGTTTCCGGACAGTGTTTCCTTCTTTAAATTCTTTTGTATGTTTATGATATTTTCTTAATGATTTGTATATATTTTCATAATTAGATTTGATCTGTGCATGTGTGTATATATAATCTATATATTTTGGTATTACTGATGTATCCAAGGTTTGTGTAAAAATTCAGTAATTCACAGTGAAGAGATTAACTTTTGCTTCGTTGTATTCGTAATAGACTTTTTTCTCTTTTTGCAGTTTATAGAAGGGTCATTTGAAGAATATTTAAAACGTTTGGAAAACCCACAGGTATGCAGTAATCTTCTGACGTATTTCTGTTTTTTATATGTTAAATAATGTATTCAAAATTCATTACGAGAGATTAGTATTACAGTGTATGGAGGGGTCTCCTTATGAACATTTACTATCCTAGGTGCACGTTTTATGCAGCATTTAATTGGAAGACAGTTGGAGCTGTGTACTGTGCACTGTTGCCTCACTAAAGACAGTTGGGCTATCTTTATCTGTCATAACGGCATAAAAGACCTAAAATAACAGTGCTGATGATTTCCAGGGTGCTGTGTTGGTATGTGTATGGGGCTTGGTGGACAGGGCAATATTTGATTGCTTCCTTAGGCAACTGAGAAGACAGTTTTTTTTATGGAGGTTCCATTCCCCATCACATGGTCAGTGTGAGAAGTAGGGAGAGACTGTTGCGAGTAAAAGGACGGTACTTCCCCACCAGGTCCCATTGCCAGTACTTTCTCAGTCATTTTGAAGTTAAAAGAATTTTTCTTTTTTTTTTTTTTTTTCTGCTGTCAAAACTAATGTTCTTTGTGTAAAAATCCAAATGTTCATGGCACGCCATGTAGAATGTTCCCTCATCCCCGGAGGTAATCACTGTTAAGTTTAAAATGACATTAGCAAAGGAAAAAGCTAAGAGAAGGAGTCAGGTAGGGAGGAAAGGGAATAATAACATAGGAATAGGGTGTTTGATTAATGTTTGGTGTCTCCCTTCAATTCCCTAACTCTTAATTTGAGTGCTTGTTGTGGGCCAAGAATGGCCAGGCACCCGGGAGGCAGAGGTAACTGGGATTTGGATGCTGTTCTCAGGAGTTTCCCTGTAGTAGGGAAGAACATCGAACACCAGTGAGAAGGTACATGTGTCGTAAGATGTATAGGTATGGTGCTATAGGCATTCAGTTTTATTCCTAGCTGGGTAGGCAAAGCAGGAGTTTGAGAGTAAGAGGGCATTTGAACTCTGAAGAGCTTCTGGATAAGAAATGCCTAGGGTGAAGGGCATTTCCAGGTAGTGAAAATTGTGCGCAAGACAGATAAAGAAAGCAGTTGGGTTTGTGTGGAGCACGGAGCACACGAAGGTGGGAGGTGGTGAGAAATGTCCGAGGGCAGGCTGTGGTGAGCTCATGGGAGGGCGTCAGTGCCAGCCTCATTAGCTTGGAGCTGATACTTGAGGCCAGCATTTCTCAAAGCATCGCCTACAGGCCACTGCATCAGGAAAAATGCAGATCCCTGGCCTCTATTCCAGACCCAAATCAAAGTCTCTGCGCCTGGGGCCTGGGAATCTGGCGTTGGGAAGTTTTTCAAGTTTTTTGAGGCAAGAAGTGAATTATGTTTTGTTCACTGCTTTGAAGTGAGAATAGTGCCTCGTGTTTTTGTTAACTGGATGGATGGATGGATGAAAGAATCTTGTGTAAAGGTAGTCTGGAGGTGGATGAGACCAGAGGCAGGAAGACTGGTTCCAGTGGTTTTGAAAAAATTGTTTAATACACGGAGAAGTGGGCACACTATAGTAAGTGTTGAAAAAGGAAAATAAGTATGGTGTTACTCCAGTTTTGGTGACAAATACCCTCTGAAGATCTTTTCTCTAAATCCACTCATGACTACATTTTTATTTCCGTGATTTTGAAACTGAGTTTTGCCCACAAAAATGGACACAAATTCATTTTCCTGAAGTTTGTAGTTTTTTTCCTCTTAGTTTGTAAGCCTCTTTGAAGGCAAGAATTATATATTTTGTTGCTTTTGGACTTCCCGTGGTTACCTGTCAATTTGGGGTGCCTAATTGATCAGTTTGTGTGTGTTGAGTGCATGTTAAAGCCGTGTTGCATTATATGTAACAGGTAGGAAAGATTAAACACCAGAATATTAACAGTTCTCTCTAGGTAGTAGTAATACTGGTGATTTTTGTTTCCTTTGTAGAAGATGAAGGAAACAACAAAGACCGTTTATTAATTTTTAATCAGAAAAAACCCCACAGTGTCATTTTATAGTAATCTTTGTGCAGCAGTTCAGGCTCTTGGGCTATGAGGGTCCGAGAAAGGATAGCAGAGACATAGTGGGAGTGGAGAGAAGGGGACAGAGGGAGGAAATGAGGCAGTGTGAACTGAACTGAGACTGATGGGGGGGTCTGCAGGAGGGGGGAGGGCAGGTTGCTGCGGTTTTGAGCACGTGGGACAGGTGTCTCCTTCCCAGGGTGCTGGCCAGCCAGATTTGTTACCCTTAGGGCACCCCTCCCCAATCCGCTCAAACTCCCAGGTGTTTCGGGTACCTGCCAAACAGGACAGTCGTTTGTTCTTCGTTATTAGCAATAAATATTTGTCTTCCTTTGTTTCTCTTTCTCCCTGATACATGGAATGTATGAAATGAAAAGAGAAATATAGTTGATGGATAAACTCCATTGCTTCATCCAATTCTCAGAGAAAGCATCTTTCTCCTTTTACTTAAAAATACCAGTGGAACATTTTGAAAAATGCCTCGAACTTTTTGCAAGAATATATTTTTGTCAGCTTTACGTAGGTGAAATTGACATACTATAAATTTTTAAGCTTATAATTTGATGAAATTTGACAGATGTATACGGTTGTGTGACCGCCCACAGACATCGTATAGGACGTTTCCATCACTCCACAAAGTTTCTCATGCCCTTCTGCACTTAATCCCCCCTCCCCCATATCCACTGATGTATTAAGTTTTGCCTTTTCTTGACGAAAAAAAATGGAATGATATAATTTATAGTCTTATATGGCTGGCTTCTTTCACTTAGCATAATGGAAACATTTTGAGATTCATCCATGTTGTGTGTATCGGTAGTTCCTTTTTATTGCTGAGTGGTCATTCTCTGTATGGATGTACTGCAGTTTGTTTAGCAGTTTACCAGTTGATGGATACTTGAGTTCTTTCCAGTTTGCAGCTGTTATGATTAAAGCTGCTAAGAATATTTGCTTGCAAGTCTTTCTGTGGGCATATGTTTTCTTTTCTCTTGGATTAATACTACTGGGAGTGGAATTGCTGGATCATATGGTAAATTTATGTTTAACTTAATGAGAAATTGCCAATCTGTTTTCCAAAGTGGCTATGCCATTTTGCTTTCTCATTAGCAATATATGAGAATTCCAGTTGCTCTGCATCTTCCTCAACACTCAGTATGCTCAGCCTTTTGAATTGTAGCTGTGTTGGTGGTTGTATAGTGGTATCTCACTGTGATCTTAACTTGGATTTCTCTAGTAATGTTGAGAATCTTTTCATGTGTTTATTTGCCATCCATATATCCTTGTTGGTGAAATGTCTATTCATAGATTTTGTCTTTTTTTTTTTTTATTACATTGGTTTTTTAAGAGTACTTTATAATTATAAGAGTACTTTATATTGAATATAAATTCTGTACTGGATATATATTCTTCAGTATTTTCTTCCAGTTTGTATCTTGTATTTTAGTGTTCTTAACAGTGTCTTTTGGGGAACAAAAGTTTGCTTTGATGACTATTTAAGAACATTTAAATTAGTTTTTTTGATATAGTGTAGTTCTTTAGTTAAAGTAGATTTTGTAGACACGCTGTACTCTTACCCACAATGAGGAAGTAGATTAAACATCATACAGAGTGCTGAGTAAATAAAATTATGGCCTTAAGGTAGAGGACACTGATAGAACGTAGATTTTTTTTTTTTTAATAATTAGAAATTGACCCTGGTTAGAGAAGACAAGAAGATACGATAGACAAGAAGATATATATCGCATATGATAGATATGTGTACTTAACCAGACTACAACAGAATTTATTCTGAAGATTAAATATTTATAAAATGATACATTATTTGAGAGGTGGTATTTTGTTGACACTAGTAGAATAATTTTCCATTTTCTAAAGTGGATATATGGATTCTGCATAAAGTGGATATAGCTTGTGTTTGTGATCTAAGCAGACTGGTTTCAGGGAAGGATTTCCTCTATACCAGAGGGTGTCTTTTGTAACAGTTTATGAGAAGCTGGGATTGTTAGGCAGAGGCCTATTTTAAGAAGTCTGTTTTAATATATGGCACCCATTTCATTTTGAAAAACAGAGCCAACTCTTGAGAACTATTAAAGTGCAAAGTCTTTGGGGGAAAGATGATTCTTTTCTGAGAGATCAAACCATCCTCTTAAAATCTTTCCTTATCTCAAATTTGTTTTCTTTGAAGGAGAAAGTGGCAGCATTCATTTACCATAGCTCATTATTTTTGGTAACTCTTGGTATTAAGTCTCCTAATTTCACAAGTAGTTTAGGAATACATTCTCATGGTGAAAGATTGAATACAGAATGAAGAGTGAAAATCTTTACATTTCCCTCATCTTGAATTTCCTGTCTCTGCTCTCAACTTAGGATATATCCTTCCAGACCTCTTTCTATGAATATATATATTTTTTGTTTTGCACAATAGGATTATTTCACCAACTTACTTTTTACACATAATAATCTGAGTGATCTTTCCAAGTCAGTTCATCATTCTTTTTGATGATTGCATGATGTTTCCATACATAGTTTGGATGAACCATAAAATTATTTAATTATTCCTTATCTATTAGTGGAATCTTGGGGCTATCTTTAAAAAAATTTTTTAAACTATTACAAATAGCTGTAGTGGACATGCTTGTTTATATACACTTTTGTGGACATATGAAATATTTCTTTAGGATAGATTTTTTTTTTTTTTTTTTTTTTTTTTCTCTTTTTGGCTGTGCTGTACAGCATGCAGGATCTTAGTTCCCCGACCAGGGATCGAACCTGTGCCCCCTGCAGTGGAAGCGCGGCGTCTTCACCACTGGACCGCCAGGGAACTCCCTAGGATAGATTTATACAAGTTGAATTGCTGGGTCAAAGAGTATATGGATATTTAAAATTTTGGTATATACTGGCCCTTTCCTTCGGAAAAGCTCAAGGACTTAAAAGAGAGATTCCTTTAGTACTAGAACTTCTACCACATGTTCAAGTGATTGCTGGGACGCTGCTTTCTTTGTACCTTCAATCATCCTGAAGAGAAGGGACCTGCCCTTTTTCATCCTTCCTGATTGCTGAGTTGTGCTTCGAGTCCGCATCCCGTTTTCCGGGCGCGTGTCATGTGCCAGGCTCTGTTCTGGGTGCTAGGATGGAGGGCAGAGTCTTTGCCTTAACGAGTTCTCAACTTACAGATACTACTCGTCATCTTGCCACATCAATAGGAACTCTTACTCTAGCTCTGTTACTAAGGATTTTTGTGACAGAAACCTGGGCTGCTTTTTAGTACATGTTATTATAGCATTCACAATACTAACAATATTAATGAGCTTTTCTAGCTAATTAGGTATATCGTATAAAGATATGTATTAAGGTATTGTAAAAAGTAGGAGACATTTATGTGCCAACTTTTTTTGTTCAATACAGGAATGGGTTGGACAAGTGGAGATAAGTGCCCTTTCTCTTATGTACAGGTGAGCACTGTAATAACGTAGGTAAACAAAAATAAAGTCAGTGGGAAAGTAGCATGTTCCATTGTAGCCAAGTTGTTAAGATAGCAAAGCAGTTTTATGCCTTGGTTGTGAAAGCATCTTTTCTAATGTTTTGCTTTTTTAATTGCATCAGTTGGATTTTGATATTTAGGTATCAATGTATAGAGATTTTTAATTTTCCAAATATTTTTGAAATGGAATATAAAAATTTTTCCAGGCCTATAAACTATATCACTTATCAGCCTTCTAGAGAAATGATTTCCTACTGTCAAGGCTGGTAGCATTGAATGGCCCCTAGAACAAAGGCAAAACACTGTATTGTCAATTTAACAACTTTTGCCCATTAGCGGAGCAGGTGAATGCTCTATTTTTTCTTCTTGAAATGTCCTTATAAATATCATCTTCACAATTCCTCTGGTTTTGAGGTCTACTTTTAGAATTATATCTGAAGTTACATATATGCAAATTACATTTAAAATTTTATTTTTTTACGAGGATACTTTTATATAAGTATGTCACAGCTTAGTTATTCCATTACTATCTTTTGTTCACTGCTCTATTTCCAGTGCCTAGAATATTGCTTGGTGTATACTGGGCTCTTGAGTGAATGAATGAATGAGTGATTAAATCTCACTTCATGAAATATATTTCATCAGAAGTAATTTCTACATGTTGTTTTCAGGAAAGATTTTATAATTTACCGGGAACCAAATGTTTCTCCTTCACAAGTAACTGAAAATAATTTTCCTGAAAAGGTAAGAATTTTTCTAAGTGTTTCTAAAGGATTTAAGTAAAAGAACCACTCAGTTGCCATCTTGACTGCCTAAGCTATAATTTTTAAGTGACTTTTTGAGTTTTTTTAAGTTCCTATTAATCATCCATGAGTTACATTATTTTGTATTTGTTTTTTTCCACAAATCACTGTGTTGAACTCTATCATAACGTTTTACTAGAGAAAAAAAATTGAGATAGTAGTATATGTGATTAATTAGACTATTACTGCTTTACATCGATATAAACATTAAATAGAAATATAACTTGTGAAATGGGTTCTGCGATTGCATCCACAAATACTTTGGTAATTGTGATGTATTTCCCATTGTAAAGATAATTTACTGGCTAAGGTGCTATTATTTAGTCACAAAGCAGAAACAAGTGAAAAATGATGTGAAGCCTAGAAAGGGGGAAAAAACATGATTCGTTATTAGAGAACTTTGTTTTGGTATCATCCAGGCCAAGTTGAAGTGTCTTATCACCATGCAAGTGGTGGTAAGGGGGCAGGTAACTGAGTGAAATAGACCTTTATAAGGACTTGCAGGTTTCCAAGGTGCTTGGCTCTGGATCTGGCCTTTCCAGTATAATTTTTGCAATATGACATAATCTAAGCAAAATCAGTATGTATTTCTCTTAGCATAAGTGATTGACTTATGCTAATACACATAAGACTTATATATACACATACAGTACACATAAGTGATTGACTTATTTAGAAGGTACTTAAAACTGTAAAGCAGAAAAAATTTACCTTTGATTCTGCTTCTTACAGGTAAGCATTATTAAAGTAAGGTTTTAGAATATTTTCTTACAGTCTTTTAACCCTCATCTTTAGGTAGTTGAAATCACGTTGTTTTCATATAGTGTGTGTGATTTTTGTGATCCCATAAGCATTTCCCCAAGTCACTAGGAACTTTTGATTCATTGGCTGTGTAACATTTCAGCATATGGATGTACCATAGTTGACCACATTGGAGCTTTAGGTTACTTCTAAAATATTCACTTCCTACTAGGAAATTTATTTACTAGTAATTCAGAGATATTAGAGATGTAAGTTACTGTGTAAATGTCATATATGAAGGGCTGAAAAGTGTATTTTATTTTTCCCTTTCAGGTATTACTGTGTTTTTCAAATGGAAATCATTATGATATTGTCTATCCCATAAAGTATAAAGAGAGCTCTGCTATGTGTCAGTGTAAGTAATCACCCTTGTGCTTATATAGGAAATTTTCTTCCTAAGCATTATAGTCTTAATGCAAACAAGTCAGGGCAAATACACTGTTTTGTTGTAAAAATATATTTCTGAGAGCCTTAGGTTACCAAAAATGTTAATACTATAATAAAAACTTATTTCAGTAGGAAAAAGCACTAGTATAGATTAGAGCTTGGCTTGTAAATACAAAGTTATTTTTTCTTGCAGTAATTAATTTCAGTAATAAGGATTTGTATGTGTTTTTAAAGCTGTTAGTGTATAGCTTGAAAATCTAAATGACAGAGGAAAATCAAGTATTTGATCGTATTTGGCTCTAGACCTGGGTTTCTTGACCTTGGCACTCTTATTAATATTTTGGGCCGGATAATTCTTTGTTTGGGGGGTTGTTCTGTGCATTGTAGGATGTTTAGTAGTATCTACTCTGTCGATGCCAGTAGTGCTCTCTCTCCCATGTGAAAACCAAAAATGTCTGTGGATTTTGCCAAGTATTTCCTGGGAGGATAAAATACCCCTTCCATCCCCAGTTGAGCATTACTGCTGTGGTAGCTCCTTCCTGCCTTCTTACTTTATCTCCTTTATCATCTATTATGACCAAGTGCACATGACTCATACAAAGCAGTGGTGCTGGGCATGTGATGGGCATTTTTCCTCTGTTCTTTAGCTGGGGGTGACCAGTAAAGACATGTGTAATGTAAAATTTTAAATTGATCTATTTGAGACATGGGAGTCTAGCTGTCTGTATCCTGGGCTATGTCCTCCGCCTGTCCCAGCTAGTCAAAATCTGGACATTTCAGCTTTGGGAAGGACAGCTCGTGGCACCTACCTTTCCTGTACTTCTCAGAACCTGTGGTTCGGATGATATTGGGATGGATGCAAGGCGGTCTGTGAGAAAGGGGGTCTCTTGGGGACTCGTTTAGGGGATGGGCACCATTGTCGATGAATTCTTCGTGGACTTGTTTGGGTAAGGTTCACTGTAATTAAACCAAGTGAGAGTCCTGAACTCCCACGTGTAGGTTTTGAATGTTTGGTAATATATATTTCTATGTTCTCTGGAGTTTGTGTTTTTTTTCTTCTCTCTTTAAAGCAAAGAAGTTGTCTAAATATGCTTCAGTGGCTGATGAGAATACATTTTACAACGGTTTCTTTTTAGTCCATTATGAAAAGTTATCTTCTTTCTAGCAATCTTAATGTTCCTTAGGTTTTCCATCCAAGCCTCTTTAGGTTGGGCAGGTTGTGTGACATCTCTAGTTCTCAGTTTCTTCATGTGTACAGTTAGAATAAGAACATTTCACTGTGCTGGCATTAAATGTGAAGGTGGTGTGTAAAGGCTTAGCACGGTGTGTGGGATGTAGTCGTTGGTCACTGTGCATGTTTAAGTTTATCATACTTGGTTCAAAGTTGTGATACCTTTTTGTGCTATTGTTAGTTTTAAAAATGTCAGTATATTATGATTTTTGAACTAATTAACTGCAAAGACAGACATCTAGTTCCTCTCTATCTAGGTAACTTTCTGATTAAATTGTGTTATTGCTCATAAGGTGTTACAGGTATTTAGTTAGGATTTGGAAGCTCGGGCAATCTCAATGTTATGTTAAAACGTAAAGTGAGTTAATATTGTGTGACATCTCTCTTTTGTTAATTGCAGCTCTGCTTTATGAATTGTTGTATGAGAAGGTATTTAAAACTGATGTTAGTAAAATCTTGATGGGACTAGACACCTCTGAAGTAGCTGATGAAAACAACAGTGAAATATCAGATTCAGAGGATGACAGTTGCAAGTAAGAGTGAATTTCAGTCCTAAAATATCTTTGTAGTGCCATACAAAGAAACAGTTCAGTAAATGTTTCTGCATGGAGTAGCCTAACATATTGAGGTATTATGGTATTCCTAAAATACAGCAATACGGAAACTTATGCAGTAAGTTTCTTTTTTCCTGCCACTAATTTTATCTCATTTCTATTATAGGACTGTTTGTTTTGAAAGTTGATTTTGTTTGTTTCTTTGTTTGTTTTTGCTAAGCATCTATTTCTGTGTAATCGTGATGCACATATCTCTGAAATAGATTTGGTCCTGCCTATATGTGTGTATATTCTAAAATTTTAAGGTTAACCTGTCAATTGTTTAAATGTGCAGTGATGAAAACGGCCATTTTGATTTCCTTGACTTTCTTTTATTGTTTTCTTTCTTAGATAATGCCGCCTCCTTTTCTTTTTATATAATAAAAATCCCAAGTTGGGGTATAAGTATGTGAACAGCTCTGGATAAGGCCTTTGTTTATGTTGCGAATAAACACCTTTTAACTTAGAGTCTGCAGCTTATTTTTCTTTTCCACTTAAGACATACAGGGTAGTGGTTAAGAGCTTGGGCTGTGGACATCCTAACCTGGTTTCGTTCCTGGCTTCCTGCCAACTAACTGAACTTGGGGCAAGTTACTTAAATTCACTAAGAAGCCTCAATTCTATAGGTATAAAATGAGGATATATTAGTATTTCTTTAAAGTGGAGAATTTATAAGAATTAAGTGAGATAACATGTAGAATGCACAGCCTAGTTCCTAGGTAGAGTGTCCAACGTATATTAGTTTTTATCAGTGATGTTAAGAAGTTTACTCTGTATTTTATAAGAACCGACCTATTTCATTCTTGGTGAAGCTAAAAGTATATCATTCCTTTTGTATGAGAGTATGAAAGTACCCTTCTTGGTGTCACATGCTGTCAAACTAGAGAAAAATGAAATTAAGCCTCAGGATATCTAATTCTTTATTAAACACTTAAATATATCTCTGTTTGTAATTCCCAGCATTTCTTGAATTAAATTGTAGATCCTGATTGAAAATTTGGTTGACTACCATTTTTACATAAGAAAGAAATGAGTCAGATTAAAATCTGGGTCTGCCATTGTAAGTTTAATCCTAGAATAGACTAATTAACTTTGCACAGATGGAGATTCTGTTGCATGATTTCTCCAGGTGCCTAGTATGATTAAGGCATGTCATTGAGCATAGGGGAATTTTGCGGGAGGATGAATAACTAGCTTGTTGTAGCTTATTAACTTTACTTGGTGTGTGGGGACTTCCAGCAGATGCCCTTTGGTGGCTGCTGCAGTTTTAGCAACAGCTGGGTCTGGGATGGCAGCTGGCAGGTGAAGTAGGAGAAGTGTGGAGTAGAGGCTAGTAAGCTGGAGAAGTTTACCAGGGATGGTGTGCTCATTGTAATGATCAGTTTTCCTTTTTATACTATATTATTGAAGCCCTTGGAACATGGAAGCCTTTCTAATTAATTTTTTCTTGCATTATTAGGATTTCCTTTTACTTGTGTCATGTCTGGCTTAGGGAGGACCAAGCTTCATTTAGGGAAGAATGCTGCATAATCAAGGCAAGATAGATAGGCATAGTGTGTAATATCCAGGCACTATGCTCCTGTGCCTGGATCTTTTCACATTCATATTGATCAATCCTGAAGCATTAGAAATTAGGGTGCTTTTTTAGTCCAGACTCTAAATACTTGGGGTCTCTTAAATATTGCTGCATTTAAGGGTATAGATTTGGAGATTGTCCTAAAGACTAGACATTGATTTATTAAAGAGGAGGAATTATACAACAGAAGAGTACAGGTAGCCTCTCACCCCATCACCCACTCAACTTGCCATCAACTTGTCCAGCCTCTTGCCTACCCCCGGGTCTTTGCACTTGCTGCCCCTTCTGCTTGCAATACTAAATAGCCGTATGGTTTGCTGTCTCATCACATTTAATTCTTTATTCAAAGAGACATCTTCTTTCATCCCATTTTTTATTATTTGATCCTAGGTCTCAAAACTAATTTTTTCCCCCCAAAGCACTGTAGCAACATTTAACATACTGATTACTTATTTAGTTGGTGTCTACTCTTACCTGATTGTATATCTTGTTGTAGCGGAATATCTTGTTTAATGGAGTCTCATCTATATTTTGAAAGGAAATTTTTACATTAAATGTTTTTATGAACTCAATCATTCTACCAACCCAAATTTCATAGTTTATTTCTGTTTCTCTCTTCTTGATGATTGAGTCAGTAAGAATTACTGATAAAAATCTTTGACCTATATACATACACACATACACGCATGTACATATACATATATATGTGTATGTATATATGCACAGTTATACTAAAACTTGTTTGAGCTCCTTGGAATATATATAGGTTTGACTTTTTGGAATATAACTGAGATTTTATATGACATTAGAACAAGTTAATTGCATGCAAACATTTTTGTACTCCTAATGATGGCTGTATTTCTTCCTTTGTAGGAGTAAAACTACCACTGTTAATGATGTGAATGGATTTAAATCTTTGTCAAGTGATCAGGTATTTTTATTTAATGGTTTTTAACTACCTCTTCAATATAAGAAAGTACATAAATTTATAGTCTTAATTTTTTTTCTCTTTTCTGGTACATTTTCAATAGAGTCAGGATCATCTACTAGTAAGACATTTTTTGGTGGCCTCTTAAATTTTTAAAGTTTTCTTCTTCATTTGATTTTACTCTTATACATATCTCAAACATGTTTTAAAAGCATTTCTGTGTTGATTGGACTTCCTGACTTTGTTTATTTAGCACCCGAAAAGCAATGGGAACTCTCCTAGCCTTCCTTTGTCTAGAAAGGTTCTTAAGTCACTCAGTCCAGCAGTCTATAGAAATGTGGAATATGAAATTTGGCTGAAGTCTAAACAAGGTGAGTTAAAAAATCTGTGTATTTTCCATAAATTTGCTTTGAGGCCCTTGAAAATGATTGTGTCAACTTGATATAATGTTGATATTCTTTACAGCTCAACAAAAACATGATTATTCCATTGCTGCTGGCTTACAGTATGAAGTTGGAGACAAATGCCAAGTAAGTGATTATGTAGAGGAAGAGAAGATTTTACTTGAAATCTTATTTATTGTAATAGGAATCAAGAAAACAGCTCAAGTTTGGATGTGTTGTTAATTTGGGATTTCAGAATATATTGTGTGTACGTTTTAATAGTTATAAATATTTAGCTTTTGAATACATTAACCAAAGTCAAATATATCTAAAACCATGGCGTCCCATCACATGATCTTTAAAACAATTTAGTCTTTGATATTACTTACTTCAAAGAAGTAACAGTAACATTTTAGATTTTTAGATATTTTCATTACAGTTGACAAATTATTGAAATGGATTCAGACTTGACATTATAGGCCAATTTGGTTTATGGAAGGCATCCTGGAAGTTTCTGATAATACACAGTTTTTTGTTGGATTGAGATAAGAAAGTGAACAATAAGAGAAATTTTTGCCATTTACTTTGAATAAGCTGCTGCTTTGGGCTTAAAACTGTTGATTGTTAAGGGGGAAAGTTGTTGTGTTAGATCAGTGTTTCTTATGTGGAGTGATTTTGCACCCCTAGCTCCCATTTAGCAATGTCTGCAGACATTCTTCTTGTTACAGCAGGGAAATTGCGACTGGTATCTAGTGGGTGGGGGCCAGGCATGGTGCCAGACGTCCTAGAACGCACAGGACGGCACCCCCAGCAAAGAATCATCTGGTCCCAAGTGTTAATAATGCCAAGACTGGAGAAACCTTTATGAAAAGATATTACTCTTTCTAAAACAAAAACAACCCACACACACCAAAAATAATTGTTATTTGGAAGATAGTTTTCATCAAAAATGGTCTTCATCAAAAAGTGTTACCTCTTTAAAACTATTTTAAAATAGCCATTGACAAACATTTCTTCTTGACTTGTGGAGGAAACACTTGTTTCCTTGGTGATAAAGTGGTTTGTGAAAAGTGTCTGGGGGACCAGGATTATTTCTGGAGGTCAGTGACAGACTTTACCTTAAGAACTTGTAATAGTGTTCTGATTTGGGGGTATTTTGAAAGGAGAGGAAGAAGAGGACACGATTCATTTAGGTTCTTCCTTACAGGGTTGTCAGAAATGTGCCCTAATCACAGAACAGAATTGGGGAATCTTTTACTGTAGAGGTTTGGGGAACTTGGAACAGGACAAAAGAGAAGAGTAAAGCCAGGGCTTAGGGCACTGCCTCCTTCCCTCCTAACCCCACTCAGTAGAGAAGAGAAGATGGCTTGTTTTATGCTGCATCACTACAATTATGTTACTTGTTGTTTTAAATCAAGCATATTTGCTTTGAGATTTCAGTTGCTTTTGTAAAGCAGATGCTGCTGATAAGGTAGATGGTAAAGCAGGCACTTGTTTTAATTTTTTCCTTTTTAGAGTACTTTCTTTCTATTTCTACCACTTGACTGTTTCACTTGGATAAAATTTAATTGAAATTTATTACGGAAACTGCTGCGACTCAAAGGTGACTTCCGTTTACTCAAGCAAGCTTGTAAATGTAGTTTAAACTTTTAATAAAAACTAACTTCAGAAAAATATTTTTTACTCTTAAACTCTGGAAGAGAGGAAAGCAGTGTCCTGCTGTGACTGAAGGACGAAACCTCGGCTTGAGGACTTTGATCCACAGTTGGCCGTTCCTCTGCGTCTGGGTGTGGAGGGCTGACTATACTGTTGCCATTTTACATAAGGGAGTCGAGCATCCAGGGGTTCTGGAACCCGTCCCCCGCGGATGCCGAGGGCCAGCTGTACTGATATGATAGGAGGACGTGGCTTCACGCAGGGCCGTGTCCGCCAGGCTCCCGGCGCAGTGGTTAGCGGTGCCCTGTGCTGGGTGTGCCGTTTGACGGCAGGAGGAGACCTAAAGGCTTATCCTCCTGTTAGCGTTTGCTGTTGTGTAACAACCAATCGTATGTCAGAGAAGAGATGACGGATCTGTTTTTAGGGAGAAAAAGGCCACATGTACGTGTGACAATATTTTAAATATTGGAAAAGTGAGGAGACAATAGTGATTTTAATAATAGTTGTCCTCCTTTGTTGAGTGGTTGCTGTGTGCAGGCTGGTGTCCTTTATATATACCATGTGTACCTCATTCCACCTCCATGCGTCCTGTGATGTAGGTACTATAATTAGCCCCATCTTACATACGAGGACACTGACGCATGAGATAAGTCACTTGCCCAAGGTCATATTGCTGGTAAGTAGAAAAGCGGGGCCTGGAATCCTGGTGTGTGTGGTGCCACAGCCCTGCCTTCAGAACCAAGACAATTTAGAAAAAACTTGGAAGAGTAAACAAAAGTATTTTGGATGGAGGTACATAGGTCTGGGAGGTCAGAGACAATATTATTGTGTACCTTTTGAACTTTGTTTTGTTTTTAACTATATATGTTCATTTTCTCTTTAGTTGAAAATGAAATAACAGTTTAAAAACTGATGGTTGATGCGAAAGAATCAGGTGACTGATTTTTCTTTGTGGAATCGTTCAACAGGTTCGGTTGGATCACAATGGAAAATTTTCTAATGCAGACTTTCAAGGGGTTCACCCTGAGAACGGGCCAGTTTTGGTCGAAGAACTTGGAAAGAAGTATGTATTGCTCTTCAGCTAAGGTGTTCATTCACCATCTCTTCCACTTAGCCTAATGTAATCGTGAGCATTTCTAAATGTCCCTGTGTATTTGCAAATTCAGTTAAATGTATTGCCTGTGTGTAGAGAAATATATTTGTCTAGATCTTGTAGAAAAATAGTTTGAGTTCAAATTTAGTGTTATCCGTGTTAAGGTAGTTTAAATAAATAATATTTGTTTTGTTGCTTACTGTTGAAAATGTGCCATTCTTCACTAAGGCAATTTGGAAAATTAACTGTATTGTAGCTGTGAAGTGGGGACTTTGGAGGACAGGGACCACATTCATTTCTAATTTCATTCATTGCTGCCTTGCTTGCAGTCTTCAGTAAATGATTGTCTGATGGAGGAGTGAAATACTTGCTATTATACAGTGTGACTTTAGAGCAACTTTTGTTTCAGTTGCTGCTGCCTTTATTAGAGGAAAAGGTAGTAAATCACACCTAAACTTTACTGTGGAAAATTTCAAACATACACATATGTGAGGAGGATAGTCCAGTGAACCCCAATTTAACTATCACCCTATTTTAACAACTAACAGCAGGTTTGGCAGTCTTTTCTAATCTCTTCTCCCTAAGCCCTTTAAAAAAGATGTGAGTGGAATTGGAATATTTGAAAGCAAATCCCAAACATCACACCATTTCTCATAGACACATAGATGCCTCTGTGTGTCTCTAACACAGTAAAGACTCCTCCCTTCCCCATCCTTAGCTACAGTACTTTCATCACATCTCACAGAGTAATAGTCTTTCCTTCTTTATCTAATCTTTTGCTTAGGTTATGATTACGGCCTTTTAGTCTTCTGTCCTTGTAGGTTAGAAAATGTGCTTTTGATTTATGTCATCTTATTTGATTAGAGTTACATCTGGGTTGCTAAATGCTTTGTACTTTAATGTGTTTTTAATATAAGAACTAAACCTGGGAATTCTTAGGTAAACTGAAAGTAAAATATTTATGCAGAATACTTAAGTGGGTAGTCTTGGGGGAGCACGATAAATTACTGCAAGTCTTTTCCTTCCTTTTAAAGACTCTCCCCGAAGAACCTCAGACCGCCTTCCTCAGAAAGCTGGAACATGGTGGCAGGGAAGAAGATGAAAAAACCTCCTTCCGGACAGAATTTCCATTGTGGTAGGAGCACGCCAGGTTACCCTTTCTTTGGGGAGGGGGCGGTGCTTGGGGGTGTCCATAATGGGAAGATTACGAGGCAGTTTGGCTCTTGCCACAGATGCGGACTACAGAGGGCCCAAGGCCCCGGCGAAGCCAGGCAAAGCCCCGCCCGCGCTGCCACCTCGCCTGCAGCACCCTCCGGGGCTGAGGCAGCGCGCGCCCCCCAGCCACTCTGCAGCGCCGCAGTCTCAGAAGCCCTCCGGTGAGCACAGAAGTCTGAGCAGGACACCCGCACAGGCCACGAGGTAACCGTCCCGAAGGCAGGAGAGCTAGAAACTTAAGCGAGAAGCATCTCTTTTACTCTCTGTGTCACGTGCTTCTAAAAAGTTACAGTTCTTGTTCGTATACTTGTCTACAGCGTGACATTAAAAGCATTGTTGATAGAATAACGTGGGGATTTCAGTTCTTTATAACTCTGTTTAAACAAATCAAAGTAATTTGGTAGGGTCAGACATCTTTGTTTGTGAATAACTTTTTTCAAATGATTTAGATCGTAACCTGGCACCTCGGAGTTTTCCGGTAGCTTGTAATGTGTTAAATACTGAATTCCAAACGGCAGCCCTAATTCCTTGCAGGGTGAGGGTAGTCCTCTTTATATAGGAACTTAAATCGACCAGAATGGTCAGCCTACTTTGTTCCGACAAGTTTGGATTGCTTGTTGTAACGTGTCTAATACTGAACAGGTTGCTGTGATCATGAATTACCAGCATTCTGACTGAATATGCAGAGGCAGATGAACGTCAGGGTCATAGTTTCCTGTGCCGTGGATTTAAATTTTTCCCTCATCTGCCCTTCCTTGGAGTAGCTTATGGAGCTATGGAGTAGTTTATATTCTTTGGAGGAGCTTTATTTGAGAAGGTGTGTCTTAAGTGGAGGCTGTCCTCTTCCTGTGAACTTGGCCACGCCTCCTGTGGGTGCTTGTGGCTCACCGTCCCCGTCCGAGCTTGATCTCCCCGATCATCTGAACAGCGGTAGCATGTGCTTATGTGCTTGCTAAGCTCTGGTCTTCAGTTTCTTTATTGTTGGCATTTGGGCATTCCCCTTCCTTGGGAACGTACTTAACATTTTGTCATTAAAGACAGTTTATGTAACATCTTTAAGACAGAGTTGTAGGTTCTTAGGCTGACATGGTACCAATACTGTGTAGTTTCCTGGGGCTGTGGCAGCATAGTACCACAGACTGGCTTAAAGCCACAGCAGTGTATTCTCTTAACAGTCCTGGAGGTTGCAAGTCTGAAATCAAGGTATCAGTAGGGCTGTGCCCTCTCTGAAGGTTCTAGGGGAGAGTCTGTCCCAGGCCTCTCCTACTTCTGGTGTTGTCCACAGTCCTTCGCGTTCCTTGGCTTGTAGATGTATCACTCCAGTCTCTGCCTGCATCATCACGTGGTGTTCTCCCTGGGTGTCTGTGTCTCTTCCAGTAAGGAACCAGTTATAGTGGGTTTAGGGCCCAGCCTACTCCGCTATGATCTCATCTTAATGGGATTACTTCTGCAGAGACCCTATTTATAAAGTCACATGCACAGATACGAGGGGTCAGGACTTGAACGTATCTTTTTTGGGAGACGCAATTCAATTCATAACAAATACCAGTACTTCACATCCATTACAGTTTTCTTTTTAATTGAGCCAGCTGTTCAGGATAGCAAATTAATTGATACTGTTCGAAATCCAAAACACTGAGAAGTTTGTTCTGATAATTCTCCTTCGTATCCCTGTTGTCCCAGTTGTCTAGCTTCCTCTGCAGAGGCATCCAGCGTTAACAGATTCTTGTGTATCCTCGAAGGGATGCTAATATGTGCGTAAAAAGTACATATGTATTCATAATCCAGTTATCCGTAAGTTCTAATGAGAACAGATGATTAAAAATCAACCATAAGAAAGAATTCCCTCATCCCTAAAGGGTGGTCACTAGATACACAACCCTGAGAAATGGCCTGGGTACAGAGTAATCAGGGCCGTGTGTTCTTGGCACACCCAGCAACGATGTGCAGGGCCATTCGGGGCCCACGGTGGGTTAGCCTCCCCCAGCAGATAATACTTATGTCGCTAAATCACCTAGTTGCGGCTGAAGTCTGATGTGCGGACATTGACCAGACTCCACCAGCGTCTGGTGGTATCTTACCCAGTACAGGCAAGGTACCTAAGAGGACTAACTTACTTTGAATATTAGCTTCGGAAACCTAAAAATGTGAAGTCAGTATAGGAAGGTCATGGACAGAAATGAGATTTTTTTTTTTTAATAAAATTCTCATTTTTTAGTAGACTAGAAGAGCCTTTTTTTCTCTTGAACAGAGGATACTCTTTAATGTCTTAAAGTTTTAAAAAAAGAACATACACAGACTACCAAATGGCTAATTTAAATACACTTTTGTTTACCACAAACTGAATTCTTATCCAGAGTGTTTCTAGTGTTTTGTCCAGTCTCTTAGGAATTAGAATGATCAGACGGACGCGGTCCTTTTCTTGTTTATGTGTTAGCTACCTATTACTTGGTGTATAAAACACTCGATGGCAGAAGGCAGTGGAGAGTACATAGACATAAAGCTTTGGAGAATTTTTGGCACTGTGATTGATTATGTACGAACGTAGTTGTACTTGCAGTTAGTATGCCTTCTAGCCTGTGGGAGTGAGAATGAATCTTACTAGTGTCTTAAATTTAGAGACTGCTGATGGTTGAATATTTAAAGTAAGATTCTAAAAAATTCTAGTCGAAATTTAGAATTTTATAGCTAACACTCCAGTTGATTTAAGCCCGTTAGAATTTTGACTTCATTTCTAATACTTTTAACACATTAGTTTGGGATTCTCGTTATCGAATAAAAAGAGCAGTGATGTTGGGCATGAGACCTTCATGACCGCTCGCTTTTTAAATTTCTTTCTCATTGATGCCGTCTCTTCCTTTGGAGAAAACAAAACAAAGTGTAACAAAAACCGAGCAGGATTGCCATGTATGCTTTCACCACGCAGGTGCCGAAAATGATAGACGTGTCCGTGCTGAATATCTCCCCTCCCGCTAGGCTCAGGAGGGGAAAGGTTCTCTGTGGCGCGTGAGGGTGAGATGTGGGTTTTGGGTGATGGGGCGCAGAGGTTAGGGAGTATTGACTTTCTGTAGACTCCTGGCACTAGCTGAGTCATCTTTGGAGTCTTTCAGCACTGGGGTTTGAGAAGGACTGGTCTAAGATTGAGGGTGCAGGTTTGCTCCCCTGTTTTTTTCCCCCAATACTCTGGGGTTGACGTGTGCCCCATTGGAATTAGGATGTGATTTTAAGTGGGACTGAGGACATGAAATGGCCGTTCTTTATTTCAGGGGTCGGAGAATCAGATGGTATCAGTTGTGTCCTTCCCGCTCTTTTTAGGGGAGCTGCATCTCTTCAATATATTTTCCCTGTTGGCCTTGGGTTTTCATTTCCCACTGTTGTGGAACTATTAGACACAGTGTAGAAATAGTATTTATATTGCCTATAACAGTTTTAATTCATATGAAAATGTTAGGGTTATGTTATAGGCTACTAGACTCTATTCATGAACTTTTTTGTCTCCTTCTTTGACCAAACTTATTGAAATGACAGCAGTCTCAGTCGTGGTTAGTATCTAGCCTGGTGCATGTTTTTCTTCTTTTCACATTTCATCCCCCCTTGGTAGTGTCTTTAAAAAGCAGGAAGATGGTCGTGGTGTCTCTTTGAACGTTGTCCTTTACTTAGAACAGAAAATTAGAGTGCTTTTGAGGCCTAAACTAACTAAAACCTAAACCTAAAAGCACTAGAGTGCTTTTGAGGCCTAACTTTCCCTTTCTTTTGAAAGAGAATTCTTATGAAAGTGTTGGAATATGGCGTAAAGAAATATACAGTGCTTACTTGCATTTATGCCCTGATGAAAAGAAAAATCTCAGTGATTCCTGTATCACTTCGAAGTGAGTTATATATTTCTTTTCTTTCCACCCCATTTTAAGTTTGTCTTCTTGACTCTGAAATGTAGCCTAATGCTCCAGGGACTTCTGTTTCCTAAACATTTATTAACCAGGCAGCTAAAAGTTCTGTAATGTCACAGTGTAGCTAAACTGGTCAAATATTTGAATTGCTAAAAGCGTTGTTTTGTATTATTTTAGGTACTCAGTACATTTTGTCTTTTTTTTTTTTTTTTTCATGACAAGAATGTTTTATTTGACAGGAAACCTGATCGTGAGAGAGCTGAGGATTTCGATGCCACGACTCGAGAATCTAACTATTTCGGCCTCTCTCCAGAAGAGCGCAGAGAGAAGCAAGCTATAGAAGAATCTCGTTTACTCTATGAGATTCAGAACAGGGATGAACAGGCTTTCCCAGCCCTCTCCGTATGTACATAAAAAGGGATTTTAAAAGTTATCCTTCAGAAGTCTTCCTTAATATAGTTTTTGTATTAAGCCATAGTTTTAAATGGTAGACTAATAGTTTTTAAACTGAAAGATACCTTGGTGATTATGCAGCTACCCCTCCTTTTCATCTTCATGATTAAGGTGAGGTCTAAAGATATTTCTAGTTGGTGGCAGAGTTGAGGCAAGTAATAAATTGGTTATCTCACTTTAAGTTTAGTATTCTCTCTTTTTTTAAAATTTATTTTATCTTTGGCTGCGTTGGGTCTTTGTTGCTGCACGTGGGCTTTCTCTAGTTGCGGTGAGCGGGGGCAACTCTTTGTTTCCGTGCGGTGGCTTCTCTTGTTGCGGAGCACAGGCTCCAGGCACACAGGCTTCAGTAGTTGTGGCTTGCGGGCTCAATAGTTGTGGCTCCTGAGCTTAGTTGCTCCGCGACATGTGGGAATCTTCCTAGCCCAGGGCTTGAACCCGTGTCCCCTGCATTGGCAGGCGGATTCTTAACCACTGCGCCACCAGGGAAGCCCTAGTATTTTCTTTTGAACCGAAACTCGTTTGTTTTTGCTAGCCAAAACCAGTAACTTTCCCTAAGCAGTAGAGGTTCATGATTCAGTTAACGAGATACATCTGTAAAACCGGGACACTCTTTTCAGGTGTTCCTTATTAAACACACCAGGACAAGATTAACCTAGTACATACAAATAAGAGCTGTTGTTCAGAGTGGTCACTGTTGGAGGCGGTAGTACATGCAGCCCTGTGGCTTTGCCCTTGCTCCCTGTGTCAGACGCTGGGCTGTGATGGATGCTTCTCTGATGAGACAAGTGGTCCCTACCTTTAAGTTTCTTACTTCTTTTGGGGGAGTCAGAAGGGAAAACAGTTCTTGTGTAGAGTGAAGTAAATGCTGTGTGAGCAGGGGTCATTGGCAGCACAGGGCAAGGGTTAGCTACTTGAGTTTGGGGGCACTGGGCGCCCTGTGCCTATGGTCTGAAATATCGGTAAGTGATACCGAATGACCTGTGATGGAGAGTGGTGGTTGGAACGCTTTCTTAACAGTGGGTTAAACAAACAAAATGGAATGTTACAGGATGCTACCCAATATATATATCATATGTATGATACATATATTGGCGTGTATATATATATATATATATATATATATATATCTCTCTCTCAATATGTATAATATGTATACAGGTATATATATTTATACCAGTATAAAACATTAAAGCCCCACACACTCAAGTTTTTGTACTCTGGCCTCCATGGGATCCTTCAGAGGTATGAGATGCTCAGTTGAAAACAGCTGACCTGGAACAGTATATATATAGTTCAGTCTGGCACAGGGATTGGAGTTTAGGAATTACTGGAAGAAATGCCCAAATTCATATGTGAATTAGGCATGGTCTTTAGTCTCAGTATATTTATCTCTGTGATACGTTATTTTTCCATAATATTTAGAAAATAAAAAAACTACAAATCATTTAAGCTTCTACTCACAGCTTTTTGTCCTCTTTTCAGTTAGTGAATGGGGAGAAACAACTACTGTAATGTGGGAATAGATTGTGAAATGTTTTGATTGTTAAAATGGGGTCTTCGTACTCATTGTCTTTAAACAGGCATTTGATCCTGTCTTGGACTTGATAGCGACTCAGGTTTGTCTTGTAGAAAACGCCTGCCACAGAGGGCTGAGGTCCTCTTCTCGGCCGTGTGCAGCACTTAACTCACAGATGCTAGAAGAGGAGAGACCTTCAGTGGTGATTTAGCTGAGAAGCCAGACTTATTCCAATCCCCATGTTTCACCAGTTAGAAGTTGGAGCTCACGTGGAGCTTGGGTGATTTGCTGACGGTAGCGTGTCAGTGGTAAGCGTCCTAGTGCACTGTATCTGCCCGTCTGCACTTGGGTGTTTCTCCCCCACCAAGGGCTGTGGCTCAGCTATGGCTGCTTTTGAAGGTTGGTATGAAGGGTGCTATTCTTTGTGCAGAGAATGGAAGTGTAAGTTGCAAAGTGAAGGTTTGGTCAGGGTGGCTTCCTGAAGTATGGGCATACGAAGAAGTCGTCGTACTAATTTAGGCCAAAGCGTCTGATTACCTTATTAGTAAGCCGATTACTATAGAGTATGTAATACGAACCCTAGGTCCTATTTTTTTGTAGTTTGGGAAGTATAAAGATACAGGGCTATGAATTTTGAGAGTTTTAGTTAGATGTATGAAGAGTAAGGTTAATTAGAAGATTTTGTTCATATATTTGTGAGTAAATCTCTAACCCAAAGTGTTGGGTTTTGTTTAAGAGCTCATCAGTCAGCCAGTCAGCTTCTCAGGGTAGCAACCCAGGCGTCCAGAGAAAATCATCACATGGAAGCGATAGAAAAGGAAGCAGGCGGAGAATGGACACCGAAGAAAGAAAAGATAAAGGTATGTTATTCCATCATTTGAAAGCAGATGCGAGAGATCTGTTTCTGGCTTAAAGTCAGACATGGGGAAAAGAACTTACTTTTTAAATGATTAAGCAATGTACTGTCACGTCTCACTGTTGTAGAGAATCATTGACTCAAGCTAAATAAAGCACATTGTGTTATTCTGAAAACTCTATTATCCACTGACTAAACATGGTTCAAATGGTACTTTTGGCTTCCTCTGTCTTCACATTTTATTGTTGTGTCTTCACACCTAACTAGCGAATGATGCCGTCTTTTTTATTCTGATCTGTTATAGACTCTGTCCATGGACATATTCCCTTGGATAAAAAGCCCGAGCCAGGCACACTGGAGGTAAACGTTTTAAATACTAATTGCGTCTCTTTCTTTTTCCTTAACATTGTGATAGTGTAGAAGGAGATGGAGGTGATTTCATCATTGTATAACAAAGTGTTAGGGAAGTAGAAAAGCAGAAGAAAATTGAGAAAAAATTACAGTGCTTGAGGAGAATTCGCTCACAAATTATAACCGTTTCTTCAAGGGTACCTTACGATGACCTATCTGAATTGGTGGAACATAGCTTAGCTTTTACTTTCCATTACTCTATAGTAGATTGAGATTTGTAAGGGAAAAGTGCCGTTTTGAAACCATGCCCCCGATAAAAACTGCCCAGTAGTCTGATGTGATGAAGATGTGGAGGCAAAATCCCCTACCTGTTGGAGCCCAGGTACAATGGAAAAGAGTAGTTGGTCGTCAGAGGGTTCAGGCAGGTGCGAGTAGGGTGGGCTGTAAAGGCGGCCATGTTACCCCAGAATGTGGGTCTTTGAAATGCAAAAGTATGCTTTTTTTTTTTTTTGGTGCTTCCAAAGAATATTAGCCATGATAAATGTTCAAGAATTACATCACCGTCAAAGAAATTAGAGTGCCCACCTCCTACAGAACAAGTAAGTACATTGTAGCATTTGACATTGAATGCTCCATTCCCTGGGTTTCTTAACTCTTACTGTCATCATTAAAAAACAGAAAATACAGGAAATGGGAGAATTTACTCTATCTAGTTTCATAATTTGGAATACAGTTATGATTTTTCTCTCATTCTGTTCTTGGTTAGTCTAGAATGTTCTCAAGTTTTAATGGAATGTTATTTTTATAATCACCATTGTCTGGACATAGAAGCCATTCTTCTGAATTGATTTTGAATAAGTTTGTATCTGGCACCTTGTGTTGCCTTTGTGGTGAGTTGGCTTGAAAGTGAGATTTTTGAAGGGAAATTATGAATTTCTGTTTTATTTCAAAACTTTAAAAAAGAGTTAGACAACTCTGCATGCTTAACAGTTATTTCATACAAGGGAGGGAATGTAATGATTGAAGAGATTAGAAAAATATACATCTAAAGTGCAATACCACCAATTTACAGATTGAATGATGAAGGAACCTGAGTTCTAGCAGATGATTTTGGTTCTTGATCTATCTAATACAGGAGCAGAGAAAGTTCTTGTCCTTTGCCTTTCAGTTACATCCTTCGTGTCAGGTGGAAAGTGTACAGTTTTATGCTAAGTCTTTGTGTGAGGAGCTTCTAAGCTCGTGAATTTCAGGGTGATTTCAGTGATTTTGCTTTCTTGCCTTAAGAGCATTGTGTTCAGGTTGCTTTGTAGTTTGTTTCTAACCCTGCCAGTGACTTCTCTGACTTTTGGTGGGCAAATCACTGGTTAGGATCACATTTGTTAGTATGGAGTTTTCAGCTACTGTGTTTTTTTCTTTCATTTCTAAGACCAGAAGAAAGACCATGTATGTAGAAACCACAGTTGTGTGTAAAAGGCAGGCAACTCAGGGTACCTGTGGTGGTTGAATTAGTGTTAAGCAAAATGAACTCTCGTCTTTTTCCACCCCCTCTTCTTGAAGAAGCCAGCAGAACATGTGTGTCTGTCCAATCCAGCTCCCCTTCTAGTGTCTCCAGAGGTACATCTAACTCCTGCCGTGCCTTCTTTACCAGCCACTGTGCCAGCCTGGCCAAGTGAACCTACAACTTTTGGACCAACAGGTTAGATAAAAATTTTAAAAGTTCGGTGAATCCACCAGCAAAAGCCTTCCAGGTCTTGAAATGCTTGAGTGTGAGCTTGCCCTCCGAGCGGGATTAGGCGTGTGGAGCCCCCCAGAGCCCTGCTCTGCTCCCAGCTGCCTGCGGTGCTCGTGTGAGGTGCGCCCTCACAGTCTCGGGGGCAGCTGTGTGAGCTCTGCTTGCCCAGTGCTGGCAGCGCAGTGTTCACCCCCGTGGGCCAGCTCTCTGCCAGGCTCCGTGCCTTGTTCATAAGAGCTGTTATTAGAAGATACTGACTCAAAGCTTGTTTTCTGGGCGCTTGTTTCCTCCTTTGTGTCCAGGAGCGTGTTTGGTTGACGTTAGTACTTCTTTAGATTGCTTAAACACACACCGTTTTACTAGCTATACAGTTTTATAGCATTCTTCGCCTTTTAGCTTAATGTAAACTTATATTTGTAGAGAATTATTTTTACCTCTTTATAGCTTTTGATTCCTTTCCCTTTCTTTTGTAGGTGTCCCTGCTCAAATTCCTGTTTTGTCAGTGACACAGACTCTGACCACTGGACCTGATTCTGTTGTGTCCCAAGCTCATTTAACACCCTCTCCAGTTCCTGTGTCAATACAGGCCGTTAACCAGCCCTTGATGCCTTTGCCTCAGACACTGAGCCTTTACCAAGACCCACTCTATCCTGGGTTTCCTTGTAACGAAAAGGGAGATCGAGCCATTGCACCACCTTATTCACTGTGTCACACTGGGGAGGACCTGCCTAAAGGTGAGCTCCTTCTCCGAGTTCAAGCTGATTTTATTTATTAAGTACTGGTACAGGTTCAGTGAGAAATGTAAGTAGAGGACAGAGGTCATGTTGCTGAGTAAGCCAAAGGACTTGCTTGGGGAGGACAGCAGAGGTTCAGCTGTTAGTCGCTCATCACTCCTGTTTCAGCTTCTGTTTGATTGGTGTGTGTTTTCATATGTTTAGTAATATATAAACTATTATTTATAGCAGCAGCCCCTCCCCTTACTCCCCTGCCCCTGTCATTTTTTCAAAAACAGTCTGAAACCATTTTGAATTAAATCTTAATAGTGTACTAACCAGATAACTAAACAGTACTGAGTTTCCACGTCAGTGGTTTGGTGTTTGGAACTACTCATATTACTTCATCCATGAAAAAACTGGAGAGGAGAATGAATAGAATACATAATAGCTGTCATTATAGTACTGCATGCAATAGTATATATTTTCTAAGGAATTCTTTTTAAATTCGTTTTTTTTTTTTTTAAGAAAGTTTAGTTTGCAAGATTTCCTATTTGAAAAACTGAAGGAGTAATGTAGTGACTCTCTGTGCTCTTTACTTGGATTTTTGTGGATGATTTTCTTTTATTAGTCAGTGGTTTGATGTTTGTGTCTGTGGGTAACCGGCTAATGTCAAATGAATACCTGAGCTAGTATTATCCTACTAATCTTGTTAATGATTTAGGTTTATGTTGATTTTTACTCCTACCCCCAACTTTTTTATTTCATAATATTTTAAACCCCACAGAGAAGTTTAAAAAAGAAACGCAGTGAGCACCTGAGTTTTCTTTGCACAGATTTAAGTTTAGTCATCAAAATCTCAAGTTAAGCCATTTTGGGGCATGGATGTTAGACTAGATAAAGCATGTTGACTCTGGAATTACCCTGCAGTAACAGAGTCTGGTGTTGGTTATATTACAATTTTTAATATATGTTTTATATCACAGGCTAGAGAAAAACAATCCAAGTAGGCAGAATTGTCCTTAGAACTATGTGTCATTTGAGGATAATGAACAAAAGCTTTTTGTGAATGTATAATTTTAGTGAGTGATGATGTTACTTATTTTCAGATAAGAACATTCTTCGATTCTTCTTCAATCTTGGTGTAAAGGTATTTATATTTTATCATTTTCAAGTTATTTTAAGTTATTTAAGTTAATACTGTTTTAAATTATTACCATTTAAATAATCTTAACTCTTATCCTGTTGGTCAATAACCTAAGGTTTACTAAATCTCACTGTTTTAAGAAGTTGGCATTTTCAGTACCATACAGTTTGTTTTTGGAGGTGATTGAGGCTCCAGTATTTGCTTGCTTTTCCTTTCAATTGGCAGTGGTTTAACCCTGTGAGTGTATTCGGGAAACAGCCTAGTGAAAGCGCTCCCCTGAGGAATTAGGTGGAAGGTCTGGGTTTGAAGTTCCGCTCCTGCACTCTTTTTTTTTTTTTTTAATTATTATTTATTTATTTATTTATTTATTTGGCTGTGTTGGGTCTTCGTTTCTGTGCGAGGGCTTTCTCCAGTTGCGGCAAGCGGGGGCCACTCTTCATCGCGGTGCGCGGGCCTCTCACTATCGCGGCCTCTCTTGTTGCGGAGCGCAGGCTCAGTTATTGTGGCTCACGGGCCCAGTTGCTCCGCGGCACGTGGGATCTTCCCAGACCAGGGCTCGAACCCGCGTCCCCCGCACTGGCAGGCGGATTCCCAACCACTGCGCCACCAGGGAAGCCCCGCTCCTGCACTCTTTATCTGTATGGCCCCGGGCAAGTCATTGAGGGTGTCTGGGCCCAGCTGTTCTCACGTATGGCATGGGGATGATGCTCTTCTTCCGTCTGCCTCAGTTGCTTGAAAGGCGGAGAGGAGGCCACGCGTGGAAGGTGGAGCTCCCTAGCAGAGCAGAGCTCCCCGTGGGAGGGGATCAGCCTGGAGACGGCTTGTCTCAGAAAGAGCTGCAGAACTCTTTTCTCGTCAGTGCTGTGTTGTCTGCTGTCTTGGATTCGTTTCTGTGGGTTCTGGACTGTTAATACATGAAATGAAGTGCCCTACCGTGTGGGGCCTATGGACCCGTTCATAAAAGGAGACTTGATTAATTTCTCCATCAGCTGCATTCATGCGTAGTTTATATTTATCTAGTTAATGTTGGCTATAGCTGATTGGTTAATTAGTCAGTTGTCTGGTAAATTTTCCTTCGTGTTTTGGGGTTTAGCTGAACCTTTTGCAGGGGAAGGATTTGGAGTATTTCATTTTCGGTGTTTATCCTTATCTGACTAGAGGTCTGACTTTAATCCTTGCAGTTGGATTGCTCTGGGATCTCCTGACTGTGCAGTCCAAATGTTGGGGGTCACCTACTTCTGTACCAGCGTTTTTATGGTAGAACACGTCTAGACTGGGTAACTAGTTGGCACGGGGTCACACATTGAGTCTAGTGGTAGAGCCAGAACATGAATGAATGCAGGTCAAGCTAAACAGCCAGTGATCGAGAGACTGGAAGTTGGAGGCTCGAGTGCTTGATTGACGGTGGTTGTTTCTGAGATCTGTATCACCCCAGATTACTTCTGTGCAGTTAGACCTGAAGGATGGGATTAACGATCATGGTAATCTGTAGGTGGGTTCATCACTCTGTCTCCTTTCAAACCTCTGTAGCGGGACTTGGAGTTGGTTTCAGGATAGGAACAAGGAATGGAGTCTCATAGCCGTGACTTAATTTTGTAATTCCTTTGCATGTTGTGTATCAGTGTGATCTAGTATTTGGACTGCAGTTTATGGTCTTTGCAGGCATGAGAAACTTATCTTGAGCCCACTCTGAACTTCTCCCCGCCCCCTGTATTGTTTATCTTACTGGTTTTCCTTGTCTTTTGTAGGCGTATAGTTGCCCTATGTGGGCCCCACATTCTTACCTGTACCCTCTGCACCAGGCCTACCTGGCGGCCTGCAGGATGTACCCAAAGGTCCCCGTCCCTATGTATCCTCAAAACCCTTGGTTCCAAGAAGGCCCTTCCGCTCCGAATGAAAGCGACTGTACCTGTCCAGATGCTCACTTCCCCGGGCAGCCTGAGGCCAGTGTCAACGGTCAGATGCCACAGGCAGAGACTGGACCGCCGACGTTCTCTTCAGCCCTGGTTATCCCTCCGTCTCAGGTGTCTGAAAGTCACGGACAGTTGTCTTATCAGGCCGACCTGGAATCTGAAAACTCTGGGCAGCTTCTTCACGCTGAATATGAAGAGTCGCTGAGCGGCAAGAACATGTTCCCGCAGCCGTCTTTTGGGCCGAACCCATTCTTAGGCCCGGTTCCCATCGCACCTCCTTTCTTTCCTCACGTTTGGTATGGGTACCCTTTTCAGGGATTCATAGAAAATCCAGTAATGAGGCAGAATATTGTTCTGCCCTCTGATGAGAAGGGAGGATTGGATCTGCCCCTGGAAAATCTGGATCTTTCTAAAGAATGTGCTTCGGTTTCAGCAGCAGACGAGTTTCCCGAGGCTGGAGGTGAAGGCACCCGTCCTCTCCCTGAAGCCAGTGTGAGCGAGCACGAAGGCCAGGCGGAGCAGTCATCCCAGACACCTAAGGCAGATCTGGCACTGGCTCCCGTCCCTCCTGTAGCAGAGGGAAAGGCTCATCTTCCCGCTCAGATTCTAAACAGAGAGAGAGAAACTGTGCCTGTTGAACTTGAGCCTAAAAGGACCATTCCGAGTCTGAAAGAAAAACCAGAAAAAGTGAAAGATCCTAAGGCTGCTGCCGACGCGGTCAGTGGGGCCAGCTCTGTGGACAGCAGGGTGCCGAGACCAAAAGAAGAGAGCTCAGAGGATGAAAGCGAGGTGTCTGACATCCTGAGAAGTGGTCGGTCCAAGCAGTTCTATAATCAGACTTACGGAGGCAGGAAGTACAAAAGTGATTGGGGCTATTCTGGTAGGGGGGGCTACCCTCATGTGAGAGGGGAGGAGTCCTGGAAAGGGCAGCCAAGCAGGAGCCGAGATGAAGGTTATCAGTACCATCGGAATGCCAGAGGACGGCCCTACAGGGGGGATAGGAGGAGGTCAGGGGTGGGAGATGGCCATCGGGGACAGCACACTTGATGGTGTTGCGGCATTTTAGAGCAGAAGCCCTTTCTTAGGTGGAATGTTTCTGAAGTCTTTAAAAAAAATACATTAAAATAAAAACCCAAATTGGAACTCTCTCCTCCCCTCCCCCTTTACCCTCACTCTCATTCTGGACAAGAGATTTTGGATATGCGTTTAAGGGGGCAGGTGAATTCCTGGTGTTGCCATTTTTCTTCGTTCAAAATCTGTCTATTTATCGGGTGACTGCCCCCATAAAAAGTTAAGAAATAAGTTTGTTAAAGTATTTTTTATAAACAGCTTAATATAAAACATTATAGATTTAGTGTTTGATTTTTTTTCCTTATATAAGTTTAATTTTCAAATGTTGGAAATGTGTGCTTTATAGTGTTTACTAAAGTGACAAAATACATCATTTGACACACTAGAGATTCCAAAACATAACATTGCACCAAATAGAAATGTATATTTTATTATGCAATGCCTTAGTCATAAACTGGGCTCAAACAATTCTTAGCCTAAAACACTGTTGTCTTTTGAAATGCTTCCAACCCAAAGGCCTTTCATCTCAATATCTGTCAAACTTGAATAATGTCTTCTCTTTAATATTACACATAAGGCAGCCTATTAACCTGTGTCTTAGAAATGTTGTATATAGTTCTTTTAATATTCATAGGGTATATTTTTGAATTTTGGTGAGTATTTGTTGAACTTGAGATTGCATACAAGAATAGATGTTTAAGAAATAATAGGAAATCTAATGAAATGGCTGTTCCCACCAAGAATTCTTAGCACTGGTGTAAATATCATGGTGCCTACTCGAAAGAAATGTAGATGCTATGCATTTTGAAAATAATCTGCATCTGTTAAAACTGCAGAAGTTTTTTAATGCCACTTTAACACTAATGCACTGACAGATTTAAATATTTTGTGAGAAGAAATGTTAAAAATTTTTAGCTTGACAGGTTATTCTATAGAGTTACTGTGTTTCATTTTTCCCTTTGCACCACACTCAGTTATGTGTACCACTTTACATTTGCATGTTCAATTTGTCACGGCTGGAACTATTGTACAAAAAAGGATGATTGTGACTTTGAGTTCTTTTCTAGAGGATGCTGCTAGACAGTGGATTTGTTTGCATTTAATAGCTCGTCACCCCTTTGGTCACACGTCTCTGATTCTGCTTCCTTCCAGTCTCTTGCAGTATTCGCTGTACTTTCCCTTTGCATGTTGCACTCTGTTCCCATTTGGAGATGTGATTCTCTGAATTAACACAGTATTCATTCATCTGTGTTACTATGTAAAAATAACTGTAGCTTATATTTCTTATTTGTACATACCAATGTGAAGTTCAACCCTTTTTTATGTTCTGCTTTGATCAGGAAGTTTTGAGTGCTATGCAAATAATGTAGTAATTTCTCTTTGCATGCCATGTGTAATATACCTAGCCAAGAGTAGATTTTTTTTAAAGCAATTACTTTAAAAGCAAATACAATTCACTTGAATTTGACAAACTGAAGCAGATGAGTTTTCTGGGTTCTCTGATAACCTATGGGAATGTTTGGGTGCCAGCTAGGCTCAGTGAATCTCCACTGTACTGTAATAATGGTTATTTACCTCTGTGTTGTTTTAATTACCTAATGTCTTTGTAACTGCTGATTTGAGTAGTGATTAGTGTGTAGATGTTTTGTAACATAGGATTTTAGAGAGCACTTTGAAAGATAACATTTTATTATGATGGTGCTAGGTAAAAATTTGTAAAGACTGGGATGGTTGTGTGGAAAAGAAAAAAATTCTTGAGAGAACCTGTTGAAAGGAATTTCTGTTGTCACCTTCTGAGCTAGAACAACTGGGGAAGGTACTGCTTAAGCAATTTTTTTCTTAGTTAACGTCAACAGTTGTTACGGAATGAGAAGATGAGAGGGTCCTCCACTTTCAGCTCATGCTTGTATATGTAGGATTAGCTTACCTGATAATTTTAATGAAAATTACATTAGATATAATGACCAGATTTAAAAGTTCAATGTCAGTTTGATCTCAGGAGTCCAAAAGAAATCGCTATTTCCTGTGTCCTTTGTTTTATTGACTGGGATTTGATCGTCCCAGTTTCTTCTCGAAATGTTTAAAAATTGGATAGGAAAGAATACTGTTGATTTCTTCATTGTCACTCTGTCTTACCTCAGTTGAGTAACAGAATACTCTGTAGTTCCTGAAGGAAATGCCGATTTGCTTCCTGTTTCCCATACTTACCTCCAGGACATGATGGAAACAGTGCTGAAAGAGAACTTTAGCAGTTGGTACTTTACTCAGTGACCTCTGGAATAAGAATAAAAGAACTCTGACTTTTGATTATTAGTTTTAAAATTGTCTTTACGTGAAGGTCAGTTTTGTTTTTTTCCTTTAGGTTTGTTATCAATGTATTAGTCCAGGGGTTTTGCCTTATGCTGAGGTCACACTAGGGCCAAGCAAGCTTTTGTCCTCCTTCGTTTTAACTGAGTCATATGGTATGTTGACATGAGATAAAATGTTTCAGAGAAAAGCAAAAGCTTAGAAGTGAGAATCATTTGTATTTTGAGTTGGAAATTATGGAACTTACTCTATTATGATACACATTTTGAAGAACAAATGTTTAGAATGACCAAAGCTCACCTGTTCTTTTCGTTTTAGTTGCTTTTGCTAAACTTGATTCCAGCCCCTTTCCTTTTTAGCATTGTGTATATTTCTCTTCTTCAGTTCCTCTCAGATAAATCTTCAATTCTTGCTCCACGTACCCGTTGGTGGCAGGATGCTAGCATCTGTGTAGTCCTCGTCCTGTTTCCTGGTAACCCGTATGTTCATTTTCATGGCTGACCTAAGCTCAGACCCTGCCTTGGCCTGGCAGGAGTAGGTTTTCCCTACTGATACATTATCGTATTTGATGCAGACTGTATATATTCTTGCAGTGTGTTTCCTTTGTGACTCAAGGTTGAATAATGCCTGTGAACTGCAAACTTGCTTATGATTGACTTGGTGCAATAAAGTTCCTTTCTAACCATTTCTGGTTTAGAAGACATTCAGCCATCCTAGAAACTAGCAATATTTATTTATGCCTCATTTATTTTACCTTAGTCTTTCACTTATGGGTACTAAGCAAGGTCCATTTTAGTGTAGCTGAAGAGACTACATATTTGCATATTTGGCTACACTATTTCTGTTTACTGTATTTTGCTTCCTATTTAATGTCTAAATGCTATTGTGTCGTTTCCAATCTTAATGGCTCAGTTCCAGTATATCAGTTTCAAAGAACTAAGGTTTTGCTACTAGTGGCAGCCACTTACTCTCCCACTAATTGGGATTTCCCACTAATTTAGGTTTTCTTCTTCCCTGAAATACAAATTTTAGAAAAATCCTACAAGAGGGGTGGGTGCATGTCTTAATGCTGGGAAACAGCGACTTTGGGGTTGAATTTACTTGAATGGATTAAAAATTGCATTGTTACAGAGCTAGAAAAAAATTTATGTATGGAAAATGATAATAGCCTTACACTGAGTACAAATAATACTTAAAGCATGTGAAGATGTGATCATTTGTGATGTTACTTGTAAAAAAAAAATATATATACATCTTTTGAAGTGTTGAAAAGAAAATAGTACTTTATATTCTTTATCATATCACTTTTTGTAAGTGTTGAATATATTCCTGTTTATTTTTCTATGTTCTGTTTTGTAGCCTTAAGAAGTGTTTCAAACATATCTGAATGTATAAAATAAGAGTAAATGCCCTTCATGATGTGATGCTGCATTATATAATAAAACTGTGTGCATATATTAAATTTTGTCTCGATTCTGCTTGTGATTCTTTGGTGCTAGGGCTTTAACCAAGTAATATAGCATGTAAATCTTAAGAGGAGTTTAAGTAAACTCCTAAAATTAAGAGTTGTTTGCCCTGGTTCTTATCCAGTCAGAAAGTCTAGTGTGTGTGCAATTAAATACCACCCGGGATTTATAATCTATGGGGTAAGTGCTGTTCTTTTCCCTACGTTACATATATAGTAAAACGGGTCACGCAACTAGTAAGTGGTAGAATTTGGATTTGAACCTAGCTCTGAGTGGTTTGAGAGCTAGTCCTATCATTTTTCTCAGCAGTCATTAAATGAAATGGGGATGTGCAGAATATCTAAGAATAATTTATAGATTAAATGACTCAGTTTTTTTAAGTTAGATAAAACACTTTGAAAGTTTTATTTGAAAACTGAGGTAGCAAGTATACTTAAGTACTTTGAAAACCCAAGTTTCTTAAGGCTGTATTTCTTCATTAAGTCGCCTAAGAATATTGCTAGTCAATACTCATTGAACCTACTATGGACTTTCTCATCTTAAGAGTGGCTTTCTCAGGAAGCAGAGCCTAAAACAAAGGCTTCATTCAGCACAGGGTTTGAGAGAGAGGTGACTTAGGTGCAGGGGCAGCAAGCTGGGAAGGGGGATCCCAAGTCCTATAGGCCAGTTGCTTGGGGCTGCCTGAGAAGGTGAGTGAACTATCATCACAGAACCTTGGAGGGATCAGAGGGAGAAAGGACGGAGGAAAAGGGGGAAGCGTTTCTCTGTTAGCTGTGTTGAGTGCCAGCACCTCTTCCCACAGAGTTGATTGGGAAGAAAGCAAGGAAGATATCTGTTGATGCTGGTTGAAGCCCTTGCAGAACTGCTCACTCGATGTGGATGGATAAGAAGGTGAGACCTGCTGACCAGCGGGCCACAAGAAGTGTCCCGTGCCGGGTTTCTCTAAAAGTTTCCAGAGAAAAGCAGAATGGTCTGCTTTTCATTTTGAGTATATCATCTATCTGTTTTACTTTCACTTGTTGACTCTTAAGTGCAGGACTAGGGAATGATATGAGGATGTAAATAAACTGCAAAAGAGAAAGTAAACACAACTTCCCTTCACAGACCATAATTTATAAGCTCTTCCGAAAGTGAATCGTGCACTCAGAATAGTGAAGCTACAGTTGTTGGTATGAACATCAAGTTAAAGAGTTTTCTACATTGATCCTCCGAGTTCAAAAAATTCTGTGTAGTAAGCTAGTTTCATTTTTTAAAAATAAATTTATCTTTGGCTACGTTGGGTGTTCATTGCTGCGCGTGGGCTTTCTCTCGTTGCGGTGAGCAGGGTCTACTCTTCGTTGCGGTGCACAGGCTTTTTCATTGCGGTGGCTTCCCTTGTGGAGCACGGGCTCTAGGAGTGCAGGCTTCAGTAGTTGCGGCGCATGGGCTTATTAGTTGCTCCACGGCACGTGGGATCTTCCTCGACCAGGGCTCCAATCCGTGTCCCCTGCGTTGGCAGGTGGATTCTTAACTACTGCGCCACCAGGGAAGTCCACTAGTTTCTTTTACGTGAAAACCTTGGTTTTGGATTAAACGCCTTCAGGTGGAGTAAGAAAGTAATGCTATGCCTATCTAGGGACGTGCCTGTTACTGTGTAACTTAGTTCTTTGCAATTTTCTAAGATATATTCAGAAATCAGGGGCCAAAAATGGAGACCAGAAACCAGAGGGCACAGACATGAAGTGACACTAATGCTCTGCTCCACGAGAAGGGACAGATAGATGGTCATGGTTGCCAGTCTCATTAGCTGAAAACTTGCAGATACGGGAGACAGACAGACTTGGGCACATGCAGGGTTGGGAGCTGGAACTATCCACTACAATCTGCCTATATTATCCTTTCCTCTCACTAAGCTCTTCAGTGCGCATGCTGACTTGTCTCTGACCTGTGTTCTGGTTCACATGGATTTTCTCACCATTTTTATCATTATAGGTGCTCCTTTCCCTGGGGGCTGCCTCCTTCATGTAGCCCCTCTGACTCTCCCACCCAGAACTACGTCTCTTCTGAACCACGTGGCGCTCATAATACACCAGGCGCTGGGGGTGAGGGATTGACATGCGTATCTAAATGAATGAGTGAAATGATAGAACTAAGTAGTTATCCAGTCTTCCTACAGAAACACAGAACCTCTATGGCGAGTAGATTCATTCCTTCAATACAGTAGGCAAACTACATGCCAGACACCAAACTGCACATTGAATCTGTAAGCAAGAGAGAAAGCACTGGACGACTTCAAGATGCTATGGTGTAAAATTAGGTTAACTTAAATTACATAGATAACACTTTTTGTAACGACTGCTGCACACTAGGTTGACTATAAACAGTTATATGTACAAAATTTCAATTCAAAAGGTAATGGGTGTATAATATATGTCTCCTTTATTCCCTGTTCTTAACCATCAAGTTATCCTTCCCAAAGCATTAACTTTGAGTATCCTTCTGTGTATTTTAGTATTTTGTATATTTTCATATAAACAGTGGTGTATTATAACAAATTATGTTGCACCATGCTTTTTTGCTTAGAGATTTTCTCTAATCAGGATATACTGAGCAGTCTCATTCTTTTCAATAGCTAACATCTGCATTGATGTATTTGAGTTGGTAACAGATTTTATAAAAAAACCCTTTTCCTTGTGTTAACAATTTTGTCCTTTTCTACTGCTATACAAAATTTTAAGTAACATGTAAATCTGTTTTAAAATTTTCATTTACATGAAAAATAATACAATTGATACATATTTTATCAGCAATAAGTAGAAAGAACTGTGCTCTTATAATACAAATATTTTAAGGATATAATACAGAATCAGTAAATAAAAATAGCTTTTATCTTATTTTATTCAATACATTTGAAATAATGACTCACAAATTTAACCTATCTTTAAAAATAGGCAATACTTATTTTAGTATAATCCCATATATGTACAAAACAAACTCTTTACATATTCACAGTTAAGTGCACAGAAAAAAAGCATGAAAGGATATATATTATTAAACATAAACACTGGTAACATTTGGGAGGGTAAAATAAAGGGAAATCGTAACTCTATTCCATATATCTCTGTAATATTTGAAAATTTCACAATAAACATGTATTTATGGATTACTCAGACAAAGCAATATTTTTAAAAGGCCTAATGGGGCTTAGTTAAACCATACGTTCTATCCACTCTTTGCATATTAATTAAAGCTTCTATCGTTTCAAGAAGCTCTAAATTTCGTTTAATAATTTCTAATTTTCCTAAACTCTTTTCCTCACTTGTAGTATAAGTTAGTTCCAGCTCAGCGCATTAGGCAGAAGTATAATTGAAAGTGGTTTCACACTACAGGTATCCCACTGTTCAAGAAATTTGGATAAGTCTTTAGAACTCCTGCTACACACTATCCAAAACTAAGAAAAAAAGCCAAATAGGTAATATCCTTTATATCCAGACCTGGAAATGAATATATTTGGTACCAAGGGGTACTCTGTATTGCTATCTGGGGACCGCTTTGCGTTAATGTTGCCTTTAGGTAAGTGGCTCACAGTCCTTGGCTGCCCATCAGAAATCTGTGGAAGTTTAAAAATACACAGATGCGTAGGCTTAGGGACCAACTCTAAAGATTTTGAACCTGTACTGTATTTTTAAGGGAAACAAATATTCTTTAAAATGCTTTTTCTAAAATCTTAATCAGTGATTACATAAAGGTATGTTTGTTTGTAGAATGACATTACCTTGAGAATAACTACAGAATATAGAATCTTATGAAATGCTACATCTAATTCAGAGTAAAGTTAGGATTTTTTTTTTGGGGGGGGGGCGGGTTGAAATGATTGTTTTGCTAAAGATATTCAAAAGCACCAAAAACATTGTCAACAATGCTTAAGTTGGTAATAGTCTTTTCCCAGCAGTGGTGTTCTGTAGTAGATAATCTACCTTTGGAAGTCTAAACACACTTGACAATTTAATGCAAAGACTGAAAACAAATACATATAATCCTGATGTTTATTTATCAAATTTCATCAGTGGCGTCATTGACCGGTTTTTAAAATAAGTTTCATTATAGTGGCATACTTGGCAAACCATGTAAGTACAGAAACTTTTTTCAAGATTTTTAAAAGGGGGCAACACTGCTCAGCATTTGGTACATGAATATACAATACACCAACTGAATATCTTCCCCATACATCATGAAAACTTGGAGGTAATTTGTATAGCCTGAAATGTCTTCGTATTAGAATGTTATGCACAAAAAGGGCCTTATCATCAAGAACAGAAAAGTGGCATTTGCCGTATTCAGACTACAATTTAAAACACAACTGGCTTTATGTTACAGTAAGTAAATTTTACTTCAATCTCCAGAGCATGTGGGGCATAAAACCTGATCTAAGTTTTATTCGACAAAAATCCCAGTAAATGTTTCTTTTAATAAATGGCTTATCAATATTCTCAGATTCACTCTAATCATCCAAGAAAAAGTAGTTTCCACTCTTCTTTTGTTCTACATCCTAAAAAATAAAATAGAGAAGCAACAAAAATCAACACCATTCTCCTATATATGTAAGGGTAGGGTAGACTTTCACCTGCAGAATTTCTTAGCAGTGTTTGTAAGTGTCTATACAACCTCCTCTGCACTCACTGGCTGCTTCTGGATATGCCTGGTTCCACTACTTAAAGGCAAGATTACTACCTCTGCTACCCATCCCTACTGCCTGGACACCTTCCTGCTGCACACCTCACACAAAACTCCTTTACATAAAATACTTAAACAAATAAAATTTTGTTATATAAAATATTGTTTCCAGAAAAACTATTAAATTCCATTTTTATCACTTTAACTTTAAGCTTCTGGTAAAAAAGTAACACTGTCAGTTTGAGAACTGCCTATTACACAAGAAGTATATAAAAATAATTTTTCCCAGCACTGTCTACAGACTGGCCAGTAATGATCCATCTACCTGCTTGCCTAGCTGCTTGCTCCCTTATTCGGATTGAGGTATGACTGTCTAGGATGAGTGGATATAGAGAAAATGGTAAGTGTACCTGGGGACTGAACTAAGTCTCTACCCAAGAGAACTACAACACAAAGTGTTTGTAATGCTTCAGAAGAAATTCTTATGAAAATTAAGCTGTGCATAATAAGTGTTCTAACATTTAGTTCCTGTCTTCTGCTTAATATGCTTTTCAAAACTGAGAAAACTCTTCAAATTTAATTTAAAACTTGCCATTTCATTATCCTGGCCAGAGAGTAAACATTTATAAACAAAATATATAGTGAAGGCTAAAGGCATCCAGATATTATGTTAGGTGCTTAAGAATACATGATGTGCACCATGTCTCTGCCTTCTAAGAGGTCACGTTTTAGTAGCGAAGCTAGAGAAGTACAAATATGAAAGGACAGGTACGTGTTAACATACTTCTAAAGCTTCTAAGTATTAAGGACGATGGCTAGAGGGCCATGAAATGTAAGCAGCATTTTAAAGAGGCATTGCAGGGATACCAGAAACACATAAATGCTTTTTTAGCATTCATTTTTCTTTTTTGAGCAATGAAGAAATGACTGCCTTCTAAAAACCATATTTCACAGACTACATCAAGTGTAGGGTACAAAATTATTTTACATACTACAAAGAAAAAAAAAAAAACCACTGCCAATTTAACTGACAAAATGTTTTTTCATTATTTAGAATTTAATGCTCATTGAAGAAGTTTGTTTAGACTCTTAAAATATGCATTTTAATCATGTGTTGCTCTTCTGCGTGCACAAAATGTGTAAGAAATATTAAGGTATTTGTAAAAACTTCTGTTTCAAGTGTAATCTTTCTGAAGACATTAAATGGCAAACTCAACACAAGCAGTACAACAATGGGTGCAACTCATAAACAGACAATGCAGCAATGGCAGCTACATCACAATTGCTGCCTATCAGACTGAAGTATGCCATCAGATACTAAAATGTGAAAAACATGAATCTTAGAATTAATGAAATGACATAAGATTTTAGTGACACAGCCTTCAATTTAAAACATGCTTTTCCATTATTTACGCTGAGAAGTTATCCGTGATTTAAGGTAATTTTTCTACATACCTTAATCGAATTGAGTTTGTTTATTCTTGGCCTATAGTTGTTTGGATCTCTTCTGAATGTAATTTCAAGCTGAGACAAAAATTTATTCATGCCAGCCAAAAGGGTTTGAGGACTAGAGGAAAAATAAAATCTATCAGTTGTGACTGAATTTTACCCCCCCAGTTTAATTACTTTTTTAGGAGGAAGAGTATTACGAATCACTGTTCCCTCTAATTCCCCAATCAAAAGTCATCTGGATAATAGTATAGTCACAGTACATTATAAAGTCTATATTCAGAAATGTCTTTGCTTGGACTATGTAGTTTGTTTGGCTATATTTTTATGCAAAACAAACACAGTTTAAAGTGTTTCTGATCTGGAAAAACAGTCAGTGAGAAGTACTGCTTTGGAAAAATTATTTGATTGAAGAATTTCAAATCTAAGATTTTTAGGGGAGAAGAGAATTTAACAGAAAAGGTAATATTTATGTTAGAAATTTGGCACAAAGCAATATGTACAACATAATGGTGTTTAGTAATAACACCTTTTAAAACTTCTATACTTTATTCGTCTTTTCTCACCCAAACTAGTTCTTGAATCATGTTAAGTCATATCATACATGTGGAACATTTTAAGCATTTTGTAAATACAAAGGGAGGATCACTATTTGAATCGCTTTATATAGTCTAAGAAATTTCCCTAACTCTCAAAGAAGTTGTGTTATTTTCACAGTAATTGATACATAAATTTTAAATAGAAAAAAAAAAAAAAAAAAGGAATTCTAGTAAGTTTAGTACTTCTATTCCTTGGATGTATTCAAATAGCAAATCCATTCCTCCCTAAACCAGGAAACATTATGTTGGAATCACATGAACTTGCTGTTTTTACAGGTCAAATGGCTGAATATCAGGAATTTCATACAGTTCAACCCAATAAGGTTTCAGCACTAAAAGTGTAAAAAATTTCTCATAAAAAAAATTTCTCATAAACTAATGTGAAAGTTCTTTATATTACAAGTACTCTCAATCAAGCCAATAAGGAAAAAAGGGGACGGAGGAGGTAAAATCATTCATTTTTAACTCTGCTGTACATTAATACCAGATATTTGGGGTGCAGTGAGCTTTACCACTAGAGGTGTAAATTGGGCAAATCATGCATCCAAATAATGAAACAGACAAAACTGAACCTGAAAGAAAAGGTGAGGGGCCCAAAGCTCCGCATGCTTATTCCCCTGGGTCAGGAGTTCTATACCGTAGTCTAAAAACCGCTATTCTACCCAGGGCCATCCAGTACCGAATATGAATAATCTTGGGAGTTACAAAATCATTTCTAGAATTTCTGGTTATCTCTTTCCTTATTAAAAATTAAAACAGTATGACTTATGTCTATATGTTGATTGGAAAATTTAAAATAATCTTCTGGGGAGATCCAAGATGGCAGAGAGTAGGTGGACGTGGAGTTGATCTCTCTCCACGGATGCACCAGGAATACATCTATAGATGCAACAATTCTCACAGAACACCAGCCGAAAACTAGCAGAAGACCTTGGACACCGAAAAGGAGTATAAAGATCCCTGTATAACTGGGTAGGATGGAAAAAAAGAAGGGAGGAGAAGAGGAAGCCGGATGGGACCGCCCCCTGGGGCGGGGGAACTGAAGCAGAGGAGAGATTCTCGAATTTGGGGAAACCTCCTCTCTGACGGGGAAATCGATTGGGACAGAAGGGAAGCATCTCAGGCTGTTGGAAGAGGGTGAAGCTGCTGATCCGTAGCAGACAGGACAGAGTAAGAAATACACAGATGGCCCGTAGAATGGCCCTACGTGACCCAGACTGGGATGTGTGTTCACAGGTGTGCAAGGGGGCTGAGAGCTGGTGTGTGGGGATTGGAGAACAGGCCCAGAGTGAAAAGTGCTGTTGGCTGTGGGAAGACGGACTGAGGGGACGGGAGGGAGGAAATCTGCAGCAGGGAATGCCTATGGAGGAAGACTGGCTGCCATGGAAGCAGGGCACTATTGCTAAGTCCCACGCAGGCAGAGGAGACACTATTGTAACCTCTCTCTCCCCACATGTCACCGCCTGCCAATGACAATAAAAGAAGCCCGCTCAGGGCTGGCTCTTGCGTGCTGGCTGCTGAGACATAAAAAAGCCCCCTCAGAGCTGGCCCTCACGTGCCGGCTGCGGGGCAATTAAAAAAAACCACCACCACCCTCTCAGGGCTGGCCCTCACATGCCTGCTGCCGGGTACCAGAAAAACTCCAGCCAGGGTTGGCCCTCATGTGCCTTACGCTGGGTGCCGGAAAAGGCCCTCACTCAGGCCGTATCTCTTGCACCCATGGCCGACGGCTCCCCTGTGCATTTGGTGCCGCTGGGGCTCCAAATGCAGATCCAAGCAGTCATACCACCTCTGTACCCAGTCCTCACAGGGCCAGACCCAAGAGCTCCAAGGCAGCCTCAGGACCAGACTCCTGTGGGCGGACCACACGTAGAGGTGGGGATAAAACCAAAGCTTGAAGCCCAGGGACGGGGTGACTAAGGAAGAGGATGGAAAATCTTTCCACTGGCAGCACAAGCTGCAGATTAAATCCCCACGATCAGCTAGGAAGACCCTGCGTCTATGGAACATCTGAGTAGACAATGAGTGTTCCCACAAATGAAAACGGTCCAGCTCTGGCAGCTGTGGACTTTGGGGACAGCACACGTGGGAACTGGGCCACATTAGAGTCGGAGGGGTCCCCACAGGGCCCACAGCAGGTCCAGAGACCAGCCCAGAGGCAGAGGAGGGGCTCCTGGGGAGGCGGAGGGGGGCTGTGGCTCACAGTGTGTGCAAGGACCCTCACAGCGGAGACCCCAGGGAAACATAATTATTACTATTAATTTTATTGTTTTGATTCATTCTGTTGTTGGTTCTTCTTCTTTTTGGTTTGTTTTACTTTCTTTTTTTGTTTGTTGTTTTAGATTTTTATTTAGTCTTTTGGGATCTTTGTTTTATAACATATTTTTATCTTTTTTTGGTATGTATTTATATTTTTACTTTGCTTTTCTGTTGTTCTGTGTTCTTGTCCCGTATTTTTTGTCAATATATATTTTTTAATATTTCCATTTCTTCTTTGCTTTTCTGTTGTCCTGTGTTTTTCCCTTTTTATTTTACTATTTTTTAAATCATTTTTATAGGTTTGTTCAGTTTCCTTGCTTTATTCTTCAGTGGGCACACTGCTTTGCTTTTGTTTTTAGGTTATGTGTTTTTGTTAGTATTAATCCTAATTGTTTGATTTCATTTTTGAATTCTTCTATTTGTCTGGTTTTTCTCTTGCTTTTTTGTTTTATTTGACTGTTTTTCTTTTACATGTGTGTGTGTTTCCCTGTTTCTGGTTTTTTTTTTTTTTGGTTTGATTTTGTTTTTACCATTTCTCCAGGGTTTCGTTTGTCTTTTTTTTTTTTAAATACGTTTTCTATTTTATCTTTTTTATATTTCTGTTTCTACGCTGCTTCTCTGTTGTTGTCTTCTTTCCCCTTTTTCTTTGTTTTTTTTATATCATTTTTGTCAGTTTTGTTTCTTTGCTTCACTCTTCAGTTGGCACTCTGCTTTGGTTTTGGGTTCTTGTCAACTTTCTTCTTAATTGTTTGATTTCGTTCTTGGGTTCTTTTGTTTGTCTGGTTGTTCTCTTGCTATTTGATTTATTTGGTTCTGTTTTTGTTCCTTTTGTGTGTGTGCACGTTTCCTTGTTTCTGTTTCTGTTTGATTATACTTCTTACCTGTCTGGGGTTTTGCTAGTCTTTTTTTCTTTTTAAATCCCCTTTATTGCCAGGACGAGCAACTTGCGGGGTCTTGGTCCCTTGAGCAAAAGTCGGGCCTGAGGCTCTGGAGTGAGAGCACCAAGTCCAGGATGCTGGACCACTAGAGAATTCCCAACCCCAGGGAAGATTAATCTCTGAGAGCTCTCATGGAGGCCTCTATCTGAATCCAAGACCCGGCTCCACCCAACTGCCCCAGTGCTGGACGCCTCACACCAAACAACAAACAAGACAGGAACACAAACCCACCCATCAGCACACAGATTACCTAAAGTCATACTAAGCTCACAGACGCCCCAAAACATACCACCTGACACGGCCCTACTCATCAAAGGGAAAAGACTCAGCTTCACCCACTAGAACGCAGGCACCAGTCCCTCCCATCAGGAAGCCTACACAAGACACTGGACCAACCCCACCATCGGGCAGAGAACAGAAGCAAGAGGAACTATGACCCTGCAGCCTAGGGAAAGGAGACCTCAAATACTGTAAATTAGACAAAATGAGAAGACACAGAAGTATCTTACAGGCAAAGGAGCAAGATAAAAACCCACAAGACCAAATAAATGAAAAGGAAGTAGGCAAACTACCTAAAAAAGAATTCAGAGTAACGATAGTAAAGATGATCCAAATTGTTGGACACAGAATAGAGAAAATACAAGAAACATTTAACAAGGACCTAGAAGAACTAAGGAGCAAACAAACAGTAATGAATAACACAATAACTGAAATTAAAAACATTCTAGAAGCAATCAATAGCAGAATAACTGAGGCAGAAGAATGGATAAAAGAGCTGGAAGACAAAGTGGTGGAAATAACTGCCGAGGAGCAGAGTAAAGAAAAAAAGAATGAAAGGAAGACAATCTCAGAAACCTCTAGGACAACACTAAACGCACCAACATTTGAATTATAGGAGTGCCGGAAGAAGAAAAGAAAAAGGGTCTGAGAAAATATTTGAAGAGACTGTAGTTGAAAACTTCCCTACCATGGGAAAGGAAATAGTTACCCAACTCCAGGAAGCACAGAGTCCCATACAGGATAAACCCAAGGAGAAACACACCAAGACACACACTGATCAAACTAACAAAAATTAAATTCAAAGAAAAAATATTAAAAGCAGCAAGGGAAAACCAAAAAATAACATACAAAGGAATCCCCATAAGGTTATCAGCTGATTTTTCAGCAGAAACTCTACAGGCCAGAAGGGAGTGGTAGGATGGATATACTTAAAGTGATGAAAGAGTAAAACCTACAACCAAGATTATTCTACCCAGCAAGGATCTCATTCAGATTCGACAGAGAAGTCAAAAGCTTTACAGACAAGCAAATGTTAAGAGAATTCAGCACCACCAAACCAGCTTTACAACAAATGCTAAAGAAACTTTTCTAAGTGGGAAACAAAAGAGAAGAAAAAGACCCACAAAAACAAACCCAAAACAATTAAGAAAATGGTAATAGGAACATACATATCGATAACAACCTTGAATGTAAATGGATTAAACGCCCCAACCAAAAGACACAGACTGACTGAATAGATACAGAACAAGACCCATATTTATGCTGTCTAGAAGAGACCCACTTCAGACCTAGGGACACATACAGACTGAAAGTGAAGGGATGGAAAAAGATATTCCATACAAATGCAAATCAAAAGAAAGCTGGAGTAGCAATACTCGTATCAGATAAAAAAGACTTTAAAATAAAGACTGTTACAAGAGATAGGGAGGGACACCACATAATGATCAAAGGATCAATCCTAGAAGAAGATATAACAGATATAAGTGTTTATGCACCCAACATAGGAACACCTCAATACATAAGGCAGATGCTAACAACCATGAAAGGAGAAATCGACAGTAACACAATAATAGTAGGGGACTTTAACACCCTACTTATACCAACGGACAGATCATCCAAACAAAATAAATAAGGAAACATGAGCTTTAAATGACACATTAGACCAGATGGAGAAAAATGAGATTTATAGGTCATTCTATCCAAAAACAAAGGAATACACTTTCTTCTCAAGTGCACACGGAATGTTCTGCAGGATAGACCACATCTTGGGTCACAAATCAAGCCTTGGTAAATTTAAGAAAACTGAAATCGTATGAAGCATCTTTTCTGACCACAACGCTAGGAGACTAGATATCAATTACAGGAGAAAAAAAACTGTAAAAAATACGAACACATGGAAGCTAAACAATACGCCAGTAAACAACCAAGAGATCACTGAAGAAATCAAAGAGGAAATTAAAAAAATACCTAGAAACAAATGACAATGAAAGCATGATGACCCAAAACCTATGGGATGGAGCAAAAGCAGTTCTAAGAGGGAAGTTTATAGTAATACAATCCTACCTCAAGAAACAGGAAAAATCTCAAATAAACAACCTACCCTTACACCTAAAGCAATTAGAGAAAGAAGAACAAAAAAACCCAAAGTTAGCAGAAGTAAAGAAATCATCAAGATCAGATCAGAAATAAATGAAAAAGAAATGAAGGAAAGATCAATAAAACTAAAAGCTGGTTCTTTGAGAAGATAAACAAAACTGATAAACCATTAGCCAGACTCATCAGGAAAAAAGGGAGTAGACTCAAATCAACAGAATTAGAAGTGAAAAAGAAGTAACAACTGACACCACAGAAATACAAAGGATCATGAGAGACTACTACAAGCAACTATATGCCAATAAAACGGACAACCTGGAAGAAATGGACAAATTCTTAGAAAAGTACAACCTTTTAAGACTGAACCAGGAAGAAATAAATACACGAACAGACCAATCACAAGTCCTGATATTGAAACTGTGATTAAAAATCTTCCAACAAACAAAAGCCCAAGGCCAGATGGCTTCACAGGTGAATTCTATCAAACATTTAGAGAAGAGCTAACACCTATCCTTCTCAAACTCTTCCAAAATATAGCAGAGGGGGGAACACTCCCAAACTCATTGTATGAGGTCACCATCACCCTGATACCAAAACCAGACAAATATGTCACAAAACAAGAAAATTACAGGCCAATATCACTTATGAGCACAGATGCAAAAATCCTCAACAAAATACTAGCAAACAGAATCCAACAGCACACTAAAGGATCATACACCATGATCAAGTGGGGTTTATCTCAGGAATGCACGGATTCTTCCATATACACAAATCAATCAATGTGATACACCATATTAACAAAGTGAAGGATAAAAACCATATGATCATCTCAATAGACGCAGAAAAAGCTTCTGACAAAATTCAACACCCATTTATGATAAAAACTCTCCAGAAAGTGGGCACAGAGGGAACCTACCTCAACATAATAAAGGCCATATATGACAAACCCACAGCAAACATCATTCTCCATGGTGAAAAACTGAAACCATTTCCTCTAAGATCAGGAACAAGACAAGGGTGCCCACTCTCACCACTATTATTCAACATAACATAGTTTTGGATGTTTTAGCCACAGCAATCAGAGAAGAAAAAGAAATAAAAGGAATCCAAATTGGAGAAGAAGTAGTAAAACTGTCACTGTTTGCAGGTAACATGATACTATACATAGAAAATCTTAAAGATGCCACCAGAAAACTAGTTGAGCTAATCACTGAATTTGGTAAAGCAGCAGGATACAAAATTAATGCACAGAAATCTCTTGCATTCCTGTACACTAACAATGAAAAATCAGAAAGAGAAATCAAGGAAAAACTCCCACTTACCACTGCAACAAAAAGAACACCTAGGAATAAACCTACTTAAGCAGGCAAAAGACCTGTACGCAGAAAAGTACAAGACGCTGATGAAAGAAATCAAAGATAGAAAACAGATGGAAAGATATACCATGTTCTTGGATTGGAAGAATCAACATTGTGAAAATGACTATACTACCCAAAGCAATCTACAGATTCAATGCAATCCCTATCAAATTACCAATTGCATTTTCCACAGAACTAGAACAAAAAATTTCACAATTTGTATGGAAACAAAAACGACCCCGAGTAGCCAAAGCAATCAAGAAAGAAAAACGGAGCTGGAGGATCAGGCTCCCTGACTTCAGACTATACTACAAAGCTACAGTAATCAAGACAGTATGGTACTAGCACAAAAACAGAAATATAGATCAATGGAACAGGATAGAAAGCCCAGAGATAAACCCACGCACATATGGTCACCTTATCTTTGAGAAAGGAGGCAAGAATATATGATGGAGAAAAGCAGCCTCTTCAATAAGTGGAGCTGGGAAAACTGGACAGCTGCATGTAAAAGAATGAAATTAGAACACTTCCTAACACCACACACAGAAATAAATTCAAAACGGATTAAAGACCTAAATGTAAGACCAGACACTATAAAACTCTTAGAGGAAAACATACGAAGAACACTCCATGACATAAATCACAGCAAGATCCTTTTTGACCCACCTCCTAGAGAAATGGAAATAAAAACAAAAATAAACAAATGGGACCTAATGAAACTTAAAAGCTTTTGCATAGCAAAGGAAACCATAAACAAGACAAAAAGACAACCCTCAGAATGGGAGAAAATAGTTGCAAACGAAGCAACTGACAAGGATTAATCTCCAAAATATACAAGCAGCTCATGTAGCTCAGAATCAAAAAAACAAACAACCCAATCCAAAAATGGGCAGAAGACCTAAATAGACATTTCTCCAAAGAAGACATACAGATTGTCAACAAACACATGAAAAGATGCTCAAATCACTAATTATTAGAGAAATGCAAATCAAAACCACAATGAGGTACCACCTCACACCAGTCAGAATGGCTATCATCAAAAAATCTACAAACAATAAAAGCTGGAGAGGGTGTGGAGAAAAGGGAACCCTCTTGCACTGTTGGAGGGATTGTAAATTGATGCAGCCACTATAGAGAACAGTATAGAGGTTCCTTAAAAACCTAAAAATAGTAGTATCATTTGACCCAGCAATCCCACTACTGGGCATATACCCTGAGAAAACCATAATTCAAAAAGATACATGTAAATATTCCTGCAATGAACATTGTGGTACAACTGCCAGGATATGGAAGCAATCTAAATGTCCATAGACAGATGAATGATTAAAGAAGATGTGGCACATATATACGATGGAATATTAGCCTTAAAAAGGAACGAAACTGAGTTATTTGTAATGAGGTGGATGGACCTAGAGTCTGTCATACAGTGAAGTTAAGTCACAAAGAGAAAAACACATACCGTATGCTAATGCACATATATGGAATCTAAAAAAACGGTACTGATGAACCTAGTGGCAGGGCAGGAATAAAGACACAGATGTAGAGAACGGACTTGAGGACACAGTAGGGGGAAAGAAAAGCTGGGACGAAGTGAGAGAGCAGCACTGACATATATACGCTACCAAATGTAAAATGGATGGCCAGTGGGAAGCAGCTGCATAGCACAGGGAGATCAGTTCGATGCTTTGCGATGACCTAGAGGGGTGGGATAGGGAGGACGGGAGGGAGGCTCAAGAGGGAGGGGATATGGGGATATATGTATACTTATAGCTGATTCAGTTTGTTGTACAACAGAAACTAACACAACATTGTAAAGCAATTATACTACAGTAAAGATTATAAAAAAAAAGAGCCAGCCAACTTGAAATAACTAACTAACTAAATAAAATAAGTTTCTAAGTGTTGGAACTTATAATTAGGTTTGAATAGTTTACAAAATAGTTTTACCTGTTTGCAACTGTGTTCTTAGATGGAACACCATCAAAAACAATGACTCGATCTGCTAGATAGGTGGCCATGATGAAGTCATGTTCCACAACAAAGGCTGTCTTCTTAGCATGGAGTATGAAACTAAAACACATGATTTTGAAATCTTAGTTTTATATCATCATATTCAAACACTATATTAAGCACTTTTGTCTGCCACTACACACGATCACAGGTAATACTCTTATGAGCGTGACATTACCGTTTGACAACTCGAGCAGCCATCAATCTTTGCTCAGAATCCAAATATGCAGATGGTTCATCAATTAAATAGACATCAGCAGGTTTGCCCAAACAAAGAGCTAAAGCTACTCGCTGCAGTTCACCACCAGATAATGTCTGCACCTATTTGCAAAAGAAGTTCAGTAAACCATGTAGAGACATCCAAAGTTTAAAATAATAAAATGATAAAACAACAAAAATTATTTAGAATACCTCTTGATCGATGATGTTTTCAATTTGCAGAGGCTTCATTACATCAGTCACAAATTGTGGATGAGTGTAAGCATCTCTGATCTTTTCATGTAGTAGCTGGCGAACACTTCCCTGTTTTTAATGGAAAAGTATTGAAATTTTATTTCAGTACAGAACTACTCTAATTATGAATCTTGAGAAAGTTAAGCTACACAGCAAAAGTATATCAATTTGCCACCAACAGGTATCGATAGTATTTTGATGCTTATCCATCAGCTATGACATGTTTTTTGAGATTTTAAAAATTAAAAACCCACCATGTCCAAGTTAAAAAAAAAAAACAAAACAAAAATCTTAAAATTTGAAAGTAGTAAATGATGAAGGTTTCAGGGAAGAAATCACTAGAGACTAGGAATACTTCTAAAGGTCAATATGGGTATCAAGTAATCTTCAGCAATCTGTGAGCTAACACAAAATGCACAGTAATATGACAGGGATGAATTTAAGATATCTTTTAAGTTGTTATTTGAGGAGAGGGCTGAGTTTGAGAACTTAAAAGCTAAGCTTATAGAAAGCATCAATGATAAAATTTTCATTGTAAGCCAAGCCACCTCAAATATTCCCAACATGAGTGAGTACTGAGGTACTGAGCATAGATACTGTAGTTAATTAGTTCATTACAACACCTGCAGAAATCAAAGGAGGTTAATTTCATAATGTTTTAAGGCTCATCCATATTGTAACATGTATCAGTGTTTTATTTCTTTTTATGGCAGAGTAACAGTGGCTCTACCATTTTTCATTCCCACCAGCAACGTATGAGGTTCTAATTTCTCTACATCCTCAGCAATACTTATTATTCTCTTTCTGCTTTAAGTCATTCTAGTGGGTGTGATGTGGTATCTCAATGTGGTTTTGATTTGCATTTCCCTAATGACTAACGATGCTGTGCATCTTTTCATGTGTTTATTGGCTATCTGTATATTTTCTCTGGAAAAATGTCTATTCAAATCCTTTGCTCATCTAAAAATTGAGCTGTAAGAGTTCTTTATATATTTTGGATACGAGTACCTTATTAGATATATGATTTGCAAATAATTTCTCCAGTCCTGTGGGTAGCCTTTCACTTTCTTCATGTCATTTGCAGCACCAAAACACATTAAGTTTTTGAAGATTTATTTTGGAAAAAGATGCCAAACAGACTTTAAAAGAGTTTCCTAGCAGTGGAAATGAATAAAGGACTGTAGTAGTCCTAGATCTTCCTTAGCCACCTTATTACACCTGTACAGAAACTAATTTGGAGAAAAATTTTGATATAGTGTAAGATTAATGATCTAGGTATATATATATATATATAAACTCTTCTTCAATAACAAAATAACAGAATAACTCACGGTTGATTTGGGACTGATTTTCTGTGGCTTATAACTGACATTTAAAACTGGTACTTCCCCTGCAAAGTAATGCAAATAAATAAGACACTGAAAACGGCCCAGATCTTCAAAGTTTACTATGTGGAACAGAGTAAAAAGACTCAATATTACAATAGTACCTCCTTCATCAGGTTTAAGTCTCCCAGCAAGCATTCTGATAAATGTCGTTTTACCAGTACCTGGCAACACAACACACAAAAAATTGACTTGAAAGATGCTTCACATTTACAGTAAATCACTAATGTACTAATGGGTTTTAGCTGAGAAATTAGTTTTGAACAAATACACTGACACTACTGAATTCTGAAGGTTATATAGAAAAATACTTGAACTTTCATGATTCATCTCTCAAGTATCATTCTAAACTAATTAGGAGGAATATAGACTATTTAAAGCTTATGACGGCCATTTTAACAAACGGTGGGTCTATAAAGTCTTGGGTTAGTTCTTGAAAGACTTACTTAGCTAAAATATCAATGCACACAATTTATTGTTAAGACAGGACAATAACTGTTATGATTGATACCATCATCATAAAGGCCAGTTACATGAAATATTTAATTGCAACCAAGCTCAAAATTCCTGTTAACTAAAAACTGATACATTGCAACAATCTTCATAAAATTTTTTTCTTCTACCGTTTTGTAAGCTGTAAGTACACAATTCAAATCTTTGTCTAAAAATCATGAAGGCAATACCAGATATTTGGCACTGAAATTCATTTCATAACTATATTTATGACGATAATCTATTACTAAAAAGTGTTGGTAATACAACTATTTACAAAGTTAGATTAGCCTAAATTTAAATTAAGAAAGGTTCCAAATGGAGGAATGCAAGGAAAACATTTTAAACTAGACTGCTTCAGAACTACAAATTTATCCTTTCCTTCCTAGTCAGTTTCTAAGATGAATACGTGCTATTCGTATCAATTTATACATAGAAAAACCAGCTTAGGAAAAATCTTATTCTCACTGAAGGTTATGAAAACAAAATAAGAAATATGAACTCGATTAAATGACAGATTAAATCATATGTTGTCACAAAATGTGAACTACACTGAGAAATGTAGGAATTCAATCCAGCTCCCAGACCTATAACTGAGTCAAAGTTTTTCACAGAGTAATTAACACTCAGTTACTGGATAAACAGAACAAACTTCCGAATATCACAAAATAAGGAAAACTTACCATTTTCCCCCAACATCACCATGATTTCAGAATCTGTAAACTCTCCAGCTACAATTGCTAGCTCAAACTCTCCCATCTTTTTCTTCATTCCAGGATATTTATACATACACATCTTTTTAACTTCTTCTTCATTTGCTGTCTCAGCTACTTTAAAAACAAGTGATGAATCTCTGAATCTCAAGTTTTCTGTTGGAACGTAGCCATCCAAAAAAATGTTTATGCCTGTTGGAAAGTCATTGAAATAGATTAGTAAAGATCGCTTAAAGACTAAACTTTTTCCACAAAAATAAATTATCATATAAAAGCCAAAACCCTAGGCTCTCTTGTGAGCAATCTATGCATAGATTTAAATTTCTGTGGATTTATAGCATGCAGTGTGACAACAGTGTTTCACGTACCTAATGCCAAGTTTAAATAATTCATGCATACATACATGCCTATATACACAAAGCATAACTTTTCATTATTACATGATTTTTATAAGATTTTTTTCCATCAGATTTTATGTGAAAGCCTATAATGCCATTTCTTCTGTATTTTAAAATAAAAAATTGTAATTTTTCTCTACAAAATGACAAGTAAAATGGAATATTTTCAGACTGGCATAAAATAAATTAAAATAGTTTGAGCAATAATTTTTTAAAGACGATTTAAGTTATGAATATTCATTTTCATGTGAGACATAACCATACGTTGAAGTTACGATTTACTGCATTTGTTTTCAGATTAACTTCGCAGGTTTGAAAGAAATTTATAATAACAAACTAATTTCATTAACCTTTTTTTTGGCTTCACTGTACAAACACCATTATCTAAACAGATTTTAATAACTGAAAGTAAACTAACGTACTGTACATGAAAATTCCTCCATACTGAAGTTGTTAAGAACCACAATGGCAGGTGCACAGAAATGGAAAAGTGGATTATTTGGGAAACAGTGAAAAGATCTGTTTTTAAAGTGTTTACTATTTATAAGAGAAGGACAGTAGGTGAAGTTTCAGAAGGTCTTGAAAGAAAGTCTAAGGATATTATTCATGTCATCTGCAATTAAGAACCACATCTAGGCCTTTTCAGCCTAGAACACAGGTGTTCAATAAATATTTATTGACAGAATAAACATATGTGTTTATTCTGCCCAAATTAGCATTTTTATATCTTAAACTATTTAAAAATTACAAATGTGGGGTTAAAAAGATTAACACCAAAAATTAAATAAAAATATAAACTTGAAGGAACCTTAGTGGCCATTTAGTCCAAGTGCCTAATTCATCAGGTAAGAAAATGAAAGCTCAGAGAAGTGACTTTGTGGAAAAAACACTAACAAGTCAGCTTTATACATTAATACTGCAATGTCTCTCTTGCCAATTTAAAAGTGAGTTCAAGCTAAAATTCCTTTACAGTTCATAAAGAGCTTTTACATATAATGTGTTAATTTCAGTATATTAAAGGAAAGCAGAAAGATTAAGTGCAGTTTGTTACTTGAATTGTTTTAACAGATAGGGTACATTAAAAACCTCACCAGGAACTACTTCTTGGCATAGGCTTTAGACATGGCATCTATAAATGGAATTATGAAAAGTGACTGCCAGGTACCCATGTCATTATCATCAATGTGATTCTAGAACTACTTTAGGCAGAGTCGGCATTCAATAAATACTTGCTAACTGAGGAGAATAAAACATTAATTGCTTCTGATATCATCTCTTAAAGACTACTGGAAAGAAAACTGGGCAATCTCACAAATTTTCCCTTCAAATGCCTACCTATCTCAAATGTATAGATAGGGACGTGAGAGCAATTCCTTCCCCACACCTTAAACTATTTATACACTTTTTATAAATTAAAAGAGCTACCGCCGCCTTTTTATGCAGAGTATGATGCAATATAATTTCTTTCTCCAAAAGTTTCTTAGGTAACTCAAAAGCAATCTCTTTGAAGAGACAGCTTTAAAAAAAAAAAAAAAAAAAAAAGAGCCTGTTCAACCTAGGGAGCTATAAGGCTACATGAATAATTATTCTTGTAGAATATGGTACTTTTTCAAGATATGGACTAAGTAGTCCTTTTAGGTGTTCTAGATTGCCAGCTTAAGGCATAGCTGGAGAGAAGAAATGTAAAAAAGTAAAAATAGGAATGAGGAAGCAGTGAAGGGGAACAGGAAAGAAATTAAAAGGAAGAAGGTGTACCAGGTAGCGAGTGCACTGATTCTGTTTCAAGAGCCACTTAGTGGTAGGCTAGTTTTTACTTTTGCCTAACCTGCTTAGGAAAGAGACATGGAAAAGAGAGACCAGAGAGTCCTTCTTTCCTGAAAGTAAAAGGAGTAAGTGAAAATACACTTACTAAGCTATTTTATTAGAATTTTAGTCACTTACTAGACTATAATATACTTAACTATCTTATTAGACTTTTGTATAGTCTTAGTTTCACAAACTTAGGATACAGATTACAGATAAATTTGAAACATGGAAACAAGATGCACTAAATGAATTTTAAGAGTTTTCCTACTGGTACTGGCCCGTCAAAGATAAAGCTGAACATGACAAATAGTACAGTGATGCTGCAGAGGCCAAAATATAAAAGAAACTTTTAATAGAGCAAATAAATAGAGCAAATAAATAAACAGAGTGAAATTGATAAAGCATTTTTACCCACAACAAAAACTTCTACAAAAAGACATAGGTTATGTTTAACAACTGATGTATGTAACCTTATATATGTATATTCTATTGGGAGATTAAATTCCTTAAGGCCAGAGTTTTGGATAAGTAATATGAGAGCAGCACTTAACTACTTAGCATCAACAGCAATACATTTTCTAAGCATTAGAGTGAAAGAGAATACAGCATTGTGAAAAGTTTTTCAAGTTACCTTCTCTTACACTAAAAGGCATAGTGACAACACCGTAAGCACTTGGTACGCCATATAAACAGCAGATGAAGTCAGAGAGATAGTCTAATACACTCAGATCATGCTCCACCACAATGATATATCTGAAAATCAATATAGATTTTTATTTCAAAATGTAATATAATATATATAATTAAAATTATATTTAATTATAATTAAAACTTTTACACAGTTTTTTAAAAAACTACAGTGTAAATTTCAGGAAGATAGATATATTTTTAAAAAATTCACCGTAAAGACCATATTAAGCATAAGTAATAAAACATTTTCTTTAAGACTCATTATCAACGTTCGTACTTCAAATTGTTTTCCTAAACTAAAAGAAAAAAGTTAACACGAAACAGTGTATGAATATATGAAAGAAATGTTTTGCTAATAAAAAACATATTTTAAAATAAACTTTACAAAGCAGAAACAATTATAATAGATTTAAATCAGACCTATTCTAAACTGTTCATTATGCTCTTCAACTTATGCATTAAACCCTTCTACTTGTCCTGTCTCATGCTAGCTGTAGTAAGGAATGCATAGAGAATATAACAGAATCCTCAACCTGAGAACTTTCACTTTAGCTGTGGAGACAAGGAACAGATATGAAACAATACCAAAAAACACTACATTAGCAAAATGTTTTTACAGGTAATAAAAATCTAGTGACCATAAGAAAGAAAATAGATTAGTGTATGTACTGGAGCACTTTATGAACGGGATGGGCTATGACATGACTTTTCAAGTGGTAAGAAAAAAAGTATTGCTAGTATAGAAACTATTAGGCAAATAATAATCATAAAGCTTTTATGCAGCATCTTATTCCTATTCAACTTAGCTCAAGATGTTCAAAAAGCAATGTCCTACAGACACCTAAAATTCTAATTTAACTTATCAGCTTCCTGTACAAATAAAAACCAGCCATATTTTTATTGATGGAATCACTACTCCCATAAAAAAAAGACTCAAATTTTATTTGCAATCATATATTGTTTAAATTGTCAAGCATGCCTAATTCATTCTTTTCTTTCTTTATCTAGATTCTAATTCAGGCTGTCATTTCTATCAATATTTTTATAGGCTTTTAACAAACCTCATTTTCTTCAGGTCCCCAGATGTGGCTCTCAGTTCCAAATGAAACACATACCATCTTCAGACTTTCTTTTAAGACCTTCCAAAACTTTAGCTACTATAGACCTTCCTCAATTTATAAGGTTACACCCTGATAAACCCATCGTAATTTGAAAATGCATTTAATATGCCTAATCTAACTAACATCATACTTAGCCTAGCCTACCTGAAATGTGCTCAGAACACTTATATTAGCCTACAGTTGGGCAAAATCATGTAACATAAAGCCTGTTTTATGATAAAGTGTTGAGTATCTCATGTAATGTACTGAAAGTGAAAAACAGAATGGTTCTAAGGGTACCAGCTGTTCACCCTCGTGCTCATGTGGCTGACTTGAAGCTGCGGCTTGCTGCCGTTGCCCAGCATCAGAAGACAATATCGTACTGCCTATCGCCAGACTGGGAAAACATCAAAATACAAAATTTGAAGTACAGTTTCTACTGAATGTGTATTGCTTTCACAATACTGTAAAGTTGAAAAACTGGTCAACTGAACCACAGCATCTGTACTTCTTTTATTTCATTTATATTTAGGACACACTGAAAAATGGCTCTTTCCTTGTTTCCTGAATAATCTACCCTTCCATCCCTGTGTGTCTAAGGGTGGTCTATCATCTCAATGGTCTAAAATCCTGCCTAAAATCCTTACTTGCTGAAATTCTACATAACCCTTTCATGGTTCACCTCCAATTCTACCTCCAGTAGGAACACCCTTCTTAATATGCAAATAAGCTTTTGAGCATCAATAAAAATGGCAAATCACCCAAGTGGGCCAATACTTATCCTGCCTTGGTATCTTTATTGGCAATGTTCCATTATTTGGAATAATTCTCTGCTTTTTTACCATTAAAATCTTCAAGGCCCAGTATAAGGCAGCATAGTTATTATCTAGTGGCTTTTAATGTGCTTTGAAAAGAAGAAAAAAATAAGTCACACCTCCTGCCTTCCCTACTTTCAAATGGAGCTTATGCAGAAGTCCAAAATGTTAAAAAAGATTTAGGGGAGCCACTCTATTTTCTGAGGGTTTGGGAAGAAACAATAATCTGCATCATGAGAAATCTATGCTATGAAAATTTACACCCTACACTTAATTTTGGGTTATCTGTTGGTTTTTAATCTTCCTCTCACATTACTGTTCCCCTCTCTAATCCATCCTCTATTTCTTGTTGTTTATCAGAGGATATGAGCTTCAAAATCTTTTTACAGCATTAAAGACTAAATGTATGCCTTGATATGTTGTAGAATTTCAGGATGCAGATATACTTCCTGTAACTTTTTATTATCAGTCTATCACTACAAAGAGATTATTTTGACCCTATACCTATAAAAATGAGACCCAGCACATCTGAGAAAATGTCTAACAATCACTTTCTTCGCTTTGTCAGTCTAACCTGTTTTGGCATGTTATCCCTTTTACAACTATGGTTACTGCCCTCTCATAATATAGAATGTAGTGATTTGGCTGAATATTGAAATACATGGCACCTGGTTGTAAATTATTATCCTTTTAGCTTTTTTATTACAGTTAAAGCATTATGTAGTATTAAAAAAAATGTGTAAATGTAGATAATATCTATGATATTCATTTCAGTAAAACAAAGGAATATAAAAATGTTTTATAAAAAGGTATTAGGATTGAGAACCACTGACTTGACTGCGTGTGTATTCTTTAATTTACCTTATCCTGAAGTCCCTGAATACTGGGACATTTTATACTCTTTACTTTCCCCAAAGAGGCTATCATAATGCCCTGGTCTATGTATGAAGTGAAAATTATGGCTACAGTTTGGCTCAACTAAGACTGTCTCTTTACCACTGATATTCCAAGTTTTACTTCAAGGTATATACATGGATCATTTGCTCCTTGAATCTATGGAGTCAAGTTTTCCAATTCTGTAAAATACCCAGCCATGACCTTTTCATAGCTTTATTTTTCAGACTCTTATTAAGATATATGTAAATCATCTTCTCATTCTATTCTCTCTTATCCCATTCTCCATGTCTCTGAACCTCCCTTCTGTATTTCAATCTCATTCTCTCTCTGCTGTATTCTGGTAACTTGCTCAGACCAACTTTTCAAGTTTCTCATGCTCTTTTCTGTTGTACCTAACCTGTCTAATCTGTCCAGTGAGTTTTCAATGTCATGACTATACTTTTAATTTCTAGATTTGTTTGGGTTTTTTAAACATTTACCTGTTGCTTTTTTGTAGTATCATATTCTTAGAGTTTTAAATCTTCATGTTTTAAATTATTTTAAATATTATTTTACAGTCTCTTTGAGAATGTCACTCGAAGTTCCTGAAGTCTAAATTCTGCTGTTTGTTGTGTCTACTGACTCATTTGTAGACAGTTTCCTCCTATCAATTATAACCCTGGGCTTAAAGCTCTTGAGCCTTGACCTGTAGAAATCCTGTGTGACCAGGGTTGCGGGCATCTGCTTCCAGAGTGGTTTTGTATTTGCTTCATCTAGGTGCCACAGAACTGAAGACTCCAGGGCCCTCTTGTTATATGACTCTCTTAACACGGATGGCTCTTAGACGGCCCTGATTACATACATTTCAATTCCACACCCCTGTGAGCTGCCGGTCCCTAAAGAGATCCGAAGGGGAGCCAGCCCTCCATGTCCAAGGATCTCAGTGAGTGACAGGTGTATGTTTCCTAGACATCCTCCTGTGTTTCCTCTTTTGCTGAGAAAGCAGTCGTTTGAGAGTCCCGGCACTTTGTGTGATAATTCAATACAAGGCCTTGCTTCTTGCCCACAAGTGGTTGTTAAAGCTCAAGACTTACTACAGAGACAAGCAACGTCCCCTCAGGAAAGCCATCCTTGTTCTTCTCCTGTAATTTACAGTTCTCTCTTTGGTTTTTGATCCCTAGGGATTTCTCTTGCTCTCTTGTAAGATTAGCTATGAATTAAATCAGCTACTAAAGAGAGGAACAGAAAAAAGCCCTGGGTTCTTGCCATATCATAAATTTGAAACCTAGAAATAACTAGCTTTTCTGACCTTAAAACATCTTCATCTGCAAAATGGGAATACCACCTAGATTCTTACTTACAAGATTACTGAGGTGCAAATGAGATAATGGATATAAAAACTCTGCAAACTACAAAAGCACCCTACAAATACAGGATGTTGTGATTACTTAACAGAAGTTTTTAAGAACTCCCTTGTGCTCAGTAAGACCTGGGAAACGAGAATTACTCTGTTCTAAATTGTGTGTATGAGTGACATAACCATTTGAGGATCTGGTAAAAGTTAAGGATCTGCTTCCCAGAAATCCATACATATACGCCAAAATTTGCACATCACTACAGAGTATTCTTAGGCTCCCTGGAAACAGGTATGGTAGTAAATGGATCTTGCATTAAGAATCTCTTTTCTAGATAGAGGAAGGTAAGTTCAAGCGATAGCTCCAATGACCAAGATGGAATACACGCACATGTATGTAACATTGATGGTCCCAGTGTTTAAACTTTGTGAAACTCCTCAAACAAAACAGCACAGGCATATACCAAATCTGTACTTACCTATCTGGATTTATTAGAGATCGTATAGTAATAGCAGCCTTTAAACGCTGCTTGACATCTAGGTAACTAGAAGGTTCATCAAACATTAAACTATGAAAAAGAAAAGCAAACATAATAATTTGAAAGGCAAGTATGATAAAATTCTATCTTGCATGTTATTTTAAAGCACTGAGATATAGTTTCTGATTTAACAACAACAAAAATCCCCTTATAATAGTGAGGAGCCCACCCCATAATGGTAAAAATTTCTGTATTCTGTTCAGAAGTAGAAGGAAGAAAAGAAATTACGAAAGGCAGGACTGCATATCAAGTCTGGGGAGAGACTCCCAGATTAGGCTAACTTACAAACTGTTATCTCCTCATGAAAAATATTCTGATATATTCCGAAGTAATTCAGAGGGCTCTCTTAATTGGCTAAAGTCGGTTGCACTAAAGCAAACAGAGTTTTTGGAAAGGAGGGCTCTGCCCAGAATTACAGAATACTTTATGGAGAAAAACTAGCCTGCATTGGATGCCAGAGTAGAAGTATGGAAAAAGATGAGAGCAAAAAATATCTGGGAGAAGAGAGGCATTAAAAGGTAGAAAGGAAACTCGCCTTTTTCACTTCCTTCTTCTCTCTCACATGACAAGCCACCCTGATTTAGGATAACCTAAAAGACCTGATTTTCCACTTGAGCTATGGAAAACCTTGCCGGCCTGGTAGGAGAGCTTCATCTTAAAAAAATGTCCTTCTTATGTATAAAAAGAGTTTACAAAATAAACAGCTGACTTCAGATTAAAGAGCTCTAGAACCCGTAAGTTGTAAGGTACTTACCTAAATGAATTTTTTACCCCTGATGGAATAACAGGGAAATGGGCAATGGATGCACAACTGCTTCAACATCTGACCTCAAAGTTAGAATATTAGATACTCTTTCTATTAATCTCTCTCAAACCACTGCTCTATTAGCAGCATTATAAATAAAAACTCTAAAGTAAGGATAAGATTTACAAAAAGTATAAAGTAACCTACATATCAGCTTTCTGTATACAAACGACAGCACAGGCAAATCTCTGCAACTCTCCTCCTGAAAGATCTTCAACATTGCGTTCTTTTAGATGGGTTAAATCTACAAAGAACATAGAGCATTGTGTTCAATGTTATTTTATTTTACCTCTTCAGGATAAAATGTATATTGCAAATCATTCTGCGTTTGAATATTTCTGTTGAAAATACGACAACTACTAGAGATTTTTCCATTTATTTCAGTAATCCATATAAAGATACCTATCTTTATGAGTTAAGTTCAGGGCCTATTAAAACACATACACAAAATAAACACTTACCGAGCTGCTGACATACAACTGCTTGTGACTTTGTTTCATCTTTCCGGTCCAAAATAGACCCCACTGTCCCCTGCCATAATATATCAGAAATAGTATTATTTTCCTTCAATACTAAAATTCCTTTACTATTAAAAGGAGTCACAAAATAAAACAAGTTTACTTTGATTTATCTTTTATATGTCCACCAATATTTGTAATACCCACTAAATTCCTCCTAAAAAGCAACTAACCTTTGCAGCCTTGGGAATCTGGTCTACATACTGAGGTTTGATAATGGCTTTTAGGTCATCTTCAAGAATCTTGGTAAAGTAATTTTGCAATTCAGATCCACGGAAGTAAGTCAAAATTTCTTGCCAATCAGGTGGGTCCTAGAAATATATATATAATTATCTGAATTTAATAATATAATTGCAAAGAGGATGAATGTTATACAAAATAGAACACATATCCAAATAGAATACCTCTGCTTCTAAGATAATATTAGAGGTGGATTTAATTTCAAATCAAGAAACACCAACTCATAACAGTTTACGAAAGCTCAGAATTATCAATTAAGCAGCATAAACAGATTTTACCTAAAAAGGAGTTTCATTTATAGTTTCTCAGCATTAATTCCACAAATAATCTTCAAAGTAAGAACATTAAAAAATAAAATCACACATACTCTCTCCTTCATAGCCTCATAAAACTGAACCAAGACATTCATTTTTATAAGGTGGTAATACATACATCATATTTTCCAAGGTTTGGCTTTTGCTTTCCTGCTAAAATTTTTAAAGCAGTTGACTTTCCAATACCATTAGTTCCAACTAATCCCAAAACTTCACCCGGACGAGGAATAGGCAACCTGTCGTAAGTGTACAAAAATAGTAAGACAACTCAGACTTATGTAGAAAAAGCGACGTAATACCAGAATGATGTATTTTAATGCACTTGCACTCCACACACATTCATTAATAAGCCAAAAGAGATATATGCCAGATATTATTGGCTATTAGGAAAAAACAAAAACAGCAGCCAAGATTAACTTAAACTGTTGTTAGAAATGCATCCACGACTAATATTACTCCAAATTTTACTTATTCAACTTTCACTCAGTCTATTCTAAAGTAACAATTTTTCTTTACAATATAAGGCTCAGTTTTAATGTATAATAAAATGCTTTGGTAGAAAATTGCATAGCAGGTGCAACCTCACACTGTCTTTCTTTTTTTTGGCCTGCCATTTACTTACAAGGAGAGAAGTGCCACATCAACCAGAAATATTCCACTTCATTCTCCCTGCTGCAGTAGGCCCCTTAAAGCTGGCAGGTTGAGAAATACCTTTTTATTAGTTAAATCTAGACTCCTAGATTCAAAATATTAGTGTTCAGCAGATTAAAAACCTCAAAGAATGCCTGTTATTAACAATATATGTCGAAGTCCAGAGTAATATTCTCTGTAGATTATGAGATTAATAGATAAATAAAATCAAGATGAGTTCCCTTAAAAGTAATTTTGGGGATAAGGATATTATTAACAACAGTGATTCTCACCCCCAGTTGTATATTAGAATCACTGGGAGCCTTTTCAACTTACTAAGGTCCAGACTGTACATCCAGAGACAAGATGTAATTCAACTGGGCTGAAATTACCTGGGCATTAGTAGTTTTAAAAAGACCCTCAGGTAATTTTAATGTTAGCTAGAATGAACCACTGACATATACAATATGATTCTGCAGGATGTTATAATACTGTATTTTGCTTTAGTGGATGCAAAAGTTAATACCACTTTTTTCCCATTTTTGTTATTTTTCTGAAAATTCCAAATGGATTTACTCTTGACTGAAGCAAAGAAGAATGTTGACTTGGAAATATACCTGTGAAGCTTGAAGGCGTTGGCACAATATCGGTGTGTTGTTTCTTTTTCCAAGTTGCTTGGTAAATTGACAATTGATAAGGCGCCAAAGGGGCACTTCTGTTATTTAAAGTAAAGAATTAGTTTTCTGTTAATTTTTAGAAACACAGGCATGACTAAAATGAACAGATGAAGAAATTTTTATAATTTATCTTCCAAAAGTGGGAGTTTCACACAGATGTAAAGTACTGTTTCATTTCCTATCCTTTGCTTAAAAAAGTTAAGTTCCTTGAAGGCAAGAATCATATCTAATAATTCTGTACTCCCCCTAGTGACTGGTATAATCCTGGACATTTAATGTGTTTAATACTTACTGAAAAACCTTACAGAACTGGAGGCTTTTGTATGAGAAGGTTAAGAGCAAGATAAAACACGGTTATTGAGCATACAGTTCCATATTCAGTCAATGAGAAATGCCTTCCCTTTATCTCCTTCTTCCTGTCTCTGTATGCTTCCTTTTCTACCTTGTAAAGTCCTTTAAGGTCATGGATTGTACCTTTCTTGGTCTATTTATGTCCCAACATCAGCTAGCATAGTATTTGCACAGAGCAAGGACTAACGTCTTTCCATTGTGATTTGTAACCATCCCATACGAAAAAGATACTTCACATTCCAATTGAGTAAATTCACATTAGAAAAAAAAAAAAAAACCTCATAGAAAAACTTATTCAAATAATAAGTGACTATCAATCAGATAAATGCCCAAGGAACAAGAATGGCAAGAATTGGAAGGTGATTTAAGAGTGGTAACATGGCTAGAAAAATTTCTCAGAAGTACAGACAACTACAAAGGTACAACCAAAGAGTATAACCTCAGATTAGAAATCTGTTTGGCAGAACTGTTCAATGAGCTCAGAGGACTAATTCAAAAGTCTCTGTATATAAAGATTTCAGGGAATTCCCATTTTCTAAGTTATAAGAACATAGAGGTTTAAAAAACAAAACTCCTGTTTGTTTTCTAGCAAAATAATCACCAACCTCTAACAAAAATTATTAATTCTTTACACGAGACTTTTTTTGCAAATGGAATTACCTCCATTTACAGAATCCTCTATTACTCCATCAATGTACATAAAATGCTTATAGGCTGCAGGTAATTTAAACTTCTCTTAATCTACAAAGAAAAAAATAGCCACATCGCTCATATATGTGGTGCATTACAAGTATCTTAGTGTTCAGGGGGTATACACTACCCGCCCCCCACCCCAAACAATTCATCACATCAGTTTCTTTTCAGCCACTGAAGTGCATACCCCAAATTCTGGGATCTCATTTTTCTATACCAGTGAAGAAAGAAAATAAAATCGAATATATTGTTCAAAATAAGATTTCCACCACCCAAAACACTGGCAGGCAGATAATAAAAGATTAGTAAGGGGGCTTCCCTGGTGGTGCAGTGGTTAAGAATCTGCCTGCCAATGCAGGGGACACGGGTTCGAGCCCTGGTCTGGGAAGATCACACATGCCGCGGAGCGGCTGGGCCCGTGAGCCACAACTACTGAGCCTGCGCGTCTGGAGCCTGTGCTCCGCAATGGGAGAGGCCGCGACAGTAAGAGGCCCGCGCACCGCAATGAAGAGTGGCCCCCGCTCGCCGCGACTAGAGAAAGCCCTCGCACAGGAACGAAGACCCAACACAGCCAAAAATAAATAAATAAATAAATTTATTAAAAAAAAAAAAAGATTCGTAAGTATTTGCTGGAAGAAATAACTCCTGCTTATATTTTCAAAACAAGAAAAAACGCTTTCAGGTACCAAGCTTGGTACTTCTGGATACTTAACTGAGGATTCAGAAACCAATGTAAAATACACAAGCCTTATTAGAAAAAATAACAGGTGGTATCCATATTTTGGGAAATCTTTCTAAAATATGTTATCTGTAAATAAAAACAACTAATTTAAGAACTTTATACACTGGCTCCTAAATATCTTTTATGAACTAAAGTTGGAAATCCATCATTCTTTAGTAAAACGCCCTATTCAAACCATTCAATGTAACAAAAACTGAGGTATTTTGAAAAATTACACTATTGGGATAAATCCAATAATAGAAGAATGTATAGCGCAGCAAAAGCAGTACTTAAGGATTAAGTTAAATTAAAAAATTTTTTTGGCTGTGTCCAGTTTTATTTAAAAGTGTGAATTTAAAATTAAACACAGGGACTTCCCTGGTGGCGCAGTGGTTAAGACTCTGTGCTCCCAACGCAGGAGGCCCGGGTTCGTTCCCTGGCCAGGGAACCGGACCCCACATGCATGTCGCAACTAAGAGTTTGCATGCCACAACTAAGGAGCCCTCGAGCCACGACTAAGACCTGGCACAGCCAAATAAATAAATTTAAAAAATAAAATTAAACATAGGCTTGAAAAAAATGTATGTAATATGACTCATATTTTTTGTATTTATATTTCAAAAAAGTTCTGGTAAAGACTTGGAGATTGTCCTTCTCATAAAAGGGTGAAAAAAAATTAATTTTGGTTGGAAATGGCTTTACGAAGTTGCATACAGCAAAGATAACTTTTATTATTATTTTTTAAGGATAACTGTTAAGTGGGGTGGTTAATTAATTGAAAAAGCAATAATAATATTGATATAAGAACACGATTTTTCTGAATTTATATTCTTTATTCAGTGTTTTATATTTGGCTCTTTAAAAATAGTTATAATGTATTCAGAATTTTTAGATTTCATTTTTAGGTTACAAATTTGATCCAATAAATAAAATATCACTTACTTTAATACAAATACCACAACCAATACAAAGAGTTTCAGAAATCCATGCTATTTTGCTCTGGGAGACAACCTCTATGCATAATTTTCCTGGCAAAGGAAAAGACAGAATTAAGTCATTTCTCCTGATGTTCTAATTTTCTGAACACGGTTATTTGGGCAATTCTGGCTCCAAATTTTCATACAGAATCAAATTTTTAAAAACAAAGGCCACAGAAAGAAATACATTTGAGATAACGTCTTCAATCAGTGCTTTGTATAGATTACTGAACTTAACTACTTACATGAATACTCTTGTCAAGCAAGGCAGAGATGACTCTAATATGCTAACTTGTTTAATCTACTACGGGAAGAAAATATGCTAATAAAAATACGGCAGATCCTAAAACAGCTTTACTTTTAAGCTGACTGACCTGAATATATAATCCATAAAATATGCCTTGAAAATGGTAATGTACACCAGATAAGGGAATGAAATACGTTAGCTAAATCAGGGAAGCTCCCCAAAGGTTATGTGGATATCTAATACACAGACAAAATTAAACCTGGCATTAGGGATATTAATAATGGAATTTCTGAATAGCACGGTAGACTGTAACACATGACATCTAAATTTTCTTTTAAGATTTAGTAAGCTTATACATCACTAGTATATTTAAAGTAAAAATTATTTAGTTTAACCCTTAAAGACTACCAACAATTCATCAATTCTGAATGGTCGTAAATTTATTTAATCTTGAAAATATAGCAAAACCTCATAAATAGTCATTCATATTAAGCTTTTTTTTTTTTTAAGGAGAATACTATCAAATATCAATACAAACATCTTGGCAGTCCTTTCTTCATGACTTAAAGTAACCATAGGATTTTGTAGAACAGTAAGAATCTCAGTAATTTGAACTCTGGTTTGATTTTGTATTCAATGAACTTAAACAGGATCATTTAGTCACAAAGCATTAAAAGAAATTTAGAACAAAATCTGGTCTCATTTTTACATTTTAAAGAAACTAACGGGGGAGAAAAGTATATACTAAAGCCTAGAGAACCATGAAGACAGTGTATTTCTTTTAAAACCTTCTCTTATCCTTAAATGATCCACAGAACAGCTTACCCATTCGAACCACAGGGCAACACTTTTTGCACTCCTGCCGACACTTCTTAGGTTTACATTTGTCATGGTTGACAATAGCAATTCTTGTTAATTTATCCGCCATAATTCTAAGGAAGTAAGAATATCCAGTTCCTCTATTAAAGAAAAATTAACAAAATTATGGCATAGTCAATGCAATTAGTTAAGAGAAATAAGTCACAGGCATAAAAAGTTAGACAGGAGGAGGTAAGTTATCACTATATTCAGATATTAATACCTGGAACTAGTTAAAAAAAACTAGTAAAAGCAATAAAATAATTTGGTACGGTTGGAAAAACAAAATTTTACATATATTCCATTCATCAGGAGATTTATATAAAGAAGGAAAAAATACCACTTTCAGCAGTCAGAAAAAAGAAAAGATCTAGGGATCAACTTAACAAGATATATATACACACGTGCAGAAACTTTCAAAATACCACTGAAAGACACAAAAGACCTGAACAAGTAGAATGACATGCTGTCTCAGTTTCCACAATAAAGAATAGTCAATATCAGAGATTTCAACCTTCCCTGAATTTATATATTTAATCCAATCTCAAGGAGAAAAAAAAAAAACTGAATCAGACAAATCAAATCTAAAGCTCTTATGCAAAAAGAAAAGTAGTAATAGCCAGGAAAATGGAAAAGAGCAAGGGGGAAGGGGGAACCTACACTTGACATATGAAAAAAATGATATAAGGCCTCAGTAATTGATGCTGATACCAGTGTATGAACACAGACCAATGAAACAGAATAGGAAGACTTGACATGAAAACATACATATGATAAAGGTGTTTACTTCCTCCCTCAAACTAAGCATCACTTCATGGCTTAGCCAACTGACAAGAATGCACTACTGATGGAAATGGCAAATAATTATTAAGGGTGTAACCATCATGTTGATCAACTGGAAAAAGTAAAAACTGCTTTACCTGGGAATTTACAATATGGCCATGATGAATTTTATGTTAACAGCACTGAAATGAAAAGGAGACCCAGTAACTATATGTATATACTCACTTCTGGAGCTTTTGAAAGTCTTGATATTTAACAGCACCATCAATTATGTAGTTGAGGTCAAAGTTAACTTAATCTTTCATAATATTGGGCTTAGCGATAGACATTAATTTTCTTAGAATGTGATTAAAGTAAGTAATTAGAAAAAGTGCCTTACTACTCCAGTTTATTACAATATGTAATGAAAGAACCTGAAGCCAAAAGATTATTGACCAACAAAGACACTCTGTTGGCTTTTTCTATCCATGACTGTGATCCTCTATCTAGATTTTTCTTGACAGACTGCTTCCTCATATAGAACTCTCCAGTCCTTCTCATACCCCCTCAATATCATTAGGCTTGGAGGGGAATAAAAGATCTTGCTCCTCAGTACCGTTCCCAGACGTTTATCTCTCCCTTCTCACTAAAAACAGCCACTTTTGCCTCTTAGGTCATCCACCCGCTTTAGTCATCTACCAACCATCAGATCACTCCCTCCCATTCTTTGAAATTTCAGCCCATGGCTAATGTTCACTCTAACAACTTTTGTCATAACTCTTGGGTGATTTCAATATGTTCATAGATGATCCTTCTATTAACAGCCTGTCCTCTCAGTTCATTAACCTCTCTCCTCTAGTGATCTTGTCTTTCACCCTACCTTAGCCACTCATTCCTTTGGTCAAATCCTTCACCTTGTCATTACAAATAACTGCATTTTTTCCATAACCTACCTTTCAAATACTCCATTCTCCCACCACCATTCCTATCTTTTCAGTTCACCTCTCTCATACACAACAATCTAACAATCCTTTGAACTCCCCTATTCCTCAGACCTAACACTATCTCTCAATTCTACCACATTTCCACTGTCCTTCAGCCTTTTGTATCTTTGTATCTCTGTACCCACCTAAAATTCCGTCGTCAATCACTTACACCCTTATCTATAATCCTGGTTAAGCACAACTCTTCACCTGCACACATGCAGCAGAAAATGGGAAGAGAAAAAACAAAGCCATGCTGACTAGCATCATCGTAAGCGAAACTATGCCAACCAGCAACCATACTATATGTATTTCCATAGCTAAGTCCCTTTGCAAACTAAAAGATATCTGCTAAGGAGAATGTTCCAACAATTCTCTCTCCTGTCTTTCACATCATCAACTACTCTTTCCACCAGCTTATTCCCATCAGCATTCAAACACTACATTATCTGACCCCATCTTCCTCCATTGCTTCATTTCTCCTTCCTTTTATAGCGAGACTACGTAAGAGTTGCCTATAGTCAGTGTTTCAAATTTCTTTCTAGGTATTTTCTCTGGAATCCATTCCAGCCTTTAGTGCCCATCATTCTATCAAAACAGCTTGTCAGGTTATCACTGTTTTTCACATGGCTAAAGCAAATGGTTGTCAATCTTTGCTTCAGGGTCTTGGCACTTTCTGCTCCCTCTGACTATAATGCTATTTCCCCTAGTGAGTCACATGGCTCACGCCTTCAAGTCTTTAATGTTTATTCTCAGTGAGCCTTCTCTAGCTATATTACCAAAAAATATAAAACTCTCTTGTTTTATTCTTCTCCTTAGCTCTTTCTACTATATGACATAGTATATATTTCATATATATGTGCATATATGGTATATGTACACGTTTACTGTGTGGATGTATATATATGCATTTACATATTCTCTCTCTACACACACAGACAATATTTTTCCCTCTCCAAGCAGAATGTACTCCATCATGAGTGCAGGAATTTTTGTCTGTCTGTTTATCCCAGTGGCTGGACCAGTGCCTACCACATAGTAGGAGCTCAAACATTTCTGTTGAATGAAATGAGAAAATGAATTTAGACATAGCAAATCATTTTCCTGTAGGTTAAAACAACTTCAGGAGTCTTGCAAGTTACCAATATTTTACAGTGACAGTTATCCACTGAAGTATATTATTGAAAAAAAAAAAAAATCACCCAAAAGGTGACTAAAATTTTATGTAATAAACAGTTACGCTGACAGGTTCACTTTATCCCTTTATAACCTTTAGAAACTGGTCCAGGCAAGCCTCCTAAAGATTAGAATAAGAAGAAAATAAATGACTTTTGAACTGCTACAAAAAAGCTATCATTCTGTAAGTGACAACTCCCTAGAAACTGAAGATTCTTTAGTTAGCTATTAAAATAAAACCGGACACCATATTAATTATGGTGAATGAGCATGATTAATTCCCCTATAGGGGATAAATCTTCATTGATTTATCAATGAAACTGCTTACGTTAAAGTTTATTTCTGCCAAACTACTAAAATGTTTCACCTACTATTTCAAACTATTTAAAAAACCAAATGACTGTAAAAGGTGATTTTTATAAAATAAAAACCTCCCAGAGATGGTTAATAAGCTGATTTATATAAAAAAGTGATAAATTATAATGCATTTAAGAAAAATGAATACAGATTCTTTGTAGAACTGTTAATTAACTGTGTAAACACTATTATTAGTTAAATTTCTATGTTAGTTTCAAGAATTGAGAAGAAAGATCCCCTCCTTTTTTTTTCAATGAGAAAGACATAGCACATGAAAGCTTGGAGGGGAAGACTGTAGTAACTGACTCCTTGAAGATATTTCAAATCTGAAAACTGTGCTCAAAATAGGTACTCAAGGGACTTCCCTGCTGGCGCAGTGGTTAAGAATTCCCCTGCCAATGCAGGGGACACTGGTTCGATCTCTGGTGCAGGAAGATCCCACATGCTGCGGAGCAACTAAGCCCGCGAGCCACAACTGCTGAGCCTGCGTGCCACAACTACTGAAGCCCACGCGCCTAGAGCCCGTGCTCCACAACAAGAGAAGCCACCGCAATGAGAAGCCCGAGCACCACAACGAAGAGTAGCCCCTGCTCGCCGCAACTAGAGAAAGCCCGCACGCAGCAACAAAGACCCAACGCAGCCATAAATAAATAAACAGATAAACAGATAGATAGATATAAAAACTTACTTAAAAAATAGGTACTCAGACAATGACCTTCACTGTCATTATTCCAGCTGAGAGGAAAAAAGGAAGTGAGATATGGAAACCATCTGCAGTCTAAGACCAAAATTATTTTAACACCCTGTGAAAACATTTGAAAGGTTGCTGTTAACGAATGATGCTTATGTCATGTGAGATATTCTAACCTATGCTATTGCAGGTCATTAATTTTATAAAACATATAAGTTGGGAGTGGTGCACAACTCTGGCTTCAGAGTCTTAAATTGAAGACAATTAAAAGGGACACTAAATTAATAACTGCTTTCTCCTTACCCCACCCCAGCAATTATATTAAATATTCTTCCTAAAAAAATTTTTTTATAGGGGAGAACAAGGCTTTTCACTAAAACAAGAACAACACTCTTTGGTTCAGATACAGATAAGAGCCCTTGATTAACACTGACAAAGCATTCTCGTCAAGCAAATGGTATAGAATGAATATTCTCAGTATCAGGGACAAAGGTACCGAGGACTGCAACACACATGCCACTGTCATAAATGCCTAGTAAGCAGTCCTGTGGAAGAGAAGGCGAAAAACCCTCAAGCAAAACAAAACACACTGTTCTGAAGGCTATTTCTCACTCTTACGATTTTACCGTAAAAAATGAGAAAACGGGCTTGCGTAGTTTATGGGATGTGGGAATCGGCTTTAGCCGTCGTGCCTACAATGCACGAACCACTGAAGGGAAAATAAAGGGCCTTTCAGTAAAGACCTGATCTCAAGGAGTTTAAGATATGATAAAGGAGAAGACGGAGAAGTCACCAAGGGGGAAAGTGCTACAGAAGCGTACCCGAAATGTTAAAGGCGTTCACCTGGGAGACTATTTGAGCTAACCCTGGTTACAGGAGAGTACACGCTGCTGTGCGAACAGTGACGTCTGGCCATCATGTCTACAGACGGGGAGCGGACAAGCAGGATTCGACTTCATGGCGGCAAAGATAATTCACTCATTCCACAATCCCCAAACGGCGGAAGAAAAGGCTTCCACAGGTGCCAGGGGAAGAGTGGGGGTAGTAGGGGACGCTCTACGTTCTGAAGGCGGCTGTAGGATTCAGCCCTAGGGCAGGAGCGGGGGAAAGGGGGGAGTGGAGGCTGGACCGCTGAGGGGATGGCAGCTAAGGCCATCTTCGTGTCCCCTGGCGGGGGTGGCGGGCCGCAGTGGCAGAGAGCCGAGTCAGCTGGAGGGAAGCGCGAGGCGTCCCCAGCTCTCGGCGGCGCCCGCGCTCCGGCGGTTCCAGCTGTCTCGCCCAAGCCGGCTGCCACGAGCCGCCGCCGTCTCCACCGCCGCCACCTGAGGCCTAACCAAAGGCTCTGGGAGAACGTCCCTAAGGTGTGTAGACCGTGGCAGACTACAGCTAAAGGCCAAACCCTTCCAGGCTATTCACGTACCTGGAGAAACAGATTCCCCTTGCGGAGGGGAACGCAGAGGCCAAATCAGTTCTTGCTTTCACTTCTCGGCCACACAACGTGTTCCTACGGCCACCGGCCAAAATGGCGGTGCCCAGCCGCCGCCTCACGCATGCCACAGGGACGTAGTGCGCGTGCGCGACAGGGCGCGCTGGGCGGAGCCCTGGAGGGAGGTAGGGCGAGACGGCGGGGACTGACGTCATTGTGCTGCGACCCCAATTGACGTTGTTGGGGAAGCGAGGCGGGCCTGGGAAGCTGAGTGGGAGTGGCGCGGAACTGCAGCGGTTCCTGAAAACCTGAGTGGCGGCAAGCCGGGTCTGCGAGCTGTAAGTGCGTGGGCTTTCCCCGTAGTGGAGAATGGTTCTAGCTTAAGCAGACGGGTTCTCTTCCCGAATGTCAATCTCCTTTTACGCTCTCGATTTCCTCAAAGCTGGTGGGTCAGGAATGGATTCTTAGCCGCTGCCTATTCTCGCACTTCGGGCAGAGGTGGCAAGCGGAACCCACAGAGTCTGGTCCAGACACTGCTCGTGGTGGCGTTCTCTCCTTGGCCTCAGCTCCTGAACGGTGTGCCCACGAACCCGTTCTTCTCCGAGTTCTGTGCTTTATCCACTTGGTGGCGTCCAGTACCAAGTTCGGCAGTTGAATTCTGCTCCAATAATAGAGATGGGCCATTGTTTTGGACAATTTGACATTTTTGGACATTTGGCAATGTGGTCACAGGTTTGATCGTCTCATCCCAGACCTTACTTAACTTGCAGGTGGCAAACACTTTACGATTGAAGCTATTCATTCATCCATTTATTCATTCAGTAAATTGCTGATGGAGCGTTTAAACCTCAGGCCTTTCCGAAGTTTGCAGTCCAGTGTCTATTATTATTTAAAGAGTATCAAGTGCCTGTGTGGAGATTAGGGAACAACTGAGATCTGACAGGAGGTGTCAAGGAGATGGTATACAGACCTTTTGGCACAGGTTTATAACAGCATTTACGTATAACGATGTTCAGTAGCTCTAACTTTGCACTACCGAAGCAGTGTTACATGTTGTTCACAATCCACTATTTTTTTTTTTTCACGTTTGGATATGCCTACCAAGATTAACAAAAGATGTGAAAGATGAAGTAAACTTGTGGTTTAGAATAGGCCAGTTATTCACTTCTAGACCTTAAAGGCATTTTTCTGACTTTATGTTCTATGGTAAGAGCACATATAAATGGAGCTTTTGACAACTAATGAGCAGATGTGATTTTTCTCTGCATCACTTAACGGATTATTTAAAACGTAGGCCAATATTTACATATTCCTGGAATAAGAGTATTTCAGTCTGACTTTTCTAGGGAAAAACTTCATTTGGATTGGAATTTTTGCTCATAGAGGTATACAACTGCATAGCATTATAGTATTATAGATCAAATCAACCCATTTGACAGGAAAGGAAATAAAGCCCAGACCTGCCGAAATCTAGGCTAGTTAAAGGCGAGGCTGAAGTTGACACCCTGATCCTGTGCCCTTTGACTACTATAGTCTGCTGCTTTGCACAACTTGTAAGTTATAATATGTTATATTTTAGAAACAAAAACTGAATTCCCAAGAGTTTTTAGTTACAGTGATTATGTCAACTGCTTTTGAGAAATAGATGATTAATATCCAGGGTATATTAGTGATCGATTTGGCTATTAAATTTTTACTTTTACCTTTTGTAGAAGGATGCTCAGGTCTGGGTATAATGTGGATATTCTTTTTTTTTCTACATAGAATATTTTTAAAATGACCACACCAAACAAGACACCTCCTGGTGCTGACCCTAAGCAGTTGGAAAGGACTGGAACAGTACGGGAAATTGGGTCACAAGCTGTTTGGTCACTCTCATCTTGCAAACCAGGTAAAACAAAACAAAACAAAAATGCTGTTCGTAATAACTGCTGAAAGTTTTCTTGTGCACTGGACTGACTTTTATATTCTTTCTGTTAAGATGCTTTATTTTAATTCTAAAATAAATCTAATTGGATTTTCATTTGTTATATATCTTCTCAATTGCTTTACTAGTATCTGCTTCAGTTTAACTGCACATGTCATAAGGTCTCTCCCTCTTTCTTTTTTTTTTTTTAAAAAATATTTATTTATTTATTTAGGCTGTGCCGGGTCTTAGTTGCAGTACAGTGATCTTTGCTGTGGCACTCGGGATCTTTAGTTGTGGCATGCAGACTTAGTTGCAGTATGCAGACTCTTAGTTACAGCATGCATGTAGCATCTAGTTCCCTGACCAGGGATCGAACCTGGGCCCCCTGCATTGGGACCGTGGAGTCTTACCCACTGAACCACCAGGGAAGTCCCTCATAAATTCTCTTTTTACCCTCTCTCTGGTATCATTCAGTTATTTGGTTAACATTGTTGGTTTTTTTTTGCTACTTCTCTGGACAGGATAAGTGGTTGATACATTTTTTGAGTGATTACATATCCCCAAATAACTTTATTTTACTCTTGGTTGGGATAGAATTCTTGGGTGGCAGTCCTTTTCTCTCAAAAATTTGTGGATCCTGTTTTACCATTTTCTTTTTTGTCATGTTGCAACTAAGGAGGCTATGCCTGTCTCTCTTACTTTCTAAGTAACTTGTTCTTCCTTTCTGGCAGCATTTAAGCTTTTTCTGTTTATTCTTAGACTTCAGGACTTTTGCCAGGATGTGCCCGGATACATGTGTATCTTTTCTCATCTGTCTAACCTATAATTTGATGGGTATTTTCAATCTGTAGAATCAAGCTCAGAGAAAGTTTTTTAGCTTGAGGAACATTAATGATAATGTTATTGATTTGGTAGTCACTTTTCCCTCAGAAACTTCTACTATTTACACGTTGTCTCCTGTAGTGTCTTCCCACTCAAGCGTCTTCTGTTTCCCCTTAAGATTCTTTTCTCTCTCTTTTTATGAGTAGCTGGGGATATACAGAAAAACTCACCCTTTTTGTGTTTATAGTTCTATGAATTTTTTTGTTTTTAGTTTTTAAAAATTAACTAATTAATTTCTTTATTATTTTGGCCACACTGCGTGGCATGTGGGATCTTAGTTTCCTGACCAGGGATCGAACCCAAGCCCCCTGCAGTGGAAGTACGGAGTCTTAACCACTGGACTGCCAGGGAAGTCCCATAGTTCTATGAATTTTAACAAGCACATCACAAATATAGAATATTTCTGTCATTCAAAGAAATTTCCTCATGTCCTTTTGTAGTCAGTCTTCTGCCCCCTCCTAAACCCCTGACAACCTCTGATCCATTTTGTGTCCCTTTGGTTTTGCCTTTTTCAGAATGCCATATAAACGTAATCATACTTTATGTAGCTCTTAGGGTCTAGCTTCTTTCACTTAGCATAATGCATTTGTGATTGTTCTATCAGGAGTTGGTTCCTTTTTTGCTGATTACTGTTCCACTGTACAGATGTGCCACAATTTGTCTACCTATTCACCAGTTAATGGACATTTAGGTTTATGGTAGCCAGCTTCCCAGATGGTCCCAGTGATCCTTGTTTCCTGGTATTCATGCCCTTCTGATGACCCCTCTCACACTGTGTCTGGGTTAGTCTCTGGGACGAGGAGAATATGGCAGAAATGATGGTATGTGACTTCTGAGACTAGATCATAAAAGACACTGTGGCCCTGCCTTGCTCTTATTTGGACCACGCACTGTAGGGGAAGCCAGCTGCCATTTTGTGAGGAAACAAGGGGACCTGTGGAGAGGTTGGTGTGGCAAAGAAACAGGGCCTTCTGACAATAGCCAGTGGGGAACTGAGGCCTTTTGTCAACAGTCAAATGAGTAAGCGACCTTAGAATGGATTCTACAGCTCTAGTCAAGCTTTTAGTTAATTACTTCAGATAACTTGACTGCAAACTCATGAGAGTCCCAGAGCCAAACTGCCCAACCAAGCTGGTCCCAAATTCCTATCCCATAGAAGTTGTGAAGTAATGCATGTTTGGTGTTTTAAGGCGCTAAGTTAACTAAGATAAGGTTGCTTCCAATATTTGGTGATTATGGATGAAGCTGCTATAAACATTCATGTACTGGTTTTCTTGTGGACATATATTTTCATTTTTCTTGAGTAAATACTTAACGAGTAGAATTGCTGGGTTCTATTGTTTTTATTTCTTCCTTTGCATTAGCTAAGACTTCCAACATGATGTTGCATAGGAGTGGCAAAAAGGGATATCCTTGCCTTATTCCTGATCATAGTGGGAAAACTTCTATTTTCTCGCTATTATATGTGACGTTAGCTGTTGTTTTTTTGTAGATAATATAAAGTTGAAGAAGTTCCCTTATATTTCTAGTTTGCTAATAGATTTTGTCTTGAATGGATGTTGGATTTGTCAAATGTTTCCTCAGCATCTAATGATATGATCATGTGGTTTTCCTCCTTTAGCCTGTTGTTTGTTTTGATGGATTACGTTAGTTAATTTTAGAATGTGGAACCAGCTGTGCATACCTGCAATAAATTCCAATTGATTGTGGTAAATAATTCATTTTATACATGGATTCAATTTGCTAATATTTTCTTGACAATTTTTGCATCTGTGTTCATGAGAGATATTGTTCTTTAATTTACCTTTCTTGTGATGTCTTTGTCTGATTTTGTTATTAGGGTAATGCTGCCCTTATAGAGTCAGTTAGAAAGTATTCCCTCTGATTCTGTTTTCTGGAAGAGATTATGCAGACTAGGTATTATTTCTTCCTTGCAGTTTGACATAAGTCACCAGTGAAACCATCTAGGCCTGGTGATTGCTTTTGGAAGGATATTAATTTTTTATTCAATTTTTGTAATAGATATAGGCTTATTCAGATTATCTGTTTCTCCTTGTGTGAGTTTTGGTAGATTGTCTTTCAAGGAATTGGTCCATTTTATTTATCAAATTTGTGGGCATGAAGTCTATAATACTCCTTTATTACCCTTTTTATTGTCCATGGGATCAGTAGTGATGGCCCCTCTTTCATTTTTTATATTAGTAATTTGTGTCTTCTTTCTTTTTTTCTTGTTTAGCCTGGTTAGAGGTTTATTGATTTTATTGACCTTTTCAAAGAAACAGCTTGTGGTATTGGTAATTTTTCTCTATTAATTTGCTGTTTTTAGTTTCATTGATTTCTTCTCTGATTTTTATTATTTCTTTCTTCTGCTTATTTTGGATTTAATTTGCTCTTCTTTTTCTAGTTTTCTAAGGTGAATGCTTAGATTATTGACTTTAGAGCTTTCTTCTTTTCTAATACATATATAGTTCATGCTATAAATGCTGTAAATTTCAGAAAGCAGTGCTTTCTGTTAATGATTTCTAGTTTAATTCTGCTGTGGTCTGGGAGCACACTTTGTGTGATTTCTATTCTTTTAAATGTTTTTATTGTGTTTTATAGCCCAAAATGTGGTCCATTTTCGTTAATGTTGCATGTGAACTTAAGAAGAATTGTGTATTCTGCTGTCATTGAATGAGGTAATCTATAAATATCAGTTTGATCTAGCTGATTGACTGTGCTATTCAGTTCAACCATATACTTGCTGATTTTCTGCCTGATGGGTAAAGGTTAAGATTCAGAGGCTGAAATTTCTTGAGTGTCTTTGTTTATGTCTCCCTTGTTATCTTTGGATTTCCCTAGAGACTCCTTAAATGGCATCTAAACTTGCAGTTATTTGAATTTAACCTCCTGATATTATGTTGGAGCCCTGTTGATATGGTGGTAAGTTATGGGGGGAATGGAAGTGTTCTATAATCCTTTGATTAGATCTGTCTTTTAGTGGGCCTGTGTTCATGGCTGTGACCTTTACAAGCACCTCTCACCTTTTCTTTCCCCACTTAGATGAGACAGGAAGGCTAGAGGGAGATGGAGTTGGGTATTTTCCCTCCCCCGTGTCCAGCTCTGGTAAAACCCATGTTGCTTAGGTTCTGCTAAAACAGTTTTCCTTTAAGTCAGGTCTTTGTTAAAGGGGAAGAAAATGCTTTTGGTGTATTTCACAAAGATTACTTTCCCCCTCCATCTGCAGAAAGCACTGGAGAATTTTCTCTGATCTTTACCCTGAAGAGAACCTGGTGGGGCTCCTAGAGGTAAAATTCATGAAAATGTGGAGTCCTCTCTATGGCTGGGCTTCCAGGAGCTTTTAATCTCTCAAGCTAGTCTGTACTCAGTCTCTAGCAATTAGTGAATTAACAATTACTCAATTACTCTTTAAGTTTTCCTACCAGTTGCTAACTCTAGTGGTGGTTTCTGCTCCTGGTAAGATGTGATTCTCTGTTTTCTGTTCTCTTCAGTTTTTTGGGTGGTGGTTTGCCCTGTGACCTCTTTGGGACCTAAGAAAAATTATTGGTTTTCAGTTAGTGCAGCTTTTTTGCTGTTGTTGTGAGGATGAGAGTGACATAGTCCAAGCTCTTTACATGTCAGATCGGAAACTAGAAGTTCTTCCTTTTACTTTTAAACTGTATATATCTTTTTATTTGAAGTGGATTTCTTATAGATAGCATATTATTGGGTCTTGCTTTTTAAAATCCAGTCTGACATTCTTTATCTTATAATTGGGAGTGTTTAGACCATTTACACCTAATGTACCTACTGATGTAATTAGATTTAAAACTACTACCTTGGAATTTGGGGGGTTTTGTCCATTTATTCCCTCTTTTTTTAACCTGATTTTGGATAAATTCAGTATTTTTTATGATTCTGTTTTATCTCCACTATTGACTCATTAGTTATACATCCTTTTTGAAATTTTTGAGGGATTGCCCTAAGGATTACACTGTACATCTTTAATTGTCACAGTTTACCTTCAAGTAATATTATATTACTATAGATATGGTATACAAATCCTTCAGTATACTTCCAATTTATGCCCATGCTTTATGCCATTTTTGTTATGTATTTTATTTTTGCATATTTTAAACCCCCAGAATATATTGTTGCTATTTTTGTTTTAAAAGGTCAATTATATTTTGGAGTGATTAAAAAACAAACTTTATGCTTACTTTAACTTTTTCAATTTTGGGAACTTTTTATTTCTTTGAATAGATCCAGGCTTCTGTCTGGTATCATATTCCTCCTGCCTGAAGAACTTTCTTTACATTTTTTGTATTTCAGGTCTGCTAGCACTGTTTGGTTGAAAAAATTTTCATTTTGCTTTTATTACCGTGATATATTTTCCCTGCATGAAATTCTAGGTTAGCAGGTTTCTCCTTTTACTACTGTAAAAATGTCATTCTGTATCTTCTGGCTTGCATAGTTTCTGAAGAAAATTCTGCTGTAGTTAATGTGGCTTTTTTCCTGGCTGCCTTTAAGATTTTATCGTTAATTTTCAGCAATATAAACATTATGTGTCCACGTGTATGCGTGTGTGTGTGTTTAATCCTGCTTGAGATCCACTGAGATTCTTGGATCTTCTAGTTTAATGTCTTGCATTACTTTATGAAAATTCGTGGCCATTATTTCTTCAAGTAATTCTTTTGCCCCATTCTCATCCTTCTGGGAATCCAGTTATACATATGCTAGACCATTTAATTTGCTAGACCATTTGGTATTTGCCCCCTTGCTTTTAGGTGCTCTATTTTTTTTTTTTTCTTTTTTTTTCTGTTTGTGTTTTGCTTTGGGGTTTTTTAATTGGCCTAGCTTCAAGTCTACTACTTCTTTCTTTGGCTTTATTGAGTCCATCTGTCTTAAGGAATCTTTCATCTCTGATATGGTGTTTTTTATTATGGCTTTTTCATTTGACTCTTAAAGGAGTTTTCTCCTATGTTGAAATTCCCTGTCTTTTCCTGCATTTCATCTACCTTTTCCCCTAGATTCTTTAACATATTAATCATAGCTATTTAAAGTCCCCATTTGTTAGTTTCAACATCTGGTTCATCTCTGAGTCTATTTCTAGTGATTGCTTTATCTTTTGATAATATTTGTTTCTCTTGCTTGTTTGTGCATCATAAATGTTTACAGAATGCCAAACATCACATATAGATTAGTAGATACTGAGAAAAATGGTATTTATGCTTTGGAATGGATACCTGTTTTCCTCTGTCAGCCTTTTATAGTGGGGGTTAAGTTAGTTAGGAATTGAGCTGGGTTTGAGTTTGTTTGTTTGTTTGTTTTATTATGGTTATTACTTTCAATATCACAGGCTTCAAATTCCTCTAAAGATGCCCAGTACTTACGGTGGGGCTGTTGTGCCAGAGGAGTTTTCTTAGTGTTCCTCCTCCACGATCATTTTCAGTTATCTCTGTATCCCTGTGCTTCAGAGGGTGTCTCTCTCCATCCTCTTGCCCTGCCTCCAGCAGTAAAGTGCGATGGTTGTAACTCAGTGCAGGGGATCAGAGGCAGGACTTCTTCTCTGTTTTCCTGGTCTAGCTTCAATCCTAGACAGCCCTTGCATGTCTGACCTGCAGGTTGGGACTTTCTCAACATTTTGGTCCCTCCTACCTATGATAGTGAAACTCTGGACTTTCCTAGGAGAGAGTTTTCTGCCCCATCCCCAGAGGAAGGAGTGTTTTCTGCTTCTTCCCCAAGTGTAGAGGGTTTTTCTTTTACTTTTCTCCCAGCAAGGATGGGTCTGTGCAGTTGGGGTTTTTGCTTTTCCTGCAGTGGCAGTCAGTTCCCTCCTCCAGGCATGTACCACTGGCATAGGCTTTCCAGTCTCTTGCTTTCCCCCCCAAATGTCCTCTAATGTGTACAGTGAGGCCCTCAGAAAAGAGTCTGAGAGTCAGAGTGAGTTCACCTTGTGTTTGAGACTCCCAGGGCTGCTATACTTTTATGATAGCCCACGCTTAGCCTTTAGCAATTTGTTGAAATTCTACCTGATTTCTTCTTCTATGTTTATTTGGTCGCTGATCCTTCCTTCCATGCTCTACCACAGTTGGGACAGGCTGTCCATCCTTTCTCTCCTAACCTGGGAGCTGACCCTTCTTGGATTTCAGGATATTTGGTTGCTGCGTGATTTTAAGCACTCATGTTTTCAAGAAAAATTATGAGTTTGTAGTTTATCTAGCCTTTTCTTGTTGTTTGAGTGAGGATGGTGCCTTTTTCTAGCTTCATGTATCCTAGACTGCTTCAGAAGTTTCTAATATTCTTTTTTATATTATTTTTTAATTTTTAAAAAATTTTAAAATTTTTGGCTGTGTTGTGTCTTCGTTGCTGCGCGCAGGCTTTCTCTAGTTGCGGCGAGTGGGGGTTACTCCTTGTGGTGTGCGGGCTTCTCCTTGCGGTGGCTTCTCTTGTTGCGGAGCACAGGCTCTAGGTGCACAGGCTTCAGTACTTGTGGCACGCGGGCTCAGTAGTTGTGGCACACGGGCTCTAGAGCGCAGGCTTAGTAATTGTGGCGCACGGGCTTAGTTGCTCCGCAGCATGTGGGATCCTCCCGGACCAGGGCTCGAGCCCGTGTCCGCTGCATTGATAGGTGGATTCCTAACCACTGTACCACCAGGGAAGCCCTCTAATATTCTTTATAGCACCAAATGTTTCTGTGAATTTGCTCAAATTGAGTATCTTCTATTGCTTTACTGAGTAGCATAATTTGACTGGTGCCATACTGATGTCAGTAACAGGGTAGGAATCAGTGCCAGTTCACATTCTTTCATGCTGTGGGGCTTGGCAGAGGACAACACATAGAAGTCACTGGTCCCCTGAAGTTGCCCCACTGCTCTGACATCTTGGAGGTGCAGAAGAGAACAATGGTTGACACTACCAGAAGAATGGTGGGAATCACTTAAAAATGTGTTGGGTATGAAAGTCATGAAATTCATCATTGTGCTGTCACACATTTTACTTCTGTGATTTTCAGCTTTGTGTTCATCAGTGAAATATAGTTATATGATTATCATTTTGCATGTTACGAATGACTGAATACTCTTTATTAATGAGTAACAGCATGAGAAAGTTAGTTGTTTAACCTTTACTTAACCTTACTTCTCTATGGTCAGATATTTTTCAGTTCAAGTCAGCAGACAGTTGCTGAAATCTGTAACACTGTTAGAGATTAAAAAATAAAAAAGACACACAGACCTTGTTGTCAAGGAGTTCACGATCTAATGGAGGAATTATATCTTTAAATTAGTCATTATTATACAATGTAATAATTTATAACTTTTATTTCGTGCTTACTAAGAGAGGTTCTGTTGTAAGTACTTCACATGTATAAAATAAACAACTGTCTCAGTAAAGTCTCTAAAAATCGTATGAAGTATTTACTATTATTTTTTATCATTTTCCAAATGAGGAAACTGTAGTACAGACAGATTAAGCAATTTGGCAGATATCACCTAATAAGTGGGAATGCTGGGATTCAAGGCAGTCAGGCTTTCACTAGGTCATACTGCTTCCCCCTAAGCATGAGCTCAGTGCAGTAGTGGGCCAAAGGAGAAAGTGATTGACGCTGCTTCAGAGGATCAGAAAAGTCTTCATGGAGATGATGCGTATCTGGCATGATGGGGCAAGGTAGAATTTCACTGGGGAAGGACATAAAGGCAAGAGGAACAGTATGTGCAAAGGTGTATAGCTTAGCAAAGCATGGTTCTTTCAAAGAATTGTGAGTAGCCAGTAAGACTAGAACAGAGGGAAGTGGCATAGGTGAAACTAGCTAGTTAGGAAGAGGCCTGATCATAGGGGGCTTTATTAAACAGTTCATACCTGGGAGTTCCCTGGTGGCCTAGTGGTTAGGATTCTGGGCTTTCACTGCTGCGGCCTGGGTTCAATCCCTGGTCAGGGAACTGAGATCCCACAAGCTGCGCAGCGTGGCCAAAAATATAAAATATAAAATTAAAAAAAAAAAGTTCATACTTTATTGTACAGAGAGTATGAGCCATTGAACAATTTAAAGTAGCAGAATGAAACAGTGTTTGTTCACATTTGAGAATTGTGAAGGATGGACTGAAGTGAGGCAAGATTAGAGGTAAAGAAATGAGTTAGGAGATATGCAGTAATTCAGGTGAGCACTGATATAAGGGAGAATTTTAATAAACTTTCAAAATGTTAGTATCAGTCTTTGGGAGATACAGATGTACCTCACTGCTACAGTATGGTTGGTGGTAGATGGCTTTGCAAAATTATTATTTTATCTTTGGAAATACTGGTTCAATATTTCACTCAGATTAAAGTTGAAATGTATTTAGTAGATTCAGCTTAATTGAATACACATCAGAAAACAATACCACCGTTCAGCACAATTGTCAGTCTCTGCCCAAGAGACTGGAAAAACTAAAGGTCAGATTTGTGTGGTTGCTGGCATTAAAACAGAGTCTTATTATAATAATTTAATCATTTAATTTCATAAGCATCAAATTCATACCATGTTGGGAAAGAAAATTAGGGGAAAAATAAGTACATTTTCTATGTTTGACTCTATATGTGATGTTTTATAAGCCAACAAAAATAAGGGATTTGATGAGGCTGTATTTTGTGAATATCTAGAACATAACTTTCCACTTGACCCATATCTTCTACCAAGACATTGCCTTTATGAGTTAATTTTGAGAGGCATAATTGGGTGGTGTAAGTTCTATTTTTCTTAAAAAAAAAAAAAAAAAAACTGACTAAATTTTTATTTTTTTTTCATGCTATAACTGACAGTTATGATCATTGAGTTAAAGAATTTCTGAGTTGAATAGCAGTATGTGCTTTGGAGAAAATAAAACAGCAATATAATAAATAGATCAAGGAGGGCCTCTGGTGGGAAGTGAAATTTGCGCTGACATGTAAATGCTAAGAAGAATCCACTATGCAAAGATTTCAGAGAAGAACCTTCCTGACACAGGGAACACCTAGTTCAAAGGCTCTAAGCTAACTGGTTTGGCATGTTTGAAGTTCAGAAAGAAGGCTAGTGTGGCTGGAGAGTTGTAAGGAGGTAAAGTGGTAGAAGATGACATTGGAGATATAATTAGACATGGGTCAGATTATGTGAACTCTGGTAGGCCTTGGAAAAGAATTTGAATTTTAAGTACAAAGAGAAATCACTGGAGGTATTAAGCAGGGGAGCGAGATGATCTGATACAGAATTTTTAAAAGATGTTTAGGTTAACTTAGTTATTATATGCGTTAATAAATATTTCATGATTTAATATATATAAAATGCTTAGAAATGTGCATGGCACATATTAAATGTGATATCAGTGTTTGCTATTATTATTAATTTATTGATATGGGTTAATCTTTCAGATATGTTAAATGAAAAGAAAAATGCAAAGTGTAGAAGTATGTATAATATGCCATCATTTGTGTAGAGAGGAAAAAAGAATATATATATATATATATAATTTGCTTACATCTGTGCAAGGGTATGTAAGATACTGATAACTTGGATTATATTTGGAGAAGGGAACTAGGTGCTGGGGGGAGAGAGACTTCACCATGTTCTTTTTTGTACCTTGTGAATTTGATCTAAAGTGAATATACTACTTAGTCAAAAAATAAAACATAAATCTGTTTTGCTTAAATTTTTTGAAAAATCCACACTTTACTTTTTTAATTAGTATAAATTATTATGATTTTAATCAGGAAAAACAATACTGGATAGTTTTCCGTTATCTGGAATGGCTGGATGATATAGGATTCCAGGTAAATTTGCTGAGGAGCAAAGAGTAGGTGGATTCAGTCTTTTACAATGTAAAAGGGTTGTGTGAAGAACACTTAACAAAGGCCATCATAGGAGGTAAGGCAGCTGACTGAGAAATGTTGAGTGTGATGAGAATTCAGGAGAGCTTCTACTTCATGAAGTACAAAAGTGGTTAAAGGGGATTCCACAGTGATTTTCTTGGTGACCTTAACTAAAAGGGCAGTGGCTGTACTGGTTCTAAGGCAAGGGGGGCATCCCTATGTCACAGGGGCCAGTTGCTGGCTATGATACCCTATGGGTCAATGGTGGGCCCCATGTTTTTGGGTGAGTAACTCAAGGGCATTCTCTTCCCCTTTTCATATACAAAAAGGAAAAAGGGAATCTGATAATTGGGATGCCCAAAGGCAGGTGGGTTTATCAAACTCTCCTTTAAGGCCTTGATGGCCATGTCCTCCTGTTCTCATAAAATTGGGTCAGGGCTGTTATCATTAAGTGAAACATATAGAGGCTTTGGCCATAAAAGAGAAATTTGGAGTCCAATTTTAGCAATAGCCAACTAGCCCGAGAAAACCTTGAAGTTGGCACTTAAGGGTTTTGGGAAACTTAGGACACCATGAAATCTATTGGGATCTAGGTGTAGCCCTTGTTCTGATATCAGATGCCCTAAATATCAAACCTGAATTTGGGCCAACTGCAATTTTTCTTTGGCAATCTTATGTCCCTTTAAGGCTGAAAGCTTTAGCAGGTGGATGCTGTTTTCCTTTGAGGAAGCTGAGAAGGAGAACAAAGAAGCAAATCATTCACATATTGCCACAAAGTAGAACCCCTAGGGAATTTTATATGTCCAAATCAGCTTTTAGCATTTGTGAGAAAACAGAAGGACTCTCAGTAAAACCCTGAGGCATTACTATCTAGGTGAATTGTATTTCTTCCCAAGTGAAGGGAAAAAGGTATGGGCTTCAAGTGGAATACTAAAGAATGGACTGCTAAATCAATTACAGTTAAGAATTTACTCATGGTAGCAATGGGCATTAGTAACATATGAGGTTTAGGAATAACAGGGTGTCCAGGGATAAATAACAATGTTGTTTATTGCTGGTAGGTCCACCCTTAGGTTTTCTCACCAGTAAAATGGGAGCGTTACAGGGACTAGTAAACGGGATAATGAGGCCTTGAGCCTTGTAATCTTATATTATGGGCTTTATGGCTTGAAAGACTTTTTTTTTTTTTTTTTTAAGAAGGAACAAATACTTTTTTTTTTATTTTTTTTTTAATTTATTTATTCATTCATTTATGGCTGTGCTGGGTCCTCGTTTCTGCGCGAGGGCTTTCTCTAGTTGTGGCAAGCGGGGGCCACCCTTCATCACGGTGCGCGGGCCTCTCACTGTAGCGGCCTCTCTTGTTGCGGAGCACAGGCTCCAGACGCGCAGGCTCAGTAATTGTGGCTCACGGGCACAGCCGCTCCGCGGCATGTGGGATCCCCCCAGACCAGGGCTCGAACCCGCGCCCCCCGCATTGGCAGGCAGACTCTCAACCGCTGCGCCACCAGGGAAGCCCTGAAAGACTTTTTTACTTATAAGGTATTGATTAATTCCAGGAAGAGGTTTTGAGGGGTCTGTTTGAATCTTGATGGGGGGTGTGCTGTGAATTTTGTTAATGTCAGTTGGAGATTTTGCCCATAAGGTGGGTGGTAGCTGATAATAGGGACAAATGATCAGTGTTTCTGGAATCTGCTCTAGTACCATCAAAGATGGAACAAATAAAAGATGTCAGAGGGTCATTTAGTTCACCTGGTTGTTTATTCTGATGACTACTGTCAGTTTCTAAAATTATTTCCCCCCTTTGGGAGAAATTCTGGCATGATAATTCTCTAAGAAGTTTCAGCCTAATAAATGAATAGGGGTGGAGGAACTGAGGGAAAAAAAAAGTGTCTAACTCTCAAAGGGCCTAAACAAAAGGGAACACATTCGAGACAGGAACCTCTTGAGGATCGTTAGAGAGTCCCACTATTTGAACTGTTTTAGTTCTCTGAGGCAGGGGCTGTTTTATAGTAGTGGGGTGTAGAGTGTGGCTCCAGTGTCAGGACTGGAAGAGATTCCTTCTCAGTCTGGAGAAATGTTTCTCCAAACTGATTGAGAGGATTGGGAAGAGCCCCTATAGTTCTTCAGAGCCCTGTCATTGAGAATTGGGAGGACGTTGGAAAGGCTGGTTAGAGGGCTGAAGGCACCCAAAACGCTTAAATTTGTAACTGTTTTTTCCAGTGTCCTGACTCTTCACAGTAATAGTAGAAACTAGGAGGGTTTTGGTTCTGTTTAGGAGTCTTCATTTGCTGGAATTGAAAATTAAGAATTTAGGCAGTCTTCCTTTGAGGTGACTCATCTAAAATGCAAGAGAACTGGTTTACCAGGTTAACTAAATCTGGAGTGAGCATAGTTTCCCATTCCATCCTGGTCCTTTTTATTAGACGGGAAAGGTCCCAGTTCAGCCCATTAACAAACATAGTTAAAAACGACCTGGGTGGAATCAATATCTGAAGGAAGACCAGAATTTTCTTCAAAAACAATTAGAAGTTGATTGTAATAATCATAAACAGGTTCATCAGACTTTTGTATGCAAGTCTGAATTTTGTTCCAATCAACAGACTTTGGAAAAGCCTCAGGAATTGCTCGATGAAGTTGCCTAGCGATTGTTCAAGCCTGGTCATATGATAATAAGTTGGTGGACTGGTCTCCCAGTTGTAATTCTAGAGAACATTCAGGATTTTTCCAGTTAGCAGTTTTCAGTTGCCGGGCCTGGCTGTCACCAAAAAGCTATGAACTAGTTGATAGGAGTCAGAGAAACCAGGTTGATAAGTTTTAATGACTGTATTAAATTCCCTAGCAAATGTGTGAGGATCTTCAGTTACTTTGGGAAAATTTTGAATATGGCTTGCAGTTCAGTTTTGGTCCAGGGAAATAAGAAATTAAGGGTCTAGCCTCTGGATCCTTAGAAGGCTTAATATTAAAGGGGCAGGTTCTGACAAGTTCAGAGGAAAAGGGAGTTGGGAAAGTTTAAGAGAAAAGGGGAAGGTTGGTGAGAGAATTAGTATGGGGGAATTGAAGGAATAGAGGAGGCGTGGGCAGCACAGAAGGGAAGGAGGAAGATGGCGCCAGAGGTGGAGTCTGGCCACCAGCAGCCGAGGGAGGGAGAGAAGACAATGCCTGAGGTGGCGCCTAAGACAGCCAAGGAAGAAGAGCCTGAGGCTCCAGGAGCCATTGTATCTTTCTTTAATTATTTGTTCGCCTCAGTTAATCTTAAAATTTTATTTTGCAGAGAGGCAATTTTAGACCCCTGATAATGTTGAGAAGCTTCAAAATACCAATCAAAATAAGCATTTCACTCAGTTCTGGAAATTTTTGAGCTGTTGTAGTCCAATTCAGTTCTAAGGAAATTAAGTTAGGGATTTCAAAAGTTCTTTGTAATAACCATTTATATTCTAAATTGCCTTTGGTCAAGTTGGTCCATTTAGTTAGAAATGTGCCTGAGGGGATTAAGGTTTTACTGAGCTCTGACCGCCACAGCAACAGTCAGCTCTACCCACCACCAGAGCCTCCCATCAAGCCTCTTAGATAGCCTCAACCACCAGAGGGCAGACAGCAGAAGCAAGAAAAACTACAATCCTGCAGCCTGTGGACCAAAAACCACAGTTACAGAAAGATAGAGAAGATGAAAAGGCAGAGGGCTATGTACCAGATAAAGGAACAAGAAAAAACCCCAGAAAAACAACTAAATGAAGTGGAGATAGGCAACCTTCCAGAAAAAGAATTCAGAATAATGATAGTGAAGATGATCCAGGACCTCGGAATAAGAATGGAGGCAAAGATTGAGAAGATGCAAGAAATGATTAACAAAGACCTAGAAGAATTAAAGAACAAACAAACAGAGATGACCAATACAATAACTGAAATGAAAACTACACTAGAAGGAATCAACAGCAGAATAACTGAGGCAGAAGAACGGATAAGTGACCTGGAAGACAGAATGGTGGAATTCACTGCTGCGGAACAGACTAAAGAAAAAAGAATGAAAAGAAATGAAGACAGCCTGAGACCTCTGGGACAACATTAAACGCAACAACATTCGCATTATAGGGGTCCCAGAAGGAGAAGAGAGAGAGAAAGGACCAGAGAAAATATTTGAAGAGATTATAGTCGAAAACTTCCCTAACACGGGAAAGGAAATAGCCACCCAAGTCCAGGAAGCACAGAGAGTCCCATACAGAATAAACCCAAGGAGAAACATGCCGAGACACATAGTAATCAAAGTGGCAAAAATTAAAGACAAAGAAAAATTATTGAAAGCAGCAAGGGAAAAACGACAAATAGCATACAAGGGAACTCCCATAAGGTTAACAGCTGATTTCTCAGCAGAAACTCTGCAAGCCAGAAGAGAGTGGCATGATATACTTAAAGTGATGAAAGGGAAGAACCTACAACCAAGATTACTCTACCCAGCAAGGATCTCATTTAGATTTGATGGAGAAATCAAAAGCTTTACAGACAAGCAAAAGCTAAGAGAATTCAGCACCACCAAACCAGCTCTACAACAAATGCTAAAGGAACTTCTCTAAGTGGGAAACACAAGAGAAGAAAAGGACCTACAAAAACAAACCCAAAACAATTAAGAAAATGGTCATAGGAACATACATATCGATAATTACCTTAAACGTGAATGGATTAAATGCCCCAACCAAAAGACATAGACTGGCCAAATGGATACAAAAACAAGACCCATATATATGCTGTCTACAAGAGACCCACTTTAGACCTAGGGACACATACAGACTGAAAGTGAGGGGATGGAAAAAGATATTCCATGCAAATGGAAATCAAAAGAAAGCTGGAGTAGCTATACTCATATCAGGTAAAATAGACTTTAAAATAAAGAATGTTACAAGAGACAAGGAAGGACACTGCATAATGATCCAGGGATCAATCCAAGAAGAAGATATAACAATTATATATGCACCCAACATAGGAGCACCTCAATACATAAGGCAACTGCTAACAGCTATAAAAGAGGAAATCGACAGTAACACAATCATAGTGGGGGACTTTAACACCTCACTAACACCAATGGACAGATCATCCAAAATGAAAATAAATAAGGAAACAGAAGCTTTAAATGACACAATAGACCAGATAGATTTAATTGCTACATATAGGACATTCCATCCAAAAACAGCAGATTACACGTTCTTCTCAAGTGCGCACGGAACATTCTCCAGGATAGATCACATCTTGGGTCACAAATCAAGCCTCAGTAAATTTAAGAAAATTGAAATCATATCAAGCATCTTTTCTGACCACAACGCTATGAGATTAGAAATGAATTACAGGGAAAAAAACATAAAAAAGACAAACACATGGAGGCTAAACAATACGTTACTAAATAACCAAGAGATCACTGAAGAAATCAAAGAGGAAATAAAAAAATACCTAGAGACAAATGACAATGAAAACACGACGACCCAAAACCTATGGGATGCAGCAAAAGCAGTTCTAAGAGGGAAGTTTATAGCTATACAAGCCTACCTAAAGAAACAAGAAAAATCTCAAGTAAACAATCTAACCTTACACCTAAAGAAACTAGAGAAAGAAGAACAAACAAAACCCAAAGTTAGCAGAAGGAAAGAAATCATAAAGATCAGAGCAGAAATAAATGAAATAGAAACAAAGAAAACAATAGCAAAGATCAATAAAACTAAAAGTTGGTTCTTTGAGAAGATAAGCAAAATTGATAAGCCATTAGCCAGACTCATCAAGAAAAAGAGGGAGAGGACTCAAATCAATAAAATCAGAAATGAAAAAGGAGAAGTTACAGCAGACACCGCAGAAATACAAAGTATCCTAAGAGACTACTACAAGCAACTTTATGCCAATAAAATGGACAACCTGGAAGAAATGGACAAATTCCTAGAAAGGTATAACCTTCCAAGACTGAACCAGGAAGAAACAGAAAATATGAACAGACCAATCACAAGTAATGAAATTGAAACTGTGATTAAAAATCTTCTAAGAAACAAAAGTCCAGGACCAGATGGCTTCACAGGTGAATTCTATCAAACATTTAGAGAAGAGCTAACACCCATCCTTCTCAAACTCTTCCAAAAAACTGCAGAGGAAGGAACACTCCCAAACTCATTCTATGAGGCCACCATCACCCTGGTACCAAAACCAGACAAAGACACTACCAGAAAAGAAAATTACAGACCAATATCCCTGATGAATATAGATGCAAAAATCCTCAACAAAATACTAGCAAACAGAATCCAACAACACATTAAAAGGATCATACACCACGATCAAGTGGGATTTATCCCAGGGATGCAAGGATTCTTCAATATACGCAAATCAATCAATGTGATACACCATATTAACAAATTGAAGAAGAAAAACCATATGATCATCTCAATAGATGCAGAAAAAGCTTTTGACAAAATTCAACACCCATTTATGATAAAAACTCTCCAGAAAGTGGGCATAGAGGGAACCTACCTCAACATAATAAAGGCCATATATGACAAACCCACAGCAAACATCATTCTCAATGGTGAAAAACTGAAAGCATTTCCTCTAAGATCAGGAACGAGACAAGGATGTCCACTCTCACCACTATTATTCAACGTAGTTCTGGAAGTCCTAGCCACGGCAGTCAGAGAAGAAAAAGAAATAAAAGGAATACAAATTGGAAAAGAAGAAGTAAAACTGTCACTGTTTGCGGATGACATGATACTATACATAGAGAATCCTAAAACTGCCACCAGAAAACTGCTAGAGCTAATCAATGAATATGGTAAAGTTGCAGGATACAAAATTAATGCACAGAAATCTCTTGCATTCCTATATACACTAATGATGAAAAATCTGAAAGAGAAATTAAGGAAACACTCCCATTTACCATTGCAACAAAAAGAATAAATTACCTAGGAATAAACCTACCTAGGGAGACAAAAGACCTGTATGCAGAAAACTATAAGACACTGATGAAAGAAATTAAAGATGATACCAACAGATGGAGAGATATACCATGTTCTTGGATTGGAAGAATCAACATTGTGAAAATGAGTATACTACCCAAAGCAATCTACAGATTCAATGCAATCCCTATCAAATTACCAATGGCATTTTTTACGGAGCTAGAACAAATCATCTTAAAATTTGTATGGAGACACAAAAGACCCCGAATAGCCAAAGCAGTCTTGAGGGAAAAAAATGGAGCTGGAGGAATCAGACTCCCTGACTTCAGACTCTACTACAAAGCTACAGTAATCAAGAAAATATGGTACTGGCACAAAAACAGAAACATAGATCAATGGAACAAGATAGAAAGCCCGGAGATTAACCCACGCACCTATGGTCAACTGATCTATGACAAAGGAGGCAAAGATATACAATGGAGAAAAGACAGTCTCTTCAATAAGTGGTGCTGGGAAAACTGGACAGCTACATGTAAAAGAATGAAATTAGAATACTCCCTAACACCATACACAAAAATAAACTCAAAATGGATTAGAGACCTAAATATAAGACTGGACACTATAAAACTCTTAAGAGGAAAACATAGGAAGAACACTCTTTGACATAAATCACAGCAAGATCTTTTTTGATCCACCTCCTAGAGTAATGGAAATAAAAACAAAAATAAACAAGTGGGACCTAATGAAACTTCAAAGCTTTTGCACAGCAAAGGAAACCATAAACAAGACGAAAAGACAACCCTCAGAATGGGAGAAAATATTTGCAAATGAATCAACGGACAAAGGATTAATCTCCAAAATATATAAACAGCTCATTCAGCTCAATATCAAAGAAACAAACACCCCAATCCAAAAATGGGCAGAAGACCTAAATAGACATTTCTCCAAAGAAGACATACAGACGGCCACGAAGCACATGAAAAGATGCTCAACATCACTAATTATTAGAGAAATGCAAATCAAAACTACAATGAGGTATCACCTCACTCCTGTTAGAATGGGCATCATCAGAAAATCTACAAACAACAAATGCTGGAGAGGGTGTGGAGAAAAGGGAACCCTCTTGCACTGTTGGTGGGAATGTAAATTGATACAGCCACTATGGAGAACAATATGGAGGTTCCTTAAAAAACTAAAAATAGAATTACCATATGACCCAGCAATCCCACTACTGGGCATATACCCAGAGAAAACCGTAATTCAAAAAGACACATGCACCCGAATGTTCATTGCAGCACTATTTACAATAGCCAGGTCATGGAAGCAACCTAAATGCCCATCAGCAGACGAATGGATAAAGAAGTTGTGGTACATATATACAATAGAATATTGCTCAGCCATAAAAAGGAACGAAATTGAGTCATTTGTTGAGACGTGGATGGATCTAGAGACTGTCATACAGAGTGAAGTAAGTCAGAAAGAGAAAAACAAATATCGTATATTAATGCATGTATGTGGAACCTAGAAAAATGGTACAGATGAGCCAGTTTGCAGGGCAGAAGTTGAGACACAGATGTAGAGAATGGACATATGGACCCCAAGGGGGGAAAACTGCGGTGGGGTGGGGATGGTGGTGTGCTGAATTGGGCGATTGGGATTGACATGTATACACTGATGTGTATAAAATTGATGCCTAATAAGAACCTGCAGTATAAAAAAACAAACAAAACAACTAATACTAAACTTTCATTGGGTTATTTGTATGGAAATATGTTAATATAAATGTTTCAGACATTACATGAAATTTCTAAAAATCTTATATTTGTGTATGGAAATATGTATGGAAATATGTCAATATAAATGTTTCAGACATTACAAAAAAACAAAGAAAAGAAATGTGCCTGAGGAAGGACCTTGGCTTTTAAACAAATCATCTGGAGTCCTCCTAGGGGGTGGGTACCCTCAAAATGTTTAGATAACTAGGATCCTATTTCTCAGAAGTTTTTCTCTGGAATAAAAGAACAATTTCCAAACAGCTTACAGCACAAACTGCTCAATTCAAACAGCTTGCTGGCTAATCCCAGCCAGTTCGAAAGAGACAGCTTGGTTTTAGAAGGAGCCAGGCCAAAGACTTTTACAGCCAATTTCCATAGGACAGCCCCTTCCAAAGGAGTAGGATGAAGAAAACTAGAACAGTTTCAGAGAAACAGCCCCTGTTCCCGAATGAATGGGCCAAAGGTGTTTTCAGTCAGATTTGGTTGAAACAGTCTGACCTCAAAATTAGACTGACCTGCCAAATGAGTACTCATATACAAAACAAAGCCTTAACCAAAAAGATGAAACCTTAAAATAGATCCAGAATAAAGCCTGGAGAGCTTCAAATGCAAAGAGGGCGTGTGCTCAGATCCAAGAGAAAGACTTAACTTTCAAACTGCAGGGTCAGTGAGAAAGCAGTGAGTGACAGTGGGTTCAATGGTGGGTACTGCACCTGTTTGCTTACCAGCCTTGGAACCACTGGGGGTCTTCTCTGGTCCTCGTAGAGGCCACCAACATGTTGATCTGAAATAAATAGTCTGCCAGATATTTTTCCAGCAAAGATGGGTTTACTTAGGATCAGCAGAGAATTGCAATTCAGAGTCTGCAACCATGGCAAGCCAAGTGCAAGTTTCCACACTGAAGGGAAGTAGCACGCTTTTACAGAGAGGAAAAGGAAGTTGGGAGGGCTATAGTAAACAGAGAGGCCATGGCTTTTCATTGGCTGAGTCCTTGCCAAGAAAGGAGACTTTCTTCTTCTTCTTGGGCTCTGTTATGGTCACAGGGTATGAGAACTTCCCCTTCTGGTCTCCCAAATCTATTTAATTGAGATTTCTGTTTATTAATTTTTTATGCTTCTGAGAAGTGAGGTCTGGTTAAGAGGATTGAAGAATTTTGGTTAATTTAAATTTCACAGTACTCACTATCCTCTTTATCAAACTTTCTGGACAAATATATGTGGTAATTTTGTATTTTGAATATATGGCTCTTTCTTTATCGTGAGAATTTATTGTCACTTGTGGTGTTTTCAGGATTTGGAGTGGATCAGTTACGAGATGACAATCTAGAAACTTATTGGCAGTCAGATGGCTCCCAGCCTCATTTAGTGAACATCCAATTCAGGTAATACATTTTTGAATTTTTCAATTTGTATAGGTTATAAGTAGACAAAGAAATTGATTTTATTTACATAAAATTTAAAGGAATATAGAAATTATATTGAAGTGCACTTAACTCTGCTTTTTTAAGCCTTAGAGATTACTTTTCGACTCAACTAGATAAGTGTTTTAACTTTATTGTCTTATCCTTTATAAATTCTTTTTTTATTTAATCAACATTTTTTTGTTGAAGTGTACTTGATTTACAATGTTATGTTAATTTCTGTTGGACAGCAAAGTGATTCAGTTATACATATATATACATTCTTTTTTTCAAATATTCTTTTCCATTATGGTTTATCATAGGATACTGAATATAGTTCTCTGTGCTATACAGTAGGACCTTGTGTTTCCTTTATGAATTCTTTGTGGTACTTTACACAGTTCCTTTTATGTAGATATTTCTCATATATACTTTTCAATATGATTTATTTCAGAAAAGTATGCTTTGCTTATCACCCAATGCAATGCCTTAATGCATTGCGTTAAGTACACCAGGAGTGATGATAAAAAATTTATTCTAACTTATTACCTCTAAGGACACTTTCAGTTTTGAAATGCTTACTTTTGGGGGGAAATGGAAAACAGCCATATGTTTGTCGTTTGCTTTGAATTTATTGACAGATGGAAACCAGTTAACTTGCTTATCTTGCCCCATTTACACCATCTATTTTAACATTCTGTAGCATTGTTTTTCTGGTTTGTTTTTATTGTCCTAGGATACAGGTCAGCACATTTCTTATGAAAAAGCCCAATAGTAAATATTTTAGGCCTTGTGTGCTAGCTGGTCTCTGTTGCAGCTACTCATTAATGTCATTATAGCATGAAAGCAGCTGTAGGCAATGCATAATGACTGAATTTAGCTGTTCTAATTAAACTTTATCTTACAGATGTAGGTGGTGGGCAGGTTTCAGCCAGTTGGCTGTAGTATGCCAGTTCCTGTCCTAGGGTATTAAATATGTATACACCAGAAATGAAGATAACAGCTAATATTTTTTTAAAGACTTTAAATACCAGATATTTTGCTAAATGCTTTCCCTATGTATTTCATTTAACCTTTACAGCTATTTTTATCTTTATTTTGTAGTCTTAGAAGCAGAGATTTAGATAAATCTCTTATAACTTGCTCTCGGTATCTCATATAAGTTGAATCATAAAATATTAGTCCTTTTGTCTCTAGCTTAACTTAGCATAATGTTTTCATGGTCCAGCCATGTTGTAGCATACATCAGAATTTCATTCCTTTTTAAGTCTGAATAATATTCCATCGTATGTATATAGCACATTTTGTTTATTATCAATGGACATTTGGATTGTTTCCATCTTACGGCTATTGTGACTAATGCTGCTATGAACATGATGGACAAATATCTATCTGAGTCCTGGCTTTCAGTTCTTTTGCACATATACCCAGAAGTAGAATTGCTGGATCAAATGGTGATTCTATGTTTAATTTTTCAAAATACCACCATACTGTTTTCCACAGCAGCTGCACCATTTTACATCCTGAACAGCAACATACAAGAGTTCTGATTTTTCCACATCCGTACCAACACTTGTTTTCTATTTTTTGATAATAGCCATTGTAATGGGTGTGAAGTGGTATCTCATGGTTTTGATTTGCATTTCTCTAACGATTAGTGATGTTGAGCCTCTTTTCACGTGCTTATTGGCCATTTGATATCTTTTTTGGAGAAATGACTAAGTCCTTTGCCCATTTTTGAATTGGGTGTTTTGGTTTTTTGTTGATTTTTAGGAGTCCTGTATATATTTTGGATATTAGTCCCTTATCAGATATGTGATTTCCAAATATTTTCTCCCATTCTGTGGATTGCCTTTTTATAAAAGTGCTTAATTTTGATGAACTCATTTTGTCTATTTTTTATGCCTTTGTTGTCATATATCCTTGTTTAGTTTTTAAATCCTTTTTTAGAAGTTACTGGTTTTGAGTTACTAATATTTTGTTGAAAAATTTTATGTTTATATTCTTGAGGGATATTAGTTTATCATTTTCATTTATTATAACATCTGAGTCTGATTTTGTTACTGGGTAATATTGGCCTGATAAAATGAGTTGGGAAGTGTTTCTGCCTCTATTTTTCTTTTTCTTTTTTTTTTAACCATTTTTTAAAAATTGAAGTATAGTTAATTTACAATGTTGTGTTAGCTTCGGGTGTACAGCAAAGTGATTCGGTTTTACATATATACATATATATATATATATATATATATATATATATATATATATATATATACTTTTTCAGATTCTTTTCCATTATAGGTTATTACAAGACATTGAATATACTCTGTGTTATACTGTAGGTCCTTGTTTATCTATTTTATACATAGTAGTGTATATATGTTAATCCCAAACTCCTAATATATCTGCCCTCCCCTCCCCCCGACCCCACTATCCCCTCTGGTAACCATAAGTTTGTTTTCTATGTCGGTAAGTCTATTTGTTTTGTAAATAAGTTCATTTATATCATTTTTAAGATTCCACATATAAGTGATATCATATGATCTTTGTCTGACTTACTTCCCTTAATATAATAATCTCTAGGTCTATCCATGTTGCTGCAAATGGCATTATTTCATTCTTTTTTTTTTAACTTTGGGTTTATTTATTTATTTATTTATGGCTGTGTTGGGTCTTCGTTTCTGTGTGAGGGCTTTCTCTAGTTGCGGCAAGCGGGGGCCACTCTTCATCGCGGTGCGCCGGCCTCTCGTTATCGCGGCCTCTCTTGTTGCGGAGCACAGGCTCCAGACGCGCAGGCTCAGTAATTGTGGCTCACGGGCCTAGTTGCTCCGCGGCATGTGGGATCTTCCCAGACCAGGGCTCGAACCTGTGTCCCCTGCGTTGGCAGGCAGATTCTCAACCACTGCGCCACCAGGGAAGCCCTATTTCATTCTTCTTTATGGCTGACTAATTTTCCATTGTGTATATATACCACATCTTCTTTATCCATTCATCTGTCTTTAGATATTTAGGTGGCTTCCATGTCTTGGCTATTGTAAATAGTGCTGCAATGAACATTGGGATGAATGTATCTTTTTGAATTACAGTTTTCTGCAGATATATGCCCAGAAGTGAGATCGCTGGATCATATGGTAACTCTATTTTTAGCTCTTTAAGGAACCTCCATACTGTTTTCCATAGTGGCTGCACCAATTTACATTCCCACCAACCACATAGGAGGGTTCCTTTTCCTACACACCCTCTCCAGCATTTATTATTTGTAGATTTTTCTAAATATGGCCATTCCAACTGGTATAAGGTGATACCTTATTGTAGTTTTGATTTGCGTTTCTGTAATAATTAGCGATATTGAGGATCTTTTCATGTGCCTGTTGGGTATCTGTGTGTCTTCTTTGGAGAAATATCTGTTTAGGTCTTATGCTCATTTTTTGATTGGGTTGTTTTTTTTTGATATTAAGCCATATGAACTGTTTGTATATTTTGGAAGTTAATCCCTTGTTGGTAGCATCATTTGCAAATGTTTTCTCCCAGTCTGTAGGTTGTCTTTTCATTTTTTACATGGTTTCCTTTGCTGTGCAAAAGCTTTTAAGTTTAATTAGGTCCCTTTTGTTTATTTTTGTTTTTATTTCCATTACTCGAGGAGATGGATCCAAAAAAATCTTGCTGCGACGTATATCAAAGAGTGTTCTACCTATGTTTTCCTCTAGGAGTTGTACAGTATCTGGTCTTACATTTAAGTCTTTAATCCATTTTGAGTTTATTTTTGTGTATGGTGTTAGAGAATAGTCTAGTTTCATTCTTTTACATGTAACTGTCCAGTTTTCCCAGCACCACTTATCTTTTCTCCATTGTATATTCTTGCCTCCTTTGTCGCAGATTAATTGACCATAAGTGCATGGGTTTATTTCTGGGCTTTCTATCCTGTTCCATTGATCTATATGTTGATTTTTGTGCCAGTACCATACTATTTTGATGACTGTAGCTTTGTAGTATAGTCTGAAGTCAGAGAGTGTGATTTCTCCAGCTCCATTCTTCTTTCTCAAGATTGTTTTGTCTATTCGGGGTCTTTTGTGTTTCCATGCATGTTTTAAAATTTTTTGTTCCAGTTCTGTAAAAAATGCCATTGGTAATTTGATAGGGATTGCACTGAATCTGTAGATTGCCTTGGGTAGTATGGTAGTTTTAACAATATTGATTCTTACAATCCAAGATATCTTTCCATCTGTTTGTGTTGTCTTCAGTTTCTTTCATTAGCATCTTATAGTTTTTGGAGTATAGGTCTTTTGCCTCCTTAGGTAGGTTTATTCCTAGGTATTTTATTCTTTTTAATGCGATGGTAAATGGAATTGTTTCCTTAATTTCTCTTTCTGATCTTTTGTTGTTAGTGTATAGGAATGCAAGAGATTTCTGTGTATTAATTTGGTATGCAGCAACTTTACTGAATTCATTGATTAGCCCTAGTAGTTTTCTGGTAGTGTCTTTGGGATTTTCTATATATAGCATCATGTCATCTGCAAACAGTGACAATTTTACTTCTTCTTTTCCAATTTGTATTCCTTTTATTTCTTTTTCTTCTCTGATTGCTGTGGCCAGGACTTCCAAAACTATGTTGAATAAAGGTGGTGAGAGTGGGCATCCTTGTCTTGTTCCTGATCTTAAAAGCTTTTAGCTTTTTACCATTGAGTAGGATGTTAGCTGTGGGTTTATCATATATGACCTTTATTACATTTAGGTATGTTCCCTCTATGCCCACTTTCTGAGGAGTTTTTATCATAAATGGTTGTTGAATTTTATCAAAAGCTTTTTGGCATCTATTAAGATGATCATATGGTTTTTATTGTTCAATTTGTTAATGTGATGTATTACATTAATTTGTGGATATTGAAAAATCCTTGCATCCCTGAGATAAATCCCACTTGATCATGGTGTATGATCCTTTTAATGTATTGTTGGATTCTCTTTGCTAGTATTTTGTTGAGGATTTTTGCATCTATGTTCATTAGTGATATTGGCCTGTAATTTTCCTTTATTGTGGTATCTTTGTCCAGTTTTGGTATCAGAGTGATGGTGTCCTCATAGAATGAGTTTGGAAGTATTCCTTCCTCTGCAATTTTTTGGAATAGTTTCAGAAAGGTGAGTGTTAACTCTTCTCCAGATGTTTGGTAGAATTCACGTATGCAGCCATCTGGTCCTAGACTTTTGCTTGTTGGGAGTTTTTAAATTACTGATTCAATTTCAGTACTGGTAATTGGTCTGTTCATATTTTCTATTTCTTCTTGGTTCAGTCTTGGGAGATTGTACCTTTCTAAGAATTTGTTCATTTCTTCTAGGTTGTCCATTTTATTGGTGTATAGTTGCTTGTAGTAGTAGTCTCTTATGATTCTTTGTATTTTGTGGTGTCAGTTGTAACTTTTCCTTTTTCATTTCTGATTTTATTGATTTGGGCCCTCTCCCTTTTTTTCTTGATGAGTCTGGCTAAAGGTTTATCAATTTAGTTTATCTTTTCACAGAACCTGTTTTTAGTTTCATTCATCTTTTCTATTGTGTTTTTTTAGTCTAAAAGGATTCATATAGAATCACTATTATTTCTTGCTTAGGTATTTGATAAAATTCACCATTGAAGCTGTCTGTTCCCAGAGTTTTCTTTGTGTGAAGTTGTTGGGTTTTTTAATTAAACATACAACATCTTATTTCTTTAATTGATTTTCTATTCTTGAATCAGTTTTTTTTTTGCCATAGCACAGATTTTCTCTTTCATTACCAATTTTTCTCCCATGTTCATTGAGTCATTTCTCCCCCAAGAAAAATACAGTTTTTTTATGCCTCAGTTGTCAGCAGATTTTTTTATTTTTTATTTTTTTAATTTAATTTTTATTTTATATTGGGGTATAGTTGATTTACAATGTTGTGTTAGTTTCAGGTGTACAGTTAAGTGATTCAGTTATAAATATATATATATATCCATTCTTTTTCAGATTCTTTTCCCATATAGGTTATTACAGAATATTGAGTAGAGTTCCCTGTGCTATACAGTAGATCCTTGCTGATTATCTATTTTATTGAATCAGTTTTGATAATTTGTTTTTTTCAAAGAACTTGTCCATTTTATCAAAATTATCTAATTTATTGGCCCAAGTTGTTACTAGTATTCAGTTATTACAGTATTGTGATTTATAAGAAGAATACATGGTTATTCAGATGTCTCATATATAGTTGGTCTTCATTCATAGTTCCTGGCTCACAGCTCCCTGAACCCTTGGAATTTCCTGAATTTTAAGAGCAATGGGATAATATTTGACTTCTTGCTCTCAGGCTCTTGAAAACACTTTAGGGAAGGTGACTTTTGGATTCTACTCAAGGGTGGGGGCTGGTTGTGGGGAGAACTAGCCATGTGATTAGCAGGTTGGAACTTTCAGTTCCACCCCCTGCTTTCCAGGGAAGCGAGACAATGTTTTCCAGTATGCTCACATTATTATTTCCTATTGCATATGCTCTTCTTCAGCTTTGGTACTACTTAATCAAGAGACGACATCTATGTCTCCCCTCTTGAAACTGGTCAGGCCTTTGTGGATTTCTTGTCTAATAGAGTATGGATGTTATGATACTGTTATTTCTAAGGCTTGATCATAAAAGGCAATCTGCCTTGTTCTCTCTCATTTATGTGATTCTCTCCCTTGATACCCATCTACCATGCTGTGAGAAAACCCACATCAAATGGAGAAGCCCATAAAAAAAATGAATCAAAACCCAAGTTCTCAGCTAGGCTCCAGCTGACAAGTGTCACCAGCTTGCCACCGTATTAGTGAGCCATCTTGGAAGCAGGTCCTTCACCTCTCAAGTTAAGTAGCCATACCCAATGCTGTGTGGAGCCTTCCCTTCTGGGCCCTGCCCAAATTCCAAATTCATAAACAAAATAATGATTATTTTTTTAAGCCACTAAGTTTTGAGGTGGCTTGTTATATACCTATAGGTAGATATTTATGTTTTCTCTTTTTAAATTATTATTTTTTAATTCCATCATCTCTGTCTTTTCTATATCTGTCTTAATTGACTGATTTTTCCTCATTATGGGTTATATTTTTCTGATTCTTTGTAGTAATTTTTGATTAGATGCCGGGTATAGTAAATTTTACCATGTTGAGCGTTGGATTTTGTTTTTTAAAGACGATTAGACTTTGTTCTGGCAGGCAGGTAAGTTCTTAAGAATCAACTTGATCTTTTTGAGGCTTCATTTTAAGTCCCTTTACTGTGGTCTAGAGTACCTTTTACTCTAGGGTGGAAGTCAGCAAACTTTTTGTAATGGAGTAGATAGTAAATATTTTAGGCCTCGCAAACTATGTTTTAAGCTGTGGCAACTGCTCAGCTTTGCTGTTGTAGTGCAAGGGCAGCTATGGACAGTATGTAAGTGAATGCCTGTTGCTTTGTTTCAATATTACTTTTTTTACAGAAATAAGTGGTCAGTCACATTTGCCCTCTTAGCTGTGGCTTGCTGATCCCTGCTCAAGGGCAGCAAGCCTCCAATTTTTTTTGGTTTCAGTACCACTTTAAACTTTTATTGAGGTCTCCAAAGACCTTCTGTTTATTTTTTTATATCCTCTCAGTATTTACCATATTGGAAATTATAGCTGAGGAATTTTAAAGTATCTATATATTCATCTAAAGTTAAATAATTAACCTATTATGTTAACATAAATAACATTTTTAGATGAAAAATAACTGTCTCTTCCAAAACAAAAAATAGTGAGAAGAGTGTTATTGTTTTACTTTTTTTGTGAATCTCTTTAGTGTCTGGCTTCAGAGGAGACAGCTGGAGTCACACATATGCTTCTTCATTAAATCTTTTACAGTATCCCGTGTCAGATCACATCTGGAAAACTCCACTGTATACTCATAAAAGAATGATTCTGAAAAAGGCAAGTAACATCTTAGTGTTATTAGGAAAATAGTTGTGACCTTGTTGATGCCCTGAAAGGATCTTGAAATCCCCTACAGATCCCCCATAGATCCCCAGACCACTCTTTAAGATCATTTCTCTTGGGCAAGATTAGCCTCATGGAATACAAAGGCTTGATCCTTCTGGGATCTCAAATGAATGTCCTAGACATTTTAGGAGCTATTTGGATTCTCCACTTTGGTTATTGGGAACTCTAATGTTTGCTTACTCTGTGCAAGCTCTGGGAATTGTTTGGCTTACTGTTTCTCAGTAATTGTTCTTCCCCCAGCAACTGTTCTTTGCATGTCTTTGTGGAGTTTCACCCTATCTATGCCTGTATAGATTGGTGTTCAAAGACTCAAGGGGACTCCAGGCAGATTTTTGGAGTTTTTTCTCAGTATAGCTCCTTCCTCAGTTCAGTGAGACTGCAAGATTCTTTTAGGCTTTTCTCTGCCTGCATAGCAGTTGGGAAATTGCCATCAGTCAGAAAGCCCAGTTATTCATAGGGCTCACCTCATTCGTTTCCTTTCTCTCAGGACTTACAGGCCTTTGCGTCTTGTCATTCAGTGTCTGCAGGCGATTGTTTCATATATGTTGTCTGGTATTCTAGTTGTTTAGGGTGGGAGGGAAAGTCCTGTAGCACAATGTATGTGCTTCCTTCCCACATGCATTGCCACTGGACAAGCAGCATGATTTCCTAAGCAATAGTATTTTTAAAATTTACCACGAGATAAAATTTATAAGTAATTTTAAAAGGCTTTATGGAGTAACAGTTTTAACTTTATGGGAGGTCACTGTTTCCTTTGCAAATCTAATGAAACTACATATATAGCATAAGTTATACATAAGATTTCTGGGGCTACATAGACCCGAGGGTAAGAAACCATGATGTAGCTCAAATTTAAAGAATTATAAACATCTACATGTTACTGTTAAATGGTGTCAATGACAATGCTGGATAAGCTAAGTACAATTAATTAATAGGAAGGTGATAGTAGTTAAGATCATATGAGGCAGGCAGACACATGCGTAAACTACAACACTGCCCACCTACTAGCTTTGTGACCTTAAGCCAGTTATTAACCGGAGTGTTACTTTTTTTTTTTAATCAGTAAATAGAGGTGATAATAGTTCCTATATCACAAGGTTAAGGAGTCAATGAGATAATACATATAAAGCATTTCTTCTGGGCCAGACACAGAGTATTCACTTATTCACTTGCTATTTCTGCTGTTGCTGTTGTGTTTATAATCATTAGTGTTATTATTATTCTTTGCCTTTCTAACCTAACCCTGTTTATCTTTAGGTTCAGCGACTAAGTTATCCTGAATTTAATAACTTAGAGATGAAATTATTCTGAGCAAAAAGTTTGGTCCTTTAGATTTGCTTTTGTTTAAAAAAAAAAAGAAAGAAATCCTTAAGGGTAATCTTCATGATCTTTGATCTCTCCATGATAAGAAAGACCTTTCACTGCCTGTTTATGGCTGGTGCATCAGGGAAAAGATCTTTCGTATGCCCTTCAAAATTTCCGCTTCTTCCTTGCGCTTCCCCTCCTGTCTCCTTCCTGGCGCAGCAGACAGAGAACGATGTCAGTTTGATACCGCTGGCCTCTTTTGAAAATCTGGTAATGGTATTTATCCTGTCAGCAATTCCTGAGTATTTAGCATTTTACATCTTGATCTGTCTTTATTATTTGAGGAAAAGTCCTTAACTTTCCCCATTCCTTTCTGGTGAAAAGCTTGAGCTATAGAAGTTTGGTCCCCTCACTAAGAGCTATAGATCCCCTGCTGTTTTTATAGACTGACTTTTGACACAGGCTACTTCTGTTCAAGGAGCTCGTTATTAAGTGAGTGCCAGTTTATATCAGATCTTAACTTTTAAAAGCACATTTAAGTAGACTTCTTTCTGGTTTTTTTGGTTGATATTTAAATTGTCCATTTTTTCCCCCTAATGACCACAATAATACATGCTTATTTTAAAACATTAATCAGAAAATATAGAAATCATAAAGAAGAAAATAAGTTTCACAGCATCAAAATAGTTACTTTTACTATTTTTGTATGATACTATCTAGGCCTTTTTCTATACATATGTAGGTTTATATGACTTTAAAAATTTTTTTGTTTTTCCCAAAATGCGATCCTTTTTTATATTCTGTTTTGTAATCTGCTTTTTTTCCCTACTGTAACTACATATCTATGTGTATCTTAAATAGTTGTGTAGTACTTCATTAAATTGGGTATATTGTAATCTGTTTAATTCTGTATTGAGATGATATTTAGGTTGTTTATAATTTTTCAGTAATTTAACTGCAGAACAATAAAGATTTCTCTTCATCTGCTTTAGAGTAGTTGTGTTATTATTGTCTTTTTGAATTTGTGAGTCAAAGGCTTTGTACCTACTAAATGGCTATGGAAGTACCTTTTTCTAATCAAATTTGGGTATTATCAGTTATTTTCATATTTCCCAATATGATAAAAGACTAATGTCTATGTATGTTTTAATTTCTCTTTCTTTGATTATTGGAGATTGAACATATTTTCATGTTTTCTGGCCACTTGCAGTTTTCTGAGATCAATTTTTGTTATGTATTCTTTGCTTATTTTTCTAAGATATGTATGTTTTAAAAGCAGTAGAATTTTATTTCTTGCATTAAGTAATAAGATTATACTTTCTGTTTCTGTTTTTTTAAACATTTTTCTTTTTGCTAGAATTAGTTTCTCACTTAGCTAGTTATTTTCAAGTATTAACATAGGAAATTAAGTAATTAACTACTAACTAGTAAAGAAAAACAAGCTTGTTAGAATAATTTCTTTGTCTAAAATACAAACGAGGAGAACTGAAAACTCTTATTGCTTGTTTGCGGTCTAAGGTACCTATTTTGGCTTAACTGTTTCTTCTTTGCTTACATCTGTTTCTTGACCATGTTCTAGGTAAGAGATGTCTGTAAAAGTATAACATGTGTATCTGTTTTTTCACATGTTCTTCATTTTCATCATTGTTAATATTAAAGAACATGGAAATTATTGATTCAAATACTCATTTTAGCAAACTATATGACTTTTAAAATCAGAAGATAACATGTTTTGGATATAATCTTTCCACATGATAAAAAGCTTGTTGTTTTTACTTTATTGCTTTAGAAGAAAAACAACAGTGAAGACATTATGCATTTATGCGGACTACAAATCTGATGAAAGCTATACTCCAAGCAAGATCTCAGTCAGAGTAGGAAATAATTTTCACAATCTTCAGGAAATTCGGGTATGTCTTTAAAATTTTTTTAAATATTTTGTCCTGTAATGTTTGCTCTTTAGAAGATGGTCACTTTTGACATTAAACAGATTAAAATGTTAATATATAAAAGGAAAATTGTTAATATTTTGGAGGACATATTTTAAATTTTTTATATTTTTAATTTTCTTTTGAATTCTGATTGTCATCTTTATTTTTTTCCCAACATCTTATTATGGAAATTTTCAGACATACAGAAAATCTGAAAGAATTAAATAGAGAACCCCAACATACTTATATCCTAGATTCTACAGTTGTTAATGTTTTGCTATATTGGCTTTATTATAATCTGTCCATTATCTAATTTTTATGTGCATTTCAAAATAAGTTGCAGATATTTATACACATCACCCCAAATGCTTTAGCATGGTATATGATAACTGGAGTTATTAATATTTGCTTAAGGTTTATTTTTTAAGGTAAAATTTATATAAATTTTGCATAAATCTTAAGTATATTATTGGTGAGTTTTGACAAATGCATACATCTGTGTAACCCCAACTCTTGACAAAATTTAGAACATTTCCATTACCCCAGAAAATTCCCTCATATTCCTTCCCAATCTCCATCTCTATCCTAGCCTTAGAGGTAACTCCTGTTGTGATTTTGTTTATTCATTCATTCATTCATTCCATAGAGCAGTTTTGCCTGTTCTAGAATAGCATATAAATGAAATCATACAGGGTATATACTTTTATGTAAGACTTCTTTCACTCAGCCTAATTTTTTTGAGATTCATCTATGTTGTTGCATGTATCAGTACTTCATTCTTTTTGCTTCCTGAGTTGTAATCCATTGTTTGAATATATCACAATTTATTTATCCTCTGATAACTTTCTGAAGACAGTAAGACAGTGCTTTTGTGACCTGAATTTTATTAATCCCAAAATATTTACATTTCAGAGATATCTTCAATGATTTTGAAATGTATACTTGGAAAGTTCTGGCCCTGAGCATTTTTTCTTTTCAGAAAATCATTGAGCTCAAATAATCATTAAAATCTTTTAAATTAGGTGGTTCTGAGAGATCTGGGAAGGATGTGTGATTTTTGAAAGACTTCCAGTTACTTTGTGGCCTGGACTCTTATTTTTAGTGTTTATATTTAGATCCTATCTCTAGGATCTAAATATTTGTATTTCTTCCCTGAGTTAGTGATAAAATGCATAATAAAAATCACATATACTTTCATTGCTTTCTCATTAAGTGCAGTGTTGTTCTCTTGTGAAATCTGCTTATGTGTGAACATATAATAAGTAAGGACATTGTCCACAAGTACTTTTTGTTGTTTGTTTTTTTGTCCTTCTTTGAGGTAAGTTCATCACTTCTTGAGAGGATTAGCTGGTTTTCTTCCAGTTATCTTCCTTTACTTTTAAAGAACAATCCTATAAATTTTCTTGAGAACTAATCTGGTTTTGAAAAATTGTCATAAATAAGATTATCTTCTTCTAGTTTAAAAACATTTCTTATTTTGTCTGACAGACTATACTGGTTAATATGTTCTTCCCATGCTTGAATAAATTCATAAATAGATCAGCTCTTAATTTTCTTTATTTAAATTTTTTTTCATTTTTCACTTGTTTCATTCAGAATCTTTTAAATTCTTTTTATTATCATAATCATATTGGACCAGTTGCTAGACCTTCTTTTAGTCATGTATTTGATACATTTAATTAGTGCTTAGTGCTTAAAGACCTGAGATATTTACTTCTTATACTTTAATTGGTAAACATTTTATATTTATCACATGATTGGGTCACTCATATTGAGAAGCTTTTAGGGAGCAGAGTCAGCTTGTTTTGGTTTACAACTAAAGATTTGTCATATACTTCTCCAGACAGGTTGAAATATGTGAAACACTAGAGATAGAAGGTTTTGTTGCAAGATATGTGTGGTATATATTTGTAATGTCCACTAGATGTCACTATTGTCCTGTAATTGCTGGTCTCATAAGCTTAGTGATAAGTTCAAGACCTTAAGTAGTCTTAGTTGTACTAGTTTTTCCTAGAGTATATATATTTAAAAATTCTTTAATTCATTTTGGGAACTATACATCTTCATATCTGATCTAGGTTTAGATCAGATTTATGTATTAAATTTACGTATTAAATATATGTTTGTATTTTGTAAATTAGAGAAACTTTAAATATTTGGACCATTGTAGAATACTTTTAATCTAGTCTTTGCTTCTGTTATATCATTTAAGTCATGAAACATTAGTCATATAGAATAAGGGCTCTTTTAAATAGTCTGTTAATTTTATTCTAAGTGTGTAGTGACCACATAGCCTCATGAGACGAGTAATACTAAATATTACCAGGTGATAATGTAAGTTGTTTTCCTGAAAAACTTAATGAACCTACTGCTTTTCTGCCACAGTTCTCACTAAGGAACCATAATTTTTGGATTTTGCTTTAAAATATTAGTGCCGCCTTTGCATCTCATGGTATAAAGAATACTTTTATCTTTAATTATACATCTTTATATGTGATTTACTCTGTGTACCGTTTTTCTTTTATAAGTTTAAGAAATTAAGAATCTGATAGCACTTTGTTTTTTAAGGAAAGATAAGCAGATCATGCGTTTATTTTCTAACATTATTCTCCTATAACATCTAAATTGTTACTATAGAAAAGTCTTTGCTTTTTCTAACTTATATACTAAGACGAGAGATTAAAATAGTGTGAACTTCTATGAGGTTTTTAGAACCATCATTTTATTAGTTATAGGCCTGATTGACTGAGTGGAAAATCCAACGAAATCTTTTTATATTTTTCCATGGATGCTTGCCCACTGGAGGGTGTAGTGTGTACTGGAGTGTTTTAATAGGTTTTCCCTTTTTACTAGAAATTATGGATTTGTTTACTTGAAACACTCTAAAACCTACTTTCTTTAACTTTATTATTGATTTGAAATAGCAACTGTTAAAAAATTATAGTTCAGGGTGAGGAAAGCTAATAGGTTACCCTATTTATTCAAAAATTACTGGTTTTCTATCATATGTTTCCCTTCATCTCAGTTATGAAACATGATATTATATCTAGATCTTTGTTACCTCTGTTGAAAAATCTCTACAAAAAGATCAGGCCCTTCCTTTACTCTTCTAGAATGCATATTTTAACCTTTATACCTGAGGAGGGACTTAAAACTAAAACAGAAATGAAGTTTAGACTTTTCTGCCTAATGGATGCAAGATACCGACCCTGGGTTTGGCCAATTAGAACATTTTTGGCACCAGAGTTGAATTTATTTACGCTGTTCATTCTACTTTCTTGTTTTCACAATTATCTATCCTATGCAAATGGGAAACCAACAACCTAAGAACGTTTTTTAAGATGTTTATAATTTATTGTTTCTGCACAAGAGACTATTTCTATATAGAAGTGAGAATTTAGCATTTCAGAGTCTGTGTCATTATCTTTCCAAAATATTTCATCTCAGTTGTGTTATTTTTATGCCAGAAATCATGTTCATGTTGTCCAGGAAGTTATTTTGGAGATGTTTTCGAATAAAGACATAGTTGCTTTTTAAATGTTTAAATCATTTGTATTTTAGCATTATGTTTTGGTTTGATGTTGTTCTTTTCCTTTGCTCTCAGAGGGGAAAATATGTGTGAAGGAAATTTTTTGTTGTTTAGAGTGAGGAACCAAAAGAATACTATATATTAAATGTGCCCATTTTAACATTTTAGAATACATCTCCAGCTAAAATCCGAGAAAACTTAAAGTCCTTTTTAATTTTCTAACTAGTTATTTCTCTTTTAAAAAACTGTTGTAGAAATTTTTATTCTTAAATATAAAACCAAAATCATTTATTAGACATATAACGACAGCTCTCAAAATTATTTCTATACAGTTTATGAAAACCAACTTGGTAACTTAAGGTTAAGCAGATGTTTTCAGCATATGTGAAAGTTGTCCTTTGGTTCATTGTTAGCATTTTGCTTCTAAAATTTGTAGCCACAAAAGGATAAAATATTGATGGAGCACAAGATTGAGCACTGAAGTGAATATTAAGCCTTGTTTTTGTCTTCAGATAATAAAGCTGTTACCAAGTGATTCTTTTTTTTTTAAGAGGAGGCTTGAAACAAGTCTTCAATGTTAAGAGAGCTGTAATGATATTTTCCTTTTCTTCCATGTGGGTGAGCATTTTGGCTGTCTACCTTGTGTCTTAAATCAGTAGTGTGGCTATGGGAGTCCATATATGGTACTTTGACAGAAGTGGTTAATAAGTCAGCTCTTCTGTTAAAATAACATTTACTATTATAATTTGCGTTCCATTACTGTGTGTGGTAGAGTAAGGAGATGCAGACAAACGCTCTGACTCTCTCCATTGATCTTAAAATCTACTTATATTTACTTTCTTATGAGGGGCCTATTTTAAACAACTTGTTATAAAGTAGAATGATTTAGGCAGTATCTACAAACATAAATTGGTTTGATAAGACAGAGTGTTTAATTTATTGAGCCTTTGGAAAAAATAGTTTTTATTGAATTTAGCCAATTTAAAAGAAAATATTTTTAAAAATTAATTTTTATAACTAACTTTAGGACATCTTTGAAATGGATGTAGAATGCTTTGGTGAGGTACACATAATTTTTAGGCTGGAAATATTGTCTCTTATCCCTCTCTAAGAGTAACATATGCAATTTAAAAAAATATTCATAATTATAAACATTACTTATTTCTAAAATGAAGTTGAGGTATCTATGCATTTGGGGTACATTTTCTCTTGAAACTAAAATATGTTACACAGTAGAGTATCATATATATTTTTAAGAGAGAAAAACGTTCTTGTATCTCTTGATTTTTGTTTGACCATCAACTTAGACTATAGATTTTTTTGACAAGCCTGGCATTCCTATATAAGACAGATTCATGCTTTGTTCAGTAAATATTTATTTAGGGGCTGCTAAGTACCAGGCACTGTGTTAGATACCGGGGATACAGCAGAGATAGGCATGGTTTCTGCCCTTAAGCACTTCGTAGTCTGGTGGAAGAGACAGGCAAATAACTCAACAATTACAATATAGTCTAGTAAATACATGCAGGGGGTATGGGAACACAATGGACTATTAGGAATATTAGTTAAAATTTTTTTTTCTAAAAGAGGTGGTGGTTCAACTGAATCTGAAGGATAGATTTAAAACCTACTCAGGTGGAGAATAAAGTGGAGGTGTTCTAAAAGGGGGCACGGTGAACATAAAGGTATGGGAGCATGAGGGCCTGGCATAATGGCAGAACTGCCAGTAATGTTGTGTGCTTGGAAGCTGGGTAGGTGTGAGGAAGCCGCAAGAAAGACTGGAGAAGTGTTTATTCATTCAACACATTTACCGTGATGGTAATATGGCCTCTGTACATAAGGAATATACATTCTTGTAGGGAATAAATATATAATTGTTCCATTGAATATATATAGGCGAAAGTCAGATTGTGCTTGCCGTCAGGATTCTAGGGAGTTTAGACTTTAAATGAGGAAACATTGATCAAGTTAAATCTTGGGAATGATGGGGCTGGAGCAGTGTAAAGACCAGGTATGTAGTGTCCAGGTGCAAATTATGAGGCTTTAACTAAGGTGATGGCAGTTGGGTTCAAGAGGAAGGGATGTGTTTGGAGTAGAATCAAAAGGACTTGTGACTGATTGCTACCTGGGGTTTACTGGGAGTGCGGGCAGGTGGTTCAAATAGGTAGGAGGGGGCATCTAGATTTCTTCTCATGTCTGGCAATTAATCTGTCTTGCGATTAATCAGAAATGGAATGCAGAGCTAAGAAACACTGGGGGTAGGGATAGAGAGAAAGTTTAAGCTAATGAGATTTATTTTTGCCACTGACTTCTGGTATCTTTTCAGATGGAGGGACTTTACAGTGGGTAGTCAAGTATATGGATCTGAACCTGCGGAAAGAAGTCTAGGTTAGAGGTGTAGATTTGGGAATCATCCATGTGTAAGTAGAAGCTCTGGTGTGAGTTTTGATTTCATTCAGGGAGTGTGTATAGTTGGAAAGAAGAGTACCAGGGCTGGAACTGTGGAAATGCCGATATTCAAGGATAGAAAAAGATCATCCAATGAAAAAAGCTGAGAGGAACTGCCAGCGATGAGGGAAAAAAATCAAGAGAATGTGATGTCACAGAAGCTGATAATGGTCAGGAATCCAGTTAGATAGGGACTGAAAAGTTTCCTTCCTAAGCCTGTGTGACATGTTGTAATAGGCAATTTATTTAATGCAGTTCTGACCTAAGACAGTTCTTGCAAGTAGTTTAATCACTCTTTGGAGTGATAGTTTCTAAATTTATAGATTTGAGACTAATTAAGTTATTTGCTTTCATAGCAAGAATTCCAACTTTTCCTATCATACTATTTGTGCCAAGTAAGAAGATCCTGATGGGTATTCTTGTTTTGTTTCGTAATTCTTTGTATTGGAAGGTTTTGTACTGCTGATGCATACTTAAAGGGAACTATGAAATTGATGAGGTTCCTTTCAAGAGCATTGCGCCGTATGGTTGCTCTTTTCAGGTGTTCTTTCACAGCAGTTATGGAAGAACTGCACCTTTTTTGTTGTTGTTGTTGTTTTGGGGTTTTTTTTGGCAGAGTGACAGTAGTAACAGCCAAGGGCAAAGAAAACAAACAAACAATTAGAAAACCCTTTATTAACCCTATGGCAGGATGTAGTACAATAGAAATAGGTACTTTACTTACAAATGTGAAAATGAGATGGATCATTCAACCCCTGTTATATAAGGAAAGCCTACTTAGTATGACCAGCCAAACCGGCCACGGGTGGGCATCTGGCTGAGAACCTAGCACAGTTTGGAAACTGTAGGCATTTAATAAAGAGTTGTCAAATAAATATACCAGTGGTCAGTCCATAGGCTTGTCACTGACCCTTGCTGGTGTAGTTTGCTTCAAAAGGATTATCGGAATAAATCTGATCGATTCCTTCTCTCAGAAAAATTTTTTTTTAATTTTAATTGCGATAAAAAAATAAGATAAGATTTACTGTCTTAACATTTTTGAGTGTAGTAGCATTACACAGTCCAGTCCAGTAGCGTTAAGTATATTCATATTGTTGTATAACAGATCCCCAGAACTTTTTCATCTTGCAAAACTGCAAATCTATGTCCATTAAACAACTCCTCCTCATTTTCCCTTCCCCTAGCCCCTGGTAACCACCAGTCTGCTTTCTCTCTGAGTTTGACTACACTTAGATACCTCATATAAGTGAACTCATGCAGTACTTGTCTTTTTATGACTGGCTTATTTCACTTAACGCAATGTCTTCAAGGTTCATCCAGGTTATAGCATGTGATAGGATTTCTTTCCTTTTTAAGGCTAAAGCATATTCCATTGTATGTTTATCCATCCATCTGACAATGGACTCTCGGGTTGCTTCCGCCTCTCAACTATTGTGAATAAAGCTGCTGTGAACGTGGGTGGGCAAATATCTCTTTGAGACCCTGCTTTTAGCTCTTTGGAGTATAAACCCAGAAGTGAGATTGGAGAATCACATGGTAGTTCTATTTTTAATTTTTTACCTCTCTCAGAACTATGACTTACAAGAAACAGGCACATTAGCAGCAAGACTTGATGCAGAAAGATAGTGTTTTGGAGAGGGTGGGTAAGGTGAAGGGCGTTTGCCAACTGAAGCTTTAAAGTTAGAAGAATATAAAGTATGAGGTATGGGAGGAGGCAGGATGGTGTAGAATGACTAGAGTGGATGTAAAGACAGAGACAACCAGGGGAAAGAAAAATAGGCTGGAACAAGTGGCTGGTGCCCCAACATGCTTCATTTCCTGACCTTTCTCATACCTGGTTGTTTACTTTCTCCTGGGTTCCCATGGATATATAAACTTTTTGGTAAGCCCCCGCTTCCTGTAGAAACTTTTGAGTGAATTTTTATTCTTGGCAACTAAAATGACCCTGAATAGAACAGTAGTTGCAACTGAAAGAGCTGCAGCATATCTTGCTGAAAAATGCCTGCTGAAAATATTTATCGTAATTTAAAAATACATCGAATTGAGATGAGCCTATTCAAGAACTTTCATTTTTTTCCTCAGCCTCTTATTTTACATGTGGTAAATGAAGAAGTAGTAATCTCCAAAAATGAGAGGCAAATAGGTGATTTTTTGATGAGACCAATGTTGCATTCAGAAGAGAAGAATCAGCATGTCGATTTTGACTTAGATTGGATTGACCATCATAGAATCATTTTTGAACGATTGTGTTCACCATTATTTGTGTTTATTGTTACCTCTGCTGTTTATTAAGTACTTTCTACATATATGTCACTGTGCTAAGCAGTCACCACTCACTATTTCATTTTGTCTCTCCAAAGCTCACGTGGTAATTAGATGTTATTCTCATCCCCTTATTCAAATCAAGCTGAGGCTTAGAGAGGTGAAACGGATCTTTTGCTGTGTGGCTCACTCTGAACATGAGGACGTTAGAACTGAAAGAAACTTTAGAGGTAATTTAGTTCATCAGAATCTCAAATGCTGAGCATACAGGCAGGTAACGCAACACCAAGAATCCATGCCTTATCCAAAGGGGGACAGCTGCTATTCAATTGCTGCCTTTCTTGCCACAGGGAATATAGGCGCAGGGTTGCCAATCTTTTAATTTTTAAAGAGAAATCAGAAATCTGGATTTGAATATGAAATTTCCCAATTTTAAAAACATGCTAGGCAAACAAGGTATATCCACTGCTGGATGTGGCCACCAGTTAGCAACTTCTAATCAAGTACGATGCCATTATTTACAAATGAGACACCAAGAGGTGAAGCAAGCTGCCCAATGTCACACAGCAGGGCAGTGCTTTAGCTGGGAATCAACGTACAATACGTATTCCTTTCATTTTTTTTCTTTAAGAAAAATCACATTAGATTACAGGTTACCAAAACATTTCTTCAAGTTTTTCAGAAAAATCGAAGTGTGTAGCTGGGGAAATGAGCTAGTTAGTGAGTGATAGGATAGATTAACTATTGATTTTTGAAATGTATTTAAAAATTGTTTACTCCCTTGATCTATCCTGTTGAAAATTGATTGCTACTTGCAATGCTAATGCTGTCGGCATAATGTTTATAAATATTTGTTTTTCTTTTTTGCTGATGGCTTTTGCTTAATGATTTTATAAAGAGATTTAAACAGGGTATTTTAGAGAATAAAATTTCTAAGGAAAAAAGAAAAAAATCTCCAAGTTTCAGAATAAAAGAGTGAGAATATTGGGGTAGAAACTCTGGGAATATAAGCCAATAGATACTTTCTTCTGTGGCCCTTTTCCTTCATAATCGAATCAAGAAAAATCATCATACAAGGGTTTGTAGGTTTTTCTGGCGGCGGGGGACCTTTCCTCTTTTATTTGCAATTATAGTTCATGGTAGAAAACAGAAAGGGTAGTCCAGCTATCTCAGTGCCATTTTTAGAACAAACTGTCTAGTTTGAATTAGCTTAAGAATGATAATTAGCTAATTAAATGGTCTACAGCTAGTCTTGATCTCTGGTGCTTAATTAAGTAGGACAGAGGGACTAGGCAGAGGAGACCCTCAAGGTACTTCTGATAAGAAAAGAAGATCTAGAATCAGACTGAGTGATACCATAACTTTGAGACAGTAGTAGGGAAATTGTTTAGATATTAGCTGTCTAACAATTTTAATTGTCTGAAGTCTTTTATCTTGTTCTAAATTAATATGGTGTTTCCTAAGAAGCTGCGTAAATTTACTATTGCCTATTTTTAATAATGAAGATTATAAGTTCTTATTCTGGGTTTTATATAATCTGTAGGTTCCCATTCTTTGCCACCAAATGAACAAAATCATCACATAGTTACAGATACCTCAGATTGAAATATATAATACCAAGAGAATGAGAAGACAAGCCACAGACTGGGAGAAAATACTTGCAAAAGACACTTCTCATAAAGGACTGTTATCCAAAAATGTATAAAGAACTTTTAAAGCTCAGTAAGAAAACAAACAACCTGATTTAAAACAATAGGCTAAAGATCTTAACAGACACCTCACCAAAGAAGATATACAGGTGGCACATAAGCATATGAAAACATGCTCCACATAATTTGTCACCGGGGAAATGCACATTAAAAGGAGATACCACTACACATTTTGGTAGAATGGCAAAAATCCAGAACACTTACAGTGCCCAGTATTCACGAAGATGTGGAGCAACAGGAACTCTCATTCACTGTTGGTGGGAATGCAAGATAGTGCAGCCACTTTGGAAGACAGTTTGGCGGTTTCTTACAAAACTAAACATACTGTTACCATATGATCCAGCAGTCATGAGCTTTGATATTTACTCAAATGAGTTGAAACTTATATCCACACAAAATCCTGCACACAGATGTTTATAGCAGTTTTATTCACAATTGCCGAAACTTGGAAGCAACCAAGACGTTCCTCAGTAGGTGAATGGATAAACTGTAGTACATCTAGACAATGGCAATAGAATGTTATTCAGCATTAAAAAGAAATGAACTCTCAAGTCATGAAAAGACATGGAGGAACCTTAAATGAAAGAAGTGAATTCCTAAGTGAGTGAATTCCTAAGTGAAAGAAGCCAATCTTAAAAGGCTGCATACTGTATAATTTTAACTATGTGGCATTCCAGAAGAGGGAAAGCTATGGAGACAGTAAGAAGATTAGGTATTGCCAGGAATTGGTGGCGGTGGGAAAATGAATAGATGGAGCAGAGAGGATTTTTAGAGCAGTGAAAATACTCTGTGTGATACTATCAATATAATGATTTACATGTCATTGTACATTGGTCTGAATCCATAGAATGTACAACATCAAGAGTGAACCCTAATGTAAACTTTGGACTTCAGTTGATTATGACGTGTCACTGTAGGTTCACCCTTGGTAACAAGTGTACCACTCTGGTGGCGTATGTTGATAATGGGGAAGCTATGCATGTGTGGAGACAGGGGGTATATGGGAAATCTCTGTACATTCCTCTCCATTTTGCTGTGAATCAAAAACTGCTTTAAAAAATAAAGTCTTTATAGAAAAAGAAAAGAAAATATGTAATATACTCTCTGCCTCCCCACCACTGAGGGTAAGCAGTTTTCTTAGGGTTTAACTGGCACATTGACTCATAAAATAATGATTATAACAAACTGACAACTCCTGTTTTCCCTACTTCTTCCCTGAAATAACATACTTGCTAAATAAGCAAATGAGATTTCCTAATAATAAGTACCCTGATTTTTTTCTGTAAGAAAACATCTCTAATTTCATAATAGAAATCAATAAAATAATTATAAAAGAGACTTATAGCCAGTAATTACTAAAATTCTATTTTAATATATTAGTGTATGTACTTATCTGTATTTAGAAAGCAACTTTGAAAGTACATAGATTCTAACTCTGTAAAATGTTTAGACTAAATAGTGTTTTTACTCTAATTCTTAAAGAATCCCAGTTAAAATAGTCTTATATTCTTTAGCTTACTGTATTTCAGTTTTGTATGAGGTAACCTAAGTATTCAGATTCAGTAAACTCCTCTGAAGTTGAGGAAAAGGTACTCTGTGAGTATTTAATGGTAGATAGTGCCTTGAGAGTAAATTAAGTTTTTCACGCAGAGTACATCATCCTTTGAGATCCTGTTTTTTATGGTTTTTTTACAAATTAATTAATTAATTAATTAATTTGGCTGCATTGGGTCTTAGCTGTGGCACACGGGATCTTTCGTTGTGGTGTGAGGGCTCTTCGTTGTGGCGTGCGGGCTTCTCTCTAGTTGTGGCGCACGGGCTCCAGAGTGCGGGCTCAGTAGTTGCGACACGTGGGCTCTCTAGTTGTGTCGTGCAGGCTCTAGAGCGCGCGGGCTCAGTAGTTGCAGTGTGTGGGCTTAGTTGACCTGTGGCATGTGGGATCTTAGTTCCCCTACCAGGAATTGAACCCAAGTCCCCTGCATTGGAAGGTGGATTCTTAACCACTGGACCACCAGGGAAGCACCTGAGATCCTGTTTTTGCTTTTTTTCTCACTTAATTGTAGTGAATCTGGCCAATCACTATATGTTGTTTACATGGTGTCTCTTTTGACATTAACTGTATACAGTGATAACTGTGGCCTTTGACTTATTCCCTAATTGCACTTTCTTTGAGATTCATGAGAATAATGAATAGCCCTTTAAAAAAAAAAGATTGCATCTGTTTTCATTATCTACTAAGTATTATACTCATTTTATATATAATTGCTAAACCCTCAAAACTTAATCTGAAAGCTTTCTTTTCCTATGTTTTAGGAATTATAGTAAAGAGGTGTTGCACACAAAACTTGTGTAAGAAATGACTGTGATGCCAGTAGTCTCAAAAGCTTATTTATAGATCTTCAGACTAATCTTCTAAGAGTCGAATTTCATATATTTTTTTAATTGGGAATTGCTTGAAGACATACATGTTCTTTAGCTATTATAACTATTATACTTTGGCTGCATTATTTTAAAAAATTGCTTTTATAGAATTTATCTTTACTATTAATCAATCGGCCTACTTTGAGACACCTAAGAAATTATGAAATTTGCTGTTGTAATTGTTAGGATAATTGTAATTGTTAGGAATATTGTTGAGAATGTAGTCTACTATATCACAAAGTGGCCTTTTTATACATATCCAGAGTAAAGATTTCCTTCAGATCTGAATTCAGGAAAAGCAGTTTGGTTTTCATTTTGCACACACACATACACACACACACACACACACACACACACACACACAAGTTCCTCTGCTTAAGAGCTTTCAACTTGGGACTTCCCTGGTGGCGCAGTGGTTAAGAATCCGTCTGCCAATGCAGGGCACACATGTTTGATCCCTGGTCTGGAAGATCCCACATGCCGTGGAGCAACTAAGCCCATGCGCCACAACTACTGAGCCTGTGCTCTAGAGCCTGCGTGCCACAACTACTGAAGCCCACACGCCTAGAGCCTGTGCTCCACAACGAGAGAAGCCACCACAGTGAGAAGCCCGCACGCCGCAATGAAGAGTAGCCCCCGCTCGCCGCAACTAGAGAAAGCCCCCGTGCAGCAACTAAGACCCAATGCAGCCCAAAATAAATAAATAAATTAATTAATTAATTATTTTTTAAAAAAAGAACTTTCAACTTAAGGACTTTGGTAGATATGAAAACCTGCCTGTTGTAAGGGGGCAGTGGGTCTGGGGAGAAGTATGTCAGCTCTGTTAGTTACCAATAGGTGGTATTAGCAGTTGCTTCTATGGTTAAAACTTTGCACATGGGATTAAATGGATTTAACGATAGCTCTTTGGAATCTAATCTGTTTCTAAGTAGAAGAACCTCCGTACTGTCAGAACCAGTAATGGTACTCACTTTGCTTTGACTGCCAGGAACTGTGGAGCCAAATTTGTGACCTACTTATAAACAATTCTATGTATATTTCTGTACCCTAATCTTACCCTTCTGCCATTTATTTAAGAATTTTATGCCATATTTCTTATCAGCTGCCACAAATCTTTGATAGCTTCCACTTGCACAGGAACAGTATCTGTCAATCACCCTCATGCCTAAGTACCTGGCACGTAGGTGCTCAGTTAATATTTGTGCAATTTTTTTTTTCTGCAATGGCACTTGTATTTATTTTAAAGATAGTGTAGGGGCATCTGTTTTAGCTTTATTTTGCTAAAGAAAAGCGTTCTAGGCAGATTAGTTCTTAAACTGATTCTACCCTGGCAGCCCCACTTTCTGGTGTAAGCATAAGATCTTAGAGAAGATAATGACTAAAGGGAATATAATTTACTTTGGGAGAATCTAGGAGACTTATAACTTGCCTCGTATTCCTGGCCCAATGGTGATAAGCTCAGGTTAAGTGTGATAAAGAAGGCACTTTAGAGAGTAAGAACAGACTGATGAATGAAAAGAACTCTCTGCCTGCCTTCACTCTTCAACCATACTATTTAGGTAGCTGCGTCACATTTAAGATAATAAAAAGATAAAAATCAAGTCAAAATTATTCTCAGCTAGTTTGTAAAATCTGGTTGTTAAACATTAGCTTTATCCATTTAAAATTTTTATCATTTCTCTGTAGAAGAATAGTGAAAGGCATTGAGAGATGTTCCTGGCTTTAAAATACTTATTTTGAGTGAAGAGTTGCCTTATGTTGAGAGAGAATTGTTGAATGCTAATACGGAATTCAAATTTGAAAATTTTCTGTTGACTAAGATCAGGATTATCCATAGCATGGAATTACCATGACTCACTGAACTCCATTTAACCTGAAGCCGTAGTCATTTGAAACTTGCTGTGATTCCCCCGGAGTCATATTGTACTTGCCCTTGAACGCATAGTTCTCTAACCTTGGCTTACAGGGGCAAAAACCCAGTCTGTTTCGTATGCTGTAGTCTGGGTTTTAAATATTGTATTTAAAGTGGGACAGAAGGATGAGACTTAAGCCAGAGGAAGGAACATGTTTCTAGATTGTCTTTGACACATGCTGCTTTAATTGTAGGTTTTGGAGTCTGTCAGATCAGAGTTGAAATCTTGGTACTATTATTACTTCTTTATTTTGTTATATAGGGCATTTTCTCTGTCCTTTTGGAGCCTCTGTTTATTTACTTAAAAAAATGAGAATCACAATCTTGTTTGGGTGGTTGTGAAGATTAAATGAGATAAGCTGTGTAAAAACATCTGCAACATAGCAAATACTTAGTAAGTTTCTCAGTCAATGTAAGTTTATGTCCTTCCATCCTCCTTTTTTCCTTAAGTTTTGTAATGGTTGCTTGCTTTATCCTTACTCATGCAAGAGTGCAGAAGGTTAGAAAGTGCTAGATAAATGTGTCTTATCTTTATTAAGGCATGTTATAGTAACGGAGAGTAGATAGGTTGTCTTGTATTCAGTTCCTCACTGCCAGATCTAAACATGAAGGGTTGCTTTTTAAAAATTTAATGTTGATATTTGGCATTTCAGTATCAGTTGTCCACAGTTGGATAGAGCATACATCCCATGCAGGTTTTCTAGTTGTTGTTGTTTTTTAAACCTTAATGAAATTTCCATTGGCATTGGATTAAATGTACAGATTTAATCCTTTGAAACAACAGCACCAATGGCATTATTTTGTGACTTTAGTAAGGGAATAGTTTAGCAGTTTTAATCTTTCGGATATGATCCAGTTAATAGCATAAAATCTGTTGGATCACATGTTGGACTATTGTGTCAAGATATTGGATCTTTCTTTACTAAGGTAACAGCTCACTAACGTGGATACTTACTTCGATTTTGTACTCTGTTCTTGAAATTTTTTGTGCTTATGAGATTTATTTTGATGTATTTAAAAAATAAGCAAAGCTGACTTCATACTGATGACTCTGAATTCTACTTCTCAGTCTTTATACTTTCTCTGGAGGATGTATTCTTCTGAATTAGTATAATATTTATAGTAATACATTTATAGAGTAGGGGGTATAAACAGTCATTTAAAAAAAATTATTTATGTACATCTTAACTGCCACAACTTTTAGCCAAACCAGTATTTTCATAAAGGTTTGTCTATCCTGATTGCACAAATATTTTTACAGACATTTCCACTAAGCAGTGAATGAAGCCCTGAGAGTCACTCTAGCCAGTCTGAAGGCACCCAGAGCAGAGAATTTGAGAGTAGTATTTGAGTTTTGGAAATGCACAGAGTGTGCTCTTCTTGGTAGGCGTTTGCTTTTAGGGCAGTTTGGCCTAACAGTTGAATGAATTGCTTCTGTTTAAAATTTATAAAGCAAAAATAGAGATAATCACAATACAATTTTTGCTAGAACATATTTTAAATTGACTCACTAGATCAGATAGTTTAAAAATTACTTGATGAAAAAGTTATTTAAAACTTATTTTAAAAATCCTTCTTTGCAAAAAATTGATACCTTGATACGTGGTGTTAAGATAGCTTTTCACTTCTTTGTGGCCCAGCATAATAGATGATACTTTTGGCTTAGAAACTGGGAGTATTGGGTGTGACAGTTTGGATGAGTTTGTGTGTATGAGCAGGTAATATATGGGGGCAGGCCTGTGTGTGGAAGACCACATGTACCTTCATATATGTGAGAGTACATTTGGGTTGGAAGCGAAATGAAAAAAACTGGAGTATTGTCTTACTGTTAATAAAACTTTAGTGTTGATGTCATTAAATGGATACCAGACACCCGTATTCATTCATTCATCTTTTTCTAGCTGTTGCTCAGTAATAATTGGGCATCATTCTTTTACAGGATAGTTTTGAAGCTTGAAAGTACTCTATGGTCCAGTTATTACAAGATGATACTGTGAGATGATGGGGGATTATCTCATATTTCTTAGGCCGAGTGATGTTGAAAGACCGCACTTTGGCAAACTAGACACATCTTGTTTCATATCTCAATTTTGCCACTTACTAGGTTCCTCATGCGTAGAATAGGGATAACAATGCTTTTTCATTGGGTTCCTGAGACAATTAAGTAAGATAAAGTTTGCAAAGTACTTATTCATATTGCCTGTCACAGAGCAAACACCCAATGATGCAACTTCTCTTTTGTGTTTTTTAAAAATAATATTTGACAACATAAAGGTTTTTTGAATATTTGAAGTAAAATACAAATTAATTTCCACAATAGCTTCTGGGGCAGTAAGTAGTGCTTTCTGCACCTTGGGAGAAATCTTGATAAGAGTACTGGATATTGCATACTAAAGGGTTGTCATATTCTTTATTTCGTTGTATAAGCCATATAAGCAAATGTAGACATAATAGCTGATTATTGTTTTTTAAAAAGCTTCAACATTTTTATGATAAACTTCCATAAAATATAAATTAATCTATGTAATTTGTATATCATAATTTACAAATCAATTCAATTTGAGGCAAATGTAGAGCTTCTATCAGATATTAAACCACCAGTTTGGAGAAAATGACATTACTATGGCATGTTATTAAGATAAACTTAAAATCCCATTAGATACCAGTATTGTCATGTTTCTGAGGTTAATTGGGTGCATTCAGTTATAGGTTATGAATGGTCCCACTTGAATAATCCACCAAGCTATCAGGCAGAAAGACCAATAGTTGACAGGACTAATTGACCTTGTCAGTATAATAGAAACACTTACAAATAAAATTCTCTTTGCCAACAACATTGCAAATGAAAACCTCAGAAGAAACTGTTATGTCCTGTAACTGTCCTGGAATGCTGTGATTCAGTTAGCAGATTGTGGATGGAGGTGGGTCATGGTGGGTGGGAGTAGGGGAGATGGGGGATGTAAAGGATAGGAGGGAGACTTTCGGAGGGAAATTAATTAGGCGAATGTTAGAGAGAAACACACAGTTTTAAAATGATTTTAACCATCTTGAATCTCTAAAAAGTAGTGTCTTTGAATTTCTATAAAAGTAGTGTCTTTTAAGTTTTTTTTTCACCCTTCTTGTTCTATATCTCTAGCTGTTTTGTACAAATTTGATAGTCATTATTGCAGTGAGTTCTTTTCTGAACAGTAAGAACACATCTTTGACAAAGCACAGTGCTGTAATGAGGATGAAACATATTTGCCATCCTACAGTCTTGCTTTATTTAAATATTTTACCAATATAAGATGGATATTATCTTATATCCTTGATTCTAAAATAGCTTTCTGTTTTGTTTGTTTGTTTTTTGGTACAGGTTTGGATTTGTGCCAGAGTGGGGGAAGGGAGGAATGTTGGGAAGAGACACAGAATGAGAAAGAACACTCATTCCATGACAGATTTTGACGATTTGGTTTTCCCTCTCTCTCTCTCTCTCTCTCGTTTCTTTTTGGGGGGGCGGGTAATGATGAAGCCCATGTATTTTATTAAAGAACCCCCAAAGCAATATATCAGTCTTTCTTAAAGAATGCAAGTGTTTTCAAATGCTTTAAGAAACTTAGTGAGCCAATTATAGGCCTTGGTCTTTAAAGGAATAAAAAAACTTTAGCTTAAAACTCATTTTGGGTAACATGGATTTCCAAAATCAGCTCTGAGAAATTGTGCGGCAGATATCAGCCTTCATTGTAATACTGTAGGAGGGTGATAACAGTCCTGTTTCATTTTCCTTTTTAAAAAAAGACACCTTTTACATTGTAAGAAAAAGACAGTCAAAATGTTAAGTGGGCTTCAAAAATAGTAATAAAAAAAGATTTATAATGGAAAAGAATTGGTGGTATAGTTCACCTAGAGTAAGAAAGACAATGTGTAATAAGGGATTTTGTGGTTTTACAGCTCAGTGCATGTGTTTGAAAGCTGTTCTCTCAGCAACGTGGGTGGCAGGTTATGCTACCATATAATGTATTGTAGTTGGCTCTCCACACTTGTCAGGGTTAGTGTTCAACCACTCGGAAAATTTTCCCATTGTTCTATCATGTGAACCAAGACTAGTGTTGAATTCCCAATAACTTACAAAAAAAAAAAAAAGGTTTAATTAGAAAGTTTGGAATTTGATTACATCTTATTGTTTTAATACAGTGCTATATATTTTAGTATTTTATTTAGTATTGCATTTATTTTTCAGGCAGAAAATATCAAAATTAAAACTTCATCTTATTCTTTTTTTAAAATAGATTTTACAGAAATTTGTATACTGAATCTTGCCCCTTTTTTCTGTCTTAACACTCTATTTCCATCTTAAGCATTTTGCTTTAGATGGACCATGGCTCTTGGCAGCTAGTGCATTTTAAGCAAATAATACTGTTTCTAGTAAGAGTTGCAGGAAAAAAAAAAAAAAAACTTAGTGTGAGGTCCTTGTAAACTGAACCTTTGGAACATTACTTTATTTCTCTTTTCCCCCCTTTTGTGCTTCTTCTCTATTTGTGTAATGGTTATAAATTACATCCTTTGAAAAGAAGAATGAAAAATATTTTGTTATTTTCGTAGTTGATTTTTTTCTTTACCTATTATTTTAAAAATACACAGAGAAATAAGCAATTATGGTATTGAAATTCCATTGTGCCAGCACCTCCAGAGCATAATCCAAAAAAAATAGAAAACCTCCTGCTGGGTTGTCTGCAGTATGCTTGTGTGAACATCAGGGTCTGCTGTTCACACGTCACTTTTTTACTGAAAATTCCTCTCGGAATAAAGACTCTGTGTTTCCTGAGTGTAGTGAAACATTTGTTGGTCCTTAGGTTTTAAATTTGTGAGGAATTCTGTTTATAGGCTAAGTTGTCATAGATGTATATTACACGACTGTTACTGGCACATCCAGAAGTAGAGAAAAGGCTTGTATGTTTATATACTATAAAATAATAAAAAACTTTAAATGAAATTATAAAGTATTAAAGGTGAGAAATAATGAGCTTTTGTTGAAGATATATATGAAGGATTGATTTAAATATTGACTTTTGCCCTCTAAAATCTATTTTATTTATAAAGTAAAGTGTATCTTGGCTAGATGAATATAAAAATATCATAAATTTGTCCTGTACTTCAGGACAAATTCAGATATTTGAAATTCAGATACTTAAATACGATGGATTCTTGACAATATTGAGTTAGTAAAATTTTTGAAGTGACCCTACGTAATTACTCTAATCAAGGAATGTATTAGAAAGTATATTTTTGGATCCTTAGGTTAATTCTTTCACTTTTAATCTTATTCACTTCATTCATTTTTATTCTTGTTATGCTGTTGGGGATCTTATTAGGCATAGACAGCAAATTTATAAAATGTAATCCAGTATGTTGACAGCCTCAACCTTTCACTCAGATTCATAAAATATCAAAAAGAGAAAGCATTTACCAGATAATAGGGAACTTCAGGTTTAAATTTGGTGAAATGGAAGTTGATGCCCACAGTCTGCCATAAGGTTTATCTGAATCATTCAACGTCGTTTGTTTTTTTCTTAGAAACCTTCCATGTAGAAGTTAGTAAAGGAGTAAATATACACATGTTTTGGCTGAAACTGAATTTTTATCCATTTCAACTATTTTTCATTGAGAGAGAATTTCGGGTTGGTTTGCCTCTGAATTTCACTCTGAGTTTCTTCATCAATTAAAATGCACTTTTACATTTTACAATAATTGTATGAGCCTTTTAATTATTGTTTCTTCTGATTATTAGAATGAGATTACTGTCTATCTGAGATCAGTTATTACATTTAGTCAATAGGTCCAGTAAACAGTGATGCTTGCTAATCTCTCACGTGTTCTCCTCAATTTGCTTCTTCTTACTTAGTTGTCTTAACCTTTCTTTCAGTCCTGTAGATGGAAGAGATTGTCATCTAAACAAGATATGTCTCACACATGCCTCCAGGAAAGGGGAGTAAAAGCACCAAGTCCTTAACGTACTAGTTTTCTAAGGGCCTAAGATGCCTGAGTCCCCTGATTGCCACGAAGCCTAATTGCTCACGGGGCAGCCTGGCACGCTGCCATTTCCCCACTGGGCTGTTTGTTGGTGCTTGTGAATAGAACAGAAATGTCTTTGCTTTTTCTACTCAGTTGTCACCGATTGCAGTTTTAGGAAACTAGTTAACATTTTTCTTAAAATGATAGTAATTCATGCCAAGGTGAAGTCAAACTTCATAATATCTAAGCAACGAGCACTAGAGTTAGTTCAATGCTTTTAAAATTCATGTAAAATAAAATTCATTACTTCTTACTCCATAATATTCATTTTGTATAATCCACCTTAACCATTCTAGACAGATGTTCTAGATTTGGATAAACAATTTGAAAGTAAATTATAAGGTGGTTCTTTTTTGTACTTTTTGTACTTTTGTAAACAGAATCTGTTATATATATGAATTATAGGACCAATGGAAATGACAGACCTTGCAAGCAAAGTGTGTGTGGGAATACTTCAGTTGTTTTGAAAACCTGTTATTGAGAACACTAGAGATGTTTGCATTTTAATTTCCAATATAACTGGAGGTGTATATTGGGTTTTCACCTCTGCCTGGACCTATGACAAGAACCTCATTTGTTCCCAATGTCATGCTTTACCTCTAGGCACCGTAACTAATAGGAAACAATGAGTATTGTGGGACTTTCACAGAGCTGAGTTACTTTCTTCTTTTCCTCCCAATCCCCTTCAGAGTTCCACATCTCTTTAAGGCATATGTATTTCAATTACACTTGAATTGCAAATATTATTCACTTGTACTCATCTCAGAATATATTTTTGCCTTATTTTTTATTCCAGAGAGACATACGTCAAGACTACTTTATTACTTCTGTAATGTTCAGAGTTTTGGCAGGGAAATTACTTTCAAGTCCTGGCTTCATCCTTCACCAGCTAGGTGACCCTCAGCAAATTATATAACCTCTCTATGAACTTCAGGTTCCTCAGCTGTAAACTAGGGCTGTGGTGTCGGGATGATTAAAACAAGTGTCAGTTAAGTGCCTTGCACATGGTAGCAGCTCACTAAATGGTAGCTAAAAGGAGCAAAGCCTTGAAAACTGGTAATGTTTTCATAGGCTGTAAAAGCATGTGCTTTTCCATAGAATCTCATGAAATTGGGAGTTTCAGCTGTATGTAGCTATTGGATATACATTTATATCTTTGGGTTGATGAAGATCCAGGAGCATGAGCTTTGGAGTCATCTGCTGGGGTTTGAGTTCCTGTTCTGCCACTTAACGCTGAACCTTGGAAAGTTAGTTTCTCTGGGCCTCAGATTTCTTGTGTATAAAAGGAAGATGAAAATAGTGAACTCATAGGGCTATTGCAAGGCTGGAATGACTCAGTACCTGTAAAATTCTTAAAACAATGCCTGGCAAAGAGTAAGCGCTCCAAACATGTTATTTGCCTGTTAACTGTTATTATCTCATAGAAGAGGAAAAGTCACAAAGCCAGAAAACTTGAATGGAGTCAGCCTTAATTAATGGATGTCTCTTTCATCCACTCCTAAATAATTCCCATTACCTTGCTTTCCCATCCCCTTCAGAGCTCCATATCTCCTTAAAGTGTATTTAGGATTATACTGCAATCAGAATTCTACTTTTTAGTCATTACCTCCATAGAATTGTGATATCCTTGCAGTAAAAGTCTTTACATGTCTCTTGATCAAAAAGTATTTTTTGAGTTTATCACCTGCTTCTTATAGGTCTTGCCTTAGTTAGCTTTTTAACAGTCCTTCTGAAGGCAGCTTGATTGTGAAAAGACTTTTTGAAGGCTTCATTGAGATACTAAAACATCTTTTTTCTTAGTTATTTATATACTTATTTATTATTTATTTCCTGCTTTATTGAGATAGTATTGACATATATGTAAGTTTAAGTGTACAGTGTGATGATCTGATACACACACACACATATATGCAGTGAAATGATTACCACGATAAAGTTAGTTGACACCTCTATCCCCTCACGTAATTACCATTTTGTGTGTGTGGTAATAACACTTAAGATCTAGTCTGTTAACAGCTTTTAAGTATATAATACAGTTTTGTTAATTCTCGTCACTGTGCTGGACATTAGCTTCCCAGCACTTATTCATTTTATGGCTGGAAGTTTGTTCCTTTTAGCCAACGTCTCCCCAGTTTCTTCCCCCCCAGCCCCTGGCAATCACCATTGTACTCCTTGTTTCAATGAGTGTGGCATTTTTACATTCCACATGAGAATATACTGTATTTGTATTTCTCTGAACTATTTTTTAAAAGGTAATTGGGTCTCCATGTATCCTTCTGCTTCAATTGGATTTTTTAAATAAGCAATTATTCACTTAGTGGTTAAATGATTTACATAAAAGGTATTTCATAGTGATTCTTTGGTATCTTAAATTGCTGATTCCCCCATCTCTTTTCCAGTGTTTTGTAATCCAGCAGTAGGCCATCAAACAGCCTTCTCCTTAGATGTAATTCTGCCATGTATATTTAAAGGCTATCTTTAACCTTTCCTTGTTGTGAGTTTATCTACTATTAAGATTTATGGTGATAGGATGACAGTATACGTTTTAAATTTGCTGTACCTTAAAAATTAGTCATGTATGTGAAAAGTCTAAATTTGTAAGTGTTTACATAAGGTTTTATCATATCTACCATGCATACAAATTCTGTTTCTCATTTTTGTTCTAGGATAAAAGATAAGTGAATGCAAAATGTAAATGAAATATGCATTTGTTGATTTTAGAGCTCATTTAATAGCAAATCATCATTTACTTGGAAGCTCAAATACTGGGAAAAAGCTAAGCCTCATACGTGGCAGGAGGAGTACTGCAAGTGTATGCTGGTGTTGCTGCAGTTGTTTCTGTTGGGTGCTTAGTGCTGTCTCCTCCCCCAAGTCCATAAAGCACACATATAGTTTATGTGTGTATATACCCTGTCTAATGTAAGAAATGGAACTTTATGAGCGTCCCAGAGCTGGGCGTATACCTCCTCCCTTCCCTACCACAGTCCTGTCCGTACCTTTTAAAGGTAACCACTCCTAACCTTTTATGATAATTTCCTTAGTTTTTTAAAACAGAGTTCTACCACCTTTGCATGCATCCCTAAGCAATAGATTAGTGCCTGTTTTTGAACTCTAACTGGTTTAGACTTGGTATCGTCAGATTGCTCCCTTCCTCCTCCTTATTTTTTTTTTTTTTTTGCCAACTTGATGAGTCTTATTCTTTAATTTTCAGTTCTACTAACTTTAACTTTTTTTCAGTTTAACTTTTCAGTTTGATTTTTTAAGTGTAAGTGTATTTTTGCTACAGTAAAGTATGTACATAGGTTGAAAGCCTGAAAGGACCGCAACAGCACTTCTCTCTCTGTTCCACACCCCCATCCTGTTCCTTGGGAGCAGTTCTCTTGTTCTTAGTTATTTTAGCCATTTGGGGGGGTTCTCTTTGGTATTTGCTTTCATATTTCTCCATGACGTATGTGCATGGATAGCTATAGTAGTTACGTGCAGTTCTACATAGCATGTGTGCACATATCTATAAAGACATGATCGAATGATGTCTTACTATGAAATATCAGGATTTAGCCCTATAATCCTATTTCTTCTCTTATATACTTCTCTTCATCTTCCTAGTATAGTTTTTCACGCCACTTGCTAAATCATTTTACATGTTTTCACGGTCATGACCACGTATTGTTTTTATACCTGAGTCATGCTTTAAATTTCCTTTTCAGGCATAATTTTGTTTTCCTAGAATTAATGATTGCCTCATTTTTCCCTGAATTTAAAAAATGTTATCAGTTACTGATATATCCCTAAATTCTCTGACGGATCTATCAGAAACCTCTGGAAACATACCTACTCTTTCGGTTTCACATTTTTTTCATGGAAACATCCCTCCTGGACCTTCAGCCCAACTACTGTGTCCGTGCGTCAGTGGAAGTTCATTCGGGGAAGCAGAGCACTAGTGTGTGTGTGTGTGTGTGTATGTATGTATGGGGACTGGTATATAGTAGGAGATTTGTTTCAAGGATTTTGCCTTACACGAGTAGGAGTTGGTTAAATAAATTCTGTAAGGCTGGTTGTTTTCACATCTGATGCCGGAGCTTGACACCCACGGGGCAAGGAGTCAAAAGTGAAGATGGATGTGTAGCGGTGAAGGGCAAGGGCAAGCTGGAACCCAGGAGCACCAATTCGAGGAACTGGGATCCACGTCAGTTCTCACTGCCTCCCACCTTGTGATGCCAGCGTCCTGCAGAAGGAGCTAATAGCCTTTGTCATGGAGCAGACACATACCTGGCCTGGGAGTCAGAGAAGCTGCAGGAGGACCCAGGGGAAGGTGGAGCAATTGTAGGCCTGGCTGCTGCCCCATGGCAGTGGGGTGTGCCAGCAGATAGTGACAACTTGTGTGATCACTAGTTTGGGGATCTACAAAACTTGTGGAATCACCTACATCAAAGCACAGAATGGCTGCTGCTTCACATCTGCCTTCGAAATCTTGCATGCAAATATCTCTTCTGCCTCACCTAACCAGAAACATGCCAGGAAGGGAATTCTGGGAAATGTAGTTTAGGTTAGCCTAGTTGGCACGTTACAGAGCCACCACAGGTGGCCTTGAGAATGTTCCTCTCAGGTCTCTGACCGCAGGGAGTAACTGACTGATGGCCCCAGCTGCTGCTTTCTGGTATCCGTCACCACGTCTGTGCCCCCAGCCAGTGAGTGAGCACAGCAGGGGTATTAACGGAGGCTCATTCCTGGGGACTCTGGAGTCTTCTGTCAGGCAGCCGTGGCTTAAGGACTTCTTGACAGCCTTGCCAAACTTTCCCTAGAACTGCACTGCAGTCTAACACATACACCCCTCCCTCCTTCCTTCCCGTCTCCTTCTCCTGGGCCCAGACCTGCATGGTGTCTGACAGCTCTTCCAGCCTCCCCTGGCTCCCTCCCCATTTTCTTTCACAGATGTTTCCTTTAATAAATTTCTTGTATATCTGTTCATGTCTTGGCGTCTCTTCGGAGGACTTGGACTAACAGCCATCTTCTTAAGACATCCCTTCAACATCATCTTGGGAATTTCCGTCATTTTCTTCTTTGGTAGATTCCTTTTTCCCTGGATCCCATGTCTTCATCTTTCTTGATTTACTTCCTCTTTTGGTGAAATGCATCCTCCACATGGAAGGTAAAAATGTTGAAAACTTGCATGACTGAAACCTTTATTTTAATCTCACCCTCGAGGGATGATTTGGCTGGGTATGGAATTCTTGTTTGGAAATAATTTTTCGTCAGAATTTTAAGCACATTCTCCATTGCCTCATAGTTTTCTGTGTAAATGTTGAGAAATACAATGCCACTTTTGATTACTCATGCTTTGCATGTGACCTATTTTTTTCTGCAGAGGCTTTTAAAATCTCTGTACCTTTGATGTTCAGAAATTTTATGATGGCTATGCCATGGGGTGTGTGTGTGTGTGTGTGTGTGTGTGTGTGTGTGTGTGTGTGTGTGTGTGTGTGTGTGTTTCCTTCATTTTACTGAGTGCGCAGTGGTTCCCATTAATGTGGAAACACCTGTCCTTTAGTTCTGGGAGGTGCTCTTATGTTTCTTCATATTTTTCCTCTATTTTCTCTGTTGTCTGTTTCTGAATTTACATTTGTTAGCTGTGATACTTCCTGCATTGAACCACTGATTTTCTCATTGTTTTCTCATATTCCAAGCAATTCATTTAACTTTGTATAATTAAAAATGTATGTATATATATATTTCTAAGACCTCTTTTTGTTTCTTGGTCTTTTAAAAAATAGCATTCTGTTCTTGTTTTAAGGATGCATTCTGTTATGTTGCGGAGGATATTAATAATGCTTTGTTTTGTTTTTAAATTTCTTATCCTCCCTGCACTGCTTCTCTTGAGAGTTCCTTTTTGGTTTTGCTTGTTTAATTTCCATTTTTTGTTTTTGTTTTCTTTTTCTTTTTTTTTTTACATGCCTGGAGATCCTTGGCTATTTTCTCATAGCCTAGGAGAGAGGCACAAATTAGCAGTTTGGAAGCAGTTTGTGCTCATGATAGACTTTGATGCTTACCAGGCCTTACAGCACTGTGGTCAGGCTGGTCCCCTCACCTCTTTGCACACATGCCACCTTCTCAGTGAGGCCTATTCTGACCACCTGACTTAAAAATGCACACACCTGCCCCCTGGTACTTCTGATCCTTCTTTCCCTGCTCTCTTTTTTTTCCCATAGCTCTTTTTCTTCCTCATAGCACTTTTATTACCTAATATATTATATAACACCTTATTTATTATATTTGTTGTTCATTTTTCTGTCTTCCCCCACTAGAGCATTGGTTCCATGAGAGCAGAGATTTTATTATTTTTATTTTCATTGATATCTTCCAACCATCTGGAATAGTGCCCAGCCCAAGATAGGCATTCAATAAATATTTATTAAATTGGGGACACTCAACACTATGTGTAACTCTTTTCTTATGGACGTTTTCTTTTTCAGCTTTTCTCTTTTCCTTTTGGTATGATTTTTTCCAGAAAATAGTAATTCATTCTCCGGCCTTGGAGGCACGGGGCAGGGGGTAGGAGGTGGGATGCGGAAGGAGCTTCAGGGTGATCTGCCTGGGAGTCAGCGTCCTTATAGCTGAGCAAGTTGAAGGGAGCTGAGGTTCACGGTTAAGTATGTAGATGTTCACTCACTTTTTTTAAAAAAAAAATAAGGTGCTGCCATCTAGTCTGGCTTTACCTGAATCTAGAGCCTCCCTTCTTTAACTTGTACTGATAGTATAAACTTGTAGTTTTCTGTAGGAGTAGGGAAGGGATGGTCACCTGCCTACTTAAACTGGGGGCTGGTGAGAATCTTGGCATCAAACTGTTCCTTATATGGACTTCAGCTAGTTTTATTGTTTGCTTATTTGTTCATTTTTAACCTAACCTTGGCACCCCTACCTTCAGAACTACCTGGTGCTTTCACTTTCAGAGATATTAGGGTACAATGCACCTTGCTTCTTCTTAACCTCTCCTATTCCCTTTGCATTTGTGGATTTATACAGTTTTCAGATTCTTCAGCTGTCATTTTCGTTGGGTTTTGGGAATCCATTATTTCCTAAACTATTTTTCAAAGCATTTGTAAATTATATTTGTCAAAATGGTATGTGCATAAGAATTGATGGGTGATTAGATGTATTTCCTGAACATAAAATACATTAGTTTCCAATAAATTGATCATTTTCTCTTACTACACCTGTCACGGTTTCCAGTATCCAGTACATAGTAAGTGTACAGTTTGTTGAGTGATGAACGGATTTGACTACTGGATTCAAGCTGTAGTGTGATGGCATTTTAATATATTGCTTGGAAAGTTTGAGGGTAAAAGTACTTTGTATGTGTTTATGTACTTGTGTGTTCTCTAGTGTCAAGAGAGATTTGAAAAAAGGTATAAACCTAATTGGAATCTGCAGTTAGCATTTAAGGGCTAGAGCGGGGGGATTGGAAGCTGGAGGCAAAGGACTTGAGAATAGTTGTCCTCATTAACCATGAGTGCTAGGTTTCTGAAAATGAAACAAACAAAATCTTGGTAAAAGATTAGGTAGTTACTGAACTTCAGACTTAAAGAAAAATTAGTTAGGGGGACTAGGATCTCACGTGACAAACCAAAAGTTCTTTTATTATTCTTATATTTACAAATATAAAAATAATTCACTAAACTGGAGCATATCTAAGATGCTTGACCCATTTTAAATGACATACAATTAATGTCTCTTTGCCATCTCTTGATCTTCGGAATATTTTCAGAGTCAGTTTCCTGCACAGTGTAAATTTGCTTTTGCCTTACTGCAGGCTATATGGCTAAAACGTAGGTCAAAGACCACTCAACATGAGGCTGAAGAGGTAAGCAGAGACTAGATCACGCAGGGCATTGTCAACCGTGTTAAGGATCATGGATTTATTTTTCCTATAATGAGAAACTAACGAAAGGTTTTTCAAGTTAACGTTTTTGTCAAATGACTCTGCTGTTAATCTGAGCTTAGATTGGGGGAAGACAGAAGTGGCCATGGCAAGACTAGTTGAGAGATCACTAATAATCCTCGGCAGCAGATATTGCTGAATACCTGTGCCACATTCCTGCATCTCTCTTCCTTGCCCACAGAGACCACATTTCACAGTAAAAACAGAAAATGCCTGATACTCCATTTCCAACTCCCCTTTCAGTTAGTGCAGAGGCATGTGATCCAGAAATGCTCAATGGGAAATCTGATAGCTTCTGGAAAATATTTTCCTCCTTAATTAAAAGAGGAGAAAGGCTTTTTGGACATTTGTTGTATGAGAACATGACGCTTGCAGCTGCTGCAGACATCAGACACAACAGAGCATGACAGAGCAGAAAGGTCTGGGCCTTTTTTTTTAAACTTTTTATTTTTACATGGATACAAAAAGTCGACATATCATAAATGAACAGCTCACTGAATTTTCACGAAATAAAGACACCTATGTAATCAGCAACAAGTAAAAATCCAGAAACACATAAAAATCCAGAAACCTTCTTTATGCTTCCTTATGCTCCCTCAAGGCTAGCCATTATTCTAACTTCTAACAATATAGATTACTTTCACCTGGGTTTTTTTTTTTTTTTAATCTGTTTTGTTTTTGTTTTTATTTTTCAATTTTTCACTTTAAGAGATGGCATCGTATTTTGCATATGCTCTTTTGGGCCTAGCTTCTTTTACTCACCATGTTTGTGAGAGTCATATGTTTGGGTAGTTGTAGATTGTTCATTTTCATTGCTATAGAATATTATGTTTTGTGAATATACTCCAATTTATTCATTTGACTCTTGGTATATATTTGGATGGTTTGGCTAACTAGTGTTCCCATGAGTATTTTAGTATACACACTGTTGAATATATGTATGCATTTCTGTTGGGTATATACCTCTTTGATTTGTAGTAGCTCTTTAAATAGTCAAGATAGGTGTCCTTTTCTATACATATACACATTTCTATACATTTCCCAATCAGTGGCTTATTATTTCCACTCTCTTAACGGTGTCTTTTGATGAACAAGAGTTCTTAATTCTAAGATAGTTAATCAGTATTTGTTGATTGGTGCTTTTTCTGTCCTGTTTAAGAAAATTTTATCTACTCCAAATTTTCCAAGATATTTTCTTTTCTTTTGGAAGTTTTATTATTTTACCTTTGACATTTAAATCCAAATTCATCTGGAGCTGATTTTTGTTTATGGGGAGAAGTGAAGAAGTCAAGATTATTATTTTTTCCCCCAAATGGAAATCCAATTCATCAGCATTGCTTGGAGATACCATCCTTTCCCTACTGCACCAATGTCATCTTTGACAAAAATCAGGTGACTGTAAATGTGTGGGTCTGTTCCTGAACTCTAATCTGTTCCATTGGTCCATTAGTCTGTCTTTGCACTAATCCTACACTGTTTCAGTTATAACTTTATGTTGACCTTATATCCAGTGACCTTGCTAATTAACCTTTCTTATTAATTCTAATAGTTTATAGATTCTTTTTGTATCTTCTAGATGTGCAGTCATATAATTTACAAATAATGTTATTTTTTCTTCCCTTCCAATCCTTGTTCATCTTCTCTCCTTCCTTCTATCCCTCTCTCCTCTGTTCCCTTCCATTTTCCTTGAATTATTGTACTGTTTAAGACCTCCAGTACAATGTTAAATAGAAGGGGTCATAGTGGATGATTGTCTTGTTTATAATCTCTTTATGAAAGTTTTCAATATTTCTCCATTGTATACGATGAGTACTATAGGTTGTTTGAAAGATGCTCTTTTTCATATTAGGGAGATTGCATTCTGTTCCTATTTGCTAAAAGTTTTAAGATCATAAACGGGTATTGAATTTGTCAAATGCCTCTTTTGTGTCTAACAAGATGATCATACGATTTTTCTCCTTTTTTCTATTAATAAAGTCAATTACATTGATTAATTTTTAAATGATAATCCAACCTTGCATACCTGGACTAAACTCCACGTGGTTTGATTTGATTTGCTAGTATTTTGTTCTAGCATTTTTTCATTTGTGTTTCATGAGAAAGATTAGTCTGTAATTTTTCTTTCTTATAATATACTTTCCAACTATTGGAAACAAAGTTATTCTGGCCTCATAAAAACATTTTTAAAATGTCTCTCCGTTTTCTATTCTCTAAGCATTTGTACAGAATTGATATCATTTCTTTAAATATTTGGAAGAATTGAATGGTAATGCCATCTGGACCTGGAGTTTTGTGATGGATCTTAAATTATGAGGCAGTTTCCTTAATAGATATAGTTCTATTCAGATTTTCTATTTCTCCTTTCTGTTAGCCTTGATAAATTGTATTTTTCAAGGAATTTGTTGACTTTGCCTTCTGATATATATGATCTGTTCAATCTGACAAATTTCTTATTGCAGATATTTTCAGCTCTACCATTTCCATTTAAAAAGTATATTCCAGTTCTCAGATGAAATTATTTCATTTATTCATCTTTCCCTCTTATTTCTTAACTCTGTTAATAATAGTAATTTTTGATTGATTGCTAGACTAGACTCTAGATCTGTACTGTTCAGTAGAGTATTCACTAGCTGCATGTGGCTTTTGGCTAATCTTAATTGAGATGTGGTATAAGTGTAAAATGCTGGATTTTGGAGACTTAGTACAAAAAAAAAAAAAGGATGTAAAATAACTCAGTAACTTTTTATATTGATCACATGTTGAAGTGATATTCTGGATACTCTAAATATAAAATTAATTTGTGCTCTTTGTGCTTTTTAAAATGTAGCTATTAGAAAATTTAAAACTACATATATGGCTCACGTTTGTGACCCACACACTTTTTCTATAGGACAGTGCCACTCTAGATGCTGTTTTCTTTTTCTAGAGAGTTCAATTTTCCAGAGCTAGGCAGGTGGGCTGAGAAGCTTTACTCCTCTCAGCCTCCAAGTTGAGTTGACTTGCGGCTGTACTGCAGCTTTGGTAAGGTTCCATCTACCTCTGTTCTGTAATACCCCTATGTCGTGGCCACTCAAGGCTGTCATTTAGGGGCCTGGTGTGTTCACTGGGCAAGGTCTAGACTCTCAGACTTGTTTCCTCACCCCTGAGAGATTGCCAGAAACTCCTCTCTTCTTCTGAGAGACCCCTTGATTATCCCTTCAGCCTCCCATTCCAGACAACTTCACAATGTGGCAAATATTTTGAGGGGAAAATAGGCCATGTGCTTAAAGCTCTTGAAGTCTCTAATTACATCTTTTCTGAAAGACCACTAGTCATAGCTCTGCATGTTTCTCTGACTTCAAGAAGCAACCCTCTATCTGGGCAAAACCATGATTTGCAGCATCTTACCCCATCCTAGAATCAACAAATGCCCCTATGGTTAAAGTGGGTACAGAAAGACCGGCAACCTCTCTGAGGTTCTCTCCTCACCAGAACCTGGCATCCTCTAGTCCTCTTTGTTTTAGCGGCTCTCTGATAACTCTAAAGTGATGACTTAAAAAATTTTGCCTACAGTTATTCTCAGTAGGAACACTGTCTGCTTCAAACTACTTCATTCTCTTGGATTTAAAAGAGATATACTTAAAAGTCCAGACCTCTCTGGTGTGGCTTCTATCATGGAATCTTTCTACCTTGCCTTGCCTTGCCTTCTGTAGATAATGCTATCCTTTGCTCTAGAACCTTTAAAAGTTACCTCTTAAAAAAGAGAATATAAAATTTTGGATCATCAGCATATAGCCATTTAAGGTACCTGAAGTCATGGGTCTGGATACAATCGTATAGGACAGTTGTGTAGATTAAACTCTGTATTGTGAGACTAGTTTTAGGTCAGAACTGTGAGGAATGCAACACTTAAGGAAGGGAAAGAGGAGTCTCCAGAAAGGCAAAGAAGAGATGAGAAAGGTAGGAGGAATATCAGAAGAAGGTGAAATCACAGAGGCCACAAGAAGAGAACATTTCAATAAAGAGGGTGCATCAAATTATGTAGAAAGGGTAAGAAAGTTTGAAGTGAAAAGGACCCTGTGGATTTAGCAGTAATGAAATTTATGTTATCTTATTACCTTACAACATTCTTATGAAGAAAGCATAAAAATTATATGGGAATAAAATTTATCCTAATCTTATTTATGATCTACAAAAATGACGATTTCATATGATTCAGCCTGATAGATGGAGAAGTAAAGGTTTACCAAAGAGGAGTAATTTGCTTAAACTCAAGAGTAGACACGAAATTCAAATCTTGGTCTTCTTTTGACATCTGTGGTCTTATGTCCTTTTCACTGCACTACATATTTTTATCTATTGCTATCATTTCTTAATTATTCATTACTTAGATAAGTCTTTTCTCCCTCTTTTTACAAAACTAAATCATAATTTTATTATGTGTGCATGTATTTGTTTATATTGGCTATTCTTCTTTTCTTGTCTTAAAGGGACATTATTATTTTTTCCAGTTTTATTGAGAAATAATTGACACACATCACTGTATAAGTTTAAGGTGTACAGCATGATGGTTTGATTTACTTATATTGTGAAATGATTGCCACCATAGGTTTAGTTAACGTCCATCATCTCATGTATTGATAGATGGTGAAAAGAAGAAAAAAGGATTCTCCTTGTGATAAGAACTCTTAGACCTACTCTCTTAACAACATTCCTAGGTATCATACAGCAGTGTTAGCTATGGTTGTCATGTTGTACATTACATCCCTAGCACGTATTTATCGTTATCTGTTTTTCTTTTTAATGGTAGTTAAGTCTGGTTAACTTGTTGTTGTCCTCCAAAGATTTTCTGCAATTTCTTCTTAACATTTCTTTACCATTTTGGCTTTTGATGAAATTATTGTTTTTAATTGACATTGACTTCAAATGTAATTCAGAATTGTTCATGTAGATTAGAACACTCTCTCTAGGTCTTGTCTTTTTGTTATGCCTCTTTTTTTTTTAAACAGGTAACTTTAAGACCAGTTAAACTATGTAATCTTAACTCTCCAGGAACTCTTTCTGGAGGAAATTTCTCTACATAGAAACGTTTTCAGACTTACAAGTCCAGAATTAATATCTTGACCCTCTGTAGCAGAGTGACTGATTTTGACCTCAAAGTGACCTTCTGAGGTGGTCCCTTCTTCACTAGGGTAAAAGAGCTTGCTTTCCATAGTGAGCTCTTTGAGTTGGATTCTGTCTTTCTTGTTAAGCTGTCTTTGTGGTATCCTTACTTTTAACACATTTGGAACTTCTGAAGTTTCTTTTGGATCATATTAGACTTTCTTTCGCTACAAGTAGGTCATGATTGCTGTTAACTGGTTCTGTTCCTTCCTAAGTGAAAGGATGGTTAAAATGCCAGGATCTGCTGCTGCTTGTGGTAACAGTTCTCATATTGAGGTTCTATAGAATTTCATCAAGTCACAGCTATGGTTAATGAAGGAGCAGAAGGTAGTGAGAGTGGAGAGCAGAGGGCAACTTCCTTGAAGCAACTTTCAAGTCATTGTTCTGTATTCCATTATTTTCCAGGGATCTGTGATTAGCAGTAGGAAAGGACATGTGAACAGCTTTGTATTTAATATTTGATGTTATTTTTATTAACAAATGACTTCTTGTTTTTTTTTTTGTTTTTTTTTTTAAGGTAAGCTTTGTTTATGGTGGAGTTAATACTTATATATATCCTTAGAGGATATATATCCTTAGAGGATACCCTTAAATAAATCAAAGCCAGGGTAGAGTTGTGACTTAGAGGTTGCTGATAGGAAGCAGAAGATCCTGGAGCCAGGCGGAGAGATCGCTTCATAGAGAAACTCTAATGGATTGTATTTATAAACAGTTTTCACTGATAGCAGCTGATATCAAGGAAGGAATGTTGAGGAAAGGTAGTAGCTCCTATTCAGAAGTGACTTGGTGGGCTTTGGGCTGGCAGCAGTGCTGATGTTGTGGGCCATCACATGGCTTGTCCTGCCACTAGGTGGAATACCTACTATGTAGGCTGCCCTTAAAACACATGTTTTATAAGTAACTAATTAAATTGACCAAACAAGATCATGGTCAAGTAATGAAATGAAGTGAAGTGAAACGTTGAAGAAATATTTATTTCAAACTAACACTAAGAATTGTCTCAGCTTATTATAGCTGTTTGGGTTAGTTATAAACACCTGTAAAGCAGTGTTTTGAATGCAGAATTTCCACCAGTCTTATATAAAATTTTCAATATTTATTATTTATTTGCTACCATTGCAAATAAAAGAACTAATGTTTTCTATTTCTGTGTAAGAAAATTACCACAAACCTAGTGGCTTAACACAACACGTATTTATTATCTCACAATTTCTGTGAGTCAAGAGTCTAGGCATAGCTTAGCTGCATCCTCTGCTCAGGACCTTACAAGGTTGCAATCAAGCTGTTGTCCAGGGCTGCAGTCTCATCACAGGCTCAACTGGGGAAGATCCACTTCCAAACTCACTCAGGTAGATGTATTTTTAAGCACATAATTTCAAGTACCCTTTTTAGCTGAGCTTTAATAAGTCTTAACTTTATTAAACCTTAAATTTATCTATCTTTACTGAATTACCAGTTACTTTCTCTGTCACTTATAAATCCTCTTGCTGTGTTTAATAAACCATGTTATATATTTTGTGTACAAAACAATGTTTAAATGATGATGCTATATAAAGCTTTAAAAGCCTTAAAATTTAAAATATAAATAAATCATGGTCAAGCATATAGTTAGGTGAGATCTAGAATTTAATAATAAAATATATCAAAGAATTCTTCTGAGAGAGAACTGATTTGGCAAGGTGGGGGGTCACTGGTGACTTTGACAAGATTGGATTCAGTGTGTGGACAAAATTTAGATTGGAGTGGGATGAAGATAACTAGGAGGTGAAAAAATTTAAAAACTTTTAAAGGAGTTTTGCTGTGAAAAGAAATAGAATTGGGGCAGTATGTGGAAGAGGACATAGGATTAAGAAAGGGTTTTATTTTTAATGTCTAAGATGACAAATATGGCACGTTTGTAATGCTGATGACAGTGATCCAGGGGACAAGAGAAAATGATTTGGAGAGATAGTGACTACGGTGGGAGCAGAGTCTTTGGCTGGGAAAGAAAGGGTGGGATCTATTGAGCAAATGGAAGAACCGTTCTCACAAAGATGCAGGGGCAGTTCAACTACAGTATAACAGCTGGTGGGAAGATGGTAATTTTTTTCTCTAATTGCTTCTATTTTCTTAGTGAAATCAGATATCAGCTCAGACAGAGAAGATTAGAGCAGGTGTTAGGATTTGAGGAGAAGCTCAGAAACAGCTATCCCAGAGACAGTGAAAGCAAATTTTCTAAAGGAATATAGTAAGAATTTTGCATGGTGCTACATATATACTTGTCTTAAATTTAAAGTGAGAACCAGTCAGCATGTTGATTATTCTTCTCCAATAGACATTGAACAGGAAGAGAGTTAGGTTTAACCAGGATTGTTGTTTTCTCCCTCAGAAAAAGTATGAAGCAGTAAGAGAGGAACATTGGATTTCAGTGTATAAAGGGTTTGATTATCATAACGAATTGTGGGGTATCATTGAGGAAAAATGGGAACTGAAGATATTGAATGGGTTAACGGACAGTAAAAAAGTAGATGGAATCAGTAGTCTAGCTGTTTGGCTAGGGTTGATGCTATGGCAGTGGGGTCACTTGAGAAAGCTGGTGACTTGGGCTACAGAGATGGGGATGCTTGAAGTCAAGATGTCAGCGATCTTGCAGCTACTGCCCGTAATCCAATATAGAGCATGATGGTGGAGGAGGGATAACTGAAGTGGAGTGACGATAAAAATTATTGGAAATGAAGACGTTGAAGAGGAGAATCTGGATCATTAAATGGATCGTCTCTGTGGATATTGAACTCACCAAGAAGGAGGATTCTGTTACTGGAGGAATGGAATACAGTCAATGACATGTTAAAATCAGGTACTGAAACTTTCTGAAACTGTTCCTCTTTTGAGTTCCTCTCCCAACCACCACCAAATTGCAAACAGATTTTTTAATAAGGTAAATACGTTTATTGAGAAAAGCATAGATAAGACATAAACTTAATAAAATGAGAATGATCCATATTCTCACCATTATAGATATTTCCTGTTTATACTTTGGTGACTATCCTTTCAGACTTTTGTATCCATACAAAAAAATCGTATATATAAGATCATGCAATACATGTTATTTAGTACTTTGCTCTTTAAAACTAACCAGAGGTAGCTGCAAATAACTGCAAACCTATGAAGAGATGCATCATTTTGAATTGCTATCAGGTATTCCAGGGTATGGATGTACCGTAATTAGTCACTGTTTTACTATTGCTGCATAACAAATCACACTAAAACTTAGTGGTGTTAAACAACAGTAATCACTTATAATCGCATGGTTTCTGTTCAGGAATTTGGAAAGAGCTTGGCTGGGCATTTCTCTCTTGGAGTCTTTCATGCAGTTGCAGTCGTATGTCAGCTAGGCTGACTGGGACTGGAGGATCCACTTCTAAAGTGGTTCACTCATATGGCTGGCAGGTTGGTGCTAATTGCTGGCTGAGGCCTTGGTTTCCTTCTACATGGGCCTCTCCATGAGGCTTCTTCTTGTCATGGTAGCTGGCTTCCCACAGAAAGAATGATCCAACAGATGCAGGCAGAAGCTGCAGTGCCTGTTGTGACCTATCTGCAGGTAGTCACTTCTGACATATTCTATTTGTTGTACAAAGTCAGCCCTGATTCATTGTAGGAGGGGACTACGCAAGGCCGTGAATTACCAGGGATCATCCTAGGGGCTGGTCACCACAACCACCCTTCTACTGGTGGCCATTTAACTTGTTTCCAAGGAGTATTATTATACCTAGCATCTCTGTGCCCTGTCTTAAGTATTTCCCTGTAGTTCCAAAAGTGGAGTTGCCAAATTACTTTTCAAAAAGGTTATTATGCCTATTTAATTTCCAGATCAGTCTATGAGAGTATACATTCCCCTCACCCTCACCAATACTTAGTGTTTGTAATTACTTTAATCTTTGCTAATCTGGTAGATATTTTATATCTATCTATCTATCTATACGTAGATAGATACAGTATCTATTTAATTATTAGTGAGATTGAACAGTTTCCCTTGTGTCTGTTGGTCCATTGCATTTCTCTTTTCTTTTTGTGAATGGCATGTGCGTGGTGTATGTCTATTTCTCTATTAGTGTTGATTTTTTTCGTATATTATTACTGAGATATTAGTTCTTCACTGTGAAATTTACAAGTGTTTTTTCTCACTTTGCTATTTGTATTTTTATTTTCTTTTAGTCTTGTAGATATTTTTGATGTTCATGTAGTCGTCTTTTTTTTTTTTTTTCATCATATTTGGGTTTTTTGAATTGCTTTGGAAGGTGAACCCTACCAAAAGATTATAAACATGTTCCTGTATATTTTTTCTAATACTCTTGTAGGTTTGTTGTTGTGATTATTAATTTATATAGTATTAAAATTAAATATTTAAGAATTTACTTTTGTGTTTGGTATAAAGTTAATATCTAAACTTTTCATTTAATCAACCAGTGTTACAGTGCTGTTTTTTGATCAATCCATCCTTTCTTCACTGTACATGTTAGTTTTCTACTCAATATCCATTCTCCCTAACCTTCTCCTGTTAGAACTCCAATTTTATTCAGCTCCCTACCCTGCAGAAAGTAGCCATGTGCTGCCACCTTTCCCAACCCTTGGAAGTGAATCCTAATTGAGCCAAACCAATCATGGTGATTCCACTCCTCTCCTGATTGACTTAGGGATGGATATTTAATAAGAGCTTCAGGGAAGATGTGCTTGTTCTTAAAAAAGGGATCCAAGAGGGGAACATTACTTGATTTCTTCCTCTGAAGAAGAAGTCTAGGAGAAATTAAGTTTGGGACAATGCTAGCTCACCCACATTGGAAGAACAAAAGGAACATAGCACCTTGGTCCTAGATAGCATTTTTGAGCTTCTGAATTAACCTCTCCTGTGACTGTGTTAAACACTCAGGTATTTGAACTGTGTGAGGTGATAAATGTCCTCATCATTTAAGCCTCGTTGAGTTAGATTTTATGTTACTTGCAGCCAAATGCATTCTGATACACCTGCAATGTGAAATGCAGTACCATACCATTTATTTAATATAGCTTTATACTAGATGTTAGTATCTGGAATTATCAGCCCTATTCCTCATCCCCATTTTTCTTTTTCACATTTTAACTCTTCCTACCCCACCCTTTTTTTCCAGAAAAACTTAATTAATATTTCTGTCTCTGCTTTCTTTTTGGTTTCATCTGTCAAATGTATTTTCACCATCTGCTTGTATTTAGAATATTTCTTAATCACTGCGTTAACACACAGATTTGTCTTTTTAAGATAATATGTAGTTACTTAGATTTTGAGGGTGTTTTTTAAGTAACAACTTTAATGAGATATAATTCACATACCATACAATTCACTGATTTAAGATGTATACATTTTTATCACCCCCAAAAAAACCCTGTACTGATTAGTAGTCACTTCCCATCCTGCCCCCCAGGACTCAGCCCTAAGCAACTACCAATACACTTTCTGTCTCTATGGATTTACCTACTTTGGACATTCATATAATAGAATCATATAGAACGTGGTCCTTTATGACTGGCTTATTTCACTTATTTTCAGGGTTTATCAATGTTCTGCATACATCAGTGCTTCGTTTCTTTTTATTGCCGAATACAATAGCATTTGTATTGTATGCATGTACCCCAATTTGTTTATCCATTTATCAGTTGCTAGACATTTGGATTGTTTCCATCTTTGGGCTATTATGAATAATGCTGTTACAAACATCTGTGTACACATTTTTGTGTGGACATATGTTTTCATTTCTTGGATATAAACCTAAGGGTGGAATTGCTGGATCATATGGTAACTGTGTTTAATCATTTGAGGAACTGCAAGGCAGTTTTCTAAAGTGGCTGAACCACTATACATTTCTACCAGCAGTGCTTTAAGGTTCCAATGTCTCCACATGATTTGGGGGCTTTTTTGACTCTAAGAAAGAACCTGAGTTTTTATGTGTGTGCATTTTTTATAGTGGTAAATATACATAACAAAATTTACTGTTTTAATGATTTTAAAGTGTATAGTTCTGTGATGTTTAGCATATTCACAGTGTTGTGCAGGTGTCACCACCGTCCACCTCCAGAACTTTTCTATCTTCTCAAACTGAAGCTCCAGATCCATTATCAACACTAACTCCCCACTTCCTCCTCCCCCAGCCTCTGGCAGCTGCCGTTCTACTTTCTGTCTCTATGAATTTGTTTCCTTTAGGTACCTCATCTGAGTGGGATCATACAGTATTTAGAGTTGTTCTTTTGCCACTGTCTTATTTCACTAGCATGATATCTTCAAGAGAATCTGAGTTTTTTTAAGGTGGTGTTTGGTCCATGCATCTTTTATCATCTTATTTTATGCTGTCTATATATCATCCTGCCATGTCCTTATATAATATTATTTCCTTTTTTCCCTCTCTGTAGAGGAAATCTCTAGATTTTGAAATCAGCACCCTACTCTTAATTCTCTTATTGTTCCCTTTTGTAGTTCTTTTTATGTTATATGTGTATATGTATAGTTACATATATGACATAAAGGGAACTGTGTTATGGTGAAGAGATTAGTGGCCAATTTTCTCTTGCTCATATTTCTTTTATTTTATTTTGTTGGTATAATACAGGATTTTGGACAAAATTATTATTACTAAATTATCTTTACATTATGTAAACATTACATTAGTGTTTAAAAGCATAGACTCTGGAATCTCACTGCTTGTTTGAATCACACCTCTGCCACTTGCCAGCTGTGTGACCTTGGTGAAGTTATTTAAACTTTCTGTGTCTCAGTTGTTACATTTGTCACATCAGGATAATAATATTACCTGCCTCATTGCTAGGATTAAATAGATTAATTCACTTAGTGCTCTTAGAGTAGTACCTGGCACATAATATGTGCTATATAAGAGTTTACTGTTATTATCATTAGCATTCCCCTTGAGGAATTATTGTTGGCATTTACATTTTATTTTATAAAAATTAATTTATTGTTTTTGGTTAACTGTGTGTGTGGTTTTTAGTTTGGTTGGTTTTTGGTTTTTGGTTTCTTCCTCACTGCTAGGATTTTTATTATGTCCTCTTTCTTGAAGTCTTATTGTCATGTTTAAGTTATATCTGTTTGTACTACTCTTGAGTAGTTTTTTCAGGTGTGATCCGCTGTCTTGTTTACCACTATATTTTCAGTCCCTAGAACATAGTTTGGCGCATAATAGGTGTTCAATAAAGATTTGATAAATGAATGTGTGAGTGGAGTCCTTGCATATCTATTAGGCTCTGGCAAAAGGGCACCTTCGAGGGAAATTGCAAGGCAGGAAGAGGAAAAGGGGACTTGCTTCTTTCTGTTTGAACCCTGTTTGCTTCCCATCATCCCAGCAATGTTTCTTCACAGCAGCAGGTCCTTCTTCTAGCAAGGCTTGAGTCCAGTTTGCAGTTTCTCTGACTTTCACGGTACAGTCGTCCCTCGGTATCTGCGGGGGATTGGTTCCAGGACCCCTCATGAATACCAAAATGCAAGGATGCTCAAGTCCCATCTGTAGAATGGCACAGCTCAGTGGGCCCTGCATATCCAGGGGTTCTGCATCCACGGATATGGAGGGCCGACTGTACCAACTCCTGAAGCCACACCATCTGAAAAACCGGCACTGCTAGCCAGTTGGCACCCCCTCCTCGAGGTCTGTATACCAGCCCCACAGGGCCCTTCCTCCAGAAACCCAGCACCAGCCCAACAGCTCCCTCATAGAGATCTAAGTTCCAGTCCCTCTCATGAACTTCTCAGTCTTAATTTGTCTCTTTGCTTTGTTCCCCAACCTTAGAACTGCACTTCTGGTACTTGTTCCCTCCATGATACCTTAGTATTCTCCTTGGCCTCTTCATTTCTCTAGTTAGCAACTTGATTCCTCCTTAAGTAATTCTCTCTTAAAATACCCTGTGTGTCTCCTGACTCCACCCTGACTGAGACAGCTTATCTGTCTTACGAAATTATGTCACCTTTCTGAAGGTAGACTCTATCAATAACTATTCTCTATGTCAGGGATCAGCAACTGCAGCCCGTGGGCCAAATCAAGCCTGTGTCCTACTTTTGTAAGTAAAGTATTCAAACATAATCGCACCCATTCACTTTCAGATTGTCTATAACTGTCACTTTGCAAAGGCAGAGTTGAGTAGTCATGATAGAGACCACATGGTCCACATCACCTATAATGTTTGCTGTCTGGTCCTTTATAGAAAAAGTTTGCCAACCCCTATCCTACATCTATAGTTAGCAGAATTTTTGGTATTTAGTAGACATGCCAATAAAAAATGTTAAGCGAGGGAATATATGGAGGAAAGAGCCAAAAAGGGAGATGGTAAAAAGAAAGAACAAGGAGGAATATAGAAAAATTCACATTTTAATGGTGATGAAAATTTTATTTATTGAGGTCCAGATCAGATATGGGGGAAAAAAGGAAAGTTAAATTGGCAAAATTTTACCTTTCATTAATTTTCTGTTTAAAAATATAAAAAATAATGTAAATAAATTTTGCTTAAAATATATTGACCTTTTTAATCAAACTGTTACGAAAAAAACATTGAAATTATATCTACCATGTGTACTCGAGTTTTTTTAAGTCCATGAAATAAGTTAAAATATGGCAGTATCAGAATAATAACTTTTTAGAGTTGACTGAGAATTTTAAACAGGGCACAATAGAACTGAAGTAGACACATCAGTTGGTGTTTATGACTTTCGGGCCATGTAGTTGATTGTGAAGCCATTTAAGAGATGTTAACAGCTACACGTACTTTGTAAGTGTACATTTAGTGACTGAGATCAGTAAACTTTTTATGTTCTAAAGAACTAGTTTACTGATAGTATTTATTGAATAATTTACTACATTTACAATTCTGTACATATCATGCCCCAAATCATATGCTGTAAAATCTTAGTATAACTTCCAGTACAGTGAAGCATTTAAAAAATACTCTGAAAATAACATTGAGTCTATCAGAAATAGTGGTTGAATTTGTCAAAAACATTCTATTAGTAAGGAGTTGAGTAGAATTTTAGTTTTACTTTTTGGTCATTACTGAGATTCATTATTGTACATTTACCTAGAGAATAGATTATCCCAACCAGAGCTACTTTCCCCCTCGTCTGAACTCCTGTGTGTATCTATTATAATAGTTTCCTGTTGTTGCTACAAAACATTACCATACACTTAGTGGCTGAAAACAACACACAGTTATTATCTTACAATTCTGAAGGTCAGAAATCCAAAATGGGTCCAATGGATGAAAATCAAGGTGTCAGCAAGGTGCATTCTTTTTAGGAGCTCCTAAGGGAGAACTGTTCCTTGCTTTTTCCAGCTTTTAGAGGATGCCCACATCCCTTGGCTTGTGGTTGCATCACTCAGCCTTTGCTTCCGTCATCACATCTCCTTTACTGTCTCTCTTATGACCCTGTGATTACATTGGGCCCACCCAGGTAATCCAGGATAATCTTCCCATCCCCAAATCTTTAACTTAGTCACATCTGCAAAGTCCCTTTGCTGTTGTAAGTTAATGTATTCAGGGGATTTGGGGAGGAACATGGACATCTCTGGGGGCCTATTATCCTACCTACCGCATCTTTCTTCTTTTATTTAGAATCATTGAATGTCAGAGCTGAAAAGGACATTGGGTGAAAACTTGTCCATTCCCTTTACTTTACACATGAAGAAGCTGAATGAAACCAGAGAGGCTGTTTGTCTGCCTCTAAGCACTTTTTAGGTGTGAAACAGGCCTAATTTATGTTTTGTATGCCTAACTATACTAACAATAATACCTTGAACATTTTAAGTACTCAGTAACTATTTATTGCCTGAATGATTAAAAGGTTAGTGATAGAAACCAGATATATCTGGTCTCTGACTCAATTATTTTAAGTTAGTGCTAATAGAAGTTTATAAAAAGCCACTGACTGACAATACCATAAAGGGTAGAGATTCATTTATTCTTATATTTTGTAATTAAAAGGAGGAAATTATTCCTTCTTAAAAATAACTACCTTTTTTAGTATTCTGTTTCTCTTGTCTCTTGTCTCTTGTTTTTCTAGAGTAACTCATGGAATCCGGATTTAGTTTTTTTGATATTCATTGCCATTGAGCTGGGTTGTTAAGATAAACCTGTATTTTCTGTAATGCATATTTTTCATCTGTGTCCAATATTTAGGATAATTTAAAAATCAATATTTATCTTTTAAAAACTATTTCATAACTTTAGGAAACATTTTAGAAATCTAGGTTTATTTTTTTACTTATAATTTTTCTTCCCTTGTTAAGGAAGGATAGTTTGAACTCTTGGTTAAAATAAACTGAAAAAAATTTTTTTTAATTAATTAATTAATTTTTGGCTTCGTTGGGTCTTCGTTGCTGCACATGGGCTTTCTCTAGCTGCGGCAAGCGGGGGCTTACCCTTCGTTGCAGTGTGCAGGTTTCTCATTGCGGTGGCTTCTCTTGTTGCGGAGCGCGGGCTCTAGGCACGTGGGCTTCAGTAGTTGTGGCACGTGGGCTCAGTAGTTGTGGCTCGCGGGCTCTAGAGTGCAGGCTCAGTAGTTGTGGTGCACGGGCTTAGTTGCTCCGCGGCATATGTGATCTTCCCGGACCAGGGCTCGAACCCATGTCCCCTGCATTGGCAGGCAGATTCTTAACCATTGCGCCACCAGGGAAGTCCCAATAACATGAAAAATTTTTTAAAGTTTATCTGGCATTTCTTTTTGAAAAACATTAAAACCTAGATTTTAGGTTTAGATTGTCATTCAGATAGATAAATCACTTACTATTTTCCAAGAAAAAAAGCTTTGATATTTGTGCAATGCCTGATTTTCTTTTGTTAATATTCTTGTAGTTTATATAGAATCTGATTTATTGTTATGTGAGTTTGGATATATTAGACATGGTTCTTGAAATAAAATATACCAGAAGCGTTATGTTCTAAACATTTAGAGTCTTTTCTTACTTGTATCAGCATGGTTTTTCATTGGCCCTATACATTTATGCATGTCTAAATCTTATACACGTTTCTACAAATACTAAGATTGCAAATAATTCTATTTTTATTTTGTCTACAAGGATGGTACCTGTAAAGTGCTTAGCAACTGTAAAAATGGACCATGATAAAAGTGCCCAGTAACTGATAATGTTTATTATATTGTCATGCTCTCAGTGAGAAAAATGTTAATTATAAGTCAACTTTAGAATACATTCATTACAATAAATTATATTCATTGGGTGAAAACATAATCTGACTTTTCTTTTCTTGGCAGCAACTTGAATTGGTGGAACCAAGTGGCTGGATTCACGTTCCTTTAACTGATAATCATAAGAAGCCAACTCGCACATTCATGATACAGATTGCTGTTCTAGCCAATCATCAGAATGGAAGAGATACCCACATGAGACAAATTAAAATATACACACCTGTGGAAGAGAGCTCCATTGGTAAATTTCCTAGATGTACAACTATTGATTTCATGATGTATCGCTCAATAAGGTGACCTTGAAATAGAACAAAAGTCATTAAACGTATCTTTATCTTGTCAGTAAATATTAAATCTGGTATCTTTATTGAAAAATGCATCAATTATTTTGCAATTTTTTATGCATTGAAAAGTATTTTATTGTAACTTTAATAAATAACTTTTGGGTCATACTATGTTTATTTTCTTTAACATATAATAAAGCTCATGTATTTTATAATTATTAAAATGAATTTGAGCCAATCGTTAAATTTTTCCTTATATCAAAAGAAAACCAGTTGAACTGAAAATTTTTAAGATATACACAATTTTTTTTACTAACTAGGTAGTTATTTCATATAGTGATCATGCATTACAGTAATGATTTACTGCGTGTTTGGGAACAAAACTATGTTTTACCAATAGATATTATCTTTAATAGGCCAGAATATTATTTTTTTCTATCCAAAGGAAGCTTCTTCTATTAATACTAGGCCTTTTTAAAAACTGTGTCAAAATAAGCTTAGCATTCAGTGTGTGATGAGAACCATTCTGATTTAGAGAATGTAATTAATTGTGTCATAATTATTGTACTCCCATGAAATATTTTTAACCCTAGGGTTGTCTATATCCTGATATTATGTCAGCGATTGCCAATATAATCTGTTTATCCTAATTCTAATGCTGTTTATAGAATAGTTAGTTTCAAATTTGTGTCTGACACTGAAGCATTCCCTAAGGGATAGTGTAGCTCACGAAAATTTTAAAAATATATGAAATTGTTCTTTACATATAAAAATATTTTAAAGTCCCTTAAATGAGTTTTCTTTCCATGGTTTAACATGAGTCGATTTGATTCTGTATATCTCCCCCGGCACCACCCACTACCCCATATCTTTACTTTGGGGGAGACAGAACTTCTCCATATTGGCTCTTTTTTTTTTCTTTTTGTGGTTGTGCCGCATGGCTTGTGGGATCTTACTTCTCCGACCAGGGATCGAACCTGGGCCCTTGGCAGTGAGAGCATGGAGTCCTAACCACTGGACTGCCAGGGAATTCCCACCCCATATTGGCTCTTGTTTGGGAAAGATTCCTCAGAGGTTCTTGCATTACTGGGTAGACTGAAGTCTTAAATTAGCAAAGTTTAGGAAATAATTATGTGTTTGATTTATTCTGGGGGAGTACTAATTTACATGGATGCTATAAAAAATGAAGGTCTCATTTTTTTCACTCAGCAGAATCTCAGCTCTTTTTTCTATGAGTTCCACAAAGAGTTTGTCATTTTCATTCTGTTGTCTTTAAAGTAAGAAGCATGGTAAGTGGCTGTATGATCACCAAAAGGTCTGTAACCAAAACTCATTTGAGATCAGTGAATTACTCCCAAGCATAGATGTCGGATGCTGGGAAGGGTAGAAGAAAAACAGATGGATAGGAGTTAAAAGAAAAGGAGAGAATCAAGAAAATAAGAAGGGCGATATATACTTGGCACTGTATTGATGTTCTGCGTTAGTCTGATAAGGAAAACATTCATGTAAACAACGGTCCTAGTCTAAGAGGCAGAGAAATGTAATAAAAAGTACAGGAAGTTTTATTAGTAATAATGTTACTACTTGCTAACTGCTTTTTAAAAATTTGCTTAAAAGAAAAAAGGAGGAGGACTAATCATCATTTACCTGATCCAGTCTGTTATTTCCTACTATTAATAGTTTGTGAAAAACTCCTAAAATTAGGAAGAATTAAGAAGAATGTTGGGAAAATCAGTATGTTTTCTGGTTCTACTCCCTTTCCCTGTTTTTCATAAGCCAGCTGAGCACCTCATTAGGCATGGGAAAACTTGGTAGCCCAGGATTACAGAGGTAATGCTTCCCCTTATTTTAAGGATTATCTGAAGTTCTGATAGACCATGTATTACATTAACAACACATAATTATCTGAAGCAGTTTCATTTCTCTTTTGAAAGAGCAAATTATATAGCCAACAAAAGATTTGTATCTAGAATATATAAAGAACTCTTCTTATCACTTAACAGGAAGAAGACAAACAATCCCATTAAAGTGAGCAAAAGATTTAAACAATCATTTCATCAAAGAAGACATATGATTGGCAAATAAGCATATGAAAAGATGCTCAGCTTCATTGGATGTTAGTGAAATGCAAATTAAAATCATAATGAGATACCATTTCACAGCCACTAGAATGACTGTGGTTAAAATGACAATGAGGAGGGGGAAGGGTAAGCTGGGACGAAGTGAGAGAGTGGCATGGACATACATATAATACCAAATGTAAAATAGATAGCTAGTGGGAAGCAGCCACATAGCACAGGGAGATCAGCTTGGTGCTTTGCGACCACCTAGAGTGGTGGGATAGGCAGGGTGGGAGGGAGATGCAAGAGGGAGGAGAAATGGGGATATCACGTATAGCTGATTCACTTTGTTATACAGCAGAAACTAACACAACATTGTAAAACAATTATACTCCAATAAAGCTGTTAAAAAAAAAAAAAGACAATTGCACGTGTTAGCAAAGATATGGAGGAAATGGACCTCATGTCAAACTGCTGATGCGGATGTAATTAGTGTATAACCACTTTGGAAAACAGTTTGGTAATTTCTTAAAAAGTTAAACGTATACCTGTGTATGGGTATTTACGCAGGAGAAAAGAAAGCATAGGTCCGTACAAAGACTTGCACATGAATGTTCATAGCAGCTTTATTTGTAGTACCTAAAAATTGGAAACAATGCAAATGTTGATCAGTAGGAGAAGATATAAACAACTTGTGGTAAATCCATATAATAGGATACTACTCAGCGATAAAAATAAATGAACAGTTAATTAATGCATGCAACAACATGGATACATTTACAAAATAATTATGCTGAAAGAAAGAAACCACAAAAAAGAGTATATAGTGTATGATTCTAATTTTTTTTTTAAATTCTAGAAAGTACAAACTCATCAAGTGATAGAAAGCATATTAGTGGTTGCATAGGATGGGGAGCAGACAGAAGCAAGAAGGCGTGAATTATTTGGGGGGACGACAGAAATGTTCACTATCCTGACTGGTACTGGTTTCACAGCTATATACAGATGCCAAAATTTATCAAACCATACATATGTGCAGTTTATTGCATGTCAATCATACCTTAATAAAGCTGATTTAAAAATAGCTTATTCTACCTGTTTCACATAGGAATCACCCAAAGAGGCTAGATTTGACATAGTTACATTTCTTACTGAATAGGATCTGAGAATAAGAAACTAACATTGAAAAGCCATTTTAACAGTTAATAAAACAATGACAGCAAATTCACGGATTCATCCGTAATCAGTATATTTTTTGAGTATTGATCAAACTGCAGTTATAAGATTTAAATATTTAGATTATACATGTAATTGAAGTATTAGACACTTTAAAAATCAGCTTATTACCTGAGGAAATACTATCACAAGGAACTCTCTTTATAAAACTGTGGAATTTTAAAATACAGCAGTTCATTGAAGGCTAATAAATACCCAACTCTAAAAAGGCTAATAGATATTGAATGTTGAATTAGACATAATAAGGAAACCAAAGTGAATCTGATGCAGACTTTGCTTTCCAGTTGCTTCTAGTCTACTAGGGGAAATAATAGGTCTCCGATAACCAGATCAGAAATTAGACTGGTAAGATCTCTAACTGGTGGATGGAAAAGAGACAGTTACTTCCTACTCAGGAGTTAGAGGTGAAGCTAAAAGAAGGCATTGTGGAGGAGGTGGAATTTTAGAAAGAAAGACTATTTGTAATATCAGCTAGTTATTCACTTTTTAAGCCTATTCTCGAATCCAAACTATCATTGTTTTTACATGAATAACAACAATTAATTTGAAACAGATGATTTGTATGTTAGGAGTCCAGTGATGTTTTGTACATTTGCTCTCGTTTGAAAGGTTCCAACAATTAAAACACAGACCAATCTTGAAAAGTAATTTTAGACACCATGCCTTCTGTTCTTTTAGCCATTATGACTACTAGTTTAGTACAGATTAATACACTGCAGTATAAATTTTTATGAGGATAAAATTTTATAACTCAAATACAAATATTTGATATGTTTCTAGTGTTTTAGAAAATTTTACTTTAAATTCTTAATAAAATGTTGGCTTATTATATGTCATTTTTAATTGAATTCTTGGTTCAATTACCTTTTAAAAATGATAAAAGTTACAAAATATGTTAAAGCATTAGGGAAAATAATACTTTGTAGTTGTGGTTATTTGGAGACACTTTTGCTTTGTGGAGCTTTTAAACCAAGTTAATCTTCTTTTGCCCACATTGTTTTGACTTTCCCCACTTCTACTATGACTCCCTAGAGTATGGTGTTTGGAAGTGTTTGCTGTACAAGGCTGTTTACCAGCCATCTACAAGGAAGCTCTCTGTGCTTCATGATCTGCCATTTAGTTGGGCCTGATTCTGTGCAATGGTGTCTAGAAAGCGTTAGAGAGAGGAAGACAACAAAGGAAAAAGCCTCAGGGATTAGTTTATTAATTATCCATGATAATGATTTATTCTATTAACAGGACATATCTTAAGGCTAATTAATTACAACTCCCCCGCACTATAAATCTAAGAAAATGTCTAGAACCCATGGCAATTTTGTATGAAAAGTTGAAATTATTTTTTAGTAATACTAACCAGTCTATATTTCAGTTTTATGTGAAAGTACCCTCCCTTTTTTCTATGGCTAATCCTGCCACCATTATTTGTCTTCTCTTGTCCTTTCTGGTTAAAAGAATCAATTTACTATTTTGCCAACATAAGCAAAATTACAATTACACCAACTTAAAGGTATTCTATCTGCTTATGAAATCTTTTTCTGAGTGAATTGGTATTTCAGGAAATGGTGTTTCACATCATGTATAATTGAAGCTCTAGTATTTACCATCTCAGTTGTTTTTATTACTGCATTTGTGGCCGTAAGCTTTCCACTGATGCAGTTCAATGGTGACCATAAGATGTTTTTCCACTATGTATTTGCTTTTCCGGTGTTGAGAGCAAATTACGATTCTCTCCCTGTGGTCCTAGAAATAACTCCCCCAACTGTTTTTATAGACTTTATTCTGAGACCAGCTCTCCTCTGTACCCTGGCATTCATCTATAGCTGGAGATCCAGATTTTAACAGATCATTTCCTGTTATTACTATAGCAGTATCAAAATACTGATCACTTACCAAGAAGCAAAGTATCCAAAACACTGGAGTAGAGAGTTCAGCCAGCTGTTTGTTTTTCAGCTGTTAAAATTTATAAGAATCACATGTTAAATGAATATGGAGACATAATGAAATAGAGGGTAGGCTCAGTAAAAGGAGGGTGATAAAAAGCCATCCAGCTATTAAGTTATAACACACTCAGGTGTCTACCAAGACAAAGGAAAGGAATTTTACTATTTATCTTAAAACAGTGCTTATTTTTAAGGTAGCATTCAGTAACTGACAGGAGATGCAAGGAAGTCCTTATCATGAAATTCAGAAGTCTTCCTTCATTTTTTCCCATCATCCAGGCTGTTTAGAACAAAATTCATCATTTCTTTCTTGAAATGCTCAACTGTTAGACTGGTATTTGGGTGTAATTTTGACTCTTCTCCTTCATCTTTACATACTCAGTAACTGTAAGCCCTGCAGATTCTTGTTCCACATTAATTATCACTTTTGGTTTCACCCCATTCACATCATTCTAGGTCAGTTCAGTCTTACCAGAAAAGAAACGACACCGGATAAAACTTGCTAATGTTGCAAACTGGAATAGATGCTAAGCGCCCTGTAAGTTCTTTAATACACATGCACATTTCCAGAGGTAGGAAATGAATATCACGCTAAATGAGAAGCTCCAGTGCTCTCTTACCCTGTCCAACTAGTTCTAAGCCAGTCTACTAGACCCACTCTTACTCCTGATTTCTAGTTCTGAATCCCTTAGCTGCTGGTAGCTACTTCTTGTTTGTTCTCTCTTGGCTCTTTGGAATTTCATGATAGGGACTGTTTTTGTAGCTCCAAACTTGTCTCCCTCAGTGTTGTTTCCTTAGGCCACGTTGGGTAAGTTTTCTTTATTTTGATCAACTGAATAGTACTCTCTATCCTATACTATCTCTAACAACATAGCTGATCATGTTAGTAACACTGTGCCGATGAAGAAAGATAAATACAGTTTGGCATATGACATTTACTAAGGCTGGAAAGCATGCAATACATTTCATAAAGATACGTTTAGAGGGGAATAATCCCCATGTCATTTTGTCATTATTAAGGATACGTGATTACTCATCCCTATTAAATAAAAAAGATGTTGACTCTACAATGCTGTGATCAGTTGTACTGCATATAGTCTCCAGGAGAAAAATATTGCATGTTTTTTCAAACAATCAACATATACGATTGAATGCCTTATATCCTGTGTAGAATACAAATAAGTAGAAAACATGTTTCCTATTCAGAAAGAATTTACAGTCTAGCTGATGATAGCTAGGAACACAGAGACATTCACACATACTTAACAAAAGGTAATATTGACTGAAACAGATAAGTATTATTTTAATAAGGACAAATATCACCAATGCCCAGGGTAGTCAGTCAGGTTCTTATGGAAGAGAGAGAAATTCATGTACATAGGGGTATCTGAAGAGGCCTTCTTCTTAGGTTATGTGCAAGTTGAGAAATAGTGAAGATGAAAGTCAAAGTATCACCTTCTTTCCTAATAGACAACAGATTGAGGGACGTGTTTTTAAGTCTTAGCTAATTTGGGCTTTTCTAATAATGAATCCTTAAGATTCATGCCATAGCTGGTTGCACTGAATGGGTCGGGGAGCTCCCTAGAAGGAGAATGGAACTGAGTAGCTTCAATTATTCTTCCTATATTTACAAATCAAATGTTTACCTCCTTGGGGATGGAGTAAAGGGGTGGAGAGAGGCTCTGAGTAAAGGAACTGAGTTTCCTTTTAGTTGGGAATCATCAGGAGTGGGGAAGAAGTGTTCCTAAATTTACACTCTGGTTCCAGAACAGTGTGTAGATTTAAGTGGAGAGAGATAAAATGGGAGAGCATTTTAGGCATGGAAAGCTGTACACATTTGTGAAGGAATGAGGTTATATTCAGACTACAGTAAGCAGGGTGTTAACTTTAGTAACTATGTAACATCAAGTTACAAGATGGAAGAAAGGTAGGGCAGGGTGGGGTCAAAGTTTAATCTTACCCTGTTATGTATAGGGTAACTATAGTTGTATACCCATACCCTTATATTCCTCTTATATTTAATGTTATATTAAAACTTTGGAGGAGAAAAGATGCAATGTGGGCAGCCTAACCACCATTATAAGTTGTGAAGGAGACTATGGAATTAAAAACTATTCTTTGAAACTAGTTTTATGTAAGTCAAAATATTTAGTTAATATTTGTCTTACATAATTAAGATTGGACCTTGGAGAACACTATCAGAAGTTTGCCTGGATAAACAGTTGGGTGGAAATCTGTGCTTTTCCAAAGGGCATTCCTCAGAGAATGATGCTTGTGGAATCACGGAAATGTCCACCCAATTTGGATCCACTGTGCCAGGTTCCCTCCTTCCATTCCAGAGGTTTAGATAATAAAAGAAATTCTTAGAAAAATCTGCTTGTAAGCAAGACCATCAGAAATCATACATAGCCCCAAATAAGGCTCTCAAGTGGCCATTGTAAAAAATTTGAGTTCTTGGAATATGGCGTGTTATGTGTTTAAACAAAATCATTAGTAGAAATACAACTTGATTCCTTTGGGTCCAATTTGTGCTTGTCTTACATCTAATTACTTTTGGATTCAAAAATAAGAAAGACTTCTTTTAGAAATGAAGTCTTTGAAACAGTATTATTCATACTATAACCCCTTTTAAAGATATGTCAACTGAATCATGAAATGTACTAATGATATGAAGAAACAATATAGTGTAAGCACAGTTTCTTGTTTTAAATAATAGTAACCATTTTGCATATGCTGTTTGTGTAGCTAGTGAATATAATAAGAGGAAATATTATTTTAATGGAAAGGTCCTGTGTGTGAAATTTTCTATCATTTGCAAGCTAAAAGGAAGTGACTCAGTAATATGGGAATTATATGAGGACTTGAATCCTATCTATGTAATCTTTGGCCAATTTTATCAGCCTTTTTCTTTTTAATTGTGTGTGTGTGTGTATAGCATAACGTATATACAGTGAAATGCACCAAACACTAGCTCAATGAGTAAGGTCAAAGTGGACACCCATGTCCATGCCAACGGGTAACATACCTTCTTGGAAGCCCTCTTCATGTCCCATCTCAACGGCTATTCCCTTCCGCCTTTCCAAGATTACCCTCTACCCCTAATCAAAGGGTGTAGCTAAGTTTTACCTATGTCTAGTGTAAAATAATATACATTATATCCATATGTATATACAAATGTGCAATATATTTGCTTTTGTATTGGTTTCCTTTTACTCAGCATGATTTTTGTAGTATATATTTAGCATGTAGCTATAGTCTGTTCATTTTTACTGCTATATATCTAGTATTCTATTGTAGTACTATACCATAATTTATTTATTCACTCTACTGCTGTTGGTTATTGTATTTTCCTATTTGAAGCTATTACAAAATAATGCTGTTATGAAATTCTAGTACCTGTCTTTTGACTCATATCGTATGTGCATTTCCATTAGATATGTATATAGGAGCCATATAGTACCTTGCACAGAGGGTATACGTATGCCCATCGTTTGTAGATAATGCCTGATCATTTTCCAAAGCGTATGTATCCATTCACATGTCAACAGCAGGGAATAAGAGCCCTGCTGCTCCGTATGTTCACCAATCTTTAGTATTGTTGATCTTTTAAATTTTAGCCACTTTGGTGAATGTAGTGTTACCTTACTGTAGTTTTAATTTTCTGTTCCCTAATAACGAATGAGGTCAAGCCACTTTTCATGTGTTTGTTGTCTATTTGGATAGCCTCTTCTGTGAAGTATTCTAGTCTTCTGCTCATTTAAAAAATTTGTCTTTATTTTCCTTATTGATCTATAAAAGTGCTTCACATATTCTGGTTATAAATGCTATGACAGTTATAAATGTTGTAACTATTTTCCCCTACTCTGTGGTTTGCCTTTTCATTCTCTTCAAGGTGGGATCTCTTAATGAACAGAAATTAGTTTTAATGTAAACCAATTTAATAATCCTTTCCATGATGTTAAGTGTTTTTTGGTGCTAGTAAGGAGTCTTTGGCAACCTGAGCATTATGAAGATATCCTCTTACATTATCTTCTAAAAGCTTTATTTGCTTTGTTGTAGATTTAGATCTGCAGTCCACCTTAGATGATAGGACTTATATTTCAATTTTTTTCTTCTCTATATGGATATCCAGTCGACCCAGCACCATTCACTGAAGACCGTAATTTCCCATTGCTCTACAATGTCACCTTTATTTCAAATCAAGTGTCTATATGTATATGGTATATTTTTGAGCTCTCTATGCTATCCAATTTGTCTATTCTTGCATCAAAACCATACTGTCTTTATTACTGTTGATTTGTAATACAGTTTTTAAGCATCTTTATTGTAGTATAATTGCTTTACAATGGTGTGTTAGATTCTGCTTTATAACAAAGTGAATCAGCTCTACATATACATATATCCCCATATCTCCTCCCTCTTGCGTCTCCCTCCCACCCTCCCTATCCCACGCCTCTAGGTGGTCACAAAGCACCGAGCTGATCTCCCTGTGCTATGCAGCTGCTTCCCACTAGCTATCTGTTTTACATTTGGTGGTATATATAAGTCCATGTCACTCTCTCACTTCGTCCCAGCTTACCCTTCCCCCTCCCCGGGTCCTCAAGTCCGTTCTCTGTGTCTGTGTCTTTATTCCTGTCCTGCCCCTAGGTTCTTCAGAACCATTTTTTTTTTTAATTAAGATTCCGTATATATGTGTTAGCATATGGTTTTTGTTTTCCTCTTTCTGACTTACTTCACTCTGTATGACACACTGTAGGTCCGTCCACCTCACTACAAATAACTCAATTTCATTTCTTTTTATGGCTGAGTAATATTCCATTGTATGTATGTGCCACATCTTCTTTATCCATTCGTCTCTCGATGGACACCTAGGTTGCTTCCATGTCCTGGCTATTGTAAATAGAGCTGCAATGAATATTTTCGTACATGACTCTTTCTGAATTATGGTTTTCTCAGGGTATATTCCCAGTAGAGGGATTGCTGGGTCATATGGTAGTTCTATTTTTAGTTTTTTAAGGAACCTCCATACTGTTCTCCATAGTGGCTATATCAATCTACATTCCCACCAACAGTGCCAGAGGGTTCCCTTTTCTCCACACCCTCTCCAGCATTTATTGTTTGTAGATTTTTTGATGATGGCCATTCTGACTGGTGTGAGGTGATACCTCATTGGAGTTTTGATTTCCATTTCTCTAATGATTAATGATGTTGAGCATTCTTTCATTTGTTTGTTGGCAATCTGTATATCTTCTTTGGAGAAATGTCTATTTAGGTCTTGTGCCCATTTTTGGCTTGCGTTCTTTGTTTTCTTGCTATTGAGCTGCATGAGCTGCTTGTAAATTTTGGAGATTAATCCTTTGTCAGTTGCTTCGTTTGCAAATATTTTCTCCCATTCTGAGGGTTGTCTTTTTCTCTTGTTTATGGTTTCCTTTGCTGTGCAAAAGCTTTTAAGTTTCATTAGGTCCCATTTGTTTATTTTTGTTTTTATTTCCATTTCTCTAGGACGTGGGTCAAAAAGGATCTTACTGTGACTTATGTCCTAGAGGGTTCTACCTATCTTTTCCTCTAACAGTTTGATAGTGTCTGGGCTTACATTTAGGTCTTTAATCCATTTTGAGTTTATTTTTGTGTATGGTGTTAGGGAGTGTTCTAATGTCGTTCTTTTAAGTGTAGCTGTCCGGTTTTCCCAGCACCACTTATTGAAGAGGCTGTCTTTTCTCCATCGCGTATTCTTGCCTCCTTTGTCAAAGATAAAGTGACCATATGTGCGTGGGTTTATCTCTGGGCTTTCTATCCTATTCCATTGATGTATATTTCTGTTTTTGTGCCAGTACCATACTGTCTTGATTACTGTAGCTTTGTAGTATAGTCTGAAGTCCGGGAGCCTGATTCCTCCAGCTCCGTTTTTCTTTCTCAAGATTGCTTTGGCTATTCGGGGTCTTTTGTGTTTCCATACAAATTGTGAAATTTTTTTGTTCTAGTTCTGTGAAAAAATGCCATTGGTAGTTTGATAGGGATTGCATTGAATCTGTACATTGCTTTGGGTAGTATAGTCATTTTCACAATGTTGATTCTTCCAATCCAATAACGTGGTATATCTCTCCATCTGATTGTATCATCTTTACTTTCTTTCATCAGTGTCTTATAGTTTTCTGCATACAGGGCTTTTGTCTCGTTAGGTAGGTTTATTCCTAGGTCTTTTATTCTTTTTGTTGCAATGGTAAATGGGAGTGTTTCCTTAATTTCTCTTTCAGATTTTTCATCATTAGTGTATAGGAATGCAAGAGATTTCTGTGCATTAATTTTGTATCCTGCTACTTTACCAAATTCATTGATTAGCTCCAGTAGTTTTCTGGTAGCATCTTTAGGATTCTCTGTGTATAGTATCATTCATCTGCCAACAGTGACAGCTTTACTTCTTCTTTTCCGATTTGGATTCCTTTCATTTCTTTTTCTTCTCTGATTGCTGTGGCTAAAACTTCCAAAACTATGTTGAATAATAGTGGTGAGAATGGGCAACCTTGTCTTGTTCCTGATCTTAGTGGAAATGGTTTCAGTTTTTCACCTTTGAGAATGATGTTGGCTGTGGGTTTGTCATATATGGCCTTTATTATGTTGAGGTAAGTTCCCTCTATGCCTACTTTCTGGAGGGTTTTTATCATAAATGGGTGTTGAATTTTTTCAAAAGCTTTTTCTGTGTCTGTTGAGATGATCCTATGGTTTTTCTCTGTCAGTTTGTTAATATAGTGTATCACATTGATTGATTTGCGTATATTGAAGAATCCTTGCATTCCTGAGATAAACCCCACTTGATCATGGTGTATGATCATTTTAATGTGCTGTTGGATTCTGTTTGCTAGTATTTTGTTGAGGATTTTTGTATCTATGTTCATCAGTGATATTGGCCTGTAGTTTTCTTTCTTTGTGACATCTTTGTCTGGTTTTGGTATCAGGGTGATGGTGGCCTCGTAGAATGAGTTTGGGAGTGTTCCTCCCTCTGCTATGTTTTGGAGGAGTTTGAGAAGGATACGTGTTAGCTCTTCTCTAAATGTTGGTTAGAATTCGCCTGTGAAGCCATCTGTCCTGGGCTTTTGTTTGTTGGAAGATTTTTAATCACAGCCTCAATTTCAGTGCTTGTGATTGGTCTGTTTATATTTTCTATTTCTTCCTGGTTCGGTCTCGGAAGGTTGTGCTTTTCTAAGAACGTGTACATTTATTCCAGGTTGTCCATTTTATTGGCATATAGTTGCTTGTAGTAATATCTCATGATCCTTTGTATATCTGCAGTGTCACTTTTTACTTCTCCTTTCTCATTTCTAATTCTATTGATTTGAGTCTTCTCCCTTTTTTTCTTGATGATTCTGGCTAATGGTTTATCAATTTTGTTTATTTTCTGAAAGAACCAGCTTTTAGTTTTATTGCTCTTTGCTATTGTTTCCTTCATTTATTTTTCATTTATTTCTCATCTGATCTTTATGATTTCTTTCTTTCTGCTATCTTTGGGGTTGTTTTGTTCTTCTTTCTCTAATTGCTTTAGGTGTAAGGTTAGGTTGTTTATTTGAGGTTTTTCCTGTTTCTTGCGGTAGGATTATACTGCTATAAACTTCCCTCTTAGAACTGCCTTTGCTGCATCCCATAGGTTTGGGGTCGTCGTGTTTTCATTGTCATTTGTTTCTAGGTATTTTTTGATTTCCTCTTTGATTTCTTCAGTGATCTCTTGGTTATTAAGTAGTGTATTGTTTAGCCTCTGTGTGTTTGTATTTTTTACAGATCTTTTCCTGTGATTGATATCTAGTCTCATGGCTTTGTGGTCAGAAAAGATACTTGATATGATTTCCATTTTCTTAAATTTAACAAGGCTTGATTTGTGACCCAAGATATGATCTGTCCTGGAGAATGTTCCATGAGCACTTGAGAAGAAAGTGTATTCTGTTGTTTTTGGATGGAATGTCCTATAAATATCAAGTAAATCCATCTTGTTTAATGTATCATTTAAAGCTTGTGTTTCCTTTTATATTTTCATTTTGGATGATCTGTCCATTGGTGAAAATGAGGTGTTAAAAGTCCCCTACTATGATTGTGTTACTGTCGATTTCCCCTTTCATGGCCGTTAGCATTTGCCTTATGTATTGAGGTGCTCCTATGTTGGGTACATAAATATTTACAATTGTTATATCTTCTTCTTGGATTGATCCCTTGATCATTATGTAGTGTCCTTCTTTGTCTCTTGTAATAGTCTTTATTTTAAAGTCTACTTTGTCTCATATGAGAATTGCTACTCCAGCTTTCTTTTGATTTCCACTTGCATGGAATATCTTTTTCCATCCCCTCACTTTCAGTCTGAAGTGGGTCTCTTGTAGACAGCATATATGTGGGTCTTGTTTTTGTATATATTCAGCCAATCTGTGTCTTTTGGTTGGAGCATTTAATCCCTTTACATTCAAGCTTATTATCAATATGTATGTTCCTATTACCATTTTCTTAATTGTTTTGAGTTTGTTTTTATAGGTCTTTTCCTTCTCTTGTGTTTCCTGCCTAGAGAAGTTCCTTTAGCATTTGTTGTAAAGCTGGTTTGGTGATGCTGAATTCTCTTAGCTTTTGCTTGTCTGTAATGGTTTTAATTTCTCCATCGAATCTGAATGAGATCCTTCCTGGGTAGAGTAATCTTGGTTGTAGGTTTTTCTTTCATCACTTTAAATATGTGCTGCCACTCCCTTCTGGCTTGCAGAGTTTCTGCTGAAACATCAGCTGTTAACCTTATGGAGATTCCCTTGTATGTTATTTGTTGTTTTTACCTTGCTGCTTTTAATATTTTTTCTTTGTATTTAATTTTTGATAGTTTGATTAATATGTGTCTTGGCGTGTTTCTCCTTGGATTTATCCTGTATAGGACTCTCTGCACTTCCTGGTCTTGATTAACTATTTCCTTTCCCATATTAGGGAAGTTTTCAACTGTAATCTTTTCAAATATTTTCTCAGTCCCTTTCTTTCTGTCTTCTTCTTCTGGGACCCTGTAATTCGAATGCTGGTGCGTTTAGTGTTGTCCCAGAGGTCTCTGAGACTGTCCCCAATTCTTTTCATTCTTTTTTCTTTTTTCTGCTCTGTGGTAGTTATTTCCACCATTTTGTCTTCCAGATCACTTATCCTTTCTTCTGCCTCAGTTATTCTGCTACTTATTCCTTTCAAAGAATTTTAAATTTAATTTATTGTGTTGTTCATCATTGTTTGTTTGCTCTTTAGTTCTTGTAGGTCCTTGTTAAATGTTTCTTGTATTTTCTCCATTCTATTTCCAAGATTTTGGATCATCTTTGCTATCATTGCTCTGAATTCTTTTTCAGGTAGACTGCCTATTTCCTCTTCATTTGTTTGGTCTGGTGGGTTTTTACCTTGCTCCTTCATCCTCTGTGTGTTTCTCTGTCTTCTCATTTTGCTTAACTTACTGTGTTTGGGGTCTCCTTTTCACAGGTTGCAGGTTCATAATTCCTGTTGTTTTTGGTGTCTGCCCCCAGTTGGTAAGGTTGGTTCAGTGTGTTGTGTAGGCTTCCTGGTGGAGGGAACTAGTGCCTGTGTTCTGGTGGATGAGGCTGGATCTTTCTGGTGAGCAGGTCCACATCCGGTGGTGTGTTTTGGGATGTCTGTGACCTTATTATGATTTTAGGTAGCCTCTCTGCTAATGAGTGGGGTTGTGTTCCTGTCTTGCTAGCTGTTTGGCATAGGTTGTCCAGCACTGTAGCTTGCTGGTCATTGAGAGGAGCTGGGTCTTAGCGTTGAGACGGAGATCTCTGGGAGAGCTTTCGCCATTTGATATTACATGGAGCTGGGAGGTCTCTGGTGGACCAATGTCCTGAACTTGGCTCTCCCACCTCAAAGGCACAGGCCTGACACCCGGCCACAGCACCAAAACCCTGTCAGCCACATGGCTCAGAAGAAAAGGGAGAAAAAAAGAAAGAAAGAAAAATAAAATAAAATAAAATAATTAAAATAATAAATAAAAATAATTATTGAAAATTTAAAAAGTTAAAAAGTAATAAAGAAAAAAAGAAAAACAAAAAAAGAAAGAAAGCAAGAAGAGAGCAACCCAACCAAAAAACAAATCCACCAACGATAACAAGTGCTAAAGTCTATAATAAAAAATTTAAAAAGGACAGACTGAACCCTAGGACAAATGGTAAAAGCAAAACTATATAGACAAAATCACAGACACAAGCATACACATACACACTCACAAAAAGAGAAAAAGTAAAAAAATATAAATATCGTTGCTCCCGAAGTCCACTGCCTCAATTTTGGGATGATACGTTTTCTATTCAGGTATTCCACAGATGCAGGGTACATCAATGTGATTGTGGAGATTTAATCTGCTGCTCCTGAGACTGCTGGGAGAAATTTCCCTTTCTCTTCCTTGTTCGCACAGCTCCTGGGGTTCAGCTTTGGATTGGCCCCGCTTCTGTGTGTAAGTCGCCTGAGGGCGTCTGTTCTTCACTCAGACAGGACGGGGTTAAAGGAGCAGCTGATTAGGGGGCTCTGGCTCACTCAGGCCGGGGGAGGGAGGGGTACGAATGCGGGGCGAGCCTGCGGCGGCAGAGGCCACCATGACGTTGCAACAGCCTGAGGCACACCGTGTGTTCTCCAGGGGAAGTTGTCCCTGGATCACGGGACCCTGGCAGTGGGGGGCTGCACAGGCTCCCGGGAGGGGAGGTGTGGATAGTGACCTGTGCATGCACACAGGCTTCCTGGCGGCTGCAACAGCAGCCTTAGCGTCTCATGCCCGTTTCTGGTGTCCACGCTGATAGCCGCGGCTCGTGCCCGTCTCTGGAGCTCGTTTAGGCGGTGCTCTGAATCCAGTCTCCTCACGCACCCCAAAACAATGGCCTCTTGCCTCTTCGGCAGCTCCAGACTTTTTCCCGGACTCCCTCCTGGCTAGCTGTGGCACACTAGCCCCCTTCAGGCTGTGTTCATGCAACCAACCCCAGTCCTCTCGCTGGGATTCGACCTCCGAAGCCCAAGCCTCAGCTCCCAGCCCCCGCCCACCCCGGCAGCTGAGCAGACAAGCCTCTCGGGCTGGTGAGTGCTGGTCGGCACCGATCCTCTGTGCAGGAATCTCTCCGCTTTGCCCTCCGCACCCCTGTTGCTGCGCTCTCCTCCGTGACTCTGAAGCTTCCCCCCTCCGCCACCTGCAGTCTCCACCAGCGAAGGGCCTTCCTACTGTGCGGAAACCTTTCCCCCTTCACAGCTCCCTCCCACTGGTGCAGGTCCCATCCCTATTCTTTTGTCTCTGTTTTTCCTTTTTTCTTTTGCCCTGCCCAGGTAAGTGGGGAGTTTCTTGCCTTTTGGAAAGTCTGAGGTCTTCTGCCAGCGTTCAGTAGGTGTTCTGTAGGGGTTGTCCCACATGTAGATGTATTTCTGATGTATTTGTGGGGAGGAAGGTGATCTCCACGTCTTACTCTTCCGCCATCTTGAAGGTCTCCTCTGTAATACATTTTTATATCAGATATATCAAGTGCATCTGTTCTTCCTTAACACTGTCTCAACTCTTCTTGGTATTTTTCATTATCATTATATACATTTTAAATTCAGCTTATCAGGGTACATGCGTGCACACGTGGACACACACACACACACACACACACACACACACACACACACACTGGATAGAATTTTTATTGGGATTGCTTTGAATCTATAGATCAATTTGATAACTTACACCTTTACAATATTGTCTTCTAAGTTACGGAAGACTCCATGTATTTGCCTTTAATTTCTTTCAGTGATGTTTTATAGTTTTCTAGGGAGACATCTTGTACATCTTTTGTAGATTTATTTCTAGGAAGTTGATATTTTTTGATGCTATTATGGATGATAATTTTTTTTTAAAGTTTGTTTTGGTAAATTGAAATAAAATTGATATTTTATCTTGACTTTATATCTAGCAACTTTCAAATTTACCTCTTAATTAGAATTTTCTGTAGATTCTTTTGGATTTTTTTTTACATTTCTAAATGATGTCTATTTTATTTTATTTCTTCTTTTCCTTTCCTTGTACCTTTTATTTATTTTATTTCCTTTTTGTACTAGCTATGTCCTCCTGTAATGTATTGACGTCTGAGATGTTAAATTAAAAACATTGAGAGCAGTCATTCTTATCTTGTTTCTGATCCCAATGAGAAAGCTTTCAAGATTTCACCATTTTTGTATGATGTTTGCTTAGGTTGTTTTTTTTGTTCGTTTTTTGGTGTTTTTTTTTTTTTTTAAGAAACTCTTAATAAGATTAATGCTAGTCCTCTGTATTTCTAGTTTACCAAAATTTTTTGTTCGTTTTTAAATCATGAATGAATATTGAGTATTTAAAACGATTTTCTAGCACCTGTTGAAATATCCCTAAGATTTTTTCTTTATTTTATAGTATGTTGAATTATATTGGATGATTTTTTTACTGTTAAATCAACCATCTTTCCTGGAATAAATCCAACTTTAATATAGGCATTATCCTTTTTTATGAATCACTGGATTTGCTAAAAATTAGTTTAAGACTTTTTCATCATGAGTGAGTTGACCTGTGATATTCCTTTTCTGTACCGTCCTTGTCATTTTTTTGGCTTCACAAAATGAACGGGACAGTTTAAAATTTTTTCTGTTTTCTGGAAAAGTTTGTGGGAGATTAGAATAATTCCTTAAAGGATTTATAAAATTTACTGTGAAGACATAATTTTAGGTTTGATTTCTGATTCTAAATAGATGGAGAACTATTCAGATCTTTGCACTTCCTTTTGTGTAAGTTTTAATAATTTGTATTTTCCTGGGAATTTATCCATTTTTATCTACATTTTCAAATTTATTGGCATAACATTATTCATAGTGTCATTTTATGATATTTAGACTGTCTGAAGGATCTGTAGTGTTAGATTTCTCATCATTCCTGACTTTGGTTACTTGTGATGTCTCATTTTTCCTCTTGTCAGTCTCAGTAGAAACTTATCAATTCTGTTAGTCTTTTTGAAGAATTAACTTTGAGTTTTATTTATCTTCTCTATTGTGCATATTTGTTCATTTCATAATTTCTAATCTTTATTATTTTCTTCTATTTTCTTGGGCTTAATTTGCCTTATCTTTCTAAGTTTTTGAGATGTTTACTTAGATTAATGATTTGCAGCGTTCTTCTCTAAAATATGCACTTAGAGTGGTAAATTTCCCTCCAAGCACAGCTCTAGTTGGTTTGATATGTTTTAATACATAATTATTCATTATCTTCAGTTAGAATATTTTCTAATTACTGTAAGAAGGTTTCTCTTTGGCCCATGGGTTATTTAGAAGTACATTTCTTATTTTTCTGTTCAAATATATGGGGATTTTCAGAGTATTATTTTATCATTGATTTCTAGCACAATTACTCTGTGGAAGGAGAATATTTTTTGAAATTCATTGAAACTTGCTTTAATAGCCCAGCGTATGCTCAATTTTTCTTCATGTTTCATACAAATCATATTTATTCTGTAGTTTTTTAGGTGCAATCCTCCATATATATGTCAATTAGGTCAGGTTTATTAATTGTGTTGTCCAGTATTACATATTCTACTGATTATTTTGTCTGCTTATTCTATCCATCAATAAGAAAGTTGTATGAAAATCTTCCACATGATTGTGCATTTGTCTACTCTTTCTAATAATTCTGTCAATTTTCTCTTTATATATTTTGAGGCTGTGTTATTAAGTACATACACCCTTAGAATTATTATATCTTTCTGATCAATCAAACATGTATTATGAAGTGTACTTCTTTGTTGCTAGTAATGTTTTTGGCCATAAAGTCTGCTTTGTTTGATTTAATAAAGCTATGCTAGTTTTCTTTTGATTAGTATTTGAGTGTTATATCTTTTTCCATTCCTTAACTTTCCACCATTTCATTCCTTATATTTCTTACACGTTTTCTGTAAATATAATATAATATAATTGGGTTTTTTTTTTTTTCCCCCACTCAGTTTGACTCTCTGCTAGGAATAAATCTATACAGCTTATTTGGAAGATATTGCCTCTCAGACCATTGCAAGTAAACATCTTGGAGAGAGATGAGAGAAAACTTTAGATCTAAAGATACTCTTGGGCCAGATTTTGGAGGGTTTTTTAAAAACGAAGTAAAAGGTTTGGCCTGTATCTTCTTTCAGGGAAACATTGACGGATTTTGAACAGATAAGTGAGTGATATGTGTTTTAAGAAGATTAAATTAGTAAGATTCAACTGGAGCAGGAAGCACCGGAGGCAGTAAAGATAGGTTCTGAAACCTTTTAAATAATGTAGCGTCTAGAACAATGGTACTTGATACATGGGAAGCTTACTGTCAAATACTTAATGATTAAATGATAAACCCAGGTGTGGTGTGATGAGGGGCCAAATAGGAAGTGGCAAAAATAACTGGAAATATAGAATAGACAAGATTCATTGTCTGTTTACCTGTGGCTAGGCCAAAAGTTTAAGTTTAGGTTAAAGATAATCAACAAACAGATATTGATATCAGGCTAAGATGTTTATATAGGTGTCTACTGTGTGGGGGCCTCAGAAGAATAAATTAGGTAAGGAGACAATGGTGACTATATTGATCATTAATTTATAAAGCATTACAAATAGTTACATATAGGGAAAATTATTAAGATGAGTAAAACATTTTTCTTCACCACCACCTCTGCCAACATTCAAACTACCCTGTTAGCTTTGATATGTAGGCCAATATTCTCCAGATCCTATATAGGTAGTTTCTTGCTCTACATCAATGTTTTTGCAGGTACTTTTGAGGAAGGAGCCTCAATTTACACATTTCCAAAAGGAATTTGTAATAGTTACCAGAATTTGGGGGAATTTTAGACTAATGAGTTATATGATAATTCTCTTGGTTATGGTTATTTAGTAGTCTCTAACAGCTATTTCTATTGTGTTAATTTCTTGGGTTTTAATCTGCTGTTTTTGGGCTACACAATCTACCTATAGTGTGTAGATAGATAGATAGATAGATAGATATAGATATATGTTTTCCCTATAGATATATGTTTTCCCTTGTTTTTAAATCTTGGATTGTGAGCTTATCTTCAGCAAGGCTTTATCTATAAATTCCTGTGCAGTCTGCGTTAAGAAGGTTATCCCAGGATAGCTTGAGGTTTACTTTTGTATGCTTAGGGGACCCCTGGCTTAGGATTTCGTCTTTTGTAATTTCTTGACTTGTGGCTTCCTAGACGACATGTGACATAAATTCAGTCCTCTGTGTTGTGCAGGCCCGTATTATGAATTCTCAAGAGATTTATTTTCCCCACTCAGAGCCCAAGCACAGGTAAGATAGTTTCCCTGTTGTCTTTTGTTTTCTTTTGCTGGTGGACAGATTTTTCTTCTCCCGAGAGTTTAGCACTTCCAGTTTTATGTGGGGAATCTGAGTTTCAATTCTCCATCTTGCAAGAGCCAAGCTATTGTCTATCCTCTGCTTTCCCTTAGAAACCAAACTCCTAGATTGCAGCCACTCCTCACCACTCACCATTGAGGCAAGCACAGGGTAGCCTACTCATTGTCAGTCAAGTTTTCAGTTGCTTCATTATTCCTGGCACCTGGATATTTTTCTTTTATATGAGCTTAGCTGTGCTTTTTTTTTTAAAAGTGTGTGTAATTTTCCCCAGCATTTCCAGTTGATGTAGCAGGAGGGTTTTTAATGTATAATCTGCCATATTGCTGAAACTCGAACTTGAAATCTTTCCACATCTATAAAGTTTTTTAAAAATATCATTGACTTTACTTTTCATAGTTTGAGTGGCCTTGAAATGGCATATTTTCCCTCTTTTGATTTAATAAAAAAATGGTACCTAATTCTGATATTACTAGACCTTGCCACATCATAAATTCTACTCAGAGGCACAAAGGGAATAATTAACTCTGAAGATTGATAGAAGACTAGCTCTTTTATCTTGGTCTGAGAAAGTAAACTTGAGAATACATCCCATGTGAATAAATAACACCAAATTCAGTATGGTGATTACCTTGGGGCCCAGGGGAAAGAGGAATTGAGAAACGAGATCATTATGGAGGTTCAATTACATTTGTAATGTTTTCTTTCTTAAGCTGAATAGTGTATACCCAGGGGCTTATTATATTCTTTATATTTTTTAAAGTATATATCTGAAACATTTCATAATAAAAAAATGATTGTAAAAGGAATTATCGCCATAATGAAATTGTACCATATCTTCTTTCATTCAATGGAAGATACACAGGGCATTTGTCATTGTCACGTGCATTTGTCAAGTGAAAAGATAGTTTTCCATCCTCACGAGGTTAAAGAGTAAGTTACTTCAACTACTGTTAAGATTTAGTCATTTCCATATTAGACTCTGTTTCCTCATGCCTGTTAAAAATGTCATATGATGCAGCAGAGCAAATAAGTCCGTGGGCCACAACTACTGAGCCTGCACTCTAGAGCCCACGAGCCACAGCTACTGAGCCCACGTGCCACAACTACTGAAGCCCACACGCCTGGAGCCCATGCTCCTCAATAAGAGAAGCCACCACAATGAGAAACCCACACACCGCAACAAAGAGTATTATCCCCCGCCCGCCACAACTAAAGAAAGCTTGCGCGCAGCAAAGACCCAACGTAGCCAAAAATAAAATAAATAAATAAATTCATTAAAAAAAAGTGTCGTATGACTGACCATAAATTTTAACATGTCTAGTGATCATGCTCTTTCCAACTTGGGGAGTAATTCTAGCGTTATCCAGAGCAACGGGATAAATCTGGAGCATCTTCTGTGCTAAAAAGGCCTTTTTAAGTGTTTTTGCAACCAAATTCTCTGCTGATTTTCTTTGTTCATATTGATTACAAGCGCTACTGTTTAGTGATCTTGTTCACTCACATCTCTTAACCCTGAAACAGGAAAGAGGAAGGAAGTGTTGGCATATAGAGGGACCCCGGTTCTTTCAAATGTTTACTTAGGCCTGGTACTCTACTTGATTCCTTGTGCAGACTCCCTCTTGTCCTCGTAACAACATTAAAAAATAGTTAACATGGGACTTCCCTGGTGGCACAGTGGTTAAGAATCCACCTGCCCGTGCAGGGGACACGGGTTTGATCCCCGGTCCGGGAAGATCCCACATGCCGCGGAGCAACTAAGCCCGTGCACCACAACTACTGAGCCCGCATGCTGCAACTACTGAAGCCCACATGCCTAGAGCCCGTGCTTTGCAACAAGAGAAGCCATTGCAGTAAGAAGCCCACACACCACAACGAAGAGTAGCACCTGCTCACCGCAACTAGAGAAAGCCCGCGCGCAGCAACAAAGACCCAATGCAGCCAAAAATAAATAATAAATTAATTAATTAATTTAAAAAAATAGTTGACATTAACTGAGCACTTTCTTTGTGCTAGTTGTTATGATAAAGCATTCTTTATGTATTATTGTATTTAATCCCACAATATTCCTGTAATTATCATTATCCCCTTTTTAGAATGAAGGGAACAGGTTAATTAGTTTTACTGAATTGCACAGTTACTAAAACTAAGTTGAATATTCTAAGTAATTCTGAAGTAGCTCTCCTCTCTCTGTTAAATATATAATATATATGAAACACGCAGAGAGAGAGAGAGAGAGTTTCTTTTGTTCTATATTACATCATCTAGTTTGGATACCACATAGCAATAACTTAATATTACTTGAGCATCAGAAAGATTGACGTAGCTGTTATGAAATGTAGGATTTAGCTGATTTCTATTTACAAGCAGTAAAATTTGAAACAGGAAAAGACAAGTAATGGTTCATCAGGGTACAGGGGTGGTTGGAGGGCAGAATACTTGTAAGAATAAACTGCCTCAGGCCGTGGTAAAATACCTATTGATGCTGATGGTATGTGTGGATAAGACAGGTATGTGGCCTCTGGTTTTATGTTTTCTGTCATACCAAAGACTATTAAAAGGATAATATTGTCCTGGGAGTCTCACCTTTGACCTAATCAAATAAAACCCTCCCCCCATCACTACTGTTAGGAGAGAGGGGGTGGTGCAGGATGGAGACACAAAGATTAAAAAATATAAAAAGTTGCCCCGGCTATAGGAAACATCCTATTTCTTTACAGATTAAGCTCACTGCTTTTCAGAAAAAGAGAAAGAAAGAAGGAAGAAAGGAAGGAGGGAAGGAGGGATAGAGAGATGGAGAGGAGAAAAGATGGATCAAATACAGAGAAAATTATTCACTTCTATCTCTGTTACCTTAGCGAAGAAGATGCTTGCATGCCTCTTTTGCGACTTTATAACTTTGAAAAGAAATCAAGTGATTTCATTTTAACAGAGCCTTGTAAATAGCAAGGGATCTCATTCCCCCAAGCTTTCTTAGAGAAACTCACATATCTCCAAATTTCTTCTTGAACTATTATTTCTGTTTCATACCGAGGCTTGTATTTATTTTGGCCTGTTTCAGTAATTCTGGGCCTGGGACACTTAGACGTTTAGGGGGCCTTCATTGGATTAGGAATAAATCATAAACGAGTAAGTATAATCTCAATTAAAATGGTACTTCCTCTGTCCAATTTACCACTGACATCTATGTGATCGAATCTAAACCCTACTATGCGGGACTCCCCTGGTGGTCCAGTGGTAAAGAATCTGCCTTGCAATGCGAGGGACGCGGGTTCAATCCCTGGTTGGGGAACTAAGATCCCACATGCCTCAGGGCAACTAAGCCCGCGCGACGCAACTACTGAGCTGACGCGCCTCAACTAGAGCCTGCGTGCCGCAAACTACAGAGCCCACGCGCCCTGGAGCCTGCGCACCACAACTGGAGAGAGAAAACCTGCACGCCACAACTAGAGAGAAACCCGTGCGACACAATGAAGAGCCGGCGCACCCTAACAAAGATCCCGCGTGCTGCAACTAAGACCTGACGCAGACAAAAATAAACGAAATAAATAAATAATAAATAAATCTTTAAAAAAATTAAAAAATAAAATAAAATAAATGCAACATAGCAGCAAGTTTAAAAAAAAAATCCTACGATGATAATATTATAATAATTATTAATAAATTAATAAAACATTGGCTCATAAGACCCAGAGTCATGATTATGGGTGTGAGCAGATGTTTTCTTTTGCCTTCAGAATTTCACAGGTGTCCAAAAACACTGTAAAGATGCAAGAAGGGGCCAGTCTAAGGACAGGTGCCCTGGGGTGACCAATAAAGAGCTCTGCTTGCATGAATATTTTGCTATTTTGTAGTTTTCAAAATTCGCAATTAAACTAAAATTAGGTCTTGTGGAAAATTGTGAATCTCTTTTCTCCAAACTTTCTTAGAAAGATTCAGGTATTTTCAGTGCTCTCCCTGATGCCAGATTTTGAGCTCTCTATTGTCTGATTCTGTGGGCAGCTGCTACCTTACTACCCCTTCCCTTATGTTTCTGATGAGAACAGTAGGAAATTTTATTAGAAATCTTGCAGTCCTTTTGAAACTCTTTCATAAAAATTTCTTTTAAAAAATGTATTCCATTTTATGTACATAGAACAGGAAAGTGAATTATTCAAATATTTTGTAATGTACTTTATTGTTTACAAAGCACCTTCATGCCCATTGCCTCATTTAGATGTTTAAAGCGAATTCGTCAGGTAGTTAAGGTGGGTCGCCCCATGAGACAGATGAAGCTGAAACCACTGGTAGTAAATGACCCAGGGCTTCTGACTCCTCACCTTGCACTCTTTCCTTATTTTAATTTATTCCTTGACCAACTGCCAATGAAAGGCTTCCATTTAAATGTGGATTCTTGGGTTTTCACATCTAATATTAACTTTTTGAAACTTTACGGAGTCATTAGAACTATAAGGGTTAATTGAGGGACAAGCAATAGTTGATGACAGTCTACCTCCATTAACTGACTTTGTTTTTTTTTCCTGTGTTTGTTCTGGGTCTCAGAAGTACAAGATCAAGTGTGAATGGAGTATGGGGAGCCTTTGTCACTAAACAAACACTTAACTGATTGCTGCTGGATGGTAAGCGTATAATAAATGGCAGCTTCAAAGAACATTTCAACATGATACAGAGGGAGATTTTTAATTCAAGATTATAAGATTTAAACACATTCATTAATGGGAGCCACGTGGGGCTGCACACACTTTGGGTCACTTCTTTCTAGAACTTTGGTGCTCAAGATATTCCTGTGTCATCCCACGAGAGCGGTGTTAGCTCCAAGTATGCAACTGTGATGCCCAAAGGTTGTGAACTCTAACACCATTGTGTTTATTTTTATGAGAATTAGGTCAAGATTAGCCTAAGCAGAGGCACCAAATAATTTAGGATCACAGCAAAATGGGAAATAAATGTGTTTTATACTGAATCTTTACAGATGGATTTTGCAAAGAACAGTTAGTTAACCATAGATCCAACTGGGGATACATTTTTAATGATTTGCAGGTAGTTTAGGGAAAAGCTAAATAAAAATATTCCAGCCCCAACTGCTCTTCTAAAATGGGCTAAGGACTATAGCTGTGAATTGAAATAACCTGTGAATTTTTCTAACCAAAATAAAAATACCAGTTATGAAATATTTCTTTTACTCATTGCCAATTCTTTAATAGTCCATTAGGTATTTCTAGGAGGTGGAGTAGTTGAAATGAAAATTTGAGCTCAGAAAGCTGAAAGGCCAGAATCTTGGATAAACTGGCTGAGGTGAGATAGAACTGGGTGTGAAAGGAGGCTTTTTCTGTGGTAGATTTGCCTTCAAACTGGGCATGTGTTTCATTTGGATAAGTCTTTGAAAGTTCCAGGAATCATTGAAAAAAGAGACTTGAAGGAACTTAGAAATAACTAGTTTAATCCTACTGTAGCCGAAGAGTAGGTCACTTCATGGAGAAGGCATTCAGTTGTTTCTGTATGACTTAGCTAAACTCCACTGTCCTTTGCAGATTAAAAGTTAAGTAACTCAACTTGGTTAAAGAATCCACTCTTTTATCTATCATTCTATCTCCACATTAGACCCTTGTTATAAAACCAAGTTTCTTGTATACTACCTCTCCTTGCCTGATCCAGAAGTTATTGATTGACTGTGTTGTCCTTTATGTCATTGTTTATAGGGAAAACTGGTCTTTACACTCTATTTCATTTCAGCTTCATGGTCAACATTTAAGAACATTTAAATCTTTCTGTCATTTGCACTGGAAATGCTGGCAATAACAGGGTTAGTAATTATATGATTAGTAATTATGTGTCCAACAGTGAAGCTGAATATAGTTTTATTTGTTACGTTTTCCTCTAGATAGTTCTAGGAGTGATTTTTCAATTCCCAGGTCCTTTTCAGAACTAGGCTTTAAAAAAGCAAAACAAAACAAAACCCTTAACTACAATGAAAGCAGTTCATTTGCTCATTTACAAAAGAGAAACAGACTCACAGACTTAAGAGAACGAACTTATGGTTACCAGGGGGAATGGTGGCAGGTAGGGATAGATTGGGAGATTGGGATTGACATGTACACACTGTTATATTTAAAATAGATAACCAACAGGGACCTACTTTATAGCACAGGGAACTGTGCTCAATATTCTGTAATAACCTAAATGGGAAAAGAATTTGAAAGAGAATAGTTACATGTATATGAATCACTTTGCTGTGCACCTGAAACTAACACAACATTGTTAATCAACTATGCTCCAATAAAAAAAAGTCAGAAAAGAAAGAAGGCAGTTCATTTATAAGAGCCCCTTCTTTTGTGAGCCCACTTATAACATAGGGACACTGGCATGGTATTTATACCTACATAGGTAGGTTAAAAAGAAGATGCACTCATATGTGGCATTATTTCATTGAGAACAATTTCATTCTAAATTATAACTTTTATTCTTTTTTTTTTTTTTTTGTGACTGCCTCTTTAAATAGCAGCCATTCCTGGTTTCATTCTTTAAATACCACCCTAAGGAGCAAAGCTAAAATAGGTACCTTCAGCTTTTTTGTACCGTAGAGATTTTATTTTAGAAAAAAGAAATCGAATTTCCTTGGGGCAAAAATTGGAAATTTGGTTTCACACAGGGTTCTTCAAACTACTAGCTACCCAAAGAAAAAAATGAGAATTATGGAATGTTAGCTCTAAACACCATTTAGTTTAATATCTTTACTTAACAGTCAAAGAAACTGGGGCCTTACTGGCCAGCCAGTTCTCTAGTTGGTTATACAGATGGGTAGTGGGGACGTCTGTGGGGATTTCTCTCAACTCAGAATGATTCTGTTGCACCCAGTGTATTTGGTTGGATTTGGCTTCGGAAGTGGTGAAAGAAGGGAGGCTAAGAAAAAACAACCCATGACAGCTTTATGGCCAGCTCGTTAAATTAAATCCTTCGCTTGACACTGTATTGCTTTCTTTGCTGGGTGTGGATTGACAGGTATTGATGAAATGTCTTAGGTTCTAATTCAAAATGCCCGGTGACGAATTATAACTTTGACAAGTTGAGGTTATCAACAAGACACAGGGTGAGTCTATGGACCCCAGGCTGCAGCAGCCGTTCTACTGCCTCTACCAAGCCTCTCTCTGTGCTTTAACAAGGATGCACTTGATCTCTTCACCCCCAAGGAATAGATTAAGTGCTTCAGTAAATATGCCATTAAGATTCTTCAATGTACTAAGCCATTAATACATACCTCAAATACGCTGGAAGCTGAGAACCTACAGCCACCCGAAGAAACATGTAAATGGCCTAAAGAAATGTCTAGTGCTGTATCTACTTTGATACTTCATTATTAAATACAGTTTTAAAATTGCCTTGGAAGCAATTTTTCTATGGCTTTGAATAAAACCAGAGTGGAGAAAATAGCAAATTCCTTTCCAATCTACTCTAAATTATTCCCTCTGCCACTATGGCTACTTTGTTGTGGTTCTGAGTATATTAATTCCTTGACCTTGGGCCTGAATCAGGCTAAAGTTTCCAGAGTATCTTTTCACCACCAGCTAAGCCTCTTTGAGATTTCACTTTCCTATTGAAGAAGCTAAATTAGAAGCATTTTAGAGATGTTTACTATGGATGTACTATTTTGTTCTCTGCTATTTTATTTCTTAACTTTTCTGGACATAATTCTTACAGTAACAGAATAACATGGTAATAGAGTTTTAAACCACATTGGACCCAAGAGATCAGTTAACTCAACTCTTCACTTTAGAGGTGAAGAAATTATAGGTCAAAAATCTCAAGGCACAGTTATTTGTGTTGCCTTTGCTTTCTTAAAGGAATTTGGTATCTGTAGCTTATTCTTTTCTTAAAACTATAAACTTATTTATCCTCTCTAATCCTTAGTCATGATTTGGTTTTCATCACCTCTAGTGATTGATATGACATTTGGGGTGAGAAAACTTAGGTACAAGAGATGACTTGGCCAATCAGAGACTGAGGTAAGATAGAGAAAAACCTGGTGTTGAGTTTTCGGGTGCTAGTCCTGAGAAGCCCTTTTTAAAAAAGACTTGCACTCGTTTCTTTTGATATTAAAAGAAAATTACAAATCTTCATTTTCACATTGATCTTTAATATTTTATGTGGTTCAAGAAAGACTTCTGAGAGTCAAATACATCCTGCAAATTTTGTAAAACAACCATTTAAATGGCTTACCTGGAATGATACATGGACTTATTAAGTGCAGATAATTTTTATAACTCCTTTGTCTCTGTTGAGGGGAAGGGGTGGTTATGAATGACTTCAGTGAAAGACTTTAGGCTGAACTGACACAACCAATAATGAATATGAATGTAGGAAAACTGTTGTCCATGGAAGTCTTCTTTGAAAAGAACCCTTGTGGTGCTAATCTACAACCGTGTAAGAAGTTGTCTGCCTCACCTTTAGAGTCATATGATGATCTCTATGTATGATACAGATTCAAGTCATTGACTAAGTTGGGTTCTAGTAACTCTTTATTATCATTTATAGTTTAAACAAAACAAAGGCCACTGCGCTTAGGCAAGCCCTTTTTTTCCTAATTAGCTCTCAGGATATATTTTATCTGAAGAATGAGCAGGTTTTAGGTATTTATTATTCAGAAACAAAATAGTTAAGAATAATGAAGTCATGGGATTGTGGATGATTTTTTACAATAAACCTGTGTTACTTTTATTATTTTGATTTTTAAAATACCAGAAATAAAACCCCCCAAAAATGACACTTTATGGTGATTTTATTTTCTGATCAGATCCCTTGTTAGTGCTCCCAGAAGACCATATGTCATAATACCACCACTGAATTTCATTTCTATTCAAATGCATAAGTTTTTAGGAATCCTAGACATCGGGAATACAGCGGTGACCCACGGCCACGTCAACCTTGTGAAAATGTTGTAATATTCATTTGCACTGTCTTCTCCACTATATCTTAAGTTCTCCCAGGACAGAGACCACGTTTTACTCATCTTTGTATCTAATGAATGTCTTCTGGATGAATCTGTGAATTGAGTTCTATAATCCTGGTGTCCATTCTGAGTTTCTTCTGGGTAGGACAAAAATTTCAATTCTAAATGTATAAAACAGGATATTGTCCTAATTCGGCATTCATATATAACTTGATACAGCTGTTAAATAAACAGGGAGGATGCTGCAAGGCATAGTAAATGGTAAGAGTATGCGCCCCTCTCCAGGCTGATGACATGGTTTGATTAACACAAACCAGGATTTTTCTTTAGAAGCTGCAGAACCTGTTGCCTATTTACTGTCAGAACAGTTTAACATCAGCTGTGCTACAACAAAAACCATTGTATTTGACAGACATTCTCCAGTATTTAAATGAACAATACTAAGTAACCCCATACAACAGGTCAACTCATTCAGCTATTGGAATGTATATTTTACAGCTAACCTACCCGGGTGGGTCCGTGGGGATACAATTCTACTTAAAAAAAAAAAAAAAAAAATCAGACATTCACCAAAGGCTAGGCTGAACTGCTTTTACGGTCAAGGCAGCCAACTGGTGGTTTTTAAGAGCGCCTGGCTGGGAGGAAATTCCCCTCCTCCCCGTTTAGCCAAGGGGATCCTAATCCCTCCTCCCAGGCTGCTGCTTGCTCAAGATTACAGGAGTCTTGAGATTCTGAATAAAACTGCCAGCTGTCTTGACAGGAAAAGAGATAAGAGAAATATTCCTGAGAAGAGGGAGTGGCCTGAGGTAGCAGGGAGCAGAGTGGAGCTCCTGGAGGGAGCCGAGGGGATAAAACTGAAAGAAGAGATACACCCACAGAACAAGTTCAGATAGGTGAACAAAGGCTGCTCAGCGCCTGGGTCGAGATAGGATAACAAGGGGAGACCAGCGGGGTGGTGCAGGAGGAGGACAGCCAAGGGGTGACCCACTGCGTGCGTGTGTCAGGGGAGGGTGCCTTAAAGGGCTCAACTACCCAACCTGTTTCTGCCTTTGGATCTAGGGTCTAACTCACAGGGAGAAACCACTGCTTCTACCAATTGGGCAGCTGGTGTAAAAGAGCACAGACACCACCGAGACTGGCTCTCAAGCTATGGAAGCACCACAGGTACATCCGAGATGCTGCTCGGCTCCTGAAGAAATTATTGCAAAGTATGAAGCCAGGGAACAGGTAACAGCCTTCAGAATGTCTCAGGCCCAAATTATCTTCTGTGTTCATGGCATGGAACCTTAGGGTCTCAACTGAATACTCACCTGAGTATTTGAGCAGAGTCAACATTACTTTTTGAGAAAATAATTTGGCCTTGTTTATAAGGAAAACCCCCCATGTCCCATTTCTGCACCAGAGTAGAGAATGTCTAGTACAGAATGTCAGGTTCTTAAGAATTTTAAAAACATAAGGTCAGCTCTGTCACACAGGGATCCCTGATGTCAAAAATGGGGCTCTTTTTTAATAAGCACCATGGAATATCAGCATCTCAGATACCAGTAGAGAATTCAATTATGAAATGACAGCAGTTTGCTCACCAAAGCATGGCTGGAACATGTTAGGTTTAAGAGATCTGTTAGGGCCGAGGGTCAAGTAGAAAAAAATTTGTGTTTTAATAGAAAATTATGTCTCATCTGTAGCCTACACTTCTAGATAATCAGATTCTAGCCTGGTTCGTTGCCATGGAGCTATTTTGTGACTCTCTGTGAGTTTTATGTAACTGATAGATATGTACATTATGTCTGATCTACTAGTGATTTTAATTTATTTCCTCTCCCACATGGAAAAACTAGTTTTGTCCCTATAAACTAGGGACTAGTTTACTCCTTATAAATTTGTGTTTTGACTTTTCCTTTAAACGGTTAAACATATTCCTGGTTCCCTCATATCATATGATTTGTTTAAAAAAAGTCTTTAACACATGTTTATAGCTCTATGGGAGTTATGATTTTACCTTTTTCTGAAAATTATCTTTTACTGTCTCTTCCGCTAGACTCTCAAAGCACTATTTCTCAACTAGGGGTAAATGGGACACTAATAGTTACATGTTTTACAAAATGTTCAAGTGACCCAAGGAATCTCTGAAGGAAATCTGTCAAGAAGAAAATTATTCCAGCCTAGCTCAAGCTCTGCCACTAGCCTGACACTTTTATTGTTTATCTTGACATTCTGGTGTTTTCTCTGGTGCCTCTGTTTTCTCCTCCTCCCCCAAATTCTTTTAGGCTTGTTCTCTCTCTGGAGAGGTAGCTTCAGGGCTTCGGAGCGTCAGTAAGGCAAAGCTTGCCAGTTCCTGCCTCTTCCTGTACGTTGCAAACTGCCCTAAGTCCTTTTGTGAAGAAGGTGGATTATATTAATCCATAAAATAATGGCTTCCCCCCCGCCCTCCATTTTCCAACTATCAAATAGCCAAAAGAACTGAAGGTTCCCTTGATGAAGTTGAACATGACTAATTTTATCTAAAAATGACATTTTCCGGATGTAAGGAACCGTTAAGAACTATAAAGAAAACTTATTTTGCAAATGTTGCTCAAGTGCGGAGTATCTTGGGTGTTGTGTTGTGACTTAGATATTAATGTTTGCCATTCAGTCAATGCTTACCGAGGCCCACTGTGAACTGATAACCATGCAAGAAACTCAGCCTCCAAGACCAAGTAAAACAAAATCTCTGTCTTCAAGGAACTCGCAGGAGAAAAAACACGTATACAACTAACCACAACGTAGTCTGAGATCGCTGCCATACTTAGCAGTATGAACACTATGGGAGAAACAGAAGAGGTCCAAAAATGAGTATAATTGCTTGGTAAAGAAACTTATCTAGAATTTTAATTGAAGGGTTGTCCAATCACTTTACAGATGAGGAAACCAAGTCCCAAAAATGTTATAGGATCGCAATTCATCCATAATATAAGCACAGATGAAAATTAAAATGGGTGATTGCACTGTGACTGAATAGCACAGACATTTCACCTCTTAAACTATAGCTGCTATTTTGTCTGTACAGTGAATTAACCTGCAAAACGTGTTGCAGTGTTTCTAACCTACTTGTGAATGTAAAGGAGTCATTTGTAAAAGGCTTTTGGCAGGCTAATGTCTCAGGCCTGGGGGAGAATTTGCTGTTATCTGAGCTGTTATCTGAGCTGCAGTCTTGGGAGGTCTCCCTGGGCTAATTTGGACAATCTAGTAGCTGGGGAAGTTGGGATGGTAGCGGTGGTGGTACCCCTAGCAGTGTCTGTCTCCTGGGCTGGCAAGAATTAAGCGGAGTGAGGGCTACAGCTTTTTTGGCTGAGGTTCAAGGCTGGGCTCCTATCCCAGCAGGGAGCTAGGGTGAAAACCAGAAGCTGGGCAGAAGGCCAGTCAGATCAAATGGTAGCTCATTCCCAGGAGTCTCAATTCACCTCCAGGAACACTGGACAAACTGCTTCCAGATTCTGCTCACTCATGAGAAGGAAGCTTCTAACATATGGACCGACTGAGCCATTCCCAGCTCAGGGCTGAGATGGGGAGCAGCTGGGTAGGGCTGGGACACTCAGGGATTGGCAAGGATGAACACTATCTGTCATAGACTTGGGGTTTCTTATAAAAATATACCTGTTAGGAGAGAATACAAAAAAGGATAAAGAGGAAAATTCAGAATTAACCATGAATTTAAACACTTCCAGGCTTTTCTATGTGTGTGTGTGTGTGTTTGTGTGTGTGTGTGTGTGTATGTATAAATACACATGTATATACACACACGTATGTATAAATTAATTCAATATTGTATATATTATTTATTAACCTTTTTCCACCCAATATTTTGTGCACATTTTAAAAATTATTAAATGTATAGTTTTATTAGATATAACTTATTACACACATATAAGGGACAGTTGTCTAATTTGATATTCCGCCCTGTTTGTATAATTAATTTTAACCCTAATCACGGAGAGAATTTAAGAGTTGAGAGGGATGTGATAGTCATCCTGTCACCCTCGTTCTACAGATGCAGAAACTGAGGTCCAATTTGATTGAGTGATTTGCAAGTTTAAACACAGCAGGTTTAAATAGAACCAAGGCTAAAATCACTCCAGGGTACTTTCTGCTGTATAGTGATACCCTGAAATATTTATTTCATGTGTGTATGGCTTGTCTGCCTTGCCAGACTACGAGTTCCTTGAGGACTGAGTTAGCGTTATGTGGTACTTTGCTACTTCAAGTGTGTCTTCAGACCAGCCTTAATGGCATCATCTGGGAGCTGGTTAGAAATGCAGATTCCCGGGCTCCACCTCAGGCCTTATGAATCAGAAACTACAGCTAACAAGATGCCTAAGTGATTCATATCCACACTAAAGTTTGAGTAGCACTGAGGGTTACGGTCATTAAGTATTTGTTGTTCTTATGGTGTTTGTGTCCCTGCCAAATTCATATGTTGAAACCTAATCCCCAATGTGATGGTGTTTGGAGGAAGGTCTTTGGGAGATGATTAGGTCACCAGGGCTGAGCCCACCATCTGTGAACCAGGAAGTGGGTCTTCACCAGACACTGAATCTGCTGGCATCTTGATCTTAGGCTTTCCAGCCTCCAGATCCATGAGAGATACACTTCTGTTGTTTACAAGCTACCCAGTCTCTGGTATTTTGTTATAGCATCCCAAACAGACTAAGACAGTGGTATTACTTAAGTCTTTTGTTCATAGCAATGGAAACTGACTCCAGGTACCTTAAAGCAGAAACAGGAGTAATAGCATTTGTTAGAAGGAGACTGGTGTATTGGAAACCAAACCTTAGGGGTTAAGCTTCTAAGGGACCTTAGAAATGGGACCCGGCTGACCTTTCCTGTGCGGCTCTACTGTAAGTGTGATGCCCAGTTGCAATGTCTTTCCATTCTAAGTTTTAAATGTGCACATGCAAGAGAAAGCGGGGTGAGGCGGCGAGGGAGAGGGCGAGAGAGAGAGGGTAGGGGAGAGAAAGAGAATATTTTTGCTTAAGTTAGGTTTCTATTCTCTTGATCAATGACCAAGGTGCAGGGTCATGTTGCAGCATGGACACTGGATGCCATCCCTATAGCCATAAGACATTCCTAGAAATGGGAGAGCATCGAGAGGCAGGAACCATTACAAAAGTTGCCTGCTGTGATTTATAAACTAAAGTGGTCACGCTTTCCAGTAATAATTGTGCATAGATGTATGAGAAGAGCCTATTTCTAAGTCTTTCCCCCTCTGTGGCCCCTATTTCTCTGATTTTCATTGTTGCAATTTCTCCATCAAAGAGAGCATACATTCTACTGATTTCAGCAATTAACATTTTGCTAATGACACCCAAATGCGCCTCCAGCTTGAATCTCTTTTCTGAGTTCCAGCCTCCAATCTCCAAATGTTGTGTCACTACTTAAATTTCAACATCGCCAAATTTGGGTTCATCATATGTCCCTCCCAATTTCTTTACTTTTATCAAGATGTGACTGTTTTCCATGATAACTAGCATCTGTGGCTCCTTTCTTGTTTTCAAATGTCAAATCCTGAACTTTAAAATGTGAATTTCTTTAATATCTCCCTTGCATCCTTGCTGCCAGCCAGAATTCAAATCCTCACCCTCTCTCATTTAGATCAAGGCCTGTTGCCTTACCATGACCCTCCTCCTTTCCAGGCTTTCTGTCTCACCATTAGATTTTCCTTAGACTTTACTTGTATCATCCACTGCCTACTTCAGAAAATATTTAATATTATTTCAGGACATTTTATATATACGTCTGAGGTCATCAGCACAAGATAACATTAGTAACTCAAAAGATCCCCATTGTCAGTGATATACTTAAAAATTATTTGAAAAAACAATTTTCCTAGAAATATTCTATGAGATAAATAGCCAACCCTATTAGAGATGAATAGCATAGTGTTGACATAAAGAACAATATGTTAGTATAACCATTAAACTATTAAAGGAAAAACTGTTTCCTCTACTCACATAGACACTCTGACACCAAACCTGTGGGTTTTCCACAACAAGCAATTTTCCAATTGTCTGGACACCCACCTGGGTGTCCTATAATTCAGTTATGACATTAACTACCTGGAGTTAGTGCAGACCCCACAGGTCAGTGCTCCGGCCCACAAGACTGCCCCTCACTTCAGATGCCAATCGCAAGTCCAGATTGTCAACCTGTGCTTCTGACTAAATGGCTATGTCAACATTTTCTTAGAGAGAGGAGCATGATTTTATTCAGATGCTTAAAAGAGTTTTTGACTAAGAAGGGGATGTCTTCTTCATGCATAGATTCCCAGCACCTAGCACAGAGCCTGTTATAATAATAGGTATGCAATAACGATTTCTTACATAAGTAAAGCTTATTTGTTTATTTCTGAATTCCATTGCATTTATAGCTTTAAACTGTCAGATAATTAGTACTTAGTTATAGACTATTCTTATACTATGCATTAATTGTTATATAATTCATTCATTATTTCATTTTAGCTCATCTTTTCCACTAATCTAGATTGTAAGGACAAAGATCATGCCTTATGTTTCTTTTCTTTGTCCCATAGCACCCAGCACAGTACCAAGCATCTAAAATTTTTTTTTAAAACTCTGGTAATTGACTTGTCTTACAAGCTCATTAACCCAGGAATTTAATTTCTATGTAGTTAAACAGCAAATTTGAAGGGCAGATCCACAAATGGCCTGGTGATTATGATGGAGACCTGAGCAATTACTACATCATTCTAAGGCAACTTTCAGGTCTTCGCACTTATGGGGACACAGAAAAATAATTATTAATTTGATTCATGTTTTTTCACTGTCCACATATTCATTCACTGATTTATTTAACAAATATTTGTTGGGTTCCTACTATGTATCTGGCACTGTATGAGGCACTAAAGAAATAAAAAGGTGGTTGTTCCCTGCCATTGAAGAGTTTATAGCCTAGTGTAGGACTAGACCTGTAAAGATTAACCGTAATGCAATATGTTGAGTGCTGTTATGGAACTAGCTACAGGGTGCTATCAAGCAGTGAATAAATACCTATAGAAGTCATATACGTCTTTATAGAAGAGGTGACATTTGAGCAAGTTTTGAAGGATACATAGTAGTTGCTAGGCAGAGAATGAGCACAGCTTATTTCAGACAGAGACTTGGAGGCAAGGGAAAAAATTTGTATTCATTAAATAAGTACGATTGAGAAGAGGCCTGAGTTGGAGATAAATTATGGGAAGTGGGTGATTCCACAAACATTTCTGAATATACATGGCAGACACCCTACTGGGCAATGGGGATGCAGCTGTGAATCAGACAAACATAAGCCTTATCTTCTGGAACTTACCACGTAGCAGAGAGGACAGAAGTTAAGTACACAGTGCAATGTGGGCATTTAATAGGAGACCTTATTTACTCTGAGAGGGAGGGAAGGTAACATTTAAGCTGAGCCCTGAAGGATATACAGGAGCTGGACAGGAGAGGTGGGAAGAGATGGGGAAGAAGATAGGAATATATAAAAATTAACTCAAAATGGATCAATGACCTGAACATTAAAACTAAACGCTGTAAAACTCTTTGAAGAAAATGTAGGGGTAAATCTTCATGACCAGGAATTTGACAACTAATTCTTAGATATGACACCAAAAGCACAAGCAACAAAAGAAAAAAATAGATAAATAGACTTCATTAAAATTAAAAACTTTTGTGCATCAAAGGGCATTATCAAGAAAGTGAAAAGACAACATACAGAATGAGAGAAAACATTGACAAGGTACATATCTGATAAGGGTTTAGTGTCCAAAATATATAAAGAATTCTTATAACTCAACAACAAAAAGACAAACAACCCAGTTTAAAACATAGGCAAAGGACTTGAACAGACATTTCTCCAAAACAGATATACAAATGGCAACCAAGCATATGAAAGAATGCTCAAAATCATTATTCATTGGGAAATACAAATCAAAACCACATGAGATACCACTTCATACCCACTAGGATAGCTATAATCAAAATGTCAGATAATAACAAGTATTGATGAGGATGTGGAGAAATTGGAACCCTCATACATTGCTGATAAGAATGTACAATAGTTCAGTTGCTGTGGAAAATCATTTAGTGGTTCTTCAAAAAGTTAGGAATTAAGCTACAGAGTTACCATATGACTTGCAATTCCATGCCTAGATAGATATATACCCAAAAGAAACTAAAAACAGGTATTCAAGCAAGTGCATGTACAAGCACGTTCATAGCAGCATTATTCATGATATCCAAAAGATGGAGATAGCCCAGATGTTCATTGACAAATGGATGGAAAAACAAATCATGGTATAGATATACAATGGAATATTATTCAGCCACAAAAAAGGAATGAAGAACTGATACTTACCACACATGAATGAACCTCTAAAACATGTTAAATGAGAGAAGCTGGACACTAAAGGCCACATATTGTATGGTTTCATTTATTTGAATTGTCTAGAATATGCAAGTCTACAGAGACAGAGCAGTTTGATGGATGCTGGGAGATGAGGAGAGGGGAGAAGGGGAGAAACAGCTTACTGGGTAACGGGCTTTACTTTGACTTTTTTTTTTTTTTTTTTGGCCAAGCCCCACAGCTTGTGGGATCTTAGTTTCCGGACCAGGGAACCCGCACCCTCAGCAGTGAAAGTGCAGAGTCCTAACCACTGGACCACCAGGGAATTCCCTAAAGAGTTTTACTTTGGAGTGATGGAAATGTTTTAGAAAAATATAGAGGAAAGAGCTGGACAACACTGTGAATGTAATAAATGCCACTGAATTGTTCACTTTAAAATGGTTAATTTTGTTCTATGTGAATTTCACCTCAATAAATTACTTTAAAAATTCTGTTATCAGTGATCTATAAAGCCTAGGGTGGTGGAAATTATCTGTGTGAAGGCAGGAAGGCTCTAAAAGAGTTTGAAGGATTGAAATAAGATAATTGTGGCCAAAGCATAATAAACTCAATAGAATCACTAAAAAGTAGGTTCTACTACTTGCCTTTGCCTATTGGCATAGGCAGAGGCCAATATTGAGGTATTAATAGTAAGGAATTTGTTGAGGTGAAATAAGGAGAAGGATGTCATGATATAATTCATGTCTTTTAAAAGATTACTGTGCTGTGTAGAGATGTTAAGGGGTCATGGAGCATTCAGGGAGTCTGTTTGGGAGGTTATTTTAGAGATCTAAGCAAGAGACAATGGTGGCTAAATCTAGGATGGTGGCAATGAGAAATAAATGGACATGAAATTGTCCATTGAGACAATATTTCTCCTAATTATTGAGAAATAATTAGGGGCTTGATGTTTGATTAGATGTAGGGGTAGGATTGCCAAATAAAATACAGTGAAATTTCAATACTTGTGAAGTATTAGTACAAAAAATGATTCATTGTTTATTGAAATTAAAATTTAGTTGAGGGTCCTGTATTTTTAATTGCTAAATCTGGTAACTCTACATGGAGGGTAGAGGAAAGAGAATTCTGACGTCTAAGTTTCTCTCACCAGCACCTGGTAGGTAATATCTGTTCTTACTGAGACTAGGAACACTGGGGGAGGAGTGTTCCAACACTTCTTGGAGGAGGGGGACATCACACATTCAATTTGAATTGTAACCGTATAGTCAGTAGACTAAGATTGGTAGAATCACTCAGGGAATGTTTGCAGAGTGAAAAGAGAAGAATGTCCAGGATGTTATAGGATCACTGGTAATTAAAAGATGATCAGAGAAAAAGGAGCCAGCGTAGGAGACTGAGAAGTGGCTCCAAGGCTGTAGGATGGGATCCAGGATGGTGATGGTGTGGAAACCCAAGTTGGAGAGGGCTTCATGGAGGAAGGAGTGCTCAATAACAGGGATCCCCAACCCCTGTTGTGGTACCAGTCCGTGGCCCATTAGGAACCGGGCTGCACAGCAGGAGGTGAGCAGCAGGCAAGTGAGCAAAGCTTCATCAGCCGCTCCCCATCGCTCCCCATCGCTCACATTACCGCCTGAACACTCCCCCTCTTCCCCTCCCCCTGCCACCCAGTCCATGGGAAAATTGTCTTCCACAAAACCGGTCTCTGGTGCCAAAAAGTTTGGGGACATCTGCTCTATAAGGTCGAAGTTACAGAGAAGTCAAATCAATTGGGAATGAAAAGAGACAAGCAATTTTGGCAATTAGGAAATGCTGGGGGACTTAAATAAGAATTCCATCAGTGTGATGTTGTAGGGGGAGGAGTGCACAAATCTAAATTTAATGGGTTATGGAATGACCGGGTAAGGAAATAGAAGAAGCTGTAAATTAGTAATTAAGGGAATTTTGCTGGAATATCTAGTCAGACAGTGGTGGCGGTAAAGAACATCAATTCTAAATTCTGTATGTTGTCTTCATCTGTTAATTTTTTCTGCAGAGCACTGAAGCAAAAAATTAAGAATCCGTTTTCTAGACTCTAGGCAAACATAAAATGAAGGAATTTAGTTTTTCAAGATACTTCCTTTTGTTCTGCAGAGGAAGACCACAACTTTTTGTATGTGAATCAACTTTGATGTAAGTAGTAGTACTACAGCTAGACTCTAGACAAATACAAAATGAAGTGTTTTTTCCCCTGTTCTTAACAAAAAAAAAAAGAAAAGATTTGTTTGCTTTTCAGTCCCAGTGATTTATTTTTTATTTTTAAAATTTTCTAATTAAAAAGAAATTTCCCAGTGATTTTTATAGCCACTCTTTTGAATATCTGGAGGGTTGATTAACTGTATTTATCACTTTATAATATGCAGGGCAGGTGTGTTTATGGCTCTATGAGCTGGAGATAGGAGACTGTGTCTAAATGCTAAGTCAATTAACATTGATTTGATACATAGTGAAGCATATACCATGTTATAAGAAAAATAAATATAACTTAAAAGCAAAGAAACACTAAACACCCAGTTAATTTATGGTGAAGCATACTTAGTTTATGATTTTGGTTAATACATAGTTTAACGGGAACAGTGTTCTGCACTCATTTTTACTAAATACTGTAGGTGTTTGCTGGGGCAGGAGGTAATAACCCAAATACAGTTAAAATGACCATAAAATTATGGTCTCCACATGGGCTCCCAAGGATGGGTCTGTTTGAGGAGGATTCTAGTCATCAGCATTGGGTGGTCTGCTATTGGTGCATGATACTTAAATAGAGCTTTTTCCCCCTTAGGTCTGTAAGGTGTTAAGGTGTTTTCATAAAACCCCATAAACCCTTGTTAAACACTTTTTTTTTTCATAAAGTAAACTTCAATCTTTATTTGACGTGTTTTCTGTGGCACTATTTTGGCATTTTAACAAATCCTTTAAAGAATCACTCTAGTAATTGCATACACCTCTGGGGTGGGGGGTGGAGGGGTGTTTATTCAGGTTTTTGTACATCACATGCCTGATCCACTAAGCAACAAGCACAGCATTTTGGAACATTTTAATTTAATAAGGAAAAAAGATCAGAAGAATCTCCAGGTGGAGAAAGTTAGACTAATATGGGTGTTGCATATTAACTGATTGAAAGGAAGGTTTGACTACCAACTGAATTAACTATAATTCAAATATATAGGATTATTTACTGCCATGAGGGCTTCCCTAAACACTGCAGAAGAAATAGCAGCACTTTTCCCCACCCTGATACTCATCGTTCCCTTTCCCTGATTTATATTTTCTCTAGAGCATTGCCTTCGAAAATAGTGTATAATTTATTTGTTGTGTTTACTATTTTTGTGTCTGTGAGAATGTAAGGTTTATGAGAAAGGGACTTTGTCTTTTTGTTCACTGTTGTGTATTTAATGTCTAAGACAGTGCTTGGGACATAATGGCACACAATAAATATTCATTGAATGAATGAATGAATGAATAAAGGAGTGAAGGAGTAAATTACATTCCATTTGTGTTCCAGGATAGAGTGTGAACTTCAGCTCTCTCAGAGTCCAGATTTCATATGCATGTAAGTTTCTCTTAAAGATCTCATTTCTCTCCCCTTTCACTCCACATTTTGAATCACAAAATCTTGGCATCATTAGGAATAATATTTGTATGTTTATAGGAGTCATGTGAAGTCAGACCATGCAGTATTTAGTATAAATGAATTTGCACTCTAGAGTTTCTTCCAAGTAAAAACAGGTGGTTATGTTAACTTTTTCTTTTTTTACTTTAAAAGAAAGAAAACACCTCAGTTCACAGCAATGTTGATATTTGCAGACTCTGTATTTCTTAAAAATATTTAACTAGGGAGGAAGATTCTGGGAAGATGGCAGAGTAGAAAGCACCAGAAATCTGTCCTCTCACCTAGACAACAATTGCACTGGCAGATGCAATTATTTTGGAACTCTGGAGTCTGTTAAAGGCTTGCAGCTTCCAGGGAAAGTCTTTGACAATAAATTGCAGTTAATTTTAATCAATTTCAATTCAGCACAATAGCAGCTCCCCAGCCAAGGCAGACAGCTGTGTACTTGATCTTGGAGCAACTTGCATGCAGCTTGCAGGAACCAAGGTAGGCATTGAGGACTCTGTCCTCTAAATATTGAAGATCTGTGTTCTGATTGCTTCCTCTGATCATGGAAGTGCAGACAGAGAGGTGGCCAGCTATTATTTGCACCACCCCTCTCCATTGTTGCAAGCCTCTCCCCCCCGGTTCAAGTGACTTCCAGGGGAGGTAATGAGTTGGCACCCACCCTTTTTTTTTTAACCCTTCTTCATTTTTCTGTTCTCCCCCTTTTTGGGAGTCAGACGCTGAAGCCTAGGACATTCAAAAGCAGCTGTATATACAGAGGAAATTAGAAAGTCATTACACATGCCCGGGGAAAGGCACAGGCTCAGAAAAGACCTGCAAAGACCTTAAGTTTACACCTCAGGGCAAGCTTAAAACAATCAAAATAAGACAAAAACATAAACCAGCAAGCCCTTGAGAAAGGAGGAGAATCTAATTTCAAGAGATACCACATTATTAGATTCAAATATCCATTTTTCAACAAAAGAAAATCTCAAGGAATATAAAGAAACAGGGAAGTATTGCCCATTCAAAGGAAAGAAATAAACAAACAGAAACTATCCTTGAGATAGACAAGAAGGTAGACATACTAGACAAAGATTTTAAAACCACTGTTGTAAAAATACTCAAGGAACTAAAGGAAGATGTGGGGAAAGTCATATCAACAATGCATGAACAAAATGGAAATGCCAATAAAGAGACAGAAAATTTTAAAAAGATGCCCAAAAGAAATTCTAGGGCTGACAAGTACAATAACCGAAATGAAAAATTCACTGAAGGGATTCAAAGGCAGATTTCAACAGGCAGAAGGAAGATTCAGCAAACTTGAAGATAGGATAATTGGAATTATCAAGTCTGAGGAACAGAAAAAAAAGTAAGATTAAAGAAAAGTAAACAGAGCCTAAAGGACTTGTGGGACATCATCAAGTGGACCAACTTACACATTGTGGGAGTACCAGAAGGAAAAGAAAGAAAGAAAGTGAAGGAGAGATTATTTGAAGAAATAATGGCTGGAAACCTCCAAAATTTGATGGGAGACAAGAAGATAAACATCTAAGGTTGGAAATTCCCTGGTGGTGCATTGGTTAAGAATCTGCCTGCCAATGCAGGGGACATGGGTTCAATCCCTGGTCTGGGAAGATCCCACATGCCGCGGAACAACTAAGCCCGTGCACCACAACTACTGAGCCTGTGCTCTAGAGCCCGCAAGCCACAACTACTGAGCCCACAAGCCCTAGACCCCGCGCACCACAACTACTGAGCCCACACGCCACAACTACTGAAGCCTACACACTCTAGGGCATGCATGCCTCAACTACTGAGCCCATGTGCTGCAACTACTGAAGCCTGTGTGCCTAGAGCCCGTGCTCCACAACAAGAGAAGCCACCACAGTGAGAAGCCCGCGCACTGCAACAAAGAGTAGCCCCCCACTTGCCGCAACTAGAGAAACCCTGCATGCAGCAACGAAGACCCAACGCAGCCAAAAAAACAAAAAAAACAAAAAAAACCTTAAGGTCAATGAAATCCAAGTAGCATGAATTCAAAGAGATCCATACTGCTATCATTATAATTGAACCGTTAAAACTCAAAGACAAAGAGAATCTTAAAAGCAGCAAGAGGAAAGCAAATGGTCACACACAAGCAGTCCTCAATAAGATTATCAGCAGATTTATTATCAGAAAATTTGGAGGCAGGAAGGCAGTAGTTGGATATATTCAAGTGTTAAAAGAAAGAATCTGTCAACTAAGAATCCCAAGAATCCTATATCCAGCAAAACTGTCCTTGAAAAGTGAGGGAGAAATTAAGACATTCCCAGATAAACAAAATCTGAGCGAGTTCTTTACCACTAGACCTGCCCTGCAAGAACTCCTAAAGGGAGTCCTGCAGGTTGAAACAAAAAGACACTAGACAATAACTTGAAGCTTTATGAAGAAATAAAGATCTTAGTAAAGGTAAACATATGGGCAGTTATTAAAGTTAGTATTACTGTACCAATAGTCTATGACTCCATTTTTTTTTGTCTTCTGCATGATTTAAGAGACTAATACATTTTTTAAATTTATTGTTGTAAAAGCTAGTATTATTATAACTTTTGTTTGTAACTCCATATCTTGTTTTCTACATAATTTCAAAAGGCTAATCCTTTTAAAAAACCAAAATATTAGTTTAAGTTTTGGACACACAGTGTAAAAAGATATAATTTTGTGACACCAGTAACTGAAAGGGGTGGGGACATAGCTATAAATGAGCAGAGTTTTTGAATGTTTTTGGAGTTAAGTCAGTGTGAATTCAAATTAGTGTTATAAGTTTAGGATGTTAAATGTAATCATCGTGATAACCAAAAAGAAAATAGTTATAGAGTATACATAAAAAGAAATTAGAAGAGAATTAAAACCTTTTACTACAGAAAAATTAACTAAATACAAAAGAGACCGTAATGCAGGAAACGAGGGACAAGAAAGCTACAAGGCATATAGAAAACAAATAGCAAAATGACAGAAGTCCCTCTTTATCAACAATTACTTTAAATGTAAATGGATTAAACTTTCCAATCAAAAGACAGAGATTGGCAGAATGGGTTAATAAACAGATCCAACTAAATGCTGTCTACAAGAGAGACTCATTTTAGATCCAAAGACACAAATAGATTGAAAGTGCAAGAATGGAAAAAGATATTCCACGCAAATAGTAACCAAAAGTGAGCAGGGGTGGCTATATTAATATCAGACAAAATAGACTTTAAATCAGAAAAGTACAAGAGACAAATGAGGACATTATATATTAATAAAAGGTTCAATACAGCAAGAAGATATTACCATTATAAACACTTATGCACCTAATAATGGACCATCAAAATATGTGAAGCAAAAATTGACAGAATTGAAGGGAGAGACATTTCTACAATAATATTTGGAGACTACAATATTTGACTCTCAATAATGGATAGAACAACCAGACAATATAAGTTAGGAAATAGAGGACTTGAACAACGTAATAAACCAACTAGATCTAACAGGTCTAATACAGGACACTCTACTCAATAACAATGAAATACACATTCTTCTCAAGTGAGCATGTAATGAATATTTTCCAGGATAGACATATATTAGGTCACAAATGAACTCTCAGTAGATCCAAAGATATATCACACAAAGTATCTTCTCTGACCACAACAGAATGAAGTTAAAAATCGATCACAGAATGAAAACTGGAAAATTCACAAATTTGTGGAAATTAAACAACTAATGGATCAAAGAAAAAAATCACAAGGGAAATTAGAAAGTACTCAGAGACTATGATAGACTGAATGTTTGTGTCCCCCTCAAATTTGTTGAAAATCTAACCCCCAGTATGGCTGTATTTGGAGATGAGACACTTAGGAAGTAATTAAGGTTAAATGGGGTAGTAAGTATGGGCCCTTGATCTGATAGGATTAGTATCCTTATAAGAAGAGACACCAGAGAGTTCTCTCTCTCCCTCTCTCTCTCTCTCTCTCTCTCTCCCCTCACCAAGGAAAGGCCATGTGAAGACACACTGAGAATGTGACCATCTGCAAGCCAGGAAGAGAGCTCTCACCTTGATCTTTCCAGTTTCCAGAACTGTGAGAAAATACATAATTGTTGCTTGAGCCACAGAGTCTGTGGTATTTTGTTACAGCTGCCCTAGCAGAGAGATTTTGGTACCATGAAGTATGTTGCTGCTGTAAAAATACCTAAAAATATGGAAATGGCTTTGGAACTGGGTAATGGGTAGAGGCTGGCAGATTTGGGGGATACCTGCTAAAAAAAAGCCTCAGTTGCCATGAAGGGACTGCTGGTAGACATATGGATTCTGGTGAGGGATCTTAAAGCAAAGAGGAGAGCCAGAGAGAAAACCTCCATCTTCTTAGGGAATATGTAAATAATCATAAAGAAAATGTTGGTAGAAATATAGATGTTAAAGACCATTCTGGTGAGGTCTCAGATGGAAATGAAGAACAGGATACTGGAAATTGATAAAAAGGCAATCCTTGTTATAAAGTGGCAAAGAAGTTGGCTGACTTGTGCTCTAGTATTTTGTGGAAGATAGAAGTTGTGAACAATGAAATTGGATATTTAGCTGAGGAGATTTCTAAGCACAATGTTGAAGGTGAAACCAGGGCCTCTTGACCACTTATAGTAAAATGCAAGAGGAGAGCTATGAATGAAAGAAGGAATTGTTAAACAAAACAGAACCAGAATTTAAAGATTTGGAAAATTCTCAGCCCCTCCATATTGCAAAAAATGAGAAAGCATGTAGTAAGGAGAACACCAAGCATATGGTTGGACAGCAACTCAATGAAAAGATTATGGGATTGTAGGATCAGAAACCCTGCCAGTTTGAACTGAAGGGGACAGGGGTGAACTAAATGAAAGAAGGCTGTTGGAATTCTTAGATTCAAGAGAAAAGGACAGTAGGGCCATTTGGCTGTGAACATGTGCTATTCTTTAAGAAAAGGGAAGAATGATCCTGAAGGTGATTCAGAGATCATCAGGCTCACGGCCTCAGTTTCAATGGCCAGACAGCCTCTGCTCAGCAGAGCTGTGGGGACAAGATTCCTGCCTGGCAGAATTGCAGGGGTGTGACCCTTGCCCAGTAGAGCTGTGGAGATGGGTCCACTGCCCCAGTGAGTCCAGAAGGTGGGGCAGCCACCACAGTGGGTCCAGAAGGCAGACCATCAAACAAAGTAGGACTACACTTGGGCCTTAAGCTCTAATGGAATTTGCCTTGCTAGGTTTTGAACTTGCTTGGGAGCCATCGCTCCTTTCTTCCTTCCAATTTCTCTCTTTTGGAATGAGAATGTCTACTCTATGCCTGTCCCACCATTATATTTTGGAAGAACATAACTTGTCTGGTTTACAGCTGGAGAGGAATTTTGCCTCAGTATGAATTGTACCTGGAGTCTCACCCATATATGATTTAGATCATTTTCAGATGAGGCTTTGGGCTTTGGACTTTGGGGCTCTTGATATGGAATGAATGTATTTTGCATGTGAGAAGGACATGACTTTTGAGGGCATAATGTTATGGACTGAATGTTTGTGTCCCCTCAAAATTCATATGTTGAAACCCTAATCCCGGTGTGACTGTATTTGGAGATGGGGCCTCTAAGGAAGAAACTAAGGTTAAATGAGGTAAGAAAGGTAGGGTCCTGATCCAGTAGAATTAGTGTCCTTATAAGAAGAGACATCAGAGAGCTCTGCCTGCCTCTGTCTGTCTGTCTGTCTCTCTCTCTCTCCACGGGCACAAGAAGAGTTTGTGTGAGCACACAGTAAGAAGGCAGCAGTCTGCAACTCAAAGGGAAAGTTCTTACCAGATACCAACTCTGTTGGCACTTGATCTCCAGTCTCCCAAACTGAGAGAAAATAAATTTTTGTTGTTTAAGCCACCCAATCCATAATTTTCTGTTACAACATCCCAAGCAGACTAAGACAGCAACAAATGAAAATGAAAGCACAGCATACCAAAACTTATGGGATGCAGTGAAAGCAGTGCTAAGGGGGAAATTTATGGTTATAAACACTTACATTAAAAACCCAAAAAATATTTTAAATCAATAACCTTAACTTTACAACTTATGGAACTAGAAAAAAGAAGAACAAACTAAACTCAAAGTTAGAAGAAGGAAGGAAATAATAAAGAGTAGAACACAGATAAATGAAATTGAAACTAGAAAATCAATAGAGAAAAATCAACAAAACCAAAAGTTGGTTCTTCAAAATGATCAACAAAATGGACAAACTGTTAGATAGATTGACTAAAAAAATAAAGAGAGAAGACTCAAATTACTAAAATGAGAAATGAAAGTGGGAACATTACTACTGACTGTAGGATTAAAAGGATTATAAAAGAGTACTATAAGTGATTGTATGCCAACAAATTGGATACTTAGATGAAATGAACAAATTCTTAGAAACACAAAACCTACCAAGACTGAATCATGAAGAATTAGAAAATCTGAATAGACCTATAACTAGTTATGAAATTGAATCATTAATCAAAAATTTCCTAACAAGAAAAGCCCTGGACCTGGTGGCTACACTGGTGAATTCTACCAAACATTTAAATAAGAACTAATATCAATCCTCATATTTTCCAAAAATTGATGAGAAAGAAATACTTCCTAACTCATTCTATGAAGCTAGCCTGATAACAAAGCCAGACAAAGAAACTACAAGAAAAAAAATGTAGGCCAATATCTTATGAATGCTGATGCAAAAATTGTCAACAAAATACTAATAAACTGAATTCAACAGTATATTAAAAGGATTATACACCATCACCAAGTGGGATTATTTCTGGAGTGCAAGAATAATTTGACATATGAAAATCAATCAGTGTAATATATCACATTAACAGAATGAAGGAAAAAAATCCATATGATCATCTCAATTGAGGCAGAAAAAGCATCTGACAAAATTCAATACCCTTTCATGATGAAACCATTCAACAAACTAGGAACAGAATGAAACTACCCTAAAACATAATAAAAATAATATACAAAAAATCCACAACAAACATCATTCTCAATCATGAAAGGCTGAATTCTTTTCCTCTAAGATCAGGAAAAAAGTAAGCATGCCTGGTTTTGCCACTTCTATTCAACATAGTAATGTCCTAGCCAGAGAAATTAGGCAAGAAAAAGAAATAAAAGGCAGCCAAATTTGAAAGGAAGAAGTAAGATTATCTCTGTAGATGTAGAATATTTTTCTGCCCAGGGCTCTAGGGCGATATACTTTATTTCTCTAACTCAGTAAGTAGAATTTCTCTAGTTTTTTTTTTTTTTTTTTTTTTTTTTTTTTTTTTACTTATAAAGAAGTACTCCTGGATCCCTGATGTTATGCCTGTAGCTCAGTTTTACCTCCCTGGGTAAAGGTCTATCCTTGAATTTCTTTTCTTTCCCGGGCTTGAAACTCTAGCTCCTAAACAGTAAGACTCATCACTAGTCCTGATTACCTAGTGAGCCCCATATTTTTGGCTTCAGATTACCACTTGTATTAGTTTGATAGGGCTGCTGTAACAAAGTACCACAGATTGGGTGGCTTAAACAGCAAAAATTTATTGTCTCACAGTTCTGGAGGTTAGAAGTCTGAGATCAAAGTGTCAGCAGGGTTGGTTCCTTCTGAGGGCTAGGAAGAAAAATCTGTTTCATGCTTCTCACCCAGTTTCTGGTTGCTTTGCTAGCAATCTTTGATATTCTTCATTGTGTAAGAGCATCACCCTAATCTCTGCCTTCATCTTCACATGATATCTTTTTACATGTGTGTGTCTATGTCCAAACTTCTCCTTCTTATAAAGATACCAGTCATATTGGATTAGAGGCCTGCTGTACTCCAGTTATGACCTTATCCTAACTTAAATACTTACATTTCCAATGAAACTATTTCCAAATCAGATCACATTCTGAGGTACTGTGGGTTAGGACTTCAATGTATGAGTGTTTGGGGGGACACAATTCCACCCATAACACTACTCTTCAAGTTCCTTCTTCATTTCTAGCACCTGCATATTTCTCATTTTTAAATTTATAACTCAGCTATTTAATTTTGTTTGATTGTACTATTTTATTCAGCATACCGGTTTACATTTGAAGTGAGGGGGCAATGTCCCACATCAGTACAATCCACTAGTTGGCTGGAATTTTGTTCTTCCATGATTTAAATGGCGAGAAAATTAAAAAAGAATCATCAACTAATATTTTAAAAGAAATTAATAAGGGCATAAAAGAAGGAACACAAAATTTTAAAAAGATATTAGCAATAAAGAAACGGTAGGTTTGAAAGATAACTTAGGAGAACTTCTAGAAATGAAAAATATAGTCATTGGCAATATAAAATTCAATGGATACATTAAGCCGTATGTTAGACACAATTGAAGAAAGAGTTAGTGAACTGAAAGATCAATCTGAGAAGGTAACAATAATGCAGCACAGAGAGGATAAATGGGGGAAAAGGTAAGAAAAGAAAAGAGTAAGAAAGAGGGGTTAAAACATGAATTTTAATTTTAAATTAATTTAATTTTAATTTAAAAGTTAAAATGAGGAGATCTAACATTTGCTTCATGAGGAGCTCCAAAAAATATAGGAGGAATAGAGAGAGCAATTCCCGTATATGAAGAGATAAAGGCAGAGACTTTTTCAGAATTGAGAAAGACATTGATTTAGAAAATGCCAACTGTGGCTAATTCCTAATTATTCAAGAGTTGACACTTGCCCCACTCGCCTAGGTAAGGAAACTCTAAGGAAGATCCTTAATTTTGTGTTGGTATTTCTGGGAAATGATTTTGTTGTAGAAGAGGTTGAAACTACTGGCTATGAAGTAAAAAGACTTAATCTGAAGCCTTCTTACATTTTTCTCCATTTCCAACTTGCATTACATTACAATAATACAAATTATGCCCTTTTAGTTATTGAACGATCCATTATCAAAGTAGAATTTAGTGCATTTGTGTTATTGAGCAGGTTAATGAATTAAATAATATATTAAGTTCAACTTTCTCTTTAAAGAAAATTTAGAAAACGTTTAGACTGAAGCTATGGCCATACATTCTTAGGGTGTGTTTTACAGTGCTTAACTAGTACATGGTTCTTATTCTGAATGTAATACTTGTTTTGGAATTTAAACAATAAACAATATTTTATACATATTTTTGCTTAAAGTCACATTTTGTCATATTTGGCTGCAAAGCATATGGTAGAATCAGCACAGTGCCTATCCAATGGAAATATGAACGGGACCACACAAAACGGTTCCACTGTGTCATTTTGTTCAATGTGGCTTCACGAAAATAAACTCTTCTCACCACAAAAACTTGCTTGTCATTTCCCACTTTTTAAAATGATCACTTTTAACTTCATTTCCAGCACCTTATCCCTTTTCTAACCATTGTCTACTCTAAAGTGATTTGAAGATTTGTTTATTTTGCTTTGGAATCCTTCATTCTTCATTTTTACCACATTTCTAACTATAAAATGCATATTAAAACATGTTAAGCTTTTGGGATAGTTTGATGTTGGTAATGTAAGATTTTTGGCTCATTCATTTAGACTTTTGTGGTATTTGTATTTTCAGTATATTTGATATTTTTCTGTGTTCTAACTTTTAGAGATTTTCTTTTAGCACATAATTGAGAACTGGCTTAACTCTCCAGAACATTCAACTTAAACTTTATTCAACTTTCTTTTTCAGTCTGTTTATGAGACAGTGTATTTATGGGCATTTTTATTTCTAGGAATCTTAGATTTTCTTTATGCTAACCCAAGACACAGAACTGAGCTTCAAAACAGGCATGAATTACTTCCAGATATCAGAATAGGTGAGAGACAGAGTAATAGCATAAAGTTCCTTGCATCAGCAGAAGAGCAAGACTTGAGCAATCATGATACCGTCTATTTCCAGTCATTCATAGCCTGCACTTTCTAAAGGGTAACATCCTAAACAGGACACAATATTCTAATAAGGACTTGATACAGAATATTGTTGAGGGGAATTTTAAATGCCTATTACCATTCATTTTAATACATTCTTATATCACATAATGCTTTTATTATACTTGTTTTTTTCTCAACTTCAGCACCATTGAAAATTTGGACCAGATAATTCTTTGTTGTGGGGAGATTTTGTTGTGTGTAGTATGTATAGTAGTATCCCTGGTTTCTATCCACTAGATGCCAGTAGCACCCTCCTCAATCATGACAGTCAAAAATGTCTCCAGACAAATTGCCAAATGCATCTTGCGGGGTAAAATCATCCCTGGTTGAAAACAACTGGTTTAGGGCATTATATTGCTAACTCATTCTTCTCACATTCAAATCTAGTCTTGACCCTTACTCCCAGGTGTTTTTCTTTTGTCCTTAATGTTTACCTGTCAACTGTACTTTATTCTGTATGTGAATGATTTATTTTCGTTTCTAAGTATAAGTATTTTGTCTTCATTTTTCACCTCATAAGAAATTTACCCATTTCATCAAAGTCATTTGAAATTTATTTTTGACAGAATACAAACAACTGCATATATTCAATTTTTTTATTTTGAACATTAGTAAAGATAAGAAATGTAGGGACTATCCCTGTCAAACACAGCTTAGAAGTGTTCTCCAAATTGATAATGTATCACTAGTAATTGCCCTTTGAATGCAACCCCCAAATCAGTCATTCACTTCTTTAATATACACATGGCCCCAAGCCAACTTTTCTAAATGTCTTTAACTTTGTTTTGTGAAACAATCAAAATGCCTTATCAAAATCAGGAGAGATTACATCTCTACTTACTCCATATCTCTTTGGTAGAAACAAATAATTGTCTCTCAACGTTTCTTTTTCACACAGTCACATTGGTTGCTTGCTAGTGATTGAGTGGAATCACTCTTGAATTACATAGGAGAGCACTGTATAGTCTATGCTATTCTGTGAAAATGGAGTATGCTGAGGATGGCCAACATCTGTCAAAAGCACCCTTTTTATGAATCACAGATGGTGAGAAGTGCCACTTCTCTTATAGACACACAAAACCTTTATGGTTGGGCTATGAATAAGCGTTGTCAAGCATCTTTTCCCCCAGATTTCTTCCATCCCTCCCATTCTTCCTTCATTTATTTATTGTCCACTGACCTATTTAGTCAACTAATAATTACTGATTACTCACTATGTATCAGGCATTAAGAACACAGTGATGAAAACAGTAGGGACCTTGCCTTCAAGTAGCAGAAAGACGAATTTGGGGCATGGGGTGAGGGAGACAAGTGAACAGTTATTTATACTACAATGTGCCATATGTGGTGATATATTCCTATATTCCATTATAGGAATATGCAGGAGAGGTGGTACCAGGGAGTGCTTCTCAGAGTGATGTCTAAATTCAGAATTTAAGGTGGAGTAGGAATTATTCTGGAGAAAAAGTGGGAAAGATATTTCAGGTGAAAAGAGTGGAATGAAAGAAGGCATCATTGGGGAAACTCAAATGGTTCAGTCTAGATGGAAAATTCTCCTCTTTCATCAGAAATAAATTGAGGAGGAAACACTGAATATAGACCACCCATGATTTATATAAATATAGTTATGCCACAGCTCATGACTGTTTTTTCCTCCCAAGTTTCTTCTGGTAATGGGAATATCTAAAAATTGCCACATCATTTTTGAGTGGCTATTTCTTAATGGAGACATAGATGGTTTTTCTGAAGGAATATCAGCAAAAACGCTGTTGCCTGACATAATGCTGACTTTGGAATCAGAATTAATTTATTCCCCTACTTCCCTATGATAATAATACTGTAATACCACATTATGCTATTTTATACCGATATTTTTATTTGTCATACTTAGTGAAAAAAGAAGGTAGCCAGTATATACCCACTGCTTAAATCCCAAGGAAATTAATGTTCTCTTTCATTTATTCACAATAGCTATGCTCTCTTTTCTTCCTACGTCTTTTTTCCTTTCACATTTCTTATTTTCTAATTCATTCTTTCTTTATCTCTGGCCTTAGAACTCCTACCATCATCCTACCGTATCCTGTTATATACTGGACTAGGCTATGCTTGCTGTTCTCTAAGGGGATAAAGAATTAGATCACAGATCATAAATAATCCTCATGTTTGTTTGCAGATGGGCAGAATCATTTTTTATAAACATTTTTTTTCAATTATTAATTTATTTATTTATGGCTGTGTTGGGTCTTCGTTTCTGTGCTAGGGCTTTCTCTAGTTGTGGCAAGCGGGGTCCACTCTTCATCGCAGTGCGCGGGCCTCTCACTATCGCAGCCTCTCTTGTTGCGGAGCACAGGCTCTAGACGCGCAGGCTCAGCAATTGTGGCTCACGGGCCCAGTTGCTCCGGGGCATGTGGGATCCTCCCAGACCAGGGCTCGAACCCGTGTCCCCTGCACTGGCAGGCAGACTCTCAACCACTGCGCCACCAGGGAAACCCGGGCAGAATCATTTTTGTACCAGTTTATTTTAAGTTGAGAGCAAAGACTAATCTTGCTCATTTTTATTTGGTAATTTGAAAAATTAAACCAAGACTTTGATCACCTACCTGAAAATAGGCAGCAATTACTATCCTACACTTAACAGATAAGGAAATGTGTAAAATAAGCAGTGGACCTGCAGAGGATTTGTAGTAAATCAAAGAACCTATCAATAATCAAGCATGATGCATTGAATGGACTCTGGGTGTAATTTATTTATATAAAATAATCCAATTACATTCTTTCATATGACCCTCCTTATAGTTGAAAAACCATGATATATTCTTGTACATTTTAGTGATGACTGATATTCCAGTGATAGTCGATATTTCTAGAATTTGCATTGGGAAGATACAATTTGCTGTCATAAAGAAACTCTCCTTGATATCGTATGCATGTGCTGCAAAACCTCTCTTGGGAAGGATTGGCTCATATCATTAGGCATCAATATCTAAGGTAGCCTGAAAAAAGAAGTGAGATGGCCTTGGTTTTGTGTAGGCACAATTTGGCCCCCAAAGATGTCCATGCCCTAATCTCTAGAACCTGTGAATATGTTACAGGGCAAAGAGGAATTAAGGTAAAAGACAAATTTTAAAGTTCCTATTCAGCTGATCTTAAAATAGGTGAGTCTGATGTAATCCCAAGGGCTCTTAAGTGTGCAAGTGGGAGATAGGAGAAGTCAGAGCAGTGGGACGTGAGAAAGACTCAACCAGCCCTTGCTAGATTTGAAGGTGGAAGGATGCCACGAGCCAAGGAACAAAAGCAAACTGGAGAAGCTCAAAAAGGCAAGAAAATGAGTCTCGCTTGGAGCCTCCAGAAAGGAGTGCAGCCTGTAGACACACTTATTTTAACCCAGTGAGACTCATTTCAGATGTCTGACCTCCAGAACTTTAAGATAATAAATTTGTGTTGTTTTAAACCACTACAATTGTGGTAAATGGTTACCGTAGCAACAGAAAACTGATACAGAATTACAGAGAGGGAGTTGGGACCGGAAGGAGGATTCATCTAAGTGGATTCTGCCATAACGCCAATTCTCTTGTAATTTAGGGAAAAAAAAATATGTAAGAAGAATTAGAGCATTGGAGTATCAAAGAAGATCTCTTCTAACTAGACATATAGCCTTTGGTAATGGCAAAGTCTGATGTAAACTAAATGCATCTGAATAAAGGACTTAAATTTTGCTAAATTCAATCAACTATTGTCAATTATATACTGAATTTCCTATAGTCAGGAAATAGGAAATTTTTTTTTTTTTGCTTTTTTTTTCTAGTAGGTAGGAATATGATCACATTCAGCATATTGACAGCTAATTTCTGATGATGGTACAGCAATCAATGGATCAGTCGTTGCACAGTCAGGGTACATTATGGATTCAATGTTTCCTGTTTGGAATTTTTGTTGTCCTGAAATTTTCCTGTGCTTTATGGAAATACTGCTTCCTAGGATTCTGGTTTAATGGGAAACAGTGTTAACTATAGGATCCCCAAGAAATGACACCCATGGAAAAATATGAAGTCCTATACCACTTCAGTAGAGTTGGGCGTAAAAACTGACCCAGACATTTAGAATATCCAGTGTCACTTTCCTCAACTAGTCTATCAATATTGCTAACATTCATCCCACTAAATATATGTGGAATGCATGGTATCCTGTTTTAATAACAAAGTGGGAACTTTCAGCTATGTGGAGCGTATTTATTTTCTGAGATATTACCTTTCAGAAAAGAAAAGCATTGACAGTTTCTTGCTTGCCACTAGGAAAAAGGTATTCTACTGGCTCTGGGCTTCACATGAGGACACTTCCTGGAATGGCAAACAGTTCTTGGTTTCTGCACTTGCATATCACAGTAAAAATAATCTGCTTTTTCTTTTAACCCCTATTACTTCATTTTCATTGCAGAAAATTATTAACCTAGGTTCCTGATCGGTATGGTAAATCGATGGAAAAATTGGTCCCAATTCTCTATCCCTTCTTGTAGTGATACCCTTTGCAATATGATTTTATAACATCTTACATCAAGAGTCCCTTGAATCTGGGCTGGCCTTGTGACTTGCTTTGGTCAAAAGAAGGAAGCAGTAGCACCTATTATGAAATTTGGCTTTAAGAGGCCTTGACCATTTCAACTCTCTCTTGGACACCTGTCTTCACTGTGAGAATAAGTCCAGGAAACTTGCTTGAGGATGATAAGCCACATGAAGTGGAGCCAAGGCATCCTCACGTCTAAGAGCCAGCACCCAGAAGCATAAGCAACACCCATAATTGACCTACGGCTCACCAAAGGGGTAGCGGGGAAGCCACACAAGACCAGAAGAACCGCTCAGCTGAGTCCAGCCTAAATTGCTGTCAAAGAACTTTCATGTAAATCGTGTTGTCTTAAGCTATTACCTTTAGGTTGGTTTGTTACACAGTCAGAAACAGCTAACTGTAGTAATATGTTTTATGGGGGTCTATGAATGCACTTAAACTTTGTGTAAAACTTGGTGTGGGTTTATGTTTTTCCGGGAAGAAATTTTAGCACTTAGCAGTTCTCAGACAGTTGTGGTCCAGAAAAGTTTTATAAATCATTGCCTTCCTTATTGGTTTAGCTATAGGCTTAATCAAATACTAGATGTTAGACCCATACACCTATTGCATGAAACTACTCGGATTCTTTTTTTTTTTTTAATTTTATTTTATTTATTTTTTATACAGCAGGTTCTTATTAGTTATCTATTTTACACATATTAGTGTATATATGTCAATCCCAATCTCCCAGTTCATCCCACCACCACACCCCCCCACCACCTTCCCCCCTTGGTGTCCATACATTTGTTCTCTGCATATGTGTCTCTATTTCTGCCCTGCAAACTGGTTCATCTGTACCATTTTTCTAGATTCCCCATATATGTGTTAATATACGACATTTATTTTTCTCTTTCTGACTTACTTCACTCTGTACGACAGTCTCTAGATCCATCCACGTCTCTACAAATTACCCAATTTCATTCCTTGTTATGGCTGAGTAATATTGCATTGTATACATGTACCACATCTTCTTTATCCATTCCTCTGTTGATGGACATTTAGGTTGCTTCCATGTCCTGGCTATTGTAAATAGTGCTTCAATGAACACTGGGGTGCATGTGTCTTTTTGAATTATGGTTTTCTCTGGGTATATGCCCAGTAGTGGGATTGCTGGGTCATATGGTAATTCTATTTTTAGTTTTTAAAGGAACCTCCATACCGTTCTCCATAGTGGCTGTATCAATTTACATTCCCACCAACAGTGCAAGAGGGTTCCCTTTTCACCACACCCTCTCCAGAATTTGTTGTTTGTACATTTTCTGATGATGCCCATTCTAACTGGTGTGAGGTGATACCTAATTGTAGTTTTGATTTGCATTTCTCTAATAATTAGTGACGTTGAGCAGCTTTCCATGTGCTTCTTGGCCATCTGTATGTCTTCCTTGGAAAAATGTCTATTTAGATCTTCTGCCCATTTTTGGATTGGGTTGTTTGTTTTTTTGATATTGAGCTGCATGGGCTGCTTGTATATTTCAGAGATTAATCCTTTGTCAGTTGCTTCATTTGCAAATATTTTCTCCCATTCTGAGGGTTGTCTTTTCGTCTTGTTTGTAGTTTCCTTTGCTTTCCAAAAGCTTTTAAGTTTCATTAGCTCCCATTTGTTTATTTTTGTTTTTATTTCCATTACTCTAGGAGGTGGATCAAAAAATGATCTTGCTGTGATTCATGACAAAGAGTGTTCTTCCTATATTTTCCTCTAAGAGTTTTACAGTGTTTGGTCTTACATTTAGGTCTTTAATCCATTTTGAGTTTATTTTTGTGTATGGTGTTAGGGAGTGTTCTAATTTCATTCTTTTACATGTAGCTGTCCAGTTTTCCCAGCACCACTTATTGAAGATATGGTCTTTTCTCCATTGTATATCCTTGCCTCCTTTGTCATAGATTAGTTGACCGTAGGTGTGTGGGTTTATCTCTGGGCTTTCTATCCTGTTCCATTGATCTATATTTCTGTTTTTGTGCCAGTACCATATTGTCTTGATTACTGTAGCTTTGTAGTATAGTCTGAAGTCAGGGAGTCTGATTCCTCCAGCTCCGTTTTTTTCCCTCAAGACTGATTTGGCTATTCGGGGTCTTTTGTGTCTCCATACAAATTTTAAGATCTTTTATTCTAGTTCTGTAAAAAAATGCCACTGGTAATTTGATAGGGATCGCATTGAATCTGTAGATTGCTTTGGGTAGTATAGTCATTTTCACAGTATTGACTCTTCCAGTCCAAGACATGTTATATCTCTCCATCTGTTTGTGTCATCTTTGCTTTCTCTTATCGGTGTCTTATAGGTTTCTGAGTACAGGACTTTTACCTCCTTGGTAAACATACCTAGGTATGTTTATTCCTAGGTATTTTATTCTTTTCGTTGCAATGGTGAATGGGATTGTTTCCTTAATTTCTCTTTCTGATCTTTCATTGTTACTGTACAGGATTGCAAGAGATTTCTGTGTATTAATTTTGTATCCTGCAACTTTACTAAATTCATTGATTAGCTCTAGTAGTTTTCTGGTGGCATCTTTAGGATTCTCTATGGATAGTATCATGTCATCTGCAAACAGTGACAGTTTTATTTCTTATTTTCCAGTTTGTATTCCTTTTATTTCTTTTTCTCCTCTGATTGATGTGGCTAGGACTTCCAAAACCATGTTGAATACTAGTGGCGAGAGTGGACATCCTTGTCTTGTTCCTGATCCTAGAGGAAATGCTTTCAGTTTTTCACCATTGAGAATGATGTTTGCTGTGGGTTTGTCATATATGGCCTTTATTACGTTGAGGTAGGTTCCCTCTATGCCCACTTTCTGGAGAGTTTTTATCATAAATGGGTGTTGAATTTTGTCAAAAGCTTTTTCTGCATCTATTGAGATGATCATATGGCTTTTATTCTTCAATTTGTTAATATGGTGTATCACATTGATTGATTTGCATATATTGAAGACTCCTTGCATCCCTGGGATAAATCCCACTTGATCATGGTGTGTGATCCTTTTAATGTGTTGTTGGATTCTGTTTGATAGTATTTTGTTGAGGATTTTTGCGTCTATATTCATGGGTGATACTGATCTGTAATTTTCTTTTTTTTTTTTGTTGTCTAACTGTTATGTATTAGTAACTTCCCAGATTTTACTGGTTTATCTGCAAGCTCTTAATGATAAAGATAATCTTTAAAGACTGTTGCTTTTTTTTTTTTTTAATTATTTATTTATTTATTTATTTATGGCTGTGTTGGGTCTTCGTTTCTGTGCGAGGGCTTTCTCCGGTTGCGGCAAGCGGGGGCCACTCTTCATCGCGGTGCACAGGCCTCTCACTATCGCGGCCTCTCTTGTTGGGGAGCACAGGCTCCAGACACGCAGGCTCAGTAATTGTGGCTCACGGGCCTAGTTGCTCCGCGGCATGTGGGATCTTCCCAGACCAGGGCTCGAACCCGTGTCCCCTGCATTGGCAGGCAGATTCTCAACCACTGCACCACCAGGGAAGCCCCTGTAATTTTCTTTTTTTGTAGTATCTTTATCTGGCTTTGGTATCAGGGTGATGGTGGCCTCATAGAATGAGTTTGGGAGTGTTCCTTCCTCTGCAATTTTTTGGAAGAGTTTGAGAAGGATGGAAGTTAGAATGTCCTCTAAATGTTTGATAGAATTCACCTGTGAAGCCATCTGGTCCTGGACTTTTGTTTGTTGGAAGATTTTTAATCAGTTTCAATTTCATTACTTGTGATTGGTCTGTTCATATTTTCTATTTCTTCCTGGTTCCGGCTTGGAAGGTTATACCTTTCTAGGAATGTGTCCATTTCTTACAGGTTGTCCATTTTATTGGCATACAGTTGCTTATAGATGCTTTGTATTTCTGCAGTGTCTGTTGTAACTTCTCCCTTTTCATTTCTGATTTTATTGATTTGAGTCCTCTCCCTCTTTTTCTTGATGAGTCTGGCTAATGGCTTATCAATTTTGTTTATCTTCTCAAAGAACCAGCTTTTAGTTTTATTGATCTTTTCTATTGTTTTCTTTGTTTCTATTTCATTTATTTCTGCTCTGATCTGTATGATTTCTTTCCTTCTACTAACTTTGGGTTTTGTTTGTTCTTCTTTCTGTAGTTCCTTTAGGTGTAAGGTTAGATTGTTTATTTAAGATTTTTATTGTTTCTTGAAGTAGGCTTATATTGCTATAAACTTCCCTCTTAGAACTGATTTTGCTGCATTCCATAGGTTTTGGATCGTCGTGTTTTCGTTGTCATTTGTCTCTAGGTATTTTTTGGTTTCCTCTTTGATTTCTTCAGTGATCTCTTGGTTACTTAGTAACATATTGTTTAGCCTCCGTGTGTATGGGTTTTTAATGTTTTTTTCCCCTGTGTTTGATTTCTAATCTCATAGCGTTGTGGTTGGAAAAGATGCTTGATATGATTTCAATTTTCTTAAATTTTCCGAGGCTTGATTTGTGACCCCAAGATGTGATGATCTATCCTGGGGAATGTTCCGTGTGCACTTGAGAGGAAAGTGTGATCTGCTGTTTTTGGATGGAATGTCCTATAAATATCAATTAAATCTATCTGGTCTATTGTGTCATTTAAACCTTGTGTTTCTTTATTAATTTTCTTTCTGGATGATCTGTCCATTGGTGTAAGTGAGGTGTTAAAGTCCCCCACTATTATTGTGTTACTGTCGATTTCCTCTCTTATAGCTGTTAGCAGTTGCCTTATGTATTGAGGTGCTCCTATGTTGGGTGCATATATATTTATAATTGTTATATCTTCTTCTTGGATTGATCCTCTGGTCATTATGTAGTGTCTTTCCTTGTCTCTTGTAACATTCTTTATTTTAAAGTCTATTTTATCTGATATGAGTTACTCCAGCTTTCTTTTGATTTCCATTTGCATGGAATATCTTTTTCCATCCCCTCACTTTCAGTCTGTATGTGTCCCTAGGTCTGAAGTGGGTCTCTTGTAGACAGCATATATATGGGTCTTGTTTTTGTATCCATTCAGCGAGCCTGTGTCTTTTGGTTGGAGCATTTAATCCATTTACATTTAAGGTAATTATTGGTATGTATGTTCCTATTACCATTTTCTTGATGGTTATGGGTTTGCTTTTGTAGGTCCTTTTCTCTTGTGTTTCCCACTTAGAGAAGTTCCTTTAGCATTTGTTGTAGAGCTGGTTTGGTGGTGCTGAATTCTCTTAGCTTTTGCTTGTCTGTAAAGCTTTTTATTTCTCCGTTGATTCACGCATCTGAATGAGATCCTTGCCGGGTAGAGTAATCTTGGTTGTAGGTTCTTCCCTTTCATCACTTTAAATATGTCGTGCCACTCCCTTCTGGCCTGTAGAGTTTCTGCTGAGAAATCAGTTGTTAACCTTATGGAAGTTCCCTTGTATGTTATTTGTCGTTTTTCCCTTGTTGCTTTCAATAATTTTTCTTTGTCTTTAATTTTTGTCAGTTTGATTACTATGTGTCTCAGCGTGTTTCTCCTTGGGTTTATCCTGCCTGGGACTCTCTGCACTTCCTGGACTTGGGTGGCTATTTCCTTTCCCATGTTAGGGAAGTTTTTGTCTATCATCTCTTCGAATATTTTCTCTGGTCCTTTCTCTCTCTCTTCTCCTTCTGGGACCCCTATAGTGCTAATGTTGTTGCATTTAATGTTGTCCCAGAGGTCTCTTAGGCTGTCTTCATTTCTTTTCATTCTTTTTTCTTTATTCTGTTCCACAATAGTGAATTCCACCATTCTGTCTTCCAGGTCACTTATCCATTCTTCTGCCTTATTCTGCTATTGATTCCTTCTAGTGTAGTTTTCATTTCAGTTATTGTATTGTTCATCTCTGTTTGTTTGTTCTTTAATTCTTCTAGGTCTTTGTTAAACATTTCTTGCATCTTCTCGATCTTTGCCTCCATTCTTTTTCTGAGGTCCTGGATCATCTTCACTATCATTATTCTGAATTCTTTTTCTGTAAGGTTGCCTCTCCATTTCATTTAGTTGTTTTTCTGGGGTTTTATCTTGTTCCTTCATCTGGTACAAAGTCCTCTGCCTTTTCATTTTGTCTGTCTTTCTGTGAATGTGGTTTTCCTTCCACAGGCTGCAGAATTGTAGCTCTTCTTGCTTCTGCTGTCTGCCCTCTGGTGGAAGAGGCTATCTAAGAGGCTTGTAACTACTCGGATTCTGACGAAGACAACTTTTTGTTAGAATGGGAATAAAAACAAAAAACAAACAAAAACAAATGAAAAAACATTTCATGGGTGTATGTGTGCATGCCCATGCACACTTTTGTCAATTGAACTGGCAATCTTTGGATCTCTTTTCTAGATATATGCTTAACATATCTTTGATATCATTGAATATGTAGTAGTTAAGTCTTTTGTGCATTGCTTACAATTAAATGCTAGAGTATTCGATTAAAAGATGAATTTCAAATGCCAATACCCTACCTAATCAGACTGACACTGCAGATTGCATACGTTACATATGTTTTCCTTTGAAGAATTTGCTATTAAAATACCTTCATAATCCACTTGCATCCTCACTTTGAGCTGGTCACCTTCCCCTCCTACTTCACAGAGAAAAAGCAAACAATCAGAGGGGAATTTTGTCAACTCTTGTATAGGACGGCAATTATGTGAACTCAATAAAACTGGTAACATAATGACCTATTGCTTAGTTAATAAAGCTAATGGAGGCTTTAGCAATTGTTTAATTGTTTTAACATCGAAAGCTATTTTTTTTTTTTTTTTACTGAATTCCTATCCCGAAGGTTGTGGAGTATATCATTTTCCATCTGATGTCTGTATTGCCCTTGGTGAGCTGATGAGGCCAACACACAGGGCTCTGCTTGAATGCGGAGCGTTTGCTCTGCACTTATCTACCATGTGCCAAGCCTGAGAGCTGTGCATTTTCCCCAAACTCAGATCTTCTGGCTCATTGTCAGTCAAGTCATGCCAGAGCTGCTAGCCAACAAAAGCATATAGGGAAAATAAATTTGTCATAAGAAAAGTACAGAAAAGTAATCATTTTCGGGCAGGACTACAGTAAGAACACTGTTAGGCTGCATTGCACTAATGTTAAAAACAAAATGCCTTGCCAAATAGCTTTAAAAAAATTTTTTTTTGGTGTGTGTCAATTAAAGCACAAGTGTTTGCACACTTCTGTCATAGAATTAGACACAAATTCAATTCTACCCAGAAAACCATAGACATTGGCAAGAATTTTTTACCCAGGAACCAAGGTGGTTCTATTTTAACCCTTCCCCCACACCTGACCCAATCGTGTTTTCACTAGCCAGCTCCCAGGTGTGAGTAGTGGAGAGATGGGGGAGGGGTGGATGGGGGTGGTTTGAATTTCAGTAAAGCATAGCAGGTGTAATGGTGGTCTCAGAGAAACACCTCCTTTCCTTTCACAGAATAACAGGTCATTTCACTGAGAAAAGAGCTGGGTTTTCTCCAGCACTTACACCTTACAGCTTCAAATACATACCACATAGAGAGGATTTCCAGAGACTACAGAAGGGCTGCTATAAACACCTAGTGGCTGGAAAGGGAGGTTTCTATCAGTACTTTGTCTCTCCTCTAAGGGAGAGCACAATATTAATAATTTTGTTCCCTTCTTTTTGGCTCTGAAATATTTGGAAATGCATTAAAAATGATAAAAAGAAGGTAAAGCAAACTACAAAAGATTGTTATTCTAGATATTTAAATACTCTTTTCAAAGACAACATCGTCTACTCTATATACACCTCTCCGATTCTAATAGATTTTGTCACCCAAACATGTAGAATGGAATAGGAAGAGAAATCTGAGGGGTCCTTCACGTGCCATATTTGCCACAAAAATAGTTTCTGATGTTGCTCTAACAGGGACTTGACATTTGGTGGGTTCCTAGGCTGACACTGGGAGGACCAGGCACCAGAATTTTCTCAGTGAGGTAGTGAGAGCAGGCAAAGGAGGTGGTGCTTACTACCCAGTGAAAAAGAGAATGAACCACACATAAAGTCTATACAATTTGCAAGCAGTTATAGAGCGTCCCTTTACTCCTTCCGCATTTCCTAAGTCACATGTTCTTTGGTTACATCTGCATCCTTTCTTTTCCCCAGCAAGGTGGCCATCAGAGTTGATTTCCACTAGGTATTATCTGTATAAACATTTCAGATCTGCAGGATGGGAGGTACACACTGTGTTTTGCCCTGACTCACATGTCTTCTTAAGGAAGGCCATGTTTATTACATAGTATCCTCAGAAGATGAACATGATTTAGGGATTGCTGTTGTGCTTGTCCTGGGAGATACGTGTTGGAATGAAAAACTCCCACACAAAGAGATTAGGCACGAGTTGAGCTCTGAAGTTCCATGCTCTGTTTCCTTTTATTATTTTTTTTTCTTTTTAAGAAAATGTTCTCAGATTTTCCTCTTACATCGACCCAAGATAGTCTTCTGAATAACTTATAATTTTTCAGCTGCCTCCACCCTCTGTTTTTGGATTGCTTTTGTTTTTGAACTCTTGTGGCCACTTAGTTATTTACTGATGGTTGAAGAAGTGTCATAAAGCAGCAACGTTACTTGCTAGATATTCATAATTACTGACACATGCACACACACAGAAAATATTTACCCACATCCACTCACACAAAAATTGATCTCTGAATGGATTCTAAGGTGGCAGGAAGAGAACCCATAGTTGGTCTAGTGGAGCTAAAGTTGTTTTAACCATTTTTTCTTATAGCAAAAAGAACTTTTAAAAAGTTTGTATAGTAGATGAACCTTAAAAATTTTTTCTTAAAAGTATTTTGTGCTGTACAAATATGGCCAACCATTTTAAAAATTTACCTAATCTTTATTTCAACTCAGGATTTTCAGAAACTTTAGGGTTCAGCTTCTTCCCTAGTTTGTGTGATGATTACCTACAGTTTAGAAGCAAGAGTGCAGGCAGAGCCCAAGCCTCCAGGACAAACGTAGGTCTCTGAATTGCCATCATTGACTCTCTAAACTTGGTCTGAAATCCGGGGATATAAAAATGTTAGCATTTAGGAAAAGTTGGGGGATCATGTGGTTATAATTTGAGCTATATTTTAAATGCCATAGAATTTGATATTTAAAAGAATTCTATGGTGAATCGTTTTTTCTTTTTTGTAAAGAATTGTCTTGGAATCTATTTTGGGTACAGATCCAGACCTTCCTGTCTTGCTGGCTTAGGTGAGGCACTCCTCTTTTGCAGACTCCCTGCCTCACAGCTAGTAATATCTGTACTGTGAGTTTTAGTACTTACAATACATATACAATCCTCTAACATGACTTCGGAAACTTTTACACTAAAGTACCCTCAATGATACATGAACATGAACTCTAAATTCGTCTGCCCTGGGGAAGTCTACCCCAAAGTGATCCAAATCATATTCGAACTTTCTTTGAATACTTTACCTTCAATATTAATGCAATGTTTATACTATGATTCATAACAAATCCTTGCTTATTTTAATTTAAAATGTTTTAAATGACCTACCATTGTGTAAATTCGGTGCAATAGGAAGAGGTACTGTGTTCATTCTGTTCTACTCCAGCACACTCAGCATGGCTTTAAGGCAGCAGAGAATTCACATTTTTATACACTCATCTATTAACATATTTAGCAAGTGATATTTTGAGCACTTCCTGTGTGTTCAGCACTGTGTAAAGTACTGAAAGAAGACAGATTATTTCTTGAATTATCTAATAATCTAGTGGGGGGGGGGATAAACATGGAAACTCATAACAAAGTCTATCAAAGCTATGATTGAATTGTGTACAGTCTACAGTTAAGGCCCCAACACATGGGGGAAAGGGGGTCAAGGAAACTTCACAGAGGAGGTCACATTTGAAGAATTTCCTGAAGCTGAGTGAAATGTTCAAAGAGAAAGGGCATTCTGGACAGAGGAGCAGCATGATCAAAGGCATGGAGGTGTGAAAGGGAGATGTTTCAATCTTGGAGTCCTTGGGGATGTGGTAGGAGGGTTAGCGATATAGGTAGAAGCCAGATTGTGTTGGGCTTTGTATACTGTATTTCAGCACAGAGTTTATCTTGTAGATAGTCAGGAACCCCCAAAGAGTTTTAGGCAGGGGGCTGATGTGATCAGCTTAGCCACAGATTGGATAATGAATTGAAGAAAGCAAGACTTGAGGCAGAGAGATGGGTTAGGTGACTATAACAAGAGTCCTGGTACAAAGTGATGACAGCTTGAACTAAAGCCATAAGTGGAGAGGAAGATGAAGGGACATATATGAGAGGTGTTACAGAGATAGAATTGACAGGACTTGGTCATCAATGTGATGTGGGAGGTTAAAAGAGAAGATAAAAGGAAGAGAAGGATTTAAAATGATTCCGAGGTTTTGGTGGGGGATGGCAAACACTGTAGTGCCTTAATACAAGAGGAAGATCATTTTTGTTTATTGTTGGTTGATCCTGAGTGTTTGCATATGCCCAACACAAATGGTACACCTTGTTGGATAATGAGAGCCTCCACTATGGCAACAGGAAGTGAGTCTGATGGATGTGAGTCAGGCGTCTGTGGGTCACACGCTGCAGATAGATTTCTGCTGTGCCTTTTGAGATAGAGAACTTGTGACTTCCTCAGTGATTGAAGTACCCAAAGATCTGTAGGTTCTGCTACCTCTGCTCTCGGCCAGCCTCCAGTTGAAGCCCTCAGACTTGTACTCTGTCCAAACATTTCCAGCTCCAGCCTTTATTAACCCAATGCCGAACTTTTTATTCAATATCTTGGCCATTTCCTCTCTCCTTCTGTGTCTAGGCGTATAGCTATCACGTGGTCAAGCAGTCTCTAAGTGATGGACTACTGCTGCTGCTAGGCTGGCTGGCCGCACTTCCATAAATGCAGTCGATAGGGAGACAATGAATCAAACCGAGTTAGACAGTTGCTTACTCATGGCACAGCAGGAGTACGAGCTTCATGTTTGCATCAGTTCCTCTATTCCCCAAGTATTATGGGCAATGTGGAGCAGACCCAGTGAGTGCCAAGCATACAGTGGTCTGTCAGAGATGAAGAACTCTGCACAAAGGAACCCCCTAATCTTAAAGGAGCTGCTAGCAAAGCTGCCCAGTCTTGGCCCATGAGGGAGAAATTATCTTTATTTTCCTGGTTAGGAAGCCTAGCTGCCTTCTGACGCAGAGAGAGGCACTGCATTTATCTTCTAAGGTTATTTGCTGTACTAATATTCTTGAAAAGATAATCTGAGATGTGTGGCTAAAAATGCCATGGATAATTGCTTCCCAACAATAACTCCCATTTCCACCAATTTCTGAGGGTGGAATCAATGAGTTTAATTTAGGGAATTTTAAATTTGAGGTGTTAATGGGTGTTAAGGTAGATACCCCTTTACATATAGCCAGTAAACAGTTGGCTATAGGTACTTTGAGCTCCAGGAAAGGAACTGTATCAAGAAAATGATTAGATTTTCATCCATATGAGTGACAGTTAAAACCACAAGAGAAGATGAGGTTATCCAGAGAGCATATAACTGAGAAGAAGGCCATGAGTGGAAAGAACTTTGGGAATTAGCAATGTTTACCTGATAGGAAAACAGGAGCAACAGAGGAGTTTAAGAAGGAATGGTCAGAGGGGAGAAAGAGAATTAGGAGAGAGTTACACCTTCGAATTCCCAAAGAGGATACATTCCAAGAAGGGAGGAAGCAATAGTACCAAATACAACAAAGAGGTCAAGTAAGATGAAAGTTGAAAAGAGTCCATTGGCTTGAGCAGTTTGTGACTCTTGCAAGAGCATTTCAGTGGAGTGGTAGGTAGAGAAATTAGACTGTAGCAGTATGAAACATGAGAGCGAGCTAATGGAGAGAGAACGAAGCATGCAGACAATTTTTGAAGTGCTTACCTTAAAAGAGAAAAGGGTACAGAGTAAAACATAAATTTTAAAAGAGATTGTTTAAGAAAGAAGAAAATTGCAAGGATATATGACTAAGGGAAAAGAGGCAGTAGAAGGATTGAAAATGTAGGAGAAAAAAGAACTAATTGATACAGCAAGATCTTCCTCTGGCAAAGAAGGTATATTGGGTTCCTGTGGGTGCTGTAACAAATTACCAAAAGTTTGGTGGCTTAAAATAACAGAAACTTATTCTTTCCTAGTTCTGGAAGCCAGGAGTCTGAAATCAAGGTGTTGGCAGGGTGCCTCTGTCTGGAGCCTGGGGAGAGTCCTACCTTGTCTCTTCTATCAATAGCTTCTGGTGGTTGCGGGCTTTCCTTGGCATTCCTTGGCTGTGGCCTCATCACTCCAGTCGTTGCCACCATCTTCACATTGCCTTCTCCTCTGTGCACTTGTGTCTTCTCTTCTGTTGGTTTCACATCTCCCTCTACCTTTTTCTTACAAGGACACTTGTTATTGAATTTGGGGCCCACCTGGATAATCCAGGGTGATCCCCTCATCTTGAGATCCTTAACTTTTTAAAAAATTTATTTTATTGAAGTATGGTTGATTTACAATGCTGTGTTAATTTCTTCTGTACAGCAAAGTGATTCAGTTATACATATATATACATTCTTTTTCATATTCTTTCCCATTATGGTTTATCACAGGATATTCAATATAGTTCCCTGTGCTATACAGTAGGACCTTGTTGTTTATCCTTCCTATGTATAATAGTTTGCATCTGCTAACCCCAAACTCCCAATCCTTCCCTCCCCCACCCCCGCTTTCCCCTTGGCAACCACAAGTCTGTTCTCTATGTCTGTGAGTCTGTTTCCATTTCCTAGATAAGTTCATTTGTGTCATATTTTGGATTCCACACATAAGTGATATCATATGATATTTGTCTTTCTCTTTCTGACTTACCTCACTTAGTATGATAATCTCTAGGTCCATCTGTGTAGCTGCAAATGGCATTATTTCATTCTTTTTATGGCTGAGTAATGTTCATATATATATATATATACACCACATCTTTATCCATTCATCTGCCAATGGACATTTAGGTTGCTTCCATGTCTTGGCTATTGTAATTAGTGCTGCTATGAACATAGGGGTGCAGTTATCTTTTCAAATTAGAGTTTTCTCCAGATATATGCCCAAGAGTGGGATTGCTGGATCATATGGCAACACTATTTTTAGTTTTTTGAGGAACCTCCATATTAAGATCCTTAACTTAATCACATCTTTGAAGACCCTTTTTTTCAAATAAGGTAACATTCACACTTCCAGGGATTAGGACATGGACATATCTTTTTAGGCGGCTGCCATTCAACCTACCACAGAAGCGATCAAGAGTAGAGGTAAAAGAATGAGTCTGGAAATGGGATATGAAGAAACTGGAGAAAGAACGTTAAATAGGGATGTATAGAAATTGGAGTGGGTGGGTCAGAGCCCAAAGAATTCTCACCTGGAAGCCTCACATGTCTCTATGAAGCAGGAGACAAGGTCATTGTTCAGAGGAAAGGCAGTAGGGATAGGACTGAGGGTAGGAGAAAAATGAAATATTATAAAAGCCACGGATGTGGGAGGAAAAGTTGACAAAGAACAGATAAAAGGCAAAGGGGCATGGGGAGGTAAGGTGTTGGGGACTACATATTTGTAGATGTTATACTTGTAGATTTGACCACACCTTTATTCATCTTTGGTTATATTTTTCATCAACAGAGTGCAGTAAAACAAAACAGCTACAACATCAAACAAAGAAAAGCAAAACAAATGCCCATGAAAATGAAACAGCAGCCTACTAACTTAGTCTAGACCAGACCAGCAAATCCACTGCTTTCTCACCATGAAACCTAGGGAAACACCAATAGTGGCTAAGGCACAGCCAGCATTAATGTGGGAGAGAAGGGAATGAAAGCCTTCAGTCATTGGGAGCTCCATGGGGAGCAGGGCAAATTGAGCTGAATTTTCTTTGGCTTCTGATCTAAAGTTTCTCTAGAAAAGGCTTTTCGAGGAAATGAGAGAAATGCCAAGAAGGGGAGTGTGCTAACTGTGGGGTAGATAAACCTCTGAACATACTGTACTTGTCCAAATGATCAAACCGTAGCAACAAACTTCAGTCTGTAACTTTAGCCTTATTATCACTTAAAAAAATTAACAGGGGAATATTTACTGGGCACCAGCCATGCGTTGGCCTCCATATTGCCCTGAGTCCATACTTGATGGAAATAGTGCCAACATTTATATAAATGATTCCAAGCAAGTTCTGATCTTTAGTCTTCCCACTGTGGACCATTAAACCCATGTCCAGATGTCCAGACTTTTATGTGATCAGAAGAAGGGATCAGGCATTTTGCTGGCATCTTTCATGTATAAGTCAATGAGTTTAAATGGAATCTTGATACTTGGCTTAATGGAACAGAGATAAGAGATGAACAAGAATTTTGTTGTCTGAGTCCATGATATTCATTTCTTGGTTTCTCAAGTTTGAAGCTAAAATGATGTGGGTTATAGTACATTGTAGTTGCTAGAGTTCATATTCTGTATTTGTATCCTCTATGCACCAGGAGCCAAGGGAGTGACTGTATATACCTTATAGCAGTGCTTCTCAAACTTTATTTTTTTTTCGTGATTTTAATAATAGCTAATATTTATTGAACACTTACTATGTGACAAGGTCTTTACTTTGTCTTTATAACAACTTATAATGTAGTTATTATTGTATTATCCTTATTTGATTGGGACAGAAGGATTAAACAATTTGCCCAAACTTGCAGTGTTGTTTTTTGTTTATTTGTTTTGTTTTTAAAGTAATATTGAAGTTTTTAAAAAAATTTTTTATTTATTTTTGGCTGCATTGGGTCTTCGTTTCTGTGTGCAGGCTTTCTCTAGCTGCTGTGAGCGGGGGCTACTGTTCATTGCGGTGATTGGGCTTCTCATTGCGGTGGCTTCTCTTGTTGCAGAGCACGGGCTCTAGGCACGCAGGCTTCAGTAGTTGCAGCACAAGTTGTGGCTCGAGGTTTCTAGAGCACAGGCTCAGTAGCTGTGGCTCGAGGGCTCTAGAGCACAGACTCAGTAGTTGTGGCGCACGGGCTTCGTTGCTCCGTGGCATGTGGGATCTTCCTGGACTAGGGATCGAAACCGTGTTCCCTGCATTGGCAGGCAGATTCTTTTTTTTTTTTTTTAAACATCTTTATTGGAGTATAATTGCTTTCCAATGTTGTGCTGGTTTCCGCTGTATAACAAAGTGAATCAGCTATATGTATACATGTATCCCCATATCCCCTCCCTCTTGCGTCTCCTTCCCACCTTCCCTATCCCACCCCTCTAGGTGGTCACAAAGCACCGAGCTGATCTCCCTGTGCTATGCAGCTGCTTCCCACTATCTATTTCACATTTGGTAGTGTATATATGTCCATGCTACTCTCTCACTTTGTCCCAGCTTACCCTTCCCCCTCCCCGCATCCTCAAGTCCATTCTCTATGTCTGTATCTTTATTCCTCTCCTGCCCCTAGGTTCATCAGAACCATTTTTTTTTTTTATATTCCATATATGTGTGTTAGCATACGGTATTTGTTTTTCTCTTTCTGCCTTACTTCACTCTGTATGACAGACTCTAGGTCCACCCACCTCACTACAAATAACTCAATTTCATTTCTTTTTATGGCTGAGTAACATTTCATTGTATATATGTGCCAGATCGTCTTTATCCATTCATCTGTCCTTGGACACCTAGGTTGCTTCCATGTCCTTGCTATTGTAAATAGTGCTGCAGTGAACATTGTGGTACATGACTCTTTTTGAATTATGGTTTTCTCAGGGTATATGCCCAGTAGTGACCCAGTAGTGACTGACCGGTGTGAGGTGATACCTCCTTGTAGTTTTGATTTGCATTTCTCTAATGATTAGTGATGTTGAGCATCCTTTCATGTGTTTGTTGGCAATCTGTATATCTTCTTTGGAGAAATGTCTATTTAGATCTTCTGCCCATTTTTGGATTGGGTTGTTTGTTTTTTTGATATTGAGCTGTATGAGCTGCTTGTATATTTTGGAGATTAATCCTTTGTCAGTTGCTTCGTTTGCAAATGTTTTCTCCCATTCTGAAGGTTGTCTTTTTGTCTTGTTTATGGTTTCCTTTGCTGTGCAAAAGCTTTTAAGTTTCATTAGGTCCCATTTGTTTATTTTTGTTTTTATTTCCATTTCTCTAGGAGGTGGGTCAAAAAGGATCTTGCTGTGATTTATGTCAAAGGGTGTTCTTCCTATGTTTTCCTCTAAGAGTTTTATAGTGTCTGGTCTTACATTTAGGTCTTTAATCCATTTTGAGTTTATTTTTGTGTATGGTGTTAGGAAGTGTTCTAATTTCATTCTTTTACATGTAGCAGTCCAGTTTTCACAACACCACTTATTGAAGAGGCTGTCTTTTCTCCATTGTATATTCTTGCCTCCTTTATCAATGATAAGGTGACCATATGTGCATGGATTTATCTCTGGGCTTTCTATCCTGTTCCATTGAGACAGGCAGATTCTTAACCACTGCACCACCAGGGAAGTCCCAGTTGCAGTGCTTTTAAAGGATGAAATCAGTGTTAAAGCTTGGACAATCTGATTCTGGAGCTCTGGTTCTCATAAACACTAAACGACTACCTCTGCGTTGCTATTACTTTGTCTAGTTTGTCTCCATAACATCCAATTCCTATACCACCCCTATACCAGTACTGCATTCTCACAGTCACAAATAGTCATCTAATCATCAATTCTTAATGTCCCCTTCTTGACTTCTCTATAACTTTTAATGAAGTCTGTTTTGAAGCATTCTCTTCCCTTGATATCTGTAAATATTCTTGCTTTTCTTCTGCCTTTTCAACACTGCTATTTCCTTTGTCTCCTTTTTTGGCTCTTCTGAATTTGCCCACTAAGGGAGGGTTTGTCTCAAATCTTCAAAGCTGAGCCCAAATATATATATAGTACTTTAATCTCCTTTAGGAATAAAAGACCCTTAAAGGAAATTCTCTCAGCAAAAACCTTTTTACCCTAGTAGAGCTACATACTGTAACTTCCACTCTAGGCCCAGCCTGGGGTAGTGCTTCTCAAACTTTAATGTGCCAGTGACTCTCCTGGGAATCTTGTTAAGATGTAGATTACGTAGGTTTTGGGATGCGCCTGAGATTTTGCATTTCAAACAGCCTCCCAGATGACACTGGTGCTAAGGAACATATTTTGAGTAGCAAGATGTTAGACTATTTTAAAAACTTGTAGAGTACTTACACGTTGATCCAAAAATATGTGGGTCTGTAGATATAGCATCAGAAAAAATCGTATATGACAATAAGCTGGAAATGTTTCCCTTATCTTTTGAGAAGATCCGTAATTTTTTAGACTCTCAGTAAGTGTTCATATTGACCATAAATCCACTTAGCTTTCTCTGTGGTGAGTATCCAGCAATTAAAAGGAGCCATAACATCTACTCTAAAGATAAAGAGTGAGAAATTTCTTAGTTTTGAGGTTGACGGGCTCGATAAGTGCATCTCTAAGAATTTATAGGATTTTTCTTTTCTCTTTTTTTCTTTTTAGTATTAAACCTCATGAAGAAACTAGACAACCTCTTGAGAAGATAGAGCTTTTGTTTTTATAATCAGATTTTAGTAGTAGTTTTGGAGGCACTTTTACTAAGATTAATTAAGCTACTTGCAGATTTAGCTATTCAGCATCCATTTTCTTCCTTCTTTTCTATCAGAACCCAATTTTGTGAAAGTATTGCCCCCAAAACCATGGAGCCATGAACCGGGGGATAACTGATGCCTCCCCAGCTCCAGCTCCAACAGTGGGTCTGGTCTATTGAAGGGTAATCCCATTCCTTTTGCCAGTGGTGGGTTAGGAATGAGGTGTAGAAGCTTCTGGGGAAGCTTCTAGGACACATTTGCTTGCTCCTAAGAGAGATCCACAGAAGAGAAAAATCCGTCATCTGTATTTTATGAGGGTTCGAACTCCAGATCTGCCTAAGTCATCTTGTAACCAGCCTGAGAATAAAGCCAACGATAGTGGAGAGATGGAGAGAACTGATAACATCATTAGCCACTGACTTAACCAATCTTACAGACCTCCCGATTTCTGGACCTTTTAATATGTGAAATAATTTCTACTTTTTAGTATTCTGGCTAGGCTGATTTGAGATCTCTGTTACTTGTAAGGGAAAACATCCTTCTCTTTTATCTTCACACCAAATAAAGTTGAGAAGGACGAGACCTGGAGAGTGCTCGTCTCTACCTAAGTTGCTCTTAGAATTCTCAAGAGGATCATAGTGCAGTGGAATTTATAACTGTCTTATTAAAGCCATAGAAACTCAATTTAGTTACATTAAAATAGCCAACCACATTGATTCTAGTCCGCTGGGTGAATGGATGAATTTCTTTAATTTTAACAAAGTTTTCCCCAAAAAGGTATTATTTAAAAAATAAATTTTCACATTACACTGATAAATCTGGGAACTGAGCAGGCTTTTCCAACATTGATTTATTTATTTGTATTTTCCATTTTACATACTTTGTGTGGGTTCTGATGAGTGGCCCTAGATTATTCATGACTGCTTCTACTGTGCGGAGGTATATTTTAAGAAAAACAAGTCACCAGCCACTCTTTCTGCACTTTGAACACACACATCGCCAGAGTGGATACTGTTGAAATGTGAAAAATTAGAACTCACATTACAGTTCAGGCTGCTGCAATGCTTTGACACTGGCTTCTCCCAAAAGTAAATAGTCTGAGTTTGTTGATCATTTTTTGTTAAACCTCCATTTGCTAGTGTTGTGAAACATGAAATAATCTGTACATTTGCCCCGCTGAGTATGATGCTGTGTGAAGCAAAGGGGTTGAAGAATGACTTCTTTATAATAGCATATGGCAAATCTCTCTAATGAGAGGTGGTTTACTGAACAAGTCTACACATGGTCCTTGAGAGCAGGTGTCTGGAGAAAATCCTGCAACATTTTCAAGTATACTGTTGCTGGCAGTGGGCAAGAAAAGGTAAAGATCTGAACATGGAGGATCAAACCAGAAAGGAGAAGAAAATGCAAAACGATAATGAAAGAGAGACAGAGAGAGAAAAAAAGAGAAAACCTAAAAACCCCAGCTTACCAGCTTCTTTCTGCATTAAGGAAGCATATAAATAACTCCATTAGAGGGCTCTAAACACGACATGTTACCTCCGCGGAAGAGAAAGGTCTTATCTTGCCCACAACACTAAGTTACCTAAGACTCCTTTCTCAAAAGAGAATGGATGCAAGTGACCAGCTCATGTCAGTGGGGAGTTTAATTAAACCAGTCAACGCTGGTCTGCAGAAGCTGAGAATGAAATTTATTGGGGGAAAATGTTCATTTGGGCAAGTTTTACATGAGAGTTTTGCATCCCATGCTTAATGTCAAATGCAGGACTGTCACTCATAATTGTGTTTTTGTGCACTGAACAAAGGCGCCTGTTCTGGGAGGTGAGTGGGGGTTGCAATCAAAGCCATGTTGCACTTGCCAAGCCGGAACCCTGGCTGAGGGCTGCATTTGCTGGGAGCCAGGGGTGCATTTTTTTCATCCCACAAATGTACTTTCTTCAGTTAAGCCATGTGCTCTCCCACAGGGACATCTTTTACTAATTCGCCAGGTGGGAAAGAGGGGCATTTAAAAAAAAAAATGGTGCTTTTTCTAATTTGTCCACCTTGAGAAGACACCTTTTTCCCCTCTTTGGCACAAAGGCACATATAAACTAACAGCTGCCCTGTTCAAGAAGATTGAGTCTGCTCCCAAAATTGGACCATAGGAAAAGACTAACACAGAGGGCAACTGGGCACTTAGCTACTGATCTGTAGGCAGATTATGCTTATACTTTGAGAACTTTTATTTTTGAAGGGCAGACATGGCCTTATTATCTGCATGCTATTCCAGGAATTGGCGTGGTCTGCTGGTGAAAGTTAATAAGTTGTAGGAGGGAAGAATAGGCTTATGTCCCTAAAACATGAACTCTATAATCTTACCCTTCCACTGCCACCCAGTGTCCCCTGGTCTTGCTAGTCTTAGGAATGCAAAGTGAGCAGAGTTGATAGGGCAATTTTTTCTTTTATTCCATATGACATATTACACTTTATGTATGACTAGGGAGGGAGTGAAAACAAAGCAATCAAAAGCAAAAGGAAATCACAGAGTCTATTTTTTTCTTTTTCTTCTTCTCCATATCAAAGTTTTAGTGGTGATTTTTAACTTTTTTATTAATTCTTTTGGTTTGCCAATATCAAGAGAGAAAACACATTTCTCAGAAAAATTCTCTTCTTTACCAATGTGATGCATTTTTTTCTCCAATTATTTAGTCTCCTTTCCTTGTGAGAAGATTGTACATTTTTACCCTGAAGTTCCCATTCATCAAGGAGTATTCTTCCTTGTCCCATTGTTATTAGGTTTGCCCACGTGACTTCCTTTGGCCGGTCATATTATACTTGAGCAGATGTGCCAAATGTCATTACATGGTCAGCATCTATAACTTGGTCTTCCCTGTACCATGAGGATGGCATATCCTGTATAGGGGCTGCTTCTCCAGCCCAGGTCAGAGAATGAGAAGTCTTTGGAGTAGACTCACAACCTATCTGCAGCCTACATGTAACACTAGTGCTAAATAAACCTTTATTTTATATGCCTTTATTTTATAATATTTTATAAAAATATTTTATATTTTAGAGGTTTGAGGGATCATTTGTTATTATAGCAAAGCTGACTAGGTACAAACCACGAAATGCTGCCTAACAAAAATCCTAAGAGAAGTGGCATTGGCTTCTTTTTTTTTTTTTTTTTAATACATCTTTATTGGAGTATAGTTGCTTCACAGTGCTGTGTTAGTTTCTGTTGCACAACAAAGTGAATCAGCCATATGCATACATATGTCCCCATATCCCCTCCCTCTTGCGTGTCCCTCCCACCCTCCCTATCCCACTCCTCTAGGTGGTCACAAAGCACCGAGCTGATCTCCCTGTGCTATGCTGCTGCTTCCCGCTAGCTATCTGTTTTACATCTGGTAGTGTATATATGTCGATGCTTCTCTCACTTTGCCCAAGCTTCCCCCTCCCCCCACCATGTCCTCAAGTCCATTCTCTACTTCTGTGGCATTGGCTTCTGGCCAGTGTGTAGCCAGGAAATTTTAATTAAAGACAGGGGAAAAAATGGCAGTCTATGATAGGGAGTGGTGTAATGGCTATCCACAGTAATTTGAAGGCAGACGTTCAATGTACCTATGACATTCGGTTAAGATGTGGTGAAACAGAATGTCACTGAAGTGCCATGGCTGCTAGTAGATACATTTGACAAGTAACTGTAAAGAAGAAATGAGCTCAGAAAAGAATTGGCCAACAGGGATGAGAGGAAAAAGAGAATGTAGAAGTGTTAAGAGTGGCAGGGTTGAAATATGTAACTGTTTCTCCCATCGACCAGTAAAACATAAATTTTAGAAATGCTTTGAGTAGTAACAGCAGCCAATTAAAACTTAATCTTGGGTCAAAGAATAAATCAAGGGGCATGGCTACCACATCCCTTGTTAAAACCTCTAAATGTATTATGGCGTCCCCCTCCCCACAAATAAATCCTCTCAACTGCACAGAATGGATCACAGAAAAGAGATAAGGGCATGTCTCTCCAATAAAAGATCGGTAAGCTCAAACCGCTGGTAAGGGCAGGTGGTGGGGGGTCTTGAAAAAAACTGTAAGTGAGGCCGCTGGCACATGGATCTAACTGGAATCAAATAAATATAAAGCCAACAGTATGGTGTGTGTGGCAGGGGGGAGAGACAGACAGAGATAGAGACAAAGAGATTGTCAAAAGAGCCACCAGCTTGAATTTTAAAAAAAGACCGTTCAAGACATAAAAGCAAACCTTTGGGTCCCTGAATGTCTACAGGCAGAAAGCAGGCTGAGAAGGATGCTGACAAAGACCCTTAGGAGCTCTCTTTTTGACTGGTTCCCCTCCCCACCCCCAACTCTAGTGAGAATTCCTCCCATTTTTGATATCTGATCGCCCTCAATATCTGGATCAAATAATTCCTCATCCCCCTATCCTTGATATCTGATCACCCTGGCTTGCCTTCAGCAAGAACCCTGTTAAGTCGGCTTAGCATGAATCCCCCTACCCTTGCTGTCTTCCTCTTAGTAATTTTCCACCCACTGAACCCCCTCATTCTGTTTATTGACTGTAAATCCGTACTTGTCCTTGCTGTATTCAGGTTGAGCCCAATTTCTCTCCCCTATTGCAATAGTCTTGATGGCTATCGAAATAGTCCCAAATAAAGTCTTCCTCACCATTTTAACCAGTGTCAGAATAATTTTTTCTTTAGCAATGCTTAGCCACAAAAGGGGGACAGATTGTCCGGTGGCCTCTGCAGATGTAGTCAAGGAGGATAGTGACAAAAGAAGGTCCTCTGGGAGGGCAGAGGCAAGAGCCATGGAGAAAGTGGACCAGAGAATGACTTCCAGGAAGAAGAACTAGTGCCGAGTCCAGGAGCACTTCTTCCCCATGGAGGAGGAGGAGGCCTTTGCAACATTTTGCCCTGGATATTAGCATTGCTCTTGGTAAGTGACTGCTATGTATCTCCCTTTCTTTCTGAAGAGGGTTTCTTACTGTTATCTTATTTCTGAGCTACTACTATGTCTTATGTATGTTAACTTGTGTTTCGGTCCGTGTCTCTGAAGAAAGACTAGACATACCCAGATGTGGAATAGAGAGTATTAGGAGATTCTGGACTTCAAGTGTGCTTCATAATTGGATGGAATTGTGCATGTGCAGAGGAGGAAGGCAACTCTCTGTAATCCAGAGGTTAAACTGCGGCAGACTGTGCCATTGTCCCCCCTCTCTTTACTCTCCGTTTCCTCAAAGAAGATGATTCATTCATCCTCACTCATTGCCATGTGATTTGCAGGAACCCTTCCCACCCTCCCCTGCCACCATAGGAGGGGTGTATTTTGTGGAAATAAGCAAAGACCACCCAGAGGAGAACGAACAAACAGGGGCTATTTATTCAGAGTGTGTTACATAGCAAGGCAGCCAGCCTCCATCACTTGCATTTGGCAGAGAGTCAAGGGCAGGCAGGGGAGTAGGAGAGCTATTTTATAGTGAAAGAGAGGGAAGGCTTCAGGTATGCTGATTGAGGTTGTTGGCTGGGAGAAGCTGGAGGCAGGCTCACCGGAAATGGGGAAAGTTATGGGATTGGTTTGCGAGGACATTTGGCTTCTCTGGTTAATCCTGAGTTGGAAGCAGGGGCAAAAAAAATCTGGCAGTCGTTGACCAAGTGCTATCCATGTGGAGCCAATTGCTACAATGTTGTGGTTTGGCTTCCTGGGCTGGTTGCTGCCGAGGTTGGAGGTCAGAGCTTTATTGCATAGGTCTGGCCATTATCCACTTGTGTGTTCAGTCTCTCCACTTTATCTCATTGACATTGAGCTTAGCAATGGGACTTCTTCAGCCAATAGGATGTGAGTGGGCATCGCATATGTCATGTTCAAGCAGAAGGCTTGAGAGTCATTGTGTGTTTGACTCTGGACTTCTTTCCCCTCTGCTGTGAGATTGGCATGTCTGATGCAGGGGCTGCTGCTTTAGCCTGGGTTCCAGAATGTGAGGACTCACGGAGCAGAGCCACAGCCTACCCACTGCCAAAAACACAGCTGCAGTGGACCTGGAGTTCCTGTGAAATGTCAATGAAAAAAATAAACCTTTGTTTTGTAAGCCATTATCAACTGAGTTTCCTTGTTTAGGCAACAAAGCTAACTAATGCCCTCATCCTCTGGTTTGCCTCAGAGAGACTCTGAGAAGAGGATGGTTCCTAAACCTAAATACTAAAGAATTAAAGGCATGTTTTTTTAATAAGAAACAGAATATCTGCACCAATGAATAATCATAATTAAAATATTGATAATAGCAGCTACCATCTATACTTAGTGATTTTGAAATTTTCATGTAGTTCACGAAGAAAACGTAATTCACCAGAATTCCTCTGAAAAATCTGTCTTTCTAGAAAAATACTTCAACGACTGGTAAGGTGAGACAGTGACAGGATGTAGGTGGGACGGAACTACTCTTAGTAAGTGGAGAGAGGGTTTGTTTTGTTTTGTTTTGTTTGGGTTTGGTCATTATTGTTGAACCAGAGAGAAAAGTGGACTAGGAAAAGAGGCAGACAGGAGGCAGAACCAATGAGATGGTGGGAGACCACGGGGCTGAATGTAGTCAGCCCTCCCTCTGAGCCCTTTCCTCCAAATCTCAAGTACATTTGTGAAATTGATGCAACGTCTGGGTCAGGAAACTTGGTGAGCCTGCAAAGGGGCTGGGCTTCCCTCCAGATTGACCTGCTGAGGTTGCCTGGCGGGTGCAGAAATATCAAAGTAGAGATAATTATGGCCGTGAGCCATGGAAAGTTACAAGAAGTTGTGGGAAGGGCTTTCAGTGGTCACAGGCTGAAGAGCTGGGCCAAATTCAACCAGATTTCTAAGTCTTAGAGGGCTCCTGTTGGTAGACAAATTGTATTAACCAAAGCCTACAAGTAAATACTATTCCTATTTCACTGATGAGGACATTGAGACCCATAGCAATGACAGAACTTGCCTTGAATCATGTAGTGAGTAATCTGAACAACTAGGATGACAGTCTGATATGAATTCTCCCAAGACTATTCTCTTTGTTCTCTGTTATCCTGGTTCCACGTGAAATTTAAATTTTGATGATACATTTACAGACTCTCAGAAAAATTTTAATAAAGGTAATTATTTAGGGAGCTCTTTACTAAAAATTTTCCTTTCTTAATGAAATTTTAGTATTGTGCCTTCTTTACTGTATTCAACACACCTTTTAAAAACCACAAATTGTTCATATCGCTTCTGGCTTAAAACTCGGTGGAGGTGAAGGATCAAGTCCAAATCCCTTGCCAGGGCCCCCATGCCCAGTCTGACCTGGGCCACTAGGCCCCCACTCCCATTTCAGCTCACACCACACTCTGCCTCTGTCTGAGTTCCAGCTGCACTGTCTTCCTCAAAGGCACCACTGTACTCTTGCATTTACCCTTTTCCTAGAAAGTTCTTTCCACTATCCCCATACTCTTGTCAAAAAAGAAGAAAGAAAAAAACTTTCATGGAAGTAAACCCTACTCATCTTGCAGATTTCAGTTTAAATGTTTCTCTTCAATGCCACTTTGCCTAACTACCTGTCTACTCCCTCCAGATTAGGTCCTGTCCTCTTGTTAAATATTCTCATAGCTCTTTGTCCTTCTTCTTTGTAAATACTCGTCTTCAGTTGTAACTATGAATTCCTGTGATCATTAGTTTAATGAGAGGCGGTAGAGTTGTACTGGTTACAAAGGGAAAGTGAACCCACGTTGCCTGGATTCAAGCCTCAGTTTGGCCATTTATTAACAGGGAGGCCCTGGCCCTGTTACTTAAGCTCTGTGTCTCCTTTTCCTCTTCTTTATAATGAGCATGAAATAATAGTACCTACTTCTGGGAAATCACTGTTTCTCTACCGTCTCACACAGATCACTTCTGACCCTAGATGTGTGGGGTTTTTTCCCATAACAAGGCAACTCAGTTCTCCGGTGGACCTCTACTGGGTGTCCTACAATTTAACTCAGTTATGACACTAACTGCCTGGAGTTTGCACTGACTTCACAGGTTAAGGGCTCAGTCCAGCAAGACTGCCCCCACTTCAGATACCAGTCACAGGTGGTGGATCCCTAGGGTACCCGCAACTTCTGTCTGACTTGGCTACAAATCAGGGGTTTCCACCATCCCCTCCTCAGGTGTGATAATATGCTACAATGGCTCACAAAACTCCAGTAAACATTTACTTACGTTTATCAGTTTATTATAAAGGAAACAGAGGAATGGCCAGATGAAGAGGTCCATAAGTGAGGTCTGAAGGGGTCCTGAGTTCAGGAGCTCCTGTCCCTGTGGATTTGAGGTTTGCCAACCTGGTAACTCATCAAGTCTCCTCATTAAAGAGTTTTTTATAGGGTCTTAATTTCCAGCCCCAGCTCACCCCCCACCCTTTCTGAAAGATTGGTGGCTGAGGCTGACCATTATCACTTAGGCTTTCTGGTGACCAGCCCCATCCTGAGGCTAAGTATGTAGATTCGGGTGTGATCAAAGGACTTGTTATTAACAGCAAAAGACACTTCTACCACTTAGGAAATTCCAGGAGTTTTAGGAACTCTGTACAAAACCCAAATATTATAACAAAAGATGCTCTTATCACCCTTATCACTCAGGAAATTACAAAGGTTTTAGGAGCTCTGTGACAGAAACCGAGGATGAAAACCAAATCTATATTTATTATACCTTCTTCATATGGATGTTATGAGCATTAAATGAGTCAGTTCTATGGAGTGCTTTGTATAAAGGGGGATCATTCTTAAATTTAAATGAAAAACAGACTTACTCTTAAAATAGGTTCCTTGGAGGTAAAGCAAATAGAAAGAAGAAATGGATATGCACAAGTCCATACACGTACACTTTTCGGGACTGAAGGAAAGTAGTAGACTCAGATAAACAGATTGAAAGCGTCATTTTGTAATATGGCTTCTTCTTTGAGACAGAATGGTATGGTCATGAAAACATAAGTTTAAAAAATGGGTTTCAGTATCCACTGACCTACTTGTTGAATTATGTGTAGTTATTCCTTTTTAACCAGTATGAACGACAGCTATTTAAGTTGAAGGTCAAAAACGTAAAATAATAAATTTACTCAGGGGAAAACATATTGATAGATTCTAGAAGGCAGTATTTTATTTGTTAGTCAGTCATGTGATACCCTCTAATCTCTCTCATTTTTTTGCAGTCCACAACTATAGCCTCTTGCATGTCTAAAATAGCCAAAACAATTTTTGAGAACCATGTTGTGAAACTTACCCTACCAGATATTAAGGCTTATAAAAATTAAGACAGTGCGATACTGCTGCAAGTATTGAAAAATAAGCAATCAAAGGCTAGAGGACCCAGAAAAAGACCTATGAGTATGTAGAACCCTGGAACAGGACAGAAGTAGCATTAAAATTAGTGCAGTAGGGACGAACTACTTAACAAACAGTTCTGGAATAATCAGTTATCCACATGCAAAACATAAAATCACATTTCTGTCTCATAGATCTACAAAAATAAATTCCAGATCTATTACAGAGGTAAACATGAAAAAGTTCAAGACTTTAAAAGAATACATAGGAAAATATCTTTATGACATGTAAAAAAGGATTTCTTAGATAAGACACAAAAAACATGAACAAGGAAGGAAAAGCTTGATACATTTAATGTGAAATTTTTTTGTATAGCAAAAATAAATGTATACAATTGTCCCTCAGTTCTGGTGAAGATTGGTTCCAGGACCCCAGCAGATACCAAAATCTGTGGACACTTAAGTCCCTTATATAAAATGGCATGGTACTTGCATAAAACCTATGCACATCCTCCTGTATAATTTAAATCAACTCTAGGTTACTTGTAATACCTAATACAATGTAAATAGTTGTTAATACCATGTAAAAGCTGTATAAATAGTTGCTGGTGTGTGACAAATTCAAGTTTTGCTTTTTGGAATTTTCTGGAATGGGGGAGGTGACATTTTCGATCTGTGGTTAGTTGAATCCTTGGATGTGGAACCCATGGATATGGAGGTCCGACTGTATATACCATAACCCAATAATTACACTCCTGGGTATATACCCTGGAGAAACTTACATGGGTGAGTTTCTCTTACCCATGGGGAAAAGGGTAGTTCCCTTTTCCCAGGGCATAGTTGTGCTAGTAAATATCAGCCGGTGCCTTTGCGGCAGCCTAGGTGACATATTTATAGTATGGACCTGGGGCCGTGTCTCAGCTTTCTTCTTCAGGTGATCCTGGCTTCCTCATTCATGGGACTTTGGTCTTCAGATCTGGGAATTGGGCCAGCACCCTTGGTTCCCTATCATTTTGACACAAGTCAGGCCACCATTTATCAGCCAAAGAGGCTTTTTGGCTTTGCTGGGGGGTATGGAGAATAGGGCAAGCTGTTCTGACTATCCGCAAAGTCCTGCTTTTTATGTAATGAGTCTACTCCTTTACCTCTAGTTGTTACCTGCTGCTACATGGTCTTTGCTATTCTGGGATGGCCTCATCCTAATTTAACTCAGGATTCTATTTCTGGGGAAATATCTGCTGCCTTGATTCCCAGCCTGCAAAAAATGAGGCTGCAGTGATTTTCAATGTTTTGGTAAAGGGAGGGTCCTCCGAGCCCTTTCAAGGCTCACAGCTGTGGGTGGGTAAGTCAAGCGTGTTAAATTTTCTCCAACATCCCTACCTCCCAAAGTCTCTGAAAGCTTTCCTCTACCTTATATCAAGGAATTTCTAGTACCTAACTTTATTTAGTGTAGGCCACTGTTGAGTTCAGCTTCAGTTAACCAAATGAGTGAACACTTTAGATTACTTCCACTCTGTGAACTGGGACACTGAATCCAGAATCTCTGGTAAAAGCATCTGTGTTGATAAATTCAGCCTCAACTATCGCTCTCAGAATTCATTCCCAGAATTCTCTAGGTATTTATTTATTTATTTAACTTTTAAAAATTTAATGAGTTTATTTTTTATTGACGTATAGTTGATTTCCAATTTTGCATTAGTTTCAGGTGTACAGTAAATTGATCCAGTTATATATATATATATTTTCAGATGATTTTCCATTAGAAGTTATTACAAGATAACTGAATATAGTTGCTTATCTATTTTAGGTACAGTAGTTTGTATCTGTTAATCCCATATTCCTAATTTATCCCTTCCCCCCTCCCTTTCTCCTTTGGTAACCATAAGTTTGTTTTCCATGTCTGTGAATCTGTTTCTGTTTTTTTTTTATAAATTCACTTGTATTATTTTTTAGATTCCAAAATAATACAAATGAATCGATATAAAAAAACATATTATATAAGTGATATATAATATTTGTCTTTCTCTGTCTTACTTTACTAAATTTAATGTTCTCAGATCCATCCATGTTGCTGCAAATGGCAGTATTTCATTCTTTTTTATGGCTGAGTAATATTCCATTGTATATGTATACCACATCTTCTTAAGCCAGCCATCTGTAAATGGGCACTTGGGTTGTTTCCATGTTTTGGCTATTGTAAACAGTTCCGCTGTGAACATTAGGGTACATGTATCTTTTCAAATTAGAGTGGTCATCTTTTCTGGATATATACCCAGGAGTGGGATTGCTGGATTGTATGATAGCTCTATTTTCAGTTTTTTAAGGCACCTCCATACTGTTTTCCACAGTGACTGCAACAATTTATCAAGGTTTTTATTAATACAACTTAGCAAAATCTTAAGACTATTTTTTTGTATAAGATTTCTCCTCTTCTGTCAGATTTTGTGCTTACCCCCTGGGGTCTGCTGGCATCTGACTCCACGTCTGGATTGAATGAGGTGTGGAAGGGTGTAGCGTAAGGAGAATTGGCATCTTCTTGCAAGGTAATTACTGCAGGTGCAGTCAACATTGGGTCCATAAACATGGCAGATTTATCAGATAGAATTGGGAGAGGCTACACTTGCTAGAACGGAAAGCTCAGTGGACTTGGAGGTTCGGGTACTCAGAGTCATCTAAATCCATTCAAATACCCTTATTCCAATTCATAGTGTCCCACTCTTTCCTAATTAATGTGCTTTCACATAAGGGGCCAAGTGAGGCTGTGAATTTAAGTTGTATTTCAACAACTTGTTGCCTTGATTGTTAGTTATATCTGCCCTACAGGTAAGAGGTAAGGCATTCATTTAGGCCAATGATTCTCAAAATGTGGTCTCTGGACCAACAGCATTACATCACCTTGAAACTTGTCGGAAATGCAAATTCTCAGGCTCCATCTTAGATCTACTCAATCAGAAACTCTGGGGGTTGGGGACCCAGCAGTCTGTATTTTAAACAAGCCCTTAGGGGTTTCCTAATCATGCTGTAGTTTGAGAACCATTATTTTAGGGTAATTATAAAAGTTCTCTGATCTGTGTACTGAGTTAAGAATTTTAAATATGGAGCTTGCTCTTATCTTTGTTTAAACTCTCCAGCGCAGTTAGAATTAGCCAACTCACCCCACATTTCTTTTATCCCTCATTCTCACCATAAGTGGTTATTCAAGTAGCCAGCTGATCTACAAGCCTTCCATTTGGTAGGTAATTCATTCTCAGCAAGCATAATTTATCATCTGTCGTTAATGGGATTGTCATGGCTTTCAAACCCACACAGGTGAGATAACCAATTCCAAGAGTTCATTTCCTTGAAAATTTGTTGCATGCAACCCTACCTGGTATTAATTACCCAATCATGTAGAATTCCACTGCAGAGAACAGAATTCACTTTAGCTAGTTTAAGCAGTCGATTTATTACTGACAGAGAAGGATCTAGTTGTTTGGGGGGCATGAATTTAATATAAAAATTGGCAGCATCTTTAGGAAAAAAATACAACTTTACAAATACAAAATTATGTATGAAACTCAAAATTTATTCATAGTGAAAATTACAACAAATGACGAATTCTAAAAAGCTGACATTTACCACAAACATCACAAAATCCAGCAAACTGATGCAGTATTTTTATTAATCAAATGCATAATGCACCTTTAAAGGTTTTTTTACATTTTTGCATTTATTTGATAATAATTTTGTAGTGTCACTTTTATAGAGTGAATAAGATATTTCCGTCTTTTTGTTGTAACTGAAATTTTGTTTTATTGATAGTTTAGAAAATGTCTTTCATCTTTCCAACTCATTACTGATAATGCCATGTAAAGTTTTAGAACTGTTGTCAGACTGAGAAAACCACTGTCAAATCTCTTTTTTTTATATGATCTATAAGATTTGAAAGTTTTCTACAGATTAGCCTCTGGCTCTGTCAGTTTTAAACTTCGTTACTCTCCCACCGCCCAGTTGAAGGTGCAAGACACCTTCAGACTGTGATGTGACCTCTGGATCTGTCCCCTCATGTCACAAAGCTGGATGAGTCCACACACTGGGCATTAGGAGAGATCACAAATACAAAACTATGTCTGTTAACCCAATCTAAATATGTACCTAACTCAATTTCATCTTAGCTAGAGCCACAAAATGCCTAAGGCCACTCCATCAACACTGGAGACAAATGTCACTGAGGGGAAGTTTAAGTGGAAAGAGACAGTAGCCTTAACTTATAGTAGTTAAAATATCGTACTTTTGCAGTTTTTATAAAAAACACAAAAATCCATCTCTAATGATAAGGTATTCAGTGAAATCAGTAGGATGAAAAAATAGACTCTCGGTTGAGCTTTCAGGTATGACATCCAAAGCTACACTACAGAATGGACTACTGAGGTCATCTCTTTTATGAGCAGGAAGCTGCCAGCCATAGAACTAAACCACCCACTACCCTGAGCAAGAAACTGCCACAATCAGAAGACTATCATGTCATCAGGAAGCAGTTGCTGCCCCTGCCAGTTCTAGACCCACAGCAGGGCTGCATTGATTCACATTGACAAAATGGACACACGATTCCCTGCCTCTCAAACCTCATGAAGTAACTGGACATTAGGACCCCTTCCATCACTGTGTAGAAAAACCCAGGGTGTGATAAATGATACAGCTTCTAATGAAAATTTTTAAGAACTGACTCATGGCACATTTACTAAGCATTCTGAGGTCATTAATTTTCACTGGCATTGCTGCTTGGACTCAGGATTCTGATAGTTGAACAATAATTTTTTTAGTTGAATTTTTTTTGCCTTGGTCTGAAGTACAACAATAATTACTGCTAACATTTACTGAGTACTTACCGATGTGCTAGGCACTGTGGTAAGTGCTTTATATACAGTAATTCGTTTAAATCTCACAACAGTTTTAGGAGGTAGGTAGTATTTTTTTTATAAATTTATTTATTTTATTTATTTATTTTTGGCTGCATTGGGCCTTCGTTACTGCATGTGGGCTTTCTCTAGTTGCGGTGGGCGGGAGCTACTCTTCGTTGCGGTACACGGGCTTCTCACTGTGGTGGCTTCTCTTGTGGTGGAGCATGGGCTGTAGGTGCACAGGCTTCGGTAGTTGTGGTGTGTGAGCTCAGTAGTTGTGCCTCGCGGGCTCTAGAGCGCAGGCTCAGTAGTTGTGGCACACAGGCTTAGTTGCTCCGTGGCATGTGGGATCTTCCTGGACCAGGGATTGAACCCGTGTCCCCTGCATTGGCAGGTAGATTCTTAACCACTGCACCACTAGGGAAGTCCCAGTAGGTACTATTATTATCTTCATTTTACAGATGAGAACATTGAGTAATAAAGGTTGAAGAACTTGTCCTAGGTCACATGACCAAAAAAGTGATAGGGCTGAATCCAAGTATAGCTGACCCTAAAGCTTGTGTAAATGTTCCATCTCTAAGACACACTTTCCTAAGTTCTCTTTGATAGTTTTTCACTCAGATGCTGTAGAAGTAGATTCCCCACTTCCCCTTAACCTCTACCTTCCAGATTTATGCACCTTAAATGTTTAATACTCTAGGAGATGTAACTTCCATCCAGGGAAGAAAGTCATCCTAGAATATCAAATTGAAGATTAGTCAGTAGACAGAAAGAGGACATGCTAATGTTACTCTGGAATTCAGTAAAATTTATGCACACCACACCCACACATATATTAAATTCTCTTTAAAATGAGGGTTTCTGAGTATTAATTTCATATTATTTACATAGTCTGGTGAGTTTAGCCTTTTTCCAAACCTATCTCTCATTCTATTTTGCGGTTTGTATAACTGATTGTTTGACCACTTCTGAAATAGCTCTCCAAAGCTACGTGGAAGAACCCACCTCAAACATTCCCATCTAGTGCATTTATCAGGGAGAAAAACATCTGGCAAGTAGCAAAGTGTATTCATGGAAATATTATGTTTTCAAAAAACAAACAAATACAAGCAGTGAGACCTTGGGTCCTGGGTCAAAGATTTGGGGTATTTTGTGCATCATTTTCATGGGTGTGGGTCAAAGCCTTTCTATTTTAATAGTTCATTTTAGAGAGATTAAAAATGATTTCTCTGAATGTTGACAGAGAAAGAAAATTCACAGAGGCCCTTTACACTCAACCTTGGCCCAGCAGCAGTAGCCATGGGGGTTAGAGGTTGCTGTAGCAATGACCTGTATTACATAATGCCTCCCATCTGCCCACAGATGTGAGAGTTTGCTCAAATGTTTTATTGGATTTTTATTACACTTTCATACAGCTCCAGCCCATCTGCATTTGCCAGGCTGGATGCAATTTCTAAAATACCAAATCCATTAGCTCTTCAATACATGCAGATATATCTTGAGATATGTTCTCTGACCAGGTCCCTGGTGCCGTTTGGGTGATACTAACACATGTTTCATGGATATAATAAATAAAATTGATAGGGTAAGCACTGCAGGCCTCCTGATTGGGGATGATGATGTTGATGACAGGGATGTCTGTCTGGATCAGCTCGGAGCCAAAGCCTCTAAATGAGAGTCAGTGTTCTGTGGTTGGTAACATTAATCCTACTCCCATCCATTCATAATTGATCTACAGGGAAAGAAGACAAGAAAAACATAATAAAACAAAACAAAAACAGTTCACATCAACTCTGCCTTAGTTCAGGCTGCTATAACAAAAATATCACAGACTCTATGGCTTATAAACAGCAGACATTTATCTCTCTGTTCTGGAGGGTTCTGAAGTCCAGACTGTTCTCCAGACAGTTCTGGAGGTTAGAAGTCCAAGATCGAGGTGCCAGAATGGGTGGGTTCTGGGGAGAGCCCTCTTCAGGGTACAGACTGCTGACTTTTCCTTGTATCCTCACATGGTGGAGAGCAGAGAGAGGAAGAAAGCTCTCTTGAGACTCTTTTAAGGGCACTAATCCCATTCACAAAGGATTCACCTTCATGAACTCATCTAATTCTAATTACCTCTCAAAGGCCCCACCTCCTGATACCATCACTTCGGGAGGTAAGGGTTTTTTGGTTTTGTTTTTAAATATCCACTATTGTGGTTTATTCACATTAGTGGAACACTATACAGCAGTGAAAACAAACTATAGCATCATGGATAAACACGAATGAAATTTTCAAACACAATATTGTGCAAAAAAGAAAGTTATAGAAGAACACATATAGTATACTACTGGAAGACTTGAAAACATGAATCACAATACCTTTTTTTAAAAAAAATTTATTTATTTCTTTTGGCTGTGCCAGGTCTTAGCTGCAGCACATGGGCTCTTCGTTGTGACATGCATGCAGGATCTAGCTCCCCAACCAGGGATCGAACCCAGGCCCCCTGCATTGGAAGTGTGGAGTCTTACCCACTGGACCACCAGGGAAGTCCCACGGTACCTTTTTAAAATTGAAGTATAGTTGATTTACTGTGTTGTGTTAGTTTCAGGTGTACAGCAAAGTGATTTAGTTACATATATGTATTCTTTTTCAGATTCTTTTCCATTATAGACTATTCTAAGATATTGAATATAGTTCCCTGTGCTATACAGTAGGTCCTTATTATTTATCTATTTTATATATAGTAGTGTGTATATGTTAATACCAAATTCCTAATTTATCCCTCCCCCTACCTTTTCCCCTTTGGTAACCACAAGTTTGTTTTCCATGTCTGTGAGTCTATTTCTGTTTTGGAAATAAGATCATTTGTTTTAGATTCCACATATAAGTGATATCATATGATATTTGTCTTTCTCTGTCAGACTTACTTCACTTAGTATGATAATCTCTTGGTCCATCCATGTTGCTGCAAATGGCATTATTTCATTCTTTTTTATGGCTGAGTAGTATTCCATTGTTATATGTACTACATCTTCTTTATGAGAGGTGGGGATTTAACATATATATCTGGCAGGGAGACACAAACATTCAGTCTATAGCAAACTCCATGTAAATTTTTTTTTTACTAATAAAAGTGATTTGAACAAATTTTTTCTCTGTACCCCATCAATCGTTTGGTCTTGAGAGTAATGGAACTAAGAGTTCTCTCATTCGGACACCAATGATAATAGCACCTTCATCAATCTGAGATGTCACTACCATGTATAGCTTGGCAAGTCCAGGATGACAGACTCAAACACTTTTCCCTCTCCACAAGAAGAACCCATGTCTATCTCGTTCATACCCCAGCTTCCAGTATGATGCCCAGCATGTGGTAGGCCCTCAATAAATATGTATTGAGTCAATGACGGAACAGATATAGGTTTGTACTGGGTGTGTCTTTTCCAGCTGGCTCCTAGTTACCAAATGCTTCACGACTCAATAGATTTCTAGTCTACTGCCCACTTTATATTTTGTAGTAGAATTTTAGTTAGTCATAACCACCATTCGTCATGAAAAATGCAATCGTGGAACTCCTCTGAGATCCTAAGAAAACTTTCAGTTGCATATTAGAGATTCCATTCTGGGTAGTAGTGGCTTTCTTAGGCTGAATTATTCGTATAGTTAGTTGGAAAGGTCTGCATAATAAAGCTGGATGATTTTCGTCTTTCGATTAGGGGTAGGATTTGTAGGAGACTAATTTTATTCCTTAGCTTAAACTGAGAAAGCTTTTGGGTTTTTCAGTATCCATTTCTGGCAGCCCTCTATCAGTGGATGGGGTTTCTCTTTTTCACAGTCACATAAGCAACTGTTCTATTCAGATGCCATTTGTGAATGTAATACATTTTCAAGCTGTTTGTTCTAGTTCAAAATGTGTTTCACGTATACTCGAAAGCCAAGAAACAATGTCCTCTCTTTTATATTGTAACACATGCAAAGTTCATCGAGGTGTTATCATGTGATTCATTTCATTTTTACCTAAAAGGAAAATAACATCGAAGACATGCTGAAGTAGTATTCATTTGGCAGGTAGGTCCCTGGCTTCCTAGTTCCGATTCCATGCTTCGCTGTGCCAAATCTACTCAGAAAAGCAGAAATGTTTGCAGGTGTCATGGAATTCCAGTGTTTCACTTGCACTGGGTAACCCTAGAAAGGAGAATTGCTGTACGTGAAGCCAATGATGATTTGTCCAAAGAAAGCATCCTTGAGTCTCAGGCTGAAAATAAGGTTGTGTGAGAGGATGAGCCCAGCAGCTGGTAACCCAGCAGGAGATTCTTCCCTGAAAAATTGTGATTATTTTCACATGTAAGGAAAGAGACAAATGAATATCATTTTCAAACCTCTATCTGACTAAACACACCAACCAGAAATGCATCTACCTACATCATTTTAAAAGAAATCCCGTGGGGCTTTGACAGCATGTGAGCTATTCCCATTGACCTTCTTTCACTGAATGTTTCTCACACTTATTTGCTCTTTATTTTCATGTTTATAAAATGTGTTCCCAAGCCCTTTAGGATAAAATCAACAATAGTGCCCAGGGCTCCAGCTAAAGATTCCCAGTGGGAGGGTCTGAGCCTTTTGTTCCGGAGGATCTAATAGAGTGCGAAGCTGACACAGAAATGGGAGGACCATTCAGCTAAAATTAAAGTCTTTGTCCCTTCATTAGTTGAACTTGAACTTCACATTTCTGAAGTTCTGCTAGGTTACTTTTTCTAAAATTCTGATTTAATCAAGGTGAACAGGGAAGCTCGTTAAAATCTCTCTTATTTTTAAAAAGAGAGTGCAAAAAAATCCTGTTTGTTTAGTACAGCTAACATTCCTGATTTTTTAAAATGAAATTTTGGAGAAATTGACTTGAATCTCAAGGGTACATTATTCTTAATCATTAATAAAGGGTTTTTTTAAAAAAAAAAATTCTGACAGAGACTTCATTTTATTTTATTAGTTTATTGACTCTCAGCCCCATTGGGAAAGGTGAAGTGTCAGCAGTCGGGCCTTTATGTGATTAATGAGCTAATATGATTAAATAAAATTTATATTATTTTTGGTTTGAGGGAACTCTTGAAAGTGAGAGGAAACTTTCAACTCTAAGTTTTATATTGATCTCCTAACTTCCATATCAGACTTGCTGTATCTTATTTCTAATAAGAGCTCATTTCTTGCTTTCTTCAGTTAGCAGGAAAAAAGTGAGAAAATTAAAATACAGTGATTGAGGATGTGCAGACAAGTGGCTCTGGCATTTCTATGATCTCGATTATACAGTTTTTTCGTATTTCCAAATTGCAGGAAGAACTTACTGCCAAAACCAGTGGAACTTTGTCAGATTCTGGTGCAATAGAGTCTATGAGGTAGCAGTTTTCGTTCTCTTTGAGAATGGAAATTTCTCCCCTTTCTACCTCCCTTACCTCTCCAATCATCAAAACGTATGATCTCAGTTCTTCTCTATTATCTTTCCAAGTGAAGGCTGGTAGGGGAAATTAAGGAAAAGCCCAATCAACTGAAAAGGAAATTTCTTTTCATAATTTTTTTGGGTTTTATTATAGTCTTTGCATGACATAGAACTCCCTATATTATTTAACTCTGGGTATGCAAATTCTTGCTACTCACAGCAGGAGGTAATAAAGATCATATAAGATCTTCCAATTTTAAGTAAATTAGACATGTAATAGGCCGTTACTGTTTTATTACTCTGATCAGAGCAGATGTTTAAGGTGATGACAGTGAACAGGGGGAATGAACTATGAACATGCCATTGGGTAAATTAACATCAAATTCAGGTTTTAAAAGGTACAATTATATACAAACACTGACTTATCCGAAGCCAAAAAGAAACACCAAACCCAAACAAACAAGCAAACAAACCCCTTCAGAAAATGCTTAGGGGATACCCATTATGTGCAGAGCCCAGGGAAGAGTAGGGTACTGTGAGAATAAAAAGATGAATAAAGCTTTATTTAGTGGGGAAAAGATACTGGCTTATAAGGAGCTGTAGCAGGAGACAAATTCTTCCATTTCTAGACCTCCTCTCTGATTTTACCCAGAGGGTCATAAATTCAGATGCCTACAGGGAGCAGACAGGTAAATAAAATTAGTGAAACCAGTGGGACCAGTGGCTAACTGAGGGACACATGGTCATTGTAAAGGCAGCCTTTGCTTCTGAGTTCCCTCTAATTATTGCCAAGTGGAAACATGAGCCCAGTGTTATCATAATTTCTAATATTTTCAAGAGAAGCTGGAAATTGATTTTGTTGGATGAAATCTCCCAATTTTTACATGTAGTTAGATAACACTGTTTTTGAAAACACTGTCCAGGGCAAATAAAACTTATGTATTGGCTCAGCCAAAAACAGGCTGCCATCTGTGACCTCTGCTTTTCTCCCTGTCTTTGGGTTGACCTCATCCATTCCTATGGGCTATAGCTTATATGCCTATAATTTATAGCTTATATGCCTATAGCTTACAAATTAGATATGTCTTTATAGCCATTGGTGCTAGCTGATCCTGCTTGGGTAGCTTTTGAGGGTATCTCTTAGGCTCGCCACTGTTTTCCTTCCTGCTTGGGCAAGGTGTTGAATCAAGTAGCATTGATCTGGAGGAGGACAAGACAGCAGAGTAGAGGGACCTTGCGCTCACCTCCTCTCACAAGCACACCAGAGTCACAACTAACTGTGGAACAACCATCGATAAAGACTGGAACCTACCAAAAATGGTATTCTATATCCAAAAACAAGGAAGAAACTACAACGAGATGGTAGCAGGGGCGCACTTGCGATATAATCAAATCCCATACCCTCCAGGTGGGCGACCCACAAACTGGAGAATGATTATATTGCAGAAGTTCTCCTATAGGAATAAGAGTTCTGAGCCCCACATCAGGCTCCCCAGCCTGGGGCTCTGGCATTGGGATGAGGAACCCCCAGAGCATTTGGCTTTGAAGGCCAGTGGGGCTTGATTGCAGGAGCTCCATGGGACTGGGGGAAAGTAGAGACTCCACTCCTGGAGGGCACACACAAGGTCTTGTGTGCACTGGGACCCAGGGCAAAAGCAGTGACTTTGTATGAGCCTGGGCCAGACCTGCCTGCTGGTCTTGGAGGGTCTACTGGGGAGGTAGTGGGGGGGGGGCCGCTGTGGCTCTCTCTGGGGTCATAAAAGCTGTTGGCAGACATATCAGGGAGTGTTCATCTGCATGAACTCTTGCCAGAGGCAGATATTTTGCTAGGGTCATTAGCACCAAGACTTGGCCCCCCCCCCAACAGCCTATAAGGCTCCAGTGCTGGGATGCCTCAGGCCAAACAACCAACAGAATGGGAACACAGCTCCACCCATCTGTAGGCAGGCTGCCTAAAGACTTCCTGAGCCCTCAGCCACCTCTAGACACGCCCCTTGACATGGCCCTGCCCACCAGAGGGCCAAGACCCAGCTCCACCCACCAGTGGGCAGGCACCAGCGCCTCCCACCAGGAAGCCTACACAAGCGCCTAGACCAGACTCACCCACCAGGGGGCAGACACCAGAAGCAAGAAAACTATGATCCCGCAGCCTGTGGAACTGAGTCTGCAAAAACAGGTCAGAACCTACCCTGGGACCAACTGGTCCCTGGCCCTTGGGTGATGAGAGGGGAGAGTACTGCTGGGACACATGGGACATCACCCACAGGGGGCTACTTCTCCATGAGAAACATGACTAACCTACTACATACATAAAAATACAAATAGAAATTTAAACAAAATGAGACAGCAAAGGAATACGTTCCAGACAAAGGAACAAGATAAAACCCCAGAAGAACAACTAAGTGAAGTGGCGAAAGGCAATCTACCTGAGAGAGAGTTCAGAGTAATGATTGTAAAGATGATCCCAGAACTCAGGAAAAGAATGGATGCACAGAGCAAGAAGTTACAAGAAGTTTTTAACAAAGAGTTAGAAAATATAAAGAACAACCAAACCGAGTTGAAGAATATGATAACTGAAATGAAGTAGCACTGATCTGTGTGGAGCTGGTCTGCAAGAAGCATGTGCAGGATGTTGACAGCATGGAATGGAGACTCACATGCATTTGTAGTCCCTGTGACAGAGTATTGCCCTCAACCCCAGCTTCGGCTCACAGGACTTGGCTAGCAAGGACACCACTTTTGCTCTAGGTACTGAGAAAAGACTGGTGAGTCTTCAAGCACCCTTTGACCAAGGTATGAATTCCTAAAATGACCTCAACATTTCATGGTTAGAACATATGTATAACCCTCAATTTTCTCATATATGCTGCGCTTCCCCCGTAAACTCCTCAAATTCCTCAGAAATTATAGTCACTAAATCCCAAATCTTTACCATTTTTGTGAGCTCTAGGCTCCATAAATTTCTCTAAAAGTTAGCATTTTTTTGCAGTAGCTTGCCTATGAATGGTGGAGCAAATACCTTTGTGCTACCTCAGTAAACTCATCCCAGAAATCTTTTAAAACATTCCAGTCAAAGTAGCTGCTCCATCAGTGGATACACTACACAATTTTCTCTTAAAATATGTTTTTGCTAAATTTACTATTGACACTAATGAAAGCTCCATGAGTGTAAGAGTAGGTACTCAATAAATATTGGTTGAATGACTGCTATACATTCCCTAGTATATATATTTTTTGTGGTGCCTGTGCACTGATGCATACATTCATACACACAAATCATTGTATATTTAACTATTGAAAAAGGATCTAGCAAGTACCATAACCTGAGATATGTAGAAACACCAGTACTTTCATTCATCTATAAATCAAAGTCCTACGTTGCACAACACACTTTAATTCTTATTTCTTAAAACTTTAGCATTTTTTTCTATGTGACAAAGGAATATACCTTTATTTGTTGCCAGATTGTTATACATATATTATTTTGCCATTTTAATACAGGGGAAAGGGCTTCCCTGGTGGCGCAGTGGTTGAGAATCTGCCTGCCAATGCAGGGGACACGGGTTCGAGCCCTGGTCTGGGAAGATCCCACATGCCGCAGAGCGACTGGGCCCGTGAGCCACAATTGCTGAGCCTGTGCGTCTGGAGCCTGTGCTCCGCAATAAGAGAGGCCGCGATAGTGAGAGGCCCGCGCACCGCGATGAAGGGTGGCCCCCGCTCGCTGCGACTAGAGAAGGCCCTCGCACAGAGACGAAGACCCAACACAGACAAAAAAAAAAAAAAAAAAAATAGAGGGGAAAGAAAAAATGAGAACTCAATAGTATGTGGCTTTTTGTATTTTGTTATTAATCAGAAATCTTGAAAGAGGCTTCTAAACATCTGTCAACAAGGTTAATAAATTTTTTCAAAGTAAGAGATTGGGTATAGCATGACTTTAAACTGCAGATAAAATTATAGAAGCTTGTCTCCAGTTTATTTTACAGTTACTTAAATATTTTGCTAATTATGATATGTTCACATTCTTATTAGCAATGTTATATATATGTATAATGTATATATACATAAATATATATAGTGAGGTTCCTTATTATAAAAGTGGATGTAAACATGCATTTTAAATAAACTTACTTTCTTTGAAAATTTTTGATCTGCTTCTTTTCAGAAGTAATTTAATAGTCTTTTTTTTTTTTTTGTAAACCTCAGACTATGGCTGATAAAGAGGGAAAAATATAAGATGCTTCGGGTCTGGCTTTTTCTTATTATTGGCTTGTGCTTGGATTATTAGTACTATTTTCAATTTGTGGCTTTTGGTAGGAATCTTTGTAAGCCACCTGTTCATTTTATGAGATTAAATTTCATTAAAATGGTTAACTCTGTGTAAGAGGAACATGTAGATTGTGATATATTGTAATACACTGAGTGGATAAGGGCACCTGTGGTGGACGCTTCGGGCTGTTCGTCAGGATCCATTTTCCTCTTCTTGGGCCCATAACCAAATACATTTCCTGGCCCCTCTTGTGGTTAGGCGTGGCTATGAGACTAAGTTCTAGCCAGTGGAAGGTGAGCTGAAACAATGTGTACCTCTTCTAGGCTGGGCCCATAAAAAACATTCGTAGGACTGATTCTCCATGTCCTATCCTTCTTCCGACTGGGAGAGGTGCAGATGGCCATGTTGACCTTGAGCAGAAGTTGGCAGAGTTTCATTAACCTGAGCGCCCAAGTGACTTGAGCTATTCTGCTGATCTGATCACCAAACGGCTACCTGAGCTAGAAATAAACGTCTGTTGTGCTGAGCCGTTGCATGTTTGATCGCTATTACTGCAGCCCAGCCTCCCTGAACTGAGACAGTCTTTGCCACACCCTCAGCACTGTTGAACTCTCAGCCTTCCTTCAGGAAGACTCACAGCCCCTGGGTGATACGGGACCGTCTGTCTATATCTGCACCAAGTGACAATACCTGTTGTCATTTTAAGTGTTAGTGAGGCTTACTTTCTTATTGTTTAGATGAAAAGTCAATAGAAATGGAAGTTCTAATTTTTCTTCCTGCATCCTGGGATATGTTGCATTTCACTTAGCAAACTATTACATTAAGAAACTTGACTCTGTGGGTTTCACGGTTCTTCACTGGGTCAACGTCATAATTGCTATAAAATGACAATGTAAGTAAGAGTTTGGCATTGTTAGGAATGCATTATTCTTAAGAACAGGGAAAGAGATCTGATTCTCATTCTATTGTCCTGGCAACAGAAATAAGAGCAGCATGAAATGTGACTTTCATTTATTTTTCATCGTTTATATGCCTTATATGGGATTTCGTGACTGACCCTCCTTATTAATCCATAGATCCATCAGTTGTTAATTTGCCATGTGCAAAGAGTTTCATTGTTGCTACCATTTTATTTCTTTTTTGCTTTTCTTTCTCTCTCTTTCTTTTTTTAATTGAGTGATGGGAAATAGAGCAACACATGAGTTCCAATCCCATTTGGTGTGAGACTGGGCAACTTGATCCAGTCCAGATCTGACTGTCTCTCACTGGGGTTAGTTTTTGCTTGTGAAAAAATGTTCTTCAATAAGCCCTATCCCCTGCCCTCCCACCCGTGGAATAAATCACAAATGCAAAAGAGAACTGCTCTCCAGTTGATACACTGCCACTAAATAGCTTCATCCTGTTTTCCTGGCCCCTTCCCCACCTGCCCATCTTCATTTTATATGAATTGATATTAAGCAAATCTACAACCACCCAAAGTAGACGGCACTTTTAAAATGAGTAGGGCAGGCAGAATCTCTACGCCCTGGTTGACAGAATTAAAACTGATGAGAAAGTAAAACATTACTTCAAATGTTTGCTTAAGGATGGGGAAGTTGGGCCCAACCCCTTTGTATTGCCAAATGTTACATGAAGCGTCGTAAAATCAAATTCTCACATCTTGTTGTCCTCGCATTAGATCACATTAAACTCTGGCAGCGAGGCCAGCCCGCCTTGGTGGTTTTCTGATTTGTGGTTTGCACTTGGCTCTCCTCGCAAGCTTTAAAAATGATTTTATTTTGTGAACAGTCAGTGATAGTCAGACTCTAGAGTAAACTTGCCTGGGCCAACATTTGCAGTAATAACATTTCACATTATCAAGAGTTTCCTGAAGGACTGCAAAGAATGAAAACAAAGAGGAGCTTTTCTGGTAGTGGTTGTTTTTCTTCAGATGCTAGTAACCTCCCGCGTGGAGAGGCTGTGAATTTAGGCTTTGAAGAGCTCTTCACAAGCATTTACAGTTCTATGCCTTTAAGGTGAAACTGGAGAACTGGAACAGATTTGCGTTTTCTTGTTCCCTGCCTTGCTGAATATGTAACTGATTGTCCCTTCTTCTTTTCTTGGGTGGTTTTTCTGATTATCTCTCTCTTTCAGTCTTCTTCTGGCTAGGAGTTGGAGGGTGCTGGGTGGGGGAAGGGAGGGAATGCTGAGTTTAGGTGAGTCCGTCTAAGGATTCCAAATAAGGACTTTCTCAGTGCTCTTCTAGTGTTTTCACCAAAAAAATATGTCTGCTGCTTGTATGATAAAATGAAAAACCATCTTTAGAGTAAGGCGTACAACTGGTGTCCTAGACGTGTCTGATGATGATAGTCATGATGAAAATGTTGATTATGATTATAATAATTCATTAATTAAAAATAACAAACAAATGAGCTTAAGAAATTTAAAATGAACGTCAGATAGGTACACACTACCTTGAAGTGTTTAAAGATTCAACTTCTTTTATATGTAGTTTTTTTATTGTTTATTTTAAAAATTGTGGCAAAATATACATAGCATAAAATTTTCCATTTTACCATTTTTAAGAGTACAGTTCAGTGGTATTAAGTACATTCACATGGTTGTGCAACAATCACCCCCATCCATCTCCAGAGCTATTTTTCATCTTGCAAAACTGAAGCTCTGTACCCATTAAACAATAACTTCCCATTCATCCCTCTCCTCAGCCCCTGGCAACCACCATTCTGCTTTCTGTCTCTATGAATTTGAGCTCTAAGTACCTCAGATGAGTGAGATCATACAGTATTTGTCCCTTTTTTGACTGGCTTATTTCACTTAGCATAATGTCTTCAAGCCTCATCCATGTTGTAACATGTGTCAGAATTTCCTTCTTTTTAAAGGCTGAACAATACTTCATTGTGTGTATATATATATATATATAAATGCCATGTTTTGTTTATCTATTCATCCATCGATAGACACTTGGGTTTACAGACTCAATTTTTTTCAACTGGGTTTGAATGGCAAGGATTGATCTTTTGGAGAGAACTGAATAGCCATCCAAATTATCTTGGTTTGAAATTCTTGTAAGCCAAGCTAGGTGAATAAAACTGTATCAATCAGTTTACCAACATGTATTTACCAAATGTCGTTAAGTGACCTCTTTCTCTATCGAAAAAATAGTCTTTTATTATTCCAAAGATACGTCATTGTAAAAAAAAAAAAAAGACATACAGGAAAGTATGAAGGCAAATATAAAGGACACATAAAATTGTAGCCTGTTGGCACTGTGAATATTTTGGGGTATGTTATATCAAAAATTATGTAAATCTAAATATTATAAGCATTGTAGATATAAATATAAATAGGGATTTTTGTAATTTTACAGAACTGGGAACAGGTTCACATGCTTGAAAACTGCTTTCCTCAAGTAGCAATATATTGGGGACATAAATAAATATAGTTTTATTTTGGTGGCTTTTAAATATTTTAAAGTTGTGGACCCTTCCTTCATAGGAACGCTCAGAATACTAATTTATAAAAAATGGAAAGTTTCTAGTTGAAGTGGGCAAGAGAATTCCAGTATTCACCATCTCAGGAACAACAGTTCCTCTATAGTGGTTTTTGAGGCACTCCTCAGAAACTCTAAAACTCTGTCGTAGGTTAAATTGTATTGCCCCCAAAGATGCTGAAGTCCTAACCCCCAGCACCTGTGAATGTGACCTTATTTGAAAATAAACTTTGCAGATGAGTAAGTTGAGATGAGGTCATTAGGATAGGTTCTAATCCAATATGACAAGTGTCCTTATAAAAAAGGAAAATTTGAACACAGAGACAGAGAGACACACACGCATACACAGAGGACACCATGTGGAGATGAAGGCAGAGATCAGGGTGATGCAACTACAAGCCAAGGAACACCAAAGATTGCCAGCAACACAAGAAGCTAGGAGAGAAGCATGGAAGAGATTCTCCCTCCCAGCCCTCAGAAGGAACTAACCCTGCGGACACCTTTATCTAAGATTTCTAGTCTATAGAACCGTGAGACAATATATTTCTGTTGTTCTAAGTCACCTGGTTTCTGGTACTTTGCTGTGGCAGCCCTGGGAAACTAATGCAGACTCCCAAAATCATGATTTGAAAACTACTGCTTTATACTATTATTTTAAAAGCCTGCAGGTGTTCCATTGTATGGACGAACATAATCTACTTAATCATTCCCTTATTAATGTACATGAATAGTGAGAGTGTCCCAATATTTTAAAGAATGATGCTGTGAACATCCTTTCATGTAAATCTTTGCATATTTGCCCTGTTGTTTTCCTCAAAATCATTTGCAGGAGGAGGAACTGTTGGGCTAAGTCATAGGAGCATTCGGAATTTTGATATTTACTGCCAACATGCTCTCTAGAAAGCTCATAATAATTTACTGTACTGTATTCTCTCCCTGTAGTGTCAGAGTATACACTGACAGAGTGTACACAATATACATCTCTCTACATCCTTACTGGGTATTGTCATTCTTTCTTTTTCAAAATCTGAATTTAACGTTAATTTTTAATCAAAGTAATATATTTAAATAAGTGAATGAATTTTAGAAGACTTACAACAAAACCCTGCAGTCGTGCCCACGTCCCTCTCCACTGCTGCCACACCTCAGTGGCACCACCATCAATTCTTAGAGCCTCTTCTGGTTTTCACATTTATATTTCTAAATATAAATATTTCTTAATAACATGCTTATGCTACTATTTTTTTTTAATTTTAGGTATTATCTACTGACTTCCTATTATGGAAGATAAGGAATTAGCTTTCATATATGAACAATCCCTCCCCTCACCCCATTCTCCCAAACAGGTTATATCACAATTTTGGCTAAATCAATATTCAGAGTTTACATTTTACATTATTGTGATGATATATATTATTTGCAGCTGAGTCATATCGTGTACTATAATTCAACTATTTTTCTTAAATAACTCTCCCTCCCCAGAGTTAATAGTTAACTATTTTTTTTCTTTGCTTAATTTTCTAGATTCCTATTACTAATTCACATGAAAACTCTGCCTGAAGTCTCCATCTCTTCTCAAAACATTCTAATACTGTTCTATCAGTTTCTTCTTTTCTTTTTCTTGGAATTATCCTTCCTGTAGCCATTCAACCTCCTACCTTTACTCTCTAGATCTGCTGCACATCTGTCAGCCTAGATTTTTTTTTTTCACCGTATTTCTGGGGCTCTCCTTTGCCATTCTCCTGTGTTGAATCGCCTGTTTCCTGGATCATATGTCTTCCTGTTTCTTGATTTGCAGCCTTGCAGTAGAATAGTTTCTACTGAAGAGTTACAAGAGTGACGGAACCCTTCACTTTAGTGGGAATGCTCTTTATGATTCATCTAAGGCATCATGTAAGTTTCTGGTAGTATCTTCTATCAAGTTGTGTAAGAAAACTTTTCTTATCAGGAATAATTGATAATTTTAGCAAATGTCTTTTCATATGTACTGAGAGAATGATACAAGTTTTCTCTTTTAAGCTCTTAGTGTAGTGAATTACAGTAAAAGACAGGCAAATGTTAAACTATCCTAACATTTCTGTGAAAAAGACTACTAATCCATGATGTAATTCTCTTAATGTAGTGTTGAGTTAAATTTCCTAGTATTTTATTTGGCATTTTTGCCTCTATTTGTCTTTGGGTTTCTTGTTTTGTTTGTGGGTGGTTTTTTCCCCTCTATTTTTATCTGCTTATGATTCAGTGTTATACTATATTTGTAGAATGAACTGAAAACTTTCCATCTCTTTTTATGTTCTTTAACAGTGTAAATAATACAGGAATTATCTGTTCTTTGCAGGTTTAATACAATGTGCCCAGAAGATTGTCTGGGCATTGTGCCCTTTTTAGGGTTTTTATTTCCTCTTAAATTTCTTTTATAGTCTTTTCAGGATTTCAGTTCCTTTATGAGTCAATTTTGGTTACTCAGTTTTTCCTACAGAATAATTGATTTCAACTAATTTTCAAATTTGTTTGGTATAAATTTTTATTTGATTTGCTTATAATTAATATCTTTTCCCACATCTTTCTTTCTCAATCCTAAGGTTAATTATATGTCTTCCCTCTTTTATCATTATCACATTTGACAAAGTCTGTTTATTTAATTGCTCTAGAACTAGCTTTTCATTTGATTAGTCATCTACTTATTTTTGTTTATTACTTTCATATATATTAATTTATTTTTTAGTTAGTCAATTTTTTGTTCTTCCCCCACACTCCCACCCCCCATCTTTCTCTCTCTCTTTAGCTTCTTGAGTTGGTACTTGGTTCATTTAGTCTCAGGATCTTCCCCCTACTCCAAAATACAGGTTTTGATCTGTACACTATTTGCACCATTGGTAGATTCTGCAAATGTATCAATGTAATTTATGCCAACATCAATATAAATGTTCTTCTTAATTATTTTTATCTTCTTCCTGTTTTTTCTGATATTAATACTATACAGAATTATTTTTCTAGTATTTATCTTTCTAGTTCTTTGCAGTAAAATTTTCTGTGTCATATTATTTTACAAATATCTATTATAATCATCATATAGCTGATTCCTGCCTCCTGTCTCTTCACTCTGAGTTTTGCTGTATTTTTATATTATGATTAATGATATGTTTGAATTTATTTTTTCTATTATATTTACTATGCATTTTTTTCTTTTTCTTTCTGATTTCCTGCCATTGGCTTCCAGCATCCAGTGTTGGTGATGAGAAAATGGATACCAATCTGATTCTTATTTCTTTGTGAGCAACTCCTTATTCTACTCTGGACATTTTTAGGATTTGTTCTTTACGCTTGGAGTTCTGAAATTTCACCAGAATGTATTTAGGTATTTTTTTTTCTTCATTACTTCTAAAACTTTAAAATCTATGATTTCATTACTTTGGGTAATTTTCTTCTTTTATTTTTAATAACTTAATTATTTCCATTCTTTCTTTCTTCTGGAATTCCTATTTGACAAGTGTTAGAACTCCTACATCTATTTTCCATGTCTCCATTTTTTTCTGCTCGTGTATAGTACAGTGCTATAGTACTGTGTTTTGGGATAAACTTTCATTTCAATCTTCCAGCTAAAATATTTGATGTTTCTCTATGTCCATACTCCTATTCAGTCTATATATTATTTAAATGAATCGTTACATCTTAAATTTCCAATTATTTCTAAAATAATTTCATATTATCTTTCATACATCTTTTATTGATGCAATATTTTCAAATCACTCTGAGAATATATACATATTCTGATATACATGTGTATATATACATATATATGCATTACAGAAAAGTTTTCTGATGTTTCCTTGAGGCAAGCAGGCATTCAGCAGTAGCAGTTTCTGCATCTCCCCTGGTGAGAAAGTCCACATTGCTGAGCCAAGCATCACTTCCACCTCTGCTATTGGGACCAGTCAGGCCCTAGGGTAGCCAGGGAAAGAGCCTGACTGAAATTCATAGAACAGGTTTCATCCCCCTGACTAGGTAGGCTTCTCCTCTGTAGCTTCCCATTGAATGTTTGGTGAACATTCAGTGGAACACAGATATTGTTCCATTCTCTGCCATTTTGAGGAGTCTACCCATAGGCCTTTTCTCCAGATCTTTTCATAACAAATTCTCTAATTTTGTTCCTTTTCCATCCATGACCATCTGGCCAAACCATATTCTTTTGCCTATGAATGGCTGAAGAATCCATACCTCTCTCTATCTCTCCTTCAGGCAAAGTGAAGAACTAGGTACACAGCTTAAAGTTTTGCCTGTTGAAATCCTGTTGATCTGTCAGGGCTGTCTCAAACATCATTTCCTCTGGTTAGGCTTTAAGTATACCTCCAGAAGGAGATGCTTCCTTCCTTGTTTAAAATTCCTTCACGTTTTGTACTTTTCTCATGATACTCCTCTTACTTCACCTGACATTATTGTAATATTTGTACATCACTAATCACCTTCTTCTACAGTACAAAGATCTTGGGAATAGGGATCATTTCTTAGTCACCTTTATATCTCATGTAATACTAATAAAGTATTTTATTTTATTTTATTTTATTTTTATTTTTATTTTGGCCACACTTCTTGGCTTCGGGGATCTTAGTTCCCTGACCAGGGATTGAACCCGGGTCCTCAGCAGTGAGAGCGTGCAGTACTAACCACTGGACCGCCAGGGAATTCCCACTGATAATGTATTTTAGACTTGTATGCCCAATAAATATTTGTTGACCAATTGAAATACATCCAGTAACACTCTAGTAGATATTGTGCTAAATATCAAGATGAATATGGATGGTACACTTTAAGGAGTTTGTAGACTGCTCAAATTGAAGAATACCTCAGCGCTGTACCGTCAAAGAGGACAAAGTTTATAATATTTTAAATGGGGCTACAATTAGTGAGTTGCAGTCTTCACAACTTACTGGGGCAAGATCAATAGCAGTGTGGGGATAAGTAAATGAACTTATTTCCTTCAAGCTTATTTTTCATGAATAAGACTTTGCTGTAGGAAGTAGTTGAACCATAAGAAAGAGTTAATAAAATAGTCACAAATTTGCTTTACTTTCTAGCCAGTCCTAGCTTAAACATGGTGAAAAAGAAGCTTTTTGGATATATTAGTTATGATAGGATGTACTCTGTCTTCTCAGCTCCTGCAGTACATGCAACTTCCCGGTGTGTGTTATTCTCAAGTTCCATGACAATTAAGTGGCGACATCCCTCCCCAGTTCCCCTTCCTCCTTCTGATGGAAGAGACTCCTGAGTGATTTTGACTCCATTTTGGGGCCATCTTCAACTGAGTTAGCTGTTGACTTGACAGTCACAGTGTTTTTCTTCTGCCATATTCTATTAAGAAGGGAAAATGGGTGGAGAATAAACTTATCGTGCCATATTCTATTCAGCTACTGGTTGTGCTTTGGGAAATGTAGGAAGCCAAGAAGGAGAGGGAGAGGTACAGTCTGTGGTGACTTTGAATCCACCAGCCTGTGGGTATATAAATTTCTCCAGTCTCTGCCTGAGTGAGACGGATGTTTTGCAGGTTCGCAGAAGATGATCTTCTCTCTATGAAAACATGGATGTCAAGTGTTATATTCAGACATGAGCTATGACTGGCCTCTGTTGTTCCCGAACTAGGAAAATGGGTGCCAGTGGAAAAATCAACAAGTCGAGCTGCCACTGAGGAAAGCAGTTCAGGGAGATTTTGTTTTACCCTCTGCCAACCTCCGTTCACCAATGTGCAGGCTACATATGTTTAGAATTAGCAAGTAATGTTTTATCCTTCATTTCCCCATTGCCCATTCCCCCACTCTTGAGGTTGCTTATCCAAAATGGAACTAAGCTTCCAGGCTCCTTGGAGGTCACCCATCTCTTAATACAGGTGCAGTGGAAACAGCTCCCTCCCAACTTAGCTCTTCCAACTGACCGCCTTGCTTACTGAGCTCTCATTAGGTCTGGAGCTGTTTTATTTTCATAGCTCTCCGGAGGGCTAACGAGCTTTTAAGAAACACCTGCAGCAAGTCCAGATTCTACACAGCCACCTAAGTTTTCAAAGAATGTTTTCAAGAGTAGTGTGTGTGGGGTCGGGGTGGGGCGTATTCCTTGCCCAGATAAATGGAATCGCGACTACGAGCGAAGTTAATCCAGCATCCACATTCACTTTTTTTTTTTTAACTGATATACCTAAGCTCTAATGCCTTCATTTCCCCTTCATTTACAACAGCAAAGCCTCCTTGACCAGAAAAATAAATGTGTAGTTGGCAAGAACTGAATAGAGGTCTGCTTAAATGATTTTTAATTTATGTTAAAATGCTAAGAGTAGTCTTCCAGGTCCCCATTGAATACCTCACAAAATGAAGTTTTTCACAGCCTACCTTTAAAAAAGGAACTAAAAGATTTAAAAACATTCCCTTTAATTTTAGCTGCCCCAACTCTATCTTTTATTCTTGCCCTACTGGGATCCAGCAGCTAGTTCGGAGTTTATACTTAGTTGGTCTTAGAGCCCTGGTCTGGAAGTCAGAGACCTGTTTTCTATTCTTGCCTCCAAAACAAAAAATGGTGTTAGTCTGAGCTTATCACACTGCCCTTTTGCTTGTCTTCTTATAAACTGAACAGTGACTTTATGTAAAGAATCATAATCATGTCATTGGAAAATAGCATTTCTGCTGGGTTTTTTTACATTTGTAACATGTATTCTTCTTCTTTTTTTTTTTTTTTTTTTTTTTGATTGGTATCTTCTTGGAAAGAAACCATGAAATAATTGACCATCTAAACTGTGAACTCTTTACACTCTTGATTATTATGGCCTAATTTTTAAACCACTGCCACTTGACATACATCTAGCTTAAAGTTTTAACAATGTTTATTGAACAAATATATAGTCATGGTGATGTACCCCAGGAGATAAGTGCTTAAAAAATAAGAATTATCTCAAAAAGAGCCATGTACCACAATGTTCATTGCAGCACTATTTACAATAGCCAGGACATGGAACCAACCTAAATGTCCACCGACAGATGAATGGATAAAGAAGATGTGGCACATATATACAATGGAATATTACTCAGCCATAAAAAGAAACGAAATTGAGTTATTTGTAGTGAGGCGGATGGACCTAGAGTCTGTCATACAGAGTGAAGTAAATCAGAAAGAGAAAAACAAATACCATTATGCTAACACATATATATGAAATCTAAACAAACAAAAACAATGATTCCGATGAACCTAGGGGCAGGACAAGAATAAAGATGCAGACATAGAGAATGCACTTGAGGACACGGGGAGGGAGAAGGGTAAGCTGGGACGAAGTGAGAGAGTGGCATTGACATATATACACTACCAAATGTAAAATGGTTGGCTGGTGGGAAGCAGCTGCATAGCACAGGGTGATCAGCTCGGTGCTTTGTGACCACCTGGAGGGGTGGGATAGGGAGGGTAGGAGGGAGACGCAAGAGGGAGGAGATATGGGGACATATGTATACATATAGCTGATTCACTTTGTTATACAGCAGAAACTAACACAACATGGTAAAGCAATTATACTCCAATAAAGATGTTAAAAAAATAAGAATTATCTTAAATGTTGAAACAGTTTAAAAATGTGTTATTTGCAAGAAAATTAATGAGGCACTCTCCAAATAAATAGAGATACCTTTTATAATGATCTTTACAGTGATGCCACTTCATGACTTAGGACAATAGTTGTTCATTATTATTCTTCACTGAGGTGGTTAGTCATCCAATGCATTTTTACTTTTTTAAAAAATCATTTAAATTTTTTAAAATTTAGGTTTTTGCCTATAACTATGCTAAGTTCCACAGGAGACATTAAAGACATGTAAGGTTCTTATCCTCATGCAGTGTATAGTTTAGTGTATGGCACAAGATCAATGTGTTGGGGGGGGTATAACACAAATGATCAGCATTAAATGAGGCACACTGATTCTTTTTTTTTTAAAAATGTTTTATTTTATATTGAAGCAGAGTTAATTAACAATGTTGTGTTAGTTTCAGGTGTATAGCAAAGTGATTCAGTTATGCATATACATGTATCTATTCTTTTTCAAATTCTTTTCCCATTTAGGTTATTGCAGAATATTTAGCGGAGTTCCCTGTGCTATACAGTAGGTCCTTGTTGGTTATCTATTTTATTTTATTATTTTTTAGGTAAACATTTATAGGGCCTTTGTTGAACACCTATTAAGTCTCTAAGTGCAAAGATAATCAAGAAACATAGTTTCCAGTTTAGAGAAATTGCTCATGTGAATGGGAGCTGTGAGTAGCTGAGGACATCTCTAATTGTTCAGGTAGTGTTAACTAGTCCTTCTTATTTGGGAGCTTTATAGAATATTGCTGCAGCCACAAGGTGGGGACCCCTAACTTGCTTCTGGCTTTTATTTTTTTGAACGCACCTCGCAGCTTGTGGAATCTTAGTTCCCCAACCAAGGTTTGAACCCGGTCTCTCTGCAGTGAGGGCCCAGAGTTCTAACCACTGGACTGCCAGAGAATTCCCTGGTTATCTATTTTATATATAGCAGTGCGTACATGTCAATCCCAAACTCCCAGAGGCACGCTGATTCTAAATGCAAGCAGCTCAGAGAAAAAAGACAACATGGAAATGTAAACGATCATGAAAATTTAAGACTTAAGCTAAGTAAGAGAGGAGAGATGGGGCATTTGGGGATGCGAAAACAATGTAGAAGACAAAAGGGAGGTGCCTCGATAGCTTGATATTCAATTCTCTACTAGGCATGTCCACCTAGATGGCTCCAGTCTAAAAACCAAACCAAATTGAACTTACCATCTTCTCTCTGAAACTCTCTCTCCTTTTGTGTTCCAGAATCCAGCAGGTGACACCAGTAACTACCCAGTTTCTTAGACTAGAAAACCGGGAGGGATCCTAAATTCTCTCCTGTCCCTTTCCTCCTGCTTCAATTCTATCCTTCTCTCTCTGTTCTGGGATTGTCTTTTGAGAGCCCCCAGGAAGCTCACTGCCACAGACCTGAGATCAGCTCCATATTGTCACTGACCGTGCACCCTCCCCCTCATTTCAATTCCTCTCTTTCATTAATTCCCTTTCAGAGATGTGTCCTTGAATTTCTAATCTTGGCCGAATGTTTTCAAATCAGTGAATAGTTCTCGATTGACTACCCAGCTCTATCCGGCTCTTCCCTGAGTTAAAGCTTCTGGCTTAGTTTCCTAGTGTCCCCACGTGGCAGTCCATCTCCACCCAGCCCAACTAGCTGTGACATCAGACTCTGGCTGTGGTCCCAGCTTTCCTGATCCCCTCTTGTCCATTAATACTCTGTCTACCTTAGTTTGGGTGTTCATAATCTTTAGCCTGGTATGGTAGATTGAGTTAATAAATTTGGCGAATATTTACTCTCCCCTTCCTCACCCTATGGGTGGAGAAATCCTACTGTGCCCTATAGACACTGAGCTTGGCCATGCAACTTTGGCTAGTGCAATGTGGGCAGAAGGGAGAATGTGCTAGCTCTGAGCAGAGACTTCAGGAGATGTTGCATGTTTCTGCCCACCAGTCTGTACTCCTGCCATCCGTCCATAGGAGAGCATGGTGTAGAGAAGCCGTTGCTCCTTCATCCTGGGTCCTGAAATGAAAGACCCACAGAGCACATGCGAATCCACCTGGAGCCTACAACCAAGCCCAGCTGAGTTAAAATCAACCCACAGTTGACCCACAGACCCAATGAGTAAGAAATAAATGTTTGTGGTTATAAGACACCAAAGTTTTGGAGGAAATGAATATTTGTTTTTGTAAGCCACTGAGATTTTGGATTGTTTATTACTGTGGTAAAACCTGACACATATGTCTGAATGTTTGCAAAACCTCCTTTCTAATCTTCCAGTCTCTGGTCATATCTTCCTCCCACCTACCCTTCACATTGGATTAAATAAAAATTCTTCAGTAGCTCCCATGTCCTGCAGGATAAACATCCAAGATGGAATAAAAGACTTACCTGCCCAGGCTCACCTCCCACTTTTCTCTGTCTGGCATTTTAAACTCTAGCCATGCCTCACGACCTAATGTTCCAGTGATTTCACATATTTGAATTGTATTTGTCTCTCTGTGTTCTCTTTTGCAAATGCTGTCAATTCTGAGCCAAATACCTCTCCCTGACCCTGCTCCTTCTACTACCCCCACCCCCAATGCAAGATTTTCACCTGCAAAGCCCTTATAAGTTTTCGATGTTGCCACCTTCTGGGCACCTTCCCTGGCTTCTTGAAACTCTCAAAACAATTGGTACAGTTCCATGATAGCATACTTTGTTTCGAAATAGATTATTTTTATACTTCTCTTTCAGTTAGATTGTGAACAATTTGCTGATAGGAAGTTTCTCTTTTCATCTTTTTACTCTCAGGACTTAGCAATAAATGAAGCAATGAATGTTTAGTTGATTTTGAAGTTGAATCTGCATAATGTCTCTCTCATCTGGTTGAACCACTTACGCTGAATGTATAGCATGAATTTGATGACCCCATCTTTCTCACCAAGATGCTACTTCTCAAACTACACTTGAAACATCGAATGAACACTCTCATGTACCCAGTGACCAGGTCAAGAAATACAGCATCCCTAGCACCCTCCTTCTTCTCCTCCTGATCACTACAACCTCTTGGCAGAGATAAGCACTGTTCTGACTTCTAACACCATAGATTTGTTTTGCCTAATTTTTTTTTTTATAAATTTATTTATTTATGTATTTTATTTTTGGCTGCCCCGGGTCTTTGTTGCTGTGTGTGGGCTTTCTCTAGTTGCGGCGAGCGGGGGCTACTCTTCGTTGAGGTGCATGGTCTTCTCATTGCGGTGGCTTCTCGTCGCAGAGTATGGGCTCTAGGTGCACGGGCTTCAGTAGTTGTGGCTCGCGGGCTCTAGGCGCGTGGGCTTCAGTAGTTGTGGCGCACGGGCTTAGTTGCTCCACAGCATGTGGGATCTTCCCAGACCAGGACTCGAGCCCGTGTCCCTTGCACTGGCAGGCGGATTCTTAACCACTGCGCCACCAGGGAAGTCCCTGTTTTGCCTATTTTAAAACAATACCTGGGGGCTTCCCTGGTGGCGCAGTGGTTGAGAATCTGCCTGCCAATGCGGGGGACACGGGCTCGAGCCCTGGTCTGGGAAGATCCCACATGCCGCGGAGCAACTGGGCCCGTGAACCACAATTACTGAGCCTGCGCGTCTGGAGCCTGTGCTCCGCAACAAGAGAGGCCGCGATAGTGAGAGGCCCGCGCACTGTGATGAAGAGTGGCCCCCACTTGCCGCAACTAGAGAAAGCCCTCGCACAGAAACCAAGACCCAACACAGCCATAAATAAATAAATAAATAAATAAACAAACAAACAAACAAATAAATAAATAAATAAATAAAATGTAGCATTTCAGTTAGCTAATCTGCGAAAACACCTTTAAAAAAAAAAAAAACAATACCTGAATGGAATCACAGGTGCACTTTTGTGTCTGGCTTCTTTTGGTCAACATTATAATTTGTGAGATTCTTTCAAGCTATTGTGAACAGCAGTAGTTCATTTTCATTGCTGCTTAGCACTCCTTGGCATAAATATAACACAGTTTATTTATCCATTTCCCTGTCAATAGATATGTAGTTTGTTTCCAGTTTTTGACTCATGAAAAAGGTATTATGTATATTTTTATTTGTGTCTTTTTGCTGTACATGTAGGAATTTCTATTGAGTATAAAGCTAAGAGTGGAATTTCTGAGCCACAGAGTATGTGTGCATTCACTTTTGGCAGATACTTCTAGACTCTTCTTCAAAGTGATTGTACCAATTTGTGTCCCCATCAGCGGTGCATGAGATTTCTTATTTTGCATCCTCACCAACTCCTGATATTGTCAGTCTTTTTAATTTTAGTAATTCAGGTGGACATGCTTTGGCTTTAATTTGCCTTTCCCTGATGACTAATGACATTGAACACTTAAAAATTGTTTATTTACCATTTGGATATTTTTTGTGAAATCCCATTTTTCTATCAGATTGTCTTTTTCTTATCTATTTATAAGAATTCTCTGAAGTCAATTTGCTAATATTTTATACTGTGTTTTGCTTCTATCTTCCCAAGAGAGATTGGCTTGTAATTTTCTTTTTTGTTGTTATATCGTTGTCAGGTTTTGAGTAAAGGTTATTCTGATCTCATAAAATGAGTTGGAAAATGTTCTTTATTCTCTGGAAAAGTTTATTTTTAATTTATTTTATTGAAGTATAGTTGATTTACAAGGTTGTGTTAATTTCTGCTGTACAGCAAAGTGATTCAGTTATACATATATATGTATATACACACACATTCTTTTTCATATTCTTTTCCATTATGGTTTATCACAGGATATTGAATATACTTCCCTGTGCTATACAGTAAGACCTTGTTGTTTATCAATTCTATATATATGGGAAAATTTATTGTAAGAGAGGTGCTTTTTCTAATTTCTTCTCTAAGAGTCAGTATACATAGTGCTTAAGCTTATGGACCCTGGAATCAGACTACTAAGATTGAATCTTGGCTTTCTGCTTTCTTATCAGGTTCACCTTGGGGAATTTATATAACCAATTTGTTCCTCAGCTTTCCCATGTATAAAATGGTGATAATAAAAGTATCAACTTTATAAAATTATTGTCAGGACCATATGAGTTTTACATGTAAAGATCTTAGTACTGTGCTTGGCCCGTAGTAGGAGTTTAATAATTATCGCTATTATATTTATCCATTAAATCAATGCTTTTGCTTATGGTGTAGTCGTTTATAGAAGCTGAAGCTGTCTTCTCTTTATGGTGTTGGTTCAACAATAAGCCTTACGTGGGTTGAGGATGTAAGTAGAACCTTCTACTAAATGGGATGCCAACAATCCGATTTTTCTTCACACTTGGCTTTTTCTAGGGCATACTTTTCCTCTCCTTTTTCTCTATTTTGTAAAATGTCAGGGAAGAGACATCAGAAGCTTTCTGTAGAAATAGTACCCAGAGAAAGACATGGATCTTAGTCACGGTACTTGCGGCAGTGTCATAGGTGAGTGTGGGTCCACATGGCAAATATTCCAGTGGTTAGGAGGGAGTCAGGACTTTTGATTTTCACTGCCTGGGTAACTGACCTCAGAGATCCTCGGTTTTTCTTTTTAACAAAAGGAAGCCCAGCCTTCCCAGGGTGTGGTTTGAATTCCTGATTTGGCGGTTGTTAGGGGCTCTGAAAGTACTGTGGAGTTTTAGGGCAAAGATAGAGTCATTACTATGCAAATCTTTTTTTTTTTTTTCTTTCAGCCTTTGTGCCACTAAAACACCACTTAAGTGGGATGTCTGTTTTCATCTGGCTTAGAGCTGAGGTTTAAGATACATGGCTCTCTGATTAACTCTGAAACTATTAGCACCACATCTTCATCAGAAAAACCACAGAAATTAGGGTTAAATGTGTCCCCCTGTGACTTTTCTCTTTTTCCAGCTTTACTGGTTTCTCTTTGCTTCCACTATGTCTTCTCTCTGCTTTTTATTTGGGAACAAATTATCTATTCCAGACCTCCACACATAGTCTTCCTTTTGCACAGTTTCTGACCTACGGTAAGTATCTCATGCAAGCAGTGTTCTTCTCCTCGTTTCCTTCTGAGCAATGAAAAAACAGAAAGATAACAACAAAAACTGCTGTGGACTCCTATTGTTTACAAGTTTCTGGTCTCTTGAAGAGAATCGTTCCCCTCTACACAGTCAATGCAGCGACAGAAATCTCTGCCATTTCAAAAACTAATTTTTATAATTTTGTGCTTTCACTTAACCTCATCTTTTATAGCACAGATCACATACACCTTACTAGTGATGTGATTCTGATGTCAGAATTAGATGATGGATTTCCTTTGCATTTTGTATATCTCCCAACTGTAATATTTCTAACTGTCACAGATATGAATTTCAACTCAAAATCCTAGATGTGCAAGCAATATTATATTATTTTTAATTACTAATTTTTATCTTCTTGCAATCAAATCATTGTTTTTCTTTCCCCTCTTCCAGGGGTTTCATCTAAGATTGAACGTGATAGAGACAGAATTGGTGGCCCTCATTCTTCATCTTTCCCTTGTCATGTAACTTTGTGTTGCCCTTGACTGTGGGACTCGCTTTAGTCAGTGGGATATTAGCAAGCGTGATGTGATCAAAGGCTTGAAACATGTATGTAGAGTTGGGTTTACTCACTCTTGAGTCTTCACTGTCACCATGAGAAGGAAAAGCCTGAACTAGCCCACCAACCCCAGGAAAAGTGTGAGAACATATTAAGCAGAATTTACCCCCAGTCACACCAGCCTAGATCAGCAAGTTCCCAGCTGACCTGCAAACACATAAGCTAACTCAATGGTTATTATTTTAAACCACTGAGTTTTGGGATAGTTTGTTATGCAGCATTTTTCCAGCAAGAGCTAACTGATATATTATATAAATTACAGTCAAGAGAGTGGCATCTTAGTAAGATTCTTTGATACATCCTTGTTCCCATCTGCTCTTTGATCATCAATGCATTGCAATCATGGTCATGTTTTTCTCATATTGACCCAATTATCTCTGGAGTCCAGCTCTCCTGTCTCTCAGCAACTACTGTGATTTTCCCATGCTTTGCCAGCCTTAGTTACTCTGTGCTATGTTGAGGCAACTCTGAAGGACATGTTGCTTCTCTGGGCTCCACACAAGGACTGAGGCACAGTTTCCTCTGATATTTCACCCCCTAACCTATCTGAGGCTTCTGTTATTGCCTCTTCCTCCCCCAAGACTCAGCCCAGGGTTGGTAGAGGTGGAGGGTGAGGAATAGGGCTCTCTATCAGAGAAACAACCGAAGTCTAATGTCTGTCACTTCAACTCTTTTCTACTTCATCCCTCAAACCTCTTATCTTTCCTGGGGCAAAAAAAAGAATTCTGACTGATTATGCATTCTTCTGAATCTGTTGTTCATGAGGTAAAATTTAGGCCTTTAGTTCTTAAAAGCTTTCACTTAGAAGTCTAGAAACTTGACATTTTTGTTTGTTTGTTTGTTTTCTTAATGCAAATGGTATGCAATGTTTTCGTAATGTCTTATGGTAAAGTCTTATTGCCTGAATGGCAGAGGGTTATAGGGTAAAAGAGAATTCGGAGGGAGAAAAACAGTGTATGTTAATATAGAAAAATATTATCCTCTAACACATTCTGTTATCAATAAAAAGTAGACTTGCTAATGACCTGTATCTCCAGCCTCAGGGAGTTTTACATATATTCACAAACTCATACTAATCCGTAGAATGATATATAAATGCTAGTTACTGTTATCTGTTCTACGGTTCAAGTTTATTTGTAAGAATGGTAGTCTCTTCTATGATGCTCCTCCTAAGGGACACATACAAAATATTTTCATTATCTGCACATGATTATGTGTACTTAAAATAGACCATCCCCTTTGTGCGGCTATTACCAAGCTAATACTTTGTTATGGATACTAATCTTTTTCTTCTGTTCTGTTCTCTATATTGATATATAACCTGTTCCTTCTATGTGTGTGCCCTACTTACATTTTAAAAATATTTTGATTACATAAGTATTACATGAGTACATCCTCCTTTTTAAAAATCTAAGACATTGTAGATAAAACTAAGATCCCCTTTGATCAGCACTTTCAATTTGGAATGGATCTTTTTCAGATTTTTAAAAACATTTTTTATAAATGTGTATGCCCTTGTGAAATTCACAATATTGTTTTTGTGTGTTTGCATGTGTTTTTATCATAAATGGTATCATACTGTATGATAACTTCTATAACTTGCTAATTTTACTCAATATGAATTTGATATTCATCCATATTAATACATGAAGATCATGTTTATTTCATGTAGTTAGTCTATAATATTTCATTGTATATATATATATTTGATATTTTATTTACTGTTTAATGTAGAGGCCAAACGTGCAGATTGTCTGGATTCAAATGCAAGCTCTACCACCTTGTATGACCTTAGGAAAATTATTTAATCACTGTGTGCTTCAGTTTCCTCATCTATAAAACGGAGATAATAGTTCCTGTATCATTGTTACTATAAGTAAGCAGTCAATGATCTTTTAAAGAAATGAAAAAATCAAGAAAATTGTCTTTCATTTTTACCCCCACATTTACTATTTCTGATGCTGATTACTCCTTTGTTTAGTTACAAATTTTTATTAGGTATCATTTTCTTCCCATTTGAGGAACAGATTTCCTTCTAGTGCAAGTGTGCTGGTGATGTATTTTCTAAGCTCTTATTTGTCTGAAAAGTCTATTTTGCCTTCATTTTTGAAATATATTTTTGCTAGGTATAGAATTCTAGATTGACATTTTTGTTTTTTACATATATACTTTAAATATGTCACTTCACTGTTTTCTAACTTTGTAGTTTCTGGCAAGAAGTTTGTTAAAATTCTTATCTTTGTAACTTTGTATGTAATATGTCCTTTTTTCTTGTTTCATTTCAGATTTTCTCTTTATCACTGTTTTTCAGTAATACTAATATGATATTGTTTGGTGTGGTTTTCTTCATGTTTATTTTGTTTGATGTTTGTTGAGCTTCTTGGATTTTTGTGTTTATAATTTTTATCAAATTTGAAAAATATTCATCTAATAGTTCTTCAAATATTTTCTCTGCCTTTGCATTGCTTCACATCCCCTCCTACTAAGACTATAGTTATTTGTATATTGGTCTGCTTGATATTGTCCTACTAGTCACTGAGGCTCTGTTCATTAAAAATTTTTTTCTCTTTCTGCATTATTTTGGGTAGTTTCTCTATTTTTGTTCACTAATCTTTTTGCCTTTGTGTTTTATTTTCCATCTCCAACAGTTCCATTTGGGTTATTTTTATATCTTTCATTCTTCTCATTATATTTATTTTTCCTTTAAATCTTTGAGTATGTTTGTAATATTAATAATTGGTGTTTTAAAGTCAATGTCTGGGAATTCCCTGGCAGTCCAGTGGTTAGGACTTTGCAGTTCCACTGCAGGGGACATGGGTTCTTCAATCCCTGGTTTGGGAACTAAGATCTCACAAGCCGCGCAGCACAGCCCAAAAAATTAAATAAATAAATAAATAAATAAATAAATAAATAAATAAATAAATAAATAAAATAAAATAAAATAGATAACTCAATGTCTGATAATTGTGTCATATTCATCAGTTCCTTTTCTATTTTTAATCTATGGATTTTTCTCCTGACTATGTAATGACATTTTCATGCTTCTTTGTGGGCCTGATTATTTTCTTATTGGATTCCACACACTAAAATTTACATTGTTGAGCTCCTGATTTTGTTGTCTTCCTTTAACAAGCATTGTACTTTGTTCCAGCAAGCAGTGAAGTTATGCAGTGCTGTTTGCTCTTTTTGGTTCTTTTAGATTTGCTAAGGTCGGTTTAGAAGAATCTTTACTCTAGTGCTAGTTTAGCCCCAGTATAAAGTCTGATCTTTCTGAGGTCCCTACTAAATGCTCTTCATATCATGAAGTTTCTCTGCTCTGACTGTTGAACTAGCTCCATTCCGGGAATGCTTCAGCCCACTGCTTTTCTACTTCCAGCCTCAAGGAGTTTTATCCCATGGATGTGGAGATTGGTATTCTGCCAAATGCTCCAGAGCAGGGGTTCCTAACCCCTGGGCCTGTTAGGATCCAGGCCGCACAGCAGGAGGCGAGCGGCGGGTGAGCCAGTGAAGGTGCATCTGCTGCTCCCCATTGCTTGCATTACCGCCTGAACAATTCCCCCTCCCCCCAGTCTGTGGAGAAATTGTCTTCCATGATACCTGGTCCCTGGTGCCAAAAAGGTTGGGGACCGCTGCTCCAGAGGACTATTTGCAGATCTTTAGAACTGTCTCTTTACAGTTTCCTTGCCTCTGGTACTCTGCTCTGTAAGTTCTGGTCACCTTGACCTCCCTGAACTATAATCTCTGTCCTCTTAACTCTGTTAAGGTACTGAAGATACTGGGGTGTGTATAGTCCCCTCCTTGAGCTGCCTAGAAACTGCCACGTGGCAGAAAGCCAAGAAAATCATACGGCTTATCTTATTTGCTTCCCTCTTCCCAAGGAGCGTAGGCCAATGCTGCCTGTTTCCCAATGTCTGAAAAGAGTTGTTTTATATATTTTGTCCAGTTTTCTTGTTATTTTCCATGGGAGGGTAATTCTCATAACCCTTCCATGATATTTTTGTTTTCTATTAACCACATTTAAAAATTATATTGTTCTTTCCTTCTTTTGAAGCAATTAAGTTTTCTTTGTTCCATAATTTTATTATATTGGTCTTCTAGTGGTTACCCTTGAATTTAGAGTTCTTTCAACAAGGATCTTGGATCAGGGTTACCACATACACTGAACAGGCTGTGCACTTAATGGCTCTAAGGAAAACCATTTACATGTACTTGTGTAACATTACAGCTGGTATACATGAGGATCTTTTTATATGTGATCATATTTTTATTTTTTTCCTTACTGTTGAATGATAGTTTTTCTGGATATAGAATTTTATGTTCAAAATTATCTCTCTTCAGATATTTAAAGATATCACTCCATTAAAAAAATAGTCTCCTATGTTACTTTTGAGATGTTGGGTATAAATCTGATTTTCCTTCCATTTCAGATTATCTGTGTTTCTGGCAGCTTTTAGTATTTTCTATTTATCCTTGATATTTTAGAATTTCAGTGCCAGTACTCAAAGTATAGATTTTAAAACACTTGTTTTGGGGCTTCCCTGGTGGCGCAGTGGTTGAGAATCTGCTTGCCAATGCAGGGGACACAGGTTCGAGCCCTGGTCTGGGAAGATCCCACATGCCGCGGAGCAACTAGGCCCGTGAGCCACAATTACTGAGCCTGCACATCTGGAGCCTGTGCTCCGCAACAAGAGAGGCCGCGATAGTGAGAGGCCCGCGCACCGCGATGAAGAGTGGCCCCCACTTGCCGCAACTAGAGAAAGCCCTTGCACAGAAACGAAGACCCAACACAGCCATGAATAAATAAATTAATTAATTAAAAAAAATATAGAGAGAGAGCAAATTAAAAAAAAAAAACAACAAAACAAAAAAAAACACACTTGTTTCTGGCTTGGCAATCTGTTGTTTTTTTCTATTTGAGGACTCATGATGTTAAGTTCTGAGAAAATTTTTTGCCATTATTACTTTATTTGTTGCCTGTCCTACAATCTCTTTAGTCTCTCCTTTTGAAAGTACTACTAAACAAATGTTGGTACTTTTATATCTATTCTTGTCATTCAAATGTTTTTCATTAAAAAAACCTTTTATTTTATTTCTCTGCTGTGTGCTAGAACTCTTCAGCCACATTTTCCATTTCAATAGTTCTTTAACTTTGTCCTATTGCAAATTATCTATAGATTTTTTAAAAAAAAATTCTTATTTTGAAATGATTTTAGACTTAAAAAAATATTGTAAAAATAGAGTTCCCATACATTTTCACCCAGTTTCCCTTAATGTTAACATCTTACATAATCATAGTACAATTATCAAAACTAGGACATTAACATTGGTACAACAGTATCAATTAAATATAGACTTTACGTGAATATTACCAGGTTTTCCACTGATGTCCTTTTTTGTGTTGTGTTTCAGGATCCAGCTCAGTATGTCACATTGCATTTAGTTGTCATGTCTCCTTATTCTCTTCCAGACTGTGATAGTTCTTCAGTCTTTTGTTATCTTTCATGACCTTGGCACTTTTAAAAATAGCTTTGTTGAGGTATAATTGACATATAGTAAATTGCACATATTTAAAATGGGTAATTTAATATTTTTGCATAGGTATACACCTATGAAACCATCACCACAATCAAAATAATGAACACATCCGTTGTTTTTGAATTCCAAAATTTCCTTGTGCCACGTCAGAATCCTTCCCTATCGCCTTCCTTCACCTCCTGTGACCTTACAACCACCGATCAGCTCTCTGTCACTTTACGTTTTAAAAATGTACTTTTTATTTTTTAAAGGTTACACTTCATTTAAAGTTATTACAAAATATTGGTTCTATTCCCTGTGTTCTACAATACATCCTTGAGCCTATCTTACACTCAGCAGTTTGCACCTCCCCCTCCCCCCACCCTATAGTGCCCTTCCCCCCACCCCACTGGTAGCCACTAGTTTGTTCTCTATATCTGAGTCTGCTTCTTTTTTGTTATATTCACTAGTTTGTTGTATTTTTTAGATTCCACATATAAGCAATATCATACAGTATTTGTCTTTCTCTATCTGACTTATTTCACTTAGCATTATGCCCTCCAAGTCCACCCATATTGCTGCTAATGGCAAAATTTTTTTTTTATGGCTGAGTAGTATTCATATATATATATCACATGTTCTTTATCCATTCATCTGTTGGTGGACACTTACATTGATTCCATATCTTGGCAATTGTAAATAATGCTGCTATGAACATTGGGGTGCATGTATCTTTTTCAAATTAGTGTTTTTGGTTTTTCCAGATATATACCCAGGAGTGGAATTGCTGAGTCATATGGTAGTTCTGTTTTTAGTTTTTTGAGAAACCTCCATACCTTTTTCCACAGTGGCTGCACCGATTCACATTCCCATCAACAGTGTAGGAGAGTTCCTTTTTCTCCCAACATTTGTTATTTGTGTTCTTTTTGATGATAGCTATTCTGACAGGTGTGAGGTGATATTTCATTATGATTTTGATTTGCTTTTCCCTAGTGATTAGCAATGTTGCTCATCTTTTCATATGTCTGTTGGCCATCTGCATTTCCTCTTTGGAAAAATGTCTATTCAGCTCTGCCCAGTTTTTAATCAAGTTGTTTGTTTTTGTGATGTTGATTTGTGTGAGTTGTTTATATATGTTGAATATTAATCCCTTATCAGTCGTATCATTTGCAAATATTTTCTTGCATTAGATAGGTTGTTTTCATTCTGTCAGTGGTTTCCTTTGTTGTGCAAAAGCTTTTAAGTTTAGTTAAGTCCCATTTGCTTATTTTTGCTTTTATTTCCTTTACTTTAGAAAATGGATCCAAAAATTCTTGCTGCAATTTATGTCAAAGAGTGTTCTGCCTATGTTTTCCTTTAGGAGTTTTATAGTATAGTCTTACATCTAGGTCTTTAATCCATTTTGAGTTTATTTTTGTATACAGTGTTAGAGAATGTTCTAATTTTGTTCTTTTACATGTAGCTGTCCAGTTTTCCCAGTATCATTTTTTGAAGAGACTGTCTTTTCTCCATTGCATATCCTTGCCTCCTTTGTTGTAGATTGACTAGATTAATAAATAATTAACTGACCAAATTAAAATTAGTGTTAATTTTATAGAAATTTATATGAATGAAATAATGCATTATGATGTACACTGTTTTTTTCTTTTGTCTAGCTTCTTTCTCTCAGCATAATTATTTTCAAGTTCATCCATGTTGTAGTGTGTATCAATAGTTCATTCCTTTTCATAACTAAAGAACATTTCATTGTATTGATACACCACAGTTATATATTCACCTGTAGATGGACGTTTGGGGTTGTTTCCCATTTTTGGTTATTAAAAATAAAGTTGCTATGGACATTCCTGTACAAATTTTTTATGGGCATATGCTTACATTTCTGTTGAGTCAATAGATAGGAGTGAAATATGGTGATTGAATGATAGATAGATGTGTGTTTAATTATTTAAGAAAACTGCCAAACTGTTTTGAAAGTGGTTGTACTTTTTTAGATTCCCTCTAGCAGTTTATGAGATTTCCCCTTTTTCCACATCTTCACCAACATTTGGTATGATCAGTCTTTTAAATTTTAGCCCTTATAATAGATGCATAGTGGTATATTATTGTAGTTTTAATTTACATTTTCCAAATGACTAATGATGTCAAGCACCTCTGAAGGTGCTTATTTGCCATCTGCATGTCTTCTTTGGTTAAGTGTCTGTTCAAACATTTTGTTCATTTTTGCTGTTGTTTTTGTTGTGTTGTGTTTGTTTTTCTATTATTCAGTTTTGAGAGTTCCTTATTTATTCTGTATTCAAGTCTATTCTCAGTTATATATTTTGTAAATACTTTATCCCAGTCTCTGGCTTGTTTTTTCATTCTGTTAACAGTGTTTTCCAAAGAGCAGAAATTTTAAATTGTGATGAAATCCAACTTATCAATTTATTTATTTATGGATCATGTTTTTGGTGTCACATATTAACAAAACACTTTACCTAACCCAAGAGCATGGAATTTCTCCTATGATTTCTTCAAGAAGTTTTATAGTTTCAAGTTTTTATCTTTGGGTCTATGATCCATTTTGACTTAATTTTTGTATGTGGTACAGGTATAGATCAAAGTTCATTTTTTTTTGCATCCGGATGTCCAATTGTTCCACCGTCATTTGTCAAGAAGACTATCTTTTCTCCAGTCAATAGCCTTTGTACCTTTGTTGAAAATCAGTTGTCTGTATATGTGGGGGCATTTATAGAGTTTTTTATTTAAATAATTTATATTTAATTTCTAAGATTTCCAATTTTTTATGTCTGCCTCATATTCTGTATCTGCACATTAATTTTTCAAATCTTTTTACCATTTTTAAAAAACATGTCCTTCAAAATTATACATTTATGTAGTTTAAAGAATCAAATAGTTCTACAAAGATGGTTATAGAAAAACAGCAACAGATCCTGCCTTCTGGTTTATGTTCCTCCTACCCAAAGGGAACTAATTTCTTTTAGCTACTTTTTTGTTATTTAATTTTTATGTGTCTAAATAACATGCTGTACTGCTACCTCTTGATCCCCAGTTGTAGGCATTACTATTCATTTTTCTTAAGGGAGAATGAAGCTTTGACTATCTTTTCCCTGTGTCAAACATACATGCATACTTTCTATCCTCAGCATACCTTCTCAGAATAGTTGTATATTTATGTTGTTGAGAGCAGTCTTTATTGCTTTTGTCTTTATGAATTTACAAAGGCTATGAAATAACCTATGACAGACAACTACTTGTGTTTTATGTTTTCTGGGAGTTAATTTTCTTTGGGGTGGGAGATCATTTGCTTCGTTTTCTAGGTGTATTTCCAGCTCCAAACACTGCCAACCAAGCATCTCCTGATGTTAGATATAATAGGTACGTATGGTACAATTTCACATTTTTGAAGGAATTTCAATCCTTTTAGAAGTTCTAATATGGACAGGTTGTCCTCTGTTACTGAAGAGAGGTCATTCTAGGATCACCAGCACCATCAGTTCAAAATTCCTTTTGGCTCTGAATTTCCTGTCTTCAGAATCCTATGTATTACTTCTTCTTTGTGTACCCCTTCAGTTTGGTGGAATATTGCCTCTAATAACTTCCTGAGAAAGGATCTGTGGGAGATGATAGATTTATGGGATCTTGCATGTCTAAAATATTCTTTTCTTCTACCATCACACTTTATTGTTAGTTTCTTTGGATATATATGCCTAGTTATAAATCCTTTTCTTAATAATTTTAAAAAACATTTCTCAATTGTCCTCTAGATTCCAGTGTTGCTTATAAAAACATGGAGGACATTCTGATTCCTGAATTTTTATATTTGACCTGTTTTTCCTCCTGGGAATCTGTCAACAAACCTTCCTTAGTTTGGCACCATTCACCTGCTTCCATTTTCAATAGTAACTTCTGCACTAACTCATGAACTTCTTGGAGATTCTGTGGTGTACACTAGGTTAGTATTGGCTTTCTCTACTGGTAGCTTAGGATTTATTCTTCTCGGTACAGTCATTTAACTCTTGTCCAGTGGCTTTCTAGCTTCAGATATTTTATAGTGTCTTTTCATATTCTCCCCATGCTTGTAGATTGTTGCCTTAAAAGCTATTCCTTTAATTAGGTTTCAGAATGAACCAAAAAGAGATGTGTGTGCTCAATTTGCCATGTTTACCCAGCAGTATCCTGTTTTTAAAGCATTTTAAATGGATGTATAATATATTTAAAGTGTGTAAAACACTAATTTTAAGTTTACAGCTTGATGAATTTTTACATCTATCTACCCGTCTACCTACCTACCTCCTTACATCCCTAGATATCTGTCTACACATCTATCTTATTGCTAGATAAATCAAGGTGTAGAATATTTCTAGCATCCCAGAAAGAAGTTTTGTGTTCCTTCCATGTCAATGCCAATTTCCTATAGTGATCTCTTCTGATTTCTATCATCATCAAATAATTTGCTTGTTCTTTTGATTAATAGAAAGATAATTATTATGCAATCTTTTGTTTCTGGCTTATTTCACTCAACATAGCCTCTGAGGGATTCATCAATGTTGTTACCTGTATCAGTAAAGCAGCAGTGGGCTGAAGCTGACTCATACCAGCTTGCAATTGTGTGCCTTTCTTTCTGAATTCTGTGACTTCATGTTGATAACTTCAAATTGGCCATGTTGGGCGTATTTATACCACAAAAATTAGAGTAAGATACCAGTCAGGATTTTTCTCCTCCTTGGGGAGCCAGTTGTTAAATGTTTTTGAGCATATCACTGCAGTAGTTTTTTTTTATTGCTGTGTAGTGTTCCATTATATGGCTATGCTTTGTAACTTATTCACTATCTTGTTGATGGACATTTTTGTTATTTTTAGTTTTTGCCTATTATGAATCAAGCTGCTATGAGCAGTGTTGTTCATATCTTTTTAATAATATATATATTTATTTCTTTTGGGTACACACTTGGAAGTGTAATTGCTGGGTCATGCATTGGGTAGATATTTTGCTTTAGGAGATAACTGCCAGTTTTCCAAAGAGGTTTTACCAATTTATACTTCTGCCAGAAATGCAGTTGTTCCACATTCTTGTTAACTCTTGGTTTATCAGTCTTTTCAATTTTGCCATTTTGCTGGATGTGTGATGTCTCTCTTTGTGGTTTAAATTTGCTTGTACTGATGAGTAATGAATTGGGGGCCCTTTTCATATATTCATTGGCCATTTGTGTTCTTCTTTTATAACATATCTGGTCTTTTTTTTTTTTTTTTTGTGCTCAATTTTAAATTGCTTTTTAAAAGTACATTCTGCATAAAAGTCCCTTGTTGGATTTTTGTATTGTAGATATCTTCTCCCACTCTATGATCTGTCTTTTCATTTCTTACTGATGTCTTTTGATGAATATAAATCCTTAAGATTAATTGAATCTAATTTAACAATTTTTTTTCTTTTATGGTTAGTGCCTTTTGCATCCTGCTTAAGAAATCTTTGCTTATTCCAAGGTCATGACGATATTCTATATTTTCTTCAAAAGTTTTTTTTAATGCTTTTACTTTTTATATTTTTGTCCATGAAGAACTCAAATTAATTTTGGTATATGGAATGAAGTAAGCATCAAGCTTCACTTTTTTTTTTAATATGGATATCTAATTGCTCCAGCATTACTTACTAAAATTTTCATTTTTCCCTACAGAATTTCAGTGGCATTTTTTGGGTAAATCATTTGATTGTATATGGGTGGGTTTAAATGTGATTCTAATTTTTTATTCCATTGACCAATGTTACACTGTCTTAATTACTGTAGCTTTATACTAGGTCTTACAGTCTGGTAGTATTATTCCTCCAAATTTGCTCTACTTCAAGATTGTTTTACTAAGTTCTTTAAATTTCCATATAAATTTTAGATTCATTTGTCAATTTCAAAAAAAAAAAAAAAGAAAGATCCCTGCTGGGATTTGGTTTTGGATTTCATTGAATCTATAGATAAATTTGGGGAGAATTAATATCTTAATGATCCTGAATTCTTCCAATCTATTGACATGTTGTGTCTCTCAATTTATTTAGGTCTTTAATTTCTCTTTAATATTTTGTAGTTTTCAGTGTAATGGTCATACACATCTTTTAATAGATCCATTTCTAGTTATTTGATTTTTGAATAAAATTGTATATAGTATTTCCAAAAATTTCACTTACCAGTTGTTTGTTACGTCCTAAAAATACAATTAATTTTTGTATATCGATTTTGTTTTTAGTGACACTTTAAATTCACTTATTCTCATAGTTTGCAGATTGTTTTTGATTTTCCATGTATATAGTCATGTTTTCTGCAAATAAAAGTAGAGCATTTTTCTTCTTTTCCAATACTCATACCTTTTCCTTCCTTTCCTTTCCTATTGCACTTGACTAGGGCCTCCAGAACAATGTTGAAAATATTTGATAATGGTGTATTTTTTTGTCCTTAAGACATTATTGGTTTTCACCACTGGGGGAAAGGGTGTGCTACTGGCATATAGAGGGTAGAGGCCAGGGATGCTGCTAAACATCCTACAATACATGGACCGTATTCCCACAACAAAGGATTATCCGGTCCAATGTCAACAACACCAATTTGAGAAACCCTGGTGTAAGGGAAAGTAGACTAACAGCTCATAAACCTTAGGGCATGGCTGCTGATATTCATAACCTTGACCTTGAATCATTAGGGAAACATTAGATTATGATCAGCACACTCTAAAATGTAATGCAGTCTAGAAAGATTTATGTAAAAATGGTTAAGATTTGCAATGATTTGGGACTTAAAGACATGTTTCAATTGTCTAAAAAATTAATTTATGTGGAAGATCTCATTTCCAAATCGTGCCAAATGCAAGAACTATTACAGAAAGGCAAGACCTCGTTACAATTTTTATATTGTTCAACGATAATTTAAAAAACATTTCTGGCTTACTGGTTTGATATTTGCACAAAGAGAGTGTTAAAAAAAAAAGAAGTTCTAAAACAAACTGCAGTTTGGACAGCAGGACCCCAGTGAACGTTCTTCCTCTCTATAGAGACCTTTACACAATTGTGGGCCTGGACCTCAACGGCATCTGGCTATCAGCTGGGAACTCACTCAGAAGGGACTTCTCCTGCAGACCCATCATCCCTTTCACCTTCAGGGCTGGGGCACCCTCAGCTGGTGCATGGAAGAGCCAACTAAATTTGGTGTAATTGCATCAGGTTTCTGGAATTCATCTGGATGGGGTGGAGGAGGGAAGCGAAGGTGGTATAGAAGGGAACTATGTGGAAGTTCAGGAAAGGACAAACTGTGCTGAAAATAAAAAGAATATGCAACAACATCTGGAAATTGATTGAAAAAAGGCAACAACTGAAGAAAGTGCATCTGGGGGAGAGAAAACAGGATGCAGATTGCCATGGATTTGGAAAGATCAGGAGAGCAGAGAAAGTTCTATTAAAAAAAAATAAAAAAGACCCTGTGGCCATGCAGCAGGAAGCAAACAAACTTGGCTTGGCTTCCTGACCAAGAAATCTCTATCTGTATCTCAGCATGCTTTCTGAGTTATGAAATATGTACAGGAAGGAAGCCCAGAAGAGCCATAAATTCCAGTGGTAAGGAAAGATGGCACTGCTATGGCAGAACACAAAAGGTGCAGAGTTGAGTGGAGATCGTCTCTGTAGCTAACAGGTCATCTGTTAGGCAGAAATAAGTAAATTTCATTGCCTCTTTGATCACTGCATTCCATCAATCTCCTCAATGAAATGTTTTCTTGAGCCCTGGATCACAATATCACCAAATGGCTCAGATGACACTGGCTCGTGATGTGGCATATGTGTATTTCTCTGTGTGTTTATAACATAACAATGAATAATAACCACATCAGCCCTGCTGGTCATAAATCATACTATCATCACAGTTTCCCGTCATACAGAGCCAATCACGTTCTCCCTGTCCATCTGAAGAATGAAGAGAGCCCAGCATTATTCACTGGACCTCAGTGTCCTCATTTAAGTCACGAAGGAATGAGTGTGTAATGCAATCTTCATATGCAAAGTGAGTCTGTCATATCAAATCTCCAGGGACGATGAGGTGAGGACCACCAGAGCTGCTAGCTGGTGTTTCTCATGGAGACTCAAAACTAGGACATAATTCCCTTCTCTGTTAGGACTGTGGTAGGACTCTTTGTCAAGAACATGGTCATGTTTCTCAGGAAGCTCACAGATTTCTTCCTGTTGTGGTATTTTCATTCCCCTTTGTTAGCAATCTCTTTCCTTTAGTTCTTTTGGGAGAGGAAGCTTGGCCCACTCTACAATGCCGAGCCTTGAATTTTAAAGAAAGGATGCTATTCTGTAGTCCCTATTATATTCGTCTGTGAAAAGGAGGAAGGCGGAGAAATCTATTTGGAAAGCATTTTGCCTCTAAAGACAAAAAATGACACAGTACACAGACACCTACTATTATGGGTTGAATCCCTCCACCCCAAATTCGTAACTCCCAGTACCTCAGAATGTGATTGTGTTTGGAGTAGGACCTTTAAAGAAGTAATTAAGTTAAAATGAGGCCATTAAGGTGGGCCCTAATACAACATGACTGGTGTCCTTTTAAGAAGAGAAGATTAGGACACAGAGGGAAGATAATGTGAAGATATACAGAGAGATGGCCATCTGCAAGCCAAGGAACAAGGCCTCAGAGAAAAACCAATGCTGCCAACACTTTGATCTCAGACTTCTAACCTCCAGAACTGTGAGCTAATACATTTTTGTTGTTTAAGCCACCCAGTCGGTGGTAGTTTGTTATGGCAGCCCTAGCAGACTAATACACCCATATACAGCTTGATGTGTTTTTCTGGATAAATGGTAGGGGAGTAGAGAAGTGAAACAGAAAACTTGTGTTAGGAAGCAGGCTACCATTGTAGGCAACTAACTGGGGCTCATTCCCACCAGAGAACCGTGGGAGAGGGTACAGAACAGGTCTTAGAGGTGTCACTCTTGAAGCCAGAGTAAAATTGCTGGGTCATGTGTTAAATCCTTGTTTAACATTTTGAGGAAGTGCCAAACTATACAGTAAGTCCCCTACATACAATCGAGTTCGGTTCTGAGAGCACATCCTTAAGTCCAATTTGTTTGTAAGTCCAACAAAGTTAGCCTAGGTACCCAACTAACACAATCAGCTATATAGTACTGTACTGTAATAGGTTTATAATTCTTTTCACACAAATAATACATAAAAAACAAATGCAAAAAATAAAGAAAACATTTTTAATCTTACAGTACAGTACCTCGAAAAGTATAGTAGTACCAACTACATCACCGCTGCTTTTACACTTGCTTCCGGACATCCTGGGCTTGAAATAAAGATACTGTACCACTGTACTCTATACAGTACTGTACGGCAAAGTACACAAAAGCACAGCCACTTGTAGAGGATGCACACACGTGACAATGTACGCCAGACGTGAACTAACTCACGTGATTGGACACGTGAACCCATGTTCGGATTTTTGAAGGTTCGAAACTTGAAGGTTCGTATGTAGGGGACTTACTGTATTCCACAGAGGCTGCATCACTTTAAACACCCACTAGCAATGTTTGAAGGTTTTAATACTCCACATCCTCATCAATATTTGCTATTATCAGTCTTTTGTTATAGTCATCCTAGTGGTTGAAAAGTGATATCTTGTGGTTTTTATTTGCATTTCTCTAATGAGTAATGATGTTGCACATCTTTTCATGTGCTTATTGGCCATTTATATATTTTCTTTGGAGAAATATCTATTCAAATCCTTTGTTAAATTTTTAATGGGGTTATTTGTCTTTTTATTGTTTAATTGTAAGAATTCATTGTATTCTGGATACCATTTGTTGAAAAGACAATTCTTTTCCTCATTGAATGGTCTTGGCACCCTTTTCTAAATCAACTGACCATAGATGTATGGGTATATTTTTGGACTCTCAATTCCAGATGATTGATTTATGTCTATCTTTATGCAAGCACCACAAAGTCTTGATTACTGTAGCTTTATAGTAAATTTGAAATTGGGAAGCATAAATCCTCCAACTTTGTTCTTTTGCAAGGTTATTTTGGCTATTTTGAGTTTCTTGCAATTCCATATGAATTTTAGGATCAGCTTGTTAGGTTCATCAAAAGGGAAACTTTCTTTGCATTTAGTTTGTTCCTCTAAAGGTGGAAGGATGGGTTATTGATCTGAGATCTTTCTTTTTTCTTAATATAGGCATTTATAGCTATAAATTTCCCTCTAACAACTGCTTTAACTACTTCCATAAGTTTTGGTATGCTGTATTCATTCATCTCAAAGCATTTTCTAATTTCCCCATGATTTCTTCTTTGAAACATTGTTTTTTTAAAGAATGTGTTGTTTGATTTTCACATACTTGTGAATTTTTCCTATTTTCTTCTGTTATTGATTTCTTATTTCATTCTGTTGTGGTCAGAGAACATACTTTGTATGATTTCAATTCTTTTAAATGTATTGATACTAATTTTATGTCCTAACATATGGTCTCACCTGGAGAATGTTTCATGTACAATTGAGGAGAATGTGCATTGTCCTGTTGTTGGGTGGAGTGTTCTATAGATCTCTGTTAGGTGTAGTTGGCTTATAATGCTATTCCAGTCTTTGATTTACTTGCTGACGTTTTGTCTAGTTGTCCTATCTCTTATTGTAAGTGGAGTATGAAATCCCCAACTGCTGTTGAACTGTCTATCTCCCTTCAGTCTTGCCAGTTGTTGTGTCATGTATTTTGGTGTGCCATTGTTAGGTGCAGTTGTCTTTTGAATCAGATAGGAGGGAAAAAATTAGTTATAAACAAAATTTTATTTATTCAGTCTTTTATTTTTACCTATGTCGTTATCTTTACTGGCACTTATTTTTCTCATATAGATTTGCCACTGTCTATTGTCTTTTAATTTCCTTTTAGTATACTCTTTAGTATTTCTTGTATGGCAGGTCTCAGGTTCATTTATGGTTTCTCATTTATTTCTTTCAGAAAGAAGACCATGTAACCATCTGAATGGCTATGAGAATCATTAGAAATAACTGATAAAATGATAAAACAATAATGACTCTTTATTACAAAAATATTTCATGTTCTTTGGAAAATACTGTAGTCCTTTTATTTTAAACCAGTTTAAAAAGTTCTCGTTTTTAAAACTGAAAAAAAAAAAACTTTTCCATAAGAGTGATGGAAAAACGCTTCCTGACTGTAGCCATACTAATAATTAAATTATGAAAAGCACTTCAGTTTAAATTATGAAATAAATTCTTTGTGAAATCGAATCTGGATCTGCAAACAATGGTGTTTGTTTAAAAAACTGAACAAGGGACTTCCCTGGTGGTGCAGTGGTTAAGAATCCACCTGCCAATGCAGGGGACGTGGGTTCGAGCCCTGGTCCGGGAAGATCCCACATGCCGCAGAGCAACAACACCCGTGCACCACAACTACTGATCCCGCGTGCCTAGAGCCTGTGCTCCGTAACAAAGAGAAGCCACCGCAATGAGAAGCACGCACACCGCAATGAAGAGTAGCCCCTGCTCGCCGCAACTAGAGAAAGCCTGCATGCAGCAACGAAGACTCAACGCAGCGAAAAAAAAAAACAAAAAACAACAACAACCAAAAAAACCCCCCAAAACTGAACAAATAATGGAAAGCTTGGAGAAAGGCACAGAACATAATTCTTGAATATTGAGTGGTAGGATTGTCTTTCATAACTCCTTTCAAAGTGTTTTATACATATTAATTTAAACCTCACAAGCGTTCACTGGTAGATCATTCATCTACAATTGTTGGCCAGTAGATTATTTATCCCAGAGATAGGAGATGGAATCGAAGATACAACTAATGAAGTCTGGAGTCATAATTTTCTTACCAGAAGCAAATGTTGCTCCCCTCCAAATAGCCCTGGACGTTTAGAAAGAACTAGTAGGCATTTTCCTAATAGCATTTTCATTTAATCACAGACAAAGTAGAATCTAGAATAGGCCTTGGCACGTGGAAAGTGTTTTTAGTGGCCTTACATCATAGAAACACATCTATCTGTAGTGTGCTGTAATCACACACTATTTCTGACCCCGTCCATCACAGCTCTCATGTTTCCCTGGCCAGGTAGGCAGAGGGCAAGTCTACCCCTTCAAGTCACTGAGGAATTGATTGTTGTCATACCACATCCTTTGCTATCACTGGGGCCAAGCATGCATTGTAGATCTTACTTGAGAATAGTACTTTGCTCCAAGCCTTTCTGGAGTGTTCCTTCTCAGCATGACTCATCAGGAAGTTTTCTCAGAAACTTAGGGGCTATCTGGGAGGTCCGGCCACTAATGATCTACCTGCCTATTCAGACAGGATATCTTCTCTTAGCCAACTAAAGAAATCCTTTTTATAAAGAGTCTCCCTGCTGAGCTTTTGCAGGATTAAGTGCCTAGTTGAGTGCCCTCTACCAGGGAAAGCTGGAATGGATTTGGTTTATTTCTTAGTTCTGTGGAATCCATTTTGAAAGCTGTCAACCAAAGCAGATTAACAGAGCGATTACCATAAGCTATTTTGTGGATTTCACCCATAGTTCTGAGGGCTTGAACTCAAGTCTTTCTTATCTTGAATGTCGTGCATTTGAACAGTGAGGAGTAAAATGACCTATTTTGGTGCATCTTGACACTTTATTAAAATCAGGTCTAACGCTAACACGGTATGATTTTTTTTAAGGGAAGTCTTATTGGTAGAGGAGTTATTTTTTTCCCAAGATCTCTCCATCTAGCAGGTTACCTGAGGTCTGTTTTATTTACTTCTTCCACTAAGTAGTGGTAGGACTTTTAAAATAATTAATTAATTAATTAATTTTTGGCTGCATTGGGTCTTCGCTGCTGCGTGTGGGCTTTCTCTAGTTGTGGCGAGAGGGGGCTACTCTTCGTTGCGGTACATGGGCTTCTGATTGTGGTGGCTTCTCTTGTTGCAGAGCATGGGCTCTAGGGGCACGAGCTTCAGTAGTTGCAGCATGCAGGCTTCAGTAGTTGTGGCGCACGGGATTTGTTGCTCTGCGGCATGTGGGATCTTCCTGGACCAGGGCTCGAACCTGTGTCCCCTGCATTGGCAGGTGGATTCTCAACCACTGCACCACTAGGGAAGCCCTAAGTGGCAGGACTTTTAAGCAATGTTGCAAATGTGTCCCAGAACGTTCTCTTGGAACAGAGAAATTAGAATTGTCAACATCTGATGCAGGTCAAGGGGTTTAACTGGATTATGCCTCTGGGTTTCTATGATTACCTTGCTCTACATTTCTCCCTGTTATGCAGTTTATTTTTCCAGGCAAACAATGCGTTAAGAATGTGTTTTTCTTTTGGCATCATGTCTCAATTGCAGAATATTTAGTCACAGATCATCGACTGAACCATCTGTGGTTTCTTGTTTTGGGGAAGAAAGAGGAATGCACTTTGGACTTTGAAATGACAAAGGATAGACTCTTTCATTGCCATCTAAAATGGCAAGGGAGGAGGATGCAGTGCTGGGACTCCTGGAAGAAAGTTGGAGTGTTGGAGCCTGAATAGAATGAAAATGCATGAAAAGAAATGAAAGGAATGATACTAGGATGTAGCAAGCACTACAGCTGTAAGAGAAAGTCCATTGCTTATATGAATTAGAACCTTGTGGAATATTGGGTTCAAACTATGTTTTGATTTAATTTTATAACTGAATAAGGGCCTTTTGGGCCCATGATTCATTGTAAGTGGCATTTGGGGTGATCCTGGCTAATTAAGTTAGTCAACATGCTTTGGAAATCATGTCATCAAATAGAAGTGGAAAATATTTTCCCAGCTATCTGAAAAATAAACAAGTGAAAAATGAAAAGGTCAAATTGCTATAATTTGACCTTTGGCTTTTGTTATGGGCAGTTGCGAATAGCATCACTTACTCTCAGATAACTGGAGCTTGAGTTACATGCAATAAGCCTTTGGAATTAAGTTGATGGGTGGTCTTTAGTGTGTTACTCTAGCACTTGGGTACCAATACTTAATATTCATGATTAAATCCAAGGAGAAAAATTCTTGAAATTGCAACCTCCTTTGGTGTTTGGCGAAGAATCTAGTTTCAGCCAAACTTTTCATTTAACCAACATGTTTTAACCTTCCTTAACAGAGAAGGGGTAGAGTTCCAAGTACTATGAAATGTTTACCTTTGGTTCACTTGCTGGAGAATGTGACAGGTTTGCAGATGTGTTTCTAATACTAAGATAAGGAACCTGTTTCTCTCTTTCTCCTGTAACACAAAACCTCACAAAAGCCTCTGTAGTGCAGATCCAGCTGTTGGGAAAGTTCAGGCACAGAAACTCCCCAAACATGTAATCTATTGTCTCCTTGCTCTGCCTATGAATGTCTGGCTTTCACGGACAGGTGCCCTTATTTATAAACTCCTCCTGTGAAGACAGCCAAAGGTATGAGATGTGCCTGTCAGGGTGAGTGATGGGTGCAGTACTGAGGAGAAAATGGGTGGGACAGTCCTGAGCTGAAACCTGAGCTCTTCTAATCCCTCGGGGCAGGACACCTGGAAGCTCCTCCTGCCAGGTCCCCCTAACAGCCTTGGGTTTTGTCAGATATGGGAGGTGGTGAGAAGTAAACAAATAGAGGGGGAATGGGATGAAGGATGTTTGGGGAGTTTAATCCCAACCAGTGAACTTCAAAATGCCTCTCACGACTGAAAACAAAGCTCTCAGGGGTGGTTCTTTGATTTTCACTCGGGTGGCCCCTCCATGCTACAAGGCATGCCTTTGACCTACTACCCTGCCTGCCATGCTGCTCCTTCCTGCTTCTTTTGCCCCTTGAAACTCTCCGGGTTGAATCCAGGGTGAGGTAGGGAAATACTTGAAAGAACAGCCAGTGTGAAGTCTTCTCAGTCTGCTGGGGAATCCCTTGGGTGGCTTTTGAAACATCTGTTGGATCTTTCACAAGGGCGGTCCATCACCCAGCTTGTAAAATACGAAATAGTCTTTTCTCTTTTATTTTAAATTTATGTTAGTACTCCTCGAATCCAAGAAGTGGTGCCTGATGGTTTAAGTAAAGCATTAGAATGACATGACTCTGTCTGCAGTTTGTCTTAAGAAAGGAAACTTAACTTAGGTACCATTAATAAGCTAATTTTTTTTTTTTAATTTTCTTTTAAAAATTTTTTAAATTTTAAATTTTCAAATTAAAAAAAATTGAAGTATAGTTGATTTACAGTGTTTCAGGTTTACAGCAAAACGATTCAGTTTTATATATATATGGGCACATATATATTCTTTTTCAGGTTCTTTTTTTTTTCAGGTTCTTTTCTATTATAGATTATTATAAGATATTGAATATAGTTCCCTGTGCTGTACAGTAGGTCCTTGTAAGCTAATCTTTTCTAAGTGGCAAAGCACTGTGTAAACAAGCTCATATGTTGTAGAGGAAAGGTTTGATAATTAGACGCATTTGGTTTAAATTTCTGTTCCGGCATCTATTACATATAAATGACTTTGGACAAGTTGTTATACTTTGTGCCTTAGTTTCCTACCTCTATAAGATGGGGTATACCCTACTGTCTCTCTTTAAGTGCTGTGATAGATGAGTCCGTGAACGTTACCCACGGAGCACTCATTCTGACGCAGAGGGTGGCTCAGGGCATGCTAGCTCCCTCCTCTAACAATTCGTGATGGAACCTGTTTTAAAGCAAGGATTAACTGAAGTAATGACTCCAAAAGGTTATCTATCTCCTTGGTTGATTTTTTTTTTTTTTTTTTTTAAGACACAGGCACCCCAAAGTTTAGGGCTGCTCTGTTTATTTATTTATTTATGGCTGTGTTGGGTCTTCGTTTCTGTGCGAGGTCTTTCTCTAGTTGCGGCAAGCGGGGGTCACTCTTCATCGCGGTGCGCGGGCCTCTCACTATCGCGGCCTCTCTTGTTGCGGAGCACAGGCTCCAGACGCGCAGGCTCAGTAGTTGTGGCTCACGGGCCCAGTTGCTCCGCGGCATGTGGGATCTTCCCAGACCAGGGCTCGAACCCGTGTCCCCTGCATTAGCAGGCAGATTCTCAACCACTGCGCCACCAGGGAAGCCCCCCTTGGTTGATTTTTTAATCACTGTAGAAAAAACTTCCCTGGATGCACCTGAGTTTTCTGCTGTTTTCACTCTCTCCTGGAAGAAATGCTGAGTACAGAAAGCAACAGTTAAAGACAATGTTTGGTGAATGGGAAATGGATAGAAACAGAAGTGTCCTAATCAGGAAGACTTTTTTTTTCCTGTTCTTAGAACTTTGGTTTTCCTCATTAAACCCGTCTCTAGAGATATAATCATGGCTTTTCTCCACCCATGTGTCAGCCATTTGTGAAGATATTTTTGCCTGTGTGATAGAAATCTAATTTCAGGGATAATAAAATAAGAATATTAGAGCTGGAAGAAACTATCCCTGTTATTAAAACAGAATGTCGATGGACCCAGAAGGGATTTGGGAACCTCGAGATGCCACACGGTGAGTTCATGGCAGAGAAAGGATTAAAATCCAGATTATTGGATTTTTAATCCAAGGCCCTATATTTCCGGGCTTCATCATAACTGTTTTTTCTCTCAGTTGCTGCTCTTGGTTAACTGGAAAGAAGCCGATATTAAGAAGGTGGGCTTTTTTACTCACCTTCAAATGATCTTCTAAGGGACTTGAAAGAGAAAAGGCAGGTGGATTCAAGTTGGAAAAAAGGAAAGAATCAAGAATGGCCTTTCCAGGTTGGAATCCCCACAGCAGTTTCTGTTTGGGGCAAATATTGGAACGTTGAACCTTGAGTTCATCATTTATTCTACTCATTGATGATCAGCACACTCACTGATTTGAGGAGCAACGAATTTATATGATTTGTGGGAAATCAGAGGAGTGTTTCTTAAAGCTGTGTAAGGAACCATCTTACACGGATTTGTTTTGATTGTTGTACGAAACTAAATCATAGTGAGATTTCTCAGGCTTTACAGCCATGAATTAAAAATTAACAACCAGTCTCTGGCCAAAATCTTCTCCCTAACCTGTGTTCTGCATCTTGTTCCAAGAGCGACACACCCTGCCAAGCATACCGGACGCAGCATCGGCAGCGAGGACTGGAAAGGAGCATTTTGCCCTGAGTTTGAAGGTGTTATTTTCCCCATGGTCTGATTTGCCTGGCATTCTTTGCCTGGCATTTGTTTTTTTCCTTTCCTTAGTTGCTGACGAAGTCGAGAGGGCGCTGAGGCTGGCTGGGTTTATTACTTTTGGCAGATGAATGGTGTGATGTGGTTTTACTTCCTATTTGCAGAGCCTTTCTAGAAACCTGGGCTCTGTTCTCTGGTGAGTCCTCCTTGTCAGCTTATATATATTAAAAAAAGAGAGAATGAAAATGTGAAAGGAGGAAAGGAATTTTAAAAAGCAGATTCTTAAAGAGAATGGGACCCCATGGGAAAGCAGGGGCATCAGAAGGGATGCAGCAGAAGCCGATCGTCAGCATGCAGAAACTGCCTTTCTTTCCAGCACCTAATTTGTAGAATTTGCATGTGTCCAGTCTATCTTGTAGCCCGTTGTAGCTAATAATGACAATAACAAAAGCATCAATTACAAATGACACATGTGTGGTACGCCCCAGCTTACAGATGACTTTTTGCACACATTATTTCATTTAAACAAAGAAAGTATGGAACACAAAGCAAAATTTTTGAAGATTCATAGTAAAACCCCGAGAGCTTGGGCCCCAGGATGATGGGCCAGCGCAGCACAGAGGAGGAAACGGTGGACCTGGCATCCGGTGTATGGTTTTTGCTCAGCTGAGACATTAAAGCCTTGGATAAGGCACGAGTCCCCAGGCCTGTTTTTCTCATCTTTAATATGATAAAATTATAGTAGATGATGTCTAGGAATCCTCCCAGCACTAATATTCTAATTCTACGAGCCATTTCTCTGGGTGGGGAGAAAATTTCATCTTAAACAAGGCACCATTTGAATGTTCCAAGGCTCTCTCTGCTCTTTGAGGAAGTCCCTTACTGCAGTCAGCAGTCTGTCCGAAGGTTTACACGTGGTTTACAAAACCATGATCTTTTTAAGCATGCAGTTAGCTAAAAAAAAAAAATTAGAGCTTTCATCACCACCACTTCTATTCTGAAATGAAAAATTCTCCCTGAAAAAATGTGAATAGGAGCGTGTCCTGTACATATTGTGTAATGACCTCACAGTGTCGCAAGTCTAACAAAAGCAAGAATCCCTTATTGGATGCCATAAGCCAGCTCTTTTTTAAAAGTATCTTAATACATTTCTTTTTTTGTTTAATTTTTTTCTTGAAGTATAGTTGATTTACAGTATTGTGTTAGTTTCAGGTGTATAGCACAGTGATTCAGTCATACATATATAGATATTTAACTATTCTTTCTCAGATTCTTTTCCCTTATAAGTAATTACAAAATATTGAATAGAGTTCCCTGTGCTATACAGTAGGTCCTTGTTGGTTATCTATTTTATATATAGTAGTGTGTATATGTTAATTCCAAACTCCTAATTTACCCTCCCCCCCCCCCATCTTTGCCCTTTAAGCCAACTCTTCCTGAATGTAATTCTAAGTCAGAAAGATCTTCAGGGCTTCCCTGGTGGCGCAGTGGTTAAGAATCCGCCTGCCAATGCAGGAGAGAGCAGTTCGAGCCCTGGTCCGGGAAGATCCCACATGCCGCGGAGCAGCTAAGCCCGTGTGCCACAACTACTGAGCCTGCGTTCCACAATTACTGAAGCCCACGTGCCTAGAGCCCGTGCTCCGCAACAAGAGAAGCCACCTCAATGAGAAGCCCGCGCACCGCAACGAAGAGTAGCCCCCGCTTGCCGCAACTAGAGAAAGCCTGCACTCAGCAATGAAGACCCAATGCAGCCAAAAATAAATAAATAAAAATTAAAAAAAAAAAAGAAAGATCTTCAGTCTGCGCATATGAATCCTCGTTGTGTTACTTAAAAAGAAGTTTCTATACAGCCAGGCAAATACAGGAAAATGGAGAGCGAGCATGCAGACAAGGAAAGGAAAGGACAAGTTAGCTGTTTTTCAGCAACGATCTGGAGTGTGTGTGTGTGTGTGTGTGTGTGTGTGTGTGTGTGTGTGTGTGAATTAGGGAAGGTGGTAATGATTGAAAGAATGAGTGTTATAAATTCAGAGGGTTTAAACTTAAAACGATAGGAATCTGGCCTCTTTAACTTGGGACATATGATTCTTCTGCACACTTGTCCTTTTCACATACGCCTTCAAAGGAGATCTTAAAACCAGTGAGAGCACACTCACCGTAGCATGAGAGAAAGAAGGGAAAATCCAATGAGAATATTGTCTTTAGTAGAATACCAGTTTCTGAGTTTGGCGTTTCTAGATCTATTTCTCCTTAGTTTCAAGAAAAATTTGTAGCTTGTCATTGGGAGCTGTATCTTTTTTTCCCACACCTACTATGTTTTTTTTCCTCAAAAGTAGCTTTCTATTGTTCATTTTAAGGATTCTGTTTCATAACCAAACATTTTTCAAGTAAACTTTTTATTTTGGAGTAGTTTTAGAATTATAGGAAAGATTTCTAAATATTTAGAAAACACAAAGATTTCCTAAATATCCCTCACCCTGTTTCCCTAGTGTTAATGTCTACGTTGCCATGGTACATTAGACAAAACTAAGAAATCAATATTGGGATATTAATATTAACTAAATTCCAGACTCTATAGATTCCACCTGTTTTTCCACTCGTGTCCTATTTCTGTTTCAGAATCCAATCCAGAATCCCACAAGGCATTTAGCCCGCCATGTTTTATAGAGACAAACAGAAGGGTCTGGGGAAGACCCACAATGCGTTTAAGAGGTATTGCCTTTTATCCAGATTTTCCCCATTGTTCTGGAGGTGGTGTTGCACAGTGATTAGCTAGACTCTGCTTTTTTAAAAAAAATTTATTTTATTGAAGTAGAGTTGATTTACAATGTTGTGTTAATTTCTGCTGTACAGCAAAGTGATTCAGTTATACATACATATATACATTCTTTTTAATATTCTTTTCCATTATGGTTTATCACAGGCTATTGAATATAGTTCCCTGTGCTATACAATAGGACCCTGTTGTTTATCCATTCCGTATATAATAGTTTGCACCTGCTAATCTCAAACTCCCACTCCATCTCTCCCTCACCCTTCTCCCCCTTGGCAACCACAAGCCTGTCCTCTATGTCTGTGTAGACTCTGCTTTTCTGACCAAGCACTGATTGATCCCAAGGTGGCTTTGGTTGTTCTTCCTTGATAGTGCCATTTGCAAACCTCTATCAGAACACTTATCAGGCTGGACTGCAATCTCACTGGCAGATACTGGAAGTTATTTAACATTAAAACTACACCTGGGGCTGAGAAGAAATGCTGCCTGTTCAGATAATGTAGTTTGTTTCACATGGCTTTGGTGGCATTGAGTAAAGGAGTCTTGAGACCTTTGCTTATGGCTAGAACCTCAAACTATAAGCCCCATGAAGCAAGGGATTGTTTCTGTTTTGGTTACTACAGGCTTTCCAGGCCCATCTGCTGCCTGACCCAAAGTAGGCTCTTAATAAATACTTGTTGAATGAACAAATGCATGAGAAGGTAAGAAGCTGCAGAGCTGAAGGAACACCAGCAGAGACAGGGAACACCACAGTTGGCAAAGGAAGGGCATTTGGCCCTCTCGGTCCCCACCCAGGCGGCCTTGGCAGTGAGGAGGAAGGAATCCTTCCCTGTGGGGGGCAGCTCCGAGTTCTTCAGCTGTTCTGAGTTGGAAGGTTCACTTCACTACATCACACCTGGCTATATTTCAAAGATTAATGAACAGCATCTTGTCAGGTTTAATATATTGCACTTGGGGAGTTTACTTTGACGATGTAATCATAAATTCCCTGAGCTGCGAATTACACCTTAAGGACTTAAATGAAGTTCTAGTGAGAACCAAAGAAACAGGAATCACCGTAAAATGTAAAAAGTGCCAGTTTTGAGAGAAAACTGTAAATTTTCTAGGACATTAGGTTTCAAAAGAAGGATTACATGCAGACTAAACAAAGTAGACGTCATAAAAATTTAAAGACACCACAAAACATAACAAAAATAAGATCCTTTTTAGTTATGACAGAATTCTAAAAGGAAACTTACACCAAATTATGCCACCCAAGCAGAGCCATTAATTAACCTAATGAGAAAATATCTTCCATTTCCATGGCCAAAGCATGTCAGGAAGACTTTGACATTTTAAAATAGGAAAAAAGAAAGAAAGAAAGAGAGAGAGAGACAGAGAGAGAGAGACAGAGAGAGAGAAAGAAAAAAGAAAGAAAGAAAGAAAGAAAGAAAGAAAGAAAGAAAGAAAGAAAGAAAGAAAGAAAGGGAAAGAAAGAAAAAGAAAGAAAGAAAAAGAAAGAAAGAAGGAAAGAAAAAGAAAGAAGGAAAGGAAGGAAGAAGGAAAGGAAGGAAGAAAGAAAAAAGGCAGTTGCACCATTCTAAAAAAGTTTTAAATATTCACTTAACGGTTCAGGAAATCTGAGGTACTTTGATAATATTCTCAATGACCCCTTTGGGAAATTTTTGCAATTGTTGCATAAATAAAATGTGGATTACAAAAACAGTATTGGGAAAAAGAAGTTGGAGTCAAGGGAACAATCAGGAAACTAAGGATCAGTGTCTTAAGTAGAAGCTTAGCCACTGACCTTTGGGCAGAACTTCAGAAGATGAACTTGAGTAATGTGGAGAGAGATAAAGCAATGACCTCCCTGCAGCCCTGTCCCTCCCAAACCCTACATTGACCTGAGGAAAGACTCAAGCAAAGCATGGAGATAGAGAAATATGTATTGTGAAACAAAACAATGACAAAAAAAAAATTCCCCAAGCCACCCCCCTTTCTGTTTCCTAGTACTCTTATTGGTTCTATGATTCATGTTGCTTACATTACAACCAAAGTTGTTTTCTCTCTGGATTGCCGTATTCCACCCCCTTTCTTCCTGGACCCCTCAATGCCCCAAATCTCTCTACCGGCTCTCAGTCTTGAGCCTAGTTATGAGCTCAGAGTGAGACCTGGGTAATTCAGTGATGCCCTCTTTTTTCCGCCTGAGAAATGGAGACAATAATATTTCCCATATATTTCTCAGAAGTTATTTTAAGGATTAGTGAGGTCACGTGGGTAGTGCTTTGAGGTCTTCAGATGAAAAGGGCTATAGGAGGCCAACATATTATTAGTCAGCTTTCTTCAATTGCTGTACATTCTTGTACTAGCGTAGTTACAGTCGAGAAGGTATTAGTCGGGGCTTTATGTATTTCTCCCCAAGATTACTGTTAAAACTGAAATTGCAAAGTGGTCCCAGTTGTGAAAGTTGAAACCAGAGCAGGTAACGAAGGCTCTAGTCCTGATTCACAGGCATCCCGGGCAGTGCTTTGTGGCCTGGACAGGCTCCAGGTTCTACCTTCTCTGGTGACCTGAGGGGCAACCTGCCTGCCCTTTTGCCCTTTCAGAGGTGATAGACAGTTAACAGAGTCCTGGCAGCCCTGGAAATTTTGCCTCAAGGTCTGAGGTCATAGATGTTTTTCCAGCCTATTCTGGGAAGGTAGTCTAATTCTTACCAGCCTATTGATGCTGCCAGTCATTTCAGGCGGTCCTCCATTTGGCTGACTGCATTCAAACAGAAGAAATGAATCTTGAGTCCACCCTTTTTCAGTCTGACATATTACCGAGTCATCCGTCCTCCTCACTTTAGGGATAACCCCAAGGCCACTGGAAATGTTCAAAGACGTGCCTAGACTTCAGGAACTCCAGTGCTCCTTGGCCTGGTGTCCATACCAGGGTATTAAGAGCTTGATTTTCATGATTTTGAACTTGGCCAAAGATCATATTATTGAATCAGAAGATCTTTAAATGAAGGTTGAAAGGATTAATCTTTTTAAATGTGAAAAAAGGCTGAGGATTTTTATATGGCAGTTGCAACTTGATGATGAGAGTGAAACATTTTTGAAATGAATGTAAGTGCTAAAGTCTAGATTTGTGTTAAATACATCAAACTTATTGATTCTAGACTTGATGATTGTTAGATCTAAGTTTGGAGACAGTGGCTAAAATTCTTTCGTTCACCTGAGTGAATCTTGAGAGTGCCTCCCTTCTCAGACTTCAGGATGCATCTGAATTTCCAGGAGGAAATTAAGGTGTTTAGTGCTGAGCAACACTGCGGAAATTTCTGATCTAGTAGGTCTGGGGTGAGAGCTGAGAATTTGCATTTTTCACAAGTTCCCAGGTGATGCTGGGTGCTGCTGGTCTGGGGACCATGCTTTGGGCACGGGCTATAGAATCTGGAGTCTAAACTAGACTCTTACTACACTATGTATGGTCTTGGACCAGGGTGTCAACATCTCATAGAAGCTTGTTAGAAGTGCAGAGAGTCTCAGGCCCGACTCCAGACCTATTGTATCTGAATCTGCATTTTATAAGATGTCCAGGTAATTAGTATGGACATGGAAGTTTGAGAAGCGCCACTCTCAAGCTCCCCATATGTACTTGTTACTATCCAGTAACCCGTGAATTGTTCTGCATTCTCAGGACGGAAATCTCTCTGAGTCACGTAACTTTCCATTTGAATACAGCTCTGCTTGAACATGACCAAGGACTTTAGGAGAATCAGCTTAGCACAATAGAAAGAAAACTCATCTCGCACTCATGTTACATCAAAGAATGAATTGGGACCTATAAAAATGGCCAATGAACAAATTCAACTGGCTTCAGTACACAGACAAGCTTGCTTTTGCTGCAGGCACCAAAGCCCAAGGAGAGACTCTGTACTTCTGAAATCATCAGTGGGGTGACTCCTTTTGAGCCAGACTCCCCTGAACCAGACGGGAGCTCATGGGTGTTTACCTTTGTCGCACAATTCTGTAGAGTAGAGATGTCAATGTCTCTCTTGGCAGGGCTGGCCGCAGCTCTCCCTGTGTGAAGACAGGTGTTCAACATCAAATAACACTGCCCCGGACCTGAGCAACCCAGCGAGAAATGTAAATGAAACTAAACAGTTATGATAAGAGCCAGTCGACCACCCCATCCACCCTTCCCCCAACTCATCCCCTCCAACCCCCCACCTCCCTTCTTTGCTCACAGAGCTGAAATGACAGGAGTGTCTTCATAATTTCAAATGCTGTTTGAAAAAACAAACTTCACAAACCTCAGAAATCAGGGCAGATGAATTGAAGGTCCTGGGCACAAAGGACTTCAGGCAGAAGAGCCCATCGAACTATCCAGTGAAGGACACAGTTGGCAGATTACAGTTTACTAAATGGGCAGATTGGGCTACTCAATCAAACATTTGGTGCATATTTCATGGGTTTGTTCTAGCAAGTCATTCATTCAAGAAGTATATACTCAGTGGTAGGGCCTACGGGGAGATATGAAAATGCAGCTCTTTGTAGGGGAAATAAATGTGAAGATAAAAAAGTAGAATGCAAGGTTGAGAGGGTTCGGGAAACCCAGCAGAGACTCTCACGGGGTGGGAGAGAATCTTAGGGTACAAATCTCTGAGATAAAGGAGACGTGGGCCATGGCAGTATGAGCAGAAACTGGTGACTTTGGTTGTGGATGTACTGTCTCTTGAGGTCACTGCATTTTGATTTCCAATGGAAACCGAATTTCCAGCCACCAGGTAAGCAGTTGGACCACCCTGGGACCAATAGGCTGTGAAAAAGCTGAAACTAGCTTCCGTGGAGAGACCACAAGGAGTACAGGAAGAAGAGTGGTGTCTAGCCAGGCCTGCTGGGGAAGCTCCAGTCACCTCCTGACTGCAACTGCACGAGAGCCTCTGAGCAGAAACCGCACAGCCAAGCCTTTCCTCGTTTCCTGTCCTAAAGAAACTTAGAGATATAATAAAATGATTGCTTTTGCTTTATACCACTAAGCTTTGGAGTGATTTGTTGCCTAATCATTGATAAACAGAAGTTAAGAAGGAAACGAACAGGTTGATGGCATAGAGAGTAACCGGGAACAAGAGCTATTTTAAACAGGATGGGGAGGGGCACAGAAATTCCATCTCAGGAGGAAGATGTGAAGAGTTTGGAAGAGGGCATCACAGACAGAAGAAAACACCAAGACCTGAAGGGGGGGAAAGGTCTGGTCATGGTCACAGAGGCCAGCTGGGCTGGAGTATTGGAAGCAAAGCAAGGAATGAGGTTGGAAATGTAGGCAGGAGACAGTTATGCAAGGTCTTGGAGGCACTGGTAAGGAATTTGGGTTTTATGTTAAGTGCATTGGAAAGTCCTGGGGTGACTTAAGGCCACTAGCTAACCCCAATCCATACCCATTACTCCAGCTGCCTTGGTTCCAAGGCTCTCTCTCCACAGGCCACAACTCCCTTCATGCATGATCATTAGTCCAAATAATAAGCTTCCGCGTCCATTGGAAACCAAAATTAAGTGACATCTAGAGACCATACATCCACAACCCCAATCATGAGTTTCTGCTCGTTACTGCCACAGCCCACGCACCCTCTTCTCTACAGGGTTTGGTTATTCTTGTACCACTAGCCCAAAGTGGGTGTGCATTCATTGTTTAGCTGAAAGTTGAATGAATGCCCAAATGTCAGGATAAATGGATGCTTCAACTCAACTCTTTCATGAAACTAAAACACGTCCTTTTTGAAATGGTCTTTCCCCTTTGACCCACCCACTTTCTAAAGGATGTAGTAGTAACTACACAGCAGCAGTAAGATGTCTCCCCTACCCCTTCTTCCTTTTAAGCTGACATTTCTCCAATGCTATTTAGTTCTCGTTTGAAAGACACAGACATTCTGAGCTCTTCCTGTGTTGCCAACAGGGCCTGGACTAGTCTTCAGTAATTACTGATCAATGGATTGGTGGATTGTTGTGTTCTCAACACTATGCTTGACAAATCAGTGTCTCCTGGTCCTAATGTCAGGTTTTATTGTGTAAATGAAAAGAGAGAATATGTATGAAGGAAACCTCTCGATTTGTCCCTCCTCTCTCCCTTCCTCCCTCCCTCCATTTTCATTCTTTGATTTTTCTCTCGTTATAGAAATGTAGGGCTAGGTTTATTTTGTTTTTGTTTTTTTCTCAGACTCTGGTGACCAGACTTCTCTATCTCCCTTTACACTTGCAGTCAGTATAGTACATTGATATGAACCTTTTTTTGAAATCTAATATTGTAGGGGAATCAATCAGGGGAAACACATCACTATGAGCTCCTAAGTCAAAACAAAAAGAGGTGAACTACTACTTTAAAACAAACTTCTAAGAAACAAATCAAGTCATTTCTCACAGTAAAACAAGGGACTATAGAGGCCAGTCTTCACATTTATCCATGCTGGGACAGAAAGCGGTAAAAAAATGTGAGTTCATGTCCAAAATGATATCACAATGCTTTTTATGAGGTAAATGCATAGACCCTCCACACCTGCTGTGTTGGATATTCAGCATGCCTTTGAAAAACCCTGTGGACTTTCTTTTTACCAAAGTTGGTAACGTAGTGAGTCAAGCTAGATAATGAGCAAACTTACCAACAAAGCACGATTGCAGTGTAGTGTATTAAACTCATCATCCGAAATAAATGTTTGAAAACAAGATGAAAATAAATATTATTATTAACTTGGTAGTCACATTGTGGGAGGCAACCCAAATACCTAGAAGTGTGGAGTGATTAGGTCATAGGAATCTTAGTTTTTTTTAAAAAAAGCGGATAGACAAATGGCAATAAACTCCATGTCCTCCTTTCCCTTTTCTCTTTACTAGAAACCACCAATGTGGTAACTATTATTCCAAAGAGATACCGGGCCTGTGTGGTCTATCAGTTTGCTAATAAATTGTATTTACATCCATGAAGCACCATTTTCAAAGCACTTTCGCTATGTTATCTCTGACGTTTGCAAAAATGTGGCAGTTATCCCTATGTTCTTTTTATCAGATATGAAATATATATAGATGATGATTTCTTCCAAATGTTAGCCTTCCGGTGTCTGTTGAATGTGACATTGGAAAGACCACTGATCAGTGACTGCTGAGTTTCGGACTCAGTTTTCATTGCTGGTCCTGCAACCCAACCAACATGCTATTATCCAGTCCAAATTTTCTTGGGCCTCAAACTATGAACACAGATTAATTTACATAGTCATTGTTAATTCATAGATGTCTAGTTAGAATAGCACACGACCTTGAGTTACATTATGAGGTCAAAGGGATATAAGAATGGCCGTGTTGGCCCATCTTTCCCATATTCTCTGGCTGAGGCTCTTCCCGGAAGAATGCTGTTGCCCTCTTTGAGGCCGTCCTTCAAACTCAGGTAGATTTCAACCTCAGGATCCATTTAGGGCTTTTCCTCTTGCTCATGTCCACCGGGGAAAGAAGACAACATTCAGCTTATCCTGTAATTTCTTATTCTACCAATTTGGAGGTTACTTTGGGAGGAGTTGGAACGATAAATAGAATTTCCTAAAATTTTGCTACTCAAAGAGGGGTCTGTGGGGCAGTAACTTTGGAGTGACCTGGGAGCTGGTTAGAAATGCAGACTCTCAGGCTACACTTCATACTTAGTGAATCATAAACTGATTTTGCCAAGATTCCCCAGATACCTGGTAAGAAAGGACATTAAAGGTTTGAGAAGCACTGGCCTGAAAGACAGGGTACCACTTAACGGTGCTGGGGATGGGCGATCTGGGTCAGACACAGCACCTGAGGTAGAAGAAGTAAGCACATCCTCCTTTCAGACGTTCGGTGTTCTGGTGGCTTTGGTTGGTGATGCCTGATGTTCAAGGTTTTGGGCACTAGAGGGTGACATTGGGCTGCATGGCTAAGTGAGCAGGGCCTCTCTCCAGGAAGCAAATGGGTGTCTTGAAATGATGTACAATTAAAGTTTTTTTTGGTCTCTCGTATTAAATTTAGTCCAGTTACCAAATAATGATTGACATTTATTTAGCATGAACTATGTGCCAAGCACTGTGCCAGGGCGCTTACATGAATGGCCTCATTGAGTCCTCAGAGGTACTATTATTGACCTACTTTAAAGATGAAGAAATTAGGGTTTCAGGAGGTCACGTTCATGGTCACACAGCTGAGAATTGACGCGAAGTGATGGAGCATGGATCAGGCTGGGTCTGTCTGTCTGACCGTGAGCCTGAGGTCTGAGCCTCCGCCCTGCGCTGCCTTCTCTTTGCTCCTCTCCACAGCCCTCCAGGGCAGGCATCACAGTAACCAATGGTGATCCCTTTAAACAGTTGAAATAGAAGAACAAGGAATTAAATAAAAATTCTGTACATTTTTAATGCACTTTCTTTGTGAGGCAGGAGAGCACAAAGGTTATTGCACAGGCTCTAAAGTTATTCAGTCCGTTATGAAAGCCACTGGCTAGGGATGGTTATTGAGCCCTTGAAATGTGTCTGCTGTGATGGAAGAAACGAATATTTAATTTGCTTAATTTTAATTAGCTTACCTTTAAAATCCGATACTTGATTATTGGAAAGCTTTTAAGTATGTTTGGAACAGCTTGGGTGTGTGAATCTACTTTTTCAACTGTCAAGTTTTTTCGTTAAAAATTGTGTATCTCAGATAAATTGGGAGGTTGGGATTAACGTATACATACTACTATACATAAAACAGATAAGCAACCACTGTATAAGGACCTACTGTAAAGCACAGGGAACTATATTCAATATCTTGTAATAACCTATAATGGAAAAGAATCTGAAAAAGAATATATATATATAAAAAATGTATAACTGTACATTGCTGTACACCTGAAACTAACACCATGTTGTAAGTTAACTATACGTCAATAAAAAGAGAAAAGAGATGAAAACAAATTTGTGTCTGAATGAAGATGTGCTGTAAATGTAGCATACACACTGGTTTTCAAAGACAATATACAAAAGGAATGTATTTATTAATATTTCATTAATAATTCATATACTGATTACACATTGAAATGATCATATTCTGGGTACATGGAGTTATATAAAATATATTATTAAAGTTAGTTTCACCTGTTTCTTTTTACTTTTTTAACGCGGCTACTAGAACGTTTGAAACGATGCATGTGGCTCACGTAATCTTTCTATTGGACACTGCTGCTCCAGAGCCAGATTATTGGGTTCAAACCCTTACTCTACTGCTTAATAGCTGTGGGAACTCTGTGGCTTCCCATTTCATTTGTAAAATGGTGTAAAAGTACCTACCTCACATGGTTGTTGAGACGGTTAATGACTCCGTATATGGAAAGTGCTCACTGGGTGACAATTCTCCATGGGCCTTTTGTGTTTCTGCACCTCTGGTAAGCAGAAGCCCTGAAGGCCTTTGTTCTGAACTATCCTATCAAGGATGCTTGCATAGCAAACGGCCTTGGAAAATAGATGTAGCTTCTCCCTCTAACGCAAAGATCAGGTGCGTTTGCCTGCTGTCTATTATAAACGATTTGGTCACCCTAAGCGCAAAGTTCCTCTTCTGAAACTCAACCCACTGCACGAGCAGGTGCCATCTGGGCCTTTCTGCGTCACCCTGTGGGAACTGGAGCTCAGAGAACCAGTTACCGATCATGGCTATTACTGTGAATAATAAACTGTCCATTGTCTCTGAACCAGGAGTCTCCTGTCTTCTGCCGGCATCCATGAAATTGTGGCAGGCTGACTTGTCTACTTCACCAAGTAGAGTGAAATGAACACCTGAAACTAACATAACATTGTTAATCACCTATACTCCACTAAGTAGAGTGAAAGTCACACAGCATTGTTAATGGACTACACTCCAATATGAAATAAAAATTAAAAAAAAAAAAAAACAACTCAGACCCTTCACAGTTTTGGACAGTACTTGGAATAGGTGCCGGGCACACAGCACCGTGTAAGTGTTAGATTTTATTACTATTTTACTGTTACTTTTTATTACCCCCTCTTACTTCCATTTAGTTTAGTTGAATCACTACCATCTTCTGCCTTTTGTGTCTGCTTCCACTTAGGGAGAGAGATTTCCTCACTCTCTCTTTGGACCTCTGGCATTCCCATTGGCTGTACCTTATCGCTCACTCCTCATGGTGATGTCAGGTTGCATGTGGTCTAATTGTTAGAGCTGAATCTTATAGATCAGCCTAATGCATTTGATTTTCTCTCTCCAAATATTGTTTCTTATTGCTCCAAAATTCTTCTCTTCCAGGAGAACTTTCTAGAAATAAGTATTAAGGCACAGAGTGGCAATTTATGCCCTCTGTTCCTCTGACTGTACTTCCTCTAATACAGAGGACAGTTTGGCACATGACAAGTTCAGCCGCCACCACTTCTCTCCACCAACAATTCCATGTGTCTAGTGCTACTTCTTCACTTGTTTACACTCAGAGACGTGCAGACACACGATCACGGTGTGTAGTTTCCACATAAGCATAATAGATTTTGACTGTACTATAACAATATACCTAGAGTTAACAATTTTATTGGTTTCCGTCAAAGGCCAATGTAAAAAATTTCAGAGCAGAGTATGTACGTTATGCTATTTGGAATAAGCTACAGGATCAAAACAGAACAAAGTTAAAGGGAATGTGAAACCTTTCATTGTGAATGATGTATAAGGGATTATCACACAAACGCATCGCTAAAACGTTTTAACTGAACTCTCTGAATTGCCTTTAGCTCTGGTTTTTAAAGTAGACACCTACTTTATATAATATAAAAAGACACCTTATTTTTATACTGGCAACAGACATTTAAATTTAACTAAAATTAAATAAAATTAAACATTCAGTTGCTCCGCTTGATAGCCGTATGTGGCTCATGGCTACCATATTGGACAGTGTGGATATAGTACATTTCCATCACAGAAAGTTCCATTGAGGATTCCTGCTCTCAAATTACATGAATGTTGGAATCAGATGGTAAGTATTGTTCTTCAGCAAGCAGCATTAAAAGTTGCATCCAAGGTATTTTGGACATAATTCTAGATATGTTTACAACTCTAAGTAATGTGATTATATCTTGGTTTTAAGATAAAGACATGAAACTTTAGCTATGAAAAAATTCAACACAACACAGAATTCATTTGCTATTGTGTCGAGGGTTATATCTTCATTTAAATCTATTTGCTCATAGTGATATTTTCCTTTTTAAATGTTTTCTCTTGACCGAAATCTTCCACAGTTTTGATATGACTACATACCATCTTGGCACAATTTACACAGCTTAAAACTAGCATGTATTTTATTTATGGTGCATACTGCTTTAGCAACCCAATTTAAGTTTACTCTGAACAGATAAATGAATTGCAATGTACCTAAAAATATTGTGCCTGTTTGTGTGATTACGACGCTACTGCTGAAAATCACAGCAGCTGAGTAACAACAGCAAGCAGCCCCAGCATCACAGGAATAACTGACTGCCAGGTACAAGTATTCACCCTGTGTTGTGTACATTCTACTCAACTAAGCACAAGCCTGATATGAAGCTATGGGACGTATCATTTTTTCTTTTTTGGTGACAGAAAGCCATTATTTCCATCAAGGTTTTCCAATATTACTGTTCTGTCCTTAAAGTGAGAACAGCCTATAAACCATCCTTTAGATCTTTGCTCTTCAAAATGTGGCCCAGGAACCAGCATTAGCATCACTTGGGAGTTTGTTAAAGATATGGAATCTCAGGCACCCCCAGACCTACTGAATCAGATTGTGGGTTTTAGCAAATTCCCCAGGTGATGGGAGGTACACTGAAGTTTGAGAAGCACTGCTTTAGACACTGAAAATGAGACCTCAGTACACTTGATGCCATTTCTGAGGCACAGTGTTATGGATTGAATTGTGTCTCCCCTCAAAATGCCTGTGTTGGAGTCCTAACCCCCTGTACCTCAGAATATGTTCTTATTCGGAGACAAGGTCTTTACAGAGGTAATGGAGTTAAAATTAGGTCGTTAGGGTGAGTTCTAATCCAATATGACTGGTGTCCTTATATGAGGTAATTGAGTTAAAATGAGGTCATTAGGGTGAGTCCTAATCCAATATGACGGGTGTCCTTATATAAAAGGGGGAACTTGGACACAGAAACATGTATGAAAAGAAGACTATGTGAAGACACAGGGAGAAGACGGCCGTCTACAAGCCAAGGAGAAAGGCCTTGGAAGGGGTCCTTCCCTCCCAGCCCTCGGAAGGAACCAACTCTGCCAACACCTTGATTTCAGACTTCTAGCCTCCAGGATTATGAGACAATAAATTTCTGTTGTTTAAGCCACCCAGTCTGTGGTAATTTGTAAGGGCAACCCTAGTGGACACATGTTACTCTTTCTTTTGTATCATGAATTGTCCGCCTTTTAGATGATGTCTGCCAGGCATTTGCCCTCTTGTATCTGCCCAGAATGTGGTATCTATCAGTCAGGTAGGGTGCCTACAACAGTCCTCTTGGGAACACAGATCATGGAAGAGACAATTATGTTTCTAACAGTTGCAAAACTAGATATTAAGGGCCCTGGAAGGAATGGCAGCCTCCCTTTAACCCTTTAACAGTGCGCTTCTTCAGCATGAAGAAAATAATGGCCATAGATCAGAGAGTGCTTTAGATATTTAGAGCAAGAGCTGCAGGAGACATGAAAGGATTATTCAAGAATGAACCATACTGGGATGGGAGGAACAGAAAAAGGTGATTTGGAGAACACATCAGAGAAAGCAACAAAGAACCACAGAGGGCAGGAGGAGAGGAGGCCGGGAGACTGGAAAAAAATGAGTAAGAGTGTCTTTTCTAATCATTTAGACACCATAAATTCATGCAATGGGGTAGTTAATGGAGTCCTATCTAAGATTTGCAGTTTCCAATCTGCAACTCACATGGATCCTGGGATTAGGAATATCTAATAACAATACCTGTTACAGCTGGAAAGAACCTGTCTCTCATTTTACACATAAGGAAACTGAGTCCACCTAATTAGTTGGAGAAACAAGCCCAGGATCCCCATCTCACAGCCGTAGCCCAGGGCTCCTGCCAGCACACCTGGCGTACGTGACTTTTGGTAGCTGTATGTAGATCATAGAACAGGGCATCTATGATAATCTAAATTGCTTTACATGAAGCACATGGATTTTGCATCAAGTAGTTTTAATTATAAGGCTATAAATGTGTCAAAGGGATCTGATGACATCTTATTAAATTACAAGAGTGAGCTCAAGTAGTTTCTGATGTGGGCATAGTCCCAAGAAGAATGAGTTTTATAGTCAAGTGCTATCCAGGCTTCTCTCCGCCTCTCCTGGCCCCCTCCTTTCCCCTTTTAAATTCTGTTTGTTTTAATCATAGAAAATGTCATAGAGAAATAAAGCATAAATCAAATTATGAAAATACAGAAGAAATATTGCATCCAAATTGTCTTTCTTTCTTTGATCCTTTCATTCCTTTGAATGATGGCAGAATTTAATCTCCAGAGAGACCTTTTCAGACCTCCATATAGAAAAGAATGTATTTTTTTCTGATGAGATACTCAATGTAGCTGCCATTTTAAGTTGTTCTTCCATTGGAAATAATACCTTAGTGTATACAATTCTAAAAAAGAAAAAACTGAGTGTAAAGAAGCAAGTTCATAGAATTCTCCCTCATATTAGCCATCAGACTCCTGGACAAACTGGAAGCTGATAGGTTTAATAGTACAAATGTGCATTACGAAAATTCTTAGTGACAACTGTGGGAATAATGGCCTTTTCCCTTGGTAGCTGCCTAAGTAATTGAAGGGTTATATATCAGGTTTGGCAGTAGGATCCCTCTGACTACATCTTGCTGTAATCACGTTGGGATTCTAGGCAGTGGTTCCTTAAGGTGTTCTCCTAAAGGAGATCTCATCAAGTCCCTTTGTAATGCCACCCTGTTATCTCTCTTCTCATCTGTGTCTAAGTCACTCATTAACATATGTATCAATCGGAATCTAAAAAAAGAAAACAGAAGCCACTTTCCTGTTTACAACAATGGGTATTTAATGCAGGGGATTGATTGTACTGGTGATGGCAGAGCTGAGAAGCCAATCAAGGGACAGTGAAGAAACCCAGAGAGATTATTAGCATCAGGAAAAAAAACCCACTTCCATCTCTAGGCTGTTATATACGTATTATTATTTTCCTTCTGGCAAGTAGGCAGGAGCTGCTCTAGATGTCAGGGATTTTAAGCAGAAGGTATGTCCTCAGGAGATTTATAATCTGGTCGGAGAGACTAGGCATGCACAGAAAACAGATTGTGATTAAGGGCTAAACCACAGGGACAGAGTCTCAGAACTGGAAAGGCAGTTGCTGAGGGAGAGAGACCTTTGGTGCTTCCTGGGCCACTGAGGAATGTGCTAAGGGACACTTTTCATGGTGTCACTTTGCCTAACTTAACACTCCAGAGAGTAACCTGAGTTTAGGGACTCTGTCTGTGAATAAGCATCTGTAACATGTTTTATTCTCTTAGAACAATCATCTCTTCTAGGGAAACAGCTTTTCCTCTCAACGAGTCAAAGAGACGTATTTGTTCCGGAAGGAAGGAGATCTAGATGAAAGCATTTTGCTCTTCTAAAGAATGTTGGCAGATTTAAAATTCATGTTCAAAATAGCATAGTTGACCTTGTACAAATACTCTTGATACAGTTAACTGGAAGCAAAATGGCAAGGTCAACCAGGTTTTATGGTATCTGCAATCACTTTTTTCATGTCTCTCCCCTTCTACGTGCTTCTTTCCTTCAATGTGGGCACTTAGGACTCTCAACTGCTCTTTTGCATTCTTCACTTATTAATTCTTACTTACTTGAAAGGATCAGATTTAAGTCATTTACAACTTAGAATAAATTTAAGTCAATATTTGTACACCGTGAAACTGACCCTTAACATTGGCCTGTATTTGGGGGAGTAAATTTAAAAATTAGAACATGAAAAATGACAAAAGGCAAGAATATTTTGAACAAGTAGTTTGGGTATGGAATATTTAAAAATTAGTGTTTATATAGTCAGTATGGGTACTTAGGGAAAACTTTTAAAAATTCCAAAATAAAAAAGAATTTTAAAATAGCACATGTACATCAGGTCATAAGATAAAGTTTAATACATTTGATCATGTTAAAGGACACAAAACACAGCCAATCTAACCAAATTTCAGGCATGCATTTACATAAATATATTAAATTAAGAAAAGAAATTATACACTTAAACATCCTTTTCACCTAAAAATCATTAAATCCACAGATCAACAATAAAAACCAATTCTCTGCATTTATCACTTCAAGATACAATTGTTCTATTTTAAAGATAACACAAATACACTTGTTAGAATTTATATGCATTATACATATATTATATATTACATAGATAGTGTGTATACATATGTAGTGTTTGTACAGATAGATAAATATATATACATGGGTGTGTGCACACATACAGATACACACAGATGTACTTTAGGCCATCTGTACTATTATTGCTGGATTTTGATGTTGAACTGAATTGGAGCTGGATGGGTGTGATTATTATCTTTTGCTTCAAATGTGTTCATCATACCCATGGGGCTCACAATCCCCCATTATAAACATCCTTGCCTTTTCCATAGTACATACCCGTGCTGGGCACTTCAATAAATCTTTGTTGAATTATTGAATGGATGGATGGCTGAATAATAGATCAAGCAAAGAGTACTGAATATTATAATAACTTGGTTAAGTAAGTCAGACTAATTCAAATTTAGAAGGATTATCTGAGCCAATGACTTTGCATGTTACTTTTCAGAAGAAGATTTACAGAAATTCCAACTAGTACATATATTAACTCTGCTCCCTTAAACGTGTACCTGCTTTAATTACTTGTGCCTCTTATTAATAGAAATCCAAGGAAGGTATCCTCTGTGAATAAGGTTATGGACAGATTGCCCAAACTGTCAACAATCTAAAGGAAAATGAACAACTAGGAAAAGCAAAACGTGCTAGAAGAATGATAAAGTTAACCATACTTTAAAACTGGATAAAATTAATCACAGATAAAGCCAGGAAAGACACAGGGGTTTCTGTACTGATTTGTTTTCTGCTTATTAATTATAATGATTTGATAATTTTTTCATTCTAATTAGATGGGTTTCTTTAAAATCGTCTTCTTTAGCATGTCCTAGCGAATTAAGCTCCAAAAATTCCATAGTACCTTAGTATCATTTATCTTGTTACCACATGGTTCTTGGTGAGATGCACGTCCAAAAATGTCCTATGAATATAATGAGATGTGGGAAATACCTGATATCTTATAAGGTCGTCAGTTTGATTTCTCAATAATAGTATTATGAACAGAATGTATTAATGTGTTAATAGTATTAGGTTCTACAGTACATGAACTCCTAATTTATTCTATGAAAATCATGCTTCTGATTTTAAGAATATGAAGTAAAGAAATATCCAACGCACGTGTGGGGCACAGACTACCAAATCTGATCACACGGTGTTCCTATGAATGGAAACTTTTGGCTAGTTATTTTTTAGTGCAAAGGGAAACGTCCAGCAATTAGTTTCTAACTGTGAAGACGAAGCGTATTTTCTATTTAGCCATTATGAATCTCCCATCACTGTTAATGTTCCATTTTTTTCTATCCTATGTGCTAAAAATGTTTTTTTTTAACTTAAAAGATTATAGTCAATTGAGATAACTCACCAAACATGTTTGTTAATTTGCTTGCATATGTATACATGTATTTTAAGTAATACATAATCTACATATGCGAAAAAAAAATCCTGACTGAAATGTGAGGTCTGTCTTTGTGATATACATGAGATGTAACTTTAGAATTCTTGTTGAGTTGGTACCTTTTTTTTTTTTTTTTTGGTCCGTCTCTTGTGTATTCTGGCTTAAAAAAGCAGCGATAAGATTTAGGCCTAAGGCTTTATGTTAATACAAGGGATCATTATTTATTCTTCATTTATTTTTTCAACCAACTTATAGATGACCTATACAAAAGAAAGCAAGGTAAATGATGGGTGTATCTTGGGCTCTCACTTAATGAAGAATTGAAGAAAAAGAGCTAACCTGGTAAGTGAGTAAATCTCTTCATAGCCACTAGGGAAACAACAACTATGATTCAGAAGAAAACAACACAACACCTTCTTACAATCTCATGAGTACATCATACTCCCTGAAGTAGTTATTTTAAGACAATTTTCAAAACTTATATATGAGTAGCTATTTAAGAGGAAGAAGTGTTGAAGTTGGCTAGGATTAGTGTTTGGCAGGTTTTACAGTTTTGTTTTTAATATTTTTAATATCAAAATGCTTCTATTCTTAGGTTTCCCACCTTCTTTGTCATCATATTAATTATTAGAGGTATGACTGATTTGTGTTGGTGTGACGACGAGAAAGAAAGTAAGAGAGCAAACGTCGATTTCTTTAGGATGTTCTAATGAGAACTTTCTGAACGTACTGCCAGTTGTCACAGTAACAGGCCCACTACCTTCCTGTGGGTAATAAAGAAATAGGTACGTTTTCTGGGCATGGAACTTTGGTCTGAGTTCTCTGCAAGTTCAAGTCTCAAGGGTGGGGAAAGAAGATTCTGAAGTCTCCACTGAGGAACTACTTATTTTGTCCTCATCAATTTCGGATAATCTTATTTAAAATAGACTCCACCGAGATGGTGGTTGCTTGAACAGGAAATAGCTACTAACTTTCCCTACTGTTAACTTGCGCTCTTGACTGGGGATATTCTTTTCAGCATCCAAGATGGAACCCCAGCTGAGCTGGGACATCCAGGCTGGGAGTCATTTATGCTTTTTGTTACTTCTTTCAACGATTGTAATAGGTCAGTCTAGTATGTTCATATTTGTCTACTGTTCTTTATGATATAGCATCTGAGCAAATGTGGTACTAGGAGAAGGTGTTTTCAGGAAAATAATAAAGAAAAGATCATAACCAGCAAAATCAATAGCAACCTGCCCCAGGGTATCTTTATTATGGGTGTACTGAAGACATGTCTGTTTCGTCAGAACCAATAGAAATAGAGAAGAGAGAAGTTAAGAGGAAGAGGGCTACATGGGGGTGGGGAGGCAAAAAGACAGAGAAACAGAAAAAGAAAGATAGATATCTCAGGTGACGTTCTATAGAGACACCCAGAAACTCTAATTTATTGATCAGCCAACTACAAATGCCTATGATACACCTTAGTTTCCTCTTAAAAATTTAGGTTTGGTTTCTCTTTTATGTTTCCAAGCTAAAAAAGTTAGACTAATAAAAGTTTAAATAAATGTGTTCTTTAAAAGTCCCTAGATGTAGCATCTAACCTTAAGTCCTAAACCTAGTAGGGTTCTTGTATAGTTTATGATTTGAAGATAAAAACAACATCACAAAAATGTTAAACATTATTAGTACATTATCATGTAATTATTTTCAAAGAAAGAAATAGAGAAGAAGTGCCTGCTCTGAAGTATGTAAATGAAAAAGAGAATGGTTTTCTATTTAGGTTGCATGTATATGTTGCATGTGTAGGTAGGTTTCTTTGCTCTTTCTTTATGAGATAGTCTGTTAACCTGAGAAAACTTCTGAGTGTTCTTTGTGATAAAATAAAAGATATATTTTACAATAGCCACATTGAAAGGAAATTCCAAGAAGAAAAGTACGAATGGAAGCACTTTTTATCATCACTCAAGTGTCTTAAATCTTCCCTTCTTTCCACTTTAATGATGTGCCAATTCAGTTATCTTCTCATTGCCTTAAATAACTAGCAAGAAAACGAAGTTCTATTAACCAGAGCAAGAGTTTGGCAGAAGCAGTGGCAGAAAGTTTTTTCCCAACTCTTTAAAACTACCGTAACAGCATTTCACATTAAATTGATACCCAAAGCTTAAGCTCTAGAATGGAAAAAGGGGTAATAATCTACATTTTTCTGTTTCTTTATTTTATCTTTATCTCACACATTTGTATCCATACCAAGGACATTTTCTTCCATTTTGATTATGTGTTTTTTGAACCAAGTAGATGTTACCATTCGTGTGATGAAACAATCATTTTCCCCTAGCTCATACTTTTTAACCAATTCTTACTTGCCTCTCATCATGAATTATTTAAGATCATTCTCCAGTTACATATTTTAAAAATCTACTTGAAAGGAAAGGTCAAAAGATTTTTTGAAATGACCACTGAGTTTTAAAAAGGTAGCTATTAATTAGCCATTGCTAGTTACTTCTCTCCTAAGAACAGAGAGAAATGACTCCAATGACTGTCTTTGCTGGGGTTTAATATCCCTGGATCTTGCGATTTTCTTTTTAGAAGATTTTGATCTGTTATTCTAATGACTCACAATAGAAAAGGCAATGATACCTGGGGTACATATGTTTTTCTAAGTCATTTGAAACTCTTTCACTTGTGAAAGGGCTGTATAAAAAAAAGCTGGGTCTGATGAATTTAATCTAGATATTTTTAAATAGGAGAACAAATGGCAATAGAACACCATTTCTTTTGGAAAGATTCTTTTGGAAAACATGGAAAGATTAAAGATGTAAGAAGAAATGCTGGGCGTTTTCAGATTTGGCTGAATATATAGCAGTATCCTTATTGTTTTCGGTGAAACTATGTACAGGAGAATGTGTAATAAAACTGCACAATTTGACAGATTTAGACAACTGGCTCCCTCACAAGAAGTTCACGTTTTGTGAATGTCACCCACGTTGAATAAGGGACGATGAGATGGTTAAGGTCCACTTACAAAAATGGTTGTCAGGACATTTTTTTTTTAACTGTAAAACTTTCTGTGATGGAATTCAGTAAAAGGGCTATGAAGAGAAAGCAAAGAGGACAAAAGACTGCTATTAACCTACAGATGTGGGCTAGTACAGGGTTCACTGCAAGATTTGTCACACCGTTGGGCCAATGAAGTGTTCGTGTGACTAGAAGGGACCACCCCTTTTCTGGGGTAAGAGGGCAATTTGGTCTCCATGCTCATTTAATCCTGAGACTTCTTTGAATAGACCGTCAATTGAAATCTAAATTGTGCAAAATTATGCATGCACTTTTTAATGCAGGCTATTGTTCCCTAAGCACTGCACCAAGATTTGTCAACCCATCTCCACTGGGCATGAGGTCACTTGAAACTTAAGTAATCATATATGGGAGACAAGAGCAGAGTACTTAACCAACCTTTCTATGTTGTGGTTTCTCACTGTGCTTTATTTGCAAATCTCTCGCTTGAAAACAATAGACAAATATTAGTTACAAGATTTTGTTTATTTTTGAAATCGAGGCTCCTTTTCGTAAAGGTAAGGAGCAGGTTTGGGAAGTCAGTCTGTGCTGTATAATCTGTCCTGCTCTACAATTTAGATTCTGGAGGAACAGATGTTTAGAGAAGGGCAACCTATAGTAGGTGCCCACATGTCATGAGTCGACGTTTGTTCAGTGGGGCAAAGAGGCCTGATAATTTCGTTATAATCCAAACGTGGCAGGATGGCCTCAAAAACCATGAGGAAAAACGTGTACCAGACTTCTTGCAGTTTAACTTAGAACGTGGCATTTCTTGAAAAACCCGAACAGAACATTTACAGGAAATTTATTCATAAATGAACCAGAGAGGATTTTCACTGAGTTCCGAAGGAACGTATACATTGAAAGTCATATTTGGCAAGAATGATCATATTAAAAATTTGTACAAGTGACAGCTTACACAGGCAAGATTTGTTAAAAACGAGTGAACTCTTTTCCAGTGAGGCGATTCAGGGTGAAACCTGCAACGTTCCCATCACATATACTCTGACAGTCTTGCTATGGTGAAAAGCACTTTACAAAGGTTTAATGCTGGAATTTTATAAGGAGTGGCTGTTTTCTTGCTTTTTCATCCGTCGGTAATGATTACATGTTGGCACAAGGATACACTGCTAGATTAGATCCTCAGCACATTAAAGACTGTTTGCTTTCTCACTCCCCTTCTTTCCAATTAAGTTGGTGAAAAATGTAACTTTAGTATTTTACAGGACAGGGTAAAGGTGTTTCATCTAGGTGATGTCTATATTATAAAAATAAAATAAAAAATATAAATATGTAACACAAACCCAGTGCCTATTGTTAAATAAACTATACAATAAAAGCAGACCTTTTAGGAAGATTGGTTTTAGACTTTGCCATTATGATTTAATTTGAAAACCATCTTGAAATTAAGCTAGAGTAACCAGATTTCTCTGCCAATAAAAAGGTAAGTGCGTTAACATTCTGCAATTGGATACACTGATAAAAATGAAGATTACAATTTTATATCAAGTTGCCCACTTGGAAATTCATCAGGGAGCTCTGAAACATTCTCTCATATTATAGTCCTTTAATATAAAAATATGGCCTTTTAAAATTCAATCCATCAGATTGCACAGTAATGCTTTAAAACTCCGTTGAAGTTGACTTTAGTGATTACAGACAGAAAATTCCTGGGAAGGCAAATAATCTCTTCTGGTGACATAAAAATTCTGTTATCAATTTACAATGGAATTTCTGGGGAAATTACTCCACACAAGGAAATATACACTTTAAAAAACCCATCTGTTACGCAACCACACTCACGGGGGTTGTGAGTGTGTGTGCGTACGTGCATATGTGAACAAACGTGCCTATATACACACACAGGGTCTGCACATTTCTGGAAATGACTTTTAAATTAATCAAAGAAAATGAAGTCACAGGAGTGTGTAGCAGGATAACAGTCGTTCTTTTTAATGACAGGATAAAAAATAAATGCCCATTGGAAAGGAATAGTCAAACAGTCCCAGAAACTATACAATGTAACTCGTTAGATCCAGCAAATAAGATGTCATGTCAATGATCTGATCAAGAATACCTGCCCTGGTCACTCTGCGGAGGTTTCCGTCCACTTGTTCACACTGAGGACCAAGATATCCCTTTTTACAGAGGCACTTGTTGGGTCTAACACAGACACCGCCGTGGCGACACGCCGGCTCACATTTCGCTGGGAGAAAAAAAAAGAGCAATACAATCACACTCCATTCTGTAAGTCGGAAACAGCACTGAGTATGAGGCCAATGAACATCTGACGAGTAAGGGAACGGAGGGAGAGGAGGAGGAAGCCAGTCCCAGAATGATCCCAAAGTTAATAAGTACAAAGAAACAAGGCTTTCAGACTTCGAGTTATTTGGGGGCCAGAACGCAACAGACAGTGGGAGACATTTCGAGAGAAGCGGATCATCCAGATGATGGGAAACAATTCCAATCCCTTGCAGAACTGACTTTGTGTCAAACGAGGATTTCAGTTCTTTAAAACCTCTGCTTCCCTAGGGCATCTCCAACACAGGGCCTGCCAAGTACCGCTCTGTTTCCATCCCTCTGGGGTCGGACCTCACAGTGGGAAGGGCGCGGCCAGAGAGAAAGGCCCAGTGGCTGGAACATCGTCAATGTAACAGCAAGAAATGGTCAGTTGTTTGGGCTTCCCTGGTGGCGCAGTGGTTGAGAATCCGCCTGCCAAGGCAGGGGACACGAGTTCGAGCCCTGGTCCGGGAGGATCCCACGTGCCGCGGAGCAGCTGGGCCCGTGCGCCACAGCTGCTGAGCCTGCACTCTGGAGCCCGCGAGCCACAGCTGCTAAGCCCACGTGCCACAACTGCAGAGGCCTGCGTGCCTGGAGCCTGTGCTCTGCAACGGGAGAGGCCACCGCGATGGGAGGCCCGTGCGCCGCGGCAGGGAGTGACCCCCGCTTGCCGCAGCTGGAGAGGGCCCGCCTGCAGCAGCGAAGATCCAACGCGGCCAAAAATAAGTAAGTAAATTAATTAATTAAAACAGAAACACACACTAGAGTTAAAAAAAAAAAAAAAGAAACGGTCCGTTTTTGATTTTGGCTGGAAGGAGGATCCACCACGTGGATTCCCTTGGATTCCTCCCTTTCCTTGTTCCCAGGGGGTGTAGTGCATATGCCCCTTTCTGATTACACCTTGAAGCCCCTTCTTGGGGTCAGTGCAGTTGCCCAGCGAAAGACGTTCTGAGCAATCCTTTACAGGGCTGCTCTACAGAGCAGGATTGCTTCAGAAAAGAATGTTTACCACTATAATATAGGTAGGGAATGTAAAGATTTATTGCTAAAATGAGATGGAGACATAAAATTGGGTCTATAACTTAATTGTCTCTTACTGGTAGGATGAATCTGAGGTGTGCGGCCACTGTAGACAGAATCAAGTTCCTTGAATACGTGTCCTTATAATTTTAGGGGACAGAGTTATTATAACCTTCTCCAGGGCGTTAATCAAAATCCAGGGGTCTGTGGCTGATACACGGGAGAGAAAGAACAGGGAGAAAATAGACCGAAATAGTCTTTTTAAATTTGTGGGAGATGAGCAAACTATGTGAGTATACGAATAAAGTTCGTACTTGGGTCAAAAATACCACAAATATATTACTTTAATAAAATGGTTCTGGTTTCTCTTATATATTCAAAGTATTTAGTTGATTTAGTGGAAAGACTAAAGTACTGTATGACAGCGGTCCCCAACCTTTTTGGCACCAGGGACCAGTTTCGTGGAAGACAGTTTTTCCGTGGACCGGGGTGGGGGGATGGTTTCGGGATGATTCAAGTGCCTTACATTTATTGTGCACTTTGTTTCTATTATTATTACATTATAATATATAATGAAATAATTATACAACTCACCATAATGCTGAATCAGTGGGAGCCCTGGGCTTGTTTTCACTTGCCACTCACTGATAGGGTTTTGGTATGAGTCTGCAAGCAGTTGATTTATTATGGTCTCTGTGCAGTCACACCTCTCTGCTAATGATGATCTGTATTTGCAGCCCCTCCCCAGCTCTAGCATCACCGCCTCAGCTCCACCTCAGATCATCGGGCAGTAGATTCTCATAAGCACAACCTAGATCCCTCGCATGGGCAGTTCACAGTAGGGTTCACGCTCCTATGAGAATCTAATACCGCTGCTGATCTGACAGGAGGCGGAGCTCAGGTGGTGATGGCGATTGATGGGGAGCGGCTGTAAATACAGATGAAGCATCCCTCGCTCACCTGCCGCTCACCTCCTGCTGTGTGGCCCGGTTCCTAACAGGCCACAGACCGGTACCGGTACCAGTCTGTGGTCCGGGGGTTGGGGATCCCTGCTTATAAACTTTCATTTATATCATATATCATTATCAATATCTATTGTAGTATGTATTAAGCCGCCTATATTCAAAATTATGTTTACCCTCAGTTTAACATACTGTTACTAGCAGGCACTCAATAAATATTTGTTATCTGATGACTTGAGGTGACTTAAAAGGTTAGGCAAAATACAAGTAAGGAATAAGACAGAATGCACACCACGTAAAAGCAGAGAGAATAGATATTGTCAAGCATAGAAGGAAGCAGAGGGAAGATACATCATCAGGAATTAGAATATTATTGCATTTAAACACTGCTTCTCATTTTTTGGCCAACTGATGAAAAAGGAGACAGAATGGGTCAATAGAATATAAGCATTTTTTAAAAATAATGTAATTACTTAATCTCTGCTGAGTTTCAGTTATGATGGCTTTTTCCTAGATATGTAACCATGATATCAGTCAATCACGCAATGTTATTAGTGCTGAAGCAATTTAAGCTTCAAATGGATACTGTCTCTGTGACTTTAAATGTCTACTTTATTTTGACAATATATGAGGTAAACGAGGTATGGTTATAGTTTTTTGAAACAAATACATGTTTAGAATAAAGAAAGAAGGCATTTATGAATTAAAGATACTGTTAAATATTAATATGGGACTTGAATTTTCTCTGGCAAGAGATACTTTAATATTTGAAATAGCAGAGACCAAAATCTTCTGCAAGTAATATGTATATGCTGGTTGTTGAAAAATGTACTTTCAATATACACATCTTAAACTCTAGGTATCTAAATTAATCTAATTGTCTTACTTCACACCAAGTAGAATTTAAATGCGATTGCGTGTATCTGCGGAAGTCGCAAGTTAAAGGATAGAATAACCTTGGACTGAATCTCATTTGCTCTCTGAGCAGCTGCACACCACCTGATGGTCCAACAAGGCAGTGGCAAAAAGAATGGAAAAATCTCATTATATGCCTCTAGATAACTGCATTTTCCCCTTTTCTATAAAAACACCCACTGAAAACCCCTGTTTTTAGCACGCTGCAGCAAGAAAGCAAGCAGCAAATTTAGGGAGGGCCTTTACGGAGTGTCTGGTAAATGCTGGCACTCGGAAAGGGGCTTTGCAAGCACCAGGTCATTGGCTGGTGTGAAAGCTCAAACCCAGGACTGAGAGTCCACAGGGATGATCTAGTTGGGCTGTTTTCACGTGTGACTTTGTGAAAGAACTCGATTATGTTTATGATGAACTTACATACGTGAACTGTTTCCAGTAGGAAAATGGCAACGATTTCAGGTGCAAGTTCAGAAACAGACCGTGCATTACTACTGTAAACGGCTACAGTTTGGAACACGAGGTCATCTAGAAGAAGTAACTAACGTCAAGTTCTTGCAGGCCCCATCCCCCCCAAGCAGAAGGAACACTAACCGACTCTGCACCAGTCCCCTTCCCATCCGGGACTGCAGCAGCACTTTCCTGTGGGCGCGCAGTAGCCGTTCCGACAGAGCCGGGAGCACTCCGAGGTCAGGGTCTGGGCAGGCTGGACCGCGGCCCTGCATTCCTCAGGCATCAGAGGTCTGCATCAAAAGACAACCGTCAAGAGTGCATTTCGGTTGCAAATCAATATTGGAATGAAATCTAGTGATTTCGTAGCTTGCAAAGCACGTCTCTTGCTTTCCAAAGAGACCTTTCTTTTTACGCCACTCAGACAGAAAGGTCGACAGCTTTCTAAGAGGAGAAAATACACACCCATGAGGAAACAAACTAACCAGTTTTGAACCAAAGGGAACAGATCAAACATGGTAAGAAACTTTATCATGATCAAAATTCATTGATTAAAAATGTAATTACGTTACATCAATATTTTGGTAGCTAAGAATTCCTAGCAATTACAATTTTAAAAATAAAGATGAATAGATATTTTAAAGCTTTTTTTTTTTCCCCCTCAAAACTCCAGAAGTTTTTAGGAATAGCACCTGACATAGGTTTCACTTGTTATTGGCATATTTGGCAACATCACGAGGCTGAAGGCACGCATCAGAATGAACAGTTGTAGCCTAAAAAGCTTGGGAATCATTTTTTATTTCATTTTTACATTTCTTTTGAAATACTTTTTCCAGAATGACTGTTCTTAAAAGGACGTCATAACACATGCGTGCGTTTACTACTGACTCAAAGTTTAAACTCTTTATGCAAAGAATGATCTACATAGAGAGATTTTATATACATACATGTATATATGTACATATCTATTTTTATAATTTGATTTTGTCCCGCTATGAAGAAAAAGAATGCTAATAGTAGCAAACAAAAACATCTTATCTGTCATGTTAAATGTCACAGAACTTTGTTTTAATTGCTCTACGATTGCCATCATTTAGAGAGGGACCAAGATGCCTTCAGAAGATGGTTGTTATAGTTCTTAATGTTTTTGAATAGGAGGCTGTCTTTCAAGTTGTTTCATGCTGGAATCATGATCACACCTGCTCATTACCTAATCTTTGGGAAAGAATGTGCAGTGGTACTTTGCTATCAGTCACTGCTACCTGTGCCTCAGTGTGGTGAGAAAGCTCTTTTCAGTGAAGGAATGTAAGTAAACACTTCATCACCAGTCAAATCACCACCAGGAGGATGGGCAAATCAGTTGGAGTCCTTAAGTACCATAACAAAGAAGGTGATAATTATAGGTCAGAACCACCACGGAGGTAAATGATATAGCTTTCCAAAAGAAGCAAATAACTAGGCCCTGCAGACTCAGTTTTCTTGAGACAGGTTATCTTGTTATGCCCCTGTAGCAATACGAACAGTGATAATAATTTAGAGCCTGACCTCAGGCTGTTTCTACAATGACTCAAAACCATATTTAAAATATCTAATGACTTCTTTAGCTCCTCTCTCCAATAAGATCCCATTCTCTGTTGAAGGCATTGTTCGGGATTGACATGTACACACTGCTATATTTGAAACAGATAACCAACAAGGACCTACTGTATAGCACAGGGAACTCTGCTCAATATCCTGTAATAACATAAATAGGAAAAGAATTTGAAAAAAAAATAGATACACGTATATGCATAACTGAATCACTTTGCTGTACACCTGAAACTAACATAACATTGTTGATCAACCATACTCCAATATAAAATAAAAACTGAAAAAAATAAAAGAAAGTATTGTTTTGCAACTAACGTGACAATTCAGAAAACGCCCTTAAATCTATTCAACCTCTTATTTAAATCTAGAAATGGTCAGCTTATGTGAAAGGTACTTAAGGCATTCCATATTTTCACTCAGAACACACCAGCAAATATTTCCTATGTGCCCCCAAGGGAGTCTTTCTGAGAGTAATGGCAGTGTGATAAGGTGGAGAAGATGTTAAACAGATACGCCAAGGGAAGTGAGGGCATGACCTTGGCCTTCTTATTGTTGAATAGCCCAAGTCTGCCTATTTCTTCCTCATATAAAATTCTTATTTTGTTTGTGAGACGATGGTGGCATTTGTGACCATCAGAAGAGCAGTTTCTCAGTAGCCATGACGTTCTTCGGAGTCACAGGCCACCACCATTTACTGAGTGATAACCGGTAAACAGGTATTGTTTCCATTTTACAGGTAAGTGAGATTCTGTTTACCTAATTCTATTTGTTACTCACTCGTTCATGCTCCTTCTGATTCATTCAAGAAAAGAGGCCCAGAAGCAGAGTGTGTCAAGAATATGTTACATGTTATATGCAATGCAAAAAAGGCAGGCACAGGGGCTTCCCTGGTGGCGCAGTGGTTGAGAGTCTGCCTGCCAATGCAGGGGACACGGGTTCGAGACCTGGTCTGGGAAGATCCCACATGCCGCGGAGCAACTAAGCCCGTGCGCCACAACTACTGAGCCTGCGTGTCTGGAGCCTGTGCTCCGCAACAAGAGAGGTCGCGATAGTGAGAGGCCCGCGCACCGCGATGAAGAGTGGCCCCCCCTTGCCGCAACTAGAGAAAGCCCTCGCACAGAAACGAAGACGCAACACAGCCATAAATTAATTAATTAATTAAAAAAAAAAAAAAAAAAAAGGCAGGCACATAGCTCACATGCTACTTGATGATATGGTTCCTGCCTGAGCAGATGAATCTAAAGAGGAGAAGACACCATGTGGATTAAGAACGTAGGTGACTTCGATCAAACAACTACCACCGGAAGATGTTGCCTGTTTGAGGCAAAGTGTAGGGACATTGATTCATGTGCACTGGGAACAAATAAGGGGGGGTGTGACGACACTGGGAACAGATAAGGGGGTATGACGAATAGGGATTCTCTGTGGAAGTTCAGTTCTTCAGGGCAGGGTATCTGATCCTTGTTTCCCGGATGATCCTCCAATTAGACACTTGGTCTGATTTTCACCAAACATTCAAATGTGTGGAAACTCAGATCATGGAGGGAATTCTAAGTTGTTTTTTTTTTGCCTAGGGTTGAGAAAATGCTTATCTATCTGTGGATGTGACTGCTTCATGCTTGGGCTTGTTTAGCTTATATAAAACTGTGGGCTGTCATATATAAACATTATGATTCCCTTAAATTTTTATTTAATTACCTAGGAAAATAATTTTTTTTTTCTTTTATGAAGTTGATAACTAACATTCCTCACTTAGCATGTTAAATAAATCCTCTCTCTCTCTGTTAATCTATTGGGGAGCCTTGAACATGAAAATGTACATAAAACATAGCCCATCACCTATAGGACTTCACTTCTCTTAAGGAATGAGTAATCCTATTTCCCCTTTCCCTTCCCCATTGAAATAAAAGCTTTCTGAGGGCAAAAACTATATATTTAATCCTCTTCAAGTCTAGTCATTGACTCTGCCAGGTACTGTGCTCTTCATGGGGATAAGACAGAAACAAAACAGGGTCCTGATCTTCATGGAGACCACTGCGGGGAAGACAGACAAGCAAACACAAAAGTATAAGGCAGTATGATCTTTGCTATGATACAGGTGCATATGAAGTATCACAGGAATACAGATGAAGGTGCAATTAATTTAGGATTGAGGGATGTTATAGAAAGATGATATTTAAGCTACTAAAGTATTTTATCTCCTCAACTACTTATAGTCATAGGAGGTAGGAAAATACCATAGGCATTCAATAAACGTTTATTGAATTGAATGCATAGAGCAGAAACTTTTTTCAAATCTGGAATATAAATTCCATGAAGACAAATATTTCCCTCTCTTCTCTTGTGTCTTTCCAGGACCCAGATGAGTGTACAGCACATGGAAGATCCTTATTAAAAATCTGTTGAATGAATGAATGAATGAAATGAGTGGAATTTTAAAAGGGTGTTTGGTTCTTTAAAATGCTACTGAGTGACAATATTAGGAATATATGGACCATTTAGGGGAGGGATATCATAAAATCGAATCACTATACTTTTATATCATAAGCATAAAACTAAAAACACTCACTGTATTTCTCTCTATTGGCTAAATTAACATGTATTAATTACAAGTATTTGTAATTACAAATTACAAATTTTTAATATTGTATTACAAAATTCTTCCAAGGCATAGTTAAATTCATTTTAAATAAAGCATTTTTACACTAATTATAATCATAATAAATAAACAACAGGCTAAGAAGTAAGCATGACATAAAGAGATGGGATTACTTTCTCCTCCAGCTGGGAAGTAAGTCAACATATCAACATTCATTTTTCTAGTAATACATTTGTCAAAGTTTGACAAAGATTTTTGGTGATCCCAACCATCTCTTTCCTCTCCACTCGTTATTTGTTCTAGGGACATTTCTTCTTTCCATTGAAAAGAGTAAGGTTCCCTTACATGGAATGAGGAGAAAGAAAAGGGAATAAAACAAGTAAATTTGAACTTTATTATTATTGTCACCTTGAAATAAACCATCTTGTATATTCCTAATTACTACATATACACACCTAGATGGGATCTAAACAAAAATCTAGGGTATATACTTGTGATAGATGAACTCATTTTTCATTCTTATTTTTATTACACTGGGGAATTGAGCATCTTAATGTAGGCCTAATAAAAATTACTTAAATGGTCTTGCTCTCCTTTTAAACAATTACTTTTTAAACTTTCGGACTCTTAGGTCTACTGAATGAAGTCTGAGATAGCTTTCAAAATAGAAAACTTACCCAAGAGGATATTCAGGTTTTTAATAAAGAATATATGGTGCCCATTTGTTGACAGTTATCCCCATAGTTCTCAAACTTAATTTAAATCAGAAAAACACATTTTCTAATCCCTTTGCACATGACAGAGAATGAAACACTAAAGGGATAGTGTAGAAAACTGCCCAACATTTTTTAACGTATAAAGCATTGTTTTCAGAAATGCAAGACATTCTTTTAGAAGCCTACGTTGGCGGGTTCTGTGTAGCAGCATAAAGCTTTAGATACTTTCCTGAAATAAAGGAGGAAGTTGAGAAGCCTGAGTAATTTATAACGCACATGATACTGTGATGACTTTTTTGTGAATAGCTAAGGCCAACAGTGAATGTCTCTGGGTAGCGGGATTAAAGAATGGTTTTAATTTTATGATACTTAATAAGTGAATGAATCAATCAATAAATGAGAAGTCTTCTGTGCATTTGCGTGGAAGCACAGGGATAAATTCTGTCTTAGCAGGCCTGATCTTTCGGAGTGAGTTTTGCAGAACTCGATCTATTGTGTCCTTTATGAAAAGTAAAGGGGTTCATTCTGAAATTTTTGTTAGGGGTTCAGATTTTAAATTCATGTTATTGTAAAACAAGGTATGTCGATCATGAGTAATACTCTTTTATGAAAATCCTGACTCATTGGAAATTTCAGAAGATGTGCTAATTCTATAGCTTCTCATAGACGACAGTCTGCTTGAGGTGATTAAGGACGTGATCTAAGAACTGTCTTATTCTTTTTTTTTTTTTTTTTGTCTTGTGGGATCTTAGTTCCCTGACCAGGCATTGAACCCAGGCCCTCAGCAGTGAGAGCTCGGAGTCCTAACCACTGCACCACCAGGGGATTCCCTTATTCCTTTATCCATAGTCACATTGGGACACATGGAAAAGTGTTCCCTTGCAACTGTAACCTTTGCAAAATGATTTTTCTTCCATGCTTTTTCCTATTGTCATGAGGTAGGAAAAACTGATAAATCTAAATCCTCATCACTCAGTGTGGTCCCAGAGCAGCAGCCCCAGCAGGAGTTTGTCTGAAATGCAGACTCTCAGGCCCTCCCCAGACGTACAGAATCAGAATCTGCACTTCAGTCAGTTTGTCAAGTGACTCACAGGCCTGTTCAAGTCTGAGAGGCCCCTTTCCTAATTAGGGCCATGCCCAGCCAAAAGTGGTTAATGGGGCCATGAATAAGTGTGGTCAGGAGCTTCCAAGTACAGAATATCCTGGGATCTTGTGATTGGATGGAGTACGGCCTCTACACGAGGGGGCAGCCTTACTGTGCCACCACAGATTCTGTGGTTTCATGGATTTCCTCACTCGGTAAGCATTCGATATACAAGCCATAATCCATAACCACTCAGTGTTCCTAAAACCATTACTCAGCACTTTTGCCTCAAAAAAAGTAAGAAAATGGAAAATTTCTCCCATTTGTATAGCTTGAGGCATAGGAATGAGCACTAGTGTATTAGCGCTATGTCATCTTTTAAATTATTCAGTTTAGTGCCTTTCTCCAAGGTCAACACACAAACTAATTTTTCTTTTTTTTTTTTTTTTTTTTAGTCTGGATAATTTTCTTTAGTCTGGATGTTCACTAAATGCTTCTTACTCATGTTGACATTTCTCTTTGCAGGGTCAGTTTACCCATGAGGAGTAGAATTTTGGATTCTGACTACATATAACCATTTTGTAGTACCTGGTAAAAGGATAATACATCATACAAATTCAACTTTGCTCTGAGGAATCGTGTACGTTCATAATACAATCCTATTCCAGGTTGGAGAACAGAGAAAATGGAATCTGCTTCTGCGTAACCACGCAATATCGGTCTCACAGGACTTCGTGGCTGTAGAGGTAGCAGCACACATTTCCTAAGAATATTTTTCAAGTACCATTTGAGATATACCAAAAAATTAAGAGCTACTTGCTTTCATTTCATTCTTAAGGAATGCCTTCTTTGACATTATATCATATGTAAGCTGCTTAGAAAAATCTTTTCACATATGTCCTCAGTAACATATATTAAGTGAAGGAAAAGAAAACAAGTTCAAGAATACCTCTGAACTTATATACACTATGGGTCATATTAAACATTTTAAATTTGTACTGTATATTTCTAGAATTCAAATTTAGAATGGGAAAGCCAGTGCTCTATCTTATTTCTCAAACCACTGCATTTCTCTGTTCTGAAATGCGCTGAACAGTGGGGCTGGGCCTCGGCTCTTTTCTCTGTGACCAAGGTTGCCTTCATTTTGAGGTCTGTGATTTAAATGCTGAGCACATGCTCACTCAGAGATAGTGTCGACTGGCTTTAATACGGCAGTTTGGGATTGAGTAGGTGCTAAACTCAAAGAGGACAAAGGCAGTGGCAATTTGGTGGAGCTGTGAGTTGGACCGCCTAGTGTTAATGAAAGTATTAGAACTTTCACAAATACTTGCTCAATTTTGTTCTATGGTTAAAGATGCAACCAGAATGAAAGCAGATAATGAAGCCACTTACACTTTCCAGTAATTTCATATTAAACTTTATCCTCACGAGACGGGGCCAACCTTGTTATTCCCAAATTTAGAAGATCAGAACACGGACGAAGATATGAAATAGCTTTCATACAGCTAATTCCAGATAATCTGGAACTCTTTTCTAGCACAGCTTTCTACTCAACTGGTCCTTTTTAGGAAAAAGGGAGCTAGGCACCTGTGTTTCAGGCCTTATTAATCTCCCTATCCAAACATCACTACCACTATACACAAGTATCTAAAAGGGTGTGTGGATTGCCTTCATTCAACTTTATCAGCTTACCTCAGTTTATATATTTCCAGGCGAAGATTAGGAAATGGAAAGTTATGTACTGCCTTAAAAGGAAAACCTAGGAGAAATGACTAATGAAACTGGATGATGAGGTTGTCTGCTTTTAGGGAAAAAAAGGACAAAGTCCAATTTTATTAAATTGCCTTAGGTGTTTCTTGTATTCTGTTTGCAATGTCCTTAATTCAGAAACTGGTCCACTACAATTATCAGAAAAATAGGCATTTGCACTTTAATTCAGTGGACTTGTTCCTGAAAAATCTTGTATTCTACAAAATCGCGTACTAAAAATAAGGCTTATGGGAAAAATAGAGTTGGGGCAGACCCCTCGAGATCCATGCAACTTTGTAACTGAAGCACTAGCAAAAATAAAACTTGGTACCTTGGGAGAGGGCGGCCCAGGGAGCAGGTCGGCAGTAGCTGGGGGAGAGATTTGCTCAGGGGAGATTGAAGCACACAAAACCAAAATGGTGATGGATGTGACGCTTTGAACTCAGGAGGGAGTGAAACCTGCAGAGAGCCATGCAAAGCTGGAGGGCTATCTGGAGCCATGTCTCCTGGGGGAGGGAAACTCATTGCAGGCACTTAGTTCTCATTTTAACAGTCAACTGAGAAGGCTCCTTCCGCCTGTACAACAGCCGGGCTGAGGTCTTGTTCCCCCTGGTAGAACAGCCTGGACCAAGAAGCCAACTTATGGTGAGTTTTACCCTTCGCCTGCTGGACCATTATCTGGCAATTTGTAATGTACTATGTTCTGGCATAATTTTGTTGTCCCAAAGTGGCAATATTTATCTCAGATAATATTGTTCATGTTTTAGGTAATGTGTGCAATCTCCTGATTTAAGATAAAAATAAGCTCCTTAGAGGAAAGGACTAAATTCTCATGTATATTCTCCCTCCATAGCACATAATACAATATCTTGAACACAGGAGACAAGCCAAAGATACCTGCAGACTGATTAAATCTCATGACTTAATCTTGTATAACTGTACTTTGATATGACAGAAAAATAAAATTAGGGTACAATAAAAAGCCAATGCCATTGCTTCCTAATATAAAGAAGGAACCACATTCTGTTCAGAAGTTTACGTCCAAAACCAATTTTTTTTAACTTAAAAACTTGATTCATAAGCCATAATTGATAAAAATGTTAGACACTAAATAAGAAATGTCTGTGACCGGGAAAATAGACATTTTAAGTAACACTTTGATTACAACATAATTCAAAAGACTTAAAGCCTATAGTATTTTTCTTTTAGAAGCCATCTAAAAAATAAATCTTTTTCCCACTTAAAAAACTAGATCTACTAGTGTTTTAATTTTATATTCTGTGAAGGCAGAAATTTTAAATACCACTAAATGTTTTAAATGGGAAGTAAAATTTGAAATGATTTTCTGTCCTTTAAAATAGCACAAAAATGTCAGTTTAAATTCTCTTTGAAGACTATTTAGGATGACAGATTCCCAAATTTTGATGTTACACCTTTTGATTCATTTGTCAATGATGAGAAAAACGAGTCATTTAAGCAACTGATTTTTTTAGCTCAACTAAAATGAATTAGTAAAAAACTGATGCTAAGGTAGTTTTTTTTTTCTTTAAAAAGTATATCTTCCTCTAGAAACCATCTTTTTGCAAATTTGTGTGGCTGTTTTATGCAAGATTAAATCTGCCTTTATCTCGAGAACTGTAACATCTGATGATACACTGTCACAATAAAAGTAGAAGATATTCAGAAGTTCTAATAATATCAGATTTCCACCACTGTCCCAGGTGGGGGAGAAACATGGGTATTGAAAAGAAATGCTTTTAAGAGGCTCTTAACAAATGAGGCTCTTTTTGAAGGATATATTTTTAATTATTCATATTCTCCATTTTATGCCTTTTTAACAAATGCCATTTGTAAGTGGCAATTCAATCAAGTTTTCATAGCAATCTGTACAATTACTCTAGGAACTGATATTCCAACGTTTAAAATTGATAATTTAAGAAAGACTAGAATTAGTATAAAGCAGAAAATTCCCTTGAATGCTGTGGTCATATGTCACATCTTCAGAAAATAGGATATAAACATGAGAAGCTTTGTAGTATAGACTTTTAAAATAGCATGGTCGTTTAGAGAAAATTTTTTCATAAATTATGGTATAATATTTTGTGTATATTTTGAAATAGGTGATGGCTCTACCTAGCCTTGTACGGAATACCTGAGTACGTTTAAGTGTGTTTGTGTGCGTATATACAGAAACACACAAATCTTGGTAAAGTACGAATAAAATTCCAGTTACACTTAGGCCATTACCATATATTATGCATGCATGCTCATCCAGTTGTTAGAAGTTTTGACTTTTTGATCTTATCTCATTCTTTTGCCATATATCTTTAAAATTTCAGATGGTATCTGACAGCATAGGAAGGATTTGTTCACTAAAAGTATTGTGCACCACCACGTAAACTATAGCGTATTAAGAATAAAATATAAGCTGGCACCTAAGTGTATACCCTTTTTAGTTATTGGAAATGTAGAAAAATTATAGCAAAAATGTGGACCATGCTTCCTTGTCCTTTAGACTTCAAATCCACCATGCTGAATGAATTTTTATAGGGCATATACTTGTTCATGACCTCTAGTGTGAAGAAATTCTGTCATGTTTGAAAACTAGTCCCTCGTCGAGCCTGTGTCCCTGTTAATAGCTGAAAGGTCAATGGAGCTGCTAAACAGTTTGTATTACTGTCAGGGTGGCCATGAAAACACCGCCTGCAGCAAGAGGACTTGGCAGCTGGGTCAACAGGCACCGTGGGGATTTATCAACCTAGGGAGGCCACTTGCATAAAACTTTGACTGATGAATTGGGACTAGACTGGCTTATTGGGCTAAACCTTCTCCATTATGCATGGCTTTCTTTAGGATGGCAGAGTGGCCTGCCGGCTCCCTGAGACATATGCGAAGGATAAACAGAACCAATTTCCTCTCATGAAGTGATTTTTGTGAAGAAAAAAAAAAAAAGCACTCTTCAGCATCCAGTAGACTAAGGAGTAGGATGAAGATATTAAATACATAAATAAATAAACAAAGAGCAGTAAGTGGGGTCATCACAGGGAGGGGCAGGGAGGAGACAGAAGGGCAGTTTTTTGATGTTGGTCACACAAGAGTCTGGGGACAGGACATTTCTGCAAAATGACCTCTGAAGCTGGGAATTTGCACTGTTAATTTATAGACCTCTTAAGGGAATGCGTTGTGTGACTTAGGGGGGATAACAGATAAGCAACATGTTAAAATAGAGTAAGACTGGGTACACAGGAATTAAATCGACATGTTTAAGAATGATTTTATTTTACGAATTCCTGGAGAAATAACCCTGGAAACATTTCCAGGTCAGAAAAGGTCATTTAGTTTTAAGTCCATCTGAAACAAAAACTAAAGAATCTTTTTCAATAGTGTGAAAATATTTGTGTGCTATAAAACTAAAGCTTGGAAAGTTCAAAACTCTGTTAGAATTCTTTCATCTCCATCCCTCAGGAGCGTTTGTGTGATTCTGAAAAGATTTAACAAAGAGCAAGCCTCTAAGACATGACTTGGATATTCTAAAACTAGGTACTCAGGGCTCTTTAAAACTCCGTGGACACCTTGACCCCAATTTTGAAACGAACACTACCTCAAAAGTTGAGAGATCACCTGAAAATAATTCTTGAATGCATGGAATGAACACCAGTGGTACCAAAGAATTGCATCTGCTTTAAATACATTATTTAATTATCTTCACAGCGCTCTACAGAAATGAAGCAGAGGCAGAAGGATTACCTGGTCTTTACTGACAGGCGAAGGAGCACAGTATGGTGACACAATGCAGCAACCACACTAAGGAAGATTCCGAGACAAGACCGTTTGACTGCCTATCCTGCCAGGATAGACCTCCTCATCTTGACAGGCTTCAGATGGCTCTACTAAGTGAAACTGAAATGAGTGTCCAGATCTTGTCCTCAATGCCTTGACATCTGCTGGCTGAAGGAACATCCCAGACCAGGGCATGCAGAACCCAGTACTTGAGGCTTTGGGGGACCCAGCAAGCTGAGTGATTGACTGTACTGATTCGCCTCTAACTCCACTCTGCCACGAAATGAGGCTCTTCCACTTCTGAAGGTATCCCTGTTCTAACAGGGAGGCAAAATTCCTCCCTTTTCTGCTTTTCCTTTAAAAACTCCTGAGTTCTCGTGAAGCCATAGAGAAAGCTGGTTGTATTCTCGTAGAATTTTCGTTTCTTTGATTGCAAACAACGGCATTCGTTTTTTATAACAGGTTATCTTGCCATCCTTTTCTGAGAAGGATGCCCACCGTAAATGATTTCAAACTTATGTAAATGATTATGTAACATGTAGCCTGAGACCAGATTGCCCTTACAGACTGAGCTGGTAATGCTGGGACCTCGTCTGCCTTTGTCAAAATGACCAAAGAATATCACATATGGTTTCAAAACTCCCTCATTTTTCTTATATGTGAGTGTGTGTGTGTAGGAAAAAAGAGAAAAAACGTAAATCTTATGGTGTGTAGGAATGTAACTTCCGTGATACATCATACAGAATATAAAAATTTTATGATTTGTAGTTATTCTCTTTTAGAGTCATGAGTCAACTGAATGTTTGAAATTCATTCTGAAAACATTATTCTAACAAGTCTGGGGCTCTTCCACAAGAATACAGTTAATCTAAGATTTTAATTTGAGTTAGGTTTTTTGATGTAACAAGAAATGCCTGTGTATTATTTTTTTCCGTTGATGAGGCTCTTTCTTCAATTTCTCCCTCAAACATTTTAGGAAAACCGTTGTGCTCTGAAGCAGACATCCTGAACACAGCTAGGTTAGTAATTAGCTCGTGTTTCCAAAATAATCCCGTTCACATATACTAAAAAGTGTCTGCTTATACAGAACTTCCACTCATCTGGGAAGAACTACTATAATAACAAACGTTGGCATCCAAATCGAAACAGCATGAGGCTCCCAACGAATGTTTATGAAAACATTTGTTTTCTTATAGTCAGTTTAATTTTGAAATGTATGCCTGGGCCTGTGTACAAGGACTGTGTCTCTGGGACTCTGTTAATCCCCCCACCTTCTGAAAACCAAACACACATCTTAACCCTGGCCGCACGCATGACACGACTCACCAGAAACAGGCACCATAATGAGAAGTCAGGCCTTTCAGGTATGTCACTCTGAGACCACCCTACGAGAGGAGGCCCCATGATCACAAAGCCAAGGTCCCTCATGGCAGCCCTGGTAATTAGACACTAATAATGGACTGAAGGTGTAAAATTCACCTCAACTCACCACCAACAGACTAAACAATCCAGAGGAAGAGAGAAACATTTCTGTGAGAAGCAGCGAGAATTAATAATAACACTACCAGAAAGCTTGCAAAAGCACATCAACTTTGACAAATATAATGAAATAACAATGGCTATTTTGAAACTAATGGCATTAGATCTGAGTGAAATCCGTAGACCTCATTCTGAATCGTTAGAATGCTATTTTATGAATTAACACTGGTTTGATTTTTGTTCTTAATATTGCCACCTTCAACAATCACCGAAGTGTCTGATTTTTTTTTTTTTTTCATTCATTACTTTGCTTCTCACAGAAGGACACCGGTTTCACACTCAAGGAAGAAAAGAACCCTTACAGTGTGTAGATGGGTACTTCTCTTACTGTGAAAGAAAATGTGTACTGTTAAATAGAGAAGGAAAGCTGTCATTATCACTGTGTGATAGATGGGTGTATGTGATGCCTTCTATCATAGAGAGACCATTTTTGGTCTCTTTTTGTTCTGCAGCACCAATGTCAACCTATATTTTTCTCAGGAAAGATAGTGTTTTAGGGTATGGAAAAAGGACAAGAATCTCCATTTGTTAGTCAGTGAATTTTTCAGAAAAACATACACAATTTATAACCTACAAATATTTTTAAAGTGGAATTAAATGAATGCTCTTAGTAAACTTTTCAGATTATTGGAATTTTTTCTCCTAAAAGGGACTTGAAATTTGCAGATGGGCTCATGAAGCTAAGTTAGCATAGAAAGAATTAGAAATTCACAGCACGGCGAAGCTAGGCTCTGACAACTACTGGCGTTCCACAGTAGTCGTATTTGTGAGGATACTGAAGTCCTATAATAATTGTTTCTAAAATTATGGCTAATATCTATTTGACAGTAGATAATTTTAGCAGCTTCCGAGAGTTCTGATTTTATCCATGAAATTAACAACTGACTAATGATGACTCAAGATAATTTGAAAGTTGTGTGTGTGTGTTGAAGTTGGGTGGGTGGGTAGAGAAGAGCAGGAGAGGGATAATTATATTCTCTAAAGGATTAAAACATTCACATCTTCCTTTTGCTGAAATAAGTAACAAAATATTTCTTCAGTTTTCATTTGTTGAGTCACAGCTGTGAGCATCCAGTTATAAAATGAGGCTCCAACGTTGAGCTGCCGAAATAACTTATCCTGATTACCTAACAAAAGTCATACTAAGCATACTGAGGTCTGCCAGAATGTTCCTGGTTTTCTCGAAAGGAAAGGAGGGTTTATTGCTTCCAACAAGAGAGCGGAAGCCGCTGCCTCATTCATCAGGGTCCTCCTGGGACATTTAACTGAGGACCCTGATTCCACAAATATAATGCTGCTTTCAGATGACCACAAAGATGCCATGAACGTGGTCGAAATAAGGCCTTTACAGTTCAGGGTGTTCAAGTCTAGGCCTCAGAGACTGGAACTGAGGGTCTCTCAGGAGAGCACTTAGGAGACGGACAGGGCGGAAATGTTCATCTTTGTTGAGGGCTAATTGCAATTCCATCACTAATTTGAAGGCACTGGAATAACTAAGAGAATATTACTTGACTTAACGGAATATTAAAAAAAAAACCTCACCTTTTGGGATCTACAATTTTGTAGAGTTTTCCATTGTGAGTCTGGGTCATACTTTTACTACTTGATAGAACGTAAACTTCACCTATGAAGAGAGAAATACAAAAAGTTAATTCACAGTATTACAAAGCCTTACCTTGCCTAGCAGATTATTATATATATATAATATGTATGTATATATGTATGTGTATGTAGGTGTGTGTATGTATATACATATATAATATATTCATACATCCTCAGAAGATCACTTGCCTGAGTGCATCCAAATTCTGGTCGCTTCTCCCCACATCTCACTATTACTCCAGTGCGAGCAGATATTAATCTCTCACCTGGAAGATGGCAACAGCCTCCTAAACTGATATCCCTGTTCCTACTCTTATTCTTCTATGTTTATTCTCAACATACCAGCCGCAGGGATTCCTTAAAAGGCAAGTTAGATCATATAAATTGGATCGCACTCCTCTGTTTCAATACCCTCCAATGGCATCTAATCTCTCTCCCAGCAAAGGTAAGCCCTGACAGTGGCCTACAATGTCCCCCCTTGCTGCTCTGACCCCATCTGCAATGTGTCTAGCCTCACCTCCTGACTTTGGACGTGCAAGGCAGGTTCCTGTCCCAGCCTCCTGTCTCAGGCCCCCGGTGTCCCAGGCTCGTCCTGCCTCAGCATCTGTCCCAGGTCCTACCTCAGGCTCCTGTCAGTAGACCACCACTAGATGCATTGTTCCCCTTTCAGGTCTGTGCTTAGATATCATCTTTCTTGACTGTTCTATTTAAAAGTACACTTGTCCCAACTCCTAGCCATCTCTATCCCTCTTTACAACTAGATTTTCCTCCTAAGCACTTATTACCAACTAATGTACAATACATTTTTAAAAAATTATGTTTATTGTCCTCCTTTAGGATGTAAACTTCATGAAAACAGTTTAGATTTTTATCTCTTTATCTGCTCCTGTATCCCCAACTCCTAGAACAGAGCTTTGCATAGAATAGGTGCTCAATAAATAGCTGTAGAATGAGTGTGGAATGGCAAGTTTTATCTTGATTTATTCCACCCAAGGTTCAAAGGTTTGGTTACCAAGTTGTTACTGTTAATTGATAATTTGAGGCCAGATGGCATTGGGTACTCCTTTTTAATTTTTAGCTTTTTAAACAAAATACATTAAAATAAATAGCTGGGGGGAGAGAGAGAGAGAGACCCTTGTGCTCAATCCCAGCTCCATGTCTCTGATTCCTGACGCCAGGCTGTGTTCCTGAAAATGAACTACAACAGATGGACTACCCTCTTAGGAGAGAACCGCTCTCGTTTATTACCACTCCTTCCATATAATTCAATATATAGAACTGATCATATGAATAGGGAATTAGAAGCTGTATTTATGATTATATGTTTATAAGGCTTTAAAATTTATATTTGATTCTCATTCATGAAATAGGTCTTGATTTAGTCTATATTTCTCTTTTCTACTTTATTATTGTGTATTAAGCACACCCTACCGCTTTCTCACTTCTGGAAAGGATGTTATGGGATTTACATTAAAAACACAGACACAACAGAAAAAATAAAAATGACGTTAAAAAGCAAAGGAATTTAAGTAAAAAAAAATCATATTTATTTCAAGTACTTTATGTAGTTTACCGCATTTAGTCCTTACAACAAACCATCCTAATTTTATAGTTAAAAACACACACACACACACACACACACACATAGAAAAAAGACTCTCAACACTTTTTGTTTTAAAAAATGAAAACTCTAACTCACTTTCTTATATGACTCTTAATTAAAAACCAAAGAGGTTTGCATTAAAGAGTGCAAGTATATTTATTTTTAATTATGAAATATACACTATGTTGTTGCTTTTGGACAGTAAGAACTGTATATGCTTCATTTCTTTGTTCTCCTCCCAGCACTGTATTAAGTGTGGACAGATATTTGGATATCTTAATGGGGGTGATGGTAATAGGATGAATGATGGTGAGTCACTGGCAGTAAGGTCTGGGGAAATCAAAATGATTCATCAACATGATTCTAAATACTCATCTCTAACTCTGCCACAAACAATGTGATCCTAATTTATATTTTAAAATCAGAGTTTGCCAATGACGTTTAAATTACAATTACAGAAGATTTAAGCGAGAAAAGGTATCTTTCTGGTTCATTTGAATGGGGTAGGAGAATTTCAAGGGAAAATTGAATGCAAGATACTTTCAATGCTAGAACAAGAAAAAGATAGATTGGACTTCTCTTCTTTGAATCCTTATATTCCTGCGGCTTTGAAATCTGTGCGTTGTGCTTCAGGAAACTTGTCTGAGTCCCTTGGTAACCTAAGTGAATGGCATGGATGTGTTTCTGATGAATTCTCTGTTTGATGTAGGAAAACCAAATCTGCGTGTTTAGAGTAAATAATTCTGATTTAGGGACTTCCCTGGTGGCGCAGTGGTTAAGAATCTGCCTGCCAGTGCAGGGGACACGAGTTCGAGCCCTGGTCCGGGAAAATCCCACGTTCCGCGGAGCTACTAAGCCTGTGCACCACAACTACTGAGGCTGCGCTCTAGAGCCCGCAAGCCACAACTACTGAGCCTGCGAGCCTAGAGCCCATGGTCCGCAACAAGAGAAGCCACCGCAATGAGAAGCCCGCACACCGCAACGAAGAGTAGCCCCTGCTCGCCACAACTAGAGAAAGCCCGCCTGCAGTAACAAAGACCCAACACAGCCAAAAATATAAATAAATAAATAAATTTATTTAAAAAATTTAAAAATTATTAATAGTCCTGATTTAGAAAGAAACACAACTTTTCTTTCTTAACACCTAGAAATTTATCTCCAAGGCTAAAGGAGCATGGTAGCCATAGTTTATTTGGATATTATTCTTTAAAGGGAATCATTATGAAAACTACAATTATCCCTGAAATTTAAAATTGGTAGCACTTCACCCTTTGATTGGTAACATTCCAATATCAACTTCTTTTTGCTTGTTAAGCTGCATACAGTTTGATAACATACCAACAAATAAATTGTATGTTATCCCGGAGATTATCAATGAGAAGATAATTTCCATTCTGTTGGAAAGCAGATCTACAAAGTCAGATTATCTTGCACAAATTTCATGCCTCGATGGGCAAAAAAATAAGAGATAAAGCGAGATTCAGATTACAACAAATTTTAATTTATTCCAAGAGACATGGATAAGTGCAAAGGTTCAGATAGAGAATATAAACAAATGACTCAGCTGCATCAAAAATATCAGTAGACATTTAAAATTTTCTCTGTCTTCAAAACTCAAAAATTCTCTTTTGTTCCTGACTCCCATTTTTCTGCTTTATTACTTTCATATTTCTGGGGGGGGGGGGGCGGAATAAGATTTAAAGACCCCCAGAGAAAGTTTATTGGAAGACAATACTGAATTGGTCATTTTTGCTGTAGATTACATTTCCAACAAATGGAGGATGAGATCGTTATACTTATTTTTCAGAGCAGAACAGAGCCTCTTGGGCAAAGATTGAGAAGGGAACTTAACAGAAATAGTTTGTACAGTACCTAATTCGTCTTCTCCAAATCCCAAAATGTGACCTGAAAAGTAACCTCTACAGGAACCACCGTTGCCAAGACAGAGTGGTTTTTCTTGCCATTGCTTGGTCACAGGACTTTGCTGGAGGGTTAAGAAATTCCTACAACAAAACATACCAGAAACCTATGATGAAAATATGCTTTTGCCTAAAAAACACAATAAAATGTTTAAAATAAAAGTCATAATAAATAATCGTTGTGCCACAGACCTGGCTTCTCAAGGGAAAAATAATATAGCCCATAATGTGTGTGAATACGCCGAAGTTCCCATGTGAAGAGAAAGTACTTAAGATAATGTTTTGTTTGGAGGCGGGGTACTAAAAGTACCTGAGTCTGAGAAAAGCCCTCCCCTTCATCCAGAGAATGATACTGCCTCTCCAGGACTAGACTCCATGCTGTGCTATTAATCAGAGACAGGGATGGGGGAAGATCATGGGGTCAGTACTCTTTTCTAGTTCCTTTCAGCGACCAAGCATATCAGCTCTGCCATATGCCTGAATGCCAGTGACTTGGGGAACAAGATTCTTATTTTGGGTTTCATCACAGAGTGTCTTATAATTATGCACAATGTGACCTCTAAACGTTAGGCTAAAATTCAATTTTGTAGCATTCCTATGAATAGAGACAAATTAAGGTCTGTTGCCAAAAGTCCCAAAAGTTTGGCAAAAGCAAAAATTCTTAGCCTTCCAGATAATTTTTAAAATATTTATACAACTCATGTAAAACCACAGTTTTCAATTTACTCATGATCATGGTAAATTTATGTTAAGGATGAAGGGAAGACTCTAAATAATATGAAGTGTCTATCTGAAGACCTCTCTGCTCTTAAAAATTATTTTATGAATTGGATCAAGTATGTTTAAAAAGCATGTTTTAGGAAGTTCTTGAATTATCCCACCAAATATGGTGGAACTAAAAGTAAATAATAATATTTATGTGTGTCCCACACCTGACTTCCAAAGGGAGGCAATCATTTGAATATTTTATGATGGTGTGCCCAATAATCAATGGATATGTCATTTGATCTATCAAACCGTGGTATCAGGAAACCTACCCATTACGATCTCCAAACACGTAGCTTCCGTAGAGTCTTTCCGACTGGCAGCCTCGGTAAACAAATCCACCAACCAAAGGACCATTACTGAATGGCTTGAATTCTAAAAGTGATGGCTCACTTTCTGGAAATGAATAAACATAACATTAGATCAAATGAAACGTATTTTCATAAAGGAAAAGTAATGTAGGCCACACCACAATTATTACAGTAATTTAACTCTGAAATGTGTTCCATGATGCGTAAGATGGCTCCTTGTTGTAGATATTTAGTGAAAATAATTAGCCCTTTTGCATAAATATAACGTAATTAAATATAATGTAAAGGGCTTCCATGCATAGCAGAATGAAATAAAAATGCTCTGCAAATGCTTGTTGTTATTACAACTGCCAAGACATATCAAATTTTCAATGACATTAGAATCTGGATATTTTGCAAAATCATGGACTTTAGAACTAAAATACTTAAAAAAAATACTTAATTTTTTTAATATTGAATTTTTTGTAGAAATGCTTCTGCATATGCCTAGTAAACTGAGCCAGACCTCAAATTTTATAAAATGTTTAAAAGTTCAAGCTTTAAAGAAAATAAAGGTATGGTACATAAAAGGTCTTCAAAAGCACATTTGTTGCATATTTTAAAACACTGTCACTTAGTCAAGTAATATCTTCATTTAAAATGTTTTAAGAGTTTTGTTTATAGAGTCATGTGGTTAACAAAGTCTATTTCAGTCATTCCTTCAGAATTACATGTGGATAGACATGTATCTCAGTCTTTCCAGGCATGTCATTATGTGCTTGAATACAGGGATGCCAGTTGCAATGGGAAAGATAACAAAGTCAGCTGCAAATTAATCTGAAAATTACTTATTACGTACTTAAATAAGTCACTATCAACAGGAAGTATTTTAGGCAAAAGCTTCTGTGGAAAGACAGTAATTCTAAAGTCCTTCCCCCTCCCCATGTGATTATGGTGAATATGATATTATAAAAAGTAGAACAGATATGTTTTAAATAACCAGGATACTGAGAGGCAGCGTAACTGAAAGACTAAGGTCATGAACTCTGGAGTCAGGTTCAAATCTAGGTCCTGTCACTTTACGTGGTGTGACAGGCAACCTTTCTGTGTCTCAGTTCCCTCATTTGTACAATGTGGCCAATAAGAGTGCCTACCACATAGGGTTTCTCTGTAAATGAAATGAGTGAAGTTTGCAAAGTGCTTACTGCAGGAGCTGGCATGTAGTAAGCGTTGTGGATGTGGTTATTTGGGTTTTTTCCCCCGATTTATCGAGGTATAATTAACAAATAAAATTATATATGTATGTACATATATATATATGTGTGTGTGTGTGTGTGTGTCTATATATACACATTGTAAAAGGATTCCGTGGCTGTGTGTTTAATACAGAAATGTAAGGCCATCAATATTGTAACCAGTTTCAGCTGAATCCCAATTAATGTGATTGTAGAATTTAGTTCAATCTACAAATATAGCCAAAATTCCCACAAGCTAGTGACTCATTAGATTTTCTTTCTAACCACATTATTCTTTGGTTTGGCTTTTATAAGATGCACACACACATACATGAATACCTGAAAAAAAATAAAGTAAAATAACTGAATACCACATGAACCAACACAGCTGCTTCATTCCTGGTACTAAGTAAATATCCGTATTGAATGAATAAATAGAAGAAGCAATCAATTTAATAATCTTCATCTACTATATTCCCTGAATCATAATCATATTTGATATATTGTTTCCTCCAAAAGGAGTATATACAAAAACACTGAAAAATATTAACTTTATATTTTAATATGTATCTCTAAATACTCTAGTAATCATGTTATTAAAAATAAGATCTAAACATTCTATCTTCATGACTTGGGTAAATAAGTCATGTTTTTATAAGTCTATTACTTTGCTTTCTCTAAAATAAACACCTTTAAAAAATACATTCTTATTTGAAACACTTATAATTTTCCTAATTGCTGAGACTAGTACGTTGGGTATTGAGAAATTTCTTACCTTCAACACTTGTTTTTTTCCTCTGTATATAAGATGTTAAGACAAGTTCTCCCTTATATATTAAATAAATAGAAGGTATTCATCTCGATTCTCAGATGAGCAAAATATAAACTGCTAACTTTTGAAGGTCCATTAAATTTTTTGGACCTACAGAGCACCATTCAATCCACGGGAAGGGTAATTACCCAAATGGAACCCCAAGAGCTTGTAAGAGTCACTGGACCTTTAAAAAGTGAGCAATTGACGCCCTCACCATGGTTAGGCCAGTATTTTGATGCTTTCTCAAAAGCTCATTTTGCAGAAATCCTTTTCTCTTCAATTAATATACTAAAATAAAACAAAGCCCAAACTAAAGCCAAATCAACAAATTATGCTCTACTTACCATAATCTTTTCCCTTAATTATCTGTAGGATTCTGGCTGATGATCTGTTCTTTCCGTTGGAGTCTGAACAAAGTATTGTTAAATTGATGTTTATGTCAGTGGGGTGTCGATCCACAGCACATCTGCGACAAAATGGGGGTGATACCCATGAATTCCAACCGGGGTATCTTCTAAGCTCAGACCAGAGATTCCTGACATAGGAATCCTTTGTGGGCTGGCAAGGATCCTATGGGCAATTTAATTTGGAACCTCTAGAAACCACCAAAGGAAACATCCTGTTTGCTTACTCTGCTGAAGTTTAATGATCTCTGGAGTGTATGTTTTAATTTCTCCTGGTATCTACCTCCATCATGAATGTGCACACTGACTTAGAACATTCGTTAGTCTGTTGTTAAGGAATAGCACATGTATAGTACACTGGTAAAGTATAAGAGTAAGAAAGGTGGCACCATCAATTCACATCTGCAACACGTGCTACAGAGCACTTGGTCTCCAACTTAACGATGATTCAGCTTTATGACGCTGTGAAAGTAGTACACATTCAGTAGAAACCATACTTCCAATTGTGAATTTTCATCTTTTCCCGGGCTAATGACACGCGGTACAATCCTCTCTCATGATGCTGGGCAGTGGCAGCTGCAGGTCCCAGCCAGCCGCTCTGTCACGAGGGGAAACAACGATACACTGACACCGATTCTGCATCCCCACAACCATTCTGCTTTCCACTTTCAGTACAGTACTCAATAAATGCCATGAGCTATTCAACATCAAACAGGCTCTGTGTTAGAAGACCGTGCCCAACTGTAGGCCGGTGTGAGTGTTCTGAGCACGTTTAAGGTGGGCTAGACTAAGCTATGATGTTCGGTAGGTGAGGACCGTTAAGTGCATTTTCGACTTAACGGTATTTTCAACTGCCGATGGCTTCATCGGGACTTAACCCCATCGTAAGTCACGGATAACCTGTAATAGTTATAGTATTAGTTTTGTGTTTCTTACGTAGAATCACTACGTTCTAAAGTGTGGGCTGCTCTAACGAAGGAAAGCATGCACTCCAGTTCAAGGAATAAAATAAAGCTGATCCCCACAACCATTGAGGTCTGTCACGTGGATTCTGACTTTGTGTTCACCCCCCCAATCTGGGGCCAGAATATTTCTGTGACTTAAGCCACCGACTGTAAAGTCCATGGGGATAGGAACCACTTCTGACCTCTTTATCACTGTATTTCTACTCCTTAGTTCAAACCCAGGAATACAAGAGGGGCTCAGTATTTGTTGAATGTTTAAGCCAGTGAGTGACTAGGTATGGGAGTTTGGGCTGGGGGAAGAATGAAGTTGAATAACATTTTTGAAGTTCTCACAAATTTGGAAAACAGTCTTGCACTGTTTTTAGGTTTCTCAAGCTTGGCATTATTGACATTTGGGGCCAGATATTTCTTTCTTTTGGGGGGAAGCGGGGGTTGTTCTGAGCATTATAAGCTATTTAGCGGCATCTCTGACCTCCATACGCTCGATGTCGCATGATCTCCTCCTTCCAATCTGTGAAAACCAAAAATGCTTCTAGATATTGCCAAATGTCCTCTGGGGGCAAAATCATCCCATTGAGAATCACTGTTTTAGGCCAATAAAATACACTAATGACAAAAACAAAATCACTGGGGCTATTAAATAAATTACAAAATTACAAAAATAATCTGAGAGTAGATTCTGGGGCTTAAGAGACATAAGAGTCGTATGCAGCAATTATTAAGCAACAACAACAGTGAAACAAAACCTGTTGGCTCCAAATGATCCTATTCATATTAGCCTGACCTGCCAAAGGTGGGTCAGTGGTTCTGTGGCCACGGTCACTTTCTTGTCCTCATTAATTCAATGATTCGCAGGATACCATGTCTGGCAGGGATCCTGACACAGCCCTGCTGTGACTTAAGGTGGAAACAAGTCCATACAGGGTGAGAAATTTTTCCTGTACTGCTTTTCTTTTGAAAATGGAGAAACTTATGACCAAAAAAGTTTGTGTTTCTAACAAAGAAAGAGCAAAGAGACCTTTGGCTAGGTCTCCCAAAGGTGGAGTTGCTGGAGACCATGAGGTCTAGCTCTGACTGAATATCAAATCCACCAAGAACCACTTGGGCTTTGCCTTTTTTAACCTTTAGTCTCATATAAAAAAGAGCGCAGACAGTGAAACTTCTCAGTATGATCCTATAAGGATGGATCCATGTCATTATACATGTGTCCAAACCCATAGGATGTACAACCCTAAGAGGGAACCCGAATGTAAACTATGGTCTTTGGGTGGTAATGATGTGTCAGTGTAGGGTCATCAATTGTAACAAATGTACCACTTGGGCGGGGGAGGTTATGTATGTGAGGTGGCAGGGGTTATATGGGAAATCTCTGTGCTTTCTGCTCCATTTTGCTGTGAACTGAAAACTGATCTAAAGATTAAAGTCTTAAAAAAAAAGGGGGGGGGAGGTGCCCGATGCCAGCTACCTCAGAGTGCTGGCTGACAGTCATCAATCAGATGGTGGGCACATGATACGTGGTTTGCTACTCTGCACCAAGGTGCTTAGTAAAAGCCAGCTTTACTTTTAGCCAATAATGATTTTAGTTTCCTTTCTGCTTTATTAAATCCTCCTTTGCTTGAAATACTCTTGGAGGGAGGCGGACTGTTCAGCCCTCTACCGTGGGAAGAGGTAAGACTCCACAGCACGGGGATCTTGCCACACGTAAGGTCTGTAAGGCACCTCGCCCTGTGTTTTCACGCTGAGGGTCGGGACCCCCCGGGAAGGTTGCATGAAGCCTCCAGTGGGATTGTGGTGACTCAGGCTGCTCGACTTCAAAGTGCTGCTTTGTGGTGGTATCTGCCGGTTCTGAGCTCTAGGAATGGAATGTGACAGTTTCATCCACATCCTGAAGCCACCTTAAGTAGTCCCTGTCGCCCAGATTTTAAGATCTGCTGAGATGCCAAAAAGGAAATGAACTGTAGACTTGGACTTTGATGGAGGGGAGATGAAGGGCAGGCGGGATTATAAAAAGAAAAAGTTCGAGAAATACTCGCCTTGCACGTAGTGAACACTCAATAAATATTAAATAGCAATAATAACTAGTAAATGAATAAATGTGGCCAGATACCCCTTAGTATGAATAACAGACCACAGATTAGATAAAGCTTTCACCATAGAATTGCTATATTACACTTCCTAGCATTTTTCAAGTATACCCCAAATTTCTCATTCTACATTCTTCTTAGCAGTCCTTTCTTTATGGTTCATTGTAGTAAACAGTCGATCTGAATTCCTTTAGTATTTGTAATTTCTTTCAAGTAAAAAAATGTTAACATTTAGCTCAATTCCTTCCAAATGACACTGCGTCATCATCTGTTAAGTGAAGCTATGATAATAAGAACCATAATTTATTTCAAATCCATCACGTGTGTCAGATACTCTGATTCTTCACTTACAGATCTGTATTTAATCATTACAGCATCCTTGCAAGGTGGCTATTACCATCCTCATTTAATGTATTTATAAGGAAATGAACATTTAGAGCGGTTTAAGGGGACCAAGTTTATTATCTGTCTGAATTGTTCAGATTGAAGTCTTCATCATGACACCCATCCACCAGTGTTTATCCAATAATAACTCTCCAAAATGTTAAGGCGATATTTCTCTGTGAACTTGTCCTCTGCCTTGTCTAATCTGCCTTCTCCATCTGCTTCACACATTAATAGAAGAAAGAGGGCAAAATACTGGGTAAGATAAGATAATGAACCAGTGTAATTTGAGAGGCATAACCTTGGATACCAGTCTTGGCTGCTCCGCGCCCGGAAACCCTCTTTCTTTCCCCACTTCGCGAATCCCGGCCCTGCTGGAAGGCGGGAGAGAAGACGGGCTTGTGTTCTCACCTGCCTGGATCGTGGAGGCCGTGGGCAAACACTTCCGGGGGCTGGTTGGTGCTGTTGAAGTGCGGGTTGCTCCTGGGTATGGAATAAGGCACGTGGCACATGGCAGTATCCACGTCCAGCCGGAGCACGGAGCCTGTGAAGTCGCTGAGGAATCGGAGGACAACGTGAGTGCCTTCCGTTTTTGTTACGTATTGCACCTACACTCAATGCAGGGGAGTTGCCCTATGGCTAAAAAAACCACCCCCCGCCCCCCCATTGGAGACAAAATTATTAAAGTTCCAAATTCCATATCGTGGCAAATGAAACCAGAGGCAGTTTGGTTCCAGACAAGTGGCAGCACCGAGACACAGCTCGACAGTGGCTGAAGGCTGCAGCATTCATTGGTGGTGCGCCGCTTTTGGCATCCGTCCTCTAAAATGTTTTTTTTTTTTTTTTTTTTTTGCCAAACCACGTACTTAACGTCCCCCAGGAAGCTCCGCTGGACAATGTTGGTCCATTAGGTAGAGTGTCGAAGGCAGCAGGGGTGTGCAGGGCAGCTACTGCACAAACCCCACAGCAGGAACTCGTTTTAGGACATCTCAGTAGAGCGACTTTCAAAAATATTATAACAGCATATTTATTTGAATTCCTCTTCATGTTATAAATGCAGATGCTGATAGTAAAAGTTGACTATTTAACCGAGGTGATATAATTCAAAGACATAAGTGATATAACTCACTTAAAACATTTTACCATCAAGGGGCACCTGTGTTTTTGTGTTATTTTTTTACCTTAACCCATCCATTTCTTCCATATCATCCAGAGTGATCATCCCATCACCGAGGATTATGTACAGAAAGCCGTCAGGACCGAAGAGCAGCTGTCCTCCCAGATGCTTTCTGTGGAGTTCTGCGACTTCAAGAAACACTCGGGCTGTTCTCAGATCAACCTGATGGGGATTTTTTCTACGTGGTGGGGAGGAAACAAACCATGATTGTGAAAGATGTAAGGTGAACCCACAGAAAGTAAATAGGGCACAGAGGGGGAAGCAAACACGTGGCATGTAAATAAGCAAACATACTGAAAATGTAGCCAATAAAAATTACTGAAAAATTATGTTAGTTTCTAGGTTTCCAAAGTGGCATTTAAGTTGAAAGAGAATTGTGGAAAAGTGCCAAAGCTACCATTTTTCGCAATTTTCCTTAAAGACACACACGGGATTTTTAAGCCAGATGGAGATTGGGGTTTAATTATTGCCACCTGATGGTTAATTATTTGTAACTTCTAAACAAAAAATTATAAAGAGATAATGAGAAAATAAGGTTACATGTCTTTTACTGGTACCTGGATACTGTGTATTCCACAACTCTGAGAATATGGTCATGAGGCCCCATAGCCCACCGCTCTTGGTTGGTGGTATAAGACACATAGAGCTTTCCATTTTTCTTGTAATTGGGATGGAATGCAAGGCTTAGTAGTCCTCTTTCATCTCCTCCCTGCAGTCAAATGAAAAACACAAAGAATTGTGAAGTTAATTATGTTCTTTATTGTGTTTCAACTGGAACCCCCAAAAGAGTCTCTTTCTTTCTCCTGGATAATCTTTGCCCAAACTCTTTTCTTTTCTTCCTTGCCTACTGCACAAAAAGGATTATAAAACATTTCACTTTGCGGAACTCTTTAAGGGTTAGAACAAGACAATTGTCTTGTGTGGTTATCTATGCGCAAGACCCTTACACCACTTTTGTCAAGTGATTTGTGTATGTAATCTGGGGAAGCTAGGAAGACAAGTTTAAGTGCTGTGAAGAATTCTTTGCTGGGTTACTAGGTTGCCTGTAGTTCACAGAAGACAAATAAAAAGGTTCATAATCAGCAGTGACTTCTAATCCAAGTCTCCAAAACCTAAAACACAGTGTGGGCTGCCAACTCCCACTGTCTTGGCAATCTGTTTAGAAAACAGTTAAATTGCTTGTGTAATACGTAAACCTTTGTTTTACCCTGGAGGCATCTACATCAGTTGTCACAACCGTGGTGGTCTGTTCATCATAGCTAGGTAATAAGCAGCCTTGGCCTCTCTACATGGAAATGAGGTATTTTTACATATATCCCTTTGCTGCCTAGAGTTTTTTTCCTTATAGAAAAATGGAGAAATGAAAGGAGAGCTAAAAGCCAGGGCTGGGATGGGGGTGGGAGAAATCCTAGAGAGGAAAGGAGACACTAGGAAATAAAAGAAAAATCCCAAACAACCTTCTTTTGTTATTGTATGAATGTCAAGAATTGTATACATTAGGCATGCCAAATGCTGTAACAATTAAAACATCATCGTGTGCTTAAATAGAAAGGCATTTTATCTTTATTTTCTGCTAATTCAGCTCGATGAAACTCAATATGGTCTTAGCATTTGTTTTATCCCACAAGTAGTCTAGGAATTTCTATAATGAAATCAAAGTATCTAAAATTATCTAGATCAGAGACTTCAAGTTCATATTCTGGTGAGCCAGGGAGCACTTCCTCTGTACTCTGCTGAGTTATGCACAGCGGCGAAAAACGTGGCAGAAATTGAAGGTTGCGACTGCCGCTAGGACATCACCTTATACACGCTGTTTCATTCAACAGCACAACATTCTTATGGCAAAAAGCTGTAAGTTACTCCTTAGAAGTGTTAGAGGAAAAAAAGTCTCTAATACTGCCATTTCTTCACAAGGCTGTGTTCAATCATGGAAACGCTCTCCTGCCTCTGTCCCCCAGAATAGCATGTGTTACTAACAAAGCACAGAACTGTTTGTAGTTTGTGTGCTACAAGGATTTGTGAATTTAAAGCTTTAGGCATAAAAGTTCACTTTTAATAAACACTGTTTGTTTTATTTCCCAGATTAGAGAAAAACTGCTTTCAGAGGTATGCCATCCAAAGCGGAAAACATCCAAACTTTAAGAATGTGTAAATAATAAAGTGGATGCAAATATCCCAGACCTACCAAATTATTATTCAAATGTCAAAAAAGGCAGCCTCTTCATTTGCATATCACGACATGATTAATTTTAAGCACAAGAACAAGAAGGGTAAGTCTCTATGACTAGGATTTATGAATGAGCCTTGGTTTTTTGGGTCATCTTGTTATGATGATTTTAACATTGACTCAACAGTGCTGTTTTTCTTCTTATATCTTCAGTAAATAAACATCTCTTGCCTTTCTTATGAGATATTGAAAACAGGGATGTATAACTAAGATTCGATTGTAGAAAAGCCACTGCACATGTAAACCTCCTTGATAGATGTGTAAGGAGGCCTAGGGGTGGGATTTAGTTTGTGATTAATTCCTCTCCGCATATATTTCCCTCTAAAGCTGTGAATGCAGGGTAAGTACTGCAAACCCACTTCACAAATGTTTGCGTTCCACTATAAGAAGCCTTTTGTTGAAAGTAGTTCTTTTGTAGTTTTTAATCAAATCATCTGAAAGACAATTTGAGCTGGCTAGCAACATCGTTTAAAACTGTGCTGGTTGCTTTTTGGGAATTAGGAACGTAGAATTCATGCACTGTAGAGAGACAGATGGGAAAAGAGATTGAAATAAATCCACAAGCGATAGAAGACAGTCGTTTACCTTCAAGATTCACCTATCACACGAATGAATTTAGAGGGACATCACTGACTTTTATTAAAGGGCCAAATATGGAAACAGAATGAGACATCTGAATGACAAGAATATAAATCAAAAAAGTCATTTTAAAATGTCCTGAATTTTTCAGGTTATAGGATTTACATTTGTGTAATCATTACACGTGATTTCATTTTTTTAAAGTCAACTTCCAGGTGCGAAGTAGTGTTCTGGGTGGTTTAGAAACATGACTAATGACTCAAGTCATTTCAGAGAAATACTCACTTTCATAACTATATTGATGAAAAACTTTAATGTTCTATATGTAAATATCCTAGAGTGTCTCTCGAAACTAGCTTTTAAAATTATATCGTATAACACAACTCTTAAATGTTCAGAGACTGGGAAGGAAGGATATATGACTGCTCTCAGGAGATTTAGCTTGAATTAGCCTGCAAGTTATGCTGTCCATTTAAAGTATGTTCCTGACAAATCATAAAGATGGAGAAGTATGTCCAAAATGTTTTCCTTAGTCATGTGAGAAGCAGCAATGTGTCCAAATATTCACATTATACTTCGTACTTTGTTACTAATACCGATAGCTTTGTGTACACATTGTGCTTCTGGGAGCGTACATCACTGCCTGAACCAAATGGGCAACAAGTAATTTACAAGCAGTACTTTAGGGTTTCTTCTGTTTGCCTAACGCTTTTTTTCTTTTTTTTCCAAAGAAGGTTTAACTTTGGACCAGGGTCAGAGGCCATAATGCCAGAACCACCACTAGACATTTGAGGCTTCCAGACCCTCTGTGGTGGCTTCAACCCTGGCCTTCACGGGCACATGGCCGCCTGACAGCCTGAGTGTTGCCCCTGGAGTCAGGACTGGACCAGCAGCCCAGCTCTCCCAGGCTCAGCAGAAAGCCCTTGTGTCAATGTTAGACTGTCTTCTTATTCCTTCCCATCCTTTCCCCTCGTTATGTGTAGCTTTATGGAATTGAAACCATGCCCTTCTTCCAGAAATGTCAAATTACTGAATTGTTTCTGCTGAGCATCTGGAGAGAATGAACCTCTAGTGAATTTAATTAGTTCAGCCAAGCTGTCTTAAAAGGGAGACAGATACATTCATAGAACGGCAAATGGAAGATCTGCGGTGTGGGGAGCCACACCTTTCAAAAAGACACTGACTTCTGACATCATACTTTTGAAAACGGTTAACCCAATGTCCAAAATGTTGTCCTTAGTCATGTGAGAAGCAGCAATGTGTCCAAATATTCACATTATACTTTGTACTTTGTTACTAATACCGATAACTTTGTGTGCACATCGTGCTTCTAGGAGTGTATATCACTGCCTGAACCAAATGGGCAACAAGTAATTTACAAGCAATACTTTAGGGTTGCCTCTGTTTGGGTAATGCTTTTTTTCTTTTTTTTTTCAAGCTCACTGACTGAAGCCTCAACCAAGCATGATCACAGGCTACCATGAGCCCCTCTCTTCCCTGCGCTCAGCCCTCTCAATACCACATCAACTTCTGGACAGCCCCTCACCAAGCACCAATGACTCCTCAAAATCAGGTAGCTGAATGATTTGAAAATAATGTCCCTCTACACTTTGGAACCTTGAGATTAACCCATGTTTCAGAGTAAATCCTAAAACCCTCCTTAGGGACTTTTAATAAGTAGTTAACAGCCGTTCTAATTCTCATTCAGCTCTCAGGAACAATTCCACAGGGTCAGCAGAAAAGAGACAAAACCCCAAAACAAAGAGTACTGATGACTTTCACGTAAGTACAAGATCAGGTCTAGTCCTATAGTTTTGAGATAAACTCTTCCCTGGTGAACACATGGACGTTCTAACCAATTGACTACGAATATTCCTCTTTGAAGAAAATGAAGCATCTATTGAAAAACACAGAGAATCATAAGGTGATTGTAACAAGAAGTATGTTTTTCTTTTTTAAGAGAAATTGTGGGGCATGGCCTTTCATTATGATATTTTAAAGAAAACACTCCAGTGTGTTCATACTTTCAATGTGGTTAAAGTTAATTTTTTCTGACTTCCAACTTCCTTAAAATGTGCCTTAATATATATACATTTTTTTCATTTCTGTGCCTTCATATTTCATATTTGGCAATTGACTTGTGTCTTTTAGGAAACAGGACTGGGCAGTACTGAGCTGGGAGCATCATTTCTCATTTTTCCATAGCTTGCTTAGTGACCCTTTGGCAAGTGACTGGCTTCAAGTTCAGTGATCTAGACAACAGCCTTATGGTATAGCGAAAGCAAGGAAACATAGATTAAAGTAACTAATGCACTGCTGAATTCAAGATATTCCTTGTTACCCCCTTGTCAAAACAATTGTGTATTTAACCTTCATTCGACAAATATTTATTGAATATCTACTACGTGTTAGGCATTGTACTTGGCACCAGGGATAAGACAATCAGTGAGAACCAATTCCTACCCTCCAGGAACTTACCCATGGAAGCAGATAGCAAAGTAAGTTTTCAGTTGTTTCATTCCTCCCATAACTGCTTTACGATGCTGATTTGGGGTGAGGGTATTTAAACAGTGCTACACGATTAGAAATATGTATGGCCCAAACACAAGTATTAAGGAGAGTAAATACCAACTCTGGGTAACTTCTGACACAGTATCACTGAGGTTTCTCCACTCTAAAACTTGGTAAGAAAAAGAAAAAAAATCTTGGTTTTATAACAGATAAATTATTAATTGTCATTTATTAATTGTCATTTACACGTCTGTGTTTCACTGGCACACTCTCAGGAAAGGAACAAGGGGACTTGGAAACCAATGTGGGCCCCTCCTAGTGCAAACCTGTGCTTCTTAGACTGGAACCTTTTGCTGTTTAGAAATGACAGATAGGTTTGTTTGAGAATTATTAGCTCAGATACAATAGCAGGTGTATTGGTTTTCTCTTGCTGCTATAAAAAAAATCACCACGAACTTAGTGGCTCGAAACGATCCAAATCTATTATTTTAAAATTTGTAAGTTAGAATCAAACATGGGTCTTACTGGGCTAAAATAAATGTGTTTGCAGGGCTGTGTTCCTTTCTGGAGGCTCTAGGGGAGAATCCATTTCCTGTCCCTTCCAGCTTCTAGAAGCCATCTGGCATTCCTTGGTTGATGTCCTCCCCCCTCCGTCTTCAAAGCCAATAACAGCAGGATGAATCCTTCTCATATCTCATCACTTTGACCTCCGCTCCCCCTTCCACTTTTAAGAATTTGTGATGACACTGAACCCACCCAGATAATTCAGTATAATCTTAATTCCAGTGCAACCTCAATTCCCCTTTGCCATGTAAAGTAACGTATTCACAGGTTCTGGAGATTAGGATGAGGACATCTTTGGGGGAGGGGCATTTCCTGCCTACCACATGGCTATTTTAATCTATTTTTTAAAAGGATCCAAAGCATTGATGACTTGAGCCATCTTGGCCGTGCCCTGCTGTGAACACCCTGAAACAGGGGGCTGGTGAACTTCACCTATACATTCACAGAGAGATACCTAAGGAGAGCGCTTTCACAGCAAGCATTCTCCCTCAGCTGTGAGTATTGCAAGAACAACCAACACTCTTCAGAGTGAAGTGAAAGCACCTTTCAGAATGGAGGAGGAGAAGGCGGAGACCATCTTTTAACATGTGGGCATAGATGAATTCAGTCAAGAGCAAAACTCCTGTGTTAATCACAGGATGCAAAGAAGGTAAAATTCAATGTGGGCAAACCATTTCTATGGAGGATTGGAGGATTTTAAATGGAGGATTTTAAACTCACTAAAACTGTGTTATTTTGCTTTGTTCATAAGTTTTGAAACACACTGTAGGGTATTCATTTCTCCAACAACTCCTGGAAGAGATGAGAAGCATTGCTTTTCAATAGTTCCAAAAGTCTAATTTGGTCTCAGAAAGGAGTCAATCCCCTGAGGCCCCTGACTTAGTTTATGGGAGGGACTGCATGATGTGGTCTGTGCTATACCAAAAAATGTACTTGGTCCTTGGCCCTGGATCTTGGCACAGAGCTCCTAAAACCATTGGAATTTCCTGAGTGAAAGGAGTGTCTTTTGTACTTCATAATGAGCCCTGTCAACCTTACCTGAGTTTATGCTAATGAAGGGACTCTTGGTGGGCCCCCAGCTAGCTTCAGAATGGAGGCTGGTAGCCAGAGGAGCCAAAAAATGTGATCGAAGGATTGGAGCTTTCAGTCCCACCCACCAACCTCCAGGGAGGGGAGACGGACGGGAGGTTGAATTCAATCATCGATGGCCATGATTTCATCAATCATAGCTGCCTAAGAAGCCTCCATAAAACCTTAAACAATGGAGTCCGGAGAGCTCCCAGGTTGGTCAACACACTGAGGTGCTGGAGGGTGTGGAAGTGCTGGAGGTGCCCAGAGAGGGCACGGAAGCTCCATGTCCCCCTAACTCCCATACCTTGCCCTGTGCATCTCTTCCATCCAACTGCTCCAGAGTTATAGCTTTTATAACAAACCTGTAAATAGTAAGTAAAGCAGTTTGCTGAGTTCTGTGAGTCTTTCTATGAGTTATTGAGCCTGACGGGGAGCTTGTGGGAAGCAGAAATGTGGGTAGCGTGGGCACCCCGTTTGTAGCTGGTACCTGTAAGGGAGACAGTCTTGTAGGACTGAGCCCATCATCTGTGGAGTCTGGGCTAACTCCAGATAGTGTCAGAATTGAACTGAGTTGTTGGACACCCAGTTGGTACTGGAGAATTGGTTGATGTGAGAAAAACAAAACAAAACAAAACACCTCTGTCATTTGGTGTCAGAAAACACTCGAGAAAAAATCCAAGAGGTTCTTTAGCCCATCCTCCTTTCTAGGGGGAAGGAGGTCATGGTCAACTCTATCGAAGAAGTTGAAGTTAGACTTGGAATAATTTGGTAGTCTTCCTGTCATACAAATTTTACTTTGGAAATGAACATTTTAATAAAATATCTTGTGCCATTTTATTACTCACTCTTTTGGCTTTTCTTACCTTCACTGTTCTCTGAGCATGAAACCAGCCACAAAATACTGAGGACCTATCACTCATAGTACTAATTCTCCCCTTTTCTTTAACATTTCCTCTATTTTTCCACATTTGGCTTTTCTTTTAAATAAGTCTGTAACTTATTCTAATTACTCTTTTGGTTTCCTGATAACTGAATGCTCTTCACGGCATTGTCTTGTCTCTGTAAGGCCTCTTCTCTGCTTAATTGTATTTACCCACTGTTCTAGTTCTTTAGGAAAGTATTTATAATTTTCAAATGCTGGCAGGACCCATGCTTACCTCGACCATACCCGCCTGACAAAGAGGTCTGTCCTGCTTCAAATGAATTTGGAGAGCTGCTAGGAGATACCCAGCAATTCAGAGCTTTTAGGAAGTGTTTTATGGGGTGTATAACTTCTGGTATGTAGCAATTGGTCCATGTCAAATCTACATTTAGGATTGTACAATTTATCTTCTGAAGGTAGCAAATGCAAAAACAGACTAGAAAAGTACAAATGAGAGGATAAAAGATACCCTAGATGGAGACCAGCTATCTCAAAGTCACACTACCCTCTTCAACAATTCTCTTCCCCACTCTTTTCAAGCATAAACAAAATAAATCAGTCACAAAGGGTTTAAGTTATGACCTACACAGAGGGAAGATACTAGAAGCGGTTATTTTCTAGAATTTACAGCTTCCCAGCTGCTTCTTATTCCAGGTACTAATATTCTTTTGACATCTCATGCCTATGGGGAAAAAAGTATGTACACATTCAGTTACATATGTAAAAACTGTTATGGTCACAATAATTTATGTATGGGTGTACATGATTTATTTTATACAAACTTTATATTTGTCAAATGGAATCAACTTTCATGTTTCTATTTTTCCCTAGGCTTTTTACCATTTGAACTGTGATATTTGATACAGGATGGCACATTAGAGAGTGGATTGACTTGTCCCTTTTACATTGTTCCAGGCAGCAATTAGCTGCTGTAGAACCTTTAATATATGCTGCCCAGTGAATCCAATATGGTATCAGGGAATGGCTTGAGCACTAAGGGCTCTTTGGCTCAATATGTGTCAAGTGTTAATAATATCTGTCATGTTCCAAAGTTCAGTTCTCCAAAACATCTTCTCTAAAAGAAAACAATGCTTCAATAAAACTAAACAGTGTGGAACATCTATTTGAAATGATTACAAAATACCAAAGCTACAAAAAGTATAATAAACTCTTCTTAAAAACAAAATCCTAAACCAGTTTGCAAGGCAGAAATAGAGACACAGATGTAGAGAACAAACGTATGGACACCAAGGGGGGAAAGCGGGCTTGGGGGGTCGTGGTGGTGGGATGAATTGGGAGATTGGGATTGACATAGATACATTAATATGCATAAAATGGATAACTAATAAGAACCTTCTGTATAAAACAGTAAATAAAATTCAAAGCAAAAACAAAAGCAAAAACAAAATCCTAGCACTAAACACTTTTCTGAAGAAGGAAATGTATAGAGACGTTGGCAACACTTAACGAAAGCAAAGCTCTTACGCTGTATGTTTAGGGTACCTGAGAAATTAACAAAAGTTTGACAAAAACTACAAGAATATTCATGGAATTAAAAATGAATAAAAATGATAATTAAAAAAGACTAACTACCTTAAACTCTTCTATTGCAATCTACAGGTTTAATACTTGCTGGACCTTAGATTTTTAAAAGTACACATTTCCTGTATAAAACAGGGTATTCAAATATCTTGTAATAAACTAAAATGGAAAATACTCTGAAAAATATTATATAGATAGATATAAAAATTATATGTATATAACTGTATCACTTTGCTTATACCTTAAGCTAACACTATATTGTAAATCAACTACACTTCAAATAAATAAACAAATAAAAATGTTAAAAACACACATTTTTAGACTGAATTATAAATGAGTAAAATATTGGGCAGCTACATTATTAGTCACAGCAAAATGTCAGATATGTAAATTAGGAACTAGACCAATTCTCCACTAGACTGTAAGCTTCTTAAAGGCAGGGACTTCCTCTTGGTATTTCTAGTGTCTTACAAAGTAGGACAAAGTGTCTCACAGTGGAAGGCTTGTCATAAAAGGTAACATGTATTGAGCTCTTACTATGCGCCAGAAACCACGCTAAGTGATTTGCAAGCATTATGCTGTTTAAAACTTTATAACAACTCTGGAGTTTAATACTATTTTATTATTATCTTTATTTTCTGGATAGGGACACAGAGGCACGAGGATTTGAGTAACTTGCTCCAAATGTGCAACTAGAAGGGGCAAAGCAGAGATTATCTGATTGGAGGAGAAATAATGTAAACTGTTATGTTCTACCACCTCACCAAATATTTCCTAAATGAAAACATGAACAAACACAAAATAGATAGTATTCCCTCATCAGCACCCATTGTTCACGGACTGAGGCAGTACTGAAACAGTCTTACTTAAGTTTACAAAGCTGTGCGGGAGAATAAAATGAAGCTTATATATCAGTTATTTTAACCCAAAGGTTAATTTAGGCTTAAGGCAAGGTGCTGATAAACCGACTATCTGGGAAAAAAATCCTGACTTATGTACATTTCCATGGTGTAAATACTCTTGCCATGGCCAATTTCAAACTGGCAACTTGATGTCTGACGGTGGTGTGTGAAGAGGTGAGCACATCAGCTCTGGTAAACCCTGGACCACCACTGTAGGACATTTCTATTCTCCTTCAAGCCTCTTTTATTTTTTTCCCCACTAGTATTGGGCTCTTATCTTTTATCTCCTGCTTTACAATTTTATCAAACCTATTCCTTTCAATGCGAAGCACTCAAATCTTTTTGTGAATTGAAACGGGGTTCAAAATATTAAATAAATCATTAATTTAAGATGAGGGAGGAGGTACTTTTTTTTACTGGATTTTAGATGAAACTATACGTAAAAACTAGCATACCACCAAAAAATAGAGTAGAACGCTCAACAATCCTTTCAAGGAGTTTATTTGGTTATTTCAGGGGCAAGAAAGGCAACGGAAAACTCCTTGGTAAAAATCTCTCCTCCCTCTCATAAAGTTGCTCAGATAATCAAAGAAGACAATAAATGCAAAATCATTTTGTAAATTCCAATGTGCAATTTGAATGGAAGATACAGCTATTACAATGGACAGAGAGGTAAGAGCCATCCTTAAACTCAATTGATCCATAAAACAATCAGATATTGGAAGGGAATGTGATTTTGAAGTAGAGAATGTGTAGCCCTACATTTGAATCAGATGAGGAATGCATTTAAATTATGTAGAGGGAGTATTATCTTGCCGGCTACCATCTGAAGAACTTCTGGACTTCAGAAAATTGCAGGCATGGAAAGGCACAGTTATACTTATATTTAGCACCAGGCTTACCACATAGTTTTGATAAAGATCTGTCTATATCTCTTCAGAAGATTTAGATGGTATGTGTTACCAGTGGCTTATTAATGAATGATTTGCAAGACTCGAGGTAATCTGAATTTTTATCCTAGCGTTGAAACATATACACCTGGCTACTGTAGGAATCTTACTTTTTTTTTTTTTCAGTTAAAAATATATATAGTGTTTGTATACTCTAAAGTTAAACATAAAGTGATTTCTATAGTAAACAAGCAAAAGGAATGGGAGAAACAAATTAACCCCAATATTTGTTCTCTAATAATACAGATGGCAAGTCACAATATTTTCTCCCCTCTGAAAACAAACTCTATGTAAAAATGCACTTCCGAGATTTAAGATAGAAAAATATGCATTCTTGATATTGGCAAACAGCTAGGAAAATTACCTCAGAGCAATATTACAGATAAAAGACACTGAATTTAGACGCAAATTTGCATATCCAGTTATGAACTAAGAATCTAAAATTATTCAAACAGTATGTGAGAGTATGTACATCCATTAAAAAATATACATATAGGGCTTCCCTGGTGGCGCAGTGGTTGAGAGTCTGCCTGCCGATGCAGGGGACACGGGTTCGAGCCCTGGTCTGGGAAGATCCCACATGCCGCGGAGCGACTGGGCCCGTGAGCCACAATTGCTGAGCCTGCGCGTCTGGAGCCTGTGCTCCGCAACAAGAGAGGCCGCGATGGTGAGAGGCCCGCGCACTGCGATGAAGAGTGGCCCCCACTTGCCGCAACTGGAGAAAGCCCTCGCACAGAAACGAAGACCCAACACAGCCATAAATAAATAAATAAATAAATAAATAAAATATTAAAAAAAATACATATAAAAATATTAAAAATATACATATCCCCAAAGATTTGATTATGCTACAAATAAAGGAAATATTTGTTTATGTTTGGGGAGTTTCAATTTTTACTTATCTCACTCCCTCAAGGATTTCCTTCGTAGGATTATTCTTAAAGTGTAAATATTTAAAAAAAAATTATTAAGTTGACAAATATTGGGCAAGCCTTATTAGAAAAGCAACTAATTCCTCTGGAACAAGGAAGACGATTTAGAAAATATCTTAACTCCTTCAAACCCCAAAACTGTATTTTACTTAATGGGTAAGAAGAAGTGTCATTCTATCGTCTCACAGCTTGGAAATATCTTTCTTAGAATGACTTGGTCTGTCATAAAGAAAAATAATTTTTCATAGTTTATTAATAAAGGTCTAACAGACGTAAGGATTATTAACTTTTATAAGAAAAAGAGTAAAAATTTTAATGAAATTATTAGAAATATTAAATTTTCGTATTGAAAGCTAAAGAAATACAATGAACTCACGTGATTTCATTTACCATCTTTAAAGCTAAAATCTTTGCGGCATAAAGTCTGACCATTTTATTTTAAACATTAAACCCAAGGCTATAAAGCATGTTTCACTTGATATTTTCATCTGATTTATACCTTTGTAGTCTGAAAAATCTTTTGTCTCCTGTCAGAAAATGGAAGATTCAGGGTCCTTCCAATGAAAGAAAAGAAATCACAATATTAAGGATTAATGCCTCACTCTAGCTAAGGGTACAAAATTGTTTTAAATGAATTTGACCTCTTGCTTTTATAAAGTTGGTTTTTTATGACGTGTGGCTAATATGATGGTCATGCCGCTAAAAGCATTATCTTCACATCATTAGATAGAAATACAACACTAGGATACTTGAGTTTCCTAGTCATGTTTCACTGCTCTTTGCCATTATATATTTCCTATTGTTACTCGAAAGAACTCAAATTGACTTATATGAGAACAAACATTGAACAATTAAGTAAGATTATTGCTTTGAAAAGAAACCTTGAAAAAACCCCCAAGAGTTTAGACCACCAAGGAGCACTAATAAATTTAAGAAAATATGAGGTTTCCTCTACGTGACTTCTCTTGAAAAGTTATGCAATAGATTGCTTCAACTTCAAGGTCATATAAAAATTATGGTACTTTTGAGATTACTTTCTGAGTAGAGTTTGCATTTACATCATTTAGATGTCAATTAAACTTGCAATTTACCCAAATAGTAAAATGAAATTCTTTGAATCTGATATTTTCGTTGATCACTATTTTACAAAATGATCAAATTCTAGCAACAGAGCAACATTAAAAAACGATCACGCCAAACCTTCATTTTTACATTAAAAAGTCATTCTTACTCCAAAATATCATTAGTTACAAATCAACATTTAGTAAACAAACATTTGCTATGCCTCAGATATCCAAATTAAGCAACTCTTTCTGAAATTTGATATATTACATATTTATAGTAATCTGAATAAAAGTAATGAATATATATTTCTGGAAAAATGCATCTTGAATATTAAATTAGGTAACAATTTAAAATATAAATTTTTGCCGTTCCATGTTTTCTATAATCAGGAACGTATGATACTATATGGCATTAAGTGTGGGAACTATATATTACAGATATCTGAAAAATCTGAAGTCCAGATTAAAGATATGAAAGTAATTATAAAATCAGAATAGGACTTATGAAGAAAGACTAAAGGGAGGGCTGGTATTTCTTAAGTTCACAAAAGAAAAAAATCTGAGTGCACATAACTTGCTTCAAATACATGAAGATTTATTTTAAGGAGGGCAGTGTCTAGCTGTTCACCTTTTCCAGGGAAGTTTCACCAGGAGGACTGTTTTCAGTGCGAAAGAAGCTCTGTTCCCTATAATTCTTAATATAATGGAAAATTTGCTTTACATATTTAGGGATAATATAATTTTGGACCAAAAGGCAGAACTTGAGGACACTTCTGATATTCAAATTGCCTGAATTAGTGTTCTTAGTGAACTGAGGGAAGAGCCAAACAGGAAAAAGAGCAGAGTTTTCTAATATGTTTATAATTCGACATTTGTAGCAATGTGGACAGAACTGATGACACACTAATTGCCCCGTTTTCATTCACAGAATAACCATGCAGAGACTAGTTCCTGGTTCTCAAACATGGGGCAAATGAAGTGTTTACAAAGGTTCCACTTTCCCAACCGCCAGCGCCCCCCCTCCCCCATCATCCACAGTGCGGTTACCATTTATGCTCACTCACTGCACAGCTTTGCTCTCAGATTCCAGCACTCCACTCAATCATCGGGGGGCAAATATGGTGAGTCAGTTGCTCCCAGGTCATTAGGCATCAAATTCCTATTCGTTGGTGTCGAGGATGGGCCCAGGGGTTTAGACAGCCTAGGTTTGCAACTTGGCTCTGCCACTTGTTAGCTTTTTACATGAGAAAGTTACTCAGTTGACTCACCTTCAAAACAGGGACATTTGCTATCTCAAAAGTTGTTGGGAGGTAGTTAATTGAAAGAGTGTAGAGTGGGCTCTGACACAAGATGATGTTCGTCAGAAGTCATCCAATGTTACTATACGCCACGGCCAGCTATTGTATTCTAGTTGGGGGAAGAGTCTTTAGACAAGTAAGCCTACAAACAAATGCATAATTCAATGTTGGAGAGGACTAAAAACAAAAGAATAGGGTGTTATTGGAATGCATATCAGGGGGAATCCAATTTAGACTAGGGCGGGTCAGGCAAGGCCTCTCTGAAGACATGCATTCAAGTTGAGACTTCAGGAGCCAGACAACGAAAGGGAAGAAAAGTCCAAGGAAAGAAAGAATAGCATCTCCCAGAGAGACACTTCATTAATATTGGGTATAATTCTTTGGGAAAAGAGAAATGTAAGGAAAGAGTACAAAAGTACACACACTCTTCCATTCCTGCTCTCTGACCGTGGAGAGTTTTAGGGATCTGAGGTCACGGATGAATAGAGTGAAATAAAGGTGGGTCTTTAATATGAGAGCTGGGTTTGAATCCCTGCTTTGTGACTTACAAGCTGTTTGACTTTGGGGAAGTAATTTAACACACTTGAACTTCAGGTTTTTTTTTTTTTTTTTCTATTGTAAATGAATTATAACTTCTACTTCATCAGGTTTCCTTTTTTAATGAAAAATACAATAAAAATTTTAAGTTACTAACACTCAACTGGTCCATATTAGCTGCTCACTAATTAGCTCTTTTCTACCTCATCGTGAGGGATGGAGCGATGGGCTTGTAGTTCATGTACATGACAGTAGGCAACAGAGTGCTATCCTTAAATGTAAGGAAGGATTGAGAGTTTAGGATTATATCCAGGGATGAATAATCATTTATTCATTCATCAATTATTCTAACAGAGCTATAACCTCAAACCAAAATGTACAATATAAGATCAGCTGTAAAAGAAATGATAATTCGATTATTCTTCCTAAGCACTTATAGTTTTTTTCATCTTGATAGGGAAAACTATCTTTTCTGTCTTGACGGTTTCAAGTGGAAAACTACGGTTGGGTAAAATGTTTGATTTGTTTCTCATTTGATGGCATGTGTGACAAAGTGACTTTCAGGGTGAGGACTTTGGAAAGGGCATTGCTGATGGCCTTTGGTTTTCTCATGTGTGGCATCTGCAGTAAAGCTGCTTGTTTTACTGTATATTTGTAATTATGTGAAATCAAATTCCTTAATTTGATTGGTTCCTTAACCAATTTTAAAAGGCCATCTTTATAAAGGAAATCTAAATCTACTTACTTATTTAATTACATAAATAAAGATACTTAATGTTTGTATTTATACATAACGTGTGAATATAAAAAAAAGAAAATATAAACACAAACACATTAGCAAAAACTACATAGATACTTTAAGAATCATCATATGGTTAAAAAAGCAAATTTCCAGAAGCAGCAGTTCATCAGCCGAATTATGGACACAAATATCAGTAATATCCACAAACTGTCTTGTTCTGCTCTTTCTTAAATATTTCCAGACACAAAATATATTGCCTTTTATGTTACACCTATAAGCCTAGAGAGTGGGAATCAGGAAATGTGAAATTACCAATCAAAATTAATATGCATAATATAAAACCTTTTAAGGATTTTTTTTCTTACACTTATAGCCAAAATGTAAGGCCATGTTGATGTGAATATTAGAAATCCAAGTATCCAGAAACCCACATTTTATCACTGTAAAAATGATAAAGGAAGTCATTTCTTTTATTGGAAAATGGGTAATCTTTTCATTGTGTGATAAACAGCAGACTATCACAGATACATGTGAGACTGTCTGGAGAACTCTCAAATATACAAGGAACATTCTTTTGTATAATACCACACATGATCCTAGAGTAGTCTAGAAGCAGGAAATGGCCCGAGACAGAACTGCCCTTACTGATGCTGGGGTGCCTTTGGCATCCATCCTTTGCTGTTGAGCTGCTGAAAACACAGATCAAGCTAAGTTTTCTTTGAATCAAGTAATTTCCTGATATAAATCTAAACGGAGGTAAGAAAACCATGGACAGGATAAAGGACAGCTCATTTTTCTTCTTCGGCTATGAGAGGTTTTTGTTTCTGTTGGCTGTGTCTGACGATAAGAAGAGCCTTACCCCACTTCCTACACACAGGTTTATAAAAAGCTCATCTGATCATTTAACTCTGCTTCCTTAAAACAATAACAAAACAAAGCTTTCTGACTCTCATTACCTAAAAAATAAGTTCAAGGGATTAGACAGGGAACACAAGACCCTTTACAAGACAGCCCTAACCTCTTTTTCCAGCCTCAGCTTCTGCCACGCTATCTCAATGCTACCTAGGTGTTCACATCCTGATGCCTTTGCACGTGGTTATTTCCTCTGCTTGGAAGACCATCCCCATCTAGTTGCTGGGGAAGAACTTATAGATCTTTTAAGACCCAGCTCCAGCTCTTCTGCAGTCTACTCTGATCCCAGAGCATGTCTCTCTCTTTTTCTTCCTAGCACTTTCTACATATTGCTAGGACACCATATCACTAGCCTATTATGTTGTGTTGATTGTACTTACCAGTCTCCCTACTCCATTAAGAAGAAACCTTGAATGGAAATCAAATCTGATTATTCTTTGACTGTATCCCAGCACTCAACCCAATGGCTGACACCTAATAGGCACTCAAATAGTTGGCTATATGAATAAAAGACTATAAGACCTATAGCTCCATCTCATGTATTATATATATCTTTGCCCCATGCTCTTCTAAGGCTCAATTTTATCAAATAAATCATTTAAGAGGATTTATCTAGAAAAGGTATTAGAGTAAAGCCTCAGTAAAAATAGAAAGTTAACTTCCACTTGGTATTAGTAGAACAAAGGAGCATATTGCTAAAATTTACATTGGATGGTTATGAAAAGCCTTTCTCTAATTGCAACTAGTAATGGTCTGTAAAATATTACTCTAAAATTGTTCTTCAAGTTGTAGACTTATCCAAGCAGTAGTTCAGACAAAAATACAAGGTAATTATTTCCCATTACGAGTTTACTATCATGCTGGTTTTCATGATAAATGTGTAAAAGAGAACTGATGATAATATAGTGGTCCTAGAATTACTTCCTAGAATTAATGTCACTAGAAAACATCAGGTAAAGTATTAAGGGATAATGCCAGACAATTTGTTTTTCTTTATAACTACTGGTCTAGAGCTTTAGAGCTTCAGAGCAAAAACACTAATAAAAGTCAGTCATCATTATGATGTCATTCTCATAATTTCCTTAGAAATAAACCAGCAAGTACAAAAAATATTTATAATGTACGACATCATCTATGTGCCTTTCCATTGCTTAAACTTTGGGTTATATTTAGTGAGATTTTCTGTTTGTTATAAAGAACATCTTCTAGATGAAACAAAATACATTACTAAAAGCCCTCTAAAGTCAAACTACCTTTGTGAATTGCACGTGTGCAGGAGTAGCTTAAACGCTATGGACTAAGCTTAAACTGTATGACCTAATCCAACAACTTATAAAAATATTTTTTTTCATTTTTGTGACCCTAACTCTTTGGAAGATATTTATCTGTCATTGAAATGGTTTAAGTATCTAAAAGGAGCTCCTAAATGATATCTGCCTACTGGTATGGCATGGGCCCTAGATGACATTTATAACATACCAAACTTGCTGGAGAAATAAGTGTGCCAATGACATTTATAGTTATAGTTTTTGGTGCTCTTACTTTAAACCCATAAAATGTCTATGGCCTTTAACCACATCCAATTTATGAGTAAGGACAACTTACACAGAATAGGAGACACAGGAGAATTGAGAAGTTTTGTGTACATGAGAAAGAATTCCCAATTCTTCCACTCCTGCATACAGCTTCTTAGATGATGCATTTCCTCATTTCTCCCGTTCTGCAACTGTTTCATCTGGCAGAGTTCATTAATGTTCACCCACTTGACACAGTCTCTTTGACATTTAACATGCTCCCCATGACATGTGTCTTTTGGTGTGCGAAATGGACTTGGAGAAACAACAGAACAAAAGAGCCTCAGGTTTCTTCAAATACATCAGACGGGCATAACCCTTCTCTGTAAGTTCTAATATTTAGACTCCCAATTTGTTTTGGCAGAAGAATCAAACTTCCCATTCATCTAAGATAGGGAAAGCCTTATCTCACCACAGGTGAGCCTTTTCCCCAAGATTTGCATGAATAATGCATTTTCACCTGTTGGCTGCTTGGGACTTCAAAAAAAGAATCTCCAATTAATTCTACAGAAGGACATTCTGTCAACCAACATCAAACGGACTCTTCTAGCAAACCACACTTAACTTCCTTTACAATCATGTTGCTCCAGGCCAAATCAAGCTTAGCTTCTTTTTCTGCTTCAACAAGATGTTCCAGGGTTGACCCATACTTGGGAACAGAGGCTGATGGGAGCGGGAGCATGATCTGAGTCTAGCTTTGTGTTAGTTCATTAGGGAATGCTCAGTGGAGAGAGCAGAGTTGGAAATCAGTGCTGATTCTGGAGCAAAATTTCTTCAAATGTTCACAGGTTGGTTTTTGGATGGTTATTGCACAATTACTAGAGTCAGACAGACAGGAATTTGAATCTTAGTTCTGCCAGTTTCTAGATATATATCATTGAGAAGATTATTAACTTTTCTGAACATGAGTTTCTTACCTATAAAATAGGAATAAAAATACCCAGATTATAGGGCTATTAATAACACCCAGAATTAAAGGAGGTGTACCTTAAAAAGTCTCTGAAATAGAGTGAAACTTCAAAACGGTACATCCCTTTCCCTATCAAGTTAAAAGGTGTATGTAAGTAGAGTATAAGGTGGTATATTCAACTTTGATAATGCTGAAGTGGCCTATAGACCAATAGCAAAAGGATTCCAAAAAGTTACTAGGCACCTGGAACACCAAAAGCACTCGGCAGATCAAATGACTTTTATAGCTTTATGGTCGGGAGATAATTCCCGATTGTGTGAAGAAGGAAGACATCAAAGCATCAGTTTAATCTAGGGCTACTCCACATCTAGAGCCAAAGAATTGGAAGATGCTCACTGATTCTTGAGCATATCTAATACATTTCCTTGGTTCCTACTTGTAGGAGACTGAAATATCCTCCTTGAGGCTGGTAGAAACTAAGCATTAAGTTTGTACTTGTTTACAGTCAATGCACTAACGTTTACCCTGAACTCTTCTACTTCTAGGTAGAAGACTGGTTGTCTAAGAGATGGATTTGTTCCACATTCAGGCCCTTGATTTGTCTGACCAGTACCATTTGTGGGGCTGTACTTTATAGCGAGCAGCAGCCCTTCTCCTCCACCCCAAAGCACTCTACTTCTATGAAAGCAATGCTTATTACAAGGTAGCTTTCCTGGGCAGGACACACGAAGAGAATATTATTAGGCTATCCAAGGAGTTATCGCACGGATGGCTGATGCCTAGACAGACAGACACAAGCAGGATTACCCGCTACATTATTCAGTCAAAACCAATGAATGATAAAAGGACTGACTGAATATAACAATCTATAGAGTGACAAAGCTGTGGTATATTACCAAAGAATAAATCACCCTTGCCCTGAAGACTTGATCGCTTATCTTAAGCCAATCTGTCATGGAGCCTAAAAGATAAAGAGTGATGCCTTGAACAGGAATGATTTGGAAAGAAATCCAGGCTAAGTATCTTTCTTTTCAGTGTTTATGCTTTCATACGTATTCTGAGAAACTTTTTGTCCCTGTGACTGCTGAGGCCCGACTAAGGTCTTCTAGGGAAGCTCTGACAACTACACGAGCTGCTTTGCTGAGTGTTGTGGCCTTAGGGCGAGGCAGCAAATAGCCAAATAGCTCTACATTCTCATTTCTTTGTCTTCTTCTTTCCACTCAGAGTCACTCACATCTTTAATAACCTTTTAGTAGTCTATATTAAGTCTATACCTTAATAGTCTAAGTTGTTATTAAAAACTTTATTTCTAAATACAATTTATTATGCATAAGCAGAGAGCAAAAGTCTTCCCGATAATTCCTTCTAGAAACATTTCCTATTTTTCCCTTTGTTTTCAATATTTCAAACACATCTTTAATCCTCCATTTCTTCCCCATCCTAACTCCAATAGCATCTTTAATCCCCAAAACACTACTCTTTTGAAAGATAATGACTTAATATACTCAGGCTCACAAGATAACAAAATATTGTATTTTAACCAGCCCTTTTCCTTGACTAACTTTTATGCTGTTTCTACTGATTTCTTTCATTTTTTTTTTTTTTTTTGACTTTGCAACGTTTCCCCAAGGACTGCTTCTCACTAATTTCCTGGCTCTGAAAAAATTCCCTTTCTTTAAGCTCGGTATCATAATAATACTTCTCCGAGCCTCCAGGGAGGATACGGAACTTAATTATATTATGGCCACTGTACTTTGGTGGCTCAACCACACTTATTTCTTAACCAATTCATATGCTACCGAAGGCGAAACCAAGAGTAACCACTCTTTATGCTTCAGCAACAAGCTGTTCCAAGAAAGCCGTTGTTTATAGTATTGAGAAACTGTTCCTCCAAGCCACATCCCAGTGTAATGTTCAGTTGGCAAAAAGAAGGTTGTATGTTGTTCAACAGGGAAATCTGCCTCATTCGACCACCCAAGAGGGCAGCAAAAATAAGTCACCTAGCAAAGGTGGTCTTTTATACAAAGGTCAAACAGAACTTTACTGGAAACTTTGGGTGGATTGGAAAGTCCTGGCTTAATATAGTGAACTGCATAATTTACCATGTGCTCAAATGTTACTGTTTAAGTAAAGCTTATTGTAAGATCAATGCATGCTCCGTTATGCTTTTTCTTTAAAAAAAAAAAGTGATTAAAAAGGAATAAAAAATGAAACAAGATGGCTTGTGCAAGATATTGCTTCCAAATCCTGGACACAACCCTTGATCAGCCCCCTTCTTACTCCTGTTTTCATTTTTGGGGGTTTTTTTTCCTTCTTCTTTTATTGGACTCTGTCTATAGTGACAAAGTGACAATAAAAGAAGAGGATTGAAAGGAGGAGAGGATACTATGGAAGTAGAAGAGAAAAAGAAGGAGGCTCGGTCATCATGTTGCTTATATCAGGCACAAAATATCAAGCTCAAGTTAACTGAAATTCCCTCAATTTTTAAAACATTTTGTTTTTAGTTACTTTGTTGCCATCATCAAGGTCATCTTTATGTCTATTTTATGATAACGAGTGAGTTAATGATCAGCCATGGTATAATTAAGGAAATTTGGTAATTTAGAAATTTATAAAGCTTAGGGTGACTATATGTCCTAATTTGCCTGGACACAGTTCTGGTCTATGTTCTAACAAAACTCTCCTTTCACTCGCAGAGGTATCCCAGTTTGGATGATAAATTAAATGGTCATGCTTAATTTAATACGTACTTCAATTATTGAGCATGCGCGAGGAGAATTTGGAAAGTATACTTTTAGATGAAAACATCAGCTCTTTGTACTGCAAATGGTGCCGCCAAAGTCTGGTATGCGGGAAGATGATATCAGTAGAGTCCCTGTTCCTCAGGAGAGACAATGTCAGTGAAAGGTGGTTAGTGCTACAGTAAAGGGTGTAACTTACGAAGAGTGCTCTTGGGCTATTCTGCATAGGGCAGAAAGAAGGCTGCAGTTATATAGAGGCAGACCTCGGAGATATTGCAGGTTTGGTTCCAGACCGCCACAATAAAGCAAAAATCACAATAAAGCCAGTTACACAATTTTTTTGGTTTCCCTGTGTGTATAAAAGTTATGTGTACACTATACTAGAATCTATTAAGTGTGCAATAGCATTCTGTCTTAAACAACAATGTACATACCTTAATTTTAAAATATTTTATTGCTCAAGAGTGCTAACCATCATCTTGGCCTTCAGTCAGTCATAGAAGTAACATCAAAGATCACTGCTCACAGATCACTATAACAAATATAATCAAAATGAAAAAGTTGAAAATATTGTAAGAATTACCAATATGTGACAGAGAGACACGAAGTGAGCAAATGCTATTGGAAAAATGCGGCCGAGAGACCTGCTCCACGCAGGGCTGCCACAAATCTTCAATTTGTAAAAAACGCTGTTATTTGTTAAACGCAATAAAGCGAAGTGAAATAAAATGAGTTGTGCCTGCATAGGCAAGGTTGCACTGTTAATGGTAGGAAGCAGCAGTGTATCCAGGGAGTCAAGATAATGGGTTGGGATTTGAGGTATATATACAAGCCCCAGGGGTGCCAATGACTAATGGGAATCCTACCTAAGTCATTTAGAGTAGAAAGCTACAGAATGCAATCAAAAACACCTATACCATTTTCTTTTCACTAGTTCCAAATACAGAACTCTCAAAACCAGTTCTTTGTAATGACGTCCTAAAAAATCAAAGCCCTGGAAATATAAACCACACAAAAAAATTAGGATTCGAGATAAGACTAAAATGTGCATTTAGAGAAACATGCTTTTTCAAGATATCCCTAATTTTGTTAAAACATCATTGTGTAAATGAATGTGGTGTCTTCAAGGATTGAAAGCAGCTTAACTTCTAAGAGAGGAGTGTATTGAGAATAACTAATTGACCACCTAAATCTGGGGTCAGCCAACTTTTTCTTAATGGGTCAGATAGTAAATATTTAAGCTTTTGAGGGCTTTTGAGTATAGTCTCTCTGTGGCAATTACTCAAGTCTGAAGTTGTAGCACCAAGGTAGCTATGGATACTACATAAAGAAATGGTGTGGCTATGTTCCCGTAAAACTTTATTTATAAAAACAGGCAGCAGGCCAGATTTGGTCTGTAGTTTGCTGACCCCTAATCTAAGTCATTACCACATAGTATGTCTTAAGTACACTTTACTTTGGCCCGCCAGTGGTATAATATCCACATATGTAGAGGCAGTTGGTATAATTTATTAATGCTTTAAATTCAATTATTTAACTAGAATCTTAATTTCCAAAGACCAACCATTACAACCACAGTGATCTTTTGTTAATTCTTTAACATTACTAAAACAAAAAGAAAATGATGTAATTAGCTCCTGTTTTTTTAACCATGGATCAACTTTTATACTTAAACTCCTCATAAATATAATCACACTTATTCTTTATTTCTTCTACAAAAATTAAGACTAAAGTAAATAGCACTTGCTCTGGTCATTCTGATCCGAGGTTCTTTATTTTAAAAAGAAAGTGAGAAACATTGGATTGCATATCAGTCGTCTAAGCAAATTAAGAAGGTTTCAAAATTCTTGGACAGGAACATAAAATCCTATGATCTGACAATGGAGCTTGATTCTGGAAGTTACTACTTTAATGTGGGACAGATGACAAAATCAGAGATTTGTTTTCAGTGTCTAAACTCTCTCAGTTTCTCCCTGTCTTTTTCTCTTTAAAACTATTTCTTCTTCTCTGAACCCAAAGATTCCCAAGCTTTGTCACCACCAAAACCTGCATTTGAGAAAAGAGCTGAAATTTGTTCCCACTAAACCAAAAAGACTGGTAAGGATAACAGTCAGCTTTCTCAGGGACATCTGAATTTTAACAAAAATCAAGCTAGTAAAAATCTGACTGATAATCTTTACAAAATATATTTCACACATCCTTGCTTTTGTAAATACAATTTTAACATTTTCTTAACGTCTTAGTGTTCTCCTTTAAAAAAAATGATCTCTTCTGTATTCTGTTTTCACACATTGAGATTGTTTTCCTGAAGGTAACTCTAATTATCAACAACGCTAATGCTGTTCCAGGTCTCTCTTTCCTTAGGAAACTCCATTTAATTGAAATATCATAGAGAAGACAATGCAGTTCTCTTTTTACACTTTGATACTGGGGGATGTTTCGAAAGAGATAAATCTAACCCAAGGTGAATAGTTTGGCAACAAGAACTGCCATGTGGAACTTCACTTTGCATTCATGGAGAAACACCGCATTTCCTTTAAGAGCACCTGAACAAGAGACAGGTATTGCCACCCTGACATGAATCTGCTGGCCGTGCTGTCTAGCTTTCAGGGAATGTATAAAGTTTTTTTCTGCCCTGCAAATGTGCTGCTTTCCTATCCTGCTCTCAGTCTCCACTTCTCAGTAAATCAGCCTCTAGGGTGCCCTGTGTGTCCTTCGTATTTCTAATCCACTGTCCACTGTCACTCAGAAACCTGAACATTCTGGGAAAACTAACAGCAAAACACCAGCCTTTTTAACTAATGAAGATTAATTTTATATTATAATTCAATGTCAACATGGCTCCATGTAGCTAACCAAACTCAAACAAATGATTTTGTTTTTCCAGGCTCTCGTTTCCTCAACTGTGAAATGAAAGAGCTAGGTTGAATGATTCCAAAGGTTCCTTCGACTTCGAAAGTTTTATAATTTTATGACTAAAGCACATGACACTCAGTGACAGCTATTTTCTTGGAAGCTCAGAAGCCATTTTTGCTTAATTATGCTTTCCCAGATCTGTCCCTAAAAGTCGATGTTAAACTCACGGCCAGACAAATGAGATGCTAAATCACAGTGCTGTGATCTAAGGGGTCCAGAATTTCTCCTAGGCAGTTCTGAAATCCAAAAAGCTTTGATAAGCAAAAGCTCTTTTATAAGTTTTGTGTAAAATTTATTTGCCCGCAAAACTAGATCTGAACTGTTGGGAAGAAGTTTACAGTCTTCCTTTAGTCCACTCAATTTGAATATTCAGATTTTTCTGCATATATATTAATATATTTTTTACATGGTGCTATCCCAGACCCCGTCAGGGTTGTTAGATAAAATAGATAAAATGTAATATGTGAACCATATTGACTAAGTATAAATCTGGAAATCCCTGAATTCTGAAACTTATCTAGTTTCAAGGGTTTCGTGTAAAGGGTGATGAGAGATGATGAACCTGATGTACTTCTAATGATGACCTGAAATCTACAATATTTCAAATTTTGCATCTAAGAATAAATGGTCCTTGGCATTATTTACATGTTTTCGTGATACGTTCATGTACATTCTTTGAAAACTGATCATTTTCACCATGTACCTTTTAAATTATTAATCAAAATATTCAGTTAAGAAACTAATACAACATTGTAAATCAATGATACTTCAATAAATAAATTTAAAAGTATTCAGTTAATAAGAAGTCCTCATTCCCTGTTATAAATAGAAATTTTATGCATTTTAGTATTTTTCAGGTCAATATTAGGAATATCTCATAAGAAATAAGTGAACAAGTAAATGGGGAGATGTTTGAACTTGCTTCGAAAGTAACCCCGGAATGCAAATCCAAAGGCCCTCATTTCCTCCATCTTTCTCTCCTTCTAATTCTATAAATCTCTATCTTCATGTTTACAATCAATTCATTGTATTCCATCAACATATGAAGACAGAATTTCTGGACTTTCCCCAGTTCCCCCGGCTCAAATAGAAGAAATCCAATAAACATTAAGTCGATGAATGAATCGGTCAATGAATGGATGACACACCTATAGCCATCTCCCCCATGTGGAGCAGAGCCGTGTTATTTTTGCAGATCCATAAAACACAGGGAAAACATTCAGTAAGTTCCTACACAGAGAACTTCGAAAAACAGATTATTCCTTTGAGCTGAATTCCACAACTCTGTCGCCCTTTGGATCAAACAGTAGGTAGCTTTATTACCATCTCTGGGTAATAGTCCTCTAGCTGGATTCCACCTGAACCTTCCATGGGTGAAAAGCCAGTTTCAAAGAAAAATACCTTCCCATCATTTGACATAATCAAATGGCAGAATGAAAAGGCTGACAAGGGGTCAGGGTGATGAAATAAAACAGAAGGGTCAAGTCATTGCCACTTTCTACATAAGCAAATTAAACACTGGTTTTAGAAAGAATGGATATGACAGACAATGGTATAATATATGCTAAGGAAAACAAGTTAATTTTTTTAGTGAGGGATAATGAGTGCATAGGCATGTTTTTAGGCAGAGAAAAGTCTGTCATATACTTATGTAATACTATTCCTATTTAAAATTCAGATATATGAGACATAAACTAGTTTTTTTCCATTAAAAAGAAATTTAGCTTTTAATTTTTGAATGCTTATTGCATGTAGTTAGCATTAATTTGAAGAACATGTTTAAATGTGACAAAGGCTTTCAATAAGAAAACAAATAACTAATTTAAAGATTTTCCTAATGTTAGAGATAAAACTATGCACATTCTTGGGTAGTCAGGATTTGTGTTTTTCAAACTTTCTCTTGCTTTCATTTAAGTGAGTAAACAAGAACAGATTTTAATGTGCTTATTAAATACCTAGCAAAGGCATACTAACAGACTCATGAGAGTATTCAGAGTATAAAAAAAAGAATGACAATATTACTCTTTAAGTAGTCTACAGCACATTAATCACACCATTATGACTAAAGACAAATTAAAACATGTCATACTTGTTTACCAAAATTAATTAAATTGCACAAAATGACCTCAACATCATTGGAAAGAAAACGTGAACTTTAGAGCCATAGGGTGCAAAATATTCCAAAATTACATGCTGCCAAAATACAAAACATTATCATCAAATGTTTCATATTCTCTATTTAAGCATTTTGAAGGCAGTTCCCTACACGCTTCTGGAATTCTTGCAGGCTTGGATGCAAACTCTACGGTGACTCACTAATAAATATGATTAATGGATGGAACTGAAATAGAAATTTCACAAAAGCCTTTCAAAATAAGGACAGGACTGTGGGTTGTGTAGATGTGTTTCTTATGGGGCCTCAGCTACCCTGTTTTGGAGATGGGTCATTTTCTGTGATTTAAAAGCTATTAAGTCAGTCTTTTTGGCCTCATTGTTTCTGCTGATTTAGCAATGCTTCCTGATGCATATTTTATTGGTATATCGAACGAAGGTATCTTGAGCTACGTGTCTTAAAAATAAACATAGACATAAGCAAGAAACTAGTATTATGTGAACAATAAGAAAATACCACCTACTTAGGTATCTTGTACCAACAGAAAGCTTTAGTTGGGCTGCTTTACAACGCTCGAATGTCCTTGAAATATGACCCAGAGGAAAGCCCAGTAATCGGAAGCATGGGGAGGAAGGAAGGCAGGATTGAATATTAAAAGTCTGAACTCTGATCCAGAGTAGTCTTCTTTGCCCAATGAGTAGTGGATGTCTGTTGTGTAGAGTGCCCGGAATCCACTCCCTCCTCCTCTGGTAACAATACTCCGATTTTCCTTTGGGGTATTACCCCTTCCACACTTGGGGCGTAGTGCTTTGGACTGTCCTGATCTCTGCCCCTGGCTCCAGAGGCGGCCACATGACCCAGGCCAGGCCAACCACGGTAGCACATGACTGGCCCCAGGGTGGGTGTGGGTCCTAAGATGGGAGCATCATTTAGGGAACTTCTGATGGAACTCTTATGGGAAAGCAGCTCTTGTTCCCCTGGATTTGCTAAACTGGAAGGACATGAACCTGGAACTACCACAATCTGTGCCACAGGAAGAAAGCCTGGCAAAGAATGAAGCTAACACAGGGGAAAGCAAAGCCGGGGGTTGTTTTGTTTTGTTTTGTTTTTTGATTAAGCCCATTTGAATTGAGTTTCTGTTTTCCCTAGGATCTTCTCCCTTTGCATTCATTTTTAAATTCTTTCTAGATTCAGTTCTTGAGCTGCCTTGCCCTCCAGAAAAGGAGAAGCTCCCAGAGCCCCTACAAGGGGAAGTAGGGCGGTCACAGCAGCCTAAAGAAGGCAGCTGGTTACACGAGAGCCTAATACATCACTGGGGGCTGGCCAGAACTGTCCTTGCTGTCTACTCTAGGAAGAAACTCAGAATCCCTGAGTATACAAGACCCTTTATGGGGGCTGTCTCTTGCCTCAGTTTACATGTCTAGCCCCATCTCAATCCTTTCATGATGTTTCCTGCATGAAAGCCTCATCCCTCTTTTCTGCCCATACCCTTAAAGAGTCATTCCTTACGTGAGGCGCCACCATCCTCAGATGGAAGGAGTTCCCTGTTCTTTCCCCTGGGATCTCCCATACTCAGCTCAGACTTTCGTTATAGCATGCACTAGGTAATTTTTTCTGTTTCCTCTCCCTTGTTAACTTGAGTTTCTCAGATCTCTATTGCTTTTCCCGCCCACCATCCATTCCTTTTGGTCAGAGCACTCTGATTTTCCTTTGCGGAACTACCTTCCACACACCAGGTCCTGTGTTTTTTGGTCGGGTTCCAGAGATGGCTCCAGAGATGGGCCCTTTTCAGTACCTAACACATGAATGTGTCTTCTGGTCCATGTTCAATGGTAATCGAACAGCAAGTCTCCAGGCAATAATAAAGCAGAACAGGCTGTAACGGTCAAAACCGTCAAGATACTTCCGTGCAGAATTTTTGACAAAACAAAACAAAAACAAGCACACACACGAAGAAAAAAACGCCCAGCCATATCTCAGTAGGAGCATGCATGATGACAAACAAATGCTTTTGGTAGGATTAAAACAAGCGAACAGCCTAAGATAGTTTGAATTTTAGTGTCATAATGTGCCATTTATTGTATTCTAACTATTGCTTCCAAATTCATTTCAAAATTGTGAGTTTGATGGCCATTTTCTCAGCTAAACTCTTCTTAGGGTTATCAACAAGTTACATCTACATCCTGCTTGACTGTTACTTTACTGTTGCTACTCCTCCCACATCCAAAGATAAACAACTGGGGTAGGGTAGGAGGAAGAGGACCTTCCGTGCTGCAGTTTTTGGAAGCACGTGCCTATGTATTCCTAAAGTATTGTCACCGGTTTAATATTTTCTTCACCATTTAAAGACTGCTCCCTGTGTCTTGACAACTTCTTTACCACTGAGTTTCTCTCCTGGGTGGCATTTAAACTATATTTAAAACTTACATCTTGTTTATATACGCTCTTGAGCCAGAACCTTTGGTTTACAGGAAAGAATTTGCTGATCTCTTTCCTTCCCCACTAAAAAACTACTGAAGTTACACTAATTGCTTCTACGACTGCATATCGCTGGACTCCTCGAAGGGCTGACATCACATGCAAAGCTTAGACCACTTGGCTTTGCTTATGTTACAATCTGACATATAAGTCAGAGAGATTATAGAAATATTCTACATTTAGTCTATGCATTTAAATACCTAAACATTGTCTGATTAAAAATTAGGTGTATAATTTTTTGGAAAAAGCTTATCTTTAGCAATATTGCATTCAGCCACACAGTGTTCTATTATATATGTATGTATGTATATACATACATACTTACATGTATGTATAATACACTTATAAACAATAAAACTGAGCAATGAAGTACTTTGCTTCAGGAAAGAATTAAAAATACTGGTCTCTTCAATGTCATCCAAAACTAATGGGAAAAGAAGAAAAATTAGACATTCACAGAACTAAAACATAGACATCTGGGTCTACCTAACTTATGCCCTGATCGTTAACAAGAAATTAATGATCACTTTGTATTTTATATCCTGTAAAAGAGCATTATTTTCCAATGTTTTCAGTATAAGACAGCCAAAGAAGGATATATATTTTTTCATCTAAAACTGAATCTTAATTCCTACATTTGATAATTTTGATGTAATTATCCCCCAAAGCACAATAAAAACTTTCTCATAATGGAGACAACACAAAAATTGACAAGACTTGTTTTCAATAACTAAATAGATCGTGAAAAAGAAATGTATTCTGATGCAATATCTTCAATCATCCTTAATGGCTCTTATAAATTTTCAAGTGCCACGATAAATTCAAATTAGCAAAATTACAGGGATTAAATTTTCTACAGTGTTTCCCAAGGCAGTCATAATTTAACTATGAGTCCGTTTTGAACTCATTTATATTTCAACTCATTAAATGTTTGGTATTTAAAGTCAATTGTAGAAATAAAAAAGCGTCCTGGCATGCTTCATTGGCAAGTTTAGCAACAAATGTGTGGTCAACACTATCTTATGGGCACAGGAGAGGCCTCCCTTTTCATAAGATATCCAACAATGTGACTAAATGCCTCCTAGAAATTTAGAATTAGAAATGCAAAGGTTAGATAAAGTTAAAGGTCATCCCCCTACAGGCAAGAGGGGGCCAGCTCCCTACCAAGTTTCTAGCAGACTTGCTTCCCTAGGGCACATCATAAAAGTAATTTACTGACAACTCACCTTACCAGGGGTCATTTGGGGCCTCAAGTCTTCTGGAATTCACTTTTAAGAAGCATGATTAAGTGGGGACAACTATTGGCCCTAAAGTATTTATGCTGAGAACAAATGTCTGTCAGAATTAAATCCTTTGTGTGTGGTGGTTTCAGACTTAAAAATGATGTGTGCCCTGATGAAAAGCACATATATTCTATTCACCAAATTAAATCTTAGAATGAATACTGGTTAATTGATTTATTAGGTTTAAAACAAATACTCCAGAAATCCAAATAGACAACACAGCCTAATAAAATGGAGAATGTATTTACCAAGTTAGTTAAATCCTTTTCTAGTCCAGTTTTGTCTCACGCTGGAGGAAAAATGTATTCACGTTATTTCAAAGAAAAATGAAGATGCTATTTAAACCAAGCCAGGAAAGTTGACTTATTGCAAAGTTTTTGCAAGAAAAAGCGATTTCCCGATTAAAACAAATCTCCTGCTTTGTTTTTGATAATTTTGACATGAAATATTTGGTTTCATACTAGGTAGAGAGGGATTTTCCACATTAAAATAATTACTAAAGGTGAAAATATGTGTGCATTGGACAAAATTAAAACAGATTATCTGACACTGTGTGTGGGATACAGCTCTAATCTACACAGTGCGTGGAAGTGAAGTTGGTACTTTGAATCGCCCAGCACACATCTTGGTAATAACAGGGGATGAGGCATACGATTTCAAGGAACACCCACAATGAAAATTATTCTTTCTAAACAGAGAATTGTTTTGGAATACGTTAGGTTAATTGGCACCATGGGATTTCGTTCAAGGAAACACAGAGCACTGAAATCCTTACACGTGCAAGTAAAATGATGCAGCGTACCCTCTTTCCCTTTTCAATTTTTCACATCTAGTTACTCTGTGCACAACCAAATTAACTTTTGTAGATTCACACTCGGGTAGAAAAGGAGCCAGTTTTTTTTGTTGTTTTTTGTTTTTTACCAGCTTAATTTACAGCACGAAAGACTGATGAGTTAAATAAGGTTCCATTGGCATAAACAAAAAAGAAACTCACTGACTATATCTGGGAATATTCTGCTTTGGAGAGTGAATTACGGATATTTTAGAAGTCAAGTCATTATTGTATTTTATTTATTTTATTTTTATTTTTTAGGTCATTATTTTATAATTTAAATAGTTAGAAATTCCTTACAATAATATTTGTGTATCCTCCTTATTAGAAGGCCATAGTTTTGTATTCCATCATTATTTTAATATTCTCTGACTTAAGGATACCTGGATTTTGGCCTCTTATATACTAAATCCAATTATAATTACCCTTTTAAAAAATAATCACCTGACCCCCTTCCTCTATGTAAATGTACATTTCCCGAGGAGGAACGTGTGTGTGAGTACACAGATAGTCTTTAGTTGTGGTTACCATTTTCATGAATTAACATTTACGACTGGTATAGAGTGAGCCCTCTTCTTTATATTAAATACCATAACTGATATTTTCCTGTAATTCACAACCTTTCACCGGAACCAATTAAATGTCCTATGTTGTTCATGTACTGAGTTTTAAAATCTGCACTTTAAAACTATGGGAAAGAATGTATACATTTGGTAAACACCATGTGTAAAAATGCTTACCTTTAATAGGGTAAATTTCTAAATATTTCTCCAAGTGTTGACACACTGAAAGTTGGAAATGAAAGGAAGCTCAGCTATTCCTGATTCGCTCATTTTACAGAGAAAAATTGAGGCTCAAGTGGTCAATGACTTGCCCGTTGGCACAAAGCACTTTCAGAGCAGAACTAGTACCAGGAGTCGATATTCTCCCCTGTGTCCCTCCTTCCACTCCTGCTCCGCCTCGCCGGCTATCTCTACACCGCCGCTATTGGTCTTGTTTTAAAAGGCTTAAGTCATTGCGGCAGCTTCTCTTGTTGCGGAGCATGGGCTCTAGGCGCGCGGGCTTCAGTAGTTGTGGCTCACGGGCTCCAGAGCGCAGGCTCAGTAGTTGTGGCGCACGGGCTTAGTTGCTCCGCGGCAGTGTGGGATCTTCCCGGACCAGGGCTTGAACCCGTGTCGCCTGCATTGGCAGGCGGATTCTTAACCACTGCACCACCAATGAGAGGCCCGCGCACCGCAACAAAGAGTGGCCACTGCTCGTTGCAGCTAGAGAAAGCCCGCACACAGCAACGAAGACCCAACGCAGCCAAAAATAAATAAATAAAATAAATAGATTTATAAAAAAAAAAAAAAAAAAGGCCTACGTCAGACCATGTCAGTCTTCTGTTCAAAATCCTCCAGGGATTCCCCCTTTCACTCACAGGAAAAGCCAAAGACCTTAGGAGAGCATGTAAGACCCTGCATTATCTGATGTACACCTTCCACCCCGCCAGCACCACATAGGTGCTCTGCAATCTTATCTCCTATGATGATTCTCCTCTTCCGTCACTCAGCTCCACAGTGTGTCCTCCCCAGCACACCAAGTACTGCCCACTTCAAGGTCATGGTGTATCTTTACCTTCGAACCCAGGTTTGAAAACTTACCACCCTGTTATCCCTACACATTAAAGACATCATGCTTCCATTAACTGAAACCTGAAGTCTCACTTCACGCTGAGTTATGCAGCTTTTAAAAATTAACTGGAGTGATGGTGACCTTCCGGAAAGCTGAGTGCACCTATCTGTCAGTGTGGTAGGGTGCCCAGTGGGCTCTGCACTGGGAGACACTGCCTGTGTTTCTGTATCAGTGCAAAGGAAAAAAAATCAGAATAAAGCAAAGTGAGCCCCATGCCCTCTGAGCCCGGGCAATGGTGGAGTTGCCAATGCCTGAACCACACTGACCACTTCTCTTTACCATAATTTTCATGGAAAATGTTGGAGACTTGCACTGCTTTCTATTTCGCAGAATTTTAGAGTTAGAAAAGACCTAAGGTATCATTTAGCCTAGTCCTCTGATTTCGAAGATGAGGACATAGAGAATCACAGAAGGTTAAGCAGATTGCTCCAAATCACACAACCACTGGCAGACTCCGTGGATAAGCGCCATAGCCACTCAGAGATTAGTTCTCACACGTACCCAACTGAGGTGGGATATTACAGGAAAGAGACACAAGAGGGATCAAAAGCATTGACGATGTGTTGCTGTCGCCCAAAGTTTTAATAATTACAAGGGAAGGAGCTCACCTAGTTAGTCATGCCCATAAGCCCTTTTTGGGTGTTTTTCTTTCTTTGTTTCGTTTCTCTGCTTTTATGCAGAAGTTTTATATGTATTGGCATTTAATCAAAGTCAAAATCTTAAAATAAACACACACACACAACCTTCCTTGGACAAGAAGACATTGTCTTTAGGTTGCAATTAAGGAACTTATGCAATTAAAGAACTATGCCAACTATTGGGTAAATCTTTTTGGAGCTGCCTACGTTACTGCAAGTCACAAAATCCTAACTAAGATCAGCCCCAGGGTGGTGTGCGTGGAAACCCTGGGCGTAAATACATTATTAATGTCACGGGGTCAACCTGGTCTTCCAAACCCCTGGAGATTTCAACAGAAGCTTTACCAGTGGTACAGGGTAAAACCACAGACTAGGTAAGAGACAGAATGAGCTACGTGGCTTTTTCAACCTCAGGTCACAGGCTTGAGTCCAGTGTAGGCTCGTAATTGATAACTTATGACAGATGTTTGGTGACCTGTGTGGGAAGGGAGTCAGTTCAAGTTTTGTTTCCCTTTTCCTGAACAGGTGTGTTCACATCCATCCACAAAGATGTTTGCACTGTGGGAATCTCATCACCAAATCTTTCATAGAAAGGCTAAGAATTTAATGGGAATTAAATTCGGTTATCCTTTTATCCTCTTAAGGGTTAGTGCTGTCCTAATTTTTTCCAACCTCAAGCATCTTCCCTCCGCTCTCTGTACATAGTCTTTTCTTTTTTTAAGGAATTCTTCTGAACAGTTTCAAACTGTTGGCTAAGAGTTCTTAGAACAGATGTGTTTTCCCTATCTAGAAATAGCCTGAGGACAGATGTCATTTTATTTAACTGTGTGATCCATTTGGATCAAAGGTGCTGTAGGATAAGAGGTTGGTTTGGAAACAGCTTATTAGAATTTTTTTTTTTAAAGTACAGAATTTAGTTACTCTTAAAGAGAAAGCCAGAATATTCAATATTTGAATATTTGGAAGGAATATTCTTTTCTCAAGAATTTTGTGACAATATATAAACCTTTAAGATCCTTTGTCATCATGCTTTATTTTTATATTAGTTTCAGCTTATTGGGTTCAGTTTTACAAGCAGATTAAATATAATGTCAACCGCAAGCAATCATGGTATTAGTTTAGATCAAATTTATTGATGTTCTCTTTTTCTGTTTTTGTGCTACTACATATATGTATGATAGAATAATTAGCTCATATTTTTTTCTCTTAAACAAATAATTATTTTTTACAGATTTTCTGTGATTTGAAATTTAGGCCTGTGGAACTGCACAACATTTTAAAATGAGTAAATGGATGAATTTAAAGTTAGTTGTATACAACATGCCCAGATAGAGTAAAATGAAAATTCACTAGGAAAAAGAGTCAAATTTTACTCCTTTTGGATGGTAATTCCCGAAAGCCACTGTGGCCATATGTATTGTCACCTAGTATCACAAAGACAAGCTGGGACAGAAAATGATATGATTTAGAAAAAGATGTTCTCGAACTTTTCTCATTATAACACATTACAGAATGGTCTCAATAAATAGCATTTCCAAAGATGATTTTAATTTCTAGTCAGTGACCCAGTTTTTCAAAATGTCCTCAGTCTGGCCACTTTGATATTATGATAGTTCAACATAATTGCAGACTTTCAGATTTTAAAAACAAAACAAAACAAAACTAAATGTCAATTGGCGAATACTACCAACAAATAAATTAAAATGTATTATAGTAATTGATAACATATTTACGTACATATTTATTTTACATAAGTATTATATATTATATACATAAATCTCTATATATATTTAGTATATAAATGTAAAGATGAAAGAAGTCTGTTAAAAGGCAAATGCTACATAAACAAACTCCCAAAATTGGTCTTAGGTAAGAAGACAAATCAAGGAGCAAACATGCTTACAGATTTAGGAAGCTTTCTGTAAAATACTGAGTTGATGTGATAGGAAAAGGGTCTACTCCAGCCTGGGGTCTGAGAGGGAGGTAGCTGAGATCATTTCATTTATATATTCTCGCACCTGACCTCTAGCACATTTCATGATAAATTAACTGATGTCTGTTATGTTGTTTAATTCTGAAACCTTCCTTTAAACTTCTCTCTTCCCTGACCTCATCTGCTTCTTTTACAAAAATATTTTGTTGAGTAATACACTCTTTGTATCATGACATTACATGTTAATTTCAGAGCAACTTTGCCCAATTGCTCCCCTCCCAAATCCTGAGATTCTTAATCTGTGCTTTGAGCAATTGTTGCTGGTGGGCAAAAATATGTGCTTTCTTAGTTTTCAGTCTCAGTATATTTCCTTTGCAAATCCTACAACTTATTAACTCTATGGCAGAGTGACACAAACCATGTTCCAAAATAAACACACAAAAAGACCTACATTACTATAATATCCAGGTTGAGAAAAACTACTCTGAAAGCAAGGAAATGCTGAGGAAGCTTGCTGCCGTACTCATGGGTCAGCTGCTTTGTGCTTAATCATCGTCAGGCATGTGCTCTGAGAAACTCCAGACCTGGGGGGTTTTGCATAATGAGGTAGGTAGCAACGCCCTACACCTAATGCCAAGAGGTGACGATCTAAAAATGAAGATGTTCTCTTCCTCCAGTTATACATTTTTTTTTTTCAGTTACACATTTTGATAAAAAATATATTCTAGGTTTATCTTTTTGAATGGAAGAAAACCCACATACATACATCAGTATAACTTTGTTTCCATAAGACTGCCATATAATTTTGGTGCAAACACTATCATGGAATTTCCATAAATTGTCATCCAATCCCATTTGAGGGGGGACTGTTAAATACTACAGAGTATAGTTAACTGTGACCACAGGAGCTTGTAAGTCATTCTGAGGGCTGGGCACCTTTTCCTTTCTTTCCTTCCTCTTCTTTTCATGTTAGTGTAATAGATGATGATAACAGCTAATGCTTACAGAGTACTTCGGATTCATGTGAGATTGTACACGTAAAGTCGTAGGTGCAACCTTTTGTCATCTCTATTCTACAGATGAAGAAACCAAGCCTAGAGGTTAAATAACTTGTCCAGAGTCAAACAACCAGCAGGTGGTATGAATGCAGTGACTAGCACCCAAGTCCGTATGCTTGACGTTAGATCTAGGCCCTCAGCCTCCCCACTGTCCTGTGAGCCAGGACGAGCAGCACTGAGCATGGCTACACCAACCGTCACCCATCTCTGCTTCTTAAACGTGCTACCCAATCTTTCCTCCTGTGCAGTGGCTGCCGATCAAAAGCACAGTGCAGCACAGCACCGTGGTTGACAGCATGGCGTCCGACAACTGCCTTGCAAATCCGGCTCTGCTACTGGCTCTGTGGTGTTCTCTCGGGCAGTTTCCTTAACTTCTGGGTCTCAGTCTCTTCATCTGTGAAATGGGGTATGCATACCTGCCTCACAGGGTTACCAGAAGGATTACGGAGGTACTCTATGTAATGGCTTAGCAAAGTAAGTGCTTAAAAGAATGGTGGTTATGATTAGTAAGAGAGACGACTAGAGTACGGTAAGTCCCCTACATATGAACCTTCAAGCTGCGAATTTTGAAAGATGCAAACATGCGTTCCATCAACATCAGGTGTGAGTGAAATTGCAGCTTGCCTTTCATCTCCTATTGCTGACGATCCTTCAGCTCTACCATCTCTCACCTCCTCTCCCTCCTCCAGTCAGTAACTCTTCTTGCCTGTTCACTTGATGCCAGCCCCTGTATGCCAGCTGTTGTATTGTACTACTGTACTTTTCAAGGTATTGTAAGATTAGAAATGTTTTCTTTATTTTTTGTGTTTGTTTTTTATGTGTTATTTGTGTGAAAAGTATTATAAACCAATTACAGTACAGTATATAGAGCTGATTGTGTTATTTGGGTACCTAGGCTAACTCTGTTGGACTAAAGAACAAATTGGACTTAATGAATGCGCTCTCGGAACAGGACTCGTTCGTATGTAGGGGACTTACTGTATCCTTGCTAACAGCATGGCTGGCTTGAAGACTATCTTTAGTACTGGGAAAGAAAAGCTATTGCCTGTCTCTAAAAGGGAGTACTGTGCTACCTTCTACTATTTAGAGGCAGTTTTGGGACACCTGTGATTTCCTTTTCATTAGATAATAGAGCCACTGGAAAATCGTGCCAACTGATATCACCAGCAGCCCTTCTCTGTTCTCTTTCTAGTCAGATACAGCGAGGTGGTGGTTGCCACGTCCAGACAGATGCTTTTGAAAGATGGCAGTGACCTCCTCTAGGGTCCAGATTTCTTGGTTTTTCACTTGTTTTAAATGATTACCATAGGACTTCTGAGATTTATAGGCTCTATTTCCTTTGCCCTTCAAGTCTTAGATAAATATAAAGACATTCATGTAAAAGCTTTCCTCACCTCAGCTGTGACTTACAGGACCTGAAATGTAGGAGAAAGCAGGTTTTTCTTTACTCAACTGGAGGGACCCTGCATACTGCAGTTTCGACTTCAGTAAAAAAAAAACATGATGCATGCTGGAGAGTACTTTATAGATTAAACCAGTTTATACTGGCATACACCATACGATGTCCATTGACATTTATTAAAATGCTTTATCAATAGAATTGCAAATGCCAAAATAAAAAAGAGCACCAGAAATGAAATTAACTTAACCAAATGAAATTACACTGAGATTATTTCACATGACCAAGGGACAAAATATTATTTCTCTGTGGACTTTTGTATTAGATTTAAAATGAGATTAGACTTATTTAAAAATTGAAAACAACATTTATCTCAGAGTACAGGGCATTCTGATGTAGGATCAGCAACACTCAATAAAATAAAGTTGGGTTTAATGCCACATCATTACTACCTTGATATATATTTTAAAAAAAACGCAGTAAAAAATTTTACTTGCAGATCTATATTTTAATGGTTTGGAACCAGAATGTTAAACTCCCCCCAAAAGAAGGCATTTAAAAGTTTTTATCTGAGGGAAGACTCTTCAATTAACTTTCTACCACTTTTAGAATGAATTTATCTCATGGTTATTTCTACCACTACAGCAATTCTCTTTCAGATGAGATTTAATAAATTCTAATGCAGTAGTTTGATAGGTCACCAACTTAAAAAATATCACATATACAAAAAATTGCAGAATGGTGACTCTTGTATTGTAATATTTATCAAATATATTAAATATATTGCTGTTTTCTTTCAACCGAACACACACTTTCTTTCAACCTAAAGCATGCTTTAAAGGGGAGTTCTAACAATTTTCCTGAGGAAGCATTTGATATGGGACCCAATCACTGCCATATACATGTGTACGTGTGTGCACACACGCGTGCTATGTTTCCAACATCAGTTTTGAAAAGTAAATTGCTTCTCATTTATGTTCTGACTCATTTCACTTGAAAAAAAATACACTAACATTGCATGGGCTGCCATAAGATCACCAGTTAAGGATAGAGGAAAATGTAAAAGGAAGGGTCTCTGACAAACTTCAGCAAAGTAGGACATCAATCCCAATGGGATGATGAGCAATGGATTTCACTGAACTTTCGCTGCTCATAATTATGCATGTGATTTACAAGCATGTGAAATCAGAGGCTGCCCGGCCGGGTCCTGCCCCGGCGCACACTGCGTCCTCCTCCACATGCTCTTGTGGCTCCTGGGCACCTGGGCCACTGTCTCTCAAGAGCCCCAGAGTCAATGGGTTCAGTCACCCGGACAATCAGCAGCTTTCAGCCTTACGTCCTCTCCTCCCTCGGTAAAAGGACTGCTTCGAAAAGCATCTTTTGAAATGAGGATCCAAGCAGATAGAGAGGGACAGGAGCCCAGGCACACTTGTTCCAATGATCGACAAGTCTTTAGCTCTGTCTGCTGCGGGTGTGAGCCTCTTGGTCTTCTGACTGTCCCTGAGAACTGGGGTGCAGAGAACGGTGTGTGTCAGCTTCCCTGGGCGGGGGGTGGGGGGGGGCGGTCCACCCTGTAGGTGACAGGCGCAGGCCTGTCTTAACTGCCACACACATGCAAAGCTAAGGCTGACTTTCAGATCCTTGGTGGTCAGGGGAAGTTTGGTAAGATTAGACTAGAGTAACTTCTGGTGTAACAAGGGTTTTCAGATATAATAGCAAACTACATATTTTAGGAACAGGAATGAGAACAGTTTTGCCAACTAGCTGAATACCAAATTCCCAAAAGGAACAAAAATAGGAAAATGTAATAGGTAAAGCAATTGTCCAATTAGAATGAATTGTTGAGATTTCTAAATGTCATTTTCCGAAACTGTCTATCAAGAATCTTACAATGCTGACAGAGTTAACTGCTCATCTCCTCACTCAGACTGGGCAAGTAATATGTGTAGGTCAGGTAAGTGACAGAAGGTACAGGACAATGACAACTGGTGTCCAACCGTTTGCTCCCAGTGGTCATTTCAGTAATATGACCTGGCCATGGATGGGCAGAGAAAATGTGTCTCATTCCTTATTCAACTGATCCAGGGGTCTGGCTCAGTCTAGACCAGTGCCTCTGAAATTACCTGTAAAAGCTTTAAAAAACGTACCAATGCCTGAGTCCTAACTCTAGATAGTCTGATTTAATTTGGGCAGTAGAATTTTCTAAAGCTCCCAGGCGGTTCTACTCTGCAGCCATTTTTGAAAACCACTGGTCCATCATCCCCAAGGACTTCAAGTAGATGAGGCTGGTTCTAGTACTTCCAGAAGTTCTGACTAGTAATTCAGATATAAGCTCAATTTAAAGATTTCAAATCACCAGGATCTTGGAATTTCCCTCTTTGGGCAAAACAATATCAACAACAAACAAGGTATATGCCCTCCCCCCGACACTAGACACACAAAATGAAGATTTTAAAGTTTGCTCACCAGTTGGACACTTGAGCCATTCTTCATAGCATCAGTATGAGTGGTCAGCTTGTACAATGCACTACCACCAAAGATCTAGCAAACCACTGTCTAGTTTTAAAACCTATTTTTGACTTACTCTTGGCAATTTCACAAAGCTCGGTCTTCTAGGATTTGAGCTGTTGTGAATGGAATCACCTCTTCCTAAATGGCAGTTTAAGTTCATATGGCATAGAGTTTACTCCATTAATCCAACTCCACAATTTATTTCCTATAGCAGAAAGAAGTCAATTCTTTAGCGGGTGCTTTGCATTTTTGCACATAACTTTTGCTCGCTGCAACTTAGTTACACTCACAGGGTACCGAAATCTCCTACAGTCTGGGTGTTAGATAAAAACCAGATGCCATATTTTTAGCTTCAGTCAGGACCCATTTAGGGAGGAGTTTTCCAAGTACCCCAAATGACTGGCTCTTTGCTGGTGGTATCAGAATCAGGGCTGGTAGAGATTTAAGGAGATCAATCAAGTCCAGCTTTTTGCCACAAAAAAGGCCAGTCCTTAACCAGGTGACAGATATCCCTGTCAATTCTTAATTGACAATTAGCAGAAAAGGAATTCCAAATTCCCTTATAGCCAGCACTAGCTTTTAGAAATTCTTATAATCAAGAATTCCTCTTTATGTCTGATTTAATATACTCATACTGGTCATTAATTAATATCATGGGGGGATCATCACTGTGGTTTGTCCTGTATTTATTTCAAACATACCAAGGTTGGGTTTCATATAATTATTGATTGTGTGATTTGAAAATTGCAATCAATACTTTGGTCTGTTAAAACAGCTTTATTCCCTCTCTTAGGATTTTTAAAACTGAAAGACTAGAGAAGTGATAATGCATAATAATTTATGAAAATTCCTATTTGCATTATTAATGCAAAATGATCATTGACAAACACAGAATACACTAACTGTACACTAACATGAACAACTAACTATTCACATGTCAAGAAGCCTGAAAAATGACTGTGAAGTAACTGTGATAACGTTTTCACTTCAGAAGTCTCTGAGGGGCATACCACAGAAATCAATGGCATAATCCTAATCAACTCATGAATGTGTTGGCATCTGCCCCATCAAACCAACAGTAGCCACTTCTAACACTTCCAATCTGTGACTTGTGACAGGAGTTCCTTGGAGACTGAGATAAAGGCCAGTTGTTGTATAAGCTAGTCGATGTGATAAGGATGTGGTATTGTTACTCCCTTATCAGTATACACTCAAATATCCATGTGATAGATTCCTACCTTATTGATATCACTGGTGCCAAATACTAAGGGAATCCAAAATATACACTTTGAAATATGTCTTTAATTTAGAAATATGTATTCTATCAATACGTATGTAGAAGAATGGATTCTGAAGTTTATTTTAAGCCCCAGAAGCCCTGCAGCTCTCCTAGGAAAGGAAGCCCAAAAAGGGTTCTGCAGAATTCCTAGAGGCCTGCAGAACGTACTGCAGAATCATGGCACTGTCATAACCGAGTCTGTATAATTTTACTGCATGTTGAGATGTCTCAAAGTCAGAGAAGATAAACTTTCATTCATATCCCAATGAATGGGTGTAAATGAAGAGGGTGTCTGAAGTAACTCTAATTAGAAGCAGGGCATTCTTTAGGCAGTTAAATTGAAGTAGAAACAAGAACATCAGTTTTTTCCTTCTTACAACAAAATTTTCAAGTATTCTGAGCCCATTTCTTTCACCTACATTTTATCATACACAGATTTTTAATACCAACATTTTAAGTAAAATGGTATTTGAAAACTATGTGTTATTCTCTCAAATACCCAAAGATATATTAAATTTTAGAGCAAATTGGCAATGTGTATTGTGGCATATGTCCTTCAACTCAGTAATGCTCTTTCTATCAGTGAATTTTAAAGAAATCATCCATGATCAGGTTAAATAATATACACAAGAATGATAAATAACATTATTTACAATGATAAAAAGAAAATACTGGGGGTCTTCCTAAATATCTCATAATGAGGAAACGGAACACTCAAAAAAGATAAAAAACTAAGTTTTTGAGAAAAGTTTCCAAATCTGGTAACATACTCATGACATACTGTTAGGTGAAAAAAGAAGGCTAAAAAGATGTATATATGGTTTGATTTCAATTTTATTTTAACACTTCTTAGGAAAAAAGCTATCAGAAAACATGTTCTTCTGTGTTTCCACATTTATTAATATGGACCTGTGTTACTTTTGTAGTCAGGAAAAATTCATTTAATTTTAATATAAAAACTGGAAGAAAGTATATCAAAATGTTAATAGTGATATTCTTTAATTGATGGGATAATAGGTGATGATTTTTAAAATACTTTACTTTCCCCAATTTTTTATTTTATAGAGAGCATGTTTAACTTTCAAGGTAAGTAAAACACTTGTAGTGAGTAATGCACTTGCTGCTGCATCTTTATTCCTTCCTCATGAGGTACCACTTGCAATGAGTTATCAGAACACATTTCAGAATGTATTTATTGAACTCTGATGTGCAAAACACTAATGCTTTATTTTAAGAGGCTTTGGACTATTTGCTGTGAATTGTAATGAAAAATTTTATTGGGAGAAAGTTGAAACTACTGACTTAAACAGCTTTTCCAAATGATCTGTGTCTTTGTGCCAAAGTCCTTTTCCTTAAAGGACCACAAGTACCATAAAATACTTGTCTTATGCAGTATGTCTTGGTGATGCTGTCATAACATGGCCTTGAGGCTGGGTGGTCCCAACAATAGGCATTCTCTGTGCTCTAACTGAGTCACCTTAATTATTTCATGTGGTAGATATTGCATAGATAGATATGAGGAATATATTTATATTTTTTTCTGATTTGTTTCTGCTGGTTTTGATGTTCTTACCTTTGAAAAGAGCTTAACAAAGCAAAGAAGAGCTTATTTCGATATGAGTAGCAGAGTATAAATCCTCCTTTGATTTTTTTTTTTTTCCAGTTTAGAAAAAGATAACCAGTTCTTCCCCAGTCATACTTAATTCGTTTCATTCTAAAACGGTCATGAGCTGTTAAATGTCTTAATTTAGACTGCCACAATTTGCCTTATAGCTTAGTACTGCTAATATTGTACTGTGTTACTCTCTTGTGAAATAAACTTGACAATAATTTTATTTATATATCTACTAGATTATTTGAGCATGAGAATTCAAATTGGAGAAGTGGGAAAGAAGGCAATAGATGTGCTTATATATTATAAAGGTGGCTAATTATAGATAAAAATATCTGACTTACCTGTAAAAATAGTGTACAAGGAAATCACAGTATAAGTAGCATTTTTTTATGACACAGACTCGAACACAGATGCGGTAAAAGAATGATTTGCAATTGCCAAAGTAACCCAAAGACCTCTTTGTTTCTGCTAGCAAATGCTGATATACAATTCTAATGCCTGTTAAACAATATTTAAACAAATACTTTATAAAACCAATAATCATTTTAAGTATGTAAATTACATAGGGAAACCATGTCAAAAATATCAATCTGATTGCACTGCTTAATAGTCACCAAATCACATTAAAAATTTAATGTCATTGTCCCGATTTAGTTGCCGTAATTATTGTTCCCTTATGTTGTCTCCTTATTTTCTCCTATATTATTTCTTTTATTACAAAGAAATACCTTTAGTGAGGAGAACACTAAAATAAAATTAACATAGCCAGAGCAAAGATAAATAAAATTTAAAAAGCCAACCTTTATTCCACTTTGAACAAGTTTGTGAATGTCCAAATAAGGCTCCTTGAAAATTTCTCCTTCAGGGGTAAGTATCTTCACGTAACCTTCTTTTTCCAGAATGAAGAGACGGTGTGAGCCATCCCCACTATGCAGGGCGCTGACGGGCTGGCGCAGCCCACTCACAACCTCCTGAATACAGAAGCAGTTGTGTTTGTGCTTTCTAAACAAATTAAAGAAAACCAGTAAGCTTTTCTTGAGATGAAGGAGGTAAGAGATGCACTTAGCATCCTTTTCAAAATATATTTCCTCTAGGAATCAACGGTTTTGATAATCACGAAGGGCTGCTAACCCAAGGTCACACTCTGATTCTTTTAAATTCTTTTCAATGAAAAAAAAAAAAAACAAAAAACCAAAAAAGCCTTCTATTAGGAAGTAAAGGAGAGAATCAAAACACATGTATTTTAAAATTTCACCAGCTCACTATCTCATCTTTCAGTGACTCTAATTAAAACTGACTTTACTCATAATAATTAAACCTTACAGAAAGGCATTCAGAGAGAAAGTTCTAAGGTCTATTTATAAAACTCTGGTTTGCTACTAATAATGGTGCTGAATGTTTCCACAGTGCCATAAGCTAACAACTATCATAAAATTCAAGTTTAAAACTATACTCATAAAATTCCCATGAATCAGAGAGAAGCCAAGCTCATAACAGAAGATTAGTAGTCTCAGCATTAAAAGCATTTAAGCAAATATGATTTTAGAGAAGCAAACTACCAAAAAGAAAACAAAAAGCATCTGGAGGATATAGCTGCTGGACATGAGCATAGCCAGTTGACTCATTGTTAAAACCACAAGACTTGTCGGGTTTTTTCTTTTTTTTTTTTTAAGATTAAAGAACATTTATCTTTATGAACCTGCTGATCTCTTCCACTTTGTCGTATTCTTCCATCTGGTCCAAGTAGTTAGATGCTGGTCCTCTGATTTGTTTTCTTGGAAAATCTGGAAAGCACAAGCCACCATCTTTTCTTGCATAGTAAAAGCAAAACTCATCAGCAGTAGTTTGAAGGAAACCTTTAAAAATGTAAAAGGACGCCTTAGAAATATTTAGTGTCATGGTAAAAACAGCGCATTTGAAAGACAAAATATAGGTAAAGAATTTTTTAGGAACTATATGACTATTCTAGGGAAATATATAGACAACAAACAAAAGGAAAGAAGAACATATTTTTTGGCTTGGGATTTCCATTTCTTTTTTAACCGAAATTTAAAAATTGCAGTAAAAGTGAAATGATATTGTGTTGGATGTCTTAAAAGGCTCATATGAAACAGAATTGATACGAACACAGCATTAATCTTGTTATTGCATTGACTCTATTTTCAAGCCTCCCTGGTTACTATATGTTGTACTTTCAAGCTCATCTGATTACTATTCAGCACTTTTTTCCCACAGTACTATTAACTTCCTAAGAAGAACAAATTGCGATCAGGAAAGAGATAGACCATCGGGAGCCAGTTTGGGTCATTTTACAATTCTTATTGTATTGTCACTCATATATGATTAAATAATAAATCTAGTTACTATCCCAAGGTCATTCATTATATGCTACAGTAAATGACTGACTCTCTGCAATGATCAAGCAATGAATTGATGCCAGTAACAGAGCCTCTATATTCAAATGTGTTGGTGCCTTTTTCTTGCTCACTTACTGGAGACAATGATTATTTTGTAATACAAAAATTTTCTTTAAAATATCCTTTCGATATTCTCAAGCAGAATAGCTGACATACTACCCCTCAATGAAAAAAATATTAAAACGAGCCAAAACAAAAATGCAGGGTAGACTTAAAAGGATTTGAAAGACCTTTTTTTTCTATTTCTTACATAGTAAGGATTTTTATCAAATAAAAAGTTGAATAAGAAAGAAGATCCTATTACAAAAAAAATTTTGACATTACTTTTACAATTTGAATTAATAAGGTAGGTTTTTATTGGGGGGAGGGCATATTAATTAATCAGATTCACTTCCATATTCTGATGATTTTGCTATTAAAATATGATGTTGCTATTAGAGTTGACTTTACATGATGTCCCAAATTCCTGCTTCTGGTTTCATACCTTTAATTATGCTCAAGGTCTTGATTTTTTCCTAACAAATTAGATTATTGCACTCCCAATCAGTTTTGTCACAAAGGCACCTGGTAACTCAGGTGAGGTTTAGAAGTTGTATAATGGATGCAAGTTTGCAAGGATTTGCAAGAACAAGAATTTGGGGACAACCAAGTGAGGCGCATCAATGGAACATGAAAGACCCTAAAGAGTTGATTTTCTGTGAGCTTGACCTAGGTCCCCTTCAAACCTAAAGCTAATCTTGGAATCCGTGGGTCCCAAACGGTTAAAACATAATATACATTTTGACCTAACTTTTGGGTGAAATGGATCACTGCTAAATTTCTGAGACAGACTCTTCAAGGCCAATATCTGACTCAGCTACTGGGAAACATCTTGTCTTTGGGAAACTGGCAAGTAAAAGCAGATGTCCTTGGGAGTGTGTGTGTGTGTTGTGGGGGAGGTAGGCAGAATAAGGAGGCAAGGAGGCTGTCAGCTGGGGAGGAGGCAAGGAGGCTGTCAGCTGGGGAGGAGGTTATCTTTCTTTGAAAAAATCCAGGGATTAGAAATTGGGGAGAGGAATGACGGCTGCAACAGCTTTTACTCATCTTCAGCAATTCACTGTTTGCAAAAGATAACTTTTCTCCTCCATTCTTTAATGGCTAAGCATCAGATGAAAACTGCCCGGTTGGGGCTTCCCTGGTGGCGCAGTGGTTAGGAATCCGCCTGCCAATGCAGGGGACACGGGTTCGAGCCCTGGTCCGGGAAGATCCCACATGCCGCGCAGCGGCTAGGCCCGTGAGCCACAACTACTGAGCCCGCGCGTCTGGAGCCTGTGCTCCGCAACAAGAGAGGCCGCGACAGTGAGAGGCCCGCGCACCGCGATGAAGAGTGGCCCCCACGTGCCACAACTGGAGAAAGCCCTCGCATAGAAACGAAGACCCAACACAGCCAAAAATAAAAAACAAACAAACAAAAAACAACAACAACAACAAAAAAAACTGCCCGGTAGTGTGAAATAATTCTGGTTGAGGTAAAAAGAAGAGAAGGAAAACTGAGTTGCTAAATCAGACTTTTCACAGTTTGGGGCTAGAAGTTTTTGGGGGCTAGGTGTTTTATATATAAATATATATAGATATGTAGATATATATATATAACCTTCAGGTAGGGAGTTCTCCATGTCAATCTGATGCATGCAGGAAGACTGTCATACTATGGATCTATTTATAACTGAATGTGTGAAGGAGAACTTTTGTTTTAATGTGATTATTTGCCTGCAGGGGTCACAGAAAAATTCCAAAGTGCAATTCAGAGGAAATCTTGAGTTTGCTTTTTAAAAAAATATTTGTTTTCCAGCATTACAGTCTGCAAACCAATACCATCTTACGGGAAAATTAATGAACAATGCCGGTGGCTAATTCCATTTTATAAGGAATTATTAGCTGGGGACAAACATGAGGAAATGAGAAATCATTTTCAAATGGAACATCTGAAGATGAATGAGTACAGATTCATAAACTCTGTCGCTCCAGAGATACTATGCTCTCTTAGCAAATTAAACAAAACAAAACAAAACAAAACCAGAATGTTAACAATGAATTATTCCGAGCTTTTTACAGTATTGAGACAAACTGAACAATCTAAGTGGGAAGAAGGGAGCCAACTCAGAAGACTTTTACATAAAAATACGGGCATTTGTTCTGACAATTATGTTACTTTGAATTGAAACATCTAATACTTTTGTTAGTACTTTACCTTAAATGACCCGATTTTATAAGCAGGGATGAGTAAGATATATTTTCCTGTGAAGAACTAAAAGAGATCTGGTTTCAGGACATGGGGCTAACATTTATTGCCAGGGAAGATATAATTTACCAAATGGTACCCTTCTGTTTGGAAGGAAACACTGAAGAGCATTTTACTGAAGGTGTGCAGCTCACCCTGGGTCATCATAATATGATGAAGTCTGCTAACAATGGAAGTCCACTGATGATTCCAGCAGCTGTAATTTTTTTACAACTCCTGATAATTTATCAAATGTTTTGGTACTGTAACTCTTCTCCTGGATCATAAACCCCGTCCTACGATACCACAAAGCACCCTATAAAGTACTGACATATAAATAAATATTCTCTGTGCAGTCTTCTAAGCTCTAGCTTTTCTCTGAGCATGTATGCTACAGAAAAGTTATTTTTTCCTCATTATATATGCTGTTCATCACGATAAGGAAAAAATGGAAAAACCCTACCATCTGTAAGGCTTGCACTAGACAGCATTTTCTAGCAGAGGGAATAGACTTTGGTGTATTCATATATCTGCTCTGGTTTGCTCTCTTGGGCACTAATGAGACACATGTGTAAGATATCTGACTGGGGCAGGAGTGGCTGTGGACTCGAGAAACTCAGTGGAATCAAATTCTTGACCTTGGCCTCTTTAGCAATGGGATTAAACCAATTGAACTAATTGTGTACAGACAGATATTTCACACTACCATAACCTACAGCTGAGATATGATGGTCCAAGAGTGATAAAAATCACTATGATAACAAGTATAAAGGGAGAAGCAAGGCCCAGAGATGTCCTTTCCTATCCTTTCCACAGAGGGTATTTATTAGGCCATCATTTAGTGAACAGCAAAGCATCTCCTCTGTTCATCGTAATTCAGGCAAAAGACGAGACCCATGGTATTGAGAAAAGAGTTCCTGTGGGGGTTTTTTTAATGAAATTTGGGTATTTTTTAAGAAGTTTTAAGAGTTTATCTCCCTAAGTAAAGTCACAACAGGAGAATATTATGATTAATAAAACTCTAGTGTATCCTCACTGTAGTGATTTTTAACTTCCCTCTTTTCATTTTTGTGGAAATAAGCAGACCATGAATGTTTATGAATTAAAATTTCTAGAGAGTAGCTGTCTTTCAGGTATACATGTATCCCAAAGTGAGTGGCACTTTCTTAAAGCCAAGAGGGTGAAGCAAAGGGATAGACCGTTTATGTGTTTAATTCTTTACATATTGGGCAGTGGGGGAAGAAATGAAGATGTCTCTAGAATTATTTTCTCTCTTTCAACCCCTTTCAGCAGTTCCCATCTCTTAGCAAACTACAACCCTTAAGGTCCCTTCCTCTTCATGTTTTTGATTTGTAGAAAGATGAGGCTAACAATGAGGATAGTAAAAAAAAAATAAAATAAAAGAATCACAAAGTAGCTGTTTTTCACAATTTCGAACTTCGGAGAAAAGCAATCCATGTCATTAAATAGACTTAAGAAGGTGAAATTATTACAGATTTTGGGCAATTTCTGAAAAACAAGTGTTCTAGAATTCTAAAGAGCCTTCTGTGCTGGGGGCCAGGGCTGAGGGGAGGATTATCATCTGATTCATCACACTTTAGGAAATGGTAACCTACGTGCCAAGGATCAGTCTGGCTAACAAATTGATCAACCTAAGTAACACGAAGAGTGTGTTATTACAGCTCACTTTTGGGACAAGTATTTAGAGCAATTATTAGCATTTGATGGATGCAGAGGAAGCCCCCTCTGCTCGCTGCTAAAGCCTGCTGGCCTGGCCCTGAAAAGTACCCTTGTTGCTCCACCCACCACTGGAGTGGAGCTTTCATCTGGTTATCTTTCAAGGCAGCCTGGGTGGCCACCAAAAGCACTTGACATCTTGATGCACTTCAGCAGTTTTACATATATACAAACTTTGTAGAAAAATAAATTTGTCATTCGTCACCACATATGTTGATCTGGGGAGTGAGGTGCTTGCAGCTCTGGCTCCTGAGTTGTTTGCTGTGCTCTCTCTTTCAGTGGATATTGCTTTTTGTTGTTTGTTCTGGAAGCTAAAATAACTTCAAATATAGGAAGCACCCCACAGATGAGTCTCTAATTCCAGCCTGGTGGTATTTATCGCAAGTAGATAAAGGTAGATAAAAATGCCCACGGTCAATACCATTTTCAATTTATAGTGGTAAAGGCAAACCTTCCAGACTGGAAATTTGCAGCAGAACTTTATTGGACCTAATCTGTTATCGCTTCTCGGCAGGCCATCTAGGCAACCGTGACCTATTCTACTTTGCTTTGGGGAATGTGATAAAGAGAAAGAAACAGCTGGTTTAAGGAAAGCCTTAGAAACATGGCTGCAGTTTAAAAAAACAATAATAATATTTTCACATTGAATGGGTTTAGATACTTGTTATGGTACACCAAAGGAAGCAAGCAACCCTAGTCAAAATGTTTTCTTAGGCTATTAAGAGAGCTCTATAAAAAATACAAAAATCTACACTTTTCTGGGTCAGAGAAAAAAGTAAAATGTGCATAGCAGTTAAAAAAAATTCTCCAAGTGCATCCTACAGTTCTTAAAGCTTGTCTTGTCCTTCAGTGCCATAGAGTTTTATAAACTGTTAGTTTCAGTAGATTTGTTTGTGTGTGACACTGCCTAACTAAATGGAATCGGTCTCGTTAAATTCATTTCTACCTCTGTGTTGATTCTTCCAACCTAAAGCAACAACCACCAAGGTTTACAAGCTGCTGATGGTAAAATTAATCAATGCCCGAGAGCCTATATGTTTATTAGGGTCCAAAAGACGATAGTGACCAGGTATATCTGGGACATTATAAGCATAAGAACTTGAACTTCTTTTAGCCTATCACTTTCTCATTGTACAAGTTTGGTTACGGCATTTAACTTCTCCTGAGGTTCAGTTTTCCTCATCTGTCAAATGGAAATGACCAGACCTTTCCTATCTACCTCACAGGGTTTATGAGGAGCAAATTAGTCATTATATATGAAAGTGCTTTGTAAGGTGTTACTTTTTGGGGCCTTTTGAATTATATTTTATTTAAGGAAATACCTTAAAAGTCGGTGGACAATCTGCCCTTATGTATCAGCTGTGTAGAAGGGGAAGCTGTCTTGATATCAACGTTGATGACTAAAGACACCAACAAGAAATTTGTGCTGATAATCCAGCGTGTGTAAAGATTACCAACTGTATTATCTATTTAACAAGAGATGTTAAACCCTTCAACAAAACAATGTATTGTTTTGTAGTCTGAAATGACAGCAGCAATTTTAGCAGCAATAAAAGGTTCCAAGTTTGAACAGTTAATTATGAGGTAAAAATAGATACTGTGAAAGGCAGATAAATTTTACACTCTCCTAAGCAAGCATTTAGGAACAGGTATCTTGGAAAGCTATTCTGCAGTAGTTGATTTAATGTATCTTTTTTTTTTTTTTTTTTTTTTACCTGGAACATGGCCTCGGCAAGTATAAAAGAATTCTTTGCAATAGTCTTTGCAGAGCAGGGGAAGTGCCAGGTCTCTTTCCAAGGATTCTGTCTCAGGTGAGTAGAACAGGCTCTGAGAATGTGGAGAGCAAAGTGCACATTTGATTTCCTCCAGTAACTTCCCGCATTCTGTGTTGTTGGTAACAGAAAACATCTGAAAGCCATAAATTAGAAACAAACCTCTTTTTAGTTCCATGAAGTTAGGTTTAGTTATGTTTTTTGGTCATCATGGAAAGAGAAAAGTGTCATTTAGCTGTTGTCTGCAAAGAATCACCAAGTCACAATACAGTATGTCTTTATAAGGACACAAGTGCAGTCTCTTGGGTTGGCATGGGAGGGCAAAGGGTAGGAAGGCACAGACATGCTTCTTACTCTTGCAAATCCAAGTCTGTTTATCTGTCCTTCAGGTGTGAAAAATTAAATGACAATTATATATAGATTCTTGAACCCTTTTTCTTACTCTGCCTCAAAGTATACACTGACTGATAATTTAACTTTAAAACTCCAAATACCTTTATACAACTGTATGTAAAGCAACTTTTAAGACATGGCTTATTTGTGTCTTGGGTAAAAATCTATTTCACTCCTGAAATTCCTAACGACATTCTCAAAGATATTACTTGAATTACATTGTTCTCATTTTAATTAATTTTCAATATACAGATTGCATAGGGAAAGTTTTCTAAAGTGGGGGAAATATCACCCTTTCATGTTCTATAAAAATAATATCTGAAGCTGAGTCAAACAGGTTTAAGACCAATTTTTATAATTCATTGTATTTTAGCCAGGAAAAATTTTCTAACTAGTTCCTCAGGTATGTTATATGCACGAAAAACACAAGAGTTTAATAAAAGTGATTTTGTATAGTATTTAGTGAGTTTCAATGAAAAAGGGCATACTTTTATCTTTGTTTATACAGTATTATTATGTCTTTTATATCAATAAGACTAATTTGAGAGTTACTGATTCATTGAGGTTAGTAATTTGCAGGTAAAATAGGTTTCAGTGTCTAGAACTAACTTTTAAAAACTGACTTCAGGACCTCCTCTAATAAATATAAATATAGAATATCAGCACAATAATTGAGATGTGAAATGTAGCGCTGTCTAAATTAAGCATTAATTTTTTATATTAAAAAACACCATATGGTGTTAAAAAACACCATAATGGGATTGAATTTTATGTTTTCCCAGTTTATACAACTATGTTTATACTTAATTATTTCTTTAGAACTATGAACTGAAATTAACATTTTAAACTCTAGATCACTGCTTAAAGCAAATATTTCATTCTTCAGTTGAGATTCTAATTTGAGTAAATTGAGTGAATCATATGGCTTCTACTTTTTAGGATAAAGATACTCTAAGTGATCACAAAATTTGGATCTGAAAGAGCAAAGCAACTAAAAAAAATCGTTGAATACAAGGCATGCTGAAATTTTAAAAGTCCAATAGAAGCTACCCTGTTTAGGAAAAAAAATATATGTGTATAAATATGATGAGTCGTAACTATCTACAATATTCAGAAAAGTTATTATTAATCACAATTATGTTTGCATTTTGATTTTTATCAATTTATTTAAATGACAATGGCTTAAATGGTTAAAGTTTTCTAAGGGGAAACATACACCAGACACTTAGAATTTGCATTCCAAGAATGTTTTAAATGTCTTTTGTTGTCCATACTCTGGCAGACCTCACCAGATCTATTCAATATTAATACTGTTCAACTTTGTTCTGTTTGTGTATCATACGGCAGTCCACTAAGAACAAAACAACTGCAGGATGCTCAAGCCACCGCTTTTGCTGGCTGAAAAACTGGAATGTAATTACCTTTGGTTTCATGGAGAACATGCATGCTTAGATTTTTTTATAGCTGAAACAAAATGATCCCCATATACTCTCCCAGCTGCTATCCAGGAAGAGCTTGATTTTAGGGCCTCAAGAATTTTGTCTTTTACAATTTTTGGAATGTGTCCTGGCCACAAGATCTCTCATCAAAAGTGCAGAAATAGGATTCAATAAATTATCTGAAATCAAGTATAATATTATTCTTTGTAAAGTTTCATGCTGTTCCAACCCAGCAGGATGGTAACATTTTGCTCTGTGTGAGGTCTGCAGTGTAAATACCTATTTGAAGATAGATAGAGCCATCATTCTGGCTTTGGTTTCAATGAACCAATAGTCTTACTGAAGTCAATTAAACTGACTCAGCCCAAGCTGCAGCGCTGTTTTAGACAGATGAGTGCTGCTGTGTGTAGGGTATTTTTTTCTTCTTTTTTGCCTAAGTGTCTGTGTCTATACAGGTCCTTAACTTTATGTCTGACAATGTCATCAATCTTAAGAAGAAATTTAAGCTAATATCCTGTTTCAATTTTTAAAAGCCATATATGAAACCATCAAATTATAGCGGTTTAAACTAAATATACTTTGGAAATCATGTAAAACTTCGAATCATTATTACAGTGTGCCTAGTAATGATTGTGGCTGTTGCTGACTAATTTATAACATCTGGCAGGTCATCCTCTAATCTTCAGCCACATGAAAGTAAAATCCATACAAGGAAGGTAAGATAAATCCTGGAATACACAGTGAAGCGTGGCCTACAACTACAGTTTATCAACAAATAGTAAAATGGGTGACAGAGACCTTCTGTATTTCTCTTTATTTATCAAGTAACTAAACAGAGAGGATAAAAAGGCACCCACATGGGTTCGATGAGGGGACAAAAGGAGAAAATACAGGACAGTATATTAAGATGACGCCTTAAGATCACTTGGTACACAAAAAGTTATTTCTAAAACTCATATGCCTACAAGGTTGTTCAGCTGTTGGGTAGAACACATGCGTCTCTGGACTGTAGTGCTGGATTATGTCATTAAAGAGTTCAGTTTCAATTTTAGGCTAATATGTAAATAGATCATTGTACTAAGGCAGCTGTTAAAGGGACCCCAGGATGAGTTATTTGTTTAGTTGGATGTGTTCAACAATAGCCTTTGTCCCTGAAAGAGCCAGAGCAAACAAATGATTGTAAAAGGGCACACTTGAAAACAATTACTTTTCACCCATTCCTTGACAGCTTTGGCTGTGAAACCACCCAAGGTAGAGAGAGCTTCTATGCCTCTGTGGCTACAAGTTAAGTTTTAGAAATGGGGGTATTTCATTTGGCTGCAGATTCAATTTGGCTAATGGGAATTAGATCCTTTTAGCATCTTGTATTTAGGAGCTGCAAAAATATTGCTAAGACCATATAACTTCCTAGATATTCGCAGTACTTATTTGTAACAGTAGTTAACCATCTCGTTACAGTACACAAAACTATTAAAATATACAAAGAAATGCAAATATAGAATAACTTAGAAGAATAATACCATGGCTAAAGAATTGAACTCAATTACATTCAATAGTTCATTACATATTAAAGAAAATGGGTTAGCCTGGAAACTGGACTTAATCGCACAGCTAAGCATGATCAATATTCTACCCAGTTTGCGACTATCTATTTGTCTATGAAGTTTCTTCACTTAGGAAAAAGCTACTCCTGTAGTTTCTTGAAAAGTTGCAGAAATCTTTCTGGGGAAAATTTTTTTTTTTTCATGAACAAAAAAGGGCCCTTTCAAATAGCCATCATCTCTCCTGCACACACATTATGAAATAAGACCCTAACATATATTATAAGCCAGGAAGGCTTAGGCGGGAAAAAGGGAAACACTGAAGTTTATTATAAAATAACATGTTTTAAAAACTATTAAAACTTGAGAACTAACATGGGTCAAGAATGCATATGCATAACTATATCAAATCCCTGATTGGAACAATTTGAGTACTGTTGGTTTATAAACCACTCGTAATGGAACCAGCAAAGTCTAGTGTACCAAATTTAATTCAGACACGTTTTCCAAATGAGTAGGGGTTTGTTGGAGATTGGAAGCACATAAAACGGAAAGGAATGTGGATAGCTAACGTGGCAGAATGATTCCTAAAGAATGATTTCTTTAAAAAAATTTATATAACTTCTCTTAAGGGTTATAACTCCCCTCAGCCTCAGCGCCCCCCCGCCCTCAGCTCCCCACTACATTTAGTTAAGAAAAAGTTTTCACTCCTCCTGTACCTGGAAGAGTTCAGTATCGCAGGGGTCTTCGGATCATTGGTATATTCATAGCATATATTGCACACGGGGAGGCTTAATGCCAAATATTTCGAATCCTTTCTCTCAATTTCCTGGTTCTGTCCGGCTCCTGGTAAAAACCCTGGAGCTGATGTGAACGTAGCGATTTTGTACTTTAATTCAATTACAACACAGGAGCTTAATGACATTGTTTGGAACAAAATGCTGGAATATCTGTTCCCTGAATCTCAGACTACTGCTGCATGTGGTAAGAATAAAGAGAGAGTTACAGCTGAAAACCTGCAGCAAGACAGTTCTCACTCAGCTGGGAATAGAGGGAGTTGGACAAATGCTCCCTCAAAAGGCATGAACATTTGGACAGAGCTGGGGACTGAAAGAGAATGATGTTCTCTAGTTTCACCCATTAGTGAACCAACTAACAAACACAATGGTGTTGTTGTTATTCTTTTGCCATAAGCAACAGGACTCTGTGTGTGGGCAGCAGTTTAGTGGGGAGGAGGATAAGTCGACCCCTTTTTGTCCTATTGATTTTTTCCTATTTGCATGACTTGAGCAAATTAAATGATGCAATATGGCTTTTTGTTACAAAACAAAGTGAGAGATACCACCCAGACACATATGTTGATTCGTAGGAGCTGTTTACATGAGAATAGAGTGAAATCTACCGTGAACTGAGCATAAAAATTAGATTCAGCCTGGGTTTTTTTTTTTTTTTTTTTTTAATGCCTGGGCCAGCAAGACTGAAGCACAAGTTTTCCACGAGTCTCTCAGACCTTGACAACTGCAGTGTTGTAACAGAGGAATTCTTAATTAAACCTAAAATGGGGGAAGCGAGGGGGGGTGGGCAAAGACACCTGATTGTTTATTTCACGCGCAGGGATTGTTAATGACTGATCCCCGGAGTCTTTCCTTGGAATGCAGTAGAGAACACACATTACTGCAACCCAGGGCAAGAAAGTTGTTGCAAACTCAAATATAAGCATGTCTTTACACCCAACCAACACTCTTTTCATATTTGTTTAAACTTATTAACATCGGGAAAATGTAAATGCCATTACCCCTAAAACAAGTTTCTGGAGAAGATCTTCCTACACAACTAACTACCATTGAAAACCCGAATTTATAATGTTACAAAACGTGACAGGAGGAGAATCGCCTCGGTTTTACGTGATAAACATGCCCCAGCAAAATCTTTCGCCAATTTTGGGGTTCTCAACTGGAGTACCAGGAGTTCCTTTTCGCTGTTTAACTACTGTAATGCAAGACACCCCCCCCCCTCTGACGGGGCTGGGGATCATAAACCAACCGTGCTTCAACATCCTTTACGATTCAATCCTCTCTCTAACCGAGCACGTGGAGAAAACTGCACAAATCTTTTTACCCTAGAAAAATAAACCAGAAACCACAGCCACCTTCACTTACAGTTTTACCGCAACCAATGCCCGATTCGATCCAAAACACACTGTTAATCGCGATTCTCATAAAATATTTACCCAGCCCAGAACGCGGGTACCACAGAAGCTCCTCTTTTCTGAGACAGGCAGTTTTGCACAGCATCCCGACCGGGGACTCTTGGGGGCGGAGGTAGGTATCTGCGCACCCCAGAGGACCACACAAACGAATCACGCTAGCGCTTTAGAAAAGTTAGCAAAAAGAACTCCCCACAGAAGTTGCGCCCCTCTTCCAGTCACCAGCATTGCCGGAGCCACAAGGCACCCCACCCAGCCAGTGTGCCAATCTCGCAGCTGCGAGGCGGGTGCGTGCCTACCTTGCTATCCAGGCGCCCCAGCCCGGGGCTGTCACTCCGCAGGCAGCAGGACAGCCGAGGGTAGAAGCCACCGCACAGCATCTCTCCCCCACTCAGCAGCTCCAGCTGGGACATCATCCGCCTATCTCTCCTTTTCAGGCGCTTCGGAGGGTTCCCATTCAGGCACCTTCTCCTCCTCGCTCCGCTCCCTTCGCTTCTTTCCCCAAACTTAGCATCTCCTTCAAAGAAGCCCAGAGCCACGGCTAACAGCAGCAGCTTAAAAGAGAGCATCTTTAGCATCGCCTGCCCCGCGCGGCAGGGGCTGGGCGCGGGAGGATGGGGGCGCAAGGCCACTGCCCAGCAGGGGCACTAGGGCGCAGCTCCAGGAGGAGGCTGCGGGGCGGCGGGACACTCGAGAGGCAGAGAGAGGTGGCGGGGGCGAGAAGATGTAGAGCGATGCAACTTGGCAAAAAATAAAAGACGAGGCGACGGGCCCAGTGCCTCAGGGGAGCCCGAGGACCGAGATAAAGTGCGGTTGACACCGTTTGCGGTGGTGCCAGTGTCAGTTGGGTGGGGGGCTTTCTGCTGCGGCTGAGGAGTGGGAGGAGGAGAAGGAGTTGGAGGAGGAGGAGGTAGAAGAGGAGGAGAAGACGGCCACAGAGGTTCACTTGTCCGTGTAACGGGAGTTGTTTAGGTGAGACAGTAGTAGCAGGAACAGAAGCGGCGGCGGCGGCGGCGGCGGCGGCGGGGCAGGCGGAGGCAGGGCCAGCGCTGGGCTCTAGATGATGCTGAGGTCTCCTCTGCCGGCGGCTGCAGCTTCTCACACAGCCTCTCATGTTTCGTTCCCTCTTTTCTTCTTCTTTTTAACTAGCGCGCGGGGAGGTGCTGCCACCGCGCGCCCCTTGACGTCACCGCTGCTCGCGCGCCCCCGCCCGGGTTGGGGGGAGGGGAGGGGGCGGCCCCGGCGGCCTCCGGGGTGCGGCGGGGAGGGGCCGCGCGCCGCGGCGGCCGGCGGAGGGGGAGGGCCCGGCGCGAGTCCTCGGAGCCGGCCTGGAGGGCGCGGGACGCCGCGCGCCCGCTTGGCCGCGCCGTCCGGGTGGGGGCGTGCACGGCCCCGGTCCCCCGGCCGGCCCGCCTGGGACTGGGGCGCGGCCCGGTGGCTCCCCGCCCGCTGCTCGCTCCTCGCGCAGCCCCTCCGTACGACCCCGGGCGTGAGGCGGCCGAGCTGAGGCGCCGAGAGAAAGTGAGTAAGAGAGGCTGCGGGAGGCGAGAAGGGGGGGGGGGCACCCTTCCAGGGCCTCCCCTGCCCCGGTCCCGGTCCGCGCCTCTCCCGGGAGGGAAGATGAACCGAGTGGGCTGGAGTTGGCGGGACGGAGCTCTCCGGCCCCTTTCCCTCCCCTGGCCCGCTTGGGCTCCCCCAGACCCCGGTGTTTTCCAAAGTGAAGCTCGAGCCGGTACAAATCTTCCTGGGGGTCTGATTGAGAGACGGGGGGAACAGCCCAGATGCTGCAAGCCGCTGAGTATGTGGAGGTGGTTTGAAGACTGTGCCGAGAAGATGTAGCCATCCTTGCCTAAGTCTTGCGCGCTCTTGGAGTGGCACAAGCGCGTGTGCGTGAGGTGGGGTGTCGGGGCCTCCTGGAAGGGTTGCTCTCGCCTGGGTCCTGGGTGGGCTGGCCCCGGACGCCCCGTTCGAGGGCCCCACCTGTGCCCTGGAACTTAGCCGGGCCCCGCTGGTGCCTCCCCGGGAACGCAGGAACGCAGGTTCCCCTGCCCCAGGTGGAGGAACGGAGAAGAAGCTGGCCTTGGAATCAGCATTCATTTTAGATGGGAAAAAAAAAAAAAAAATCCTGGGGAGATTTCCGTAGGGGTGTAAGCACAGAGGCATCAGCTCCGGAGGATGAATTAGTAGTGGGTTTGCAGGCGTCTATGAGTGGGGTGCGCTACGTATCCCTGGTACCTAAATAAGTTAAATCGCTCCCGCCACCCCCGCTAGACAAAGTCTGCGTAAAGAAGGTGTTTCTAAAGTGATTTGTGCCTTATCAAGAGTGGTGACTTGGCATTGACTGGATCCCCGCAAGTTGGCATCAAGAGGAGTCTCTTTGGGATTGCGTCACAAAATGTGCTTTCTGCCCACTTGAGTATTTAACAGGGGAGCTGATTTTCTGGTAGATGGGTTCTGAAGAGGAGATAAGGCAGTTTTCTCATCTGGGCAATGGAGGAACGTTCACCATATTTGGATTTGCTTCACTCTTCAGGCACAGATTTCGCCAAGCTAATGTAAAAGTTGGTGACGGTGGGTGTGGATAGCTGATTAAACTAATTATTGTTAAAATGGTCGCAGTGGCTAGAGAAGGCTTCGGCCCCTTTCTCTTCCGGGGCCCGGATTTACTAGTGGAGCTAGGTTTTTCCCAAAAGAGGTGACAGATTAGAATAGCTGAGAAGAATCTGCTGAGATATTCAGTCCAGACCGGAGCTCATTCATTGGAGGGCCCCTATGACTTACTTAACGTTTCTCCCAGGGGCTGTGGGTATACACAAGACTTCTGTATGCTTGTGATCACAAATGCTTCTTCTGATCCCATAGACTGCTTTATCTGACATTCTTCCTGCTTTGAAGACTTTTTAATATAAAGAAAATCATAGAGCTATAAAGACTTTAAGACTTTAAACTCTCATTTAATAAACGAATCTATAAACGAATCCCATCGAGATTATATCACTTGTACAATCTCATCTAATTAGGTAGTTTAAAAACCAGGGATCCAATCTAGGTTGCTTTCCACAATCTAAAGCTTTATTCCCAAACACCAGTTTTATGTTGTTTTTCCAAAATAAAAAAATCCTTTAAAAATTCTATTTCAGTGCTGTGAGCTCCCACCCCAAGTGATGAATTCATCTTAGTTTTGGAACAGGCCTTCCTTATGGTTCGTACTTAAAGACTAAGGACGTTTAAAGGTAAATTAATTTTGGTTTTAAAAGATTATGCAGATGTTATAAACTGTGCCCCTAAGTTAAAGATATAGAGTTTATGAACGATTACTGAAATGAGACAGACTTGTTCCTTCTTGATCCATGGGAGCTAGAATTGATCCCATCTGCTCTTAGTCACGACAGTCCATAAATCGGGTCACTGATGAGTTAGCTGCATTTATTTTCAGCGCCACTGATAGAATTTCCAAATAGTCACTAAGCAGTGTTGTTATACAAGTGAACTAACTTCTGATTCGTTTTTTGCAGAGGGAAATTGCAAAGCTCATCTACAGCCAGATCACAGCATATTTTTTTTTTAGGAATCAAGAATCAACATTGGGCTATTTCCTAAGATTAAACCATGAAAGCCCACTTGGAGGCTGCATGGCCATCTGCGCACTTGAACCTGAAAAATGGACTTTTTCAATCGGGGAGATCTCCTTCAGCTAAATCATCAGAAGTGGTGAGAAGAAAAGACCCCTGCCCGACCAACCTCCTCCAGACAAATTAAATCAGTCTAGCAAGGAATGGAGCTGTACAAGGGTGGCCAGAACATCATCTTCTGCTTGCACCATCACTGAGCCGTCCCTCTAGGACTGCCACCTGCATGCCGGTTGCACTCAGTGCAAGGCATCCAGCTGTGTCAGGGAATGGGAGCTGAAGTCCTGCTCCACTCACCAAGCCGAGTTTATTGGTGCATGGCCGTGTCTGCCCAGATGATGTGCCTCCTTTTTCTAATTTGCACCAATGCCCCCTGTATGGGCTAGTGGCATGTCTGACCACCCCACTCCCATATCCCAGTCCTACCCGGGATTCTATTCCTTACCTCGGATGGATTCAAGATTTTCATGAACAAGTTAGGTTTCTTGCAACAGATGAAATATTTGACCCAAATTGAAATTAATTTCATAGGTAAAGCTCAAAATATTACCATAGATGTGAATTACATATGTATTTATATACGCATATATAAACAGTCATGTAGATATACATGTCTGTGTATCAGAAGCTAGCAAAACTTAAATTTGGTAAATGTTTAAAATAAAACTATTTTGGGTATTCGAATCGGTTTTATATATGGATTTCTGGACTTCACAGAAATATGTGCTATTTAATTCTATTTCAACAAACATATATTAAGCACCAGCCACTGTGCTAAGTGATGTGTACCCGGTAATGAAAAGTAGTACAAACACCCTGCCTCTAGGTAGCTAATAATCTAGTAAGGAAGACAATCTAGTAAGGTCACAAGTAAACTTATGATTGAATAATTACGGTAAAGGCTAAGGCTATGAAAGAAATGCTAAGATGGAGAATAACAAGGCACATCGATTTCAGATTAAGTGACTGGAAAAAGCCTCTCTGTGAAAATGACATTTCAGCTGGGACCCAAGGATGCACTGGAAGGAGTGTATGAAGTGACTCCTCTCTGCCATTTAAAGTACAGAAAAAAGAATGAAATCATGCCATGTGCAGCAACAGGGATGGACCTAGAGATGATCATACTAAGTGAAGTAAGTCAGACAGAGAGAAAGATAAATATCATACTATATCACTTAAATGTGGAATCTAGAAAATAATACAAATGAACTTATTTACAAGACAGAAATAGACTCACAGACATAGAAAACAAATTTATGGTTATCAAAGGGGAAAAGAGGGGAGGGATAAATTAGGAATTTGGGATTAACAGATACACACTACTATATATGAAATAGATAAACAACAAGAACCTACTATATAGCACTGGGAGCTATACTCAATATCTTGTAATAACCTCTAATGGAAAATAATATGAAAACGAATATATATATATATATACACATATATATTTATGTATAACTGAATCACTTTGCTGTACACCCAGACCTAAGACAACACTGTAAATCAACTATACTTCAATTAAAAGAATTAAAGTACAGAAACAATCGAATTCAGAATAGAATATGATACATTTAAGGGAAAGCACAGGATAAAGTAGATAACTAAGAAAGGAGAGGTTACAGGCCAAACTCATAGGGTAGTTTATAGACTCTAGGAAATTAATGAAGTTATATTCATGCATTTGTCATTTCCTTTTGCAAATAACTTATCCTCATTGATCTTTGTCTCTTTCTTTAAATCCTGGCTTTTCACTCAACTTCTAGGGATTTTAGCTCGAATGGCATTTCAGCCATTGATTCTCATCTCATCAGCACTTATTTTGTTTGTTTGTTTTCATTTGTGCGTTGTTAACGGGAATTGAGGTTTTTTCATCCGTGGGAGTTGAATATCCATGCAATTGTAAACTCCATGCGGCCAGGAATTACATTTCCTTCTTGGTCACTCCAGCACAATCTCAACAATCTCGTTCAGTCTCATGGTATAGTGCCGACCTCTCGATAAATGCTGCTGACTGTCCAATTCTGTTTGAATTAATACTTTTTAAAGGTTTTAAATAGAGGAAACATTTGCATTATAAAATTTTTTAATTGTTAAACAGAAGAGGAGACACACTTAAAGTGCACTCTCACCAAGGAATTTCAGGAGACATTGTTACCGAAGTGTGAGTACACCAAGGAAAGGGCCGCCAATAAAGCTAAAGAATAAATACACATCCTTTAAAAACTAAAGACTGGTTACAGTTAAGGTACGCTGATGACAATGGTAGGGCTGCTTGTAGGGGTTTTCCTATAGTTATTCAGTCTTTCTTTCAAAAGTTGGCACCTGCTGGGTGCCAGATCCTGTTCTGGGTGCTGGGGACACATCAGAGAGCAAAATTTCTTTCATGGAGCTCGTGTTCCACTGGAGAGACAGATAACAAGTAGCTATAGAGTATGCCAGAAGATGATGAGTGCTGTAGAGAAAGGGGGTCATGGGGAAAGAGTGCAGGGGTTGAGAGAAATAGTAATTTTATATATAGTTGGCCCTCCGTATCTGCAGGTTCTGCATCCAGGGATTCCACTAATTGCCATTGAAAATATTTTTAAGAAATTCCAGAAAGTTCCAAAAAGCAAAACTTGAAGTTGCCATGCTGGCAACTATTTATATAGCATTTACATTATACTGAGTATTATAAGTAATCAAGATGATTTAAAGTCTGTGGGAGGATGTGCATGGGTTATATGCAAATACTATGCCATTTTGTATAAAGGACTTGAGAATCCATGGATTTTGGTATCCAGGCATCCTGGAACCAATCCCCTGTGGATACCAGGGGTGACTGTACATTGTCAGGAAAGGAGTCTCCTGAGGTACGGGCAGAGACTGGGGCATAGATACTTGGACAGAGGCTTGAAGCAGTGAGCCTCTGTTCACTTACATAAATGCATGCGAATGTCTGTAAGCACAGGGAACAGCAAGTCAAAGGCCACAAAGCAAGCATGCTTGGTATGTTTAAGGATTAGCAGAGAGACCAATGCAGCTGGAGCAGAGTGGGTGACAGAGGAAATGACAAGAAATGAGGGCAGACAAGTAGCCGGCGTCCGCATTGCTTAGGATTTTATAAACTATGTTACAGACTTTGGCTTTTCCTCTGAATGAAATGGTTATCACTCTGGGGTCTTGTCAGGAATAAAGAAATTCTATTTATTAATTAATTATTAAATAAATAGTAGCTATTTCCTATTTCCACAGAGCAAATTAAACATAAGGAATTAGATAAATGGGTGTTGGGAAACAGGAAAAGGGAAAAAAGATGATTGAAGTAAAATAGCCACTGCAGGAAGCAGCTCCCATCCCTGGGAATTGGGGAACCAGCGGAGTCGGGGTTACCAAAACCTAGAAGCTGACTAAAGAGCCCTGGTGGAACTGTGGAGATGCAGTCGTTGCCCAGCTGGTGTGGATACCACCCAGATTGTGACATGAAGTTGATTATGGGCGTGCTGGGAGAAAACAAGGCTGGAACCAACTGCCACTGACAGGATGCATTAGTTTCCTAGGGCTGCCATAGCACAGTACCACAAACTAGGGGGCTTAAAGCAACAGAAATGTTTTCTCTCACAGTTCTGGCGGCCAGAAGTCTGAAATCAAAGCATGGGCAGAGTTGGCTCCTTCGGGGGGAGAATCTGTTCTGGGCTTCTCTCCTAGTTCTGGAAAGCTCGGGAGTTCTTTTCTTGGTTTGTAGATGGCGTTCTCCCTGTGTCTTCACATCATATTCCCTCCAAGCATGTCTGTCTCTGCGTCCATATTTCCCCCTTTTTTAAGGACACCAGTCATGTTGGATTAAGGTCTACTTCATCTTAACTCACGCAACTGCCAACACCTTATTTTCAGTTAAGGCCACATTCAGAGGTACTGGGGGTTAGGACTTTAACATCTATTAGGGTGACACAATTTAATTCATAACACAAGATAAAGGGTCATCGCTGGGGTGATACAGACAGGAATGGCAAGGAAGGAGGAAGGAACAAGTCCCTTCTCTCATCATTTTGCCTTCCAGCCTCCCTCCTGTGCCTTGTCTTAGGTCGGGCTGCCAATACACAGAGCTCAAGACAGAGATCCTTGGCCGAATAATTTATTGAAAGAGTACTCTTAGGGAAGGAGAGTGAGGGAGGCAGGATAAGGCAAGAGAACAAAGCTAAGTAAGGATGTAAGCTGGAGACTACCTTCAGTCTCATCCCACAGGGGCCTCTACAGCATGAATTGCACCACAGAATTGGTCCCAACTTGAGGCAACGGTGAGGTGGGGTAGAATGATTTTTTTAAACCCATGTATCGGTTATTATTTGCAGGTTGCCCCCTAGGGAGACATAAGCCCCCAGGTAGACAGGTCCCATTCTGCCAAGAACAATGCTCTGGAGAAGCGGCAGCTGTGAACTCTAGTAGCCTGTGTTTTTCAAGGAATTTGTTCATTTCATCCGTTGACATGAAGTTGTTCATGATATTGCCTTGTTATCCTTTCAGTCTATAGAATCTGTAGTATTGTTACTTCTCTTATTCCTAATATTGACAGTTTGTGTCTTCTATCCTATTTCCTGATCAATGTGGCTGTAGGTTTATCAATTTTATTGGTTTTCTCAAAGAACCAGTTCTTGGTTTCGTTAATTTTCTCAACTGTTTTTCTGTTTTTTATTTAGTTGATTTCCCTTCTGATCTTTATTGTTTACTCTTTTCTGCTTACTTTCGGTTTAATTTGCTCTGATTTAGCCAGTTTCTTACAATGGAGCCCAAGGTCATTAATTTGGGACCTTCCTCTTTTTCTAATGTAGGCATTTAGCAATATACATTTCCCCCATGGTACTGCTTTTAGCCACATCCCCCAAACTCTGAAACGTTGTGATTTCAATTTCATTCAGTTCAAAGTACTTTCTAATTTCCCCTTTGAGTTCTTCTTGACAAACAGATTATTTAGAAGTGTCCAGTTACTTGGGGATTTTTTTTTTTTAATATGTTAATCCACTGATTTCCTTATTTATTTATTTATTTATTTATTTATTGGCTGTGTTGGGTCTTCATTTCTGTGCGAGGGCTTTCTCTAGTTGCGGCAAGCGGGGGCCACTCTTCGTCGCGGGGGGATTTTTTAAAAGCCTTTCTGTTGTTGATTCTAATTCAGTTCCATTGTAGTCAGAGAGCATAATCTCTTAAAATTTTTTGAGAGTTTTTTTTTTTTTAAAGAAATTCACGTTCTTTTATTTATTTATTTATTTATTTATTTATTTATTTATTTATGACTGTGTTGAGTCTTCGTTTCTGTGCGAGGGCTTTCTCTAGTTGCGGCAAGTGGGGACCACTCTTCATCGCGGTGCGCGGGCCTCTCACCATCGCGGCCTCTCTTGTTGCGGAGCACAGGCTCCAGACGCGCAGGCTCAGTAATTGTGGCTCACGGGCCCAGTCGCTCCGCGGCATGTGGGATCCTCCCAGACCAGGGCTCGAACCCGTGTCCCCCGCATTGGCAGGCAGACTCCCAACCACTGCGCCACCAGGGAAGCCTGAGAGTTTTTTACGGGTAGGAAACTGGTCTATCTTGGTAAACATTCTGTGTACAATTTTGCTGTTGTTGAGTGGAGTGTTCTATAAATGTTGATTAGGTTGATCTGTTAGATAGTGTTGTTCAGTCTTCCATCTTTCCTGAGTTTCAGTCACTTGTTCTATCAGTTATTGAGAGAGGAATAAATATTGACAGTTCTGAATGTATTAGGGATTTTCCTGTTTCTTCTTGCAGTTCTTTCAGTCTTTGTTTCCCTTTCATTTTGAAGCTCTGTTAACTAGCACATAAGCATTTAGGACTGTTGTGTCTTCCTCATGAACTGTTCCTTTTGACATCATGAAATGTCTTTCTTTATCCTTGGTAATAATCTTTGCTCCAAAATCTACTTTCTTATTAATATAACCACTCTTCCTTTCTTTTGATTAGTGTTAACATATTTTCTCCCATCCTTTTACTGTTGATTTATTTCTGTCTTTATATTTAAAGTGCATCAACTGCAGGTAGCATATAGTTGGGTTTTGCTTAGTTTTGCCAATGTGATAACCTCTGACTTTTAATTGAGGTGTTTAGACCCTTTCCATTTGATGTGATTACTGATCCAGTTGGGTTTAAGAGTCATCACCAGTTGTTTTTTCAATTGTCCCATCTATTTTGTGTTCTTTTTATTTGTTTGCTCTTCTTTTGGATTGAGTATTTAATTTATTCCGTTTTCTTTTCTTTGTTATTGGCTTATTAGCTGTAACTTTTATCTCTTCTGGTGCTTACTTTAGAGTTGGAGTATTTTTAGCTTATCATAGTGTATCTTCAGTTAATATTATACCACTTCATGTGTAGTATAAAAACCTTAACAATATACTTCTATTTTCCCCTCCCAGACTTTGTGCATATGCTCCACATATGTTATAAATCTCAGTATGTATTTCTGTTTTTTCTTTGGACAGATATTTCTTTTTTAAACTTAAAAATAAAATAGGGCTTCCCTGGTGGCACAGTGGTTGAGAATCTGCCTGCCAGTGCAGGGGACACGGGTTCGAGCCCTGGTCTGGGAAGATCCCACATGCCGCGGAGCAACTAGACCCGTGAGCCACAATTACTGAGCCTGCACGTCTGGAGCCTGTGCTCCACAACAAGAGAGGCTGCGACAGTGAGAGGCCCGTGCACCGCGATGAAGAGTGGCCCCCACTTGCCGCAACTAGAGAAAGCCCTCGCACAGAAATGAAGACCCAACACAGCCATAAGTAAATAAATAAATAAATTTATTTTTTAAAAAAAGATAGGAATAAAAGCCTTTTATATTTACCCACATAATTACCATTCCTGGTGCTCTTTTTTCCTTAGTATAGATCCAGATTTCTTTTTTTCTTTGATAGCTCTTTATTTTGTTTTTAAAAAATAAATTATAGGAGTATAATTGCTTTACACTGTTGTGTTAGTTTCTGCTGTAAAACAAAGTGAATCAGATATACATATACTTATATCCCCATATCACTTCCCTCTTGTGCCTCCCTCCCATCCTCCCTATCCCACCCCTCTAGGTGGTCACAAAGCACCAAGCTAATCTCCCTGTGCTATGCGGCTGCTTCCCACTAGCTATCTATTTTACATTTGGTAGTGTATATATGTCCATGCCACTCTCTCACTTACCCTTCCCCCTCCCCGTGTCTTCAAGTCCATTCTCTACATCTGCATCTTTATTCCTGTCCTTCCCCTAGGTTCTTCAGAACCATTTTTTTTTTTAAGATTCCATATATATGTGTTAGCATATGGTATTTGTTTTTCTCTTCCTGACTATTTCACATTGTATGACAGACTCTATGTCCATCCACCTCACTACAAATAACTCAATTTCGTTTCTTTTTATGGCTGAGTAATATTCCATTGTATATATATGCCACATCTTCTTTATCCATTCATTTGTCGATGGACACTTAGGTTGCTTCCATGTCCTGGCTATTATAAATAGTGCTGCAATGAACATCGTGGTACATGCTTCTTTTGGAATTATGGTTTTCTCAAGGTATATGCCCAGTAGTGGGATTGCTGGGTCATATGGTAGTTCTATTTGTAGTTTTTTAAGGACCCTCCATGCTGTTCTCCATGGTGGTTGTATCAATTTACATTCCCACCAACAGTGCAAGAGGGTTGTCTTTTCTCCACACCCTCTCCAGCATTTATTGTTTGTAGATTTTTTGATGATGGCCAATCAGACTGGTGTGAGGTGATACCTCGTTGTAGTTTTCATTTGCCTTCCTCTAATGATTAGTGATGTTGAGCATCCTTTCGTGTGTTTGTTGGCAATCTGTATATCTTCTTTGGAGAAATGTCTATTTAGATCTTCTGCCCATTTTTGGATTGGGTTGTTTGTTATTTTGATACTGAGCTGCATGAGCTGCTTGAATATTTTGGAGACTAATCCTTTGTCAGTTGCTTTGTTTACAAATATTTTCTCCCATTCTGAGGGTTGTCTTTTCATCTTGTTTAAGGTTTCCTTTGCTGTGCAAAACATTTTAAGTTTCATTAGGACCCATTAGTTTATTTTTGGTTTTATTTTCATTTCTCTAGGATGTGGGTCAAGAAGGATCTTGCTGTGATTTGTCATGGAGTCTTCCGCCTATGTTTTCCTCTAAGAGTTTTATAGTGTCTGGCCTTACATTTAGGTCTTTAATCCATTTTGAGTTTATTTTTGTATACAGTGTTAGGGAGTGCTGAAATTTCATTCTTTTACATGTAGCTGTCCAGTTTACACAGCACCACTTATTGAAGAGGCTGTCTTTTCTCCTTTGTATATTCTTGCCTCCTTTATCAAAGATAAGGTGACCGTATGTGGGTGGGTTTATCTCTGGGCATTCTATCCTGTTCTATTGATCTATATTTCTGTTTTTCTACCAGTACCATTCTGTCTTGATTACTGTAGCTTTGTAGTATAGTCTGAAGTCAGGGAGCCTGGTTCCTCCAGCTCTGTTTTTCGTTCTCAGGATTGCTTTGGCTATTTGGGGTCTTTTGTGTTTCCATAAAAATTGTGAAATTTTCTGTTCTAGTTCTGTGAAAAATGCCACTGGTAGTTTGATAGGGATTGCACTGAATCTGTAGATTGCTTTGGGTAGTATAGTCATTTTCACAATGTTGATTCTTCCAATGCAAGAACATGGTATATCTCTCCATCTGTTTGTACCATCTTTGATTTCTTTCATCATTGTCATAATTTTCTGCATACAGGTCTTTTGTCTCCTTAGGTAGGTTTATTCCTAGGTATTTTATTCTTTTTGTTGCATTGGTAAATGGGAGTGTTTCCTTAATTTCTCTTTCAAATTTTTCATCATTAGTGTATAGGAATGCAAGATTTCTGTGCATTAATTTTGTACCCTACAAGTTTACGAAATTCATTGTTTAGCTCTTGTAGTTTTCTGGTGGCATCTTTAGGATTCTCTATGTATAGTATCATGTCATCTGCAAACAGTTACAGCTTTACTTCTTCTTTTCCAATTTGGATTCCTTTTATTTCTTTTTCATCTCTGACTGCTGTGGCTAAAAGTTCCAAATCTATGTTGAATAATAGTGGTGAGAGTGGGCAACCTTTTCTAGTTCCTGATGTTAGTGGAAATGGTTTCAGTTTTTCACTTTGAGAATGATGTTGGCGGTGGGTTTGTCATATATGGCCTTTATTATGTTGAGGTAAGTCCCATCTATGCCTACTTTCCAGAGAGTTTTTATCATAAATGGGTGTTGAATTTTGTCAAAAGCTTTTTCTGTATCTACTGAGATGATCATATGGTTTTTATCCTTCAATTTGTTAATATGGTGTATCACATTGATTGACCTGCATATATTGAAGAATCCTTGCCTTCCTGGCATAAACCCCACTTGATCATGGTGTATGATCCTTTAAATGCGCTGTTGGATTCTGTTTGCTAGTATTTTGTGAGGATTTTTGCATCTATATTCATCAGTGATATTGGTCTGCAGTTGTTTTTCTTTGTGATACCTTTGTCTGCTATTGGTATCAGGGTGATGGTGGCCTCGTAGAATGAGTTTGAGAATGTTCCTCCTTCGGCTACATTTTGGAAGAGTTTGAGAAGGATAGGTGTTAGCTCTTCTCTAAATGTTTGATAGAATTTGCCTTTGAAGCCATCTGGTCCTGGGCTTTTGTTTATTGGAAGTTTTTAAATCACAGTTTCCATTTCAGTGCTTGTGATTGGTCTGTTTATATGTTCTATTTCTTCCTGGTTCAGTCTCCGAAGGTTGTGCTTTTCTAAGAATTTGTCCATTTCTTCCAGGTTGTCAACTTTTTTGGCATGTAGTTGCTTGTAGTAATCTCTCATGATCCTTTGTATTTCTGCAGTGTCATTGTTATTTCTCCTTTTTCATTTCTAATTCTGTTGATCTGAGTCTTCCCCCTTTTTTTTCTTGATGAGTCTGGCTAATGGTTTATCAATTTTGTTTATCGTCTCAAAGAACCAGGTGTTAGTTTTATTGATCTTTGCTATCATTTCCTTCATTTCTTTTTCATTTATTTCTGATCTGATTTTTATGATTTTTTTCCTTCTGCTAACTTTGGGTTTTTTTTGTCCTTCTTTCTCTAATTGCTTTAGGTGTAAGGTTAGGTTGTTTATTTGAGATGTTTCTTGTTTCTTGAGGTCGGATTGTATTGCTATAAACTTCCCTCTTAGAACTGCTTTTGCTGCATCCCATAGGTTTTGGGCAGTCGTGTTTTCATTGTCATTTGTTTCTAGGTATTTTTTGATTTCCTCTTTGATTTCTGCAGTGATCTCTTGGTTATTTAGCAGCATATTGTTTAGCCTCCATGTGTTTGTATTTTTTACAGTTTTTTTCCTGTAATTGATATCTAGTCTCATAGTGTTGTGGTCGGAAAGATACTTGATATGATTTTAATTTTCTTAAATTTATCAAGGCTTGATTTGTGACCCAAGATACGTTCTGTCCTGGAGAATGTTCCATGAGCACTGAGAAGAAAATGTATTCTGTTGTTTTTTAGATAGAATGTCCTATAAATATCAATTAAGTCCATCTTGTTTAATATGTCTTTTAAAGCTTATGTTTCCTTATTTATTTTCATTTTGGATGATCTGTCCATTGGTGAAAGTGGGGTGTTAAAGTCCCCTACTATGATTGTGTTACTGTCAATTCCCCCTTTTATGGTTGTTAGCCATATGTATTGAGGTGCTCCTATGTTGGGTGCATAAATATTTACAATTATATCTTCTTCTTGGATTGATCCCTTGATCATTATGTAGTGTCCTTCTCGTGTAGTAGTCTTTATTTTAAAGTCTATTTTGTCTGATATGAGAATTGCTACTCCAGCTTTCTTTTGATTTCCACTTGCATGGAATATCTTTTTCAATCCCCATTTTCAGTCTGTATTTGACCCTAGGTCTGAAGTGGGTCTCTTGTAGACAGCATATATACGTGTCTTGTTTTTGTATCCATTCAGCTAGTCTATGTCTTTTGGTTGGAGCACTTCATCCATTTACATTTAAGGTAGTTACCGATATGTATGTTCCTGTTACCATTCCTTAATTGTTTTGGGTTTTTTTTTTGTAGGTCTTTTCCTTCTCTTGTGTTTCCTGCCTAGAGAAGTTCTTGTAGCATTTGTTGTAAAGCTGGTTTGGTTGTGCTGAACTCTCTTAGCTTTTGCTTGTCTGTAAAGGTTTTAATTTCTCCATCGAATCTGAATGAGATCCTTGCCGGGTAGAGTAATCTTGGTTGTAGGTTTTTCCCTTTCATCACTTTAAATATGTCCTGCCACTCCCTTCTGGCTTGAAGACTTCATGCTGAAAGATCAGCTGTTAACCTTATGGGGATTCCCTTGTATGTTATTTGTTGTTTTTCCCTTGCTGCTATTAATATTTTTTCTTTGTATTTAAGTTTTGATAGTTTGATTACTATGTGTCTTGGCATGTTTCTCCTTAGATTTATCCTGTATGGGATTCTCTGTGCTTCCTGGAGTTGACTGACTATTTCCTTTCCCATATTAGGGAAGTTTTCAACTATAATCTCTTCAAATATTTTCTCAGTCCCTTTCTTTTTCTCTTCTTCTTCTGGGATCCCTATAATTTGAAAGTTGGTGCGTTGAATGTTGTCCCAGGGGTCTCTGAGACTGTCCTCAATTCTTTTCATTCTTTTTTCTTTGTTCTGCTCTGTGGTAGTTACTTCCACTACTTTATCTTCCAGGTCACTTATCCGTTCTTCTTTCTCAATTATTCTGCTATTGATTCCTTCTAGAGAATTTTAAATTTCCTTTATTGTGTTGTTCATCATTGTTTGTTTGCTCTTTAGTTCTTCTAGGTCCTTGTTAAACGTTTCTTGTATTTTCTCCAATATTATTTCCAAGATTTCAGATATCTTTACCATCATTACTCTGAATTCTTTTTCAGATAGACTGTATATTTTCTGTTCATTTGTTTGGTCTGGTGGGTTTTTACCTTGCTCCTTCACCTGCTGCATATTTCTCTGTCTTCTCATTTTGCTTAAATTACTGTGTTTGGGGTCTCCTTTTTCTAGGCCGCAGGTTCGTAGTTCCTATTTTTTTTGGTGTCTGCCCCCAGTGGGTAAAGTTGCTTCAGCGGGTTGTGTAGGCTTCCTGGTGGAGGGAACTGGTTCCTGTTTTCTGGTGGATGAGGCTGGATCTTGTCTTTCTGGTGGGCAGGACCGCATCCAGTGCTGTGTTTTGGGGTGTCTGTGAACTTATTATTATTTTAAGCAGCCTCTCTGCTAATGGGTGGGGTTGTTTTCCTGTCTTGCTTGTTTGGCATGGAGTGTCCAGCACTGAAGCTTGCTGGTCGTTGGGTGGAGTTGGGTCTTAGCATTGAGATGGAGATCTCTGGGCGAGCTCTCGCCAGTTGATATTATGTGGGTCCTGGAGGTCTCTGGTGGTCCAATGTACTGAACTTGGCTCTCCCACATCAGAGGCTTAGGCCTGACACCTGACCAGAGCACGAAGACCCTGTCAGCCACATGGCTGCACTGTTCATAGGAATGCAATTCAGTGCAGCCACTACTGAAAACAGTATGGAGGGTTCTGAGCCATTTCTTGGGAGTGTGTTTGTAATGAACAGCTGTGGGGAGAGAGGTAATGTTTCTCCTTCAGACAAACAGGAAGCTTGCTATCCTCTCATTTTAAAAGCAGTGGAGTCCTCAAACTCAGTGTAATACAACCAAGTACATGCATAGCACCCAACTGAATCCCTCTGTGTCATCCCAGTGGGAACTCCAGATTACTATTTGGTATGATTTTGCTTCTGACTGAAGAACATGTGTTAACAGTTCTTGTAGTCTTGTAGTAAGATTCTGAGTGTGATGATTCAGCTTTGATATGTCTGACAAAATCTTTTTTTTGCCTTTGTTTTTGAGAGACATTTTTTCTGGGTATAGAATTTTAGGTTGACAGGGTTGCTGCTGTTGTTGTTTCCCTAGTACTTTAAAGATGTTGCTCTACTGCCTTAACTGTATTTTTCCGAAGAGAACTTGGTCTCATTCTTATTTTGTTCCTTTGTGTATAATGTGCCTTATTTCTCTGATTGTCACATTTTCCCTTTATCGGTGGGTATACTTCTTTTAATTCTATTATGCTTTGGTATAATTTTCTTCATGTTTCTTGTGCTTGGAGTTTGTTGAGCTTCTTGGATTTGTAGGTTTACAGATTCATCAAATTTGGAACATTTCTGGCCATTATGTCTTTAATATTTCCTCTCCCCACCTGCTTTGGTGACTCTAATTACATATCTTATCTATTAAACAACTTGAAAGTTTCCCACGGCCCACTGAAGCTCTCTTAATTTTTTTCTTTTTTAGTCTTTATTTTCTCTGTATTTTATTTTAGTTTCTATACCATCAAGTTCACTAATCTTTAATTCTGCAATGTCTAATCTGCTCTCTCTTATCTCAGGTATTTTCTATTTCAAGCATTGCATTTTTCATCTTGAAAAGTGTGATTTGGGTCTTTTAGAGATCTTTCAAGTCTGTACCTTACATTCTTGAACATATGGAATATAGTTACCATAACTGTTTTAATGTCCTAATCTGACAATTCTACCATCCATGCTGATTCTGGAACTGTGTTTGTTCATTGATTCTTTTGCCTTATTATGGCTTATATTATCCTATTTCTTTGATAATATAAGCAAATATAATTTGCTTGTATTATCCTATTTCTTTATGGCTTATATTATCCTATTTCTTTGTAATTAAAGATTAAAATCTTTAATTTTTTTATTAAATTCCAAACCTCGTGATTTTTATTTTGTTAGATGCTTAATATTACATTCTTATAAATATTCTTGAACTTTGCTCTGAAGTTTGGTTAAATCACTTGGTAACAGTTTGATCTTTTCAAGCCTCCTGTTAAACCTGGTTAGGTGAAACCAGAACCACCTTTAATCTAAGACTAATTTCTTCCACTATGGAGGTAATACCATTGTAAATACTCTGCCTGATTTTCCTTGAATTATGATGTTTTCCCTCTGGCTGTTTGGAACATGAACTATTATTGGACCTGTCTGAGCTCTGAGTATCTGCTCCTTTCAAGTGGTTCTTTCCCTTTCCTCAGATAATTTCTCCACAGGCCTATGCTACTAAATATGAAAACTTGAGGGGGTATTGCCTGTGAATCGCCATAGCTCTTTCTCTGTACAACTGTCTTTTCCCCAGGACTCTGCTTTTTTAACTCCAGCTCTTGGCCTCACTAGACTCCATGTGTCTCTCCTCGATTCAAGGTTACTGCCTGGTTCTGTTTGGATTCCCTTTCTTTGCACTGCAGCCTGGAAAATATGTCTGGGCAGTAAGCTGGGACTGTCATGGGGCTCACCTTGTTTGTTTTCCCTCTCTCCGGGACCAATGTCCTCTGCTTACTGAGTTGATGTGCAATGCCTGAAAACTTTGTCTAGTTTTTTTGTCAGCTTTGTTAAAATAATATAATATTAACTGTTTAGTTGTTTCAGGAAGGGTGGTCTAAATGGTCCCTCTTACTCCATCTTGGCTAGAAGCCGAAGTCTTGTCTTTTGTTCTTTTTGGTGATATTTTGGATAACCAATTCAATTTCTTTAAAATTTTAGGGTATAACCTATACTTGGTGACTTTTTATTTCTTTTCAGTTTCTTCTTGTCAGCCAGTGATCATGTTGTTCTGCCTCCTTGGACCTACTGCTTCAAATAATCTACACCCTCACAAAGTAGTTGGCAGGGTTTTTTTCCGTTTTTGCCCTTCATTATGAGTAGTGATCCTAATGAATTCTATTCACATTTCCTTTTGTTATATCAAGCCCTTTCCTCTCTGTCCACCCGCTTTTGTTTCTAGAGCTGTACTCAGGCCTTCTTCCCTCCTCTGCATTACTCTGGGGAACCCTGACTCTCAGAATGTTTTCCTTCTCCTGCTCGGACAGCAACAGTTACTTCTTTTGTTTATGCTAGACAGTGTGTTAAATTTATTTGGAAAACACACAAAAAACCCTTCTTCTACTTTTTTTTTTTTTTTGCCTAGAGGGTAACACCTGGCTGCCATGTATTCTGAATATATGGATGGGGAAATTGGCAGAGGCTTTCAATAACTGCTCCTGTTTTCAGCCCTGTGTGGTACCCTGCTGCTTATCACACCTGGCATCCTGAGTCTATCACCCTCCCACCTCTGAAAGGCAGGATGGCTCCCTCCTTAGCAGCAGCCCCTCCATATTTCTTCTGGGCTGTGCCTTTTCCTGGCTTGCTTTATTGAGCTGCACTCTTCCACTCACTTTCCACCCTCTAGAACTGTGTTGAAACAGTTCATCCATTGATAAACTCCCTCTTGTTCTTTTCACTGCTCTGTGCTTACCCCTCTTCTTTCAACTGGTGTATTCTTCTTTTAACGGGATCTGAGGAACGAGAGGAGATAAATTCATATGCTCAGTTTGTAATCTTGACCTGACACCAGTTGCTATTTAGTTACTAAAGCCAAGGATTATTTTTTTTTCTAGAACTTACATTTAATTTTTTAATTCACACTGTTGACCAATTCCTTTTCCTGAAACCATGTCTTTCCTTGTTTCAGTAACTCCAATCTCTACTGATTTTTCTCTTATTTCTCTGGATATTACTCCTCTGTCCTCACTTTCTCTCTACATCTCTTTACATGTTTTTATATCCTGGATTTATATCCTTGAGCTTCTTCTCTGCTTACTGTACCTATTGAACATTTGCACATGGATATCTACCTGTATCTCAAACTCAGCACACCCCAAACCAAACTTGCCATCTTCACTCTGGTATCTGCTCCTCCACCGACCTGTACCTCCTTGATGAACAGAACTTCTGTGCCTCTAACCAACAAGACAGAAATTTAGACACCATCTCTACTCCTTTTTCAGATTCAATTGGCCATCATGCCTTGCCTGTAACATCTCCTAAATAGTGTTCAGATTTACTCCCTTCTTTCTATTCTCTCAACTATTGCTTCTTTTATTCCTATTATTTTTAATTTTTATTATAGAGAAATTTAAACACAGTAAAATGTACCTGCCACTCAGGGTCAGCAATTACCAACATTTGGCTAATTTTGTTTTATCATCCCCCTGCTACCCATTTTCTCCTCCATTATTTTAAAACACATTCCAGATGTCATATCATTTCATCTGTAAAAATTTCAGTGTGTCTTTCTAAAAGGAAAAGATATTTGAAAACATAGGCACAAAATCTTTATCATCATAAAATAATAATTCCTTAAAATATATTCATATATCCAGTAAGTATTTATGTTTCCTTGTTGTCTCATAACTTTTTGTTTTTACAGTAGATTGGTTCAGATCTGGAACTTATCAGGAACCACATGATGTATTTGGTTGCTATGATGTAACTGAGTCTCCTTTAGTTTAGAGGTTCCTCCTCCCTTTTTGTTTTCCCTTTCCTTTTATTTATTGACTAAATCAGGTCATTTGTCCTGTAGAATCTCCCACATTGTGGATTTTTCTGGTTACGTCCTCATGGTGTCATTAAAGATGCTTCTCTCTTTCTGTATTTTCTGGAAACTCATATTTAGATCTAGAAGCTTCATTAGAATTTTTGTAAAAATCGGGATTCCCTGGCAGTCCAGTGGTTAGGACTATGTGCTTTCACTGCGGGGGCCCTGGTTCAACCCCTAGTCGGAGAATTAAGATCCCACAAGCTGTGCGGTGTGGTGGAAAAAACAAAACAAAAAAAGAATTTTTGTAAGGAAGATCCATAGATGGCTCCTATGTCATCATATCAGGGGGCATATAATGTATAATGTATGGTTGTTTCTCTTTTTGTAATGATATGATTTTTCAGTGGCTTAGTGTGTTATTATTCTAATCCATCCATTTAAAAAAATCCCTATAACCTCTCACTTAGTGGTTTTAACAGCTATTGACTATCATTGCCTAGGTCTGTTATTATTAGGGACCTATATTTCTTATCAGCTTTACTGCAACAACTTCTTAAGATTGCCACTATAATTTTTTTCCCCTAACTTGACCCCATTATGCATACTGCCACCAAATGGATTTTTGCATACCACAAACCGTTTCATATGATTTCCCTGCATAAAATTCTTCAGTGGATTCTTAGTGAATTCAGAACAAAATCCAAATTCTATAGCAAAGATATATGAGAGTCTTTATCATTTGGTCCCTGCTTACCTGCTGTTATTTGCTTTATATTTATAAATGCTTGAAACTTTCTAAAATAGAATTCTTCTTGAGGTAGATAAAGTTACAAGATGTTGGTTTAACACATGGGAAATGAGGGATGAGATGCTGCACTGCTGATATACAGGCAGATGGCAGGATTATTTTCACAACAGAAAATAAGTTTTGAAGAACCAGAGCATCTTAATATTTCACAATATATGTAAATCAAATCATTATTCTGTATATCTTAAACTTATAAAGTGCTGTCTGTCAATTATCTCTCAATAAAGCCGGGAAAAATACTTATAAATAAAGAAAAAAAAAAAAAAAAAAACCCGGGTCTTTGACCACATCAACAATGGTAACGTGGCTTCTCAAGGCTGTGCCCAAGGGTGTTGACTTTAGGGCAAGAAACCCAGGGAAGGGATATAGGAGAAGGGGGCAATGACTTTTGGAAGAAAGAATAGTTATATTTTTTCCCAGCTTTACTGAGGTAAAGATTAACAAAAATTCTGTATGTATTAAGGTGTACCACGTGATGGTTTCATATACATAATAGTTGCACTGTGAAATGATTACCATGATCAAGTTAACTAACACATTCATCACCTCACATAGTTGCCAGTTTTTGCCTTTTTTTTTTTTTTTTTTTTCTGGTGTGGTGAGCAAAGTTACATTTTAAAATGTATTATTTATAAATTTGCTAGAAAAGTATATTGTTTGCCTCAGTTGTGTTACCATTTCAAGCTTCCTTCCCATGATAATTCTCTTCAAGTTATTATGTAGATGTAAATAACTATGATTTAATTAGTTAACTCATGAAATCGAATTATAATTTTATAATGAATTTTTTATCCCCATCTACATGTTTTATTTAGGTTCATGTTTAATAAAAATCTCCCAAGAAATATATATTGTAACATCATAATGTTTACTCATCATGATAAATTTACTAGCACCCATACATTTATTCTCTACATCTGTGTCTCCATTTCTGCTTTGTAAATAAGATCGTCTATACCAATTTTTTCAGATTCCACATATATGTGTTAATATACGATACTGATTTTTCTCTTTCTGACTTACTTCACTCTGTATGACAGTCTCTACTTCTATCCACGTCTCTACAAATGACCCAATTTAATTCCTTTTTATGGCTGAGTAATATTCCATTGTATACATGTACCACATCTTCTTTATCCATTCCTCTGTTGATGGACATTTAGATTGTTTCCATGTCCTGGATATTGTAAATAGTGCTGCAATGAACACTGGGGTGCATGTGTCTTTTTGAATTTTGGGTTTCTCTGGGCATATGCCCAGTAATGGGATTGCTGGGTCACATGGTAGTTCTATTTTTAGTTTTTTAAGGAACCTCCATACTGTTCTTCATAGTGGCTGTATCAGTTTACATTCCCACCAACAGTGCAAAGGGTTTCCTTTTTTCCATGCCCTCTCCAGCTTTTGTTGTTTGTAGATTTTGTGATGGTGGCCATTCTGACCTGTGTGAGGTGATATCTCATTGTAGTTTTAATATGCATTTCTCTAATAATTAGATATGTTGAGCATCTTTTCATGTGTTTGTTGGCCATCCATATGTCTTCTTTGGAGAAATGTCTATTTAGGTCTTCCGCCCATTTCTTTTTTTTTTTTTTTTTTAAGAAAGTACTTGAACTGCGTTTTTTTATTTTTTTAATTTATTTTTATTTATTTATTTATTTATTTATGGTTGTGTTGGGTCTTCACTTCTGTGCGAGGGCCCTCCCCAGTTGTGGCAAGTGGGGGCCACTCTTCATTGTGGTGCGCGGGCCTCTCATCATCGCGGCCTCTCTTGTTGCGGAGCACAGGCTCCAGACGCGCAGGCTCAGTAGTTGTGGCTCACAGGTCCAGTTGCTCCGCGGCATGTGGGATCTTCCCAGACCAGGGCTCGAACCCGTGTTCCCTGCATTAGCAGGCAGATTCTCAACCACTGCGCCACCAGGGAAGCCCCCGCCCATTTCTTGATTGGGTTGTTTGATTTTTTGGTATTGAGCTACGTGAGCAGTCTGTATATTTTGGAGATTAATCCTTTGTCAGTTGCTTCATTTGCAAATATTTTCTCCCATTCTGAGGGTTGTCTTTTCATCTTGTTTATGGTTTCCTTTGCTGTGCAAAAGCTTTTAAGTTTCATTAGGTCCCATTTGTTTATTTCTGTTTTTATTCTCATTACTCTAGGAGGTGGGTCAGAAAAGATCTTGCTGCGATTTGTGTCAAAGTGTGTTCGGATATGCATATATATATATGTATAGCTGATTCACTTTGCTGTAGAGTAGAAACTAACACAACATTGTAAAGCAATCATACTCCAATAAAAATTTAAAAACAAATAAATATAAAGCAACAACAACAACAGAAAAAAAAAACCCTATATCAAACATTCAAGGAAGAAATAATATCAATTCTACACAAACTTTTCCAGAACGCAGGAGTATGAACACGTCTTGATTCATTTTATGAAGTCAGAATTACCCTTTTTTAAACAAAACCAAAGACATTACAAGAAAAGAAAACTATAGGCTGATATTTCTCATGAACATAGATGCAAAAATCCTCAACAACATATCAAATTAAATTCAACAACTTATAAAAATATTATGATACCAAATTGAGTGGGATTTATCCTGGGAATGCAAGCCTGGTTCAACATTCAAAATCAGTGTTATCAATATATCAGTAAACTAAAGAAGAAAATCCATATGATTGTATTTATACAGAAGAGGTATTTGACAAAATTCAACATCCATTTGTGTTAAAACCCCTGAGGAACTAGGAATAATTTATTGTTTTCAACCCAATAGAGAATCAACCAAGAGAATAGGGCTAACATAATATTTAATTGTGAAAGACTGAATTCTTTCCATCTAAGGTTAGGAAAGAGGAAAGTATGCTTACTCTCACCATCACTCTTATTTAACATCATACTGGAGGTCCTAATTAGTGCAATAAGGCAAATGAAGAAGGAAGTAAATAATAAACAAATACCATACAGAATGGAGAGAAAGGAATAGACCTCTATCTATTCACAGATGACATTACTGTCTATGAAGAATCTACAAAGAATCAACAATAAGGTGTTAGAACTAAAATGTGAGTTTAGCAAGGCACCGGATGCAAAGTCAAAATACAAAAATCAGTTGCATTGGTACATATTAATAATGAACAATTTGAAATTGAACTGAAAACCTAGAAGAGTTTATCTAATGACTGGCCACTCATTAATTTAGTAAAGTTAACTTATTTTTCTTTGTACATGAAGTCATTAAGAAGTTTGGTCAGGATTTGGCATGAATTTTCATAGCCTCCCAAAGAAAATCACTTATTCATTGGGTTGGGCTTCTCATGTTTCAGCATACCCTTAGTCTTATTTCAAATCTCTGATGACACAGTGACAACTCAACCGTTGTTATATGTGACACAGATTGACAGGAACTATTATTTTCAACAATAGATCTGAAACAGCTTTGGTTGAATTCAAATAAATTGTGGACAGAAAAGACTTGTGTTCTGCATCATGGCATCTCATACGTCAAAGCATACGTTTAATAAGTTATGAGGAAGGGACATAAAATGAAAGATTTCCTGAACAGGACTGTTGAAGGTGACAGTTAAAGAGAAACTTAGATTTCTTGGAACCCAACATGCCACTATGCATTTCATTAAAACTGTCTGTCTTTCTGAATTTCTTATAGGGTGAACCTATTATACAAGTAAAATATAGATGTGGTCTGGATATGGTTCAACTTTTGTTTACTTTTAACTTAAATGTTAAATTTTCTTTAAATCGCTGACTTGAAACATGGCGAGTTCCTGTCTCTTTATATAGATTTTTCAGCCTATGTTTTGCAAAGCGCATTAAAAAAAATCTACTAGCATCTTATATAAAACATTTTAATTTTTAAAAAAACAGATTAAAATATACATATGACTTTTTAAATGAAACAATACAAGAAGGCTAATAAGAACACAAACCCTTCCACCCATACTTCCTGTTCTAATTGCCTCCTTTCAGAGGCAACAGTGTTTAACCCTTTGGGGTTTCAAGTCCTCTTATGATTATAATTAATTTGAATTCTAATCCATTTATATTTAATTTATTCATAATTCATTATAATATTTGGCTAAATATAATTCTTTGTAAAACAACTTTTAAAGACTAGATCTTAATTATACCTTATTCCTTATACTTTACACTTTATATTTACTTATTCAATTCAACTGAGTAAAATTTTATTGCTAGATATAAAGTCCCTAAGTGTAGCAGTATCAATTAGCAGGTGGCATTTACGTGAGTTTCCTTACGGATAGTTGGCCTTTGCTAAATATCTGCAATTGGTCCTTAATCATGTCTGACTCATAAATGGAATGATAGAATCATGTCTGAATCAGATGGATTCTATCTGCAACGTTCCCTGCACCAGCCACAGTTACAGGGGCTACGACCGGCCACTATCGTCTAGCCTCTTTTATGCGGCCAGCCCCACAACTCACATGTGTCCCTGAGTCTCCAAGACTCTGCTGATGCACCATTGAACATCCCTGACACTGATTTGCCATCTGCATAATGACTGGAGTTGGTGTCAGTGAGAGGGACTGAACTGGGATGGAGATCCCTTGGGCCCTTGCAGTAGGAGTCAATCTTGTAGAATTCTCATGAAGGCGGGGAGATGTGTCTCATGAAATTGAGTCTTGTCAATTCAGATTTATTTTGAAAAAATAGTCTTATTAATGGTAGTGACTTAAACTGTTATTTTTATAGTCCATGCTAGATTTTTTTTCTTTAGTAATTGTCAATTTCTTATAATACTGGAATCAGTTGCAGTGCTGTAATTTGCTAATACATTTTCCTTCGATGGAATTGGAAGGGTGAGCTAATGGGACCAGAGGGTGTGCAGAAATTGTACCTAATTATAAAATAATGGAAAACAGTCTGCATAATGAAATTACCTCATAAACAGAACGAACACAACCGAGATGATTCAGTAATTAATGATTACATCAAGTAAATTAACTCGTTTGTATCTCAACCCTACATAAATGATGTGAGAAAGTATAATACCTTAACTATGTAAACAATTAATAAATATGGAAGACATTATAAACTCACAGAATTGAAAGCCCACACAGCTATAGAATTAATTACTTTTGTGTGCATTAGGTGTTTTGGAAACTAAGCATTAATTTTCTGGCTTTGACTCAAATCAAGACCACCCTGTAGGAAAGTTTAATTCCTCAGTGAGTACCTATTTATCATTTAGCGGAATGTTTGGCAACTAAGCCTCCAAAACAACATATGCAAATGAATGTTTACTAATGATTGAATGAAAACATGCTCTATTTCTGAATGTGCTTAATTCAAGAGTAATGTAAAAATACAAAGACTTTTTTACTCAAAACAGGCTACCTTAATTAAGATGCAGAATTAATCTTCAAAGATACTAAGCTGTTTACAATTTTGGCAATTTGACAATCTGGCAAACATTTCTTTGAAAATGTGAGCGACAAGTACAATATGAGTCTAGTTAGATCAAACCTAAATATATGATTATTTAAACATTTTCAAATAAACATTTAAAACTTTATTTATCTTATAAATAATTGTCCTGGAGAAAGTGTTACGTTATAAAACCTTTATCGTGTAATTTAAAATGTGAATTTGCAGTAGTCTTGTGGTTATTTGGTCTGGAAGGGGACAGATATTTGTGAAAGAATGTTCTGACAGACTAAAACAAAACCTTAGCATTTAAATTTTAGGACCAAAGAAATCATTACATCTAAAGCGACAATATATCTGATTTGATAGAACGTGATATAGTTAAAAAATTATTTGTGTGGTGTGGTTTGAGACTACAAATTCTTCCTTATTCAAAAATCCATGAACTGCATGTATCATTTTATTTTCAAAATGGATGGTTTACTTGTAAAGAAATTCTTCAGTTCTTTATTAGAAATACATCTAAATTTTATGTCTTGCCCAAGGGCATGAAATTCTGCAAACATTTTCATTTATTAATAGTTGTGAACACCTGGGCATTTATAGACATTACTGATATTTTTACATGTATAAATTTAGAATAAATGTTGGATATAAGAGAAGGATTTTTAACTTTAAAATCTATTTGTATTTCATAAGACCATAGGTTCCACAAGAGTCAATGTTTTGCTGTTTTGGTTTGTTTACCTTAAATAAAATATGATTTTTCTATTTAAAACATCTGAAAAATATATTCTCAAATATCAACTAGTTCTTGAAATATATCTGGATAGTTATGAGTGTAAATTAACCCAAATATCAGGATTACATTTCCTTGAAAACAGATTATTTTTTTTTTCCTTTTTGGTAAAGGGATGGAAAATTGTGGGTTTATTCTTGGGAGCATGAATCCAAAGCATATTAAGCCAGACTTTATTTTCCCTTGAAAAATAATTCTGTCCTAATTACCACATGTGAATTGTTTATTGCCTTTAAAGAATGACTTAACATGATTAATAAGCAAACACTTGAGAAAGAATAGTTTTATTTTCATCCAGAAAAAGTGAGAGGCTCTCTGTGTGAGACCACCCCAAAGGCCAGCACTACACTGGATGATAGTCCTAAAATAAAGTCTTCACTCACAGTTAGGAAAAGAAACTTTCAAAAATGTGTTGAGGTAGAGCTTCAAGATGGCGGAAGAGTGAGACGTGGAGATCACCTTCCTCCCCACAAATACATCAGAAATACATCTACATGTGGGACAATGCCTACAGAACACCTACTGAACGCTGGCAGAAGACCTCAGACTTCCCAAAAGGCAAGAAACTCCCCCACGTACTTGGGTAGGGCAAAAGAAAAAAAGAAAAACAGAGACAAAAGAATAGGGATGGGCCCTGCACCTCAGCGAGGGAGCTGTGAAGGAGGAAAGGTTTCCACACACGAGGAAGCCCCTTCGCGGGTGGGGACTGCGGGTGGCAGAGGGGGGGAGCTTCGGAGCCACGGAGGAGAGCGCAGCCACAGGGGTGCGGAGGGCAAAGCGGAGAGATTCCCGCACGGAGGCTCGGCGCCGAGCAGCACTCACCAGCCAGAGAGGCTTGTCTGCTCACCCCCCGGGGCGGGCGGGGGCTGGGAGCTGAGGCTCGGGCTTCGGTCGGATCGCAGGGAGAGGACTGGGGTTGGCGGTGTGCACACAGCCTGAAGGGGCTAGTGTGCCACAGCTAGCCGGGAGGGAGTCCGGGAAAAAGTCTGCAGCTGCCGAAGAGGCAAGAGACTTTTTCTTCCCTCTTTGTTTCCTGGTGCGTGAGGAGAGGGGATTAAGAGCGCCGCTTAAAGGAGATCCAGAGATGGGCGCAAGCCACGGCTATCAGCGCGGACCCCAGAGACGGGCAGGAGACGCTAAGGCTGCTGCTGCCGCCACCAAGAAGCCTGTGTGCGAGCACAGGTCACTATCCACACCGCCCCTCCCGGGAGCCTGTGCAGCCCGCCACTGCCAGGCTCCCGTGATCCGGGGACAACTTCCCCGGGAGAACGCACGGCGCGCCTCGGGCTGGTGCAACGTCACTACGGCCTCTGCCGCCACAGGCTCACCCCGCCTCCTCCGTACCCCTCCCTCCCCTGGCCTGAGTGAGCCAGAGCCCCCGAAGCAACTGCTCCTTTAACCCCGTCCTGTCTGAGCGAAGAACAGACGCCCTCAGGCGACCTACACGCAGAGGCGGGTCCAGATCCAAAGCTGAACCCCAGGAGCTCTGCGAACAAAGAAGAGAAAGGGAAATTTCTCCCAGCAGCCTCAGGAGCAGCGGATTAAATCCCCACAATCAACTTCATGTACCCTGCATCTGTGGAATACCTGAATAGACAGCGAATCATCCCAAATTGAGGAGGTGGACTTTAAGAGCAACGACATATATATATTTTTCCCTTTTTCTCCTCTTGTCAGTGTGTATGCGAATGCTTCTGTGTGTGATTTTGTCTGTATAGCTTTGCTTTTACCATTTGTCCTAGGGCTCTTTCTGTCCGTTTTTTTTTTTTTTTTTTTTTTTTAAGTATAGTTTTCAGCACTTGTTATCATTGGTGGATTTGTTTTTTGGTTTGGTTGTTCTTTCTTTCTTTTTTTTAAATTACTTAAAAAATTTTTTTAAATAATTACTTTTTGTTTTTTATTTTAATAACTTTTTAATCTTATTTTATTTAATCTTTTTCTTTCTTTCTTTCTTTTTTCTCCCTTTTATTCTGAGCCATGTGGATGACAGGCTCTTGGTGCTCCAGCCAGGCATCAGGGCTGTGCCTCTGAGGTGGAGGAGCCAAGTTCAGGAAATTGGTCCACCACAGACCTCCCAGCTCCACGTAATATAAAATGGTGAAAATCTCCCAGAGATCTCCATCTCAACACCAAGACCCAGCTCCACTCAACGACCAGCAAGCTACAGTGCTGGACACCCTATGCCAAACAACTAGCAAGACAGGAACACAAACCCACTCATTAGCAGAGAGGCTGCCTAGAATCATAATAAGGTCACAGACACGCCAAAACACACCACCAGACAGACAAGATCCGGACTCATCCACCAGAACACAGGCACTAGTCCCCTCCACCAGGAAGCCTACACAACCCACTGCACCAACCTTAGCTACTGGGGGCAGACATCAAAAACATCAGGAACTACGAACCTGCAGCCTGCAGAAAGGAGACCCCAAACACAGTAAGTTAAGCAAAATGAGAAGACAGAGAAACACACAGCAGATGAAGGAGCAAGGTAAAAACCCACTAGACCTAACAAATGAAGAGGAAATAGGCAGTCTACCTGAAAAAGAATTCAGAATAATTAGAGTAAAGATGATCCAAAATCTTGGAAATAGAATTGGAGAAAATACAAGAAACGTTTAACAAGGACCTAGAAGAACTAAAGAGCAAACAAACAATGATGAACAACACAATAAAGGAAATTAAAAATTCTCTAGAAGGGATCAATAGCAGAATAACCGAGGCAGAAGAACTGATAAGTGACTTGGAAGATAAAATGGTGGAAATAACTACTGCACAGCAGAATAAAGGAAAAAGAATTAAAAGAGTTGAGGATAGTCTCAGAGACCTCTGGGACAATATTAAATGCACCAACATTCGAATTATAGGGATCTCAGAAGAAGAAGAGAAAAATAAAGGGACTGAGAATATATTTGAAGAGATTATAGTTGAAAACTTCCCTAATATGGGAAAGGAAATAGTTAATCAAGCCCAGGAAGCACAGAGAGTCCCATACAGGATAAATCCAAGGAGAAACATGCCAAGACACATATTAATCAAACTATCAAAACTTAAATACAAAGAAAAAATATTAATAGCAGCAAGGGAAAAACAACAAATAACATACAAGGGAATCCCCATAAGGTTAACAGCTGATCTTTCAGCAGAAACTCTGCAAACCAGAAGGGAGTGGCAAGACATATTTAAAGTGATGAAAGGACAAAACCTACAACCAAGATTACTCTACCCAGTAAGGATCTCATTCAGATTCGATGGAGAAATTAAAACCTTTACAGACAAGCAAAAGCTAGGAGAATTCAGCACCACCAAACCAACGTTACAACAAATGCTAAAGGAACGTCTCTAGGCAGGAAACACAAGAGAAGGAAAAGACCTACAATAACAAACCCAAAACAATTAAGAAAATAGTAATAGGAACATACATATCAATAATTACCTTAAATGTAAATGGATTAAATGCTCCCACCAAAAGACATAGACTGGCTGAATGGATACAAAAACAAGACCCATATATATGCTGTCTACAAGAGACCCACTTCAGACCTAGGGACACATATAGACTGAAAGTGATGGGATGGAAATAGATATTCCATGCAAATGAAATCAAAAGAAAGCTGGAGTAGCAATTCTCATATCAGACAAAATAGACTTTAAAATAAAGACTATTACAAGAGACAAAGAAGGACAGTACATAATGATCAAGGAATCAATCCAAGAAGAAAATATAACATTTGTAAATATTTATGCACCCAACATAGGAGCACCTCAATACATAAGGCAAATACTAACAGCCATAAAAGGGGAAATTGACAGTAACACAATCATAGTAGGGGACTTTAACACCCCACTTTCACCAGTGGACAGATCATCCAAAACGAAAATAAATAAGGAAACACAAGCTTTAAATGATACATTAAACAGGATGGACTTAATTGATATTTATAGCACATTCCATCCAAAAACAACAGAATACACTTTCTTCTCAGTGCTCATGGAAGATTCTCCAGGATAGATCATATCTTGGGTCACAAATCAAGCCTTGATAAATTTAAGAAAATTGAAATCATATCAAGTATTTTTTCTGACCACAACGCTATGAGACTAGATATCAAGTTACAGGAAAAAAACTGTAAAAAATACAAACACATGGAGGCTAAACAATACACTACTTAATAACCAAGAGATGACTGAAGAAATCAAAGAGGAAACCAAAAAATACCTAGAAACAAATGACAATGAAAACACGACAACCCAAAACCTATGGGATGCAGCAAAAACAGTTCTAAGAGGGAAGTTTATAGCAATACAATCCTACCTTAAGAAACAAAAAACATCTCAAATAAACAACCTAAACTTACACCTAAAGCAATTAGAGAAAGAAGGACAAAAAAACGCAAAGTTAGCAGAAGGAAAGAAATCATAAAGATCAGATCAGAAATAAATGAAAAAGAAATGAAGGAAATGATAGCAAAGATCAATAAAACTAACACCTGGTTCTTTGAGAAGATAAACAAAATTGATAAACCATTAGCCAGACTCATCAAGAAAAAAAAGGAGAAGACTCAAATCAATAGAATTAGAAATGAAAAAGAAGTAACAACCGACACTGCAGAAATACAAAGGATCATGAGAGATTACTTCAAGCAACTATATGCCAATAAAATGGACAACCTGGAAGAAATGGACAAATTCTTAGAAATGCACAAACTTCTGATTCTGAAACAGGAAGAAGTAGAAAATGTGAACAGACCAATCACAAGCACTGAAATTGAAACTGTGATTTAAAATCTTCCAAGAAACTAAACCCCAGGAACAGATGGCTTCACAGGCGAATTCTATCAAACATTTAGAGAAGAGCTAACACGTATCCTTCTCAAACTCTTCCAAAATATACAGAGGGAAGAACACTCCCAATCTCATTCTACGAGGCCACCATCACCCTGATACCAAAATCAGACAAAGGTGTCACGAGGAAAGAAAACTACAGACCAATATCACTGATGAACATAGAAGCAAAAATACTCAACAAAATACTAGCAAACAGAATCCAACACCACATTAAAAGGATCATACACCATGATCAAGTGGGGTTTATCTCAGGAATGCAAGGATTCTTCAATATATGCAAATCAGTCAATGTGATACACCATATCAACAAATTGAAGGACAAAAACCATATGATCATCTCAATAGATGCAGAAAAATCTTTTGACAAAATTCAACACCATTTATGATAAAACCCTCCAGAAAGTAGGCATAGAGGGAACTTACCTCAACATAATAAAGGCCATATATGACAAACCCACAGCCAACATCATCCTCAATGGTGAAAAACTGAAACCATTTCCACTAAGATCAGGAAAAAGACAAGATTGTCCACTCTCACCACTAATATTCATCATTTTGGAAATTTTAGCCACATCAATCAGAGAAGAAAAAGAAATAAAAGGAATCCAAATCAGAAAAGAAGTAAAGCTGTCACTGTTTGCAGGTGACATGATACTATACATAGAGAATCCTCAAGATGCTACCAGAAAACTACTAGAGCTAATCAATGCATTTGGTAAAGTAGCAGGATACGAAATTAATGCACAGAAATCTCTTGCATTCCTATACACTAATGATTAAAAATCTGAAAGTGAAATTAGGAAAACACTCCCAGTTACCATTGCAACAAAAAGAATAAAATACCTAGGAGTAAACCTACCTAAGGAGACAAAAGACCTGTATGCAGAAAATTATGAGACACTGATGAAAGAAATTAAAGATGATAAAAACAGATGGAGAGATATACCATGTTCTTGGATTGGAAGAATCAACATTGTGAAAATGACTATACTACCCAAAGCAACCTACAGATTCAATGCAATCCCTATCAAACTACCAGTGGCATTTTTCACAGAACTAGAACAAAAAATTTAACAGTTTGTATGGAAACACAAAAGACCCCGAATAGCCAAAGCAAGCTTGAGAAAGAAAAATGGAACTGGAGGAATCAGGCTCCCGGACTTCAGACTATACTACAAAGCTACAGTAATCAAGACAGTATGGTACTGGCACTAAAACAGAAATTTAGATCAATGGAACAGGATAGAAAACCCAGAGATAAACCCACGCACATGTGGTCACCTTATCTTTGATAAAGGAGGCAAGAATATACAATAGAGAAAAGACAGTCTCTTCAATAAGTGGTGCTGGGAAAACTGGACAGCTACATGTAAAAGTATGAAATTAGAACACTCCCTAACACCATACTCAAAAATAAACTCAAAATGTATTAAAGACCTAAATGTAAGCCCAGACACTATCAAACTCTTAGAGGAAAACATAGGAACACTTTAGCAGAACATAGCAGAACACTCTATGACATAAATGACAGCAAGATCCTTTTTGACCCAGCCCCTAGAGAAATGGAAATAAAAACAAAAATAAACAAATGGGACCTAATGAAACTTAAAAGCTTTTGCACAGCAAAGGAAACCATAAACAAGACGAAAAGACAAGCCTCAGAATGGGAGAAAATATTTGCAAATGAAGCAACTGACAAAGGATTAATCTCCAAAATTTTCAAGCAGCTCATGCAGCTCAATATCAAAAAACAAACAACCCAATCCAAAAATGGACAGAAGACCTAAATAGACATTTCTCCAAAGAAGGCATACAGATTGCCAACAAACACATGAAAGAATGCTCAACATCATTAATCATTAGAGAAATGCAAATCAAAACTACAATGCGATATCATCTCACACTGGTCAGAATGGCCATCATCAAAAAATCTACAAACAATAACCTGGAGAGGGTGTGGAGAAAATGGAACCCTCATACACTGTTTGTGGGAATGTAAATTGATACAGCCACTATTGAGAACAGTATGAAGGTTCCTTAAAAAACTAAAAATATAACCACCATACGGCCCAGCAATCCCACTACTGGGCATATACCCAGAGAAAACCATAATTCAAAAAGAGTCATGTACCACAATGTTCATTGCAGCTCTATTTACAATAGCCAGGACATGGAAGCAACCTAAGTGTCCATCGACAGATGAATGGATAAAGAAGATGTGGCACATATAGACAATGGAATATTACTCAGCCATAAAAAGAAACGAAATTAAATTATTTGTAGTGAAGTGGATGGACCTAGAGTCTGTCATACAGAGTGAAGTAAGTCAGAAAGAGAAAAACAAATACCGTATGCTAACACATGTATATGGAATCTAAAAAATAAAAAAAAGGTCATGAAGAACCTAGGGGCAAGACGGGAATAAAGATGCAGACCTACTAGAGAATGGACTTGAGGACACGGGGAGGGGGAAGGGTAGCTGGGACAAAGTGAGAGAGTGGTAGTGTATATATGGATATATATACACTACCAAATGTAAAATAGATAGCTAGTGGGAAGCAGTCGCATAGCACAGGGAGATCAGCTCGGTGCTCTGTGACCAGCTAGAAGGGTGGGATAGGGAGGGTGGGAGGGAGGGAGATGCAAGAGGGAAGAGATATGGAAATATATGTATATGTATAGCTGATTCACTTTGTTATAAAGCAGAAACTAACACACCATTGTAAAGCAATTATACTCCAATAAAAATGTAAAAAAAAATGTATTGATCTTGTGAGGTATGGATATTGATTTATTATCTCCTGGCGGGGGAATGAGATAATATTTCTGAAATTCAGTGTTACATCGTATAAGTTTGTAATTCAGCCTTATCTCGTTTCTTTTAAAACTAGGATTTTCCTCTTTCTTCATCTCTGCTGGAACATAGTGGATTTCTCAATTCCTTTTGTGCTCTTCTATTCATATAGATGAATGTCTATTTTTATTTTTTGTATAGTTTCTTCTAAGAACTTCCTCTCTTTGACTGCCTATGTGACATTTTCCTCCAGTCTTTGAACCCATTTGATCAATTATTTTTGTGAAACGGAAGTTTCTTCTGTGAAACATAAGAAAGAGCTATATTTGAGCCCTTACTTTATGCCAGGTGCAGCGATCAGTGTTTTGCATCTATAACCTCATTTCATCATTGAAGCAACCCTGCAATGAAATAAATACATTTCATATATAAGAAACAGAAACTCAGAGAGGTGAAGAAATTTCCCATGGCTACATAGCTAGTCAATCACAGAGCTGTGGTCCAAACACAGATGCGTCCAAAGACCATGCTCTAGTTCACTGTGGTCCTTCCAAAAGAGCTGGGCTGTGATGGTTGTCTTATCTTAAACACAGATGTCTCAGTACTGTGCTCATCTTCGCATGAACAGTCTGAGACTGTATTTTTCTGTATATGCACTGCTAAGAGTTCTCAGCATCTGCTGTTATCATGTTTCTTTAAAATCTGTAGTTCAACGCATATGTAACTTTTTGGTCCTTGTGGAACAGACAACACAACCTGTTTCTCTAAATTGTTCTCATTTCCACTAACCCCTTCCTTCATGCCACCCCTTTCACCTCCTCCTGAGATAACTTCCTGTGCTTGTCATCACCTCTGGTTTGACGTTCCTCTTTGACCACATCCTCTCTATTAATTATTTATGCTTTGTAAAAATATCATCACAAATTTAGCAGCGTAGAACAAATCACATTTATTATCTCAGTTTCTATGAGTTAAGACATCAGGCTCAGCTTCAGGGTCTCTCATTGCTGCTATGAAGGTGTTGACCAGGCTCCAGTCTCAACTAAGGCAAAACTGAGGAAGGAGCCACTTTCTAGCTCAAGTGGTTGCTGGCAGCTTTCAGTTTCTTACAACTTATTGGACTGAAAGCCTCAGTTTCTTGTTGACTGTTGGCCAGAGGTCCTCTTCAGTTGCTTCTCACATGACCCTTGACATAGGTCATCTCACTACATGGCAGCTGTTTCTTCAAAGCCATCAAGGGAGAGAGAATGCCCTCTCAAGATGGCCATTACAATCTTGTGTACTGTAATCACATACATGTAATCAGGTACATCCCATCACCTTTGCTGTATTCTGTTGGTTAGAAGCAAGTCACAGGTCCTTCCTGCACTCAAGGGAAGAGGATCACATGAAGGTATGAACACCAGGAGTTAGGCATCCTGGGGACCACCCTAATGTCTGTCCGTCTCCTCCTCCTACCTATCAACATTTCCTGCTTTGCTATCTAGGCCATGACTGTTCTTCTACCTCATTTGATCTCCAGGCCATTGATCTCTTTTCTTGGTCCTGATATACATCTCTTCTAGTTTTCACGCCTCCCACTGTCCTCCTTAGATTAGATTCCTTGCTTCCATATTTCAATTACTGTCCTGCTAATATCCTAACTCCCTTGATCCTTCGCCTGTTGGCTGCATTTACCTGGAAAGACTCCAACTCCAGATACACCCAATGATTCTTCCCCCCTGAGTCTAAACTCAAATGGCACTACTGTAAATTCACGCTCACACATTTCACTTGGCTCTCCACAGTGCTCAGCAATCTTACCATGTTTTTCAACTCAGCTTGCTTTCCTACTTACCACAAAAGCTGTTCTAAACTTTCTTCACTCTCCTTAAATCTTCAAGGCCCTCCTCCTCTACCTCTTTATTATCAGCATATGAACTTACCCCTGTGTTATACACATGAAAAGAGAAACCATCATGTGGGATTTCCCTCAACCTCCACCAAATTTACAAATCTTCCTGCATCTGCATCCATCCTTTCCTTTCTCCCCCACTGTCACCAGACAAAACATCTGACTCCTATAAAATGTCATATCCTCCGCCTGAATTTCATCCCTCTTTCATTTAACCTGTAGTTTCAACGTCTTCATCTTTACCAGCTCCTTCTTATTAATATTCAAGTATGTAAATATTTAAGCTATTCCTTAGTCCCATGTTCCCCTGTGTAGTCATGTGCTTATTTTTCTCCTCATCTTTACAGCCTGACTTCTTGACAGAGTTGTGCACACTAGCTGTCACTTTGACCTTACTTTCCACTGGCTTCTCAACCCATTCCATTCTGGCTTCCAAATCCAGTTCTCCTCAGGGGTTCTGCTCATCTCACCAGTGGTCTCCCAGTTACTATATCTGAATAATGCTTTTCCATCTTCAGCAACATTCAATAGAGTTGACCATTCTTTTCTTAAAATATTCTTTTCCCAGGGTACCCTCCTACACTGCTGGTGGGAATGTAAATTGGTGAAGCCACTCTGGAAAACAGTATGGAGGCTCATTTAAAAAACTAAAAATAGAATTACTATATAATCCAGCAATCCCACTCCTGGGCATGTATCTGGAGAAAACTCTAATTCAAAAAGGTACATGCACCCCAATGTTCATCACAGCATTCTTTTTACAATAGCCAAGACATGGAAGCAACCTAAATGTTCATCAACAGATGAATGGATAAAGAAGATGTGGTATATATACACAATATATATGGAATATCACTCAGCCATAAAAAGGAAAAAAATAATGCCATTTGCAGCAACATGGATGGACCTAGAGATTATCACACTAAGAAGTAAGTCTGACAGAGAAAGACAAAGATCATATGATATCACTTCTATGTGGAATCTAAAACATGATATAAATGAACTTATTTACAAGATAGAAACAGACTCACAGACATAGAGAACAGACTTATGGTTACTGAAGGGGAAAGCATGTGGGGGAGGGATAAATTAGGAGTTTGGGATTAGCAGATACAAACTACTATTTATAAAATAAACAACAAGGTTCTACTGTATAGCACAGGGAACTATATTCAATATCTTGTAATAACTATAATGGAAAAGAATACAAAAAATATATTTATATATGCATAACCTAACCTTTGCTGTACACCTGAAACTAACACAATACTATAAATCAACTATACTTCAATAAAAAATTCTTTTTCCCCTTTTTTCATGTGGAGACACATCCCAGGTTCCCATTTTCCTTGCTGTTTCTTCTTCTTTTTTTTAATTGAGGTATAGTTGATGTACAATGTTGTGTTAATTACTGCTTTACAGCACAGTGATTCAGTTACACACATATATATATATACATTCTTTTTTATATTCTTTTCCATTATGGTTTGTCAAAGGATATTGAATATAGTTCCCTGTGCTATCCAGTAGGACCAGGTTATTTATCCATTCTATATATAAAATGTTCTTGCTGTTTCTTCTTAATCTTTTTAGCTAGATTCTCCTTCTCTAATAAATCATTAAGTGTTATCATTCCTCCAAATTCTGTCCAAAGTCCTCCTTTCTCTTCATTTACACTGTACCTTCTCTAGGCAATGTCCTCTACTTCTATGTGGCTTTAATGGAAATTAAAATAATTCCAAATTTATATATGCAGACCAGAATCTCATGGAGCTCCAGGATCATATATATACCTTTTTGGTGTTTCTACTTTAATATTTCATGAGCATTTCAAATTCTACTTCTTTAAATCTTATGTCACAATCTTTATTCCATAAACCTCTGCTTTCCATGTTCTGTACCTCAATAAATGGCACTTTTATTTATTGATGACTTGCTCAAGTTAGAAAATGAGTTATCCTTGATCCTCCTTTTTCCTCACTCCATAGTTTTAATCAGTTAGCAAACTCTGTGCTTTCTAAATCTTAATTAACTAATCTCTATTCTATGTCCACTGATACGACCTTAGTCTAAGTCACAATTATTCCTCACCTGGACTGTTGCATCAACCTCCTATCTTATCTTTCAGTCTTCATACTTACCCCTTCCAATCCACCCTCCACATTGTAACTAGAACAATCTTTTAAAAATGCAAATAGCATAAATTGATCCCTTGCTTTAAAGACTTTTAATAGTTTTTTAAATTGTCCGTATGACGAATCAAATTTCTTAGTATGGCCAATAAGAAGGTAAGCTCCATGAGGGCAGAGACCTTATGTCTTGTCCACAGCTGCATCTCCAGTGCCTACTTAGCACACTACCTGGTACATAGTGCTCAATAAATATTGGATGAATGAATAATAACCATAAAATCCCATGTAATCTGTGCTGTCTACTTTTATCAGTTAGCTTTTGCTGTGTAACAAGTTATCTCAAAATGTAGCTGCTTACAACAATCATTTATTTACTTATAATTCTGTAGGTTTGCTAGACATTTCTCAAATGGGCTGTTCTGATAGATTGCTGAGGTCATCTGGCAGCTTTGCTGAGGCTAGTTAGTCTGGGACAGCTTCACTTATATGTCCAACCATTGCAGGCTGGTTGGTCTCAGGGGGCTCAGCTGGGACAGCACATTTCTGCTCCACGTGGTCTCATCCTCCAGTAGGCTAGCCCAGGCTTGGCCCAAGTGGTGGTCTCAGGGTTCAAAAGAGCAACATGAGAGCAAAACCCAGCACATAGGCACTTTGCAGGGCTTTGCAAACAGTGTCCAATTTGAGACTGTTCAATTGTCCAAAGCAAGTCACATGGTCAGGCTGAGAGTGAGTACCCAGAGGCACAAACAAACTGAGGGTCATTCTTACAACAATCTACTGTAGCACCTCTGCAGCTTCATCTTGACAAATCCACCCCTTCCCCTTTCTATACCAGTCATATTGAGCAATTTCAGTTCCTTGAATGGGTTGTGCACAATTATCCACTTGTCTAGAAGGCTGTCCTCCTCTTCTACCTCTGGATTACTTAGCCTCTTTTTTCAAGAAAGTATTAAGATATATGTCCAACTGTATGTCACAGAGAACAAAAGTAACAGTAACTTAAACAAAATTGAATTTTATTTCTAAGTGGGTATGGCTGCTATGCTGTGAATATCATCAGAGGCCCATACTCTTTTCTTCTTACTCTCCTATCCCCATAGTTTGTTTTACTCACATTCTCCAAGATGTCTTATCATCATGATCATATTCTCCCAGCAGAAAGTGATTAAAAATGAGGTCATGTACTTTCCCTCTAAGGGTACAAACCCCAATACATTGTTCTATTTCTATTTCATTTGCCAGAAATTAGTCATTTTACTTCATTTAGCTGTGAAGAAAGCAAGGACTCTTCATTCTGAGTCTCTATGTATCCAGGTAAAGTTCTATTACATGGAATAAGGAGAAAATAAATATTGGAAGACAACTGCCATTTGGTCTTAGTTTAATATAATTTTCTCCAGAGAACCTTTCCTAAAACCCCAGTTGATATTAATTCTCCCTCATGGGATAACATAGTATTATGCATTTCTTCATAGAACTCATTATTTTTGGTTATTATTGGTTGAATAGCAGTTATTTTTGTTAGAGCGTAGGTAGACTAGAGATAATATTCTTCTTAGTCATACCATTAGTTCCTCAGGACCTAGCATAGTGCTTGACACATTGTAGGCAATTGATGCATTTTGGTTATAGAATAATTGTGGCCTGGGCCAAACCAGTTACAAGTGGGTCCAGGAGAAATGAAAGCTGGTTGCTTTTATAACTTTATTGTCCACATTAAGTTTCTGAAATTATAATGTACTGAAAATAACATTAAAATATGAACCAACAAAGAATCAAGATTTGGTTAATAGCAAGTAAGAAGCTGTTGCAAATAATTGGTACAGCATCCTCATTAGCTGAAATTAAAAGTAGTTCTTGGTGGGACAGAATAGAGAGGTTTTGACTGCATATTCAGCAAAACAAAACAAAACAAAAAACATTATCAAACAATTTTCATAAGAATATGTGAAGTAGAGATAACCTCTAAATTGCAGAGTAAATCTGTATAAATCCAATTTCTTTTGGAAAGCAATTTCATAATTAATGAATTTCTTTTGGAAGCAATTTCATAACATAATAGATCTTCTTATCCACAGAAAATAAAAGCAAATTCTTAACATTGTAGATGTTCTCAATAAAGTGATTATTGTACCACTCATTCTGTTATAAATTTCTTCAAGAACTAAAAATGCTTTTGAAAATTTTCTTTCCTTTTTTAAAAAAAAGTCTCCTTATTTGAAGAACTAAGAGACATGAATCCATGTATATTTCTTCCTTTTTGTTATACCTACAAAGTAGTAGTATAATAATGATAAACTACTTTTAAAATATATGAACAGAAAGAGAGCAATATTTTGGAACCCTTGATAAAGAGCCAGAGAAGAGAGAACATAAAAACATAGTTTTTTTAAAAAATTTATTTTATTGAAGTATAGTTGATTTACAATGTTGTGTTAATTTCTGCTGTACAGCAAAATGACTCAGTTATACATATATACATATATATACATTCTTTTTCATATTCTTTTCCATTACTGTTTATCACAGCACATTGAATATAGTTCCCTGTGCTATACAGTAGGAACTTGTTGTTTATCTATCCTATATATACTAGTTTCCATCTGCTAATCTCAAGCTCCCAATCCTTCCCTCCCCCACTCCTACTCCCCCTTGGCAACCACAAGTCTGTTCTCTATGTCTGTGAGTCTGTTTCTGTTTCATAAATAGGTTCATTTGTGTCATATTTTAGATTCCACATATAAGTGATATCATATGGTATTTGTCTTTCTCCTTCTGACTTACTTTGCTTAGTAGGATAATCTCTAAGTCCATCCATGTTGCTGCGAATGACATTGTTTCATTCTTTTTTATGGCTGAGTAATATTCCATTGTATGTATATACCACATCTTCTTTATTCATTCATCTCTCGATGGACATTTAGGTTGTTTCCATGTCTTGGTTATTGTAAATAATGCTGCTATGAGCATAGGGGTGCATGTATCTTTTCGAATTATAGTTTTGTCTGGGTATATGCCCAGGAGTGGGATTGCTGGATCACATGGCAACTCTATTTTTAGTTTTTTGAGGAACCTCCATACTGTTTCCCATAGTGGCTGCACCAATTTACCTTCCCACCAACAACATAAGAGGGTTCCCTTTTCTCCACACTCCAGCAAAAAATACAGTTTTTAATGTATGTTGTGAAACTGCAGCAGTTTCCTATTGCTTGATGCCTTACTGTTCAGTTGGCTCTAGTGTGCCCATGTGTAACATCGCCTGCTTGACAGGGTCCCTATAACTCCAAGGACAGGACTTCCTGTAAAGCAGAGAGGTAGATTGAGGGTGTGGAAGGTAGGTTACAAACCCCTAGAATGTTAACATGCTTTCTGCTAATCCTTTCTCAAACAGATTGGTCTGAACTTAGTAACTGGATAACCTCTTCAGGGCCAACTGGGGCATTTTCTGTTTCTGGGTTGGCCTGGAGGACAAGACAGGGCTCTTCTCATAGACTCTGACCACAAGGTGGTTCTGCTGTCAGTGTGAGTGTATCTCACCCAGAGAAGCACAAGGCTCCTAGCAAGTGGCTTGGTTAGGTCTTTTGGCCCCTCTTCTCCTAGTGACTAAGAAATTGTTTCTAAAACCAGTGATGCTATGAATTAAGAAAACAAAAACAAAACCATCAGAACCTTGAGCACTCCAACTAAGGCAAAGGAATGATTTCTAGGAATTCTGTCTTCTTAAATTTTATGAACACTTTCATAAGAAAATAGTACCACAGTGGATGTATATTTCTTATATTTTCTTCATTTATTTGCATACGGATATTTACATCTAGATAACAATATTCATGAATAGAAATCTAGTGAAGTGAGATGAGCTTGACATTTTCACATAATGAAAGATGTTCCAGGCTGCTAATACTTTCTTAACTGATACCATCTCACACTTGCTGTTTAGATGGAGGTTGATGTCTATGTACAGAACAAACATAAAATGGAAGTGATTTATTCTTAAAACATATTGTCAGGTAAATCTCAGTAGCTGTTGTCTAATAAAGAACCACATGGAAAAATACGTATTTTACTTTTGCTTTGTTACTAAATTAATATCCACTGGCAAAATCAGATTTTCATGTCTAGTCTAGTGTCCTACTGATAATACAATATATGTTAGAGGACAAAATATTGAATCATATATTTAGAGAAATAGTGCACGTTGATTCCCTGATAATAGTTCCTTATGGAGCTGGAGGAAAACTATGAAAATCAGAAGAATTTAACTTTCATTCATCAATATATGACAGTTATGTCAGGTTTTATATTGTTATCTAAACCAGCAGAGCGAATGTTAAGAGGAATAAAGAGGAAAGTCTTCAAGGTAGTGAAAAAGTTGGGTTTGTAATCACATTACAAACATATAGAATGATTTTTAATGGATACCCATTTGAAAAGAACCTTAAAAAACAACAAAGAAAAGGCTTGCTCATGTCCCAAGTTGGGCAAATAACATTACTCTGAATGAGAGAAGTAAATGGATGGGTAAAACCTTTCTGACTATTTTCTCAAATGCTTTGTGTTATGAAACCCCCTGTGTGCTTTTTCTTGAAATGAGGTCCTCCTTAATTTAAACCCAGGGACTTTTTATGGGAAATTTAATAAACAAGTGCTTTCCTGGCCAAAAAGAATTCTATGCTATGCAAATGATGAAGAGAACCATGACAAGATGCTGAGTCCTGCTGGGCCAGGTTTAATTCCATCCCCTGGATAGTTGGTCCACACACCAGAACACTCTGGAAGTCAATGAGAGGAAAGTAATGTGCCACCCAGAGCAGAGAAAATTGAAATATGCTGAATTAATGTTTTGAATCATAAAAGTCACTCAAAATTCTTTCAACAGGGTGCCAACCAGGGTCTGGTTTTATAATTTTTATAGAAACCTTATTTTTTCCTTCTGAGAGGACATTTTGGTTTTCTCAGAAAGAATGATGGTACTGCTTTACACCCCCAGAATACAATATGAAGAAGCTTATTTCAAAAACCATTCTTAATTTTTTTTTCTGATTATGAGAGAAATACATGCTCAATGTAGAAATGTGGACAATACGTAAAGCCACAAAGGAAACAGAAATCACAATAATTTCACTCTATCCTACACCCCAGGAGAAAAATTGATAACCTTTTGGTATATATTTTTAAATTGTATTGCTTTGAAGCTAATAAAGCTGATCTTTTAGTGCTGAAACATTTGAGTATATTCTATCTGAATGATGGGTATGTATAACTTTTAAATAGCAAAATTAATTTTTTAAACAGACCTTTCAAAACCTATAAAAACAAGCTGGTAAATAGTCACCTTGGAAAACTAGACACTTCCTGTACTGATGCTTCTTTAGCTCACACAGAATTTAAAGTCACTTTCTTGGAATTTCTCTTAGAACCAGTTTATGAAGCACAAGAAAAAATCATCTTGTAATTTCATAACCTAAATTATTCTTTCAAAATAGGTCATTTAATCCTATTTTTTCATTTGTTTTCTGTTTTATTTTTCAGTCTTTTTTATCTGGAGAAGCAAAGCAGAGCTACTTATGGATCAGTTGTGGGAAACAAACGTCTTTGAGTAAACTACTGTGGTTTTTATTAGTGTATTTAAGGTAAGTTCAACCTCAAATATTTCTGCTACTGTGAAGTGACACCTTGCATACCAAAATTTCATATTAGTCATTGGTTTCAAACTGTGCAATATGTCTGTTCCTGTCACATTTGTTAAAGAGCAAATCAACTGCTACAACCCTGACAAATTTAAAATTGAATTTTCAATGCTATATTGATGGAGACAAACCTTTCTCTTTTCTTCTTTAAAGATTAGTCTTTTCAAGCACAGAAGTTGCAAGACTTCTTGAAAGGACTGAGGACACAGGGGACTGCATTAGCATTCTTAGTTAAAAACGATGAATGGTATATAGCTGTGGCTGTGAAGTAAAGACTTGATGTGTGCAGGCAATTTGTAGAATGTCTCTATTTATAATCACACCATATACTAAGTGACAAATGGATGTAGTGGTTGAGTGGTGGGGAGTTTTCAACTCCAGGGTCTTCTTCTAATTGAGGAGATAAGAATGAGAGGCACAGAAGAGACTTAAAAGGACACTGAAAATAGGAGCCATGGGTAAATTCATCACTCAACACTTCTGACTGCCGCCATCTTGAAATTCACCTTCTTGGGTGTCTTATGGCTTCTCAACATTGTAATTTTTTTCTTACTTCTCTTACTACATCCACACAGATTTTATTCTATGGATCAAAATTCTCTACTGGTTTTCATGAGGAGTGTTAACTAACTAGTTATGTCCCTACCTCATGAAAAGCACTGTTACCTGTTGTTCCTCTCTGTATTCAGTTGGGTGTGGCAGCACAAAGAACAGAGTTGTTAAACAGCAGAAGTCTAAGGATTGATATTCCTACCTTGTTACTTGTTAACCTATCTGGCAGTGAGGAAACGACTGCCTTCCCTAAGAAAATTACCTCAACAACTCCACAGTTATAGACAGAGAGAGAGATTTTCACTTTGAGAACAGTAGGTAGATTTGGCTAAAACCCACCTTCACCTGATCCCACCACCACCTTTATCACCATGAATGACTCAGGGATACAGGTGTGAATGCATGACACCTTTGTTCTCTGTAATTCCACTGAAAGAGGAACAACATACAGGTTGGGATTGGGGAAGGGTGAAAAGTGGAAAACAAACAAACAAACCCAGAGAATAGCATGAACTGAGATGGTAAGGCTTATGAAATGTTGACGCTCTCGGTCTAGCTGGCTGTGTCCTATCTGAGCCCCTGTCCAGCCACTTTGTGGTGGGCATGTTCTATACCAGTTATCAGGTGTCTCCATCATCCTTGAGAATAAGATGAAGCCAGTGAGGCCCAAAGCAATAAAAGTTCTTACTTCTGTGGGCCAAAAGCCAGAGTTCTGGGTTCATGTCTGGGGTCCTGCTTCTTTTCCAGTTGCTTAACTCTGGCAGTGCCCTTACCCATCAAGGGAGATGATAGGCCAACCCATGGCCTCATCTGGTCTTCAGTATCAGTATCTGGTTTTTGGTATCTAGCTCTATCTAAACATAGCGTGATAACTTTGTAAGAGCAAAAATATTGGGGGGGCTGCCTCATTACTGTGACTGTGAGAAAGTAATATTTGAATTTGCTGAGCTGTTGGACACTCATCTGTAAAACAGAGATAACAAGACCAGTTTTTCAAATTGATTGTCAGGATTAAATGAACTATGTAAACAAAAATTCTGTATACTGGTGTATCATACTAATTTAAATCACTATTATCCCTTCAATAAATTCTTTCCTTACTACCCACTGGTGGACCTAACCAAGGTTTTAGTTTTGTACATTTTTATATGTCTATGGCTTGTCTTTGGAACTGGTTTGCCAACATCTTGAAGACAGGAATATATTTTGTAACCCCGTACTGGGTATCACATCCCATAAACACTTGGTACACAGCTGTCCATTGGTTTTCTCTGTTTAACCTTGCCATTGCTGTTAAGAAAGGGTCTGCCCCTCTAATTTGTTACCCCTGCTACTTTAACTCCACTGTGGCATCTGGAAAAACGATAACCAGTCTTTTTTCCTCTCTTGACTCTATGACTCAATACTGTGTTGTCATCGTTCCCACATGACTCAAAGGGAAAGATGGAAATGAGTCTCACCCAAGACAACATAAAAGCAAAGATAATACAATAAATTAAGACTTTGGCTTAGACCTACGAAGGAAAAGTGGTGATTCTGAGAAACATAAATGTTCAGTCTTTTGCAATTTGTTCCAACTACCCCTCAACCCCATCACTCCTTCTTTTTTTTTTTCCTTCCAGAGGCTATTTTCTGAATGAAATGGTGGGGGTACCAGGATGGTCTTGGTGAGTGATGGCTGTGGAGCTTGTTATGATAACGTCAGTACTCTGTGTGTGTTTTCTGGACTATCCTTTGGAAATTATGATGCTGTTAGCCAAGAATCTCCTCGCAATGCAAGAATGTCATGTGCAAAGTAGGTCATCTTGTTTAAATTAGCAATACCCTGAAAAAACTAAATTACTTTATGAACAAAATTATTGCGAAACATGAGTTAATTTACACTTAACTCATTCGAAAGACGTATCCTTAAACTTCTTTGTTAAATGAACCAAAAATCATCTATCAATTTAAAATGGGAAAGGATGCTAACACTCATGTGCTTTACAAGGCTGTCTTAATTGTTTTCTTTGCCACAGGGTTCTTTAATATGCAAAGAGAAAATTCAATCTTGTAGTCAGAAATCACATTCTAAAGAAGCCATTTTATTTAATTACATTTAATTTTGCTCGTTTGAACGTTTTTATATTTTATCTACAAAATACCAACAACTGCTGCTTTCCTTTTGTTGCTTTCTAAGGATAATGGCTTTTTAAAATAAAAGTTTTAGCATGATTTGGTGCTTCCCTCTTTCGTGCTGTCAGGTTTCCCACCATGATCGTGCTTTTTAAATTGTTTTGCAATTTTTTGGTTCTTATTTTCTTCCTTCTCCTAATGAAGGGGAGTGACCATATTTTAGTCCTTTTGTATACTCAGTGGCTGGTATAGTCCCTGTCTCTTTTTACCTGAAATTTTCTCTACAAGCTAGACAAAAGGGAAATAGTGCCAGCCTCCTTCAATGCCACAACTTGAGGCAAGAGTTTCAGGGTATGAATAAGACCCAGCTATAATATGGGCAGAGTGCAGCTAAGAATTTGGAAGAAGGAGCTCTGGAAATCCTAACTCAGGACTTGAAAACAGTCATCCTTCCTTCCCATGATGAGGCCCTCAGAGAGCTCATGGGGAAAGAGTTCAAAGGACCACAGAGTCCTTCAGGTTTGGGGTGAGGATGGAGGAGTAGAAAACTTCTGAATAATTGTACGGCTTCCAGTAGCCCTAATCCCTCAGAAGTCAACACCATCACATACCGTCAGAAGTACGCTGACATCCTCCTCAAGTCAGCCAGGTTTGATTGGGCCACGGTGGATTGGAAGAGGCAGATGAGGGGAAGGGAGGGAAGATTAATACACCTAACCCAGGCTGGGCCACTTCAATTCTCTGTCACAGGAGTTTGACCCCTGGATTCATAGGCAGCCTGTTAGTTTCTGCAGTGGCTGAAAGTGAGATGATGTAAACCAGGAAGCTCAGGGCAGCCATCTTTGCCTACTGAGAAGTAGGGGCAGCTAGGAGGCACAGAGGAAATAATAATGCGGGTGTAAAGAGAGATGAGAGACTGAGAGAACAAACACTTTCTTGGCTTCTGAAAGCTTTCCAGTTACTAGTTTCAGCTCTTTAAGAGGCCTCATTACCCTTGGCTTCCATAAGATATGTCTGTCTCATTTCAATACATTGTCTCTTTCAGATGAAGCTATTTTGTGTTAGTGTCTTGACTAAAAAAGGGGGAGAATTCAAGGCCCCGCAACTATCTCTGCAGAACTAAAGGACAGGGGGCTAATCCTTCCTTATAGTTCATGTTTTCTTTTGGTTCTTTATCCTGCATTCCTTTAACGTTCCTATAGTCAATTCGGAGCATGCTATTTTTACATTTATTGTTTCTATAACTGTTTTCAAATTATGTTCTATTGCATTAGTGTTTTTTAGAGCACTGCATGTCTAGGACATGACTCAAGTTCTTAGAGTGCTTTACAAGCTCATTAACTACCCCAGGGGGCCAAAGTCTACTGGTATGTTATTCCGAGGTCCCCTGTTATCTATAGGAAGCTCAGGCTTGTAAATGGTGAAGTAGAAATGAGTTTGAAATCTTGTCCCAAACCTGCCTCTTTCCCTAGAAAGGCCAGAAGTTAGGGACAGTCCTTGGCAGGACTGAATTCCAAGATTGTCTGTCTGTGACTTGAACAAGAAAAAGTAATAAATGATTACTTTTCTATAAGGATAAGTGAAAATAATCAAACTCTAGGAATTAGTGTTGGGATGGCTTATTTAAGATATTTTCCTTTTAATGATCTGGAAGAAAAATAAATGAATGATGAGATCTCCAAGTTTGCAGATGACACAAAATTCTTTCAGAGAAGAAATGGTAAGTTAGAACATTGTAAAATTCAGGTCTATAAGTTGTAGCTGGTAATACCTTTGGGAAAAAATATCTTGCACAATTTGGAGGCTCTGAGCTCTCAGTTACAACTCAGGAGAGAGATCTGGAAATGTTTTGTCCCGAATGGAATTTGGCAGTCTTCTAAATTAGGATTCAGATTTGCTTATATTTTTATGTTTGTGGCTAATAGTGCATTTTTATTCTATGCCAGTGTGCTCAATGCCTTAAATACATATTCTCATTTAATTCATGAAACTGTCCAGTGAATCAGGTGCAACTGTCCCCATTTTATTCAGAAAGGCAATTCACTTGTGTGAGTTCCTACAGCTTGTATGTGTTGGGATACATGAAGAGTTAAAGCTAATGAATGAAACTACATTCATCTCTTCATCATTCAGTAAATTTGAGTGCTCACTATGTAGTAGACATAGTCTAGAGGCGTGAAGTACACTAATGAGCAAAACAAAACAGGAAAGATCCCTGTCCCTATGTAGCTTATATCGTAATGAGAGGAGCCTGAAAGCCAACAATACATACATTAAAATAATAAATTATATGGTATATTAGAAGGTGATAAGTGCTATGGAAAAAGAAAGAAAAAATTGGGAGTTTGGGATTGACATATACACATTACTATATTTAAAATAAATAACCAGGGACTTCCCTGGTGGCACAGTGGTTAAGAATCTGCCTGCCAATGCAGGGGACATGGGTTTGAGCCCAGGTCTGGGAAGATCCCACATGCGGCGGAACAACTAAGCCCGTGTGCCACAACTACCGAGCCTGCGCTCTAGAGCCCACGAGCCACAACTACTGAGCCTGTGTACCGCAACTATTGAAGCTCGCACGCCTAGAGCCCATGCTCTACTACAAGAGAAGCCACCGCAATGAGAAGCCTGTGCACCGCAGCAAAGAGTAGCCCCCAGTCACTGCAACGAGAGAAAGCCCGCACACAGTAACAAAGACCCAACGCAGCCAAAAATAAATAAATAAATAAATAAATAAATACATTTTAAAAAATAAAATAAAATAGATAACCAACAAGGACATACTGTATAGCACAGGGAACTCTGCTCAATACTCTGTAATAATCAAAATGGGAAAAGAATTTGAAAAAGAACAGATATATGTATATGTATAACTAAATCACTTTGCTGTACACCTGAAACTGACACAATATTATAAATCAACTATAGTCCAATATAAAATAAAAATTTAAAAAAAAGGAAAACATATAGCCAGTAAAGAGGAGCAAGAGTGTGAGGGTGGGGGGAAACTGAATAGCGATTAAATTGGGTGGTAAGAGTAGGTCTCCACAAGAAAATAACATTTGCTCAAAGCTTTACAGAAGCGGGGGTTGCCTGTGTAGATGTCTGGGGGAACAGCAATTCAGGCGTAAGTAAAAATAGTGCCAAGGCTATAAGGCAAGAATATTCCTTGTGTTTTCAAGGAAAAGCAAAGATGTCAGTGGGGCTGGGCTGGAATGAAGCCAGAGAGGTAGGGGATGGGTAGATGCAGATCATGGTGCTTCCTTAACGTCATTGTAAGACTTTTTGGTTATAATTTTAGTAAAATGGAGAGGTCACCACAAAGCCTGACAACTGTGTTTCTCTGTGTCAACCATTTTTTTCTAATATTCTGCTGATATAAGCAGAGAGAGAAGACCAGGTTAAAAGAAAGACTATGACAGAGAGCAATAGAAAACCTCCATCTCATCTTTGCCCACCTCTATGCCTCTACCTTAGAAACATTCTTTTTTTCTCACAGTTTCAACAATTGGAATTTTATTGGGGTTTATATATCATCTTGATAGGCAAATAGTGTCTAGGCACTGTCAGTGTTCATGTCTTTTTTGGAATCACTTCACTTACATAATAAAATTGGTCTCCTTTCAATATCTAGTAGAGATATGCTCTTTTTTAGAAAAAATCCCATCCTTCATTATCAGTTAATCTGTTATAGGAGTGATATGTCCTTTTTTTTTAACATCTTTATTGGAGTATAATTGCTTTACAATGTTGTGTTAGTTTCTGCTGTATAGCAAAGTGAATCAGCTATACATATACATATATCCCCATATCCCCTCCCTCTTGCATCTCCTTCCCACCCTCCCTATGCCACCCCTCTAGGTAGTCACAAAGCACCAAGCTGATCTCCCTGTGCTATGCGGCTGCTTCCCACTAGCTATCTGTTTTACATTTGGTAGTGTATATATGTCCATGCCACTCTCTCACTTTGTCCCAGTTTACCCTTCTCCCTCCCTGTGCCCTCAAGTCCATTCTCTACATCTACGTCTTTATTCCTGTCCTGCCTCTAGATTCTTCAGAGCCATTTTTTTTTTAAAGATTCCATATATATGTGTTAGCATACAGTATTTGTTTTTCTCTATCTGACTTACTTCACTCTATATGATAGACTCTAGGTCCATCCACCTCACTACAAACAACTCAATTTCGTTTCTTTTTATGGCTGAGTAATATTCTATGGTGTATTTGTGCCACATCTTCTTTACCCATTCATCTGTCAATGGACACTTAGGTTGCTTCCATGTCCTGGCTATTGTAAATAGAGCTGCAATGAACATTGTGGTACATGACTTTTTTGAATTATGGTTTTCTCAGGATATATGCCCAGTAGTGGGATTGCTGGGTCGTATGGTAGTTCTATTTTTAGTTTTTTAAGGAAACTTCATACTGTTCTCCATAGTGGCTGTATCAATTCACATTCCCACCAACAGTGCAAGAGTGTTCCCTTTTCTCCAAACCCTCTCCAGCATTTATTGTTTAGAGATTTCCTGATGATAGCCATTCTCACTGGTGTGAGGTGACACCTCATTGTAGTTTTGATTTGCATTTCTCTAATGATTAGTGATGTTGAGCATCCTTTCACGTGTTGGTTGGCAATCTGTATATCTTCTTTGGAGAAATGTCTGTTTAGGTCTTCTGCCCACTTTTGGATTGGGTTGTCTGTTTTTTTTGATATTGAGCTGCATGAGCTGCTTGTATATTTTGGAGATTAATCCTTTGTCAGTTGTTTTGTTTGCAAATATTTTCCCCCATTCTGAGGGTTGTCTCTCCATCTTGTTTATGGTTTCCTTGGCTGTGCAAAAGCTTTTAAGTTTCACTAGGTCCCATTTGCTTATTTTTGTTTTTATTTCCATTTCTCTAGAGATGGGTCAAAAAGGATCTTGTTGTGATTTATGTCATAGAGTGTTCTGCCTATGTTTTCCTCTAAGAGTTTGATAGTGTCTGGCCTTACATTTAGGTTTTTAATCCATTTTGAGTTTATATTTGTGTATGGTGTTAGGAAGTGTTCTAATTTCATTCTTTTACATGTAGCTGTCCAGTTTTCCCATCACCACTTATTGAAGAGGCTGTCTTTTCTCCATTGTATATTCTTGCCTCCTTTATCAAAGATAAGGTGACCATATGTGCATGGGTTTATCTCTGGGCTTTCTATCCTGTTCCATTGATGTATATTTCTGTTTTAGTGCCAGTACCATACTGTCTTGATTACTGTAGCTTTGTAGTATAATCTGAAGTCAGGGAGCCTGGTTCCTCCAGCTCCATTTTTCTTTCTCAAGCTTGCTTTGGCTATTTGGGGTCTTTTGTGTTTCCATACAAATTGTGAAAAATTTTTTTCTAGTTCTGTGAAAAATACCCTTGGTAGTTTGATAGGGATTGTTTTGAATCTGTAGATTGCTTTGGGTAGTATAGTCATTTTCACAATGTTGATTCTTCCAATCCAAGAACATGGTATATCTCTCCATCTGTTTGTATCATCTTTGATTTCTTTCATCAGTGTCTTATAATTTTCTGCATACAGGTCTTTTGTCTCCTCAGGTAGGTTTATTCCTAGGTATTTTATTCTTTTTGTTGCAATGGTAAATGGGAGTGTTTCCATAATTTCTCTTTCAGATTTTTCATCATTAGTGTATAGGAATGCAAGAGATTTCTGTGCATTAATTTTGTATCCTGCTACTTTACCAAATGCATTGATTAGCTCTAGTAGTTTTCTGGTAGCATCTTTAGGATTCTCTATGTATAGTATCATGTCATCTGCAAACAGTGACAGTTTTACTTCTTCTTTTCCAATTTGGATTCCTTTTATTTCTTTTTCATCTCCGATTGCTGTGGCTAAAACTTCCAAACTTGTGTTGAGTAATAGCGGTGAAAGTGGGCAACCTTGTCTTGTTCCTGATCTTAGTGGAAGTGGTTTCAGCTTTTTACAATTGAGAATGATGTTGGCTGTGGATTTGTCATATGTGGCCTTTATTATGGTGAGGTAAGTTCCCTCTATGCCTACTTTCTGCAGGGTTTTTACCATAAATCGGTGTTGAATTTTGTCAAAAGCTTTTTTGCATCTATTGAGATTATCATATAGTTTTTAACTTTCAGTTTGTTAATATGGTGTATCACATTGATTGATTTGCATATATTGAAGAATCCTGGCATTCCTGGGATAAACCCCACTTGCTCCTGGTGTTTGATCCTTTTAATGTGGTGTTGGATTGTTTGCTAGTATTTTGGAGGATTTTTGCATCTATGTTCATCAGTGATATTGGCCTGTAGTTTTGTTTCTTTGTGATATCTTTGTCTGGTTTTGGTATCAGGGTGATAGTGGCCTCGTAGAATGAGTTTGGGTGTGTTCCTCCCTCTGTTATATTTTGGAAGAGTTTGAGAAGCATAGGTGTTATTTCTTATCTAAATGTTTGATAGAATTCGCCTGTGAAGCCATCTGGTCCTGGGCTTTTGTTTGATGGAAGATTTTTTTTTTTTTAATAAATTTACTTATTTATTTATTTATTTTTAAAATTATTTTTGGCTGTGTTGGGTCTTCGTTTCTGCGCGAGGGCTTTCTCCAGCTTTGGCGAGTGGGGGCCATTCTTCATCGTGGTGCGCGGGCCTCTCACTGTCGCGGCCTCTCTTGTTGCGGAGCACAGGCTCCAGATGCGCAGGCTCAGTAGTTGTGGCTCACGGGCTTAGTTGCTCCGCGTCATGTGGGGTCTTCCCAGACCAGGGCTCGAACCTGTGTCCCCTGCATTGGCAGGCAGACTCTTAAGCACTGCGCCACCAGGGAAGCCCTGTTGGAAGATTTTTAATCACAGTCTCAATTTCAGTGCTTGTGATTGGTCTGTTTATATTTTCTATTTCTTCCTGGTTCAGTCTTGGAAGGTTGTGGTTTTCTAAGAATTTGTCCATTTCTTCTAGGTTGTCCATTTTATTGGCCTATAGTTGCTTGTAGTAATCTCTCTTGATCCTTTGTATTTCTGCAGTGTCAGTTTTTACTTCTCGTTTTTCATTTCTATTTCTGTTGATTTGAGTCTTCTCCCTTTTCTTCTTGATGAGTCTGGCTAATGGTTTATCAATTTTGTTTATCTTTTCAAACAACCAGCTGTTAGTTTTATTGATCTTTGTTATTGTTTCCTTCATTTCTTTTTCATTTATATCTGATCTGATGTTTATGATTTCTTTCCTTCTGCTAACTTTGGTTTTTTTTTGTTCTTCTATCTCTAATTGCTTTAGGTATGAGGGTAGGTTGTTTATTTGAGATTTTTCTTGTTTCTTGAGGTAGGTTTGTATTGCTATAAACTTCCCTCTTAGAACTGCTTTTGCTGCATCCCATAGGTTTTGGGTCATCGTGTTTTCATTGTCATTTGCTTGTAGGTATTTTTTGGTTTCCTCTTTGATTTCTTCAGTGATCTCTTGGTTATTTACTAGCATAACATTTAGCCTCCATGTGTGTATTTTTTACAGTTTTTTTCCTGTAATTGATATCTAGTCTTATAGCATTGTGGTCGGAAAAGATACTTGATACAATTTCAATTTTCTTAAATTTACCTAGGCTTGATTTGTGACCCAAGATATGATTTACCCTGGAAAATGTTCCATGAGCACTTGAGAAGAAAGTGTATTGTGCTGTTTTTGGATGGAATGTCCTATAAATATACATTAAGTCCACCTTGCTTAACATGTCATTTAAAGCTTGTGTTTCCTTATTTATTTTCATTTTGGATGATCTGTCCATTGGTGAAAGTGGGGAGTTAAAGTCCCCTACTATGATTGTGTTACTGTCTGTTTCCCCTTTTTTGGCTGTTAGCATTTGCCTTTTGTATTGAGGTGCTCCTATGTTGGGTGCATAAATATTTACAATTGTTATATCTTCTTGGATTGATCTCTTCATCATTATGTAGTGTCCTTCTTTGTCTCTTGTAATAGTCTTTATTGTAAAGTCTGTTTTGTCTTATATGAGAATTGCTACTCCAGTTTCTTTTGTTTTCCTTTTGCATTGAATATCTTTTTCCATCCCCTCACTTTCAGTCTGTATGTGTCCCTAGGTCTGAAGTGGGTCTCTTGTAGACAACATATGCATGGATCTTGTTTTTGTATCCATTCTATGTCTTTTGGTTGGAGCATTTAATCCATTTACATTTAAAGTAATTATTGATATGTATGTTCCTATTACCATTTTCTTAATTGTTTTGGGTTTGTTATTGTAGGTCTTTTCCTTCTCTTGTGTTTCCTGCCTAGAGATGTTCCTTTAGCATTTGTTGTAAAGCTGGTTTGGTGGTGCTGAATTCTCTTAGCTTTTGCTTGTCTGTAAAGTTTTAATTTCTCTGTCAAATCTGAATGAGATCCCTCCTAGGTAATCTTGGTTGTAGGTTTTGTCCTTTCATCACTTTAAATATGTGCTGCCACTCCCTGCTGGTTTGCAGAGTTTCTGCTGAAAGATCAGCTGTTACCCTTATGGGGATTCCCTTGTATGTTATTTATTGTTTTTCCCTTGCTGCTTTTAATATTTTTTCTTTGTATTTAAGTTTTGATAGTTTGATTAATATGTGTCTTGGCAAGTTTCTCCTTGGATATATCCTGTATGGACTCTCTGTGCTTCCTGGACTTGATTGACTATTTCCTTTCCCAAATTAGGGAAGTTTTCATGTATAATCTCTTCAAATATTTTCTCAGTCCCTTTCTTTTTCTCTTCTTCTTCTGGGACCCCTATCATTTGAATGTGTGTGCATTTAATGTTATCCCAGAGGTCTCTGAGGCGATCCTCAATTCTTTTCATTCTTTTTTCTTTATTCTGCTCTGTGGTAGTTATTTCCACTCTTCTATCTTCCAGGTCACTTATCAGTTCTTCTGCCTCAGTTATTCTGCTATTGATCCCTTCTAGAGAATTTTTAATTTCCTTTATTGTGCTGTTCATCATTGTTTGTTTGCTCTTTAGTTCTTCTAGGTCCTTGTTAAACGTTTCTTGTATTTTCTCCATTCTATTTCCAAGATTTTGGATCATCTTTACTCTCATTACTCTGAATTCTTTTATAGGTATACTGTCTATTTCCTCTTCATTTATTTGGTCTGGTGGGTGTTTACCTTGTTTCTTCATCTGCTGTGCAATTCTCTGTCTTCCCATTTTGCTTAACTTACTGTGTTTGTGGTCTCCTTTTTGCAGACTGTGAGTCCATAGTTCCCGTTATTTTTTTGTGTCTGCCCACAGTGGGTAAGGTTGCTTCAGTGGGCTGTGTAGGCTTCCTGGTGGAGGCGACTGGTGCCTATATTCTGGTGGATGAGGCTGGTGGACAGTCTTGTCTTTCTGGTGGGCAGGATCATGTTTAATGTTGTGTTTTTCGGTGTCTGTGAACTTTTTACGATTTTAGGCAGCCTCTCTGCTAGTGGGGGGTGTTATGTCCCTGTCTTGCTATTTGGTTGGCATGGGGTGTCCAGCACTGGAGCTTGCTGGGCGTTTAGTGGAGCTGGGTCTTAGTGTTGAGATGGAGATCTCTGGGAGAGCTCTCACTGATTGATATTACATGGGGCTGGAAGGTCTCTCGTAGTCCAATGTCATAAACTCGGCTCTCCCACCTCAGAGGCTCAGGCCTGACACCCGGCCAGAGCACCAAGACCCTGTTAGCCACACAGCTAGGTATGTGGGGAGTTTCTTGCTTTTGGGAAGTCTAAGGTCTTCTGTCAGTTTTCAGTAGGTGTTCTATAGGAATTGTTCCATAGTTAGACGTATTTTTGATTTATTTGTGGGGAGGAAGGTGATCTCCATGTCTTACTCCTCCACCATCTTGAAGGTCAGGAGTGATATGTCCTTGAAGGACAACATTCTATTTGTGCTCTGGAAATACAAGTGCTCATGATTACGTGAACTCTATTCTTAAATAATCAATCTTAAAAATATCAACAATCCTGTGTTTTACAATAGCTCTAAATACTGAGGTTATGATAAGTTTAGAAGGGCAATGTAAGAGTCTTCACAGTAGGAAAAAGTTAACCACTCAATAAATATTTGAATACTTCTTTCTCTACTGATTACTGAGCCACAATTCTCCATGGGTCTCTTGCATTTCTGCAGGTCTTGGGAGTAGAGGCACTGACTACCTTTCTTTCAGAGTATCTTGTCAAGGATGTTTGTAGGGACCAGCCTTGGAATATATAGTATCTCCTTATGGAGCAAAGGGTGAGTTTGTTTAGTATCTGATAAAAGAAAAACGATGTCTCTTTCTGGGACCAAAGGTCTGGAAGGCTTACTGCCCATTATAAAATTTTCAGTTCCCTTCTCTCCTGTAACACAACCAGTATACACGTCAGTGTCAATTTACTCTTTGGCAACTGGGGCTTGGGGAACTTTAAAAAAATGCTGATATTCCAGCTACTGTTATGGATGTGAGCACCAAACTGTCCTTTGTTTCTGATCCAGGAGTGTCATGTCTCTGCCGGCAACCATGGCAGGATAATTTGTTACCTTGCAGGTTGGGTAAAATCGCACACCCTTCATGTATTTTGACATTGATTTTGCACGAAGATTACAACAACATAAACTTTACTTCATTTTTGATGTATTATACATGTGCTTCCTTTATTATATTCTTAAAAGAAGGTCAAAAGGTCTACCTGTGAGGGTAAGCAGTTTCTTTTTTAGACCAATTTCTCCCTCAGACCAGATGAATTAGTTGCAACTCTTGGTTTTAAGTGGCAGAAACTAACTTTTTTTTCTTTTTTTAAAACAAGTTTTATTTTATATTGGAGCTTAGTTGATTAGAATCTAACTCAGTCAAAGAAAAATGTATTTATTTATATATCTAGGAAACATATATCTAGGAAGGGTATTGGGATAGCTCCTGTAGGAACCAGCACTTGAAGCATGAGAACTGAACCCTTAGCATGTGTCCCTCCTCTGCTCTACTCCGGTTCTGTTTCTGTGTTGGTGCAAGTGTTGGTGGAATGCTCTCCTCCTTTTCATGGCAGGAGGAACATTTTCAGTGGCAACCTTAGCTTAGCAAGCTGAAAAAAAAAGAGAATTTATTTGCTCTTATTGATTTCTGGACGTGTTGTAATGTGCATTCCTATAGCCATTAGAAATACATGCTGGAGTTGAGGTTCACTGAAGGAGGAGATGCTGAGCAGAAGAAATAACTTATGTCCAACACAAGAGTGTGTTTACTCCTGGAGTTAGAGGTAACTGAGCTTTGCATAGAAATGCCTATGTAGAGCCTAACATCCCTATATACTAGCGATCACAAGTCACCTAAGAATGATAAATGTCCCCAGGGCACTGGGATGTCACATATAGCATTTACTATGTAAATAATTTACATAGTAAATTATTTACTATGCAAATGGTCTTATTTTAGCTTTCAAAGTATAGTGTCTAGTTATTTAGCAGATGAATATTGCTATGCTTATTTTATATTATGGATAAATTATCTGCATTATAAAGAATTAAGTAACCCGGGAAAAGATTGCACAGCAAGTCAAAGAAAAGCAAAGGGTGAGTATCCATAATTTCTAGTTTCTGATGCTGTACTTGTCCAATTAGTCCAGATAGCTTTGGATTTAGAATGCTGAAACTTAAGAACAGAATGTCAGAAAAGTGTATGCCACCACTTCGTTCCTGGGATGGTAATTTATTATTATTATTATTCATAATAGTAGTAGTATAAGGTGAACATAATAAAAGCAAGAATCCTATTATTTCATATATCATTTTGCATGCAAGATAGATGACTACAAAATTCATTTAACTATATGAAAGTGGTGATAGACGAACTTTTGAATTTTGTGCTTATATTTGTAGAATTATTTTATTATTCTGTGATACATTTGCATTAATACAGGCTAGTGGTGGCTGAAGTACTGTAAACTAATCTTCCCATGTGACTTGAAATGTCAGTGTGAGAACTGACATGTAAGGCAATTCAGATTGCTATAGCATGTTTTTAATTTTCAGCTGTGCATTTGACTTGGCTTTTTTCTTCTTTTTTGCCATTTGGCTTTGTGAAAATATTTAAATCTCAATGACTGCATACTTCATAGTTGAGAAAAAAAGAGAAAACTGATCAAGTTACTGTGTGATGTATCTTAAAAATATGGGAACATAGAGAGGAATTAATTCAGTGGTGTTCTGGAGCCAGTGCTTACTGACTCATGAAACTGATCTTAGCATCTCCTCCAGTGTTGGCAGAATAACGGACCTCCAAAGATGTTCACATCCTAATCCCTGGAACCTGTGAATATGTTACCTTACACAGTAATAAGCAAAAGAAAATTTGCAGATGCAATTAATGTAAAGGACCTTGAGATGGAGAGGTTATCTTGGATTACCCAGTGGGTCCAATCTAATCACATGAATTCTTAAAAATGGAGAACCTTTCCTGGTTGAGTGTCAGAGAGTGATGATGGAAAGAAGGTCAGAGAGATGTGATGTGAAAAAGACTTGACCCTCCATTGCTGACTTTGAAGATAGAGGAAGGGGGCCATTGACCAAAGAAAGTGGATGGCCTACAGAGGCAAAGGAACAGATTCTCCCCTAGAGATTGCAGAAAAGAATGAAGCTTTGATGACACCTTGATTTTAACCTGGTGAGCCATAGGTCAGACTCCCAACCTACAGAACTTTAAGGTAATAAACTTGTGTTGTTTTGAGCCACTAAGTTTGTGCTAATGTTTTGTTTTGTTTCTTTTTTTTTTTTTTTTTGGCTGTGTTGGGTCTTTGTTACTGTGCACGGGCTTTCTCTAGTTGTGGCAAGTGAGGGTTACTCTTGGTTGCGGTGCACGGGCTTCTCATTGCGGTGGCTTCTCTTGTTGCGGAGCACGGAGTCTAGGCATGCGGGCTTCAGTAGTTATGGCATGTGGGCTCAGTAGTTGTGGCTCGTGGGCTCTAGAGTGCAGGCTCAGTAATTGTGGCGCACGGGCTTAGTTGCTCCACGGCATGTGGGATCTTCCCAGACCAGAGCATGAACCTGTGTCCCCTGCATTGGGAGGTGGATTCTCAAACACTGTGCCACCAGGGAAGTCCCTGTGCTAATGTTTTAATGGCAGCAATGGAAAACTAATGGCAGCACTTCCCAACTCTACATTCAGTGACATCACGCTGGTATCTTGATATCAGCCATGGTGGGATTATTTACATTGCTGAATTACTATAAAATGGAATTAATTTTTTTCTGAGAGCTAGTTGTTCAGCATTTTACAGCACACGACTGGAAATAATTCCTCTTCATTAAGGTTACTCAAGCAAAGTGAATTGACTTGAATAAAAGTCCAACTCAATCACTTTAGGAAATCAACCTGTAATTTGAAGAGGAAATTACTGTTCATTAATACAACAATATACAACAGTGGTGAGGGTGTCATATTGTAGGTTGGGGGAAGGGAGGTGGGTAGAAGGAGAGTGGTAATGGGTCAGAAGAGGGATACTAACTAAAATCTCGCTTCATTTTACTCCTGTTAGCACAGCTTGAAAAGTATAAACTCATTTTCATGAATTTCTTAATAACTTGTACAAAACTAGGAGCAAAATAGTCTTGGAAAAGCCAAGATAATGTAGGACTGATCCATAAGTAGATTTCCCAGGAAGATGTTCTGGTCATGTTACACATTTGATGTTTGGATTTCTTACCAAATGGCTTCCTATCCTTTACTTGAACATCTTAAGTGAATGGAAATCAAAGTTGTTTTACAGCCATCCACTTCATCTTTGAACAGCTGTCATTACTAGATAGTGTTGTTTATACCGAGCTATAATCTGATTCACTTTAACTTCAGCAATATTCTCTAGTCTGGTCCTCTGAGACTATGTATATCTAATCTAAATCCAATCCATAGTCACAGAATATAGTAGAATGATACTTTACTTGTTCAGTACGTCAGACTTCAGTTAATGAAGACCCAGTTTCAGTGAGCTTTTCTTGGAATGTTCCATTACTGTATCAACTTATAACAAGGCAGCTAGAAAAAGCACAAGATAAGGTGTCAAGAGACCTGAAATCAAAGGGGTCAGCCACAATCTTACCTAGTGACGTAAGATAATTCAACAACCAGTGTACACTGAATGTCGACTAGGTGCCAGGTACTATTCTAAGTTCTCTGAATACAGTGAGGAACAAACAAAGATCCCAACTCTTAAAGAGCTTACATTCTAATGGGAGAGAGACAGACAGTAAGGAGTAAGCCTGATAAATTGTATGCTTTGAAGGTAATAGAGTCCTGGAACAGAAGGAAAAATAGGAGGATAAAGGGTGATTTAGAGTGCTGAGAGGGAGGGTGATTTGAGTGGCAATCTGAAATAGGGGAGTCTGGGTAGGCTCCATTGAGATGATGACATTTGAGTGATAATGTGAAGAAGGTGAGGGAATCAGTCCTGTGGACAAGTGTGAGAAAGTGCCCCAGGGGGAGGGACCATTCAGTGCACTGGCCCTAAGGTGGGAGTGTTCCTGGTCCATTAAAGTTCTCTTATGTTAGTTTTGGATGTATATAGCTTTCCAATTCTTTTACTTTTAAACTATCTGTATCATTATATTTAAAGGGCATTTTTTGGTAGATGGCTTACAGTTGGGTCTTATTTTGTTATCTAATCTGACAATCTCTGCATTGCATTTTAACTGGAGTCTTAAGATTATTTATATTTAATATAATTATCAGTATGGTTGAATTTAAATCTACCATCCTTTTATTTGCTCTTCCCTTCTTTTTTTTTTTTTTTCCTTTCATTTCCTGAAGTATTTTGGATTGAGTATTTTAAAATATACTATTAAAAATATAATAATAAATAAATAAAATATACTATTTTATATTTATTATTAACTTATTTTCACTACCTTTTAATTTTATTATAGTTACTAGGGTTTGCCATGTGGATCTTTATCTTATCACAGTTTACATTAAAATGATATTATATCACTTCATGTATAATATAAAATTTTTTCAGTATCTTACACATATGTTATAAACTGTAGAATACATTTTTATTATTTTTGTTTTAAACAGTCAATTTTCTTTTAAGTAATTTTTAAATGAGGGAAAATTCTTTTGTATTTCCCTATATTTTTATTATTTTTGGTTTTTTAAATTCCTCTGTGTAGATCCAAGTTTCCATCAGGTTTTTTTTTTGTTGTTGTTTGTTTGTTTTTGTCAGAAAAACTTTTTTAACATTCCTTATAGTGTAGTTTTGCTGATGTTAAATTCCCTCCCTCAGCTTTTGGTTACCTGAGAAAGTTTATTTTACCTTTAGTTTTGAAGGCTATTTTGGTAGATATACTAGTCTAAATTGACAGTATTTCCCTTCAGTACTTTAAAGGTATTGTTTCGTTGTTTTCTGGTTGGCATAGTTTCAGTCAAGACGTCTATGTCATCTTTATTTTTGTTTCTCTGAATATAATGTAGGTTTTCTCTTTGGCTGCTTTTAAACTTTTGAATCATCACTGGATTTTAGAAATTATTATTATTATATTTCTTGGTATGCTTTAATTTATGTTGATTTTGTTTGAGTTTTGTTGAGTTTCTTGGATCTTTGGGCTTATAGTTATCATTAAACTTTGAAAAATTGTGTTATTATTTCTTCAAATATTTCAATTACCTATATATTATATTGCTTGGTATTATCCACAAGTCTCTGAGGCTGTCATTTTTTTCAGTCTATTTTTGCTTTTTTGTGATTTACTATGGATAGCTTGTGCTGCTAAGTCTTCAAGATCACTAATATTTTCTTCTATAGTATCTAATATGCTATTAATTAAATTGAGTGGAAAATATTTTTCCATATATATTTTACATCTTCAAAATTTCCATTTGGTTCTATTTTATATCTTTCGTATATCTCATCAATATGTTTATATTTTTGTTTAACTCTGGGCAAATTCAGCATATTTACAAAATCTGTTTTTAAATCTTTGTTAATTCCATCATTTTTGTCATTTCTGCATCTATGTCTATTGTATGATATTTTTCTTATTATTATGGGTCACATTTTCTTGCATCTTCACCTGTTTAATAATTGTGAGTTTTACTTTGTTGAGTGCTGGATTTTGTCATCTTCCTTTAAGGACTCTTGGATTTTGTTATGGGTGGTAGTTAAGTTACTTCCAGATCAGACTGATCCCTTTAAGCCTTTTTTTTTTTTTAAAAAAAGAAAAAGACTTCTAAAGCACAAACCTAGAGTAGCCTTTACCCTAGGAAAAATTTAGCACTACAGCTGGGTTGTGAACCTTCTATAGTTTGTGTTCAAGTGAGGTTTCTCCATTCTAAGTGGAGGGAATTTGAACAATTCCAAGCCATGTGTGCACTCTGGGAATTGTTTGCCTTAAAATTCTCTAGTAATTTGTTCTTTACTTAGAACTTGTTTTTGCCTGGCCTTGTGGAGTTTCACTCTCCACATGCACATATTTAACCAAAGACTTGTGGGGCTCCTTCTCTATGGAGTATCTTCTCTTTTACCCCCAATTCTATCTGTCTCTGCTGTTCTGAACACCTATCTCTGCCACCTCAACTCAGCAATACTACCAGTTTGGGTTGTCCTCCTTGTGCCATGGTCCAGAAATTGCCTCCAATTGGAAGGAAAGAGGACAAAAGAGAAGAGACTCCACAGGGAGTTTTTCTCCAGCTTTATTGAGATATTATTGACGTATAACATATGTAAGTTTAAGGTGTACACCATAATGATTTGATACGTGTATATATTGTGAAATAACTACCACAATAAAGTTAGTTAGTACTTCTATCCCCTCACATGATTACCACTTTTTTTTGTTGATAACATTTAAGATCTATTCTCTTAACAACTTTCAAGTATATAATACAATATTGTTAATTATGATCACCATGCTGTACTCTAGATTCCCCAGAACTTATTTATCTTATAGCTGGAAATTTGTATTATTTGAGAAATGTCTCTCCATTTTCCCCACCCCCAAGTCCCTGGTGACCATCATTCTACTCTCAATGTCTGAATTCAATTCAGACATTTTCAGATTCCACATATAACTGACAACATACAGTATTTGTCTTTCTCTGTCTGACTTATTTCACCTAGCATAATGTCTGCGAATTCCATCCATGTTGTCACAAAAGGCAGGATTTCCTTCTTTTTTATGGCTGAATCATACTCTATTTTACCAAGGTAAGGAAGTTCTCTTCTTTTGTTAGTTCTGTAACATTAAAGAAAAACACAAAACAATAAGCAGTGTTGAAATGTATAAAGCTTTTTAAGCACCCTAACCCTAACCCTTACTACTTTGTTCAGGTTGGGTGGTGGAGGGCAGTAGGAAGAAGCTTGTTAAGAACTAGAATCACCAAGAAGCTGTCTTGACCTTTTCATTAAACATTATGTCATTACTTTCCCCCCATGTCTTTCAATAGTCTGTAAAAGTAAGATTTTTTAACACAGTTATGCAAAGTATCAAACAAAAGCTAGAGTATATACCTATTTTCTGTATTTGATAATTCTAAATGTTTCTCTGTATTAAAAAGCATATTCGTGACTTTATAATTTAGAGCACTTAGTAAGTGTGCCCCCAAATCTTGCCTTTTTCATATTTAAAAAATTCAAATAATAGAGCCATAATTATTACTATAAAAACAGCATCTCAAAATTAAGAATTATATGTGTTTTAGGACTATAAACTAGTATAAAAAGTGTATTTAGAGGGAGAGTGAAAGCTAGGCCTCCATAAGGCTCTAACCTGAAAAGTAATTGCTGTCAAATGTTGACAATTCAAATCACTGAAAAAATATTCATCTGTAAAGATCATTTGTCTACGCTAAAATTTCAAATTTAATTAAAAAACATTTCAGGAGGCGTTGGTATCAGACTAGATCTAGGCAGACAGAAGTTTTGTGTGGGTGTGTGTGTGTTCAAAATAATGAATGTTCTGAAAAATAACTTTTATTTTTGAAAGAATTTCAAAAACAATTTCAAAAGCAGACAGATCCAAGAATTTTCTGGATTTTCACAGGCTTCATTTTTCAGCTCTATGGGTAGAAAAGGAAGGCTATAAGACCATAATCAAAAAAGGTCACAGGCAGGTTAACTTTAGGATTTCAGGCACAATAAAACTGCAGTTCCGCCGTTTTCATGCTGCTTTGCAATTTTCTGGTTTGAGTATTGGGTGCCTGTGAACCTTTGACAGGATAGCTTTTTTGCTTCCACCTGCTCACATGAAGTGTTTACTCAACTGCCACTTCTCCACAGGAGGTTTTTTGGGTTTTTTTCTGCGAGAAATTATTTTCAAAAATACCTCAAGAAATACTCCTTATTTAAGAATGGCAACTTTACAACTGTTAGATGTGTCTTCTTATGGTGTATTCACATTTCCTTTTATAAAATAGTGGACTAAAGAGCTTGGAAGACTCTAAAACAAAGTTTAGAGTAATTCTAATTGTGTTCTCTTCAAATGGGGCCACTTGTTCTCACCTCCAAACATTTGATTTGGGGTCAAGGACATGGTGGTTGGGAGTGGGGAGAGTTTTCAAATTAAAAAAAGATTTTAAGGTAAACATAAAATGGAAAATAGATAAGTAAGACCATCTTGCTCTTAGGAGGGGGGACCAGAATTAAGCCACAATGAAGAACAAAGGACAGATGACCAGGAGGTAGAATTTCCTCTTAACAACATTAAGTATGTATCAACTTGACACACGTTTTAGAGCCATTCCTTTCTTTCCCACCCCAAACGTCCAGCCTGTGTCAGCACCCTGCCCCCAAATTTCCACTTCCTCCCCCCACCACTAGAGGGTAGTGGGGAGTAGAAGGGGAAGCACAATGCAGCGAGATACAGTGGGAAGGTCATTGCCCTGATTGTCCCAACACTGGGACTCTGATACCAGCTCAGCTCTGAGCTCACTCTGGAATAAAGTTTAAGCCACTTTTCTTCTCTGAGATTCATTCTCATCACTTGTCAGGGGAGAACTAGATGGCTTCCATAGTTTCTTCTAGTTCAGGAGTTTGGTGACTGTATGTCTGAACCCCTCACTCCCCAGTTAATTCTGGCCACTGTTAGGGTTTGGCTCTGGTTCTCTTTCACCTAAATTATTTCCCTCCACACACTCTGTCAGGCTTTAACATCACCAGTGCCTCCTTCCTGAACATATCATTTCCTGTGTGGATGCTGGTAGGCGGCAGAGACACCATCAATGACAAGAGAGAAGTTCTGAACCTGTAATCATTGGGAGGAACTTTAAAAAACTTCCCTAAGGGTTATCAGAGGAAGGGGAAGACAAATTACCAGGCTTCAACCCCTCTCTTTTCTCTATTAACTGGATGATCTAGGAAGATTCTTGACCCCTTTCAGTCTTAGTTTTCCCATCCGTAAAATGGAATAATCACTCGCTACATCCTCACAGTGTATTTTTACATTGCATAATTAATGCTTATAAGCTTTGAGGTTTTGATGAGAGACACCATAGAAGTGTAGCATATCATTATAAATAATTACAGAACATCTGTGTAAAATATACATAAAATGACAATATCCTTACCTGGAGACATTGAAAGAGGAGGTTGGAGATGAATAGAGAGAAAATGAATAAGGAAGAAGAAGTAAAGGGAAAAAGAAACATCAAAGAAGTGTTACGGAATGGAGCAAGGCAAAAGGAAAACAATTTTAAGAGGTCAAGTAGAAGAAAAGAGATGAGCGTAGTATCTTTGGAGAAAAACTAAGGGGACAACTTGTTTAGAATTTATTAGGATTTATAATAACTGTGATGTTATTACAAACAAAAATAAAAATAATAAATAAAATATAACAGTATGTGCAGCAGGTAGAATTCTACGATGGCCCCACGATCTCTGCCTCCTAGTGTTATTCCTGTGATTATGTTATCTTACTTGGCAAAGGGATTTTGGAGATGTAACCGATCAGTTGATATTAAGATGGTGAGATTATCTGAGTGGGCCTATCCTAATCACAGGTGTTCTTTAAAGGCAAAGGGTTTTCTCTGGATGGTAAGAAAAGACAGAGTCCTAGAGATGTTCACTGGCTGGCAGGGAAGAAAGCAAAGCTCATGTGAACTGCCTATGGGGGCCACATGGAAAGCGCCCAAAAATAACACATAGAGAGTAGCTAGTGAGGAAATGGAGACTTCAGTCCTACAACTGCAAGGAGCTGAATTCTACCAACAACAAATATGAGCTTCTAAGTGGATATTTCTTGGAACTTCCAAATTCAGATGGCTGACAACTTGATTTCAGCCTTGTGATATCCTGAGCAGAGAACTCAGTCACACCATGCTGGATTTATGACTTACAGAACTGTGAGCCAGTAAGTGGGCATTGTTTTAAGCTGCTAAGAGAACACCAGGATAGCATCCATGGTAATATAAAATAGAAATAACAACATTATAACATTACTCAATCAGCTAAGACTCTCATGATTGGCTTCTGAGCCTCAGGTAAGGTTAAAATGTAAAAGTAGCAGTAGTGAAATTGTGGGTGTTCTAACATTGATCACAATAGTCAAGTAGAAAAAGGATAGATGAAATCTTAACATAAACCCAGCTGAAATCTTATTTGGTGCAGTTTTAACATAGAAAGTAAGAAAAGTGTTGCTATACATGTGCAGGTAACATTTTTGGATGTGTTATTTGTAAATTAAGCCAGATTGAGGAAGTATTCAAAAGGGCTTTGGGGGCCAACTGTTTTGAAAGGAGGAAATCTTTTTGCTTAATCACATGACCTGTGCAAATTAATTTTTGTGAATTCCAATTTTTTTAAATTAGGTTTCTTTATGGCGAACTCCTCCTGTAGTCAAAACTTTTGTTGACAAGTAGCAAAATGGGCTTATTTGAATTATACCATCCCTGTGTGTGTTATTCCATCCTCTAATGGAGCAATTGCCAAACAATGAAGGGATTGAGGAAAGGAGATCAAAGACAGACTTGGAGAGGTGGAAAAACTAATTAGTGTGTTTCTTCTTAGTCTCTAGCACTGATCTTTCCTGTTTTGTTGTCTCATCTCGTGCTAAATTTCAAGGCTCTGCTTAAGGACAATTTCAAGAAGTTAGTAGTAAAGTCTTGCCCTTCCTCCCACAAGCTAAACAATTCCTCTTGGTGTTTCTTCTAATGTGAATAATGCCACCATTTATCCAGTTTCCAAGACTTCAAAGCTGTGAGTCATCTTTCACCTCAACTTCTTCCTAATCTCTCATATCCTACAATTAGTTGTCAAATTCCTACAGAATTCTTCTTTTTCTCTTTCTCCTTCTCCTCCTTCTTCTTCTTCTCCTTCTTCATCATCTTCTTTTTTCCTTAGCCCCAATGCCATTAACTTGAAGTCAAACCCTTTCTATGATTTGCCAAATTATTGCCATCACCTTTTAGGTCATTCATTAGTCAGATTTCCTATCATAATCCATTCTACAAGTCACAGACAGGTTATTCTGTCTAAAATATAGTTCTAATCTTGACTTCTTTTTTTTAACACAAAGATTTTCAATATCTCCTTTCACCCACAGAATAAAATCCAAACTCCTTATTTTGGTATTAAATTCTTCCACAACACAGACCTAATTATATCTGGCTTTTTTTCAGTGCCCTCTATACATGTACTCTATTCTTTAGCTAAATTAGATTCCTCTGTCCCCTGAAATATGAATTTTGGAATTAAATGGATCTTCAATTAAATCTTGATTCCACCACCTATTACCTATGTGAACTTGGACAATCTCTTAAATCTCTGTCAGCCTCAATTTTGACATCTGAAATGTGGGGTAATAATATCCCTTACAAAACAGTCATTGTGAGAACTAAATATGATGATGTATGTAAATTTGGGGGCATAACGTCTGACACACAGTGCCTAATAAATGATACTTTTCATTGTTTTTTTGCTTCTCTTCCTTCCCTTCATCCTCTTGCTATATCTTCTGTATCTTATTCACGTTTGTATTCTGATTCTCATACCCGATATTTTCTGATTCTTTGCTGTTGTTTGTGATGTTTCCTCCACAAGCAATGCCCAGCCCTTCATTTCTGTCTGTTTCATTGTATACTATCCATTGTGATGACTCCCACCAGATACTTTTCACTGCAGAGGATGGGCAGTCTAATCCAACCCTGGGAATTCCCTGTCTTTTGCAGGGATTGGTTGAGGAAACTTTACATGGCCAACGAGATGTAAAGGAAATCTGTTGGTAAAGGCTTTACCCTTCCAGTGAAGGAGACCATTCCTCTTCTTCATTTGAACATGGCTGTGTCTGGATGTGATGCCTGAACTACTGCCACCCAATCAGAGATGAAAGTGAAGATGAAGGATGTAAAATAGCGGAGGAGATAGAGAGAAACCGACCGATACCATGAAGTTACTCATGATGAGCCCAGAGCCCTCTCTACCTTGGTCTTCTTGTTAAGTGAAACAAAAATCTTTCTTTATTGAAGCCAGTCTGAGTTGTAGCTTTTTCTTTTTTCTTTTTTTATAAATTTATTTATTTATTTATTTTTAAAATTACTTTTGGCTGTGTTGGGTCTTCGTTTCTGTGCGAGGGCTTTCTCTAGTTGCGGCGAGTGGGGGCCACTCTTCATTGCGATGCGCGGGCCTCTCACTGTTGTGGCCTCTCCTGTTGTGGAGCACAGGCTCCAGACGCACAGGCTCAGTAGTTGTGGCTCACGGGCTCAGTTGCTCCGCGGCATGTGGGATCTTCCCAGACCAGGGCTCGAACCAGCGTCCCCTGCATTGGCAGGCAGATTCTCAACCACTGCGCCACCAGGGAAGCCCTGTAGCTTTTTCTTGCAATCAAAAAGATTAAAATTTTTTTTGGTAACTGTGCGTGGGGACAGATGTTAACTAGACATATTGTGGTGATCATTTCACAATTTATTCAGATATCGAATCATTATGTTGTACAACTGAAAGTCATATGTCATATGTCAATTTATACCTCAGTTAAAAAAGAATATCTTTGGTTGTTGGCATTCTCCACTACATAATTCAGGAATGCATTCTCTCACAAACAGCAAAAAATCTGAGTGAAGTGGCTTAAATAAATGAAGACTTATTTTTTTTTTAAAAATGATACTAAAATATTCACTATCCTTCAAGGCTAAGTTCCAATGCCACTTTCTTGGTGAAACTGTTCATGGTTTCTCTGGCAGATGTAAGCGTGTTCTCTCTCCTCTGTACTCCTATTTGTGCATTACGGGGTCTCTACCTTGCACCTGCCACATGCTGCCGTGTCTGCAGGCATCTCCAGGTCACACTGGAGAGGTGTTTTGCTGAAGGTAATCACTGCATCTTAGGCCTCTTTGCATCCTCCACAGGGTGTACCATGATGCCTTGTACATGCCATGGTGATTTGTTCAATCGTACTTGTTCAACCAGATTATTTGTTCCTTGTTGGACCTTTGTATATTGATTTTTATAGTTTGGATATCATTCAGTGATTTTTTTTTAAAAAGGACAGTGGTCTTGGTATATGAGTGTGTAGATCCCTTCCAAATTGTCTTGTACAAGAGTATTTTTTAAAAATCAGCTCATTATAGGAGAAATTCAAATATACTACAACCAGTAGCTCTCTGATAGAAGAGAAGCTGAAAGGTTAAGAGTTTAGGAAAAGGGACTTCCTTGGTGGCGCAGTGGTTAAGAATCCTCCTGCCAATACAGGGGACATGGGTTTGATCCCTGGTCCGGGAAGATCCCACATGCCACGGAGCAAATAAGCCCAGGTACCACAGCTACTGAGAATGTGCTCTAGAGCCCACTTGCCACAACTGCTGAAGCCCGCACACTAGAGCCTGTGCTCCACAACAAGGGAAGCCACCGCAATGAGAAGACTGTGCACCGCAACGAAGAGTAGCCCCTGCTTGCCGCAACTAGAGAAAGCCCGTGCGCAGCAACGAAGACCCAACACAGCCAAAACTAAATAAATAAATTTATTTTTTAAGAAAGAGTTTAGGAAAAGAAGAGAGATGAAATCTAGGTACTCTGCTTAATGGAACTTGTTAGCAACGTTAGTGGAAGTAACTGGGCAAACCCCTGGGCATTAATGTTTTCCAGATGTAGTGATGACCTAATTTGTAATAGAGGCGAATAGCTGTTCTTTTGCTGATATAGTTTCAATGAGGGAGGACAGAAAATTCACAGAAGTGTTTTTCTGAAACCAAAACAGTCAATAAAAGCTACACTCTCCTCTATTTGAGCCATCTCCTTATTCTGTTTTGCCTCCAAACATCGATCATCTTGACCCTCACATGCAAGAACACAAAATATTTACAGATTTTGACTTTACTGCCATCTAACATCAATTTCTTAATATAAGCCTCTGATAAGTTTAAACTTTTAATGTTATTAGTTCTAATTAAAGACCATGTCTTGGTCTTCATTGGGATGAGAAGTAAATCCTGTCCCTCCCCCCACAGTCAATGACTTGAGTTGTTATGAAAGATCATGGAATTTCTGCCTCCTGGGCTTAAAATAATATAGGTGGTAGATTCTTCTCTTCTAAAGTTTGTTTAAGTGTGTCTGAGTCTGAAAATGGAGAAGATGTGACTCAAATTACCTCTCAATGTCTCTTTCAGCCTCTGATTTTATGATTGATGTGTCTGTCATACCACGGGTTGCAGAAGAGACTTGAAGTTATTGGAGTTTGAGGAAACATTGCAGGGGAACACAGAGGAGGAAGTAAGGAGTAGCTCTGGACTGCCTTTAGGAGGGATTTACTTTACAGAGACTCTTCTCTGATGTAAAGTTTGGCATAAAGAATTATGCTTTGAAGGAGCCATGCAGTGTCTCCCCACTGTTGGGCAGGCTGGGTGGATTCAGTGCCTTGACCCAAAGGAAGGGCCCACCAGGCTGGGAGAGAGAGAGGGTTGTGGACCAGAGCTGGGGGGAGGGTGCATTTATAACTGAGCATGACTATTCCTTATGACTGCATCTCAGCAGCTGCTTTGCTCTTTAGCAAACACTTCTTATTGCCCCACGGGCAAACATCCCAGAACGAGGGCTTGCTTCCCTCAGCGTCTGCTGGTGGAGAGGCGCTGCTGGTGATCCAGTGAGCTACTACTGGCTCCCAAATTTAGTGGACAAAGCAAAATGGTCGAAGTTGGAGACCTCTTAGTGTCAATTTCACCAGCTTCCTCTGTGGTTTTTAAGATCTTGATCTTCCTGTGTGCCATATTGATCTCCTCTGACCTAACCCTTTGATAATAAGCTACTTCATTTTATTTTGTTAATCAATCATTTTCATTGCTTCAACAAATGTTTTTTGAGCAACTCCTTTGTGCCAGGCACCTTTGTCCACACTGGGAGCACAGTGCCACAGTGAACCAGAGAAACATGATCTCTAGAGTTAGTGAGTTTATGACCCAAAGTAGGAGGCAGAAAATTAAAGAATTAATTAAACCAAGCTTCAGCCTTTGGGTCATTGCTTGAGGGGCTCCTCTAGGTTGGCATGCTCTTCCCTCAGACTTTTACATGTGAGGCTTCTACACACCTTTCCTGTCTCAGCTCCAACATCATCTCCCAAGAGAGGCCTTCTTGGATCACACAATCTCAAGCCCTTCTCCCTTCCCAAGCATCTCTTCATCCCATCCTCTTCATCCACAGTTCCCAGATCCAAACACCTCTGTAAACTAAAAGAATTTCCCTCTTGAGTGCAAGCCTATTAGTACTATAATCTTTATTTCATTTATTATGAATATTTATATAGTTTATTGCAATGACATTAATGTGTTTGATTTATGGGGAGCCAACTCAGACCCTGTTGGTTTAACAAATAGTATGAACACTGTATTACCTTTCTAAATTGAAAAATCCTGAATTTTGAAATACTTGTAATCCCAGTGGTTTTGGATAAAGGATTATGAACCTGTCCTACCTAAATTTCTCCTTAGTACTAATTAGTTGAGTTCTTTATTTTCTTGTTCCCCAACTAAAATGAGAGCAGAGACCTTGTGCCTCTTGTTCACTCTATCCGGAATATAGAGCAGTAACTGAGTGCTTAATAAATATTTTTAAGTGAGTGAGTGATGGCTTTCACATGTAAAGTACCTAGTGTTCTAGTGTAGAGTTGGCTGGGGGAGGGGAGAGGTGATGTCAGAGAAAGCTTCTTGGAAGAACTGATGTGGAATCTAAGACTTAAATAATTATCCAAGCAAAGTTCAGGATGGGGAGGGGGAAGAGGAAGAGTTTGTGCAAAAGAGAGAGGTATGTTTAAGGAAGGGAAAGAAGTTTGATGTGACTGATGCCCAGACTTTTAAGGGGGGAGAATGGCAAAGGATGAGACTGGAGGGCAAATAAAGGGGTTTTAGATCATGTTAAGGGATTAGGATTTTATCCTTCCGGCAAAGGGGAGTGATGATGGTATAAAGGTGCCAACTATTTAATCCTGCCAACAACCTGGAAAGCAGGTACTATTATTCCATTTTACACATAAGAAGTTTGAGAGTCAGGGAAGTTTAAGGGACTTGCCCAGCATGGTATGTTTAATTTGTGGCAGAGATGTGACTAATCCAGGTTGTCTGGCTCTGGCCTCCATGCTTCCTTTTAGAAAAATGGTGAAAACTCTATGAGAAGTGAAAGATCTGGATGATGAAAAGTCACCACCACCAGCACAAAATAACAAGCCTCAAGTGTCCTGGTGGCTGGAACACTAAGCTTCAGCATCATGGGCTTGGTCTCTGAGTGTGCTAGTTAGGTTTGATGGTGCCACAGACAGAGCCTGTGCGTCTGCTTCTGTCAGCAGTTGCTGATGAGTACAAATGCATTAGTAGCAGAAGGGGTGGCTAGGTGAGGCAGAGCAAATGAACGTAGATCAAACATCACTGCGTTAGTTACAAACCATGGTGAGATATCACCTCACACCTGTCAGAATGACTATCATCAAAAAGAACACAAATAACAAATGCCGGTGAGGATATGGGGAAAAGGGAACCCTCGTGCACTGTTGGCGGGAAAGTAAATTGGTGCAGCCACTGTGGAAAACAGTACAGATTTTCCTTAAAAAACTAAAAATAGAACTACTATGTGATCCAGCAATTCTACTCCTGGGTGTATATCAGAAAAAAATGAAAACACTAATTCAAAAAGGTACATGCAACATAATGTTCATGGCAGCACTATTTACAATAATGAAGATATAAAAGCAACCCAAGTGGCCATCAACAGATGAATGGATAAAGAATATATGGCATATATATATATATAATGAAATGTTACTCAGTCATAAAAAAGAATGAAATTCTGCCATTTGCAGCAGTGTGGATGGACCTAGAGAATATTAGGCTTAGTGAAATAAGTCAGATAAAGAAAGACAAATACTGTATGATATCACTTATATGTGGAATCTAAAAAATACAACAAACTAGTGAATATAACAAAAGAGAAGCAGACTCACAGATATAGATAACAAACTAGTGGTTACCAGTGGGGAGAGGGAAGGGGGGACGGTCAAGATAGGGGCAGGATATTAAGAGGTACAAACTATTAGGTATAAAATAAGCTACAAGGATACATTGCACAACTATAGCCAATATTTTATAATAACTATAAAAGGAGTATAACCTTTAAAAATTGTGAATCATCATATTGTACACCTGTCATTTACATAATATTGTAGAGCAATTATACTTCAGTAAAAACAAAGTATCACTGCATTAGAAAAAGCAGCACAGAAACCCGACCTACTGTGCGTCAGCAGCACCGTTCAAGTGCATAGAGGACAGTGCATATTTTTTTTTTTTTTTTATTAAAAGCATTTTTTAAAATATTTTATTTATTTATTTATGGCTGTGTTGGGTCTTCGTTTCTGTGTGAGGGCTTTCTCCAGTTGCGGCAAGTGGGGGCCACTCTTCATCGCGGTGCGCGGGCCTCTCACCATCGCGGCCTCTCTTGTTGCGGAGCACAGGCTCCAGACGCGCAGGCTCAGTAGCTGTGGCTCACGGGCCCAGTCGTTCCGCGGCATGTGGGATCTTCCCAGACCAGGGCTCGAACCCGTGTCCCCTGCATTGGCAGGCAGATTCTCAACCACTGCGCCACCAGGGAAGCCCGAGGACAGTGCATATTAACTACCGTGCTCAGGTATAGTGAAAGGTATGAGACACTTGCTGGTCACTCCTGGAGGTGGTATATATCTAGGAAACTGTTAGAAGAGTTTAAAAATCATATCCAGAAACTTGTATTCCTTCTTCTTCTTTATGAGAATCTACCGGTCTTTACTTTCTGTCTTTCAAGCTTTAAGACTCCATCCTGTAGAACTACATGTTGTTCAAGACCTACCTTATGGAAGCATGGAAATGCGTTATTTCAAAATGCCAAATGGCTAAGGCATATATATTTATCATAGTTTACAATATCTATTGTTGCTAACAACTTAAATTTTTCATATCAGCTTCTGTGAGTAACGTATTTCCTGGACCACTAGCTCCAACAAAGGCCCAGACTTGAACTTTATAGGTGATTGGGTCAGCAGAATCACTGCCCTCCAAAAAAAGAGAGAAAACCACCAGAGGTTGGTAATGGCTCATCTCTGTAACGTTTTCTAAGACATTTGGTATGCCTTTAAGTTTTCTTTGTCTCTTTTTGCTCATCTGGAAGCCTTTCCTTCAGGGAAAAAAGAAATGACATATTTTGACATGTGCTAGAGGTCCTTATAAATATCTACCAATTAGCAGAAAGGAAAGGAAATATCTGAAAGGAAAGAAAGGAAATATCTGCCAATTAGGCACCAAGAATGTGGTGTAGGAGTAGGGGCATTGGTTTTGGAGTCAAATGACCTCACCTGATTACCAATCTTATCAGGTTATCTAATCTCTCTGAGCTCAGTTTTCCCATCTATAAAATGAGCCAATAATATCCACCCATAGGGGTGTTGTGAGAATTAAGTGAGATTATACATGTGAAATGTGCATTAAAAATGTACAAATGTCTACTGTTAATATTAATAATACTGATGGGAATAGGAAAACTCAAAGTCTTTTAAATATCAGGATAAATTCAGATTTGCTTAGATGGCTTCTGTGTGGAAATTGAGGGGGTTCTCTGGAGTGAGAGAAAGGAGTTTCATTTGTACAGTTTTATGAAAGGTGTTTCATAAGAGGCTTGGTTGAAGTAATGTGGAATTTGAGCAAAAGCTAAAGTGTCTTAGAAGAATACCCCTAGAGCAACACCATGGTTAACATTCAGCATGTCAGGTAACATGTCTGAAATATTTTAGTGATGTGTTTGAGAGAGTTTGCCACTGTCAGGCTGTTGTTCGACTGGGAAGGGTCATTACACTGCTACATGACAGGCCACAGGAATCAGAAGGTGACCTGAATTCAGTATGGAGACCTTACCTAGTTAAGGCGGGGCAGAAGCATGTTCAATTATCCTGGGAATCAATAGTCCTGATTTTTAAAAAAAGTAGGTAAAGGGCTAGCAAAAACAAAACAAAAAACCCACAAATGCTGGCAGCTATGGTGCCTTAAACTCTAAAGGATCATTATGAGAGCTTGGACAATAATATAAGTTTATCTGTAAGGGAGGCTCCTTGGCAGGGCAGCTAATAACACAGGTTTTGGATTCAGTAAAATCTATACTAATACTTCTGCTTTGTTATGTTCTCGTTTGAGACCTTCAGCAAGTTAGTTAGCCTGAACCTATTTATAAATCTGTAAAATGCAGACAGTAATAGTACCTTTACAATATTATTGAACTCATATAGTCCAGTGCCTGAAGTAAACACTCAATAAATGATTACTAAGTTCACAGGTTATTTCAAAACTTTAAAAAAACTGATCTTTCAATCTATTTCTGCAAATCCTTTCCCCGAAGAAGAGAATTAACCAACGAGGAACAAAATCTAATGCTCTAATTTTGATTCCATGTTCATTTCCTTCCTAATGAAAGAGTAAATAAAAAGAAAGGACTCAGATATGCAATCTCTGAATAACTGGGTCCACGGCCTGGTGAGAACTCAGGCAGGTGATGGGGCTTATGTGCCCAAGGTTTTACAAGTGCTTGTACTCAAAATGAAATTAAAAAAAAATATTTTTGGCATCGTATGCCATCCAATAGCACTTGTGGTGTAGTGCTTTTTGGAAAGAGCTCCTAGGTGGGGAAAAGAAATATGAAAGCAATGGAGTTTTACCAAACCTATGAGAGCTCAGAGGAAATCCTTTATTTGTTGAAGAAACGACACTCTTACTTTAGCAGAAATGGGCCAGGGGCCAGAGGAAAAGAAGAAGAAACAAAACCAGGTAAGATATGCCGTGATAATAAGCAGAGCCTGATGTGAACCACACACAGGAAGCCACTTGCCACCTGCAGTGAGAAGCAAAAGCAACAACTAGAACTTTCTGGTCACAATCGACCTACTTAAAGCCCAGAGGGCCCAGCCAGAGACAACTGCAGTGTTGACTGAGCAGAGAGACGTCTCAGTGGGGCCTGTAAAAGGGAAGACATCCAAAAGGACTCTGGGATGGGGGATGTTGGCCTTAGAAAGACAGTAAAACACTTATGTTCAGAGATGGATCAACTATAGTTCTAGGCTCTGTTCCCTGGGGAGGCCTGGAGGAGAGACCACAGGCTTAGCTGCTGTGGGGAGCAGTACCTCTGCTCCCTTACTTGGCTCTGGACACGGAACATGGCAGAAGGAGAACACCATTTTGTACTTCCTGGCTCGGCTCTGCAATGCCCTGTGGTCCAAAAGAGACACATGCTCCCTCTAGAGATGAATGGGTGTGAAACTGTGAAGGTAAATAGGACTTGCCTTACCCCTCTCTATTTCCAAAACTCAATTGAAAAACAATCTTATAAAGAGAGCTTTATTGTATAACAACCCTGAAAAAAATTGAGTGCCTCCGGGGATCAAGTATACACAGACATTATTTTGATACGCCTGTAAGCAATGCTGTTATTAAGCGTCTAGAGAATAAACAGCTTTTCTCTAAGCGCGGTTAATCGAAGGGATCAAAGCAGCAGTGGCAATGAAAAGGTGAATAAAAATGATACGGCATTTGGATCTTCAGGAACTCTCGGCAGGTTGAAAAGCACTTCTGAAATGGGCAAAAAAGGCAGCGTGATGTTGGGAGTCTGGGTTTTGAAATTATGGGGACTACCACCGTTGGAAGCAGTGTGGCTGGGAAGTTGGGGGGATGGGTAAACAAAGGAGCTGGCACGCAGGTGCAGGAGGTGTGAAGGAGCCGACTGTGTTTCTCCCCTTCCACCATTGTCACGATTTAGCCCTTTGTCCCCACCTTTAGATTTGCTACGTGGTGGGCTCTAGAAAGGGAGCGATAGGAGATAAGGGAAGGAAAAAATGAAGGTCAGATGAAGGAAAGATAAGAAAAGTTGTGGAAATCTTTCCAAACGCAGATGTGTAGTAACATTCAAGGATCCGCTGTGTTGTTCTTCCTCTCTTCACCCCACTTCAAGCTTTGATATTGCTGTTCTGTGTTGCAACTTCAAGTCATATGACAGCTTTGGGAGTGAATGATTGACAACGTTGGTTCACATCCAACTACTGCCCACAGCAGAGAGAAGTGACCACCCTAGTGAGTTTCCAGGTGGTCTTCAGGGACCATTTTCTATCTTTTTTCTCTTTCCTTCATCTTCCTCTTCTTCCCTCTCCTCTCTCTGTTTCTGTCTCTGTCTCTGTCTCTGTCTTTCTCTTGTTGGTGTTGGTTTTGCATTTAAGTTTACTTTTACCCACCACCCAGGGTGGCAGTTATTTATTTTCAGAACTGTTACATACGGGGGGGAGAAGTGGGCACTCTGACTTCCGGAGGATGAAGCAGCAACTCAGGGGCAGAGAACTTACCTGATCTAACCCCCTGGACCTCTTGTTCCTTAGCCTCCATGAAAGTAAAGGCATCATTTAACACATAGTTGTGAGAAACAAGAGGCCAAACACTAAACTCTTTGGCAAATGCTGTACTCAGGAACAACGCAATTTTTCTTCACTTACCGTCATGACTGCTAAAGAAAGGAATACAGGGCACTTGAGTTGCAGGGCACTGGGGAAAGGAAGACAGTTAAGCAAATATTAGTTCATATGTGGTGATCCTCTCCTTTGTGTACACTTTGAACTAAAACAACAGACTCTTAGCAGAATGGTTGAAGTTAAAGTGTTCTGACACACATTAAAAAAAAAAAAGAAGAAGAACATTTTAAACAGCAGTCTGCCTCTGTGCTATACAAAGCCTCTCAAAGGTTCAGTAAGATGAAATTAATGTGCTCTTAAGATGTCTGCTTCTTGCACTGGTACAAATGTAAGTAGAATATAGTTAGTTATTCGGTGACATTGGAATTCTAAAGGTGATAAAAGAAAAGGAAATATTCTGGAGTTAGAGTGCCCTGTTTGACTACTGCCAGGGAGTTAATACATTAACGAGGAAATTCTGGACCTAAATGGACTAAATTCATTATTTTTTCTGCTGCTAAAATTTTGTTTGGATAACTACAAAAGATGAAGTGGAAAAAGGAGACATTCATGTCTCATATGGAAGGAAAGGCCTGGTTGTGTCTGATATTGGAGAACAAATTTTTCTAGGGCTATTCATTCTAGTGAAAATATTACCTTTGTGTCTCTGCCAATGGGAACGTTTTAATTTGTGATTCAGGGTTATTTGTCTTGTTGTGGTTGTTTCGTTCTCCTTTAAAAGTCTTCCTTTTTCTTTTACTACTTGTTTTGCTTTCAAACTCCAGCTAATGTACATGGCTGAATAGTCTTCCAGAAGATGAAGCTAAAATCTCAGTTGGCCTTCAGCTATGAAACCATTGAAATTATTTCAAAGTTACACACCACCTCCCATTTGGAAAGAGATTTGTGCATTTCTAACTTGGAAATTAGTCAGTGAGTTAATAAGGTCTCTTTCTTGGAATGGAGCCTTAACCCAAAATCTTTTGTTGTACATTAAGCTGAGGCATGAAAATGACATCTAGCCATACAGAAAGGATATTTTGCTCCTGAATTAGTCAGTGGGCGTGCCCCAGGGTCTGAAAGTTAGAGGCCAGACAACTGGGTTCTCTGTGTAGTGGGTCCAAATTGCTCAGCTCCGTGTCACTTATGAAATCTCTATGGAGATTCCAGGGAAGCACAGCTACTTTGGGGGCTTTTTTTTTTTTTTAACATCTTTATTGGAGTATAATTGCTTTACAATGGTGTGTTAGTTTCTGTTTTATAAAAAAGTGAATCAGCTGTACATATACATGTATCCCCATATCTGCTCCCTCTTGCATCTCCCTCCCGCCGTCCCTATCCCACCCCTCTAGGTGGTCACAAAGCACCGAGCTTATCTCCCTGTGCTATGCGGCTACTTCCCACTAGCTATTTTACATTTGGTAGTATATATAAGTCCATGCCACTCTCTCACTTTCTCCCAGCTTACCCTTCCCCCTCCCCGTGTCCTCACGTCCATTCTCTACGTCTGCATCTTTATTCCTGTACTGCCACTAAGTTCTTTAGAACCTTTTTTTTTTTTTTCATATATATGTGTTAGCATACGGTATTTATTTTTCCCTTTCTGACTTACTTCACTCTGTATGACAGTCTCTAGATCCATCCACCTCACTACAAATAACTCAGTTTCATTTCTTTATATAGCTGAGTAATAGTCCATTGTATATATGTGCCACATCTTCTTTATCCATTCATTTGTCAATGGACACTTAGGTTGCTCTCATGTCCTGGCTATTGTAAGTAGAGCTGCAATGAACACTGTGGTACATGCTTCTTTTTGAATTATGGTTTTCTCAGGGTATATGCCCAGTAGTGGCATTGCTGGGTCGTATGGTAGTTCTATTTTTAGTTTTTTAAGGAACCTCCATACTGTTCTCCTTAGTGGCTGTATCAATTTACATTCCCACCAACAGTGCAAGAGGGTTCCTTTTTCTCCACACCCTCTACAGCATTTATTGTTTGTAGATCTCTTGGATGGCCATTCTGGCCAATGTGAGGAGATACCTCACTGAAGTTTTGATTTGCATTTCTCTAATGATTAGTGATGTTGAGCATCCTTTCATGTGTTGGTTGGCAATCTGGACGTCTTCTTTGGAGAAATGTCTATTTAGGTCTTCTGCCCATTTTTGGCTTTGGTTGTTTCCTTTTTGATATTGAGTTGCATGAGCTGCTTGAAAATTTTGGAGATTAATCCTTTGTCAGTTGCTTCATTTGCAAATATTTTCTCCCGTTCTGAGGGTTGTCTTTTTGTCTTGTTTATGGTTTCCGTTGCTGTGCAAAAGGTTTTAAGTTTCATTAGGTCCCATTTGCTTATTTTTGTTTTTATTTCCATTTCTCTAGGAGGTGGCTGAAAAAGGATCTTGCTGTGATTTATGTCATAGAGTGTTCTGCCTATGCTTTCCTCTAAGAGTTTGATAGTGTCTGGTCTTACATTTACGTCCTTAATCCATTTTGAGTTTATTTTTGTGTATGGTGTTAGGGAGTGTTCTAATTTCATTCTTTTACTTGTAGCTGTCCAGTTTTCCCAGCACCACTTATTGAAGAGGCTGTCTTTTCTCCATTGTATATTCTTGCCTCCTTTATCAAAGATAAGGTGGCCATATGTGCATGGGTTTATCTCTGGACTTTCTATCCTGTCCCATTGATGTATACTTCTGTTTTTGTGCCAGTACCATACTGTTTTGATTACTGTAGCTTTGTAGTATAGTCTGAAGTCTGGGAGCCTGATTCCTCGAGCTCCGTTTTTCTTTCTCAAGCTTGCTTTGGCTATTCGGGGTCTTTTGTGTTTCCATACAAATTGTGAAAAATTTTTTCTAGCTCTGTGAAAAATGCCATTCATAGTTTGATAGGAATTGCATTGAATCTGTAGATTGCTTTGGGTAGTATAGTCATTTTCACAATGTTGATTCTTCCAATCAAAGAACATGGTATATCTCTCCATCTGTTTGTATCATCTTTAATTTCTTTCATCAGTGTCTTATACTTTTCTGCATACAGGACTTTTGTCTCCTTAGGGAGGTTTATTCCTAGGTATTTTATTCTTTTTTTGCAGTGGTAAATGGGAGGGTGTCCTTAATTTCTCTTTCAGATTTTTCTTCATTAGTGTATAGGAGTGCGAGAGATTTTGTGCATTAATTTTGCTTCCTGCTACTTTACCAAATTCATTGATTAGCTCTAGTATTTTTCTGGTAGCGTCTTTAGGATTCTCTATGTATAGTATCATGTCATCTGCAAACAGTGACAGCTTTACTTCTTCTTGTCCGATTTGGATTCCTTTTATTTCTTTTTCTTCTCTGATTGCTGTGGCTAAAAATTCCAAAACTATGTTGAATAATAGTGGTGAGAGTGGGCAACCTTGTCTTGTTCCTGATCTTAGTGGAAATGCTTTCAGTTTTTCACCATTGAGAATGATCTTGGCTGTTGGTTTGTCATATATGGCCTTTATTATGTTGAAGTAAGTTCCCTCTATGCCTACTTTCTGGAGGGTTTTTATCATAAATGGGTGTTGAATTTTGTCGAAAGCTTTCTCTGCATCTATTGAGATGATCATATGGTTTTTCTCCTTCAATTTGTTAATATGGTGTATCACATTGATTGATTTGCGTATATTGAAGAATCCTTGCATTCCTGGGGTAAACCCCACTTGATCATGGTGTATGATCCTTTTAATGTGCTGTTGGATTCTGTTTACTAGTATTTTGTTGAGGATTTTTGCATCTATGTTCATCAGTGATATTGGCCTGTAGTTTTGTTTCTTTGTGACATCTTTGTCTGGTTTTGGTATCAGGGTGATGGTGGCCTCGTAGAATGAGTTTGGGAGTGTTCCTCCCTCTGTTATATTTTGGAGGAGTTTGAGAAGGAGTGGTGTTAGCTATTCTCTAAATGTTTGATAGAATTTGCCTGTGAAGCCATCTGGTCCTGGGCTTTTGTTTGTTGGAAGATTTTTAATCAGAGTCTCAATTTCAGTGTTTGTGATTGGTCTGTTTACATTTTCTATTTCTTCCTGGTTCAGTCTTGGAAGGTTGTGCTTTTCTAAGAATTTGTCCATTTCTTCTAGGTTGTCCATTTTATTGGCCTATAGTTGCTTGTAGTAATCTCTCTTGATCCTTTGTATTTCTGCAGTGTCAGTTGTCACTTCTCCTTTTTCCATTTCTAATTCTATTGATTTGAGTCTTCTCCCTTTTTTTTTCTTGATGAGTCTGGCTAGTGGTTTATCAATTTTCTTTATCTTCTCAAAGAACCAGCTTTTAGTTTTATTGATCTTTGCTATTGTTTCCTTCACTTCCTTTTCATTCATTTCTGATCTGATCATTATGATTTCTTCCCTTCTGCTAACTTTGGGGTTTTTTTGTTCTTCTTTCGCTAATTGTTTTAGATGTAAGGTTAGGTTGTTTATTTGAGATGTTTTTTGTTTCTTAAGGTAGGATTGTATTGCTATAAACTTCCCTCTTAGAACTGCTTTTGCTGCATCCCATAGGTTTTGGCTTGTCGTGTTTTCATTGTCATTTGTTTCTAGGTATATTTTGATTTCCTCTTTGATTTCTTCAGTGATCTCTTGATTATTAAGTAATGTATTGTTTTGCCTCCATGTGTTTGTGTTTTTTACAGGTTTTTACCTGTAATTGATATCTAGTCTCATAGCACTGTGGTCTGAAAAGATACTTGATACAGTTTCAGTTTTCTTAAATTTACCAAGACATGATTTGTGACCCAAAATATGATCTATCCTGGAGAATGTTCCAGGAGCACTTGAGAAGAAAGTGTATTGTGTTGTTTTTGGATGGAATGTCCTATAAATATCAATTAAGTCCACCTTGTGTAATGTATCATTTAAAGATTGTTTCCTTATTTATTTTCATTTTGGATGATCTGTCCGTTGGTGAAAGTGGGGTGTTAAAGTCCCCTTCTATGATTGTGTTACTGCCAATTTCCTCTTTTCTGGCTGTTAGCATTTGCCTTATGTATTGAGGTGCTCCTATGTTGGGTGCATAAATATTTACATTGTTATATCTTCTTCTTGGTTTGATCCCTTGATCATTATGTAGTGTCCATCTTTGCCTCTTGTAATAGTCTTTATTTTAAAGTCTATTTTGTCTCATATGAGAATTGCTACTCCAGCTTTCTTTTGATTTCATTTGCATGGAATATCTATTTCCATCCCCTCACTTTCAGTCTATATGTGTCCCTAGGTCTGAAGTGAGTCTCTTGTAGACAGCATATATACGGGTCTTGTTTTTGTATCCATTCAGCCAGTCTATGTCTTTTGGTGGGAGCATTTAATCCATTTACATTTAAGGTAATTATCTATATGTATGTTCCTATTACCATTTTCTTAATTGTTTTGGGTTTGTTATTGTAGGTCTTTTCCTTCTCTTGTGTTTCCTGCCTAGAGACGTTCCTTTAGCATTTGTTGTAACGTTGGTTTGGTGGTGCTGAATTCTCCTAGCTTTTGTTTGTCTGCAAAGGTTTTAATTTCTCTTGCAAATCTGAATGAGATCCTTACTGGGTAGAGTAATCTTGGTTGTAGGTTTTGTCCTTTCATCACTTTAAATATGTCTTGCCACTCCCTTCTGGTTTGCAGAGTTTCTGCTGAAAGATCAGCTGTTAACCTCATGGGTATTCCCTTGTATGTTATTTGTTGTTTTTCCCTTGCTGCTTTTAATATTTTTTCTTTGTATTTAAGTTTTGATAGTTTGAGTAATATGTGTCTTGGCATGTTTCTCCTTGGATTTATCCTGTATGGGACTCTCTGTGCTTCCTGGATTTGATTGCCTATTTCCTTTCCCATGTTAGGGAAATTTTCAACTATAATTTCTTCAGATATTTTCTCAATCCCTTTCTTTTTCTCTTCTTCTTCTGAAACCCCTATAATTCGAATGTTGGTGTGTTTTATGTGGTCCCAGAGATCTCTAAGACTGTCCTCCATTCTTTTCATTCTTTTTTCTTTATTCTCCTCTGCGGTAGTTATTTCCACTATTTTGTCTTCCAGGTCGCTTATCCATTCTTCTGCCTCAGTTGTTCTGCTATTGATTCCTTCTAGAGAATTTTTAATTTCCTTTATTGTGTTGTTCATCATTGTTTGTTTGCTCTTTAGTTCTTCTAGGTGCTTGTTAAACGTTTCTTGTGTTTTCTCCATTCTATTTCCCAGATTTTGGATCACCTTTACTATCATTACTCTGAATTTGTGTTCAGGTAGACTGCCTATTTCCTCTTCATTTTTTTGGTCTGGTGGGTTTTTACCTTGCTCCTTCATCTGCTGTGTGTTTCTCTGTCTTCTCATTTTGCTTAACTTACTTGTTTTGAGGTCTCCTTTTTGCAGGCCGCAGGTTTGTAGTTCTCATTGTTTTTGGTGTCTGCCCCCAGTGGATAAGGTTCATTCAGTGCGTTGTGTAGGCTTCCTGGTAGAGCGGACTAGTGCCTGTGTTCTGGTGGATGAGGCTGGATCTTGTCTTACTGGTGGGCAGAACTGCATCTGGTGGTGTGTTTTGGGGGTGTCTGTGACCTTTCTATGATTTTAGGCAGCCTCTCTGCTATTGGGTAGGGTTGTGTTCCTGTCTTGCTAGTTGTTTGGCATAGGGTATCCAGCACTGTAGCTTGCTGGTCGTTGACTGGAGCTGGGTCTTAGCATTGAGATAGAGATCTCTTGGAGAGCTTCTGCTGTTTGATATTATGTGGAACCAGGAGGTCTCTGGTGGACCAATGTCCTGAACTGAGCTCTCCCACCTCAGAGGCCCAGGCCTGACACCCGGCTGGAGCACCAAGACCCTGTAAGCCACATGGCTCAGAAGAAAAGGGAGAAAAAAAGAAAGACAGAAAAAATAAATAAAAATAAGTAAAGTTATTAAAATAAATAATAAAAAAATTATTAAAAATAAAAAAAAAATATAAAGTAATAAAAAAAAGAAGAAAGAAAGAAGAGAGCAACCAAACCATAAAACAAATCCACCAATGATAACAAGCACTAAAAAAAAAAAAAAAAATGGACATACAGAATCCTAGGACAAATGGTAAAAGCAAAGCTATACAGACAAGAACACACAAAGAAACATACACATACACACTCAGAAAAGAGAAAAAGGAAAAAAAATATGTATCTATATATAAAAAAAAATGGAAAAGAGCAACAAAATCAAGAAACAAATATACCAATGATAATAAACTCTAAATACTAAACTAAGATAAACATAAAACCAGAAACAAATTAGATGCAGAAAGCAAACCCCAACTCTACATTTGCTCCCAAAGTCCACTGCCTCAATTTTGGTATGATTCATTGTCTATTCAGTTATTCCACAGATGCAGGTACATCAAGTTGACTGTGGAGGTTTAATCCACTGCTCCTGAGGCCTCTGGGAGAAATTTCCCTTTTTCCTCTTTGTTTGCATAGCTCCTGTGGTTCAGCTTTGGGTTTGCCCCGCCTCTGCGTGTAGGTCGCCTGAGGGCGTCTGTTCTTTGCTCAGACAAGACAGGGTTAAAGGAGCAGCTGATTAGGGGGCTATGGCTCACTTAAGCTTGGAGGAGGGAGGGGTACAGAATGCAGGGCGAGACTGCAGTGGCAGAGGCCAGCATGACATTGCAACAGCCTGAGGCGCCATGTGTTCTCCCAGGGAAGTTGTCCCTGCATCACAGGACCCTGGCAGTGGCGGGCTGCATAGGCTCTTGGGAGGGGAGGTGTGGATAGTGACCTGTGCTTGCACACAGGCTTCTTGGTGGCTGCAGCAGCAGCCTTAGCGTTTCATGCCCATCTCTGGTGTCCGCACTGATAGCCGCAGCTTGTGCCCATCTCTGGAGCTCATTTAGGTGGTGCTCTGAATCCCCTCTCCTCGCACACCTGGAAACAATGGTCTCTTGCCTCTTATGCAGTTCCAGACTTTTTCCAGGACTCCCTCCCAGCTAGCTGTGGCGCACTAACCCCCTTCAGGCTGTGTTCACACAGCCAACCCCAGTCCTCTCCCAGGGATCTGTCCTGCGAAGCCTGAGCCTCAGCTCCCAGCCCCCGCCCACCCCGGCGGGGGAGCAGACAAGCCTCTTGGGCTGGTGAGTGCTGGTCGGCACAGATCCTCTGTGCGGGAATCTCTCTGCTTTGCCTTCCACACCCCTGTGGCTGCGCTCTCCTCCGTGGATCCGAAGCTTCTCCCCTCCGCCACCCGCAGTCTCCGCCCACGGAGGGGCTTCCTAGTGTGTGGAAACCTTTCTTCCTTCACAGTTCCCTCCCACTGGTGCAGGTCCCATCCCTATTCTTTTGTCTCTGTTTTTTCTTTTTTCTTTTGCCCTACCCAGGTATGTTGGGAGTTTCTTGCCTTGTGGGAGGTCTGAGATCTTCTGCCAGCATTCAGTAGGAGTTGTTCCACATGTAGATGTATTTCTGATGTATTTGTGGGGAGGAAGGTGATCTCCACGTCTTACTCTTCCACCATCTTGAAGGTCTCCTGGCTAGGCGGCTTGTTTTGACCTTGGCCTTCTCCTCTTCCAAAAGAACATCTACTCCAGGTGTTTTGAAATGCACAGGAGAAAATACTAGCCTCTAGATGATTGTAGTCATTCAGAGAGTCACATTGGACACTGACGATAATTTAGTTTTATGCAATTCTGGAAGTGCTCGCCCTGCCCTGCTCACATTAGCATAGATGATATTATTTAAAAAGCAGAAATAGAGACACAGATATAGAAAACAAATGTGTAGATACCAAGGGGGAGGGGGGGAGGATGAATTGGGAGATCGGGATTGACATATATACACTATTATACTATGTATAAAATAGGTAACTAATGAGAACCTACTCTATAGCATGGGGAACTCTACTCAGTGCTCTGTGGTGATCTAAATGAGAAGGAAGTCCAAAAAAGAGGGGATATATGTATACATATGGCTGATTCACTTTGCTGTACAGTATAAACTAACATAACATTGTGAAGCAACAGTACGCCAATAAAATTAAGAACAAAAAACATGGGTTCCTACATCTTTAGGAATTCTCCCCTCCGTGGTGGTTGCAAAGCAGAATGAATTTCTGGAAACTTCTCTGATCCAAAGTTACATTCTCCAGAGATCCCCCAAATTTCCAGGGCCTCAGCTCACCCATGTATTAAAAAAACTGAGTATTTATTTGGTTCATACCCATCTGTATCTGGCTTTTGTCTCATATTCAGAGATCCTCGGTAGGTTCCTATCACTCTGCCTGCTCTAGAATCTTAATTTGGAGGCAGTAATGATTCGGAAAGCTAAAAGTGATTTATATCTGGGAAGAAAAGTGTGTGTCACCAAAGTACCTTTTCCTTAAAATAATAAACCACTCACTTTTTATTCTCCTAGAAGGTAGCATAGCTCAGTGGATTGTTAGTTATTGTTAACAAGGAGTTTGAGATCTCACTCTTGTAGTCAAATCAAATCCTGTGTTTATGGCTCTACACTGCTTACATTTCCCTTGATAATAACCTGTAAATTCACTCAATTAAGAGTCTTGATACAGATCTGACATCTGAAGTGAGAAACTCCTGTTTCTTTGATTCACATTGAATGTCAAGACTCTTACTGCTATTACATTCCTCTAACATGTAGTTTTGAATTTCTGTATTAAATAGCTATGATATTATGATTTATAAGAAATACATATTTGGTCATTCAGATGACCAAAATATATTTCTCATATATATTTGGTCTTTGTCCACAGTTCCTGGTTCATAGCTCCCAAAACCCTTGGAATTTCCTAAGTGTGGAGAGTGATAAAGGTGTCTTTTGTTACATTAATGAGGTAACTTTCGGAAAGCACCTAAGGATGGGGGCTGGTTGCCTGGAGAATCAATCACATGATTAGAGGGTTGGAGCTTTTCGTCCCACCCCCTGACCTCTGGGCAGTGGGGAGGGGTTGGAGGTTGAATTAATCACCAGTGGCCAATGATTTAATTAATCATGCCTATGTAGTGAAACCTCAGTAAAAACCCCAAAGGACAGGTTTCTGAGAGCTTCTGGGTTGGTGAGCACCTGGAGATTCAGGGAGAATTGTGTGCCTTCAGAGAGCACGGGAGCTCAACACTCCTTCACCATGCTTTGCTCTGTATGTCTCTTCCATCTGGCTGTTCCTGAGTTATAGTCTTTCATAATAAACTGGTGGTCTAGTAAGTAAAATGTTTTTCTGAGTTATGTGAGCCAGTCTAGCAAATTACTTGAACCCAAGAAGAGGGTCTTGGGAACTTCCAATCTGTATCCAGTTGGTGAGGGGCACGGGTAACAACCTGGGCTTGCAACTGGCATCTGAAGTGGGGATGGAGTGGGAGCCTTGTAGGATGGAGCCTTAACCTGTCGAATCTGAGGCTTTCTCTGGGTAGATAGTGTCAGAATGGGGTTGAATTGTAGGACATTCATCTGGTGTCCAAAGAATTGCTTGTTGGTATGAGGAACACCTCCTCCCCCCACATTGGATTTGGTACCAGAAACTATTTAATAGCCTTCTATATTTCCAAAGAATATTTGGATAGTATAGGGATTTGAAAAACTACCTAAGGTTTGGTTGTGGGAACAGAAATAATTCATAATCAGATTCATGTACTTATTTTTACTGGTGAGTTTGAAAACTCAAGGACAACAGGAAGGCAAGTCACATCTTTCTGAATTAGGGATAAGTGTGGTGGAACCACTTATAATACCCAAGTGTTTTTTTTTTTTTTTAATAAATTTATTTATTTTATTTATTTATTTTTGGCTGCGTTGGATCTTTGTTGCTGCGTGCGGGCTTTCTCTAGTTGCAGTGAGCAGGGACTACTCTTCGTTGCGGTGCACGGGCTTCTCACTGCGGTGTCTTCTCTTGTTGTGGAGCACGGGCTCTAGGCACACGGGCTTCAGTAGTTGTGGCTCGTTGGCTCTAGAGCACAGGTTCAGTAGTTGTGACACACGGGCTTAGTTGCTCCGTGGCATGTGGGATCTTCCCAGACCAGGGCTCGAACCCATGTCTCCTGCATTGGCAGGTGGATTCCCAACCACTGCGCCATCACGGAAGCCCAAATGGTCTTTTTTAAAAAAGGAATTTATGAAGGAAGAATACATGAGAAAGAAAAAAGTATGTATCAAAGTGGTATTTTTTTTCTTAAAAATTTATTTTATTTATTTATTTAGTTTTTTACTTTTTTTATTGAAGTATAGTTGATTTACAATGTTTCAGGTGTACAGAAAAGTGATTCAGTTATATATATATTGTGAATATATATGTATATATATGTTCTTTTTCAGATTCTTTTCATTATAGGCTATTACAAGATATTGAATATAGTTCTGTGTGCTATACAGTAGGTCCTTGTGGTTTATTTTATATATAGTAGTGTGTATCTGTTAATCCCAAATTCCTAATTTATCTCTCCCCCCACACAACGTGGTATTTTCATTTTTATTAAGATCAGATATGGATTATACCTAGTAAATTACTTTGAGTTTGTTGGTTGAAAAGAGATAATACAGAAATTGTGGTATAATTTATTTTTCTAAACTGATAGCAATTTAAGTTCTCTCAGCATCTAAAGACTGAAGGTAAAAGTCCACAGACAGGATCATTTGTTTCATTTTGAAGTAAAAAATGTCCTGTATTTAAAATCGTCTTTGAACAAGGTTCTTCATCTTTCTGAGTCTCAATTCTTATCTCTAATAGGATGATATTACTTGCCTCACATACTAGTTGTGAGAAATAAATATATTATCATATATAAAGCAGGTGGTATACTGCCCAGAACATATGAGGTTGCAACAAAAGATAGTAATTGCTTTTACTATTTTTATGGTCATTATTATTTAAAGCTAGATGATCCACCCAAGCATTCCACCCTAGCTCTTTTTCTAAGTGTTTCTTCTCATGTACTCTCATCTCCTGGGTTCTGAACTCTTGGTTCTGTAACCCAGCCTCCTAAGTTTCCCATCTGCCATGCTTCCACATAGGAAATCTCTCTGAACCTTCTTATTGACTCTTCTTCAGCTATCTGGACCTTTGTTTTCCTGAAGGCTTTCTAGAGTCACTAAGTCTCCTGAAACACCAGCTGTCCTTGGGGAGGCTGACCATGTGGATGACTCTTGGTTCTGAATATATTTGATAAGAACCAAGGACTTCAGGATTGTAGAAGATCAGAATTGGTAAAAACCTGTTTTGGACATTTGGTTGGTTGTCTATTTGACATCCATTTTTTCCATCTCTCTTCCTGAAAGGTGAAAGAAGAATTCCTCTGCAAATATTTGGTGATTCTGTCTCAGAACTATTTCTCAAAATTGGCCTCATCGGCTGGTGTCTTGGTTTAGTGCTCAAGGACTCTTCCAACAGTCTATTAGTCTCTAAATCATTGTCCCCTCTGGTCTCCAGTCCGCCCCCTACACTGTGCACATGTATCCAGGGAGTAACACCGAGGTCTTTGATGTGCCCCGCACTGGACTGAAGCTAAGTGGTGAATTAGTCTGTGCAAGCGCCAGAGGCTGGGACCCATATGCTGGGGGTGTGTAACCTCTCTCCCCCTGAGCCTCCATCTGCACCTTGATGTGGATGAAGGCTTTGTTGCTGGAGACACAGGGCAGGGATTTTATGTGTATGAGAACTTTGAGGAGGGTGGGGGAGATGGAATGTCATAGTGTTTGGGTCCCACCCTGTCCACTGAAATAAATTTGAATACCCATCATTAAATGGGAAGCAATTGAAGGAATTATTTTGATAAAAGCTCACTTTGGGCATTGTTGGGCACAAGCGATTGTTTTAGAGCCCAGGAAACAAGAGTTAGTTGTGAGAGCCCTTCTAAGTCCCTCTGCATGGTACCCAGCAGGTCTCTAGAGCTTTGCAGACCAGTGGCTCCTTTTCTGCTAACAACATTGTTGTTAGCGAGGTTTCTGTAAGTAGTTCCTTGGACAGTGGACATGGTCAAGGAGAAGCCAGAGCAAAGGAGGAGAACATGTCTTGACGCCACTTGATAGTGACTACAGCTGACAATCTGGTTTTCAATGTTGGGAGCCCAGAAAAAACTGGAGAGGCTTTAAAGTGTGTATACATGTGGAGGACAGAGGCATTGAGATACTGAAGTAGGGGCCATTGTAATTTGGCCATGTACGTGTATGTGCGCATATGAATATGTATATATATAAATATTCATTAAGTACATTTAATTAATATTGAATAATATTAAATTAAATATTAAAATATTTATATATTTAAACCACCCTATTGGGGTATGATTGATGTACAGAAAGCTGTACTTATTTAATATATACAGTGTGATGAGTTTGGAGATAAGTATACACCTGTGAAACCATCATCACAATCTATCCATAGACATGTCTGTCACTTCCAAAAGTTTCTTCCTGTCCCATTTATTTATTAATTTTTTGTGTGATAGGAACATTACCCATAAGATCTACTCTCTTAGCAAAATTTAAGTATTATACAGTATGGTATTATTAACTATAAGCACAGTGCTATATAGTAGATCTCTTAAGACTTATTCATCTTGCATAACTGAAACTTTGTGCCCTTTGGCATTTTGTTTCCCCCTCCCACCAGCCCTGGCAACCATCATTCTACTCTCTTCTCCTGTGAGTTTGACTATTTTAGATTCATCACATAAGTGATGTCTTGTAGTATTTGTCTTTCTGTGCCTGACTTATATCACTTAGCATAAGTGATAGGTGCATTTATGTTGATGCAAATGGCAGGAATTCTTTCTTAAAAAAGAATAATATTCCATTGTGTGTGTGTGTGTGTATGTATATCTATCTATCTGTCAATCTATCTATCTATCTATCTCACATTTTTTTAATCCATTCATCCATGACAGACACTTAGGTTGTTTACATGTCTTGGCTATTGTGAATAATGTTGCAATGAAGTGCAGGTATCTCTTTGAGATACAGATTTCAATTCCTTTGGATATATACTGAGGACTGGGATTACTAGATTGTGTGGTAGTTCTATTTTTAGTTTTTGGGTAACTGCCATGCTGTTTTCCATAATGGCTGCACCACTGCATAGTCTCACCAACAGTGTACAAGGGTTTCCTTTTTTCCACATCCTCCGCAACACTTATCTTTGGTTTTTTGGATAATATCCATCTCAACAGGTGTGAGGTGATATTGTGGCTTTGATTTGCATTTTTCTGATGTTAAGCATATATAAACACAATGGAATATTATTCAGTAATGTTTTATAGTCAAACATGTATCATATATGTATAATTACATTTTATAAATATATATAATTTATTATAAATAAATATGTGTATTATATATATTTATATGCCTAAGCCCCTCTATAGTCCTTTGATAACATGGTTTTGCATGCCTGTCAACATTTTGATTAAAGTTGACTACATGCCAAATTATCTGAAACATTTTTTATTTGCTTGTAATATATTTGGAATCAGCCTCCAGCTTTGTTCTTTTTGCTAAAAATTGCTTTGGCTACCTGGGATCTTTTATGTTTCCATATGAATTTTAGGGTTGTTTTTCTATTTCTGCAAAAAATGCCATTGAGATCTTGACTGGGATTGTATTGAATCTGTAGATCACTTTGGAGAAAATATTTACAAACAACATATCTATATAAATTTAAATAATTGTTTGGTCATCTTGCCTACATACTCAAACTTATTATTAAATAGTAAACCCATGAACTGCTAAGAGACTTTTTAAATGATCACATCTCTGATTAGAAGTGAAAGTGGCCACTTTGAAAGTATAGGATAGAGTATGATTTATCAAAAAGGGGTTTGGACTAGGTGTACAGAGACCTGGGTCCTAGTCTCCACTTAGTCACAAGTATGCTGTGTGATCCGGGCCTCAGTTTCCTATTCTCAGATTATTATAGGAGGGGAAGATTCATAATGTCCTGTATTAGCTAGAATAATTTATGTTGCAAGGACAGAAAAACCCAGCACAAATTAGCTTAAAGGAGAAGGGATTTTCTGGTATGTATAGATGAGCCTTATGAAGATAATATGCAAACTTATGCAATATGATTTTCAAAGGAGGCATTTAAGACTCAACTTTTTTTTTTCTTTAAAGCAGAACTATAATATTAGCATCTCTGGCCTTGTTTATTCCCCCAAATTACTGATACCAATTATAGGAATATTGTAGTAAGTTTACAATACTGGGTAGGAAGTGTCTAGTTCTATAATAGCTGATGGGAACAAAATATTACCCCTTATATCAATAATAATGTGTTTAAGATAAAACATTTATCATTGAGAGTTTATAAAAAGTGCTTCAGATAATTTGCCATGTAGTCAACTTTAATCAAAATGTTGACAGGCATGCAAAGCCATGATGTCAAAGGACTATAGAGGGCCTTTGGCATATATATATATATATACACACACACACATACATATGTATAATATGTAATACATATACTTATAATATGTAATTTTCTATATAGAGATACATGTTTGGCTATAAAACATAACACAGCATTTTTACATTTTCTCTAGTGTTGATGCATCTCGCTCATATTACATTATTTAGCAATATAACTGCACACTGGCCAGTGATCCCCTGATGAACTGTGTATGGCAAGCCATGCTTCCCATGATAAGCTGTGTTAAGTGTCTCACAGTCTAAATAAACTCCCCACAATGGTTTGGGAGCCAGTATGAGGCAAAGTTTATCATTTTTGGTTCCTTGTGAAGAATCAGTAAGAACATTCTGTTTACTTATGCAAAGAAGTGCTTTTGATGGTTCTGGGTTCCTGAAGGCAGTGGGGAGATCCAACTGCTTAACATTAAGAGATTGTGAATGTCCTTCTCTTACTTATGCTTTCTTTCTAAGCATCTATTCTTTCCTGTTCTTCACCTCTCCGTGAACAACAGCTGCATACACATCCCTTACCCTGACACTTGGAAATCAGACAAGTAGCCTTTTCTTACTGCCATAAATGCCACTCAGTGAACCCGCCACTAGGTCATGCTCATGTGCAGTGCAATCTGTTTCCTCCCTCTTGGGCTCCAGCCTCACCTCCGTAATGACTGGAGCCGGAGCGTCCCTCGGGAAGTCTGTTGTTCTACACTTAGGCTTTTGTCGGATAGTATACATAAAGCCATTATTTTCCAAGTAAGCGGGTTATACAAACATGAAATTTCCAAGTTGGAAAATTTTCTCATCTAGGATCAAACTCAGTCGGTGGAATTAACTTCTTATACTTTATAAGAGAATATTTAATGATGGAAAATATCCTGATTTTATTTGCTCATATAGAATACAATGCTTTTAAGAACACCTCCACCCCATACAATCCCTCTCTTCCATGTGCTCTTAAGGAAAACCGATGCTCTCTTCCCAGGCTCTATAGAGGGCATATCACAATAATCCCAAAGTCGACATCATGAGAGAGAGGATGGAGAAACTTGAAGATAAAGATTAGGAAGCATTGCTAATATAAAATAAATCATAGCAAAAAATAAACCAGCTCTAAAATTATTTTGTTAGTCACTGGGAATATAGGAATAAATATGTAATGAATCTCAGCAGATTTCACATTTAAAAAGTAGGCTGCATCTTACCACTCCAAAATTATGACCTAGTGCTATTTTCTTCAAGTGTTCAGAAAACCATACCCATAGTCCAAATGTTCTACCTCTCAAAACACTCATGGGTTAAATTTAGACAGAAGGACACGGGTCAGAGTTTGTGGTTTATCGTGCTTACTTTGCCAGGGCAAGGGAAGGCTTCTCTTTTTAAAGCATGCTTGCCTGCCACGAGTTCAATCGAAGAAAGCTGAGAATGCCTACCCCAAGCATTCCTTTCTGCCTTTGAAATCAATTCTGAATTTACCTTTCAGTCCCTGGAGCATAGTGGGGCCTCAAAAACTATTTGTTGCAAGGGTGAAGAAATGGATGAATAACTCCCTCTTTGAACATGCTGTTTCATCCTGCTCTGCCTCTCAGGGAAGGAAATTCCACTGGTGCTACCATGGATCAGACTACTTGACCTTGGGTTTTCCTCTTTGAAATTTCAAGGAGTGTCTCCTAGGTCTAATATGTGTAGACAAGTCCATGTTGCTTGTTTCCACAGCCGAAAGATGCTGACAACGAAGAGCATGTGTTCTGGAGTCAGACAGGCCCACCTTGGCGGTCCCAGCTGTGTGATCTCAAGCTCAGAGAACCATTTCCTCCCTTGTAACATGGTTGGGACAATGCCTCCCTCGTAGGCTGGTTGGGAAGACCGAATGGGAAAACATATTGAACAAACTTAACATACTGCCTGGCTCACAGTAAACACATAGGACATTTATTATCATTGTTTTAATTTTGCACCTGTGAGAAAGAATCTTGCTTTCTAAAGTTTATTTTCATAAGCCTCCCAACCCCCAAGATCATCCTCTTTTCCTTTTTTCTAGAGGATCAGTGACCATTAGTACTGCATATAGTATAGGGACTGTCCACTCTTGTTTTGAATGACATTTTCACCTTTGATGTCTTTGGCATTTTACTGCTCCTTTTGCCCACAGCAATATATTGGGATCTTAATTCAGGGAGCAGCATACAGTGATTGTTATAACACTTTCTTAGTTTTACCTGATGGCTCAGAGTCCTTCACTTATAAATATTACCTGGATATTTCTTCCCAATTGCAATTCTTCCCATATGTGTAAGCTACGGCTCACCCAACAACTGAATGTTCTGTGACCTCAACATTTAGTTAACCATTTCAGTTTTACATTTCAAAACTGCCTTCTATCTGGAAACAAGGAGTGGCATTTTCAATGCTGAAGATTTTAAGAAAATACTAACTCTGACCAGCACCAGTATAGGTTACAGGAAGAAACATTAGTAGCATTACCCCAAAGAGCTTCCCTTTCTGTTTGTGGTCTTTAAACTAGTTCTCTGTCATGGTGGTTAGGGTTTGTTTTATTGATTTTTTGAATAAATTTGTATATTATAGGAACATTGACTCTGTTGTCATATTTATGGCAAGATTTTTTTAGTTTGGTTTTAATTTTGTTTATACATTTTTGAAGTTCCGTGTTTTTATCTAATTAACTCTAGTATTTTTTTTTTTTGCTCTGTGATTTCTTTCGTTGCAGTTAAACTTAGAAGTTCTGAGTACTGAATTCAGATAAAAGTTCATCAAAAATTTCTTCTTGAGGAAGGGTAAACTGGGACGAAGTGAGAGAGTAGCATTGACATATATACATTAGCAAATGTAAAATAGATAGCTAGTAGGAAGCAACTGCATTGCACAGGGAAATCAGCTTTGTGACCACCTAGAGGGGTGGGATAGGGAGGATGCGAGGGAGACGCAAGAGGGGGATATCTGTATACGTGTAGCTGATTCACTTTGTTATACAGCAGAAACTGACACAACATTGTAAAGCAACTATACTCCAATAAGGATGTTAAAAAAATAAATAAATAAAGTGCCTGGTACGCAGGAAAAAAATTTATTCTTGATATTAATGATTGCCTTTAAAATTTTTTGTCATATCAAATTTATCACTCCATCTACCATTTCTTTGGCATATGTAATAGCTAGGAACTTGACTTAAAAAGAGGTAACAAATTTTCTTAGCACCATTTATTGAATAAATCTTCTCTACAGATTTGACTTGTAAAGGCAAGCTTATCATATGCTCAATTTAAAAAATAGTATCTAATATTTTTAGTATTCTAGTATCTGTTAACAGGTTGATACTAGGAAAAGAATGAAACTTTATATAACGACAGGGTTATTTTTTGGCGTGGAGGAGTGGATATAGTCCCAGTGTTTAGAGTAGTTCCTGGCATACAGTAAGTGCTCAGTTTTACTGAATGAAAGGGTTTGGGAATTTGAGTTAATTCTTTGATAGAATAAAGTATTCTCTTCCCACCACTCCCCCCATGGTTATTGCTCTTTTCAGGCTTTCTATTTCTTAAGACAAGTAATATATTTCTACACAATTTGTGTATTCACTAAATACCACTGAACATCTCCCTGTGGAACCAGCACTAAATATTAAGATTTAAATTTTATTACCGTAGCGTTTTCTATAGCGTTCAATTCATAGCGTTTTCAATTCATTTCTATGAATTAAAATAATTCATCCCTATATGTTCTTATATCTTCTTTCTCACAATAAATGTGTTATTCCATTTAATTTTTCCTTGATTGAATTTTTATAGTTTTTTCTGTTTTCATTTTTTCATTTTTTTTCTTTTTTGTTGCTTCTTCTTAGTTTTCTTTTTTAAATAAGCAGAAATGGAAATGATATAATTTATAGTTCTAAGAATTTACTCTCTTAAAATAGCATTACATTTTTCCAATATTTTGTGTGTGACTTTTTAAATTAACTAATTATTATTTTTTTATTGAGGTACAATTGATTTACAATGTTGTGTTAGTTTCAGGTGTACAGCAAAGTGATTCAGTTATATATATTCTTTTTCAGATTCTTTTCCCTTATAGGTTATTACAGAGTATTGAGTATAGTCCTCTGTGCTATACAGTAGGTCCTAGTTGGTTATCTATTTTATATATAGTAGTGTATATCTGTTAATCCCAAACTCCTAATTTATCCCTCCCCTCTTTCTTCTTTGGTAACCATAAGTTTGTTTTCTATGTTTGTGGGTCTATTTCTGTTTTGTATATAAGTTCATTGATATCTTTTTTTCTTAGATTCCACATATAAGCGATATCATATGATATTTGTCTTTCTCTGTCTGGCTTACTTCATTTATTATAATAATCTCTAGGTCCATCCAAGTAGCTGCAAATGGCATTATTTCATTCTTTTTTATGACTAAGTAATATTCCATTCCAATATCTATGTATTTATGTATGTATCTATCTATCTATACCACATTTTCTTTATCTATTCATCTGTCGATGGACATTTAGGTTGCTTCCATGCCTTGGCTATTGTAAATATTGCTGCAATGAACATTGGGGTGCATGTATCTTTTTGAATTGCAATTTTCTTTGGATATATGCCCAGGAGTGGAATTGCAGTGTCATATGTTAGTTCTATTTTTAGTTCTTTAAGGAACCTCCATACAGTTCTCCATAGTGGTTGTACCAATTTCCATTCCCATCAACAGTTAGGAGGGTTCCCTTTTCTCCACACCCTCTCCAGCATTTATTTTTTGTAGACTTTTTGATGGTGGTCATTCTGACCAGTGTGAGTTGGTACCTCACTGTAGTTTTGACTTGCATACCTCTAATAATTAGCGATGTTGAGCATCTTTTCATGTGCCTTTTGGCCATTTGTATGTCTTCTTCAAAGAAACGTCTACTTAGATCTTCTGCCCATTTTAAAATTTATTTTTAGTCTTTATTTTTAATAAAAGTATTTACAACTATGACCTTATTTTTTATCGAGTTTTGGTGACAGCTGATAAATTTTGCCCTTGTTTGAATAATTTTTTTGTCTTTCAGGTTTTTTTGAGATATAATTGATATATAGCACTGTATAAGTTTAAGATGTACAGCATAATGATTTGACTTACATCATGAAATGTTTATCACAATAAGCTTAGTGAACTTTCCTCATCTCATATAAGATATAAAATACAAGAAATGAACAAAATATTTTTCCTTGTGATGAGAACTCTCAGGATTTACTCATTTAACAACTTTCATAAATAACATACAACAGTGTTAATTGTATTAATCATGTTGTACATTGTATCCTTAGTACTTATTTTTCTTATAACTGGAAGCTTGTGCCTTTTGACCACCTTCATCTAATTCCCTCTCCTCCACCCCCCACCTCTGGTAACCACAAATCTGATCTCTTTTTCTATGAGTTTTTTGTTTGTTTGTTGAAGTATAATTGACCTACAACACTATGTTAGTTCCCCATGGTACACAACATAGTGATTCAATATTTCTATGCATGTTAAAATGATCATCACATTAAGTATAGTAATGATCTGTCACCATCAAAGCATTACATTATTGTTGACTATATTCTCCACATTGTACATTTCATCCCCATGGCTCATTTATTTTGTAACTAGAAGTTTGTACCTCTTAATTTCCCTCAGCTATTTCACTCATCTTGTTTTATTAATATTGTAATTATCCTATAACTTTCTATCCAGTTAGACCCAACATTTATTCTGACTGTCCAGTAGTAACTGGAGTGTAGAGAGGTACACATGTTGATGCAAATATGTTCATTATATTATTCCAATATTTCGTGAAGTCTTGGAAACTGAAGATGGCAAAGGCTGAGAGGGGCACGCTAAATTCAGGGTAAGGTGGGAGCAGTAGGCGGGGGCCAGAGCATGCAGGGCTTCTTAGGACACACAAAGGAGTCAGAATTCTGTTCCAAGAGCAGTGGGTAGCAACTGGAGAATTTTAAGGATGGTGCCATGTCTTATGGTTGCTGCATGAAGAGTCTATCAAAGGAGGCTAAGACAAAAGTTAGGGAGATCAATTAGGAAGTTATAGAAGCAGTCAGATGTGGGAAGAATGATGGATACTTGGGCTAAGGATGTGATGGTAGAAATGAGCAAATTGGATGAAGAAGAGACATTTTGAAAGTAGAGTTGATGGAACTTTTGTTAGATTACATATGGATTATGCAGGAAAGGAAATAATTGAAATAATTCCTAGTTTTTGGCTTGAGTATTGGATGAACAGTTGTCCACTTAGGGGAATGGTGAGAGCTGGGAAAATAATGTTTTGGGGGGAAAGAAGGAAAGAGTGAGATTTTAGCCACCTTCATTTAAGCTATGTATAATACATGTAAGGGATTTTACTACCCACTTCTCCCAATTTCTAAGTTTAAAAAATCTTATATTTTTGTAAATTCAGGCTATTGTATACAGTTTCTAGTTATGTAACCTAGGGCGATTTACTGAACCTCTTTGTGCCTCCATTTTCTCATCTGGAAAATAGGGATAATAATGGTACCCATCTTGTAAGTTTTTTTGTTGAGATTAAATGAGTTTTCACAGTAAGAGTGTCTAGCAAATTCGAACAATCAATAGAAGTTACTACTATTACAGTTGGCTTATATGTTTGATCTTTGAAATTTGCTTGGGAAATTTGCATTTCATTTTTCTACTTATTTATATTATTACTTAGAAAACTGTGTTTAATAGATTCAGGATATTCTACCATAATTCTTTTAAAGCATTTTTTTATTGAAGTGTGATTGACGTGTAACATTCCATTAGTTTCAGGTGTACAACATCATGATTTAACATTTGCATACGTTGTGAAATGATCATCAGAATAAGTCTAGTTTGTATGGTCACCATCTATCACCATACAAAGTTACAAAATTTTTTTTCTTGTGATGAGAACAACTTTCAAACTTGCCATATGATATTATAGACTATAGTCACCATGCTGTACATTACATCTCCATGTCTTATTTATTTTACAGCTGGAAGTTTGTACCTCTTGATCCCCTTCATCCATTTCATCCACTCTCCAACCACCCTCCCTTTTGGTAATCACCAGTCTGTTCTCTGTATCTATGAGTTTTGTTTGTTTTTTAGACTCCACATATAAGTGAAATCATACAGTATTTGTCTTTCTTTGTCTGACTTATTTCACTTAGCATAATACTCTCAACTTCATCCATGTTGTTTCAAATGGCAAGATTTTATTCTTTTTTATGACTAAGTAATATTTCGTTGTATATACATGTACCACATCTTCTGTACTCACTCATCTGTCAATGGACACTTAGGTTGTTTCCATATGCTGGTTATTGTGAGCAATCCTGCTGTGTTGGGTCTTAGTTGCTGCACGCGGGCTTCTTCTAGTTGCGGCGAGTGGGGGCTACTCTTCGTGGTGGTGCACGGGTCTCTCATTGCGGTGGCTTCTCTTGTTGCGGAGCATGGCCTCTAGGCACATGGGCTTCAGTAGTTGCAGCATGTGGGCTCAGTAGTTGTGGCAAATGGGCCCTAGAGCGCATAGGCTCCAGTAGTTGTGGTGCACGGGCTTAGTTGCTCCGCGGCATGTGGGATCTTCCTGGACCAGGGATCGAACCCGTCTCCCCTGCATTGGCAGGCAGATTGTTAACCACTGTGCCACCAGGGAAGTCGAGCCACCATTCTTTTATAGAATACTTTCCAATAGTTAGGTTTTTATTTTTGAATTAAATCTTGACCACTACGCCTTCTAATATTTTCCAGAAGGACATGTGACTCTTGTTTGTTTGTTTTTAGACTAGACATATGAAGAAATATTCTGTTGCCTTCTCACACTGGAAGCATCTTAGCTGGGATATCAAACTTTTAGTTCACAGACCAGACTTTTTCCTGAAAAACGTGTGTGGCTATGGTTCTATTACCTTGGACCTTACTCGTTTAAAAAAAAGCCAACCAGATTTCATCCTTCTTGTAGCTAACCTGTGTTTTCTGTTTAGATATTTAATAGGATGTTTTTCCTTTGTCCTTATATTTCAACACTTTATGCTAATGCACATGTCTCTGTGTGGCTCTTCTTTCATTAATTTTCTCTCAACAACATAAGACCTTGAAGGGCAGCAAAGCTAGCAAAAACCGTCAGGTTCCTACACCAACAGATGTTCTTTCACACATTAAACCAATGGCATTCATGAAACCATACCTCCAGCAAATACTGCCATTGACTTCTCCCTATCTCTGTTCACCCGGGAAGCAACGTGCAATCACCAGTACATCTTTATTGCTCCTTTATTTTCTGGGATATATAGCTTCAAAACAAACATGTGGTTGGGGATATAGTACTCTGCTGGTCTCAGAGAAGACACCACCTGCCTAGGAGAAGGGAAATGACCTCTTTTCTAATTAGTAAAGGGTGCTGGGTCACTGACCTGGATGACCATAGAAGGGTCTTTTCCTCTCCTTCTAGGTAAATAGGGCTGCTCTTTTTCTAGAGGTAAGAATATGGCTAGGCTCTGAATTTTTGTGTTTGTTTTCAGATTCACTCCATTTATGAAAATTCGTCCCTAACTCTAGCAATAGATAATTGCCTTTGTTTTCATTTTGCATGTGTCCGTGGGAATTAAATGGGAGCTTGGGACAAGCCGTCAGGAGTGGTTTCCTTGACACACCATTTTAAACTGGAAAGTCTCTTTGATTTTAATTTATACGTCAGTGTTTCCATATTGCCCAGTCTCAGAAAAATGTTTCTCAGAATTTACATGCCATTTTAGGTCTCTATATTTTTTTAGACTAAACATGTTTTCTGTATTTTTTAGGCCTCAAACAGCAATTTACATTATCTGAATTGTTTGCCTACTTAGATCACATTCTCTAGACAGTGCTCAACTCTTTACTAGGCTGCAGATAAATAGGCTTATACACAAAATCTTCTATTTATAAAATCTCTCTTTGGGATAACAGCATGCTTTTTGCAATTCATAGATCTCTTCTAGCTTTGGATGCCCTACAAACACGAATGTTTCCCTAAAGGAATACCTAATTTACAGTGATGTACAACATATATATTGGACATATCATATATATATGGTATATATATTACACAATGATGTTTATTTTTATTTGTTTTGTTTGAAAGAAATTTCCTCTCATACGTCTATAAATTTGATGCCAGAGAAGTCTTTTATGCTATAATAATATCTGTGAATCCTACCAATTGTTCATTTCATCTCTGTGTCCATTTCTCTGAGTATATGAAATGGAGGGAAGGAAAACATTTTATTTCAACCAGTAGAATTCAAAGTAGGCAAATGTGGTGCACTCAAGTTTTTAGCCCTTTACAAAAAAAACAAGGTTTTCCATTAGCGAAAGTGTGATAAAATAAGGGAAAGTTGCAGCCCAGAGCAGAAGGTCTAATGTGAAGAAGGAGGACCCTAGAGACGGGCTTCTCTCTTATTCTGAGCACAGACTCTAGGGTGGCCCAGACTCAGCTGTCTTCTCCCCATTACCACCACACCTCATGTCCCCATCTTGTGCATTGTTTGCTTCTCAAAAAGGGAGTTTCTTTAGAAAGTATACATATAAGGCCAAGAAATTATTTTTCTCCTTTCAAAATTCCGTACCAAAAGTGCCTTCCTTTATCTTTTTGATGTCTTTTAAAGCATATATACAATTTATTTTTAAAAATATATTGTATATAATTTAAATTATATATATAATTTAATATATACATATAACTTATTTTTAAAAATATAAATATTTGGGGGTCTTTATGTCAGTTTTGGGTTCCATTCATTCATTCTTTCTTGCAACAAACACTTATCAATCATCTGTAAGTTCTAGATGTGACCTTGACCCTGGAAGTTCCACAGCGAGTGAGGCATCATTACAGAACTTAAGGGCTTTATATTTTCAAATGGAAGACAAACATGTACCAAACCAATATAATGATCTATACAGTAAAATGTTATAAGAAATTTAACTGAACCATAGACACAGATATTGGGTACCATGGAGCACAAGGAAAATTGGTCAATGGTATTAGAATGGGGGGTGGAAGGTGGCTGTGAAATGTTGTAAGGGAATCCAGACCCCAATAGTTTTTCATATCACAGTGCTTTTATGGATAGGTGTGAGTGTTCAATTTTAGTGATTTCATACTTAGAAAAAATAGCCCGAACCCTTCTCATCCTGATTATTGAAGAAGAAAGTATACTCAGCTCATAATACGCTAGATGCAAATGCTGAGATTCACGCCTCTCCCTTCAGCATGCTTCGGGGGAACACTCTAAATAGTTGAGATTCGTAAAAAGCTGGGCTATCTAGTTGATCCATACTTTTCTGTAAATATTACAAAACACAAAAGACGGTGTCTATTTTGAAGAAGAAACAGGAAAGCCTGTGATCCTTTTCTGCCGCTCCAAGGATACGGATACTCTGAGTTGCATAGAATGTATTTCCATTTCCTCACCGAAAAAGATAATCTAACATTTTGAGAAGCCCTGGGAAGTAAAAAATTTTTCTTTTGGATACTTTTTTATTAGGTTAAAACAAAAAAACAAAAAACACACTTTCAACTTTGTTGAAAATTTCCCCTGAAAATATACTTTTGAACACTGATTACATTTTTGTCACACTGGAAAACAGCATGATTTCACTCCCTCTACCCCATGGCTTTCCAGTGCAAAAGCAAGAATTACTTTGTGGGCCACCACCATGGGGAGAAAATGGCTTCTCTTGCATGGCATAACACAGCTTCAATCACTGCAGCTCTCTCTCACGCTTGCTTAAGTATAGCTCTGGAGCTAGGTGGAGTTGTTGCTAAATGGGAAGCACTGTTTTCCACAGAGAGCTTGTGGGACACCCAAGTAGGCCACCACGGTGTTAGGGAGAACCAGAAAAACAAAGGTATGAGGCCTCTTCTCCCACTGCACCCTCCAATTGCAGGGCTATCAAACCAGAGCCCTGAATGGGCCAGTGGCTGAAGGCTTTGGGGTTTGGATGAGAGAAGGAACAGGAGGGCGGAAAGCAACGTTACAGAAAATGGATCCAATTAAATACCCAAAGCAAGTTCAAGATGTTTCAAAAGATCTCCTGGTGAAAAAAAAGAAGATCCTGTTTTGCTTTCCATGAAAAGTTCATGAAACAAAACCTAGGAATTTCTCACAGTGCACGCAGGCGGATGGGTGTTTCCACTTCAGAGCCAGCTGAATGAGAGACAAGTGATGTGGAATATTGTTTCTGCGAATAGGAATATAGGGTACGCTTAGATGCTCCGGAACCCTTTGTACTTACGGCCTTCTTTTAACATGTAGCAAGCTCTCCTGAGGCAAAGGCAATTCTCAGAAGCTCAGCCTGGAAACTGAAGACAGGATATCAAGGGGCAGATTACGATTTTGCCTTATCTGTAAGCAGAGCATCTGGCTGATGATCTCACTGCTCAGAAAAATGTCACTTCGGTTTAATAAACATGTTTGGCTGCAGAATTCCCTTGAAGGAGTTCCCGGAGCATTCCTTGGGTATACATGGATTGTCGAGTTAGAGCCCCTTCCTGAGGTACGAGGCGCTGCATCCGCTTGTGATGGCCAGTCTCTCTACCAGCATCCCTGAGGGAGACTAAGTCGATCGTTTCAAACACACCGGAAAGAACTCGCAGTACAGTGTAGTTGTTTGTTGCATGGGGGCTGATGGGAAGTGCACAGATGGGTAGTCAGAAATTGCACAAAGAGGATGTTTCCGAAACTTCCAAACAGGCTCCCATCCCCTTCACTCCTTGCCTAAGTGTAAGTGAGCGCAGGCAGCTTCCCAGAGGTTTCAGATAATCAAGACACCATTGGTAGGAGCAAGAAGTTATGAAAATAGTTTCTGCTTTTCACGTTGCGGTCTGATTCCTCTCATTCTTAAGTTAAGGGTCATTCTGCTTTTTTTCCCTCCCTTTGTGCTTCTCTGCCCATCCACTTTTCACCCATTCAACTTCCTGCTCCTCTCTTGCATACAGTTCTTTGTGTGACTTGGCACCTCGGGCCTTCACATGTCCGGAATACTTTCTGAGCAAATATTTTATTGAATTTCCTAAAAATACACAGGTAGAATGAAAATAGGGCCAGGTAAATAAAGGCAGTGGAGTGCTTATGTTTACTAGAAAACGTGCAGAAATATGCTGGTGTAGGATTCTCTGATTCTGTCTGCACTCTGATTCTTTTCAGTGTTAAAGATGCCATTGGACAGAAATAAACTCACAGCCATTTTCACTTGATTTTCTGAACACCAATTTCTGTAGCAATATATTTTCTGAAGTTCAGAACAGTCTGTTCTTCCATAAGGCGATGGTTGCCTTCCTCATAAGTTCCCTGTTATCAAAAAAAAAAAAAAAAAAATCACATGATGAAAGAGTTGCTTCAGTGGAAAAGGTATGGTTCAGAGTTAGAGAAATAAAGTTAATTTTTCTAGTGGTAATGTAAATAAATGGCTGCATGCTTTAAAAAAATACCTATATCATGCTTAGATATATAATCTAAAATTTATTCAGCAAGTCAGCACCTGATTACATCTAACTTTTCCTATTGTCACCAATACTTAGCCCAGCATCTTCATACATTTAATCCTTATTACTTTTGTCATTCATCAGTAGGATAAACCAAGTGAAAAGCCACTGGCCAAAATATCTGTGTCATTAGGGCAATGGCTTTCTTCTCAGCCAGGTGCTAATACCTGTTCACAATTGTCCTGTCACTTAAAGCAGTCTCGTACAAACAAATCATGCTTTCTCATTAGTCAGGTTCATTATATCTCCTCGGTTTTGTGGAAAGTTGGACTGCAGTTGTAGATGCAAAATGGAAGCCCTGAGTTAAAGTTAAATATAAGTTGATTTTGGATCAAAACAAGCAGGCTTTTTGAGGTTGAAATGTTATCTAACTGTTGACATTCACTGAGGATCTTTCATTCCTTTTCATGCTATAAACCATTGAGACAGGAGCCAAAAATAGTCTTTCCTGAGGAACGCTCCATCTTTCTCCTGCGACATTTATTTCTGTTTTATTTTCATCTTTGCTTTTTAATGGAATTCAAACGCTAACTTTGTATTTGCCTATTTATAATTGTTTAGAACAGCACATTAAAAAATAATGGGAGAATGACTATGTCTCAAATTCTTTTTTAAAAATTTATTTTATTGAAGTATAGTTGATTTACAACATTGTGTTAATTTCCACTGTACAGCAAAGAGATTCAGTTATACATATACATATACATTCTCTTCCATATTCTTTCCCATTATGGCTTATCACGTGTCTCAAATTCTGGTGGATATACTTTTTTTTTTTTTTAATCAGTCATCAATTTTATACACATCAGTGTATACATGTCAATCCCAATCGCCCAATTCAGCACACCACCATCCCCACCCCACCGCGGTTTCCCCCCCTTGGTGTCCATACGTTTCTTCTCTACATCTGTGTTGGATATACTTTTAAAGTATATTTGCAAGTAAGTTTGTAGTACTGTGAAGAAGCTGCACAGATTTAATGAGGGTGAACCAGGTATTACTAAACAGCTTTACCAAAAAAAGGGAACTCTAAGTTAAAGGCAAGCAAGCAAAATTCCTTTTTTCCCCTCCTAACTAAAGAGACAAGTTAACTTGCCAAGTGAAAACTCGAAGTCCCAAGAAATACCCTAAACACAGAAAAATAAGCACATAGATGAATGCCTCCCCTTTTCCTCCTTGGTTTGAGGCCGACTGACAGCACCAGGTGGCAGCCCTCGGGAGCTGCCCGCTGCAGATGCCCTACCTCACAGCCAAAAGCTGGCAGGAATTAAGCAGAAACATGTACTTCCTGTGGAGGGCAACGGTCAGCAGGTGGGATTAGCAGACAGACTGCACTCGGAGCCCATCCTCCTGTGTGGTCATCTGGGCTGCCTTCCACGTGGGCACCCAGGGCCCGGAACAGGACATTTGCTCAGCGTTCTGTTGGAAGCTGCTCAAATGCAATTATGCTGTATGTCGTTGCGGAATAGATGACTTAGAGGTTCCACACAAATTGAATTTTGAGGCCAGCTTGAAATTACATTAGATCTGGGGGCTTTGACTAAAGCCTGTCTGAATCCCCCCTGCATTCCCCTTAGGGTCATCTTTCTTTAATCATTCACTAATGTTTTTCCGGTTAGGTCACTGATGAATAGATGACATAAGTCTCCCCCCCCCCACCTCTTCCTTTTTAGTATTGTACATAACGTTTTATTAATTTGTCCTTTTTGGCTGCTGTCAAGACAGCAAATATGAAACTGATTTCCGAACCCCAAGAAATTGACTTTTCTCATTCTGCTTTGTACCGTTAAGTCTCAAAGGCAAAGGACAATGACCAGAATTTGATAAAAGTGAGGTGCTCTGATGCTTAGCTGTTGTCTGTAAGAACACTTTTATCAACAGAGAGACACCAAAAGAATTAAACAGATTCGACTCATGAGAAAGGTAAGAACTTGCCCCTCAGGCTGGGAAGCACAAATGCCCATTCTCAGATTAATAGAATCCTGTGTCTCTGATGATTGCTTCATTTTTCTTGATATCCTACTAAAGCAATAAACGACGAATCTCAGAAAATTGTTAAAGGTACAGCAAAGTTAGAAAGCTTCCTCCATCCTTACATTGTCTCTGCAAACTTTAGCAGGTCGTGTAAGTATATTACCAATGCATTTGTTAGGTTGTAAAATTTCTCTGGTAAGTTATAGAGTCGGCTAAGCTATGCACAATAGCTTTATTTTCATCATTCAATCAAGAATCTATTAGGAAACTTTCATGAGGGAGGTACAGCTCATGATGTCCTCTACATTCTGTCATCAGAAGAGCTTAGTTAATAATATTCTAAAGCTGAGGAAAAGTGATGAATGGTTTGGGGGAAATTTGTTGGGGGGAGAACTCAGAAGACACTTGACAAAGACTTCTGGGTAGCCCACTTGACAAAAACTGATGTTTCAGCAAACTTGGCATCAAATCATATTTCTATAAAATATAAAGTAAGATGTATCTCATTTCCCGTTTATTTATTTATTTATTTTAGCTTCTTTTTTAATTAAAAAAAATTTTTTTATTGAAGTATAGTTGATTTATAATGTTTCAGGTGCACAGCAAGGTGATTCAGTTATATATATATGTATATACACACATATATATCTATTCTTTTTCAGATTCTTTTCCATTATCGGTTATTCTTTTCCATTATAGGTTATTATCCCATTAGTTTTATATTGTATTCATTCAAGAAACATTTATTAGAGGGCTACTATGTGCCAGGCTCTGGGTTGAACACTGGAGAGAGAATGATAAATAAGACACAGTCTCTGGCCTTAAGCAGATTATGGCTGAGTAGGGGAGACAGACACATAAATAAGTGATTTCAAAGCATTGTATGAGGCACCAGGGTACCGGGTTAACTGGTGGCATAAAGAAGGGACTTCTCAGCAGTACCTGGGGAAGTAGCTCCTTCAAATATCTCAACTGTTTCTGTTACAGCTGTTAAAATGATCAAGACTCCTACTTTCATTGAAATATTTTTGAAGTTTAACACGCACACACATACACACATTGTGCGCATATGTATCCATGTATGTGTACATACTGGCAAATGTTCACTAAGTGAACACTTATGTAATCTGTCCCCAGATCCACAAGTAGAGTACGAGAGGATTCTGGAAGCTCCCTTGTTCCCTCTCCCATTGCCACTCTCTCCAAAGACGGTGAGTGACTCTTCTGTCTTCTAACACCAGAGTTCACTCTTGCCTGCTTTTAAATTTTATATAAAGAGAATCATACAACAGGCCTTCTTTGATATATGGCTACCTTTCTCGATATTATATTTGTGAGATTCATCCCTGTTGAACAAACCGGTTGTAACAACGGTTTGTTCCTTCTCTATGATATACAGCATTCTATTTTACGAATATATCACAATTTATTTACCCACGCTTGTGTGATGGAATCTAGGTTGTTTCCTGTTTGGGCTGTTGTAAATATTGTCTCTGTGAACATTCCTGCACACGCCTTTTGGTGAACATATGCATTCATATCTATCAGGTATATACCTAGGAGTAGAATTTCTGGGTCATAAGGAATGCATATGTTCAGCTCTCGTAGATACTGCCAACCAGTATTCCAAAGTAGTTTTTAGCAGTTTACATGACCACCGTCTACATCCTCGAGTTCCATTTGCTCCACACCCTCCCCAATGCTTGGCATTGTCTGTTTTTTCCACTTTAGCCATTCTCTTGGCTATATAGTGGTCTCTCATTGTGGTTTTATTTATGAAACCTGGGAGTTTTTAAATTATAAAATCAGAGATGTGTTCCCACAGACAACTGCTCTGAATAGAGAGCTGGAACATTTTTGGAAAGGAAGAGGTTCAGTAATTTAATCTGCTGTCTGGGGGACTTTGAGTGCTGTGGTATTGTTGCAATACTCAGAATTGTGAAGCATCTCCTCAATTCATGCCTCTTCCATAGTTTCTTTCATTTCATCATTCTGCTTTTGACCTTCCCGCTGGCTTCCTCAAACTTCGGGAATAAGAATAAAAATGATGGTAATAGCTGACAATTTTGTGGGCTACTATTTGCCAGGCACTGTTCCACAGCAGTTTGCAGGTACCCTCACAACAATTTCGTGAGTTAGATAGTGTTATTCCCTCCATTTTATGGGTGGAAGAATAAGGCACAGAGATGGTGAGTAACTCATCCAGGTTATGCAGGAAGTCTTGGAGCCTGGATTTGAACCGAGGTGGAGAGACTCTGAACCCAGGGTCTTGATCCTTATACCACCCTATGCTGGTGGAGCTTGAAGCCTGCCCCTTTTCTTTCCAGTGTGTATTTGTATTTTTCGATAGAAACAGATTAGAGAATCATAGCTTCTTGATAGATATTCTCATCTAAAACAAATGTTCCATCAGTTACGGGAGACTTACCGGCAGTGTCCCCTGAGCTGTTGTTAGGTGCTATGGTGCATGTAAGGTGAGGAGTTTAATAAGATTCTGCCCCTTGCATAGAACCCATAAACTTCCAAGTTCTTTTCCATCTATGTTCTCACTTGATCTTCATGACAGTTAACTGAGGAGAGAATTAAGACTGAGAAGTGAGTTGCCAAAGGTCAAATGGCAAGTGAATGGCAGAAGCAGGAACTGAGCCTAGAATCAGATCCTGGGTTTTCCTGATGAACTTTAGAACGTGATGCGCAGAGTCAAATTTGAATACTAGGTGAGAAAAATGCAAAGGGTAAAAATTCTGTATAATCCGGCCAAAAATTTCTCCAGGTTCTATGAATGAGTGTATCTCTTAACTCTGTGAGCAAAAACCATCTATGCTGATTTTAATTTGCATTTGCATATTTTAATTCGTTTTCTCCACAAGTTTCTTGTCTATTGTTTGGAGGGTAGGGGTTGTGTTTTTAGTAGTACTGATATCTAAATGGCTTCATAAGGACTAAATTCAGTGATTGAATTACTAATGAACAGAAAAAAAAAAAAAAAATATATATATATATAAGTTTGACTTAATAGTGAATAATAACCAATAACCAAAAAATTAGTACAGTCCTTTTGTGTTTTTGGAGTCATAAAAGTCTACTCTTTTAGATTAATTACTACAGAAATCTAAAGAAGAATCTCTTATTAGTGACTTTTATGCCATCCAGTGGACGACTCTGTAATTTTCCTAACACTTATTCACGAAAGAAAACAAACTTAATTTCCATGTGCCACCATGTTGATAAATGTTGCCTCTAAAAAGGGCATTAAGTATTTCAGTGCCACCCACCATGTAGACACCTATGTCATATGTAACTTCCAGACTTACGTCTGTAATGTTGACAGAAAAGGCAGGGTCAAAATTAAAATGTGAATCTTGTGGGCTCCACCACAATGATATTCCTTGTTTCCTCGCAAGAACTCCTCTGAAATCAGAAAAACAAGTCTTCTCATCCTTTCCCCAGATTTTACAAGTGGCTCATAGAATTTTGCTGGAATTTGATAGGAGTCCCTCTTCTCAGCTGTGTACACTCTGCGCCCATGGAACCCCAGGAATCACCCACTTCTTTTTCATATTTGAGACTCTTCTAGGACATTAATGAAACCAATTAAGGGTGGTGTAAGCAGCATTTAAAGAATAGAATAGAAAATGTAGTGCCTACCATTGCGGCACGAAGCTTGTTTCAGTTGGACGTGCATGGAAGTGTTATGATACTGAGTCCTGACGTGAATATATTTCTTACCGTGGTTGTGTCTGTGCCAGTTATCTACCTTTTGTCTCTCAACTCCAAATCCACCCTCTCTACACTGCTCTGTAACGTTGGCATTGGGATTCTCCTATGTTGTCTGGCTCTTGTTAGGTTCTGCAAGTAGGAGGAGCTAGAGAGAGGAGAAGGTGGGAGGAGGGGAGAAGGGGCTTCCTTTCTGTTCTTCTGTTTCCCTCAGCATCGCTCCAGCGACAACATCAGCTCCAGCCTCCAGCTTCTCTCACCTTCTTTCAGATCTCCAGCAGTAGAGGTACCAGCCAAAGTCAGACGGTGCACCTCCTCAAATGTATGGCATCAGCTCCTCAGAACCCTTCCTGCAAGATCCCGGTTCTAACCACCCCACCTCTTATTCTTTGTTCCCCCTCCCAGGACTAGGTAGCTGATTGCTGAAGTTATTATCTCTAGATATTATTTTAGTGCTCCCTTTCTGCTCTTTCTGCCTTTCAACACGGTTAACCAATTCCTTGTTTTAAATCCCTCTGTTTGAAATACCCACAGTGATTTTCATTTTCTTGACTAAACCCTGAATGAGACATAGTCAAAAAAAAAAAAAGTTGAAAAGCCATTGCTTTGGGCATTGACCCTTCAGTCTTTTGTCACTCGTATAATGTGTATCACAGCAACTTGAGCACCTTGGTAAGATGCTTGGCTCACTTTGCTTTTTTTCCAAAAGCATAAAAAATGCGTACAGTGTAGCTCATTTAATTTTAGAGTTGAAGGCATCTCAGCATTTATCTTGGCATTATGACATGGGATATAAGATTATATCTAGGAAGGGGCTAAAGAGGAACTGGTACCAGCTTTCCTAACACCTAGGTTATCCCAGCTGCAAGATGCAGTGCTGTGTTGGAAAGTTTTGGTGTCTATAACTGTATTACTCCCCACCCTCCGACACACAAATGAAGTCATGAGTCATTTACATTCACCCTGGGCAGTGGCTAGTGTTTGATTATATGAATCCAGGACACCAAGAGAAGGCTACCATCTTTCACTTAGGAAGAGGAACTGAGAGATCCAGCCTGTAGCCATGGTTTTCATCTGGCTGGCAAATACATTTTGTTTGGCCCACAGAGTATTTTTTTTTTAAATGTGAATTAGTTGCCAAGATGTAAAAAAGATCAGATTTCCAGGGTCTCCAGGAACTTAGGGAATACTGGATCTTCATTCCCACGGGGTACCAAGTACTTTATGGGGCTTTTTTTTTTTTTTTTTTTTTGGTCTAGTTGCCATAATCCCCCCTAGTCCTTTATACTTGGATTTTTATTCTTTCCTTTATGTTGCCTGCCTGGCTCCTGTGGGCATTTGTGTTTTGACTCTTGACCTAGAAGAAGCAAACTAGGCTGATGGGGGCTGGAGACAACGTGGCTCGGGAAGGAGGGAGGAAGAGGAGAAGTAAGATAGATAAAATAGATGCAGACTTCTTGGACGAGTGAGCTAGGAGGTATCAGACAGCTGCCAAGGGAAAGGGTACTTGGGAACGTGTGAAGGAGAGTAAATGTGCTGTTTATAAAGTTGTGCTATATCATCTACCCTGACTCTCCATCTGCCCACAAGAATATCAGTACAACTACCTTACTGGAGTTTGTGTGTTTGTGTGTGTGTGTTGCTTTCTTCTGTGGCCAGATCATTGACAATGGGCTAAGACAGTCGTAGAGACAGGTGGAACTAGAGGAGAAATGGCTCAGGAAAGCCCAGGCACAGGCCAGTTACATATTTTCTGAGTGATTTGTTTTTTAAAAAAACGAGGTTTTTGAAGTCCATATGTATGGCTACCTAAATATTTGGTAATAGAAAATTAATTTTAATTGATAAGCCTCATTAACTTTAGTCAGTCAAAAATAGTACTGCAAAAATAACATTCCTCAACTGTTGCTTGATGGCGTCGCTGCTTTTTCACTTAACTTTCCCATGGTGTTAAACACTTATTAGAACCATTCACCACTAGGTGTCAAACTTTTAAATGTACATTAATTTATAAATAAATGAAGTATAAGTATAATCTATCTACATATAAACATAAACCATAAGGCGGCTTTGAAATGCATGGGTCCACTTACATGCAGATATCTTTCCATAGTAAATACTGTAGTGCTACGCGGTCCATAGCTGTTTGAATCCACAGATGCGGAGGAACCGCAGATATGGGGGTCCGACTATAAATTATACTAACCCCACCTTGTTTAAGGGTCAACTGTATGTAGAGAATTATAAAACTATATGTATAAAATAATATAGAACTATATATAATTATATAGAACTAGATAAAACTATCTATAAATAGTCCGGCTTTAGTGACATAGTTGGGAATGTGTACCTTTGCCCTCACGAAGTTTTGTACTTTCTCAGATTATACATACATATTGAAGTTGTCTTAAAAAAATAAGTAATAATGTAAAGTCATTTAAGATCAACTAGAATCCAGTTCCAGAGGTAATCAATGCTAAAATTTGGGTATCTTCAACTAACATTATAATCAATAGGGAAAAACTGAGAGCTTTTCCCTTAAGAGCTGGCACAAAGCAAAGATGCCCACTCTCACAAGTTCTAGTCAACATAGTACTGTAAGTCCCAGGCAGAACAATTAGACAAGAAAAATTAGACAACTCCACAAAAAACTGTTAGAAATAATACGTGGATTCAGTAAAATTGCAGGATACAAAATCAATATACAAAAGTCAGATGTGTTTCTATACACTAACAACGTACTATCCAAAAAGGAAACCAAATAAACAATTTCATTTACAATAGCATTGGAAAGAATAAAATACTTAGGAATAAATTTAACCAAGGACGTAAAAGATCTAAACACTGAAAACTGTAAAATACTGATTAAAGAAATTGAGGAAAACATAAATAAATGGAAGGATATCTTTTGTTCATGGAATGGAAGAATTAATATTGTTAAAATGTCCGTAGTACTCAGAGTGGTCCACAGATACAATGGAAAATTCCAATGGCGTTTTTCACAGAAATAGAAAAAACAGTGCTAAAATTCATATGGAACCATAAAAGACCCTTAATAGCCAGGGCTATCTTGAGAAAGAAGAGCAAAGTTGAAGACATTATACTTCCTGATTTCAGATTACTGACATTACTAAAGCTAGTAATCAAAACAATTTGGTACTGGCAAAAAACAGACTCATAGACCAGTGGAATAGAAAAGTGAGGCTAGAAATAAACCCATACATTTATGGTCAACTAATCTTCAACAAGGGCCCCAAGAATGAGGAAAATATAGTCTTTTCAATAAATATTAATGGGAAAACTGGCTAGCCACATGCAAAATAATGAAATTGGACCCTTACTCTGCACAATACACAAACAGTAACTCAAAATTGGTCAAAGACTTAAATGTTAAGTCTGAAAACTGTAAAACTAGAAGAAAGTATAAGGAAAAACCTCCTTGACATTGGTCTTGGCAATGATTTTTGAATATGGAACAAGGAACAAAAGCAAACATGAACAAGTGAAACTACACCAAACTAAATAGCTTCTGGAAAGCAAAGGAAACAATCAATAAAATGAAGACGAAACCTATAGAATGGGAGAAAATATTTGCAAACCATATATCTGATGAGTTAAATCCAAAATATATAAGGAACTCATAAAACTCAATAGCAAAAAACCCAATTACTTGTTTTAAGAAATGGGCAAAGGACCTGAATAGACATTTTTCTGAAGGAAATATACAAATGGCCAACAGGTATATGAAAAGGTGCTCAGCATCATGAATCATCTGGGAAATACAAATCAAAACCACAATGAGGTATCACCTTACACCTGTCAGGATGGCTATTATCAAAAAGACAAAAGGGAACAAGCGTTGGTGAGACTGTGGAGAAAAGGGACCCTCTGTGCACCACTGGTGGCTCAGCTATTATGGAAAACAGTGTGGAAGTTCCCCCCAGATTAAAACTAGAATTACCATATGATCCAACAATCACACCTCTGGGTATATATCCTGTGATATTGTGACTTATGATAAGAAATATATACTTGGTATACATCTCCGTTCCTGATATAGAGTTCCTGAAACCCTTGGAGTTTCCTGTGATGAGACCTATAAAGATGTCTTTCATTATGTTAATAAGGTGACTTTTAGAGAGCACCTAATGATGGGGGCTAGTTGCCAGTGGAGCCAATCATGTGATTAGAGGGTTGGAACTTTCAGTGCTACCCTCCAACCTCCTGGGAGAGGAGAGGGGCTGGAGGTTCAATCAATCACCAATGGTCAATGATTTGATCAATCATGTTTAAGTAATGAAACCCCATAAAACCCCAAAAGGATAGAGTTTGGAGAGATTCTAGGTTGGTGAACCAGAAAGCATCCATGTACCGCTGGGCTGAGTGCTAAACTCCATGGGGACAGAGCTCCTTTGTTTGGGATCTAACCCGATGTATCTCTTCATCTGGCTGTTGATTTGTGTCCTATAATATGCTTTGTAATAAACCAGTAATCTAGTGAGTTCACTGGTTTCCTGAGATCTGTGAGCTGCTCTAGCAAGTTAGTAGAACCCAAGGAGGAGGTCGTGGGAACCTCCAAAATGTAGCTAGTGGTCAGAAGCACAGGTAGCTAGTAGCTAGACTTGCAACTGGCAAGTGGGGGGAAGTCTTGGGATACTGATCCCTTAACCTGTGGAATCTAATGCTATCTCCAGAGAGTATTGGAATTGAATTGAATTGTAGGACACTCAGCTGGTGTCAGAGAATTGCTTAGTGTGGGGAAAAAACCCACATATTAGAGTTGATGTCAGAATCACATATCCAAAGGAAATGAAATCAGTATCTGGAAGAGATATTGTACTCATGTTCACTGCAGTATTATTTACAATAACCAAGCAATGGAAGCAATCTAAATGTTTGTCCACAGATGAATGGATAAAGAAATTCTGGTATATCTATACAATGGAATATTATTCAGTCTTAAAAAAGAAGGATGTCCTGCCATTTGCAACAACATGGATGGGATTTACCTCACCTCCAATTGTGGGAGGTTTGAGGGGGGATAAGAGATGTCCCATTCTCTTGGTTACAGGAATTGGTTCAGGGCTGGGAGATAAGAAATAAGTCAAAAAAACCAGGACCCCAAGCTGGTTTTTGTTCAGATGTCTCTTCCCATATAACTTGAATAAGGGTACATGTAGCCCAGGAAGATCTCTAGGGTAGGACCTACCTGAGACTACCAGGTAGGAAAAGGAGTGGATTGGAGAAATGTAGAGAGAGAAACTAGGTCATGGCACAGTGTTGGAACCTTGGGTCAAGGCTTGTCTGAAGCTACTTCTATCCCTGAATTGTCAGTTATGTTATCAATCATTCCCTATCCTATTCAAGCCAGATGACTTTAATTTTTCATTTCTATATTTGTAACTTGAAGAGTCCTTCTGACACAGTGTGTATATGTGCACGGTGTGTGTGTGTGTGTGTTTGTGGGTGTGTATAACAAAACTGCTGTTATCCTGAATATGAAGTTTTTATACTGTTTTCTCTTTCAAGTAATATTACATCAGGAATAATTTCTGATGCCATTAAATAATCCTCAGAAACATGACGTTAATTGTGTATGCTATTGCACAGAAGGGACGTGCCATCTTTTATTGAAATAGTTCCTACTGTTGAATATTTAGGTGGTCTCATAAGCTTTCAAGTATTTATGTCAATTTCCTCAATCTCTGTCTACAATTTTATAACATTCTGTTGTTCAAAATGGCCTTCTTCTTGTTTCTGTCTGTTTTTATGAGCCTTATGGTTTTTCACAGACAACAAGATAAATCTATCACGTTCTATCCATCAAGTAATCCTTCATTGTTTGCTTAAAATTTTCTTCAAGTGTCACTTTCTTCAAGAAGCCTAACCTTAAAAACATGGCTCAAAACCACTCATTACAATATCACTGACACATGATCAGTCTTTGCCAAATCCCCCAAAGAAAACAATTTCTTGCTTAAAAGGAAGAAAAGTATATGTATCTGGTGAAAACATTCTTGCATTTCCTCACAGTGTTAGTTCCTAGTAGGTATTCCATCAATATAGGACAACAGCAAGTCTGTGATGACTTGTGATAATTTCTAGGTTGATGACTTCTTCCTTCTAAACTCTCACCATTAGTCCATTCTTCAAGATCCTTTATTAATTCCAGAGGCAGTTTATTGAAAGTAACAAAGGACCAGGCATCAATTCATTCTCTTCACAGAGCAGACATAGAAGACTCCAGAAACCAACTCAGAGCCCTGGAATGTTGCAAACTGGTGCTGTTTCCTTTGCAACCAGAGGTTTGAACTGAAAGACTTGTAGCATTGAATGGAGTGGGTTTCTTTATTTTGGCAGGCAGTTCCACAGCCTTTGGTAGTGGTGAAGGTGATCATCTGAGCTGCATTTTCTTTCTTTTTACCTTAGAAGTTGAGCTCCAGAGGAAAGGAGCTGGTGCCGTTGGTGTCTATGAAGCCCCTTTCCTCTCTTCATCAAGTTTTTAATTTTAATGTAGGCTGCTAAATGTCCTATTTTAATCATTCATCACTTTTCAACTGTGTCATTTCTGATCTGTAAAATGGAGGTGAAATGCTTCACAGAATGTGAAAATCAAAGGACACCACATATGTGTAAACGCTTAGAACTGATGAACCATTAAAATTTTGTGGGTTAACTTAGAGAATGGAAATCTACAGTGGTTCTGAAGGTTTTCTAAAATGTGTACTTTATTAAGACAAAATGATCTAGAATAGGCAAATTCATAAAATGGAATGTAAACTACTTACACTTTATTAAATAATTAACTTAGGATTATTTATACATGCAACAAAGTGCAAATACTCTTACATGTAATCGTGATTCCAACTTACCTTTACTCTTATTCAGGTATCAACTAAGTGAAATTTCTGTATGGACTAGAGAACATTCTTTATTTATCAAATGGGTGAAAATAATCCTCTTCATGTAGCCTATTTTTGTTGTTGTGGCTATAACATTAACACTTACTTGTATTAGTGCCTTCACAAAAACTATTACAGAGACTTCTCAAATTCTTTGTCCATAATTGCTCACCATTCCTCACCTGTATTTCTGAAGAGGTTTGCTTTCTTAGATAATACATTCAAAAGGTACTTACAGGTAGTGTCAACATCTTCCTGTTCCTTGTTCTAGCTCTGGCTGTGTTCCACTAAGAAGTAAGCTCTGTGAAGTCAGGGCCCTTGCTAGTTTGTTTCTTGTGGGATCACAGTTCTTAGAGCAGTGTCTGTCACCTAGTAGGCCCTCAGTAAATATTTTGAAAGGTTGAATGAATGATCACAATTGTAATAATAGCAATTGCATCAATGGTATATGAGTTTTAATTTTCTATTGGTGCTGTAAAGAATTACTGCAAACTTGATGGCCTAAAACAGTATACATTTATTATCTTATAGTTCTTTTTTAAAAAATTTATTTATTTTTGGCTGTGTTGGGTCTTCATTGCTGCGCACGGGCTTTCTCTAGTTGCGGCGAGTGGGGGCTACTCTTCGCTGTGGTGCGCAGGCTTCTCATTGCAGTGGCTTCTCTTGTTGTGGAGCACAGGCTCTAGGCATGTGGGCTCAGTAGTTGTGGCTCACGGGCTTAGTTGCTCTGCGGCACGTGGGATCTTCCCAGACCAGGGCTCGAACCGTGTCCCCTGCATTGGCAGGTGGATTCTCAACCACTGTGCCACCAAGGAAGCCCTTATAGTTCTTTAGATCAGAAGTCCAAAAACCGTCTCCCTAGGCTAAAGCCAAGGTGCTGGCAGATTGCATTCCTTTCTGGAGGCTCTGGGGAAGAATCTGTTTCCTTGCTCAACCAAGCAGTCAGTAGAATTCTATCCATTGCACTTATAGGACTGAGGTCCCTGTTTCTTTGCTGGCTTTCAGCTGAGGGAAGTTCTCAGCTTGTAGAGGCTGCCTGCAATTTTTGGCTCATGGCCTCTTCCTCCATCTTCGGAGACCAATGGAACTTTGAGTCTATCTGAGGTTGCAAATCTCTCTCTCTCTCTTTTTTTCTTTCCTGTCATTACGTCTCTCTCTGACCTACCCTTCTGCCTTACTTTTCTGTTATTAAGGGCTCATATGATTACATTGGGCCCATCCAGATAATGCAGGACAATATTCTTACCTTCAGGTCAGCTCTTTAGTTACTTTGATTCCCTCTGCAACTTTAATTGCCTTTTGTCATGTAACATAGCATCCCACAGGTTCTGGGGATTAGGATGTGGACATCTTTGGGGACCATTATTCTTCCTACCATGCTGGATTAAGAACTTTTTACTATTATTCCATTTAATATTCATAACTAGCTTATGATGGAAATTACTATTATTTTTATTGATAGATGATAAAATAGAGGCCCATAGAGGTTAAATAACTTGCTCATGACTATAACACTAGCAGGGGGCAGGCTAAGATTCCAAAATAGTCTGTTTGAGTCAATAACATACATATGAACCATTACCTAGGCATATGGCATTCATATGATTATGATGGGAATGATTCCCCTAAGAGCTGTTCAGTGCACAGTATGTATAACAGTGCATGGCTTTTCTGACTACTGATATATACTGTCTTTGGTTTTCCGAGTATTGTGGTGGTCGAAATGATGAGATCCCTCTTTATCTTCTGGAGGAAATGAGGAACTCCAGGCTGAGATTAACCTGAAAAGGGCTTCCCATTTCCTAAAAAAATTAAACTCCATTACTGACAAACATTCCTTTTAAGTGACTGTTTTACCAAATCACAGCAGCTATTATATAGGCTATACTTGCTGGTGGTTTAGCCCAGTACTCTAGTCAATGGTTCAGTCAAAACTTGGGTACATTTTTTTCTGTGGGAACTGCCTAACTGGCCTGTAAAACAGCTCTGACTGTAGTAGGGGGTATCATTAACTTATTTTAAACATGGGTTTTTCCATGGTAAAATAAGCAGTGACTAACTGAATAGATATAAAACCCTAACACAAGCAGTCTCAGACTCCTGTAGCCTACTTATAGATGGATGACTTCTATAAACCTGCTCAATTAGCTAGGTAGCAACTGGCTACCATGGAGAAATCCCATCCCCATTTACTGCCCCTCATACCTGCTCCTTCCTTTCTATTCAAATTGTGTTTAGGAATTCCTCTTCCAGTTTCTTATTATCAGAATTGGCCATCAATGAGAAATTGGATGAAATCTCAGAAATGTGGCAGTCCTGGTTAGCACGAATCAGCCAGAGACCAGGAATATCCCAGGGCACAATATTATAGCCCAGCCCAAAGAAGTTAGTGTCTCTGCTCCAGCAATGAAGGTATCGAGGCTGCTTTTCTTTCCTTGCACCCCATGCCCCATTGGGCCAGCTCCTTAGATCTGACTATGCTGTAATAGGGAGGAATCAGTGGGCCCAGGGATGCAAGAGTGAGGTAAAGAAGAGGCGTAGGGATAAAGGAAGTTGCCTACTCCTACTGTCAATGGTGAATTGTGATCAACCATTTGCTGAAACAGTGATCTGCAAGTTGGGGGTGGGTGACTTCCAGGGAATGTGACGGTAGTCCAATGGGATGTGGGAAGAAAGCATAAGAAGTTCTAATTGTATTTGTTTTAAAAGCTATCATATCTTAAAAATATGTCTGATTAAGGTTAAGCGTGGCCCAGCTCCAGACACAGGAGAAGTTCACGTTCATTGGCAGACTCTTTTCCTTGAACTTTTTCTGAATACTTCTAAGAAGGATTGGGAGCAGGTCAGGGTACCAGAGACAGCTTCTCTTGGGGGTGCAAGTTTGATGGGGGGTGGGGGGAATCAGTCATCACTGTGGGAAAAAGCGTAAAGCCCTTTATCCTTATTCTCTCAAAGGGAGCAAAAGCCTTAAGCCACTGGGGACAGGGCAGCAAACATCCATATTTGACCTACTTTAGTTTAATTCACGGTTGGATTGCCATCATGGAATTTTAGTGTAATAGTATGCCTTTATCTTTTAAAAAATAGTCATAAAAATCTACAGGAAAAATTTACAAATAAAAAATATACTCTACACCTGTAACAAAAATTGTCCTGATTGTCTTGCAATTCTATGTTTCCAACTGGAATGATTTCCTGCAGTCTGGGAAATTCTTTTAGTATTTCTTCCAGTGAAGGTTTGCTGGAAGTACATTCTCTCAGCTTTTGCTTATCTAAAAACATCTTTCTTCTGCCTTCATTTTTGAAGGATATTTTCATTGGATATAGAATTCTAGAATTCTAGGTTGGTAGCTATTTTTTTTCCTTTCAGCAGCTTCAAGATGTCATTCTCTAGGTCGAATTTCTTCAGTGGTAAATATAGTTATGCTCTTATGTCTGTTAAGAGTGGGTGACGGGGGCAAGATAATATCAATCTTTATCCACAATGTTTTATAATCTGGAAAACAAAATCTTTCTTTCATTCAGAAGTTCACTTTTCAAGAGAAAATTTCTCCAATAGAGGACTTTTCTTCTCCTCAAGCTTAAACATCACCATCAGGTACCTAGTATACTATGATGTTGAAAAATGAAACAAATTAAAATTGAGTTCCAATAAATAGTATCTGATAGATTTTTTTAAAAAAGATGTCATTCTCTTTTCTTCTGCATTCCCTGGTTTCGGCTGAAAAGTCAGCTGTCAGTCTTATTCTCGTTCCTTTAAATGTTGTGTGATTTTTTCTTTGGCTGTTTTTAAAAATTTCTCCTTCCTGTTGGCTTTCAGCAGTTTGACCATGATGATCCTTGGTGTGGTTTTTCTTTGTATTTACCCTCCTTGGGGTTTGATGAAACTCTTGAATCTGTGGGTTGATGTTTTCACCAACTTTGAAAAATACTGGATATTATCTTTTCAAATATGGCTTCTGCTGTATTTTCTCCTTCTCTATTTTTGTCTCCTTCTGGGATTCCAATTACATGTAAATTCAACTTTTTTTTTTTTTTTTACTGATACCACATTTCTTTTTGTGCTCAGCTCCATTTTATCCAATCTTTTTTCTTTCTGTGTTTCAATTTGGATATTTTCTATTGACCTGTCTTTTAATGCAATTATGCTGTTTTCTGTAGGTCAGCCTGCTGTTATTCAAGGACTTCTTATTTTCAGATATTATATTCTGTAGTTCTAGAGTGTCAGTCTGATTCTTTGTGATAAATCCCAATTTTCTGTTGAAATTCTACATCTTTTCATCAATTTTTTCCCGTTTCCCCTTTTTTTTATTTGATATATTAGGACTGGTTATTTCAAAGCCCTTGTGTGCTAACTCCTATATCTGAATCATTTAAAGATCTCTTTCCATTATGCTCTATTTCCTTGATTATTAACCATATTTACCAGGCTCTCCACAAATCTAGTAATTTTTAATTATATGACAAACATTGTGTGCATTTAGAAGCTCCAGATGATATCTCCTACCAATGAGCTTCCCATGTTAGGAAGATAGTGTTAGGTACTGCGTGTCTCATTCCAATCTGCACTACACTGAGTTGGGGCTGGGTTGCAGGTCAATATGACTCAGTTTGAATCAGTTCACCTCCATTTCTCAGGCATGTCCTTCCAAGTCTTTTTACTGAAAACCTGGCAGGTCTCTATCATTTTAACCTTGAAAGGCTGTGGGAGATTCAGTCTGCCCTTCAGAGGATTGGGACTTTGGTCTTTTGCCTCCTGCTTCCCACTGCTTCCAACTTTGGCAGATGTGTTGAGGAGGAGTCCAGCCACGTGTTGGAGCAGGTCCCATCCTCAAGTGGGACTTTGTCTCTTAAAAACCATGATACTACAGGAGATTTCAGTTTGCTTTATAAAAGCTTCCTACTCCCAGAATTCAACAAATATACTGTGGGAAAAACCAACCATGTGTTAGGAGGCCTGAAGTTTCCAATTGTCCCGCCAACCCCATATGACCGCTAAAAGCTTTGCTGATTTCTCATTCTCCCAGTGAAGATCCCCGGTGCGGGCCAAAGCCAGTCATCAGCCCATGTCTAGAATTGGCAAATCTTCCACAGAAGATTGTCAGGGACAGACTGCTCATCTCAGAAAGACTTTCTCTTCTATGGATTGTTGAATTCTCCTGATTCCTCCACTTTCCAATGTCTTTTAAAATAGGATTTTATTTTTTGCAATGTAACTTTTTAAAAAAAGTTATGGTAGTAGAAACAGTAGAAATATTGTCACCTACTATTTCCTACTTGGAAACAGAAGACTAAATAAATATATTTGAATGAATGAATAAATTTCTCAAAACGATGTTGTGAGAATGCAATGCTATAATACATGTAAATTACGTAGCATAATATTTAACATTTATAGATATGCCAAATTTATGTAAGTTATTGCTAAAATTGGCTTACGGTTTTCAACTTTCCAGTCTGTTGGTCCTAATTTTCATTTTGAGTATAGCCACATTTTTCTCCTTAGGCCTATAAGAACATCTAACTCTGCTTACATCTCATGTTTCTGTGGATCAGGGTAATTTTGTCCCCTTGCATAATTTAGAAATGTCTTGCTTCCTTAAATGTTCCTTTTTCTTTTTCTCTTTGCAGCGTGCCATAGAGTTAAAATAATATCTGCCATGATGTGGTTTCCACACAAGATGGTGGGTCACGTGTCACAGTGATCATGGCAAAGTTTTCTGCCTGGTACTCTTCAGCAACGTTGGTAAAGGGAAGGATCTGTTGTACGGCTCTATTCATTTTTCAGGAGTAAACATACTTTAGAAACATTGAAACTATTAGAGCACTAGATGCAGTTTGAGAGAACAGAAGTGGGGTCACGCTCTTGACTTACGGAACACAGTGGAACCTGGAATTCAAGATAACAGAAGCCAATGTCAATATTCATACGGCGTTCAAATATTCTTGTTGTACTATTGATACTAATTATCTTTTGGTTCTGTGACTAGTTTGCCGTAGTCATAGAAGGTCCTTATTGGCTTGGTATCATTAATGACTCTTCCCCCTCACAAACCATTAAAAAAAAAAAAGAACGAAAGCTAGGAGATCAATGAGTGTATTACTCCTACTCTCAGTGGACCTAGTTGCTACATTTTCAAGCAGTTTTTAGTAGCATATAGAAGTTGCAGGCAGGTTTAGACAGGAATTAACTATCTAAGATATTTCTTGGAACTTATTTAGTGTTATGTTAGGATTCTTCCCCCTTTGCTTGTCAATAGGTAGAGCAACAACATTAAGAAAGTGAGCTAGGGTTTGCTTTCTATCGTCTTTAACATTGAATGTGATATGAAAATCTCACTGCACTTTAATTTCCTTCTACATGAAAGTGGCTTAATATGGCCTTCCTACTCTGTAACATGTCATCGTATTTATGAGCATTTGTCTAGAACACTGTACTTTCAACGTACTTTATAATCATGAATCAGCTATTCACCACAACAGCCCTGTGAACTAGGTCAGCTGAATTATCTCCACCCTATAGGTGTGCAAAGAGAGACGCTAAGTGATTTAGAGAACATGCCTAAGGGTACACAGCAAGCCAGATCGAGAAGAAAGTCAGAACTCATGCGTTCTTCACGCTCAGCCCTTGCATGACCCTAAGTGTGTTAGGTGTATCTTAAGATTTTGAAACAAAAAGAATTTCTTACTATTGCAATGCCAGAGCAATGCCAGAAATTTGACAGGTGATGGCATCTTATCTGCACTTGGATTTTAAGTCTGCCTGCACTTTAAGGCAAATGCAATCTGCAAGTTTCTCAAAATATGATTTTGAGAAATTTCACTGATTTTTAAAATGTGAATTGAGCTTCTTCTGAATTCTCACATTATCAGCAGGTCACAGTAGCCCAACCAGCAAGGAGAACAGAGAGCGCTCACAATTTCAAGTTCAGTGATGAGTGTAGAGCTTCTCCAACTCCAGCTCTCATTGTGATTTGCCCAAGCAAAAGCCTGTTATTGCTCTGGTCAGCCTCTCAAGGGAAAAGCCAGAAACCCACTCTCTCATGAATAAATGTGCCAGGTCTAGTGCTGGATCCTAGAGAAACAATTCTTAAGTAAAGAACAGTTAAAAACAAATAAAATAATGTTCAAAGTGTTTTCAACAATTCATGTTGTGTGAGCACATTAGCTTCTTGGCCTATAATCGGTGGTTTCCTTACTTGTTGCATGTGCCATGCCCGTTCTGGCCTCAACGTGGAAAAGAATCCTGTGATTAACTGGCTACAGGAAAGGCAGCAACAACAACCCCCTAACTTTAAACCCTTGAAATGGCAGCTCTACACTGAAGCACAGCAAATACGACCTGATCAGGGGGGTTTTCATTAACCACACTCGATGGGAGGAAACGGTAACTCTTAAGAAAAAATAGAAACCCTTTGGGCCTCAAGCAGTTATTCTGCTGTAGATCTGCAGGCTGGGAGGGATGACCACACAGGAAGAGGACAAGCAATTCAAAACGGGACTCTCCGTGGAAGTGAATCATGCTCAGAGTAACAAGTATTTTTTTCTGAATTACTGGATGGGCGCTCTTGAGCCAAATAGCAGAGGGGAAGGAGTGAGCAAAGAGACTGGGGTGGGAGTCAAGGCAGTTGTCCAAGATGGTACCAGTGAGGACTTGGGGGAATTTCACAGAGGGTAATACTGTGGCTGGTCTTTCCGACTAACTCCCTCGACTCAATTTTGCTAAGAGACATCATTGACGATTTTGTGCCTGCATCCAAAAGAATGTGAAAAACAACCACAAAACAAGCCAGTTGTCCCATTTCCTTTCCTTTTCTGAGTAATAATAGCTTTCTATCTTTTGATGTGCTGATTAAAAAAAAATCCTTTTTTGTAACACTTTGCTGCTAGCAGCAACTGATGGTTTGAAAGAGCAGATCCATTCAAACACACACACACAAGCTCAAACACAGCCATTTTGAAACATTTGGTCATTCTAATGTTAATTTTTCAAATTATGGAGAATTTTACCTACTTCTTCTCAACCACACTCAACATTCAAATGGTTTCTCTTATGTCTTGAAATATCTGTGAGGAAATATGGTTAGAGAATTGGGTGAATAGGGTTAAACTTTATTTCTTGCTACCTTATGCTAGTTAGTCCCTGCCCTGAAACTAACACCAGCCCAGAGGTTTGCACTAAATAACTAATTACCTACAGGTTTCCTCATTTCTTTCAGAAACCCAGAAAAAAGAGAGAAGAAGATAAAAGGCCAAATAGCCTTTATGCTGTTAGTCTGCTTAAGCTGACCAACGCTCTTAGGCAGAGCTATTAAACACGTTCTTATGTCTTATGTCTTAATGTCTTAGGACAGAGCTGTTAAACACTTTCTTCCTTTTTCAGGGGAGGAAGCGGGGAAGAGGAGGGGTGGTGGAACTAAGCCTCCCATTTGGTCCTCTTCTCTGAGAGTCTCCCTATAGAAATAGGAAATTTGTATCCTGTGGAGCCAACTAGCACAGCCTATTGGTTCATCTTACTCTCTTCTTCCCTGCCTTATTAAGATCAAGTATCCAACACTCATCACTTTCCACTTGACTTCTGAGTTGGTAACACTGTCTCGCCAACCCCTTTCTCCATCAGGCACCTGGGAAAGGGATCCCTGACATTTGTCTAAAAGCTGCAGTAGGTTATCAGAGCCATGTTTGGAGTTTCTCTCTGATGGATGGTGTGACAGCCGTAAAGCAGAATGCATTGTAGATGTTAAAAATTTGCTGTATACTTATATCTATTGACATAACCGAGTTTCATGGTATGTTAAGTGGAGAAGGTAGATTACAAAACAGTATATACTGTAGAGAGTTTGATTTCATTTTATAACTGTATATGAATTTTTAAAAGCCTGAAAGCATATGTAACTGTTTCAGTGAAAAATCTTTGAGGAATTGGTTTTGCCTTCCTTCTTCTCTTATCATTTTTTAAATGTTTTTTAATGCTCATATATAATAGTGTAATAAAATTAAATCAATTTTTAAATTTTTTCAAGGTATGTTGTAGTGATAGACGAAGAAGCACATTTATCAAGAAAGTGTGCGTATGTTCTTGTAGCCTAGAGGAAAATGTAGTGTCAATGTAACAACATTTTTCAGAGGAATGAAAATAACAATAATAGATAGCGCTGTACTAGGTGCTCTATTAATATTATCATAACCTTCACAATAATTGGGCAAAACAGATATTACTCTAATTATCTCCCCCCGCCCCATTTTACAAAAAACTCATAGGCTCATAGAGTCTATGTAACTTGTCCAAGTTATAGTAAGAAGTTGTGAAGTTGAATCTAACTTGCCAATTGGTAGAAATGCCTGATCATACTTATGATGAGGAAGTTGTAATGACATCTGTTTCACAAATAGGTTTATCTTTATTAATGGGGAGGGATTGGGTGTGAATGGCTAAAAAGGTTTATTGCTGTATTAGAGCTAATCCACTGTATTATTTATATTATAGTCTCTTCCCTGCAAGACATTTCCTAGATGAGAAAGATGACAAAATGTGGATGCATATACAAAATAAAGCAAATAGAAGTACACCCTTTCATTCACTTGGAATTCTTCAAATATTTTATAGGTAGTGGCTATGTGCATGAAAATCAAAAGGACTTGAAGTATGTTTCATTTGGGTATTTGGGTATTTTTGGTGCAATAGTTTGGGGGAAAAGGCTCAGGGGGTAGGAGATCCTGCATGGATAATAATGTATAAAATGGGGAAAGGGAGGTTATTATGACAGTTGAGGAAAAAACTGGAAATACAAAGAGGAGTTAGAAGAAAGAAGATTTATGGAAAGCAAAAATGAGTCACTTTGTTTCTAGACCAACTTTTTGAACTCAATCAGTTTATGAAATAGAAATCTTCAAGTTATTTTGGTGAGGAAAATGGCTGTGGAAGATGGAATTGTGGACGTAGAAAAATCAAACAAGTAGATATGAGGAAAATTATAAAACAGCGGTGTTCTGGTAAAGGTGTAACAACTGGCTCAAAACTCTGCTTTGTTACCTTGCCCATTTCTATGGTGTAAATACTCCCACCAAGGCTGACTTCAAATGACCAATGTTGAAAATGAAATTGAGATGATACTTACAACATTGGCCCTTGAGAGTGAGTGCTAGCTGGCTCAAGCACACCACTGAATGATGCCATTGAAGAATGAAGATAGTAGAACAAGACAGCTAATTTCATGCTGCAGGTTAAGAACTAATTATTTTTTGAGACAGGTGATTAGCTTAAAATTTCCCTTAGCACATCCTCTCTTCATAGGAAGTATACAAGAACAACTTAAACCAAATTATTGGGGGCAAATATATACAAAAATAGTGTTTTAAAAGTAACATCAAGAATCCTTAAGTTAGAAGTGGTTTGTTTGTTTGTTTGTTTGTTTTTTATCAAGCTAGAATACACTAACCTGAAAGATTGAGATCATTTTCCCAGTTCTGATGGCCTCTGTGGTTGTTCTGGGTCTGAGGTTTTACTGAAGAGGAATTCTGGACAGGGAACAGAGATGGGGATTCAGCAAATGACCAGGATTAGTTTTTGGAGAGTATATTCACATTGGCTAATTGTAGCATACAGTAAGTGCTCAGTAAATGATGGTGCCTTTCCTTCCCATTCCCCTGACACACACACACACACACACACACACACACAGCTTCTTCTCCCCACTTGATCTATGCCTTCTTTGAACAGCTCTGTTCGGATTATGACCCAGACTAGGCACACTTATGCCTGCTCTGGTAGAAGCTGCCCTGCCCTCCTTCTAAGAACATGCTTTAATTGTAAAGTTCATTACTTTTGCGTAGAGGTTTATAGTGTTCCGGCTCTTTTGCATGTCTTTTCTCATCCTCGCTTGCAGTGAACTCTTAAGGTATATATTTGATGCAAGGCCGATTTATCTCCATTTTACAAATGAGAAAAAATGAGACCGACAAAGATAATGTGATTGATATAAGTGTTCATGTGGCGGCTGTAGCTAACATCTGAGTCTTCAGATTCCTTCTTCTCGGGCTCTTTCTACCACACCTTTATTTTTACAATAAAGTTGAAAAGTGGAGCATTTATGGCTACACAGGTAACTGCCCGCAAGAGAATAGCTGGGTACTGGAAATGGTGCTTTCCACAAACTAGCTGAGATGTTTTCCTTTCTTTGTGGTGGTTTAAGTTTGCCTTAGTGTTTTATTTTTGAAATAAGAAGAGTCAGGAATAGAATAAACAGAATTTTTAAAGGCCTTATCGTTGATCTTTCACCATGTTGGAGGGGGTGGGTATTGGTGATGCATTCGTTTCATTTATTTCATTCATTCTAATATTTCTTAAAAGCCCACTCTGTGCCAAGCTCCGAGCTAGGAGCTAGGCTACAAGTTTGTACAGGAGGGACCTAGTTCCTGCCATCATGGAACAAACTTGGGGATGACTAAATGTACTACCCATGTAGAGCCACTAAAATTCAAACTGTTAGAGAAACTAAATTCTTAGGGAGTTAAAACACTAGTCCATGGAAGTGATAAATGTGTAATGGGAGGTACCTGGGATGATTCTTGGGCAAAATGTTCCTCTGCTAGGAGATGATCAATTTAGATTTCTTAATAAACTTTGTTTAGTAAGAGAAGGGAGAGACAAACATTCATTGAGTACCCACCAAGTACCACTATCCCTCTCAGTCCCTACAAAGACCCCAGGAAGTAGGTATCATCGTCTCTATATGCAGGAAGGGGAAAATGATTTGCTTACGTCTACACGTCTATTAAGTGGTAAAAGTCAAACCTGAGTATACCTGCCTTTTCCACTGTACCATGCTGTCTTCTTTGCCCAACTCTTGGTCTTTCGGATTTTATTCTTCTGGTATTTCACTAATATGGAGCATTTAGCATTCTTTAGTCAGACAGAGCTAAGCATGTGCATCACCTCTAACACCCTTCCCCCCTCCCTTCCACACACATGCCAGGTTCATGGATGGGATACACGAAAGTAAAAATCATCCTGTTGTTGGAACTTCCACTAGAAGCTTGCCCATTCTTTCTATTTTAATCATCAAAACAGGGGGTGACTGAATTTGCCCCACACACTGTTATGAATACCAGCTTCTTCATTGTATATACTGCAGCTCTTAATTGTTTCTGGCTTAAGTTGGCATCAGTGGCGAGATACACTTTATCAGAAACAAGAAAGAAGGATTGATTTCAGAATAAAGCAAACATTTGCAAGAAATAAAGCCTCTTTACTCAGGATAGTAGCTAGTAGAATTAAAACTGTTTCTCCTATCCATCTGCCATATGGATTGGAGACTTAAGGAAATTATAGTTCTGACCCCTTTATGAATGCTGTCTCCCGTAGAGTCCCTATCTTATTTCTCTTGGATATGGTTCACCCAAGTAGTATGACCACCCTGTCACAGGGGAAATGGTTCCCAGCAGTACTGCCCTGTATTCCATAAATACTCTGCTGACCCCACCTGAATATGTACACAAAGGTTATCCATGAGTGTTAAGTGTAGAGAATGCCTCTGTAATTGGTGATATTTAAATACATGTTTTGGACACTCATGGGCGTTCTCTCTCCCTCTCTGTCAAGTAGACACACACACACACACACACACACACACACACCCTTGCTTCTTAAATTCACAAGGCTTTTTTCAAAAATAAAATAAGAAAGAATATCTGTTTTCTGGGTAAAACTTAACTTTTTTTTTTTTTTTACTAAGGAGTCTTTCACAAATTATTGATGAGTTTTAATATTTAATCAGCATTCTCAAAAATATAAGGCAACTCCAAAATTAAAAATGCAATCCAGTTGTAAGCCAAGAGCAGAGTCATTTCTTGTTATTTATACATACAATTAAAATATAACTTGATGTGAAAAATGTTCCTAACTCAACTTTGAACGTGCTATTTGTCTGAAGGGTTAGATTTTGGGTTGTTTTGGAAAGTTTTTTTTTAACACAGAATTTTGTTTGTTTCTTTTTCAGTTAGAAAAGAACTATTAAAAACAAATAATTTGATTCATTGTTATTTGGAGTCCTTCAAGAGAAATATATGAAACTTGTATAGTAACTAGATTGGATAAAAATTCTAAGTGGCTGATGCTTTTAGCTAACTCGATTGAAATGGCCCAAAGGTTAATTTTAAATTAAAAGGTATCTCCCCAAACAGAGTACAGCCACATAGGTGGGATATGTAGCCTAAAAAATGTTTCTAAAGCCAGTCATTTAACTATGTGATGGTAAATGTCATCATCTAGACTGAATTAAAGAGTGCCCAGCCCAGATCATCTCAAATTCTACAAAACTGCCAGCACAGCAATTGTTAAGTCCCATGGGGAAAAAGTATGTGTGGGCTCAGAGTTTGGACTTAAAAAAAATTAAGTATCTGATAAAAATGGTTTACTAGAATCATTTGTTAATTAAAATTATTTTATTATTTATCTAAAATAGCTTTGGGCAGTTGTATAAAGCAGAGTTTATGTTCATTTTTCTCTTTTCAAAATAAGAGAATGTTTCGTTTCATGTGCTTTGTGTCTCAGCGTTAGGATATTGGGGTTATATAAATTAATTGTATCTTTACAGCACTGACACGAATAGACTCTTTAGGAATAACATGTTGAAGTAGGGATAGTTTTTTCCTTTTACCACCCACATTATGTTATGAGTAGCACAGGGTATTTAAATGATTTGGCACAGAACATGAATAAAGAGCTGATCTTGAAAATACCATTATCATTATTTGTTTTGAAATTGACACTCTGCTCTATTTTAAGGCTTATACCCAGTTTTATCTGTGTATTGCAGATAATCCAACACACACATTAGAAACAGCCCCAAATGTCTTTCTTTCTTCACCCCATCCATGGGTCTTTCCACTTAATTTTTGCAGGAAAAAAATGAAAGGTGAAGAAAACATGGGTCCATAAAAAGACATCAACTGAGGAATTTTGTTTGTTATGATTGGACAGCTGCTGTTGGTCTAGTAAGAATCATTTTATGTTTTATTTTGATTGAAGAGATATCACTTTGCCAACCATAATTTTTACAATTCAGCTTTTCAGTTGAAATGAGATGACCTTTAGATTTTCTTTTTCTATTTTTTTTTCCAGCAGATGGTTGTTCCCTACAAGTAAGCGTTGTCTAACAGATGATTATGCTATTACCTTAAAACTGACTAATTTGATGTCATATCAAATAGATTCTTCTTATTCCACCTTGGCTGAAACCCAGATATTGGCTAAATATGTTTCATCTAGTAGTATGAAAAAGTTCCATGGGGATTCTGAGGGAAGGAATCTGGCCCTCAGTCTTGGAGAGGAAGCTATTTATATCTTTATTTGACAAAGATTTTACTTTTGAATTCAGGAGGACTTCAAAAAGGACTTCAAAAGTATACTCTACAAAGTGATGAACATGAAGCAGGACTACTGACCTACCTCAGACTTTGGTTTTGGGCTAATGTGGGCTGGGCTCCTGGCAGGCATCTTTGTGTTCCCGTCGCCTGGCCCATTATAAAAACGCATCACATTTTGACTTAAATCGAAATGCTTTGCCTTTCACCTGCCTCTGTGACCGTTGACTTCTTTGGAAAGTCAATATCGATATTTAAATATTGTGGAGTGGGCTTGCTATGGAGAGAATATTATTGTTCTCCCTTAAATTGATATGTTGGAATCCCAACCCCCAACATGATGGTGGTAGGAGGTGAAGCCTTTAGGAGGGGATCGGGTCATGAGGATGGAGTCTGCAGGAAGGGTCAGTGTCCTTATAAAAGAGACCACAGAGAGCTCCCTTGCCCCTTCTTCCATGTGAGGACATGGGAAGAAGATGGCCATCTATGAACCAGGAAGTAGGCACACCACAGACATAGAATCTCTCACTGGCACCTTCATCTTGGACTTCCCAGCCTCCAGAACTGTGAAAAATAAATTTCTGTTATTTATAAGCCAACCTATCTGTGCCATTTTGTTATAGCAGCTTGAATGGATTGAGACAGAGTTAACATAGTGAACTTTTAAAAGTTCTGAGTTGTATAGCTGAGTTTTATCTTGATACACCTAATTGAGCTTAGAACAAAAGCTGACTTTGAGAAAGAACTCATAACCACATCGGGATGGATGTCTTTCCTGGGTAACTTAGTCTGAAGTCATGGGGCTTCCATTTTTATTGACCATATCCTCCTTCCTCCTGAAGTGCTAGAGGACACATGTGGCATCTTATGCAGGACTATTTTGGGATGAGGTCTGGTACAAGGATGGTGAATAGAAATAACACAACAAGTGAATTTTGCCAATGACACGCCAACATCTTTGCAAAATGAATGTTTGTGTCTAGAGTAGAGGAAAGCGAAAACGGAGATTCCATTTATTGGCAGGATTTCTAAAAAGAGAAGGGCTGAGATTTAAAAGTAAGTTGGTCACTCTTCCAGGACTACTTATTTTAGGGACTGCAGGTAAAAAGCTTACTCAGTGGGCAGCTTCATTCCATTAAATAATACGCTGCAATATTTTCTCTCAGGATCGTAAACTGTTTCTTACAGAGGTAAAGTATTAAATGGTAATTAGTCTCCTGAAATTAGGTAAATTTTAAAACATCCAGTTTAGTACAATTGAGAGATTAGAACTCATTAATTTATATACTTTTAATTTGGATGGAGGAAGAAGGTGTTTCATTTAGTCATATGTATGCTAATATGGAGCTCCAAAATAATGGAATAAATTTTATCCAGTCCCCCCACCGTACACATTTCCATAATATTTGTGAACTCAACCCTGGTACTTGTGGTTTTTCTTTATTCATCCCTGCATTTATGCTTCCATAGCATTACACTGCATTTTAATTATTTTTTACATTTCTGTTTCCACCATTAGAATGTGTCCTTTATTTATTTTTTTTTAGCCTAGTTTATGGAGTGAAGAGCAGGGCTCTGCAGCCAGACTACCTGGGTTCAAATCTCAGCTTCTTTAGGGACAGTCTATGTGAGCTTGAATGAGTGACTTCATTTCTGTGACCCAGGGCCCAGTTCTGTAAAATTTGAAAGACAATGAACCCAACTCATAGGCTTGTCATGAGGATTAAGTGAGTTAATTTATAAAAGTAGACCAGTGCCTGGGACATTGTAAGTACTAAATAAATATTAGCTGTTCCTGGTACATAGCACTCATTCAACAAATGTTGATTGAATGAATAATTATTAGAAATGTTTGAAAAGGCTTCTCTTACTATTGAGGTGATCCAAACTTTTTACATGGGTAGATGCTTATGGGGATGAGAAAGTTCCCTTGCAGATGTTTTGAAGTTGTGGCTAGTTTCTTATTTAATAGTGGGAGTCACTGTTTTTACATATGAAGCAAAAATACTCCCTTGCGGGGCCAACTGGGTTCTTCTTTTGGCATCACCTATAAAGATACTAGACAGCTCATGCAGCTCAATATCAAAAAAACAAACAACCCAATCAAAAAATGGGCAGAGGATCTAAATAGACATTTCTCCAAAGAAGACATACAGATGGCCAAGAGGCACATGAAAAGATGCTCAACATCACTAATTACTAGAGAAATGCAAATCAAAACTACAATGAGGTATCACCTCACACTGGTCAGAATGATCATCATCAAAAATTTACAAACAGTAAATGCTGGAGAGGGTGTGGAGAAAAGGGAACCTTCCTACACTGTCAGTGGGAATGTAAATTGATACAGCCACTATGGAGAACTGTATGGAGGTTCCTTAAAAAACTAAAAATAGAGCTACCATATGACCCTGCAATCCCACTCCTGGGCATATATCTGGAAAAAACCATAATTCAAAAAGATATATGCACGGGCTTCCCTGGTGGCGCAGTGGTTAAGAATCCGCCTGCCAATGCAGGGGACACAGGTTCGAGCCCTGGTCCGGGAAGATCCCACATGCCACGGAGCAACTAAGCCTGTGTGCCACAACTACTGAGCCTGTGCTCTAGAGCCCGTGAGCCACGACTACTGAGCCCTGTGTTACAACTACCGAAGCCCACACGCCTAGAGCCCACAGTCGCACAAGAGAAGCCACTGCAATGAGAAGCCCACGCACTGCAACGAAGAGTAGCCCCCGCTAGCCGCAACTAGACAAAGCCTGTGCGCAGCAACGAAGACCCAATGCAGCCAAAAATAAATAAAATAAATTTATAAAAAAAAAAAGATATATGCACCCTATCACTTGTTGAGACGTGGATGGATCTAGAGACTGTCATACAGAGTGAAGTAAGTCAGAAAGAGAAAAACAAATATCATATATTAATGCATATATGTGGAACCTAGAAAAATGGTACAGATGAACCGGTTTGCAGGGCAGAAATTGAGACACAGATGTAGAGAACAAACGTATGGACACCAAAGGGGGAAAGCTGCAGGGGGGTAGTGGTGGTGGTGTGATGAATTGGGCTATTGGGATTGACATGTATACACTGATGTGTATAAAATTGATGACTAATAAGAACATGTTGTATAAAAAAAAAAAAAAAACAACCAAAACAGCCAAGACAATTTTGAAGAGGAAGAAGAAGATGTGGTAGTGATAAGGTGTGGAGACTTATTTATGCAATAACAAGACTTTTAAAATAAAACTATTGTAATGTTGGCATGGGAGTGGGCAAGTACTGTATGCCAATGTAACAGTTCAAAGTGCTCAAGAAATGACCCACATATAATGAGAACTCGGTGTTATTATAAATTGGCATTATATTGATTAATCAATATATTGTGCTAGATAATTTTGTATGAAAAAAATCAACTTAATTCTGTATCCAGGACTCTTCTTGGAGTTTCAGACTCATACTCAAACAACGTATCCCAAACTGAACTGATTGTAACTTGTCAAACTATTCCTTTTGTATTCTGTGTATCACTAGCGAAGAAATTTGAGAGCCAGTATTTATTCTTCTGCCTCCTAAATTTATCTCACACATCCAAGCAGTAAAATATTTTGTAGAGTTTTAAAAAAAAGAAAAAAAAAGATATATGCACCCTAAATGTTCATTGCAGCACTATTTACAATAGCCAAGACATGGAAGCAACCTAAATGTCCATCAACAGATGAATGGATAAAGATGTGGTACATATATACAATGAAATATTACTCAGCCATAAAAAAGAATGAAATAATGCCATTTGCAGCAACATGGATGGACCTAGAGAGAGCGTCATACTGAGAGAAGTAAGTCAGACAGAGAAAGACGAATATCATATGATATCACTTATATGTAGAATCTAAAAAATGGTACAAATGAACCTATTTACAAAACAGAAATAGAGTTACAGATGTAGAAAACAAACTTATGGTTACCAAGGGGGAAGCAGGGAGAAGGGATAAATTAGGAGTTTGGGATTAGCAGATACAAATTGCTATATATAAAATAGATAACTAATAAGAACCTACTGTATAGCACAGGGAATTACTCAGTACTCTGTAATGACCTATATGGGAATAGAATCTAAAAAAGAGTGGATATATGTATTGACATAACTGATTCACTTTGTTGTACAACAGAAACTAACACAACATTGTAAATTAGCTATACTCCAATAAAAATTAATTTAAAAAAAAAGATACTAGATCCTGTTTGGGAGATAAGGTATCAGCATTGTTAATTAAATGGCCATAATATAATTCTGTGCCAAGCATATCAGCCGAGCTCATAATTTTATCCTCTGCTACATCATTATGATGCCTCTAGTTGGGCCAAGTGTGTACAGTTTGGGCCTGGATTTCAGACCCATCAGATTCCTTTGATATTGAAGTGCTACCAGTGGCGGAAGAAGCTATTCCTAGGTTTGATTCAAGACAAGGCAGTTAATCTCGCAGTTAATGGAGAATGTGCACTGGGGATTAAAACAAAGAACAATTAGCACATATATTAGTTTGGATCATGTTTATACTTTGTTGTCAACTGTCATCATTTGTTTAAAATAAGATATCCTACATTTATTTTACTCACAGAGCTTGGCCGAGTATGATAAGGTATTTAAATTTCTCCAATTATGTTGAAATTTTGGTCTCTTACAGTTCACAGCAGGAATCCACTTTCCAGTCAGTGTTTTGCAAAATGATTCTTATAATCATCATGGATCTCAAAGGATCCATCTGTGCTACTGAATCATAACCTTCAATGAATGGAAGGTCTTCATTTTACGTCTTAGTTCCTGATTCTTCAAGAAATTATAAATGCTTTGAGAATGTATGAGGTCCCCTCTAGAGCTAAATTAACATGTATTTTTTTAACTTAAATAAAAAATCTTTAAAGGTAGTAGGTGCCTGCTAAATCAAATAAAATGTTTAAAAAAGATTGTAAAGTGAAAAAAAGGAAGAGTCATTCCTCATTCTAATTTCACTACATAGAAATTATTACCACTAACATTAGCAATCTCTTTATGTGCTCATATTAACACATGTACACATGCACAGAAATAGGGTATTTTTTTTAAACAAATGAGATACCTCACATATCATTCTGAATCTTGCCCTTTTCACTTTACAATATTCATAGGATCTTTCCAAGTCAGCACATAAAGATGTACAAATTCTTTTTAATGTTTACCTAGAATTGTATCAGTATTATTGGGTTTTTTTCCCCCATTTTATCAGTTTCCTATGATTTATTTAACCATCCGGTATCTTGGTGGAAATTTAAATTATCTCTACTTTTTCCTCTATTACAATCAATGTTATGGTAATCCTCTCTGTATCTTTTTACATATTTCTAGGATTTTATTTCTATAAGAGAGTAGCGGATTGTTAGCTCATAAATTCGACGTTTTGGAAATATTAGCAACGTTTTCTCTCTCTCCCTCCTGCTTCTGCCATATTCAAGCAGCTAGGGTCTCCGATGTTCATTGTCACTGAGGAAGGATGTTCCAATTCTGAAATCAGAGGGGGGACAAAAGTCTTCAAGGGCTTTGGTTTCCGAAAGCCCAAATCCTTAGGGGAATGAAGAAAACTGTCAAAGACAAAATGTGTGGGAGACACATCATAAAAGACCGCAGAACTTATGTTTTAGGTTAGAGAAAATTTCTCTGGCCTGGTGGAGGTGGGGGATGGAGGGGAAGTGAGGACAGCAGAGGCATTCGTAGGTCTCAGTGGCAGACCAGGCCCTAAATTTCCCAGGTTATAATCTCAGAGAGGAAGCCAGCCTCAGAGGATGGAGGCAGCAGGGGCCCAGAGAAAAAATGCTGTGCGTGGCACCGAAGCAAATGATTCCATGGCTTGTCATGATTCCATGGCTCCAGCTGAGCAGGGGAACAGCAGGGTGATTGCCAGGCCCTCAAGCATAGCAGGGAAGGAGCAGAGAAAGTTGCCGGACATCTAGGGACCTTGCCACCGGGAACAAGGGACATCTCATCAGTGACCTTCTGGGATAACAGCTGAGGACCAGGTGAGCCAATGACTTCCTTGGAGGATGCCGGTGTGGAAATGATGACTTCCTTGGAGGATGCTGGTTTGGAAATGATGACTTCCTTGGAGGATGCTGGTTTGGAAATGATGACTTCCTTGGAGGATGCCGGTGTGGAAATGTTGACTTCAAGGATCGTGTCCCTCTCTGCCTCCTTCCCCACATCTTGACATGACGTCAAGACTTAGAAACGCTCAAGGGGAAAGAGGGGAACCCTGACTTGGCTGGAATTGAGTTTCTGTGATTCAGCAAAATATTTGAGTTTGGTTACTGAGCCTCTTATATATTCTACAGGATTTGTGCATTGAAAATGTTTTATAGCCACTACAATTTTTTCCTTCTCCTCCCCACCCCTCCGCAAAAAGGTGATTCTAATTCACACTCCCACCAATAATATTTTTTTTTAAATTATTATTATTACTTTTTTTTTTTTTTTTATGGCTGTGTTGGGTCTTCGTTTCTGCGCGAGGGCTTTCTCTAGTTGTGGCAAGCGGGGGCCACTCTTCATCGCGGTGCGCGGGCCTCTCACTGTCGCGGCCTCTCTTGTTGCAGAGCACAGGCTCCAGACGCGCAGGCTCAGTAGTCGTGGCTCACGGGCCCAGTTGCTCTGCGGCATGTGGGATCTTCCCAGACCAGGGCTCGAACGCGTGTCCCCTGCATTGGCAGGCAGATTCTCAACCACTGCGCCACCAGGGAAGCCCCACCAATAATATTTAGTGCCTGTTTCTTGCATCCTTGTCAACACTAGATGCCATCGCTCTTTTGAATTTTTTGTTAATTTATTGGGAGAAAAATGCAATCTTATTGTTTTAATTTGTGTTCTCCTGGCCGTTGGTGAGCATTTTTTATGTTTATTGATTATATTTCTTCTTATGCGAAGTGCCAGTGTAGTTTATTTTATTCTTTTGTATTGTTCGATGATGTATTTTATCTTCTACTTAAAGACTAACTACTGGCTAGTGACACTTAAGCAATGTTTAGTCTTTAGACATTACCCCTCAACCCAAAGAGAATATATCATGTTCTCCAAAGATAATTATTGTTCCACTGTAGAATCAGTCTTTTTAGCAATTCCCATCTCATTAGTCTTGATTGTTTTAATGTCTCAGTGAAAGACATTATGATTTTCATACAGAAAAAAATTTGGGTGTGGAGGGGGTGGAAGGGACATAGAGAAATGATTTCAGTTATTTTCCAATTTTCTGTGCGTCACTAATAAAACATAATGTTGCAAAAATACATCCTTGATTTCTTAAGTAAGAAGAGCAAGACGATAAAGGACTATGGCAATTTGCTAAATTAGCTTTCCTTAAGTTCCTTTCCAGTGGATTTAAATTTGGTTTCAAAACTCGTTTACTTGTGTTATGTTCTTTATTTTTTTAAAATTTTTATCGGAGTCTAGCTGATTTACAATGTTGTGTTAGTTTCAGGAGTGCAGCAACGTGAATCAGTTATACATACACATATATCCACTCTTTTGTAGATTCTTTTCTGTTATGTTTTTTAAATTCTTCTCCAAGGTTGTCCTCTCTCGCTGTGTTCGGACAAATCGCTGCTTGATATTTCGGTGATTCTTTTAAAGTTTAATATGCATCCTTGGCCAAATCATGGTTCTCTCGAATTCTGTACTGCAATGGTGTAACACTTAGCAATGGTTTATTTCAAGGTAGGGAAACTGATGTTTAGATGATGCCGACCAGTGGCACAGAAGCACCCGCAGTTTGGCTGCCTTATTCTCCCTTTTGCTTCTGTCCAGTACTCAACCTACTCTCTGTTTCTTAGCTCTCTTTCTGTTTAATCGGCTCTGAGAATTAGACAGTCTGAAGAGCTGCTAGCTATTCAAATAGAGGCCAGGTTGTTCGTCTCCACCATCTGAAAGCGGCTTTGATGGTCTCTGTAAAATGAACTCGCGGACACCCACCTCACCATTGGCATCCCCAGAGCAGTCTCAGCAGAGATCAAAGCCTGCCCATTGCGTGGAGGCCGTCCCCTGAGGACAGTGTCGGGGCTTCCTGGCAGGCTCTCTCTGCTGGCTTCACAGGGCCACTACCTGTGCCCTGCTTGCTGGAGAACACCACTACCTGTCCGGGCTCCACGACGGATTAAAGAGGGCTTTCAGTGTTCAAACCCATTCTCTGGCAGCTGGAATTCCAAGTGTACTTAGAAACTATAACCGACTCTATTAATTTTAAAATGCAGCAGGAATACCACTGCCTTTCTTTCTCCAACACTGTCCCTTTGTCTCTTCTGGTCTGAAGCTGTTCCTTGGGCCATCATTTGCCACAGCTGAAATGATTTAAAATCTTACGCAGTGGGGCACCGGGAGGCATGGCCAGGGACAAAGCGTTCCCTGGTTATCAGAATTGATGGCAGCCAAATTCTCCTCCTGATATTCAGCAGGAGGCCTGAGGACACACACTGTATATTTATTGTCCTAAAACCACATTTCTTCTTCTTGCTCGCAAGATCCCACATTCTTACCTAACCTGGTAAATAAATGCCTGGCATTTGGCATGAGCAAAAAAGCCGTTTTATTGACCTGGCTGTCCCTGCATGGGTCCCAAGCACTTTATAAAAGTGCTTTTCATATTTTTGAAAATATCCAATGCAAAGTAAGGATTACTAGACATTGTCCTTATCATTCTTAGCGCAGACGCCAGGGAGCCTGGAAGGTTCCAACAAGGCAGATACTCCACTTGGTAACTTGGTTTGTCATTTTCTAGTGGGAATAAAAGACTCTTTTGGGGCCATCAGACGGCAGCATTCTCCTTCCCGGCTACCTGAGAAAACTTGTTTCCTTCGCGTAAGTCCAAGTGCTTTTCTGCAGGCTTGAAAGCCAAGAAACGTGGCTCATAAACTAATAGTGTGGGCCCCTACAGCTTGGGCAAGTAAATCTTCAGACATAACAAACTCTGTCTTAGACTTTCATTTTTTATCAGTCTGGGGACAGGAGCTAGATAAGCAGGGGGAAATCCAAAGATAAAGGAACTCTCCCAAGTTGAGGCTGTGGAAGGGGTATTTTCCAGAGTGACGACTCGGAGTATTGTGGATTTGTGAAGTAAGACCTCTCCCTCATGTGGCTATTGTGACATTCGTGTGGAAAAACAAAAAACAGAGCACACTGTGTCTACCATGGCATATTTCACATCAACAAATAAGGGCTTCAGAGTGCAGTGGAATTGTCTGAGGCAATACACCCTGCAGGTGTGTAGCTAACAGCAGGCAAACTGGGTTACTGGAAATGAATGTAGGAAAACACAGAGCTGGCTTTTTGGCTCGGCACACATCTGCTAGTTCTGAATTCAGGAACAGAAGCGGAGAAGCAGACTGCATGCTGAAACTGGTGGGCAGGATTCCTTGTTAGTACCGTAGGGAGGCTGGAGCAGGTCAGGATGGATATGAGTTAGGAAGGTGCCCCAGCTAGTTGGACCAGCCTGTGATTTGCTGTCTGTATTGTCTGCTGATTCCTGGTTCTTCTATTCACCGGACGGGCTTAACTTTTCCAAGCCTTTTCACTTGTATTATCTTACCTGATGCCCATAATCCTGGGAGATTATGTTATCCTCTAGAGGTACAGTGCTGTCCTCAGCTAAAGGTGGTGAAACCGAGACTCTGAAAAGTAAAAGGATTTGCTGATTCGCACTGAGACTGGGTGGGCAGAGCTGAGCCTGGATTTCAGGCCTGAAGCTAAGTCCAAAATTCCTTCTATGACCGGTCTCTCCTACACATGCAGGCGAGCTCTACCAGGCCACTGACTTTCAAGCTTCGTTTGACTTCATTTACCTGAGAAGCAAAATAAAGCAACTCCCTCCCTTAAAAAAACCCAAACTTAAAAAAAAAAGTTTTATTACTACGCAAGTATATGTTGTTATGGTAAAAAAAAAAAAAAAAAAAAAAAAAAAAAAAAAAAACAAAGTTAGAAAATACAAATAAGAAAGCAAAGAAAGAAAATAAATATCATCCATAATCCTGCCACATAACTGTTCAGATTTTAGGGAGTATCTTCTTGCTTTGATTGTGCAATGTACACATTTAGGCAGGTTTTACCTTAAACCTGCCTACTTAAAAACAATTTTTTTTTACAAAAATGAGATCATTTGGGATAGAATGGGACTATTTCTTTTTAAATTCACCAACACGTTGGGATAGTCTGTCAAAGTCAATATTATAGACACTTTCACAATATATGCAGTTGCATGGCGCCTACTTTTTCATTCTATAGGCATACAGATATATTTTGTTTTGCCCTCGTGTGTTTTCAAGTTTGCTATACCATAAACAATGCTGCAGTGACTATGCTAGTTATTAAATTTTTGCCCACATCCTTATTATTTCCTTAGGATTAATTTCTAGAATTGGAACCGCTAGGTCGAAGAGCATGTATACTTTTATAGTTCCCACCAGGAAGCAATGTATGAGAAGGCCTATTTCTCTACCCTTCAGCAGCACTGGGTTTTAAAATTAAAAATAGGGCTCCAGATACTTTATATAGTTGCAGACGAGTAGGTCCCCAGAACATTAGGAAGGAAACTCCTCGCCTCCTTGCAAAGGTATACCATTTATAAGCAAAATAAGCCCAACACATTCTCCATTCTCCTAACCCCAGAAGATCAGCTACTGTAACAAAACAAGATCCATAAGAGGGAATATTAAGGAAGACTGTACTCAAGCCACAGTTCAAAGGCTCTAAGAAAACACAACCAAGGCAAAGTCTAATCCATCAGTGGCCCGTGGCCATCTACATTCTTCATTTTTTACAAGTTAAGTAGGGTTAAGCCAGGTCAGCACTTGGATAAAAGTTCTCGAAAGAAATCCTAAGTACCACGTAAAGTGTTGTTCATGATTGTGTAAATGTCAATCCTGTGCAAACAAGCTGATAGAACTTTCCAAAATACCTATTTCATAGTGGAAAATATCTTCTGGAATATTGCTGATGAAGAGAGAGTAGGAACTAATTGGGCATGAGCTCTGTTCGGTTTGTTAGATTTCTTGGAAAGCTTGTGAAGCAATTGGTACGGCTGCACCGGCTCGTTCGGGTGGTGGATTAACCACCAGAGTTCCTGATCCAGAGGGAAGACCACCCATTTTTACTGTAACAAGATGGTTCGAGAAAGTTCCAGATAATTGCAGCCTGGGATGAGCACATCGCACTTTTAGGCTGTCAACACAAGCAAAAGGAAGAGCTGATGCAATTATCTAAGTACTTTAAGGAAAAAAAAAAGTAGAGAAAGAGACATTTTAGCACAGGTTTGAAATCTTTAGTGGGCTCTCTGTCCATAAACTCCATCAATTAATACTCATAATATTTTTTCCTGAATCCCTCAGGCTTATATAGAAAAATGCAAAGTGAAAGAGGAATGGGAGAAAACTGCAAGGAAGCAAACTTTTGCTTCTAAAGGGTCAATTATGATGGAGTAAAATAGGAGGGCTGTTTAGAGATCTGAGGTAGGAGTGTGAATCTTTTGTGTTTTAAATGCACTGGTGTATTTTTACAGCACTGTTATATTACGCAAATCCAATTTGCAATCCCAGTGTTGTTGATAAGAATGGTGGTTCTCCAAAGCATTATGAATTAAACCTAAAGTAAATTTTTAAAAAATCCACTTCAAGGATTGGGTTATACTGTAAGTTAAGAAGATTTTCTAATAGTTTCCATTCTTCAGTAGGAAAGTTTCAGGTGCTCTTAGTAAAAGTAGATGAATTATAGCACTTGTTGATAACGGATGGGTTCAAAAAATACTTGAAAACAAAATGCAGCAAATGAGTGGAGAGCCAGTATGTATAGAAAGAGGGTTGTTGTTTTTTTTCTTTAACTTTTAAAGACCAATATTATTCATTTAATGATTCTGTTGACTTTATACCAACTAAAACTTCTGGGATGAATTAATAGTCAAAGCAAGTAAAATCAATGTATACTATATGTGGTATTTTTAAATATGGGAGAGTATTTTATAGTACTTAATTTAGACCATGGTGCATAATGTTGTTTAATAAGTTTCCACGGAATTAATTAATAAATGAATGAATGGCAGGTACGAAAGAACTCCTGGCTTTATTAACATGGATTAACGGTGAAATATTCACAATGCATACTTAACTTCCAACAGACAAAAGAAATGTTTTAAAGGAGAGACCTTTTGGAAGAAGTGCCATGAATGCATTCATTTTTTCATCCAGCATTTCTTGAACATCTACTACGTGTCACATACTATTAGATACAGGTGCCAACTAAAAATTGTCACTTGCCATCTGCCTCTACAAGGATGAAGTCAATAGCCACCGCAGTCGCTGACCTTCAACACACCCTGAAAGGAGTTCAGGGTGGCGATCAGGAATGAAGCCCTCAGTGCTCTGGGAAAAACTGGCAGAAGAGGCCTTCAGGTAGAGAAGATTTTATGAACCCAATTCTTGCAACTTCTCTTATCTAGAAAAGCACTAAAATCATTAATGGTGACATCTGCTCCTCACGACTAGCGGCAAACCTCTGCCAAAATGTGTGCTTGATGCATGTCCCTCCTTCACTAAAATCATATGTAATGCTGCCCTTCCTTCCTACCTCTTTGGAGCCAGTACCTCGGGGCTATCTGAGATGCTGTCTCCAGGGCTATAGTCCTCATTTTGCCCCAAATAAAAGTTAACTCACAACTCTCACATTGTGCATTTTTATTTAGTCGACACAGGAAACAGGAAGTTGAATAGATGGATGTCTCTGTCCTCAGGGAGTTTGCCTATTGTCCTCGAGAAACTTTGTAACTTTGACAAGTATCTTCCCCGAGGGAGAACTGCTCTATCCTCTGAGTGATTTCACATTTTCTAGTTTAATCTTTTTGCTGTTGTAGTAAATGAGTCCCAGAAAATTAGGGAATCTGGTTTTAAAGGTCGAAAGACTGAAATAATGGAACAACTACCTTTAATGCGTTAATGGCATTCTTATTCTCAAATTCCTTGTGCAATGGCTTTAGGAATGGATATTAGAGAAGTGGATGGTCAACCAGCTTTGGATAGCTTCTCAGACACAAGTTTTGAGGTGCACCGTCTAACCTCAAGCTCGTGTTATTTGGATCCCATCTAAAATAACCCGGCAACAGTAATCAAACAATCTGGCACTGTCTCTTAGAGATGCTAATCCTTGTTTCCCAGCAAAATTCCAAAATGGCTCTGCTGGCTTTCTCAACTCCTCTTAGGAGGATTAGCAGGAAAAAGTCTTATTTTCTTTACTTCCTGTCCTCAACAGCTGGGGGGAGTTGAATGGGCTTTTAAGGCATGTTAGAAATACTGTCTATGACTTATACAGAATTTCAAAGTCTGCAACGTTGCTAGGCTAGAAAGCCATTAAATAAATGGGATATATTTTGTGACACCCTGATTTATCTTGCTGGATGTCACCATTTGTATTCCCTAGGAGGAAAAACATGTTGTGGAGAAATAAACTTCTCACAATCAGGGAAAAACTATTAGCCTAATGTAAATTGCCCTCTCGGCAGCTCTCCACTTCGCCATGGATAAGGTGTGCTGGAAAAAGTCATTTGACACCAGCAAGCAGGCCTGGCCTTGTCCAGGTCACCTTCACCGTATATTCAGGGGTGGGTGGCTCTACAGACGGTGATTTCAGAGCCAGTGCCCCTCTGGAGGGTCCCACTGATGCTATTACACTTTGGGTGTCTTGCTGGAATGGTAGATTAGACATGTGAAACTTTGGCCTGTTTTCTTTTTGAAAAATATTTTTTTTTTTAATGCTGAAAATATCAAATTTATTTTCACAAGCAAAATCCTAGGGGAAATGAGGAAATGGGCCATAAATTCCTTTTTTAAGTATCCACTAGTGCCTCTGTTCTGTTTATTTTAGGTTTTAGCTTGCAGTAGGCCCTCCCGCCTCTTGCTGCCCCCCAGTTAAGTTGTTGCCTTGCACTCTGCAAAGCAGACATGCCAATTCTTCAGGAATAAGGTTGAGCATTCAACCGTCCAGGCCCAAAAGACAACAAATCTAAGATAACAGGAAGAGGCTAGTCAGACAGTGAAATAAGTCAGGTTCATTTCAGTCGACAGAGAGAGAAATTTTATGCATTAAAGAGAATCTAAATGGCTTTATTAGACCACTAATGTTTAAAAACCTCCTTTTACTTCTGTAATGCCCTTTTCTCCTTGTTCTCTCTGATGGTCTACAATTCGATTTATTTCTCTGCAATACACAATTAACTTTTGATCATAAGCCTTTATTTTCCAAGACATGTTGTTTCAGCTTGGTTGTCATTTTTACTCTATATCTTTTTCTTTTCACCATAAAGAACTTTAATTTTATTTTGGGGGGTCATTTCTCTAACTTCAAATAGACTTAATTCCGTTTCTTGAAAAATATAATTGATGCTTGTCTTCTGTATTTTTTTCTCCCCTATTCTCTCTACTCAAAAACATTATCAACTGCCTTAAGAAGACTGCTTTAAGGGTTGATACTGGAACTCTGAGGAAGGCATTACATTTTAGAATGACAGCACATTTGTCATTTAAGTCACTATGGAACAAGTAGAGTCCATTTTATATAAAAACTTCATACTGTTGACACTGAAGTACCTTATGACTATCTCAGAATACTCTTTACAGGTGTTTTGCCCAGAGCTGTTAGTGCAGTTAATTTGGTAACAATCCGCCCTCTAAACGTTCCTAATGTTCCCAAATGTTCTTTGCCCACTGGCCCACCTGCTGCCCTCACACTACTCATTGGGAGCAAGGATGGACCCTCTGCCTCCTTTGAATAGAGGCCTGCATTTTATCTGTAGGATAAAACGTAGCACATGCTCAGGGTATTGACAGCTATTCTTGGCTATTAGATCACACTGGAGTTTCTGCCTCAGTTCATCAGAAAGAGTTGTTCTTATGGTAGATATTTGTTGGCTGACTGTTTTTACATCATTCTCTTCATCCTTTTCCATAACAGCATCCAATATCTATGTGATTCTGAGAAAAATGATTATACCTCTGGGTCGAAGGCAGAGCACATGACTTAGGCCAATCTAATCAGTGTATTCTATTCATAGGTTATAATAATTAGTTAAGGTTTGGGCATATATTTAAGCCTTCTAATTTAAGCCATGCAAACAGATTAAATGTCCTTTGTTTTCCTAAAAATGTTGGGACATTGATGCTGTTGTTGAAGAAATTAACAAGGGAGTGTGTTACTCTCGGTGCAGTTGCAGCTATTTTGGGACCATGAGGTAAGCCAGTCTTAAGATGAATCCTATGCAGAAAAACAGAAAGAAAAAAGATCTTGAATACATAATTGAGTAGCTCAATCAAGGTTTGCCTGTAGCTTACCTTCCCTCTGGTATTTTTAATTACATGAGTCTGTAAATCCTCCCTTGTAGTTTAAACACATTGAGACTAGTTTTCTCTACTTTTTACTGAAAGTATTCTCACTAGCAAAGATGTATACTGACCAACATCCCCAATAACATTCTTAACGCAGTGTAAATGTGTTCCACTCCCTTAAACAGATAAGGAAAATTGCCATGATACCATGGAATTAGACAAAATTGATAAAGATGACTGGGCCTTCCCTCTGGAAAGGACCATAGCTACAGGAAACCCCATAAACCATATTCATTTGCATTTTAGGCTACTCCATTCCAGACTCTAAGCAACAAGGGAGTAGAGAACATGCCTACTTATATTGCTTTAAGTTGTACTGAACATAGTATTATTTCTAAAAAACATTTAATGGTGACATTTCATTTAATGTTTAATTTCTTTTGCTAACTATAATAAAGTAACTGCTACTTGACATAATACAATCTTCTAGGAAAATAAAATAAGGGAAAGAAGTTATGTAGTTTAGGAAACTCTTAGAATTAATGGCAGGGTCAGAAAGTTCAGTAGCATTCAATAAATGTTTTCTGAGGCCAGCTAAGCGCCAGATACCAAGATCGGTGCCAGAGACACAAAATGAATAATTGTGGTTTCTGCTCTCATAGTGCTCACATTTTAGGCCTGAGAAAGCCAGTGAGTTTTGTTGTGTCATGTGTTAGCTTTGAGAAATCCGTCATGGTTGCCTGCAGACTGGTGCTGAGAAAAAGGCTCAGCTTGTGTTTCGAGTCACTCAGAAAGGGCTACTGGGTCAAGATTCGCATGAAGCTTGTATGACTTCTGTAACCCATTAATAATATTTGCTATGGGCACAAGAATGGCCGGTGATGGAATAAGCTTTTATATTTGCTATCCCCTGGCTAAGGGCACAGAATTTAGGTGTCAGTTCCAATCCCATATGCCTTCGACTAAGTCATTCCAATAATATATGTTCAAATCTCATGTGATAATGGTACAATGCTCAAAAACATAGTATGTTTGCACCCAAGACCTAAAGATGCCAAGAAGGGTTTTGAAGAAAATCTTGAAACAAACTGCAAGAATATAAGAAAATCCTCCTGCAAACAAAACAAAACAACCCTAGACGTAGTCTTTCTCTTTGCTTAGTTTTATAGCGAAACTATTGGAATTAATGAGTAGGATACTTGTGTTGTCTAATGACCTCTGACCATGCTGAGCCTGGGTAGATATGACACATGTGAGCCAAGCAAACACAAATTTTGGTGGCCCTGATAATTTTGTCCACTGCAGCTTTTGCAAGGCTGCAAAATTTCCTGAAGAAGGCTGAACCCAAATTTCCTGAAGAAGATCACATTTTCTCTAGTGGGACGTGGCCCAAGAAAGCAGTTCAAAATGGTTAGCGTGGATCTAGAAAAGAAAGGGTATTTTAGTATTCTCATGTCTCTAATTTAATTCCAAAATGTAAGTGTCCTACCCCCAGCACAGTTAAATGCTTTTTGTAGTATGTGGAAGGAGAGTAGGAGGGAATTCAACCTGCCAGAGCCACACAGATTTATACCTCATAATAGCTACCAATGCGCCACAGTAAAATTTTATGCTTCAGCTAAATTACTAATGACTTTCAGGCCCGTGCCAGAAATTTTAGGGTAGGCTTATAAAGGGAGAGGAGAGAATGTACAGTCAAGCCTTCTTAGGAGCGGTGTGTGTGTGTCCGTGTGTGTGCAGACGTGTGTGTTTCTCATTTGGGATTATGGGACAGGTGCTCATCATTTTTTGCCATCTTGATGAAATGTAATTAGCTTCTGGCAAGCCCCCCTTCCCTCTCTCCGACGCTGGGGCTCTTTTGCATTTTCACATGGGTTATCCACAGGAGGTTAGAGTAGGGGGTTATTTTGTGGCCTTATGCCTTTACTCCAGGGGTGGTCACTTTAAAAAAAATTTTTTTTTGATGTTTTGGGCTTCACAGTGATTTACAGATTAAGGCTCTTGCCTGTCCCGGGGCCAGCAGGGCTGCTGTTCGCGGACACATCTTGCTGCTGGGAAGCAGTGGCTCTTTGCTTACCCTCTTATTATAGTTCTTAGCCCGCATTTCCTTTTGGCACAGAGCACTTGGTTATTTTGACTATGTGCTGGATTTCCCTCCCCCCTCTACCCCCTGCTGAGTTGTGAAAATGACCACAGAAGGGGGAAGCAGGTGATGGGAGGGAGTTGCTAGACGGTACCCACCTGGGGCCCTTGAAATTTCTCCTTAAGCAGGAGGGTTTCTCCAGAAGAAGTCTCAGAGTGGCAGGTTTGCTTTGCTCATGTTCATCCAGTCTACGCCCTCCACCCCTGGTTCTGTCTTCATTGTTTCTTTCTTTCTTTCTTTTCTTTCCTCCTTTCCTTCCTTTCCTTCCTTTCCTTTCCTTTCCTTTCCTTTCCTTTCCTTTCCTTCCTTTCCTTTCCTTTCCTTCCTTTCCTTTCCTTTCCTTCCTTTCCTTTCCTTTCCTTTCCTTCCTTTCCTTTCCTTTCCTTCCTTTCCTTTCCTTCCTTTCCTTTCCTTTCTTTCCTTTCCTTTCCTTCCTTTCCTTTCCTTTCCTTCCTTTCCTTTCCTTTCCTTCCTTTCCTTTCCTGTCCTTTCCTTCCTTTCCTTTCCTTCCTTTCCTTTCCTTCCTTTCCTTTCCTTTCCTTTCTTTTCCTTTCCTTCCTTTCCTTTCCTTTCCTTCCTTTCCTTCCTTTCCTTTCCTTTCCTTCATTTCCTTTCCTTTCCTTTCCTTCCTTTCCTTTCCTTCCTTTCCTTTCCTTTCCTTCCTTTCCTTTCCTTTCCTTCCTTTCCTTCCCTTCCCTTCCCTTTCCTTCCCTTCCCTTTCCTTCCTTTCCTTTCCTTCCTTTCCTTTCCTTCCTTTCCTTTCCTTTCCTTTCCTTTCCTTTTCTTCCTTTCCTTTCCTTTCCTTCCTTTCCTTCCTTTCCTTTCCTTCCTTTCCTTTCCTTTCCTTCCTTTCCTTTCCTTTCCTTTCCTTCCTTTCCTTTCCTTTCCTTTCCTTCCTTTCCTTTCCTTTCCTTCCTTTCCTTTCCTTTCCTTCCTTTCCTTTCCTTTCCTTCCTTTCCTTTCCTTCCCTTCCCTTCCCTTTCCTTCCTTTCCTTTCCTTTCCTTTCCTTTCCTTCCTTTCCTGTCCTTTCCTTCCTTTCCTTTCCTTCCCTTCCCTTCCCTTTCCTTCCTTTCCTTTCCTCTCCTTTCCTTTTCTTTCCCTCTCTTTTTTTCACTGTACAGTCTTTAGGGAACACAAGTAGCTCACAGTGCTCTGGATAAGGAAGGGAGTCCTCCTTGGCTTGTTCTGCTGCTAAGGACACTGACCACTTCCCTCATGATCTTAGGGGTCTTTGACAATGTGCCTCTGTGGGTGAGCTTTACAAATGTGCAAAAGGCGAAAATGAAAATATAGCTAAAATGATCGATGCTAAGATTAAGAGCAAAAGCCATCAAGGCTTCTGTGTAATGATAAAAAGCCACAAACCAAGTGTTCATAGAGATGGATTTATCCTTTGATCTTTTTTCTCTGGTTTTTACTCAAAACTGCCAACATATAAGGCTATTTTGATTTTATTCTGTCCTATTTCTTTTACAATGTACATTTTTTATATTAGTCTAGAAAGAATCCTTTTTACCAACATGTAATGCTATTTTGATTTTATTCTTTCCCACTTCTTTTACAACATAACTTTTTTATATTAGCCTAGTAAGAATTCTTTTTTGGAGTCTTGCCAACTCTCATCCTTTATGCTTTATATTTATTTGCTTGTTTTGCGGAGTCATTTTCATTTATTTCCATTGCATCTTTATACTTTGAAGATTAAGTCCCACCTTAATTTATTCCTGTGCAAAATGTTACCACAGTAAAGGACACGTTTCTAATGTGTATGAGAGCCCAGTGATATGTATAAACTTCAGTAGGACTGATTTCTATGGGAGTTTGTATTATTGGCGGTAGATTTGAAAGTTGTTAAAACCTGAATAACTTATTAACGTATTTGAGTAATCATTGTTCTTTTGATGATTTGAGTTTTCTCCAAATAGGCATTTAAGAAGGGGCCTCGTATCCTTCTGTGCCCCCATGTTTTACAAATGAGGAAACTGAGGCTTGGACAGGACAATGTGCCTCTTAATCAGCTCGTTCTGGTGACCCTGTTTAGGGCCGGCCTTATATAAGTGCAGTATTCTCTCCACTTCACCATAGTTGGCCATAATTAAGTTATATAGCTAGGTCACATAAATCATGAATGTCAAGAAGATATTTTCATTTAAAATATAATTTAATTTTGATAGCAGACAAGAAGAAGATGGAGAATCAACTCCTCCCTAACACATTTTGGGCTCATGTTAAAGCATTTATTTGGAAACTTGGGTCCATCTCAAGTCTATGTTCTCCTTTCTTTAGTGTTCGCTTCCTAACTCCTTTTCTGTCTGTTCTGGGCCTGGAGGCACAAGAAGACTGTAGCATCTTCCATTAAGTCTGTTGAACAAGCTCTGGGTTTACCCCACTGCGATGGAACTGGGGCCCTCTCTTGTCAGGGCTGATGTCTTAGTGGGGCTAACTAACTGAGCTGTGGGTCTGCTCATGAAGTTTACTCAGCTGGTTTCGCTTTGGTAGGGGGCCTCAGACCTTCCTCAAAACCGCCCCCTCAGCTGCTCTGGGTTTCTTTCGAAACATCCACGGGCTTGGCCCACAAGGTAGGACTGAGTGGTACCAGGGTGTTCAGATCTTCCAAAGACTCCCAGAAAATACCAGTTTATAGAGCTGATGGCCAGGAATGGTATTTAATTCTGAGTTTGGCGCTTGCAAGGAGGCTACCACCTCTCTGAATATTAAATCCCCCCAAAGGTGCCTAGCATGACCTATACTTTTCACATCAGTTTTCTGTGAGGACGAAGGAATAGTGGCGGACCTGTGACTCTTGGAAACTCATCAGTGTGACTTGGCAGCATTGGAACTTGTGGGCTATGCTGAGGGCACCCAGCCCCCTTTGGAATGAGGGTTCTTGTTCCTTATTCGGGTGCAATGATGTCTACAGGACAGGAATTCATACAAATCTTCTATCTTTTCCTTTCTTCTCTAATTATATGAGCTTTTTTTTCTCATGGAGGATTATTACCTGCAGCTCATTTTTACAGCTATTATTTTATTTCATTTTTACCATTTCAAGATGGTACCACCATGGAGTTCACAGAGGCAAGATAGAAACTCAAGACCCAGAGTCTACAATCAGAGACAACAATAATCACAGCTTCTGATTCCCAGTTCAGCTGTCCTTCCATTATATTATGCTGCCCTCCGCGGAGTGGAGCACAGGGAATGACCAGGTCTGAGATGTATCTATGCTCTGAGAACACAGTCTTAGGTAGAGCCATGGTGGAGCTTGCTGGTGATAGTTTGTGCAACGTGTAATGTACTCGTGTTAAGCTATTTCATCCCTTGTCAATTGCTTTCTTCATTAAAATAAAGTAAAATACACTAAAATAGAGGCAAACTATAATTTTTTAACCTTTAAAAATCAGCTAGTCTTCAGATAATGTATTCATTTCCTACAGCCCCTGCAACAAATGAACACAAACTTAAAATGACAGAAGTTGATTCTCTCACGGTTCTGGAGGCCAGAAATATGAATTGAGGTGTTGGCAGGGCCATAATCCCTCCAAAGGCTCTAGGGAATAATCTTCCCTTGCCTCTTCCAGCTTCCAAAGGCACCCAGCATTCCTTGGCTTATGGTAGCATCACTCCAATCCCTGCCTCTGTCATCATATGGCTTCTTCCTTGTGTGTCTGTGGTTATTCCCCCTTCTCTTCTCCTATAGGGACTTGTCATTAGGGTGGGATTTAGGGCCCACCCTAATCCAGCATGATTTCATCCTGGATCCTTAGCTACATGACACCTGCAAAGACTCCTTTACCAAATAATGTCATATTTAGTGGTTTTGTGAGTTAGGACATGTACATATCATTTGGAGATTCATCATTCAACCCACTACAGATGATTAAGGAAAATGCTCTGTATTTGTATGGCGTGGAGGTGAAAAGTATTGAGTCAGTATAATTAGATGCAGAGAGTAGAATATGGTAAGATTATGCAGTTCAGATTGCACTGATGTTTTACTGAGAAAATTCCTTTTAAGGAAAACAATTCCTTCTACAGTATGAGTGGATAGAATGAAGAGTGAAGGAAGTAGGGAAAAGGGGCAGAGAGGATCAACCAACATGCTCAGGTGTGTATTGCCCTGGAAGATTTCTGTTTCCATATCCCTGAATGGCAGGAAGGATACTTCAGTCTTGGAGTTTCTTGGAGATCCTGTTCCAATAGAGAAATCACTTCAAGGAATTTTAGGTCTGAGGCCAATTGTACTTGTCCCAGAGTTTCAAGGGAAGACACTTTCTCCCTGTGGTTCTGGTTGATTGTCATAGGGGAACCATGAAGATGATGAAGACTCTTCCAGCTGAAAGCTGCCAGACAGTAAGACAGAATCTGCCCGTATAGATAATATACACTGATATGAACTTCAGCAAAACCAGAGAACAGAGTCAGGATTTTTAAGGACAGTCTTAACTACAGTGTTCCTATGGCTGGTTCCTCATCCCTTCACAGCTCACCTCCTCAATGATGCCTTCCCCAAACAACCTTTCTGAAGGAAAAACCAGCCAATTTTCCTCTCTGCTCCTCAGCTGATTTATGACACTTACCACGACTTGTAGTACAGTGAGTCCCCTACATAAGAACGAGTTCCATTCTGAGAGCATGTTCGTAAGTCCAATTTGTTCGTAAGTCCAATTTGTTTGTAAGTCCAACCAAGTTAGCCTAGGTACCCAACTAACACAATCGGCTATATAGTACTGCACTGTAATAGGTTTATAATACTTTTCACACAAATAATACATAAAAAACAAACAAAAAAATAAAGAAAACATTTTTAATCTTACAGTACAGTACCTTGAAAAGTATAGCAGTACCAGCTACATCACCACTGCTTTTACACTTGCTTCCAGACATCCCGGGTTTGAAATAAAGATACTGTACTACTGTACTCTATACAGTACTGTACAGTAAAGTACACAAAAGCGCAACCACTTGTAGAGGATGCATGCACATGACAATGTATGCCAGACACGTGAACTAACTTATGTGATTGGACATGCAAATGCACGTTCGCATCTTTGAAAGTTCGCAACTTGAAGTTTCATATGTAGGGGACTTACTGTAGTTTCTTTTCTTGTTTTGGATCTGTCCGCAGTGAGCTCCATGATGACAGAGATTGGGTCTGCCTTGTTCATCACTGAATCCTCCCAGGACCTTTGTAAATGTCTGGCTAGTAGGACCTTATGAATAAATATTTGTGGAATAATGAACAAGTGAGAAAATGAAGGAAGTAGCCTGCCTATTGGTGTGCTGAGACAGAGGCAGGAAAATACCCTGGGCTGAAATCAAGACAACGTTCGATGTAAAGGAAGTGGTCGGTTCAATGATCCAAGGAAGAGAATAGTGACAAAAATCTTTCATCGATTTCTCCCTTCTTACTACTACCGATATCCCTGCTACAATTTCCCATAAATAATAGTAGAATATTAAAATTAAAAGACTCTTGGAAAGTTTTAAATTTAAGAGAAATATCAGAAGCACAATAAATAAAACCAAAAGTAATTAATGGGTTATGAGTTAAAGCTACTGAAAATATTATATATATTCACTGGAGTCAAATTTCCTGTTAGGAATGATAATAGGAGAAAGAACAGACTTGGATGTCCGGCCAAAAGCCACCAGTATGGTGATTCTAGTTACTGTGATGTGGGCACCTGGCCTACAGATTTCAGAATTCTGTGTGGTTTCCCTCAACCAAATTTCTGAAAAAGCCAGCAGAAAGGGGTAGGGGTGGGAAATGTGTTATCTATAAAAGTCAACCACAAAAATAATTTCCAAGTGCCACTAAAGGCCTCAATTTAGGCTGTAAAAGCCAAAACATTTAGAATAAACTATTGTAACTTCTCCCAAGTGTGGTAACACACATGGCCAACAGCATGTTGGATGGGGGAAATGCAGAATATGTCAACATGGGTGGGGAAGTGCAAGAGGCAGTGGGGTGGGACAAGAAAGTGAACTTCATGGGTTTTAAGATTTGCTCTGCCCTTGTGGGAATTTCACTTCTGACTTAAAATTAATCTCACTCAATCATTTGGCATTTATTGTGATCTGCCCATTGTATTTTTCAAAAGTATCTGTGGATGAAAGGATACATATACCACTGAGTAGAATATTTAGAAACTGTGATCAATGACGTCAAAATCTAATTTCCTTTCTGGACACAACTAACACCATCTATTTACTAACGGTTAAGAATATTCAGTCTTTCTTGATGACCGTTCTTCTAAATCAAGAATTAGTCATAAAAACTGCACCCAGGGAGTCAAGATGGCAGTGTGGGAGGACACGGAGTTCATGTCTCCCCACAATGAGGGCAACTGTCAGATGCTGGTGGGGGACCTCGACACCCAAGGAGATGGGAGGAACCCCCGAACGACCAGGTAGGATGTTGGGGTGAGTGAAGGAGGAGGAGAAGTGGAGGCCAGACAGGACCAGTGCCCCTGAGGGGTGGCTGGGAGAGGCGGGGGGGGGGTGGGTTCCCACGCCTGGAGGAACCTCAGATCCTCAGGGGCTCAGAGGATCAGGGGGAGTGTGCCTAGCATTTCCCCTGCCCAATCGGGCCCCGGGAAGCCTGCTGGTTTCCCGGGTCTGGTCCTTGGTTCTCCGGGGCTCCCTCCAGCTGTGTGGGTCCTAGGGGCATAGGAGGAAGGGTGGAGGGGGGAAGAGGAGGAGAGGTGGATGGTTGGGGGGGACCCTCCAGGACTGGAGGATCAGGGGAGGCGTGGAGGGCATTTCCCCTGCCCACTTGGGCTTGGGAAGTCTGTTAGGCTTCCAGGGCCCCCTCCGGCCACGTGGGTCCTAGGGTCACAGTGGGGAGAGAAGAAGATAGGCCAGTGGGGAAGGACCCTCCAGGATTGGAGGATTGGGGGAATGCTCCTAGTGTTTCCCACACCCCCTCTGGCCCAGGGAGCCTCCTAGGGTCCTGGACCTGGTCCTCTGCCCTCCAAGGCCGGAGGCACTCTTGGGACCCTCCTGCTGTGTTGAGCCGAAGCCCCACCCCCATCCCCCAGGGCCTTTTTCTGCCCTGTGAGTCCTAAGCATAGACCCCACCCACTGCCTATACCCCAACCCTGCCTAAGCCCCGCCCCCCCACAGCCAAGGCCCTTTCTGGCTTTTTTTTTTCTCCTTTCTTTTGTCATTGTGGTTCTCTTTTACCTTCTGGTTGTTGTTTCATCTATATTTTTATTTTTAAATTTTTTCTAACATACCTGTTAGTTTTCTATCTTATTTTATTTTTTACTCTCTGTTATTGTTCTGCTCCTTTTCTTTTTTCTTGCTGCCCCACATGGCTTGCAGGATCTTGGTTCACAAGCTGGCAGTCAGGCCTGAGCTCCTGTGGTGAGAGCTCTGAGTCTGAGCCACTGGACTAACAGAGAACCTCAGATCCCAGGGAATATTCATTGGAATGAGGTCTCCCAGAGGTCCTCATCTTGGCACCAAGACCCAGCTCTACCCAACAGCCTACAAACTCCAGTGCTGGAAGCCTCAGGCCAAAACAACCAGTAAGACAGGAACAAAATTCCACCCATCAAAAAAAAAAAAAAAATGAGATGACAAAAAAATATGTCACAGGTGAAGGAGCAAGATGAAACCTACAAGACCAAATAAATGAAGAGGAAATAAGCAACCTACCTGGAAAAGAATTCAGAGTAATGGTAGTCAAGATGACACAGAATCTTGGAAATAGAATGGAGGCACGGATTGAGAAAATACAAGAAACGTTTAACAAAGATCTAGAAGAACTAAAGAACAAACAGAGATGAACAACACAATAACTGAAATGAAAAATACAATAGAAGGAAACAATAACAGAATAACTGAGGCAGAAGAACGAATAAGTGAGCTGGAAAACAGAATGGTGGAAATAACTACTGAGGAGCAGCATAAAGAAAAAAGAATGAAAAGAAGACAATCTCAGAGACCTCTGGGACAACACTAAATGCACCAACATTTAAATTATAGGGGTCCCAGAAGAAGAAGAGAAAAAGAAAGGGTTTGAGAAAATATTTGAAGAAATTATAGTGGAAAACTTCCTTAACATGGGAAAAGAAATAGTCACCCAAGTCAAGGAAGCACAGAGAGTCCCAAACAGGATGAAACCTAAGAGAAACACACCAAGACACATATTCATCAAACTAACAAAAATTAAATTCAAAGAAAAAATATTAAAAGCAGCAAGGGAAAATCAAAAAATAACATACAAAAGAATCCCCATAAGGTTACCAGCTGATTTTTCAGCAGAAATTCTACAGGCCAGAAGGGAGTGACAGGATATACTTAAAGTGATGAAAGAGAAAAACCTACAACCAAGCTTACTATACTTAGCAAGGATCTCATTCAGATTCAATGGAGAAATCAAAAGCTTTACAGATAAGCAAAAGCTAAGAGAATTCAGCACCACCAAACCAGATTTACAACAAATGCTAAAGGAACTTCTCTAGGGGGGAAACAAAAGAGAAGACAAAGATCCACAAAAACAAACTCAAAACAAAAGTCCAGGACCAGATGGCTTCACAGGCGAATTCTATCAAACATTTAGAGAAGAGCTAACACCTATCCTTCTCAAACTCTTCCAAAAAATTGCAGAGGATGGAACACTCCCAAATTCATTTTATGAGGCCACCATCGCCCTGATACCAAAACCAGACAAAGATATCACAAAAAAAGAAAACTACAGACCAATATCACTGATGAATATAGATGCAAAAATCCTCAACATAATACTAGCAAACAGAATCCAATAGCGCATTAAAAAGATCATACACCATGATCAAGTGGGATTTATCCCAGGAATGCAAGGATTCTTCAGTATATGCAAATCAATTAATGTGATACACCATATTAACAAATTAAGGAATAAGAACCATGTGATCATCTCAACAGATGCAGAGAAAGCCTTTGACAAAATACAACACCCATTTATGATAAAAAAAACTCTCCAGAAAATGGGCACAAAGGGAAACTACTTAAACATGATAAAGGCCATATATGACGAACCCACAGCAAACACCATACTCAATGGTGAAAAAGTGAAAGCATTTCCACTAAGATCAGGAAAAAGACAAGGATGTCCACTCTTGCCACTCTTATTCAACATAGTTTCGGAAGTCCTAGCCAGGCAATCAAAGAAGAAAAAGAAATAAAAGGAATACAAATTGGAAAACAAGAAGTAAAACTGTCACTGTTTGCAGATGACATGATGCTATACATAGAAAATCCTAAAGATGCCACCAGAAAACTACTAGAGCTAATCAATGAATTTGGCAAAGTAGCAGGATACAAAATTAATGCACAGAAATCTCTTGCATTCCTATACACTAACACAGAAAATCAGAACGAGAAATTAAGGAAACAATCCCATTTACCACTGCAATGAAAAGAATAAAATACCCAGGAATAAACCTACTTAAGGAGGCAAAAGACTTGTACTCAGAAAACTATAAAACACTGATGAAAGAAATCAAAGATGACATAAACAGATGGAGAAATATACCATGTTCTTGGATTGGAAGAATCAATATTGTGAAAATGACTATACTTCCCAAAGCAATCTACAGATTCAATGCAATCCCTATCAAACTACTAAGGGCATTCTTCACATGGTTAGAACAAAATATTTTACAATTTGTATGGAAACACAAAAGACCCTGAATAGCCAAAGCAATCTTGAGAAAGAAAAACAGAGCTGGAGGAATCAGGCTCCCTGACTTCAGTCTATACTACAAAGCTACAGTAATCAAGACGGTATGGTACTGGCACAAAAACAGAAATATAGATCAATGGTACAGGATAAAAAGGCCAGAGATAAACCCACACACATATGGTCACCTAATTTATGACAAAGGAGGCAAGAAAATACAATGGAGCAAAGACAGCCTCTTCATTAAGTGATGCTGGGAAAACTGGACAGCTACATGTAAAAGAATGAAATTAGAACACTACCTAACACCATACACAAAAATAAACTCGAAATGGATTAAAGACCTAAAAGTAAGACTGGACAGTATAAAACTCTTTGAGGAAAACGTAGGAAAAACACTCGTTGACATAAACCACAGCAAGATCTTTTTTGACCCACCTCCTAGAGTAATGAAAATAAAAACAAAAATAAACAAATGGGACCTAATGAAACTTAAAAGCTTTTGCACAGCAAAGGAAATCATTAACAAGACAAAAAGACAATCCTCAGAATGGGAGAAAATATTTGTAAATGAAGCAAAGGACAAAAGATTAATCTCCAAAATATACAAACAGCCCATGGAGCTCAATATCAAAAAACCAAACAACCCAATTAAAAAATGGGCAGAAGACCTAAATAGACATTTCACCAAAAAAGACATACAGGTGGCCAAGAGACACATGAAAAGCTGCTCAACATTACTAATTATTAGAGAAATGCAAATCAAAACTACAATGAGGTATCACCTCACACCAGTTAGAATGGGCATCATCAGAAAATCTACAAACAACAAATGCTGGAGAGGGTGTGGAGAAAAGGGAACCCTCTTGCACTGTTGGTGGGAATGTAAATTGATACAGCCACTAAAGAGACAGTATGGAGGTTCCTTAAAAAACTAAAAATAGAACTACCATATGACCCATCAATCCCACTACTGGGCATATACCCTAAGAAAACCATAATTCAAAAAGACACATGCACCCCAATGTTCATTGCAGCTCTATTTACAATGGCCACAACATGGAAACAACCTAAGTGTCCAACAATAGATGAATGGATAAAGAAGATGTGGTACATATATACAATGGAATATTACTCAGCCATAAAAAGGGACAAAACTGGGTCATTTGTAGAGATGTGGATGGACCTAGAGTCTGTCATACAGAGTGAAGTAAGAGAAAAACTAATGTCATATATTAATGCATATAAGTGGAATCTAGAAAAATGGTACAGATGAACCTATTTGTAGGGCAGGAAAAGAGACATAGATGTAGAGAACGGACATGTGGACACAGGGCGGGGAAGGGGAGGGTGGGAAGAATTGGAGATTAGGTTTGACATAAATACACTACCATGTGTAAAATAGCTAGCTAGTGGGAACCTGCTGTATAGCACAGGGAGCTCAGCTTGGTGCTCTGTGATGACGTAGATGGGTGGGATACTGGTGTGTGATGGAGGTCCAAGAGGGAGGGGATATAGGTATACATATAGCTGATTCACTTCATTGTACAGCAGAAACTAACACAACATTGAAAAGCAATTGTACTCCAATTAAAAAAAACTGCACCCAGTGATGTAGTTACCTCAGATTCAAAAGTGGTATCTCTGAAGGGATAGATTAATAAATAGATTGCCCCATTTCATTAGGACAATATCAGCATTTTAGTTTTTTAAAAACTTCTATTGTGCAATGATAAAAGTAGGCTAGATGTTTTTCCTACAACTGTTGCCTATACAGGGTATATTGGGATGCTTCCGGAATGAAGGGGGTGGGGCAGGGAAAAAACAACTAAAGTGGGTTGAACAATATAGAAATTGCATTACCTTACATGCTAAATTCCCAGGTAGATGGCTTGTGACCCGTTTTGTCGCTGGGTTTTTTTGTTTTTGTTTTTTGTTTTTACCAATTTTCCACTCTGCCTACGGTCCTCAGCCTGTGGGTTAAAAGATGGCTACAGTAATTCTAAGCATCATGTCTTCGCCCAGCAATGTCCAAAGGTGACGGGGAAGAAGAAGACATGTTCTTTCCTTGGCTTCCCTTTTCAAAGAAAAACTGTTTTCATGCATCCCACAACTGACTCACCCTTATGTTTTATTGGTGACCAGATTTACAAATTGTGCTAAACCCCAAACCAATCACTGCCAAAGGGGATGGAATGACATTGCCTGGATTCATCCAAACTTATGTCCCTGAGGATGTAGAGGGCCCAAGTCCTCTGAAGCACACAGTTCCCTGATTTTTTATCAAAATTGAGAAAGGATGTCTGCTGGAGAGGCAACCAACAGTATTTGCCACACAAGAAAAAAATATTTAGAAAAGGCTTTATTCAAGGGTTGCTTTGTATCAGGGTCAGATTTGGCCAGATTTGCCTTTTTTCAGTTTCCTTATGTCCATGATCTAAATGATCTAAAAAAGAAATCATATGCCATGAGTGAGGCTGACCTTCTTTCTAGACCAAGGGTCTGCAGAATTTTCCTGAAAAGTGTTTTAGGCTTTGCAAGCCACCTGTGGCCTCTGCCACTGCAGCCATTGTTACCTTCTCCTCCTCGTCTCCTTCCTCCTCCTCCTCCTTCTCTTCCTCCTCTTCTTCGTCTTCTTCCTCCAACCCTTTAAAAGTATAAACAAAATTCTTACCTTATGGCCTGCGCAAAAAAAAGGCTGGGACCATCTTGCCCAAGAGCTTCACTTTGTAGACCTCCACTCTAGACAGAAGATGCAAAACACGGAACACAGCCGACATATTAAAAGCCAGCATTTTGACATAGTTGAATGAAATCTGTAAGATCACCTAGACCCAGAACATAGAGAGAGAGAAAAGAGTGGAGGAAGACACCACACAACGGTAGTTTGGTTTGCTTCAGAGTGAGCGGAGGGCTTTAAAGCCCAGGCAGAACAGTGGGGGAAGAAAAAGGTAGAGGCCATGTTGAGGCCAAGGGACATTTGGCTCCAATGACTGTGTGACCCATGGGTTTTCCTAGGTTGGAAAAGCCTGGGAAACCTGGAGTATACATTAGCTTTGGAAATCTCCTATTCCCTCCACCAACAAATTGCACATTTTCATTTTGTTGCTAACGGTAAGTGTAACAGAGAATTCAAGTTCTTGAATGAAGCATGTCTTATTTGCATCTCTGCTTTCAATTTCACATTAAGCTTGCAGCTACTTTCTAATAAGGATGAATCACTTAATCAATTTTTTTTCAATTTTGTTTTGATTTTTTTATTGGAAAGGAAACAAATGCAAAAAGCTATCTTAATAAATAGTATATGAGACTACAAATATATATGGTTTAAATCTAGCAGTTAAAAGTAATTAACATATTTCAATAAAACACTTTAAATTATGATGTTCAAAAAATTAATGAATACATCTTATATAAATGAGAAAGGTCTTTGTTTTGAATACTATCTCTTCCCTTGTGTGGTCCTTTTGTTATAACCAAAAATAGTAAGATGTTTAATAACGCTGGCAATCCGTTGTCAGTTTCAATTTGACCTAATTTCTTCTCTTATCTAGTATTATGCTAGGCAAGTAGGGAGCAAAATCAGTCTTAAAAAGGACCTGGGCCTTGCTTACTAAATTGTGACTAAAGATCTGAAACGTGCCATAGAATATAGCTTCAGGGAATGACATGGAAACTGGAGAGAAGCTGGCTTATGATTTGGCAGGCAGGAGGAGCAGGATGGAGAAAACTAGAGGGAGGTTTTTTTTTTTTAATATTTATTTATTTATTTATTATTTTATTTTATTTTGGCTGTACCAGATCTTAGTTGCGGCATGCAGGATCTTTAGTTGTGGCATGCGGACTCTTAATTGCAGCATGTGGACCCTTAGTTGCGGCATGAGGTTGCGGCATGAGGGATCTAGTTCCCCAACCAGGGACCAAACCTGGGCCCCCTGCATTGGGAGTGCAAGAGTCTTAACCACTGGAGCACCAGGGAAGTCCCTGGAGGGAGTTCATACAGGCTGTCTCCAAGTCAATGGGAACACTGCAGGGAAAACTTGGAATTCTTTTTTTTTTTTTTTTTCAGTATACAAACGTTTTTATTATCAAATTCTCCAATTTAATCTATCAAAATTATTTTTTCCTTTGCCTTATCTCACCTTTGTTCAATTGTTGTCTTTTTTTTGATAATTATTTTTTTAATATGCCTCAGTTTACCTTTTAAAAAAAATTTTATTGGAATATAGTTGATTTACAATGTTGTGTTAGTTTCAGGTGTACGGCAAAGTGAATCTGCTAAACATATACATATATCCACTCATTTTTTTTTTCTTAGACTCTTTTCCCATACAGGTCATTGCAGAGTATTGAGTAGAGTTCCCTGTGCTATACAGCAGGTCCTTATTAGTTATCTATTTTATATATAGTAGTGTGTATATGTCAATCCCAATCTTAGAATATAGAATTCTTTAACCACTGTACTTCTTCAGCCATGATTGGGGAAGAAAATTGAAAAATTCCCATGAAACATCCTTATTTGAATGGCAAAAATCATACCTAATGAGTTGTAATAATTTCCAGATACTGAGTAGTGATCATTAAAATTATAGCCTCTTAAATGAGGAAAACTTGTTTCAGGTCTTCCACAAACAGCTGAAGTTTTTATAGGAATCTCTACTGTGATGATGATAATAATGATGATTATAGTGACGGTGATAGATTTTGTGTGGCCTGATTGCCAACAGCTCACAACTCCACGCCAACCTGGGGAGGATCTGAGGGGACTAAGGATTTTTCTCACTTATTTGTTTGAGGTTTATGGAGAATTTACTTGACGGAAGAGAAATCATTATAAATTCTACTACTTATAAATTCTCATTATTCTTGCCTTTCGGGGTCATTATATTTGGAAATCAAATTGCATTCAAAGAATTACTGAGCTCAGAAATGCTAGTGAGCATGCTAGGAAACATGTTCCGAAGTCAGTTACCTAGAAGAATAAGAACAATATGCTTCCTGAAAAGATCAAAGAAAATGAAATTTGGGGATCCAAGGTAAATCTATGTGATGTGCTGAATTCTGCATTAAACAGATCGCATGGCGACAGGTCCCCAGTGTTCTAGGTCACCACCTCTGCTCCATAGGCACTGGCTGAATTCAAACAGTTGGTAGATAATGCACTGGGCTTAGGTACCGTTTACACATGAAGACTCCTTTGCGGTTTCAGGCTGTCGCCTCTCTTTGCGTCACTGTTTATGGTGCTATGTCTTTGCTTTTGTTTATGCTCTGTGCCTTTCCCCTCCCCACACCATCCGATTGATGGGCTCTTTGCCCTGTTTCTTTGGTCCACACTACCTAACGTGCAGGGCTAATAAGAAGGTTTGGTCTTCCTGTTTCTCTTGTTCATCCACCTCAGAAGGCTTCTCTGGTCCTTGGGCTTTCTCCCTGACCTCTCCTGGCTAGGCAGAAGTTCGGAGCATCCTGGACTTCATGTTGTCATGTACTCAGCAGGCTGAGGTCCCCCTTTGCTGGTACCCAGACAGAGTGGGGGTGGGGGGCACCAAACTTCCTGCTGTTCTGTTCAGTCTCCTAAAGACAAGCACACAGACTGTTTAAGTATATGCAACTATATTTCATCCTAAATTGTCAGGGCAACTTTCTAAAGGTTATAATAAAGGAGAAAAGAGATTAAAGTTGTGGTTCACTTGATGAGCTTCAGAAAGAACAAATTCCTAAAGACTGAGACACATGCAAGGAGGGGATCCTGTAGATAACATTCCCACCGTTTTCTAACTTGGCCTTGCATTCTGGCACCCCTCCCCCAACTTCGGTCACCTTCTTTGTTTTCTCCATCCTAAAACCTCTGTTCTCTTCTTCGTGAAACACCACCCATGAGAAGCTTCTCCATGAGAAGAGCTCCTGGGTTGGAAGTGGGCAGTCTCAAGTAGCATCCTAGGCTTCAGTGGCGGTGGAAGGGGAACAGTGATGCTTGTTGCCTACTCAAGCTTTCTGGCAACAGTGGCAAGGATTAACTTCCATCCCATGAGTGTCCCAGGGTCCTCCAATTTGTTTCCTCTTTTATAGTTCTGCCAGAGTGAGCCATGGGCCTGCTGGTTCTTTGTCAAAGGGGTATGTCACTGGCAAATGCAGAATAAGGCCCAGAGAGGTTTAGTAACTTGCCTGAGGTCACATGGCTAATAAATGACTGTGCCATACGCTGACTCAGAAGAAGGCTCCAGAGCCCATAGCCCCCCCTTTACTTCGTACCAGCTGCTTGTCGCTGTACCAAAGTGTCACTGGTTCATGAATCACCTTAGGAATAATTCACTTAGGGTAGAAGTTTCTTCTGTTTTGATAGAGGAAAGGATTGTGGGCAAAATGGTGGTAACAAACTAGTGTTATCTTGCATTATCACATGAGACTACACAAAGGATATACTAAAACTGTCAACATAACATAGCATTAGTCCAGTGAAAAGAAGCAGTTTGTATTTATTTCCTAAATTTTTGTTTTCACTGTGTTTGGATTTATATATTTTTTTTAGAAAAAGTAAATTCGTCTCATTTTCTTGGACTTACCTATCAACCAAAGATAACTAGTTACGTATAATAAACAATTGTGAATAAGTGTTGGCATTCTTCAGGGTCCTTAGGTTATCTATACCCAAATTTCTATAGCAAGTAGTTCCAACACACCCAGAAGATAATGCACAGGAGAAATGGCATATTTCCAAGGAGGAACCAGGGCCTTTTGGCCTTCCCACAATCTATGCTGACAGCTTCTCCCAGGAGTCAGGATTTCATGCGCCTGCTGACCTCTTTGTACAGATATATTAATTTGTCACTCAGCATTTTGTAGGAAGCATGTTTCCTGGTCTAAAACCTAGAGTTCTTATTGAGGAGGGTAAATTATTAGTCTTCCCATGATTAGCACACACCTGCCGCCCTATAGGAGTTCTCAATATTTTATTTTTTATGCATGTCTTCTGGCTTGAGAGTGTGTGTGTGTGTGCATGTGTGTGTGTATGTGAGACAAAGAGAGAGAATATGTGTGATTGTGTGAGCATGTGTGACTATATGATGGGTATGTGAGTGTGTCTTTAAGTGTAAGTGTGTGGGTATATGAGTGTGTATGTGGAAATATGTATGTCTGTGTGTGTATGAGCCAGAATCAACATAATCTAGCCATACCTAGACCACTGTCTCAAGGACCTGAGATAAATATAGTTAGAAGATGCTGAAATATTTTTCATAAAAGTTTAAGTCCTTTTTAGTATCTTCTTATAAGTTGAGGAAATGAAACTCCACTGGGAAAACATCACAGAGTTGGACAGCTTCTCCCATATGTAACCAATTGTCCCGTGATGTTGTAGCTCAAAGAAGCCGTGTATTTAATGCCTGTCACGGGCCAGGCAGTGGGTATAGAACGATGAATAAGACATGGTTCCTGCCTATGAGAACTAAAGTCTACTGGGGGCCACAGACACATGAATGAATAATTATAATACGATGCGATAAGTGAAATGACATCGATGTAATCAAGAGATTATGAGATCACAGAGAAACCACTCCTAACCTCTCCTAAGAATGAAGGCTATGTCTCTGGAACTTCCTAAACAAGCTTTATGCCAGAGTTGTTTTAATGGAGAAGTGGTAAATTTCCATGGACATTTAGTCCTCTTTGGAGCTTTGCTTTTAACAATATAATTTGGAAGAATGAGCATTACCAGTTTCTTTTTCAGCTGCCGTGTGCTGAAGAGTTTATCTCATTTTTTTCCTGCATTCCAATCTTGCTATCTTTGGATGTTACAACCATATAGCTAAGTCTTTCAATATATGTGTCATCATAGTGCCACTTTTTTAAAAAAAATTCAGCTTTGAAAATGAGAATCCTTAGTAAATGCAAATAAGGTCATCTTTATAATGCAAGTCAAGATTCTTCCTCTACGATTAAGATTGAGAAAGTTGCTAAGTGACTTGTCCAAGGCCACACAGTAGGTGGGTGGCCAAGCCAGCTTTAGAAATGAGGAATTCCTAATTCCTGGTGGGGTATGTTACCAGGCCACAAAAGAGTAGAAGAGCTAAGTGATATTTATGGCTGGTGCTGAGGGAAACCTCAAGAGGGCTGGATGAGCATTCAAAAGAGTGGATATTTCTCTGTACTTATTTATACCTCCTAGGATTGAAAATTGGGATGGCTATTCCACAATAACCATCCACCGCCTTCACGTTTGCAAAAAGCAATTTTTCCAGTGTCACTAAACATCTCTGTGAAAACCATGTCAGAAAGTTCTGTAGTGTGTGACATTTTCAAAACTTCAGGAAATGTTTAGGTTATTTCCAGCTTGTAATTATAGCAGGAGAGTCTGTCTGGGGAGATCTGAAACAGTAACTCAGAAAGAGCCCAGGGTTTGAGATGAGATCCGGGTTTGTGTTCTGACTCATATGCTCAGGAACTGTGCGTGTCACATACCTTCCAAAGAGCCTCAGTTTCTTCTTCTGTAAAATGTAGGGATTAGACCACAAAGTGTCCGATTTCAGTGCTATAAATTCTTTGCTTTCTTTTATTGGATCACTGCCGATCACTTTTAGACAAGCGGTAGATGGCTCCCCTTAGCCTGGACACAACCAATAGAACTTGCTTGTGTCAATGTTATAATGTTCATTTAGAAAGCTATCCTCTGCTACTTTTTGATTAGAAATAAATTGTGTCCGTCACTACTCTTACTATTAGGAAGTGATTCCTTAAATTGTAAGCACATATTGCAGTCGGAACTAGTGTGCTTAATGTTGATTCTTCTTTATAGTACTTTTATGTCGTGCTTTGGCCAGGATGCACTAATTCAGGGTGTATAGTATAAGTAGAAAATAAGACAGAGTCATTGACTTCCCCAGGGAAGTACTTGTCAAGTGGAATAAAAAAAAAAAATAATTACAAGGCCCGCCCCACATCAGACAATGATGGAGAATAAAGAGGATAACTTTGAAATACACGATCCAGTTGTCAATTTTTAAGCCAGAAATTGTGACAAAGTGATGCCTAGTAAGATAAAATTGCTCTGTATCACAGGTACAATAAAAAGTTACAGCGTCAACTGATCTTTCACTGTTCTTCTTTTAAGGGAATGGGCGAGGAGGCAGCCAGGACGAACCAGGCACTGTGTGAACGTACCTCTTTGCGATCCCATTTCATCCTTACAGCACTGTTGAGAGGTACACGCCCCCTCATTTGATGCTTAAAACAATGCTGAGAGGTATATATTATTGTACCCACTCAACAGAGAGGAGGCTGAGACACAGGGAGGCTAAGAGATTTACCCAGGATCATACAGTTCGTAGGTAATAAAGAAAGAACCCAAACTTGGGTCTGACTTCAAAACTCCGGCCCCTTCTAGTAACTTCCTTGCCTCACTCCAAATCCCCTGCCCATCAAATTTTGGAGGCTGTGGTGAATGTGAATTAAGATCCAGATTTGGTTATTTGAGCCCATCTTCTCCTGTTTTGAAGCCTGCCTTTTCTGCTGCTTCTTGGGTCAAGGCTCAGTGTCGCTCAGATTGCTAGGCTGCGAAAGGACCACCCCTGATATGTTGACAAGAAATAAGCTTCTAATCTGCAACACTTCTTTATATGGCCTGTCAGCTCAGAGCTCCTACCAAAGAAGTATTTCACAACAGGCCTGGCCACCTTATCACATTCCAAGCAGAGTTCAGCCTTCGTGGGCTGCCGTCTTCGGAAACCCTTACGGTGACAAGTTATTTGCTCTTTGTTTTTATGCCACCAGTGCTTAGTCCGTGGCCCCTTTTTTCTCTCTGCTTCAAAGAAGTCATATTATCTTCTGTCATATACCAGAGGTCATTTTGCTTTGGGCTGCAATACAAAGTAAATCACAATAGACAGCAGCTTATAGATCTAGTGGGCACAGACAACACAGATAGCAAACTTCGTCATTTTCGGTGGCATGCCCTTGGGCCAACTATGAAAACAATTTTTCATTTGGTTTCTGTCCAAAGACTGTTTTGTGAAATTTGGGTGAGTTTTGTCTCTCAGCTTGAATGAAGGGCCACCGGTTTTGTTCTTCCTTCTGTCTTGTGGAGGATTGCTGCTTCTCCTATAAGCCATCCAGGGTGTGCCTGAAAAAGATTAAGATGGTCTGCAGGGGTGGGAGACATGTCATCAGAATTTATTACTGTTCAAAGCCTCTATAAAGGCTTTCATTCAACCCTGGCCTTTGTATTTCCACCCATGACAATTGTTCATACCATGACCAATCTGATACATTGTCAGTGTTCTTCATGGAATATTGCAAATGAGACCACAGTGAACCAACCCCTTCCTGGGAGGAAAAGGGGAAGATACTGGGACAGTCAAAGAAAACTAAAGTTTGCTTTAATACCTTGTGGCATTTTCCATCCAGGTCATAGCTCCCTTAGGCAAGAACTTATGGAAACTCTGTTTGGACAGTTGTAAGAAGACCTTGGATAGATGCTCCCCTACCATGTGGATTTTAAATTAGACCCCAGGAAAGAGTGTCTAAAATATACAGTCTTTGTCTCCGTTGAAAACCCAACACCTGCCAATTGTAAGAGCCAATCTAATTTGTTATATTTGTATTTTCTTTTATTGAGCAAGCAAAAAATCTTTTCTTAGCATTCACCAGAGCAGTGTTCTAAGGAAAGAGAATTGTATACACTAGCACTCCCTTTATAATTCTTTGACTTAAACCATCTCAGTGTGCATTAAACCTACAAACATATCTCACAATTACAGCCAATAGTATTCAAATCAGCTCCAAAGACAGAAGGGAAGAGGCAGGAGGAAAACACTGTTCTTAAAAATGGATAATAAATCTAAAGAACTAGTCGTACCTTAGTCTTAAAACACAACCTCTTCAGCGTTAAATGGACAAAAACTTAAAGGTGAGAATCTGCAGTTGAGTCCTGTGTAGACCAACACTTGTGATATGGAGTCACTTTCTGTAAATATACTGAGGCCACAATTCTCTGGACTTAAACGCTGACAAATAAAACCCGGAAAAAAGCTTCGATTTAAAAGCACGTGCTGTACACAGGGAGATCAGCTCGGTGCTTTGTGTCCACCTAATGGGATGGGATAGGGAGGGTGGGAGGGAGACGCAAGAGGGAGGGGATATGGGGATATATGTATACGTATAGCTGATTCACTTTGTTATAAAGCAGAAACTAACACACCATTGTACAGCAATTATACTCCAATAAAGATGTTAAAAAATGCAAAAAAAAAATAAAGTAAATAAAATAAAAGCCCGCGCTGTAAATCATGCACTACAGGGGGTAATGTGACCAGGACCAGGCATGCGGGGGCAGGGAGAGCACAGGCAGGATTTGCTTCAAGTTTTGCAAATATCCCCCTTACCGGGAGGGTCCGAAGAATGCGCCCTTCCACCTTGCAGCTTGTGCCCTGACCCCATGCTTATAAGATCCTTTGAGGATCACTTTGGATCATGCCTCCCAGCACCCTAAGAGAAATGTGTTTCTATTATCTCAGTTGCACTGGGAGTTGGTTAGTAATTTACATTCATTCTGATAAAGGGCTTTGGCAGCTTTTAGTGATTAACTTTGTAAAAACCTTCCCTGCCCCTCACCACCTCCAATCGGCTTGCTAACTCTTACCCACTGAAAAAAAAATACCCAAAACAGTCTGAGTTACCCTAGCCGCTCCCTTTCCCATCATAACAGCATTTATGTTCTTGCATCCAGGGGAATCTATGGGCTTCACTGGGCCTGGGCTGGGCCTTTTTTGATGTTTTTTACTCAGTGCCTAGTACAGTGTCTGACACAGAATAGCTTGAAAGGTATGCAAAATTCTCCAAGTTTTGCTATGAATTACCAAACTGCTTTCTGTCAAGGTAATCAAGAATGGCAACAAAACTTCATATTATCTTCAAAAGAAACCCCCAAACTTGCTCATATAAAGGGGTATGAGAAAAATGACATCTTATTATTTCTATATACTAGGGTTGCATTTTTTTAAACATATTTATTGGCAATCTCCTCTTCTTTTTTCGTGAATTTTCTATCCTTGCCCTTAGTTCCTTTTTCTAGTGGGTTGTCTGTCTTTTTGATTCATAAGAACTCTTCATACACTAAGAATTTTAAACTTTATAGCATGAAATACGGCAAATATATCTTCCACTTTGTTTTTTGTTTGTTTTTGTTTTGTTTTGTTTTGTTTTTGCTACTTGACTATCAGATAGTTGTTCACACTAAACGATTAGATGATAACTTGTAACCACATCTCTTGCTTCTTGGAAAATGGTCCATATGGCTGCCCCTCAGCCTCAGTGAATTAGCCGGATCTAATCCTACTGGTGTGGTAAGCAGCAATTATAGCATCATATAACTCAAAATTTCAAAGTGAAAGCTTGCATTGTTTCCCTATCCTTAATATGTTTTGCAATATATCTTCCATTCATAAAAATACTTAACTTAAATGTGTCTTAATGGAGAAAACACTCAAAAAATTATGGCTTATAACTAATATAAAATTAAATATATAATATATGTAACATGTATTATATTATCATAATTTTTTTTTCCTGACATTAATATCACCAGTTTACAAAAAACAAATCTACCTTGATTTTAGGAAGCAAATTTCTCCATGTTCAACATTTTAAGACCTTTTAAATTGAGTTAACATCAGAAGCCATGTTTTATACATAATGAAAACGTATTTCTCCTGATCCAGCATCCTGACTCAGCTGCCAAATCAGGTGTCTCAGGTGTCTAGAACTGTATGACAACCTCCTGAATGTTATTTACTTTGACCAACTTAGTGGTAGAAGTCATGAATGTCAAACACTGAAAATGATTCTGCCAAAACTTCACTCATAGAATTCTAGGCAGAGAATGATGCTTTCCTCTAGGTTATTTCTCAAATGGAAAGGAAAATGTCTATATCTAATATTTATTTCCATAATCTATAATTTTTAGTATCAGTGTATAGGTTAACGCTAAGGGCCCTTTCATTGTCAATACTGGTAATGAATCCAGTATTATTCTTGTATAAGGAGGCTTTTTATCTTCAACTTTGATATAATAAATTTAGACCTTCACTATTGTTGTTCATGAATCTTAACATATATACAACTAGTACGTCAGAATTATAATTACAAGAGGGTGTGATGCTGACTTCTTTTCAGTTGCAATACTTACTCTTATGAGATACAAAATATTTGTAGTGTTCTCCTCAAGTTCTCTTTTAGATATCATTATCTTTATTACATTTGTAGAAGAAAGAACACATTTACTTTTATTTTTAAATTTTTTTATTGAAGTATAGTTGGTTTACAATGTCATGTTAGTTTCAGGTGTATAGCAAAGTGATTCAGTTATATATATATATATATATTTATTCTTTTCCAGATTCTTTTCCATTATAGCTTATTAAAAGATATTGAGTATAGTTCCCTGTGCTATACAGTAGGTCCTTGTTGTTTATCTCTTTTATATATACTTTTTATATATATTATATATCTTATATGTATATTATATATATAATATATACACTATTTTATATATAGTAGTGTGTATCTACTGTTAATCCCAAACTCCTAATTTATCCCTCCCCTAATTTTCCCCTTTGGTAACCGTAAGTTCATTTTCAATGTCTGAGTCTATTTCTGTTTTGTAAATAAGAACACGTTTCTTTATTGTTTTTAATCAAATTGCATCTGGAATGGTATCCTTCTACTAGGGTCAGAAGAAAATCAACTCTCACACATTTCAGTTAGTCCCCCTGAAGTATCTTGGTAGAGGAACTAAGATAGATATTATACTGTCTGGAGACCTGGGAAAGGCTCTTGGTTTCAGTGGACGGGAACCGACTGTATCAGTGCCCTTTGTACACGGCTGGCTGGCGTGATCCATCAGAGTCATGTGGCCTCTTGACTTGAAGTTGAGCTCAGGCCCTGAGATTCATAAGCTGAACATTTAGGGATGTGATATTCCTTCTTTAAAAGCAGCACAAGATGCAAGTGGTGAAGTTTAGGGGGCGAGGGAAGTGATTGTATATAGGGTGAGCCTTTTTGAGGAGATGCTCTTCTTATCTTGGTCAACTTTTTGCTGCCCTCAGCATGTAGCACAGTGTCTCTCACATAACAGGCACCCAATAAATGTGTGAAATGAAGGAGTGGAGTAGCAGCAAGTTAGTCATAGTGGACAGACAGTGTTGAGCTATGCAGTATACCAGAACATATGAACGAGTTGATTTAAATTTTCTTTTCCATGAAGATGTACATGTTAGGCATTCAGTTATGGCCGCAGCATATTGAGGAATAAGTAAGGAGAGAGAATAAGTAAGCTAGTTTTAAACGTTGATGAGACTTGGTTCCCCCCAGTTAAAATGACTTCCATTACTTATTCATTTTTCTCAATTGTTTAAAACAGTTTTTAATAAAACCTTCTCTGTTTCAGCCCCCAAAGATTGTTAGAAATAAGAAATTTAATTTATTTCTGGACCTTGCAAGAGGATTCCTTTTATGATTTTGTAATGGGGAGTGGCCAGAAGTTATGCTCCAATACCTTAAAAATTACAAGAGAAAACAATTAAAATGCATGGAAATATACATTTAGAATCATTTTTATCCACTCTAGTTTTTTTTCTTGATTAAATAAAATGATTTAAATACTTCTTAGGCTATTGGTGAGCACTGAAACATTCAAATATAGAAATACTTGCTGATAATTATTGCAAGCATAGTCACAAAGCAGAAGACAAATGCGATAAATATATTTTTTAAATGAGATTTTATTAAAATGCTTAGTCCCGTGCTTGGAAAGTAAATGCAATAAAGATTAAATAGATGCATTTAATATTAATATCACATAAATAAAATTTAAGCAAGCTAATAAAAGAAACTAGAAGGATAAAAAAATAAAATAAAATAAATACTTCTTAGGGTTAAGATGACTCTAGGAAATGTGTTTCATGTAATCTCCTTACCTAGTTTTTAGTAAATCACTAAGAATTGTAAATTATCTAAGCTTCTTAAAAGGCAGAGATAATTTCAGAAGTCATCTAATAATAATTCTAAATTGAAAGCAATTAACATAATTAACAGCATATCCTATAAATGAGGCAATTAAATGCAAAATAATTTGATAAATTTGCAGACAACTGAAATTAAGTTTTGAAAACTTAGATTGATGACATGTGATGTTAACTAGAGCATTATGAGCCTCAGCATGTGCTAAGGCAGATAGATGTTAACCACATATCTGTACAGCCAACAGCATGTTGAGGTGTTATGACCAGAGAAAACTACCTATAGTCAGGCTGTGTTCTAAGAAGGTATACAGGGTAGCATTTATGACATTAGAAAGTTGTATCAAATTCTAGCATCTAGCTCTTAGACTAGCAGGCTTTGACAGTTGATTTTATGTACACTTGGAGAGCTGACCCCCCTCTTTAGAGAAGATTCATTTTAAAACCAGGAGGCTATTTAATTAATTGGCAGTGACAGGATAGTCCTAGGAATCACAGTACTCCAAGTCCATTTTCTTCCCATCGTCAAATTTTATTAGAAACCAAATTATAACCCCAAACCACTTTTACTTTCAGAAATTACTCTTACCTGGACCAGAAATACTATATAAATCAGACCAGAATTTCTGGTAATGTGGCAGATTGCGCTGGCATGAATACTCCCTCTCATTCCATTTATTTGATAAAATAAAACCAAGCAACAACAACAAAGGTAAAACCCAGCACAAAAGAAATCCGCAGAGGCCAGAAATAAATAAGGAATTCAATGCCAGGACAGAAAACATGGGAGTGGACACTGTGAAGATCCAAGGCATTCTGCTGAAATATTTCGGTAAAAATTGGTCTGGGACAAATGGGGTCCAGCAGATACAAAGACAAAACTACTCCACAAGAACACTTCCACAACCCTTGGTGCACAGGACTCCCACCTGAAAACAGGAACAACCTCTACTGAAGATAAATTCACAATAAAAAGTCACAAAGTACTTGAGGAAACAAACCTCTATGAAAAAGAGTTAATGAGAAAATATAAAGAAACCACAAAATTATTGCATTTAAAGTAATTAAAGAGATAACATAAAGAATGGAAGAAAGATAAGAACTATTTCATAGATACTGATTGGCAAAAAGTAAATGGTTGGAAAATGCCAAGCATTTGTGAGGATGGCAAATACTAGGAACTTTCATACTCTGCTGTTGAGAGTTTAAAACTGCACAGCTACTTTGGAAACAATTCAGTACCACCTAATAAGTTTACAGATACATACCTGCATCTCAGGAATCAATGTCCAGGGAGGTGTTTTAGATTAACTCTTATGTTTGTTTACTAGAAGGCAAATATAAGAATGCATATAGGAGTATTGTTCATCAGGACACTCCAAATACCTATTAAGAATAGAGTGATCAAATAAACTGTGAAAATACAATGGAAAACGCAACAGCAATAAAAATGAAGGAGCAACGTATATGAACTTTAGAAACATAACTGAGGGGGAAATAAGCAAGTCAAAGAAGAATGCATAAAGATTCTGCATGTATGTTTTAAAAGGGACAAAACAACAACATATTTGCACCTCATGTGCAAATTCTTGCTAAAATGCTTGGCTGAGCTTAGCGATGGTCCCCAAGTACAGACAACAGAACACAGTAGTTATTCCAGGACTCAAGAAGTTCAAGATCAACGGCAACCAGAGTAGAATGACTAAAGCCACAGTTGTAGATGTAACCATTTGTTCAAGATATTAGGGGAATTCTAGAACTGATTTTGGAAGTAAATGTCCACTAACCAATACAAATAGCATCAGCAGATATCAGTCAAACTCTGGCTTTTCTGCTACTCATTCTTTCAAACAAAAGCAAAATCCAACCGCCAGTCTGAGCAATTTCACACTGTTTGGTTAATGTGAAATGTGCAGTTAAACAGTAATATTAAGCTGTTGGATGAAAATTCTGATCAATGTAAAAAACAAAGGCTATTTATTGTTCTTGTTTTATAAGCTGACTTAATGATAGTATTTTCAGATTCTGCATTTTTTTTGTCTTAACAATAAGGCAAACTTTTACTAATCATTTGGTATGTTTGTGTCTGTTTTGATTTGGAAATTTAGCTTACGGAATGAATGGAATTCCAAGAACCTGTCAATCTATCACTAATACCGATTTCTTTCTTTTTGCCTAACATGAAGCAAGACTCACACTTTTGAAACAATAAGAGGCACTCATCACATTTCCTCATTTCTAAGACACTATTGAAGTGTAAAGTGTGACACTGACTTAATGATAGCTTTCTAAAGATAACAGCTTTTTCACGTTAAATTTTTCATCTATTTTAAGAAGTATCCCCATTTCAGAAACATTCAATGTGAAAGAAGTGTGCATTTTAATTTTTTTCCAGACCCATTTTGCCCACCCCCTCACCCCTACCTCTGGCAACCAAAAATATGCACTTTAGAATTGAGCTCTATCAGTTTTTGACCATGCATTTTGAGGTTGTGTTGTTTAGTACATACCGATTTAGGATCCTCTCTTCCTGGTGGATTGATTCTTTTATCATTATGTGATGTCTCTCTTTGTCTATAGTAATTTTCTTTGCTCTACAGTCTATTGATATTAATAGAGCCACTTCTATTTAAAATTTTCTAAATTACTGTTTTCATAGCACTTTTTTTCCATTTTTTTTACTTCCAACCTATCTATGTTGTTGAATTTGAAGTGAGTTTCTTGTAAGCAGTATATATTTGCATCATTTTATTTAATCTTCTTGACAATCTCTGTCCTTCGATTGATGTATTTAGACCATTTACATTTAAGGTAATTATTGATATGGTAATTATTAAGTAGGGCATTTTACTATTTGTTTCTCTTTGTTTTTTATGGTTTTTGTTCCTTCTCTTTCTCTTTTCTTGTTCTCCTGTGAGTTACTTGAACATTTTTTTTTAATTCCATTTTGATTTACTTGTGTTTTTGTGTGTTGTCTCTTTGTATGGTTTTCATAGTGGCTACTTTAGGTGTTAAAATATACACATGTGACTTATAATCTACTGGTATCAACATATTAGCAGTTCAAGGGAAGTGTGGAAACCTCACTTCCATTTAACCTCACATCACTTTATCTTCCTCACTTTTAAATATCATTGTCTTAAGTATGAGATGGTGCTATAATTTTAATTGAAATATCAGCTATGATTTATAAAATTCATGAGGAAAAGGATAGTCTGTTGTAAACCGATTTCTGCTCTTTCCATTGTTCCTTCTTTCTTGATGTTCAAAGAGCCTTTCTTTTATCATTTCCTTTTTGTCTGAAGAAAGTCCTTTAACTAATCTTTAATAGTAGGTTGGCTGGCAGTAAATTCCTTTAGTTTTCCTTGGTATGAGAATGTACTTATTTCTCTCTTCTGAAGGGTAGTTTCACTGGATATAGTTTTTAGGCGGACAGTTTTTCCTTTCAGTTCTTGAAAAATATTCTGCCACTTCTTTTTGGCTTCCATAGTTTCAGATGAGAAATCTGCTGTCGTTTAAGTTACTGTTCCCCTGTAGGTAATCTGATGTTTTAAAGATTTTTCTATTTGTCTTTAGTTTTCAAAAGTTTAACTATAAAATGTTGGCATGGATTTCTTTAGGTTTATCCTGTTTGGGGTTTACTCAGTTTCTTGGATCTGTAAGTCTGTGTCTTTTGGTAAATTGGGGGAGTTTTCAGTCATTATCTCTTTAAATACTCTTTTGCACCACTCTTTTGTTATTGTCTCACAGGTCCCTAAGTCTCTGTATATATTTTTTTTCAGTCTGTTTTCTCTGTGTTGGTCAGATTTGGTGAATTCTACAGTTTTGTCTTCAAATTTACTGATCTTCTGTTATCTCCATTCTACTATTTAGTCCATCCAGTGAGATTTTCACTTCTATTATTGTATGTTTTCCATTCTATAATTTCTACTTGGTTTCTTTTTATAACTTTCTTTGCTGAGATTTTTCTATTTTTTCATTTGTTTCAAGAGAATTTGTAGTTGATTGCTGAAGCATTTTTATGATTACTACTTTTAAATCTTTGTCAAGTAATTCCAACATGTGACTCATCTCAATGTTGGTGTCAGTAGATTGTCATTTCTCATTGAGGTTGTGATTTTCTTGTTTCTTGGTATGACATATAATTTTCTACTTTGTCCTGAATATTTTTATCTATTATGTTAGGAGACTCTGGGTTCCATTTAAATCTTTTATTTTGGCTGACAGCCATGCTGTTTAAAGTTAGCATGTGGGTCTTGCCTTACATTTGTGCGCTTTTATTTCACTGGAAGTTTAATTTTCAGATTCTTTACAATGTTATTTTGGTCTTATTGGTTTATCTGGGGCCACTGAGGATCACACTATTTTCTGCTGATGCTATCTGAGGTGGAAGAGGGATTTCTCCAGGTGCTGCCTCCAGATGTCTCTCAGCGGGTGAGGGTGTGTTGGGGTCCCCCTATCACTGCCTCCAGGCTACTCTGGTGTCTCTAGGTTGGGGAGGAGGGACTTGGGCCCACAGGGACAAGAAGCTTCCTGGACTGGGCTGTTTTCTGTAGCTGGGTTCCTCTTACTGATTTTTCCCTCCTGCCTTTGTGTCTCTAGGTGGGAAAAGGGAGTCTCAGGTCTTATGGGAGAGGAGAAGGCTTTTCCTCACTGCTTATTGTTTGTGAACCTCTCAGACAATTCCCTTATGGGTTTTGTTGGGCTCACCTGATGTTGTCAGAGGGAGTCTCATTCAGTCCAGAGGAGTAATGAGACTAACTGGGTTACCTTCTGCTGCTAGGTCAGGTATTGGGAAATGATGGTCTGAGTAGCCTTCTTTTGTTGGTTGAGGACACATAAGATGTCCTTTTGCTGTGTTGTTTTTCCAGTCCTGTGGTTCTAATGAAGCGCTCTTTCTTCCTACCAACTTTCAGAGTCCTTCTTTGGTGTTTCTCATGCCATTTCTGGGTTTAAAGTTGTGTCTAGCAAGGAGGAATAGGGAAAAATGGATCTCCACTATCTTGTCCAGATCAGAGGTCAACTGTACTCTTTGAAACAAGATACATTTTTTTCATTATTAACATTTGACTCCTTCTAGAACCTGCTTACATTACAAAGACTCAAATGTACTTTTTCTTTTTTTAATTTAACGTTATTTTTCATTACATACACAGCTAATTATCTTGGTTTTTCTTATATATAATACTGAATGAGTTTAATGATTGGTCTTGTGAAAGAACAAAATAGATCTGTCCATTTTTTCAGAAAATAAAAGCATATTCTATCAAAAATCATGGCCTTATGCTAGCCTCAAAATGTGCTTACCTTCAACCATCAAAGTTGATATCAAATCCCTTTGATATTCTGCCTGTGTTTCCTAAACATCTCTGACTCTCTTATGTAAAGTTATCCTTTAGCTCATGATTCAGTGATTCTTTAATATCCTGATACCACAGGTACTTTCAAAGCCACTCACCACAAAAGGAGGAAACAAAAACATCCCTATTTAGAATTATTTAGTCATTTTGCTCCTTTTAACAGTTTCCACATGCAATATCTTATTTAAGCTAAAAGAGAAAATATTGGAATAGAAACACATTTCAGTAAATATTTTCACTTTTTTTTTAGCTCAATTTAAAGGATAAAAATCACAGGTATAATTGCCATCTGTGGCAGATACTCTCACTGCCTATCAATATTCTCTCCTTTGTTAATTTTAAGAAGTTCAATTTTCAGCGAGGCGCATTGCTGCCCAAGTACACAAATGCATAAGAAATATTTAAAGCATTTGGAGGGTTAAGTAACTGGCCTTGGAGCCTATCTGAAACCTTCATAGAAATTTCCTTATTCTTTTACTTGCTTTCTTTGTTACCTTTTCTTATTTTTCTTTTGTATAATTAATATCAACATATTTCATTTTTATCCATCTTTCTCTTTCTACTGTACTGCTCGTGCCTTATAATGTGTGCAGTCTCTTTTGATGATGTAGTTTCTGGTTGAATACTAGTCTACACTCATCTCCCCTGTTCTTGGAGCATGAGGTTCTGTGGCCACTACAAGTGAGAGGGTCAGAGTGGGCAGTAGAGATGGGAGGAATGAAGTTTGCTTGATGAACTCTGATTTATTCCAGTAAACCCAACAATATTTTTCTCATCAGGACATCAGGGCATGTTAGTTCACTGCAAAGATAGCTCTGTATATTGCTTTATCATGAACATTAGACAATTCGACTAGAAAAATAGGAAATCGTGAAATAGAGAAGAAATAATTTGGGAAATCATCTAGAGAATGAGGAATGTGGATAGAAGACTCAATATGGATGTAAATGGATTAAGAGAATAGAGCGTGTATCCTGGCAAACTGAAAGTATGTGTGACACCCTGCTATCCTCTGCCAATATTTTACAAACCATGAAATTATATTCTTAACTCTTCTGCCATTTTTGCCTTTGGTTTTCAGTTTTTTAAAATAAGCTCCTCTCGCCAACCCTGGAAAGATATCACACTAATTTTTATATGTTCTACACATTTTTTTTTGTCCTGAGTAGTAAAACTGTATTTATAACTAACTGTTCTTTTGTGATCTGACCTGTTTAGTTTTGTTGCTAAACGTTGCTCTCCAGGGTAGATATTTCTATAGAAAATGCTCAAAATAAGAGACAGTGTATTAAGATTGAATTATGACCTTGCATATATTAAAAACATTGAGTGTCAACATGTATGGGTTATGGTACCAAATTGTTTTAAAATCCATTTATATCATTAAATGTTTCCTTCAAGGGAAGAATTGGTAGTTGATTTGCAGTTACATTAAATAGAGTGGAGTAAAGAGAACCTTTTGTAAGCCAAGTGCATGAATTCAATTCAACAAATGCCACCATCTTCAAATAACACTTATGAAGTACACAAGTGTTTGAGGTCTGGACTCTGTTTATTAATAGAAAAAAAAAAGACATATGTTCGAAAGAAGATGTGAGGTGTTCCTGGGCTTTTGTCATTCAAGTGATATGCGTGTGAGGTGTAAATGAAACTTTATTGATAAAACACTTCTTCATTCATTTACTTCATAGGAGATTTTAGACTCATCTGATCCTTTTCCTACACAAGTCAGAATACAGTGAGGATCCCAGGCGTGCAAGAAAACTCTGTGGCTGGGCCTCCGCCGTGTTCCAGGCGCACTGAACAGCCTGTTTACAATCAGCGGCCATTTGGAAGGCAGAGCAGAGCCTCTCACTATATCTCACAGAATGGCCCCAGTTGCCCCAAGCCAGGCCTGTGTTGCTCACACAGTACCCTCTTTATGAGCCCAGGGACGGAATTTCAATGAGGAGCACTGAGGTATGTTTTTCCAAAAGTGGCATCTGGCTCAAGGATTGGTTACGTGAATGGCCCAGCAGCTGGTTATACCTGTGGTTTCTGCTAATTAGGCTGAGGTTGTGCTGGCTGCCTCCTTGGGCTTTCAGAATACATCCAACTTTTCGTCATCATCACAACTCTAAAGATGGCCTAAATGTGTGTGTGGTAAAGTCCAGAGGCCTTTGAACTTGGTATGGATACCTGTCTTACTGTGGACACAGTGGATATTTATTCCCTGGCCTACACTTATCCACTAATGATGGGTCAAGTCATTTGGATTTCAAATACAGTAATAATTAATCCTGAGGAAGTTTAGCCTAAGTACAGGTTTCCTTTCCCTTAGAACCAACTGTTTCTCCCCAAAGCAGGCAAATGTTTTCTTAAAAAATTAAAAATACTTCTATATCCATCTGTCTCTGCCATGCTTCTTCTTTGTGTATTTATCTCTGTGGATACAGAACTGCTCTGGACATTTGAGGGATGTATATGTTTGCGTATGGGTGTGCATATATTTATAAACAGGGGTTTACTATAAGGGGAAAGAAGGATTCCTGGTAGAATTGTGGCCGGAAGGGCCCACTTCCTGCAGTAAAAGCCTCTGGACCACACAGAGAACAGCCCCATCCAGTCCTATTCCCCACTTGCTCCACCGTTCAGAAGAGAACCAATGCAGAAACTGTCTCTCAAGCAATGGGCAAAATATCACCAAAGTATAACCATACCTCCTTTCCCTGTTTCTAGTGGCCTCGGTGCACCCAAGAGCTTGCTGCAGAGCCAGATAAATATTGTCTGGAAGAAAGAGCACAGATTCAGAAGTCCGAAGACAGGCTTCTATTTCCAGGTCTATCCTCTGACAAAGGCGATGCTTGAGGACAAATCCCTTCAATTTCTCTGCTCCTCATTTTTCCGGTTTATGTAAAACGGTGATAAGTTAGTCAGATGTGTGGATACCTTGTCTCACAGAGTCCACCTGACTTTACTATGAAACTGTCTCAGGTAAAAATCTGGGAAAAGAATTGAGACACTGTAAGTAATTTATAAAGTTCTACCCAGAAGAGATTCTTAAATACTTAACATGGAGGGGCCAATTGTGGTTAGAAGGCTATATCAGATTGGATCAAAATTGGATCAACTTTTGCAAACTTACGGTTACCAAAGGGGAAAGGGGGTGGGGGGAGGGAATAATGAGGAGTATGGGTTTAACAGATACACACTACTATCTGTAAAACAGATAACCAACAAGGATCTACTGTATAGCACTGTATATATAGCATATATGTATATATATGTATGTATAACTGAATCACTTTGCTGTAGACCTGAAACTAAATTGTAATTGTAAATCAACTATACTTCAATTTTGAAAAATCAAATATACTTCAATTTAAAAAAATTATTAAAAAATTGGATCAATTTTTGCATCACAGGAACATAGAAAATTTGGCTAATGATGTCATAACACTGTTGGTTTAGGCATATAGTCCTCAAAGCCAATGAAAACTCCTGCATTTTACACTATCCTTTCCTCTGCCATTTCTCAATCATCCTGTGTGGCCAGCCATATAAAATGAAACTCCCTAGCAGGAGAAAAACAATCAAACAAAAAAAAAACCTTTTTTACTTCTTCTTTCTTGGAAACCTTCCACCTAATCTCGCTTCTACTTTTTGTCCTCTTCAATTACTGTTAACATGCACGTTGGCTACTGAGGCACAGTCAGCCTCTGTTTTAGTCCTGCACCAATCTTGAAGCAGGACCCTGCACATTATTTCAATTCATACACTCCCCCAACCAAAATTCATCCCAAAGCATTCGTGAGCAATGCAGCGTTTAGAAAGACTTCATAGATGAAAAGGACGGGGGTGTTTACATATACATAATAAATAACCTAAAAAACCACAGTTAGACAATTTTTTCCCAATAAAATCTGTTGAACCTCTGACTCAGACAGTTATCCCTTCCCACTCAAATTTCTGTCCTTGCTCCCCTACCTTAATTCATCTCCTTCAGTAAGTCTGGATACCAGCCTGAGGCTTCCTTCAACCATGCAGTAGCTTATCATGTCTCTCTTCCAGGAATTCAGTTCAGGTGGGTTCTGGAATCTACTAGGAGAGCCTGTGCGCATCTCTTCTCAAATCTGTGTTCAGGGATGTTGGTAGCTTAAAATTGGCTGTGGTGGGAAATCAGGGAAATGGGAGATGCTACACATCAAGGCTTCCCCTCCCTGTCCCCATTTCCCCCCAGAAGGCCAGTTGTTAAACATCCACCAATGCACTGCTGGGTGACTTACAAAGTGTGTAATGCCAGGTGCACATGGCACTCAACAATCAAAATGGACACGGTCATTTTTGCCTCGCAAGTGCATCAGCTGAATAGCAGCCCAATTATTTTCAACAAAGCAGGTGTCTCCTTGCAAAAGAATGTTCCTCCCAACTTCTAAGCAGTTCATTGTTTCTCCAGGTCTTCCAGAATTGCTTTTATAAGAATGCCAGGGAGGGCCTTCCCTGGTGGCGCAGTGGTTGAGAATCTGCCTGCCAATGCAGGGGACACGGGTTCGAGCCCTGGTCTGGGAAGATCTCACGTGCCGCGGAGCTACTAGGCCCGTGAGCCGCAATTACTGAGCCTGCGCGTCTGGAGCCTGTGCTCCGCAACAAGAGGGGCCGCGATAATGAGAGGCCTGCGCACCGCGATGAAGAGTGGCCCCCACTTGCCGCAACTGGAGAAAGCCCTCGCACAGAAACGAAGACCCAACACAGCCGTAAATAAATAAATAAATTAAAAAAAAAAAAAAAAGAATGCCAGGGAAAAAAATTTGTAATATGCGTTCTTCAAAATTTAGAGGGATTATTTAAAGTCTAAATAATGAAAGAAATTTAACAACATCTTACTAGGTTTTTTTAAAATTTTTTCAGTGAGGGGCAGATTCACCCTTTGAGAAAATAGTTTTGTATTAAGTGTGCTTTATATTTTACAAGTTTTATATTGAATATAAGCTACTGTCTTTATTAAAAAGGACTGCTGCATTGCAATTAAGATAATGGATAAAAGGTAACAAGGAAACTTTGGCAAATTCAATTAAAACTCCAATTTTAGAAATATTAAAAAGTGAAAAGTAATGTGTTTCTTAGAATTCAGGAAATACAGCATAACTTGAGTTGAAGCAGGAAAATAAAGAGAGGCAGACAAATTGAGACAGACCTCGAGATTTGAAAAAGCAGCTAAATTCATACTGCTGACATGGAGACAGTCCACCTAATCTCCTTGTAGATTTCTTTGTACTTTCAGGAAAGAGCTGGACAAAAATAATCTTTTACCTAATTAGTAGAGAAAGCATATACAGGAAACATTTGATAAGAGTTAGCATTTATAATTAGAGTGGAAGAAAAGAGGATTTGATATAAAGAAAAAGCTCAGATGTTCCTGAATCAGGCAACTCAGGAAGCCAATTTAGCTCAAAATTAGGAGAATAGGGTGACACAAAGTAACACTTTCAAAAAAGATCAACAAAGGAATTGAAAGTCGTACCAAACCGGGGCGCGTGGGACAGAATGGTTTCAAATTGAATTGAACTGCTTTTTAAATCTTCACTAACCACATCTCATCTTTAAAATATAGACGTTTTAATGTTATTACATTCAGTTATTTTCAGTAAAATCTTTTTTTTTTTTTAATTTAAGAATGATAAAAATACAGTGTTTCTCTGAGTGAGCAAATATGGCTGTGTGTCTGTCTTAGTCTATTCAGGCTGCAATAACAAAATATCACAGACAAGATAGCTTGTAAGCAACAGGGATGTATTTCTCACGGTTCTGGAGACTGGGAAGTTCAAGATCAAGGCACTAGCATGGTCTTGCTCTCTAGCGAGCACCCTCTTCCTGGTTCACAGGCGAGGCCCTCTCGCTGGGTCCTCACATGGTGGAATGGGCTGGGGAGCTCCCTGGAGCCTCTTTTATAAGGGAACCATTCCCATTCCTGAGGGCACTACCCTCACGACCTAAGCACCTGCCCAAGGCCCCACCTCCTCAGAACATCATTTTTGGGGGGTTAGGATATCAACATATGAATTTTGGGGCGATACAAACATTCAGACCATAGCAGGGTCAGATCGCATCTTTTGGGTTTATCAAGTCAGTGTCTGCGTCATAATCAGAACATACATGTTTCTTGCAAACATTATTTCTGTTTGCTCTCCATTTGCTTAATTATTAGTACCAACTTTTAGGTCGATATTTGCTGAGATTAAGCAAGTCTATTTTCTTAGGTTTTCTCCTTTTTTTCTCTTTTTAATTTAGAAGCTTTGACAAATTGATATTTAAAAATTTCATGTTTTTGAATCTGTCCACACCTTCTTAATTTCTTCTGTTGATTTTTATCCCATGAAAGACGTTCCCCATTCAGAGTAGGAATGTATCAGATCAAAACTTTTATTTTAGAAGAATTTCTATCTTCACAACATTATCTAGAGACATGGTACCCTTTCTATTTTCATATGAAGGGGAATTTATCTTGTTGACTGCCGCATGCCCAGGGCCAGGTAGATTGCCAACGAATGCTTGTGGAAGAAAGTAATCTTAACCAGAAAACACAGCTTAAGGATATTTGCGAGAAGTTTCTAATCTTCACCATAAAGTAACAGAAACTTGAGGAAAAGGAGGGGAGTAATGGACTTCTAATCATCAGTTGCACCAGCATTGTTTTTCCTCTGTTAGGTCTTGTGGAATATTTTCTTTCTGGACCAGGTCTAAATTTCTCTGCCTAGATTCGAAGATTCTGAAAAACCAGTTTGGCCCTTCCTTTGCATTCTCCCTCAATTTCTACTTTAACTAAACATCTACCTCAACCCCACCCCAGCTTCCCCACTGCCCCCAGTCTTTGCCTTTACTTCGTTTCCTTCTTCACTGGGGCGGGTGAAGGGGGATGGTGGAGTCCGTGTCTGCCTCTCTAACTAATAATCACCAGCCACCAATGCCTACTTCCACTCCCATGCTGCTAATTCTCTAAATAATCCCTTCAGCAATTTAATAATTTTAAAAATCACTGACTTTGTATTTTTTTGACTGTTCACTCTCCTTTGCTCTAATGCTTTTATTAGTTTTAATTGCTTGCCAATTACTTACAGTGGCTTTTTAAAGGCAGACAATCATATGAGAAATTAAGATAGTTTGTGCCTCCCCTTTAAGGAGTGAATTGTCTTATCTATGCTTAATATCTGAATATACTGGCTAAAACTTCCAAGTAATCCTTAACAATGGTGGCAGAATTGCCATCCTTACCTTGTTTCTGATATCAATGGAAATAGAAATGTGTCAGGTGCCTTGAAGTACGTATTGTTATAGAAACAAGGGATTTCTCTTTCTAGTCTGTAGCTGAAATTTGAATGAATAATTGTAATATTAGTTGCTGGCCCCTCGTGTTTAGAAATTAAAAATAGTGTCTTTTGCTGTACTTCGCCTCTGGAGCTCTGCCTGAGGGGGACTGAGCGCAATCCAATTGAGGAACATGCCTGACCCCTGCGGCCCTGAGAGGCGACACAAACAGACCTGGTTCACCAAATTCTGGCATTTTTACCAGGTAGGCTGCAACCTTCAGTTGTTATAGGTAAAGAAAATGAGAAATTATAAACTGACACCCTCAAAATCACACCACCAGGTGGTGCAGGTCTGGGCTGAGAACTTGGCCTCCTTGCCTTCTTATTCATCTACCACTTTAGCATCTTTGGGGAGAGCAGGCTGTCCCCAGGACCGCTCCAGGTCTTTACATATCCTCACGAGCTTCCACATTCTGATTTATTCTGCCAACAAGGAGCTGTCACAGCAGTGATCTAGTCTCTCTGGAGTTGGCGGGAGTGAAAGTGACCCACAGCCTCTCTGGATCCACTGAATTTATTCCAGTGGGTGCGTATTTAGCCCAAACGTATACCTTATGGAGGAGATAACAAGTCTCCAGTCAGCTTCAAACAGCAACGAATCTGAGCCCGATTGAGGGGACATTTGAACAGAAAACACGAGAGACCGCATGACAGAATCTCTTTTCTTTTCTTTTCTCTTTTGTCCTTTTTCTTTCTTCCTTTCCTTTCTCCTTCCTTCCTTCCTTCCTCCCTCCCTCCCTCCCTTCTCTCTCTCTCTGTCTCTGTCTCTCTCTCCTTCTTTCCAGATACTCTTACCAGAGTCCCTCCATGGAAAATACAGAGTTTCTCCTCGCACACTGACAATGCGTGGAGGTAGATTTCAGTACACTGTGAAGAGGTTTGAATGGAACTGTATGATAAGGTGGACACTGACACTCCACCAGTACAGCCTGGTGACCAGGGAGTCCAAGACGCCATATTTTCCACAGCTTTGAATTTCACAAAACAGCGAAATAATAAAAAAATGAACAAACAAATGTGAGAGACAAAGAAAGGAGGAGGAGGAGAGGAGAAAGGGAGGGAGGAAGGAAGGAAGAGAGGGAATACCATGAATTTCATCTTTATATTTAGCAAAGCCCGGCCATTGAGGAAAACTTGCAATCAACCAATGCCCATCATTTTTCAGAACAAAGAACACCAAAATGTAGAAAGGTAGGAAGTACCTAAAGTTAAGCTATTGATAGCTTTTACAGAGTATACATTTAAATTTAGGAAAAAATACAAATCACTCTCTTGCCCTTTGTTTCCCTCCTAATTTTTGCTGCAGACTAGCAAACATTCTATACAGACTGCCGCTAGTCGCTGAACAGGCTTTTGAAATCTCAGGCAACCAGGAATGTTAGGAACAAGGTCCTTGACTCTGAAGGATGGTGACCCTTAGAGACAAGAAGAACCAAAGGAATGTTCTTATGGCACTGAGTCCAAAAGGTCTTTATTTTATTTTTTGGCTATACAGCATGTGGGATCTTAGTTTCCCCAAACAAGGATAGAACCCACGCCCCCTGCAGTGGCAGGGAGGTGTCTTAACCACTGGACCACTGGGGAATTCCCCAAAGGGTCTTTCAATGCAAGAAGGGAACATGAAGGGAAGTTGACCCTGATGTAATGTCAGGCAACGGGCATCTGCCCATGGGGCAGAGTCCTTAAATGGTGAAGCCATTGGCAGGATCATTACACTTGTAGCAAATGTGTGGGCAAGACACATGGCCTTGTAGCTGGTAACTGGCTGAGCCAGTGCGGAGACCAGAATGAATGTAAGTGATGTTGTGACGGGGGCTTCATGGGGAATGAGGATTGCCCCAGGTCTTTCTAGGGAGAAGCATATGAGCAGTATCCCTGTAACACATGGGTAGTATCAGTGTCAGTATAATTTAACATGCATTTCCTCATATAATTCTCTTCACTGAATACGCCAATTTGTCCTAAGCTCCTCTTTGCTAACACTTCTGGGAACGTCTGAAATACAGACAGTAACGATTTCTACAGAGTTACCGTAATACACTTACTAGCACAAAACAACATTCTGGGAATTTGTTATATGAATCTAGCTAATTCATTTAACTTTCTCACCTCATGAGTGTTCATTAAATTGACATGCTTGATTATGAACATCTTTCTCTTTGGATAGTGGATGATTTCACCCTAATACCTGGGTAGGTCATTCTGCCTACCCATTAGAATCTTTGGTCACAGTGCTAGAGGCTGAATGTGCCATTTGCATAAGGATTGTCTTCCTAGAGCCCAACTCAAGTTTTGCCGTCAGCAATCATAACTGATTTCTCTGAGTGGAACAGAAATTATCTCGATGACGCATGCCTGACAACTATTTTAGTAAACCTTCATATAGTGTATGCACAGTGTTATTTTAGTTAACCTCAATGTTTTAAAATTGTCTTCTAATGCCCAGCTTTAAATAAACTTTGACTAGTTGAAAACCAAAAATAGTAGAACCTAGATAACCACTAGTACATCAAAGACTTTCATGTAATCGGTGCACTGATTTCTGTTTCTGATTTCAAAGCAAGTGTTTTATAAAAGCAACCTTTTGGGAGTGAAGCATTTAAGGACAATGACATTTCGCCTTGCTTTTTTTTTTTTTTTGTAAAATCGTATCTCCATAGTCAACAGACCTGGGATACTATCTGATAATCTTGGATTTCATTGAAGACCAGAGGAAGCAGAATCAAGTTGTATGTATTCTCTGGTTAAAATTGCTATTTCATACTCATTTTCTTCAAAATCTTAATTAGTTGTTGTGATGGTATAGGACCTGGATAGGAAGGCCATCTTGCTATAGAATCTGTAGCCTCCAGCTGGTATGCATATGCATTCCATGACATCCTTTCAGAGAGAATCATACTTTCTTTACTGCCAACTTCTTGCCTAGTTCATTGTGCATAGCTGAGGGAACTCACCAACACTTCCTTTAACATCTATCCATTCTCAAGAGTGTTTTCTACCTCTTACTTATATTCAATCCATCTCCTTGCCAAGAAGCGGTGAACTTCCATGGAGATTCAGAAGTTGCAAAATATCAACGAGCCTGATATACTTCTTGAAAAACTCAGTAACTCAGGCTGATGAAAGGGCTTAGGACCACCAGCCTGAGCCAGGTGGGCCCTGGAGATTCAGAGACACTCCAGTCATGTCAGCTTATGACCGTTAGCAGCTAGACAACTGATGCATTCTGTACCAACAGCTGGAGCTTCTGGGAGGTCTTTAACCATAGCCCTGAGCAAAGAGCATTGAGGTAATCCAGGATGGAGGTCACCAACGGATGGAAAACTGTGGTGGGATTGTCACTGGTGAGGAGAGAGAAGAGGTTACAGCCTTTTTGCCAAATCCTCTGTGGCTGGATTCAGTGCCCAAGCGATGATTTCCATTGCGAATGCAGTCTAACATTTGTGGTATCTGTCTTGGGGAGAAAAACAAGTCCCGATACTGAGTCCCACTCTTTGGTCAAGAGACACTGCCAAGATGTGTTCTTTGGGTGTGATTTCACACAGTTGTGATAAGAGATTTTCTTATCTGGAGTAAATATTTCAGGAACAAAAATGCCTTTATGAAATTAAATGAGTGGTGAAACTTAATGTGTGGAAATCATCCTGGAAGTAGAAGGTCCTATATTCTTCTTCTTTTTAAAAATTTCTATGTTGAAAGAGAAGATGAGGAGATTCTTAGTCTAATTAACAAATATCATATAAAATAGAAGCAATTTTTGCCTTCTTCCACTCCTCCAACTTGCACATTTTTCTTTGAGATTTTAGCAATAGATGATTAGTTGGTAACTCAACTCACACAAAGCCTGGTTCAGAATGCACTTCAGATCTTCACTCTAAACAATAATCTGCATCAAAAAACCATGACTGTATACTTTTGACATTGAGCTGACACTAACCGAGATGGGTAGGGTCATACTCTTCAAGGTCTACTTCCCCAAACAAGGGAGGACAGATGTATGAAAGAACAAACATACCCAGCTATGCCTAACATTGTACAAATGCACACAACTGAAGTATTTATAGCTTATATAGGCGAGTTTTGTTTTGTGGTTTGGAAATATTTGTGGCTCTGCTTGTGGTGAAGGGAGGATGTGAGTTACATAATAGGCAACAATCTCATCCTCTCATCTCTGATGTGCGTGCCACATGGCCTTTGCAATTGACAGCCAAGGAAGCTGAGTAGGACATTCATATTTAAGCAATAGGCTAACGCATACAAGACCTGGCCATACGACTAGAGCCATCCTGGGTCAGGCTCCGTGGCAGTCTGCTTTGTAAGCACCAGAAAACAAGAACTCGTTTTGTGAAGGATCACCTCCCACGTGGACGCAGATCACTTCGAAAATGTACCGAGAACAAAAGATTCAGCCATGTCCCCCTTGTGTTCTCCCTGTTAAGATGATGCCAAAACAACAAAGTCCTACTGTACGGCACAGGGAACTATATTTAATATTCTGTGATAAACCATAATGGAAAAGAATATGAAAATGTAGGTATATATATGTATAACTTGATCACTTTGCTGTATGGCAGAAATTAACACAACATTGTAAATCAACTATCCTTGAAAAAAAAATTTTTTTAAAAAGATGATGCCTGTGCAATGGGTATCTTTTTGCCTGTTCAGACTTTGCTCTTCAAGCCTATGCTGATACTTGTTGGTTTTCCTGGATTCTATATATCAGTCAGGATTCTCACAGGGTCAAGTACACATGTGCATGCACATAACATATTTTTATTGTACTAGAATTAATAGTTCAAAGTATACCAAATAATGAAACATTTTACATGCCTTTTTATTATAAAAAATTATAATAAAGTTTTTATTATAAAAACTTTTTATTATAAAAAAAAGTATATTTCTACCTGTGGTTGAATACCCAACCAGATTTTGAGAATAAATGAACTGCGTTTGCTGAGCCCCAAATATGCTCTTTTTTCCCATCCATCACACTGAGTCTACCATCAATTCCTAACAGTTGTTCCAAAGTGATATTAGAAATAGACTTGTCGTTGGTCTGCCTTATTCAAGGCTCATCTCTCGTCAATTATTCTCACCAGCAACTGTGGTCCTCAGGACTTACTTTGATTGTCACTTACCTTCTTAGAGCATAAAAGTGGTTCTACAGCCCCTTTCTGATCAAATTTAAACTGTGGATTTTTATAAATAAAAACTTTTCTAATTGCCTTCTCCTCATCTTGTTCCAAAGGTTCATTTCACCACCTATGCCATTGTTTCTGTCGGTTATCGCTTATACAGGAATCCTCATTTCCTGTATAGCTCTGCAGAGATCTCCTGTCTAGCCCTCTGACAGCTTACGGATCTAATTAAATCCAATAATCATATAGTAAGTACCTATTTTCCAGGCTCTATGCCAGGCTCTATCCCCTCATTTAGAACCGAATTACATACTGTTTCTATTTATTTATTTATTTGTTTGTTCGTTTATTTTAAATGTTTCTCTAGGTATGCCATCTAGCCAACCGGAAATCCTGCTTCCTGAGGGTGCGGACCTGGTCCTACACCTCTAGCAGCCAGCCTCAGGAGTGCTTCACACAGGCGTGCGCACACACTTTTTGGTTGATCTGTTTACCCTGTCTTTTCAGGTCAGTCTCCTTTGTGCTACGTTATTCTCCATCTCTCTAATCCTTCCCACTTCCCTAACTGCTCAGAACTTAGAGCCGCATCCCAATAGAGCCCCCAAAGGTATGCATCCTGTTACTTACTTTCCTCCTGCTCTAAGCATTTGATTATCAGCTCCTTCAAGGTGGAAGCTATATCCCCTGCCTTCTTCATTAATCCCTACAGCTCTTTCTCTGCTATACCGGAGTTTCCATATGGTACATTTCCCGTGTAGTACACGTCTCTGCTATAGCAAACTTTCCACAATTTCTGGTTTCTTTTGTGGGCAGTGAAGGGTAATGCAGCTTTTCTATCTCTCATCTTCCCTCTGGTCCTCCCTGGGCTGAGAGAGCTTCTTGTTCCACAATCCTTGGCCCACCTACTAAAGGGAGGGAGAAACCCAGGACTCATGTTCACTCAAGGAGGAAAGTGACATTTAGGTAAAATTGAATAGTATTTTGTCAGGTGCCTAAAGTTGGTGCTTGGGGTGAAAAACGTGGGAATACTTCATCTTTACATTTGGCCTTGTTATATACGATACTAATTATGCAGGCCATTCAAAGCTCAGTTCAATGGATATTTTTCAGGTGCACCAATTAGGAGTAGAAATAGGAGCCTGGGGCACTTCCCATGACATTCAATATTCAGCATTCAACACCCAGCATAGCAAGACGGGGCCGTCACTCACTGAAGGTGTTTGGCTCCTGTTATAGCCCTAAAAGTGAGTGGAATGCTTGGAAACTTTAGAAAATGGGTCCATACTCTAGATAGCTTTCTCCCATGCCAAATAAAACAATATTAAGTGTTTAAAAAATATTATCAATAATATACTTTTTCTAACAAAAATATGTGTTCTAGAAAAATGGGAAAAACAAATATGTAATTATCTTACAAAAATAGGATCATAGTGTGTACATTGTTTTGCGACTTTTGTTTTGGTTTTTTGACTTTTGTTTGTACTTTTTAATTTATGTCATTAAATATTTTTCTATGCTAGGATATTCCAAAGTGAGTCTGTTAAAGAAGTTATTAATAAATATTACATATTAAGAAAAGAAGAGAGTTTCATGATGAGATAAATGTTGGCAATGCTGGATTCAATAGGATTTTGGTGCTATAGGACTTTTTAGAGCTTTTAATGAACTAATGTATGTTGTGATTCTTAAAAATAAGGATATATTATAGAAATTCTCTCAATTGTTTTACCAAGTACATTATTTATGTATTATGTATTTATGTAATTTCTGTAGAACAAGTGTTCTTGAACACACTTTGAGAATAGAAGCAGAAGTAGGTCATAGACCTGCTATGACTAATCTTAGGATGTAATGTGGAAAATTTATTAAAACATGTTATTAAAAAGTCCTGCTTTGAAAATCAAAACCACAATGAGGTATCACCTTACACTGATCAGAATGGCCATATCAAAAAGTCTACAAATAACAAATGCTGGAGAAGGTGTGGAGAAAAGGGAACCCTCATACAGTGTTGCCGAGAATGTAAACTGGTGCAGCCGCTGTGGAAAACAGTACAGAGTTTCCTTACAAAACTCAAAATAGAACTACCGTGTGATGCAGCAATTCCATTCCTGGGTATTTATCCAGAAAAAATGAAAACACTAACTCAAAAAGATACGTGAAACCCAGTGTTTATAGCAGCACTATTTATAATAGCCAAGATATGGAAACAACAGAAGTGCCCACCAGCAGACGATTGGATTGTTAAGAAGATGTGGTGTATATATAGAATGGAATATTACTCAGCCATAAAAAAAGAATGAAATACTGCCTTTACACCAATATGTATGGAGCTAGAGAATATTATGCTTAGTGAAATAAGTCAGACAAAGACAGACAAATACTGTATGATATCACTTATATGTGGAATGTAAAAAATAATACAAATGAATATATATGCAAAACAGAAACAGACTCACAGATGTAGAAAACAAATTTGTGGTTACCAAAATGGAGAGGAAAGGGGGAAGAGACAAATTAGGGGTATGTGATTAAGGGATACAAACTACTATGTATAAAATAGATAAGCAACAAGGATATATTGCATAGCATAGGGAATTATGCTCATTATCGTGTAATAACCTGTAACGGAGTATAATCTGCAAATATACTGGATCATTATGATGTACACCTGAAACTAACACAATATTGTAAATCAACTATATTTCAATTAAAAATAAAGTCTACTTTAAAAAAAGTACTGCTTTGAGCTTGTTTCTTATGTGTCTGTATATATGACCTCTTTATTAGCAAGGGAGTGAGAGATTTGACTATAGAACATTAATTTGACATAACACCTGCTAACATCAACGGAACTAATATTCTCTGCAACATAATTTGAGAAATGCAGCTGTGCAGGGTTCCCTGATATTATTGTACAAATGTTGATTTGGGGTTCCGTGTTCCTTATTCATTCCAAGACTTGATGCTTCTATACTTAACTGTGTATTCAGAATCTGGCATCACTGTTTGCTTTATTAAAGATACAGTATGATCCACATCAGTTAACTTATTTTTCCAATTCTATTTTCAGTCATCATAAAAATACATTGGCCAGAAAGGAAGCTAATAAATCAGTTCTCTGTAAAATTTCAGTTTAGAATTTCTTAGGAAATTTAAGCAGAAATGCTCCTTTGTTGGAGAAAAATAGCAACAGCCTGAATTTCTAGGAGACATTCACCTCCACTCACAGTGGCCATTTTTTCTTTAATTTTGTGCCCTGACTAGAATTTTGTCCCCTGCAGCCAGCCAGCCAGCATCTTTGTTTGCCTTCTCATGAGCATATTTGTTCTGTTTCCATAGTTGTATATGTGTTATGGTTTCTCATTTGCTCTGTTTAAATGAATAATGTATATAGTTACTCTCTCAAGTTAAGTTGCGCTTATCAGCATTTTGCAAAAAAACTGTTCGAAGACAAATCTGCAGCAAATGAGTTGTTTGGTGCTGCTGATATGGTTTCTTTAAAAAGCAGAGGTTTCAGAAACAGCTTATCCGTCAATAGCTCCGATGGCACTTTGTGGTTGCTTTGCACAAACATCTCCCCTTTCTCTCCCAACCCTATCACCGCAGAAGATAATTTACTTGCCACGTTGGCTGTTTTCCTTTTGATTTTAAGAACCTTCCCTTTTCTATTTAGTTTATCCTAGGTGGTCCTGGGAAACTTCTATACATGTACAATTCAAGGATGGGTGATACACTTCATGTTAAGACCATAAGAGGAAAACTAATGGAACTATGGTTTGGACTTCGTCCTCAGGCAGAATGGAAGGGTGGCTGATCCTTTAGACTTAAACTTTGGTCTCCTGATGAAAATACATTGTTCCAGTGAATTTTTGGTACACAAGTTATAAATGTTTGAAAAATGTGAAATAAGTGCTGAGAGGGTTGGTTACATCCTCCATATGTGATCTTTTTAAAAAAATACTTCCTCTTGATCTTTCCTGCCTAATTTATCCATTTATTGGTGTATAACTTTCTCGTAGCCATCCAATTTTTTAACTATTTATTCACCTCTCATTCATGAAGCACTTATATGTTAGATGCTGTGCTGTAGAGAGGGTATAGTCCATTGTATGAATTTACCTAGAAGAAGTTCATTATACTCTATGTAGAAATACACCTTGACAAATATCATTATCAGTGACACACAGTTGCTATTAGTGAACATTGCAAAGGATTGTCCTGGGCATTGAAGGAAGATATAATATTGGAGGCTTGCTTTGTAGCAGCTGGGATGAAGTTGGGGAAATAGGACCAACGTGTACAGGGGGAACTATGCAAGTATCAGCTGAGTAGTCCAGTCAGGTATTCAGCAAGGGGTTAGCTGACCTGAGTTTTGGAGAAAAGAGGATATTTAAATAAGTGAGGGAAAGCAACGGAGTACATTTTAGTCAAGGATAACAATTTGGTAGTTGTTGTCTTTGTGACTTTGGAAAGACCAGTTTGTTTGGAACAGCTGTCTTTATTTCAGTGATACTCAATGTTTTCACATTGCTCTCCGTGATTTCAGGAGCTTTTAATAATTTGGAGAACTCATAATGAAAGTTATAGACCCTTTTTCCCAGAAAGTTACTCAGGGCACTGAACTTCCAAGGTTTTAGCGACCCCTCAAAGGCCATTGTGGTCACCATAATTCTTAACTTTTCCTGGGCATAAGTCTATGTCAGATGTGTTTTATATCTATATACACACTATCTCATTTAATCATCTTGACATTCTTGTGAAGCTAACACTATTGCCATCTCTGTTTCATAGGAAACTAAAGACAAGATAAAGTAGATTGCCGGAAGTCACTCAACTAGTAAGAGTCAGAACTGGGATTCAGACACCTTGGTAAATTGCCTTCCATGCGTCTCCTTTCCTTCTTTCTGTGACTTACCACATTACTTCCCCAGCCAAGCTGATACAGTCTCTTTATCTGGTGTCTCGCCACTGGGGGCTTTAAGTAACGGCAAACAAACCCTTGACTTCCTCGGAGGGACTTAGCTACCAGGCAGCTCCATCACCCTGCTTGTTTACAGAAATCAGATATGGGCTTGTGTTGGCACCTGAGTGACAGCATGTGAGAATTCAAGGGCCTCTTCCAGGGGTGGCGGTAAATAGACCAAGATCGCTCTTGTAACGTCAGTGATAGAGAATACAAGATAGGATGTTGAAAGGAAGCTTTAGCCTTTTTGTACAGAAGCTAAGGATTAAGATGCAAAGTTAGGATCCAGGCTTGGATCCAATTATCCAGAACATGGTGAGGAGCAGTTATTAGGATAGGCATCAGCTAGTACGATGCAGGGACATGAACTTGCTGGAGAAGCTGCTGTAGGGAAAAAGGAAGTTGTAGAGAAAAAAAATATTTTCCAAGCTCCCTCACATGTCACCCTAGGGCACCAGTGAGAAGCCTGTGAGAGGAGATTTTATTGCCCCTGTCAGCACCTCCGTGGGGCCACTTCCTCACCCCGTTCTTCCATTCCTCCTTGGGGCAGCTGATTTTAGGCTGAGAATTACCGTCGTGGGAGTTCAGCCAAGTCGAAGAAGTTGCATCCAAGTCATGCCAGCCCCACCCTGGAAGGCCTGTGGGTGAGTCAGGCTTTCCCTGGTATTCAGGGAACCTTCTGTGAATCCAGGGAAAATCCCTCAGGAAGTCACGCCTAACCATAAAGGCTGCCGGGCCAGAGTGAGTCTATCGCAGGGGAGGAAAAACACTATCTGCCGCATGATGAATAAGGGTCTGTTCCCTCACCGCAGGGTCTCTGAAGTGCGACCCGGTGCCATTCCTCAGTGGTGAAGTGACCCACTTTCAGCTGGGCTGCAGGCTCGCTGGAGACTCTGCTTCTCTTCAGAAGACTTAGGCAACATGGTCCAACGCCTCTGTTGCTTGACTGAAGTCGCTCCCATGAGCTCCCACAGCATGAAAGAGTGCAAACCTCTTTGATGGGTCTGACATAACGCACATTCAGCACCTCTGCCATCTCTGTCCCTTTCTGTCTTCTGCCAGCTAGAGGCACTCCTACGTAGAAACATGCTCCTTAGCCAGGGAATTGGTCAGCATTTCAGGCCAAAGGGATTAAAAAGAAGGACTGGGAGTAGCCAAAAGGAAATACAGTTCTTAGAACTTATAGAGCAGAGAAGCCATCTTGATAGTTTGCTAGTAATTGCTAAGCAAAATATAAAATAGACTGAATATTTGGAAAACACTAGGTTAAACACAGGATTCTTTACCGAGCAATTTCTTTATTTCTCTCTCTTTTATATGCTCATATTTGTTGTGAATCTCCAAGAGGAGGGTAAAATTGGTCATGGAATTCTTTTTAGGAGAAACGTACCACAATATTTAAGTGCCAATGTCTAGAGGGTACCATGGTATCAAAATGTAACAAGACATTTGATGTGCACAGTAAGAACTGTAAATATATTGAAAAGATTCTATTTTTACCTGAATTTGGCTTAATGATGGTGAACTAAACCATTAAAAATAACTCAGAATTTTTTGCAGGGAGAATAATAAGGCAGGGCATTTGGGTGTATGGTTGGCGAATATGCCTATTGGATATGTAAAGATACTGTAAAGCTCTGAAAATTAAATCTGTGTAGAACTGGCTCAAGAATGTTTAAAATAAATAACAGAGGGAAACTAGGTACACCCTATAATATATAAGTAGTTAATATTTATGTTTTAAAAGAGTCATTTCAAATCCATTGAGAATAAATGGATTATGCAAGACTATTAATGCTGTAGAAGATAAGTTACCTATTTAGAAAAAAAATCAATTTAGATTATTACTGCATCTAAATGTTAAAATAAATTCCAGATCAATGAGAGTGTCAGTGTCAGCAAAGAGAACCATGAAAGCTAAAAGTAGAAACAAATATCTATTCAATCTCTAAATAGTGGGGAGAGAAGTTAAAAGCATTCAAAATATCATAAAAATTGAAACAGATAGGTTTGAATATCTAAAAATTAGAAGACTTTGTTTGTCCAAAAGCCCCCAAATTAAAAGTTGATCAATTAACTGGGAAGTATTGGAACTAATAATTAAATATTACTACATAAAACATGTAGAGGGAAATAAACTCAGACTCAAATAATTATATGGAGAATGAATAGACACAATTATTTCACAATAGAAGAAATACCAATGCTATTGAGTTTTAAAAGATGTTTGACCTCACTAAATATTCTAATTTTAGAGATGAAAAATTATATTTGCTAATCATATTAGCAAAAAAACACATTCAATGTCTATGAGAGTGAGGTAAAATGTTCAAATTTCTAGAAAAGTAGTTAAATAATATGGATTAATTGGGGGAAATGCTCATATCTCACGTGGTTTAGTATTCATTGCTCTACTATTTACAATAGGAAAAATAAATTAAAATTGAGGAGTTTGATATTATTCTTAAGCTGATATATACATTTTTTTGTTCTTTATGCTACTGGACAGTAGCTGTCCTTTATAAATCTGTTTTTAACCATGAATTTAGCCAAGCAGAGGAATCTTCTAGGAAAAAAGAGAATGAGATCCTGATGCATCCCTATTTTGGTCCAAAGATATAAAACTGTTTATAGAACCAAAGTGGTTCCATTGAGGCTGCCTTATTTTAAAAATGTTCAAAAAACCATGAGTGCTGGGAACCTCAGGGGTTACAAAGGAGAGTCTGGATTGGTGACTACACCTTGTAAAAACTATAATAGTATAAAAAGAAGGAAGCAACATTTCTACTAAAATTATTAAAATTCTGTATGTGAAAGGTTAATCTGGTAGTTTGCATAATTTATTTAGGTGAACAGATAATTCCCTAGCATGAAAAAGAAATGTAAGTTTATTATATTTTTACTTCCTTTCAAATCCAGTTTGCAAAAGCAAATTAACTTACATTTTTACCATGATAAATTTTCTGCCTGATTTTAAATACAAAAATGACATTTGGTTGACAAAATATAAATACATTTATACAATCACTAACAATTTATAAGATCTATGAATATTTTGTTAAACTGAAAGTTTTTAAAACAGAGAAAAGACATGCATATATCGAGACTTTCTCTCATATGTGGAAGCTATATGGTATGATGATTAAAAACATCTCCAGTGATTCAGATAGCTTTGGGTTTCCATGCTAGTCTGTCACTTTAAGGCAGTTTCCCAAGTCCTCAAATTCTGTTTTCTTACCTGTAAAATGGACATAGTAATAGTACTATTGAGATAACACACACACGGTGGCATAGTTCCTATCATATTCTGAGGGCTCAGTGAATGGAGACTATTATTATAACTAGTTGAAGTACCTTTGCTTATGTTGGGGTATGTGTATGTGTGTGTGTGTGTGTGTGTGTGTGTGTGTGTGTCTAGTCAAGTAATAGGCAGTTACATTAAAAAAGAATAATTACTATATTTTCTAACATAATATGTATCAATCTAATTTATCTGTCAGAAACAAAGAAGGAATTGAAAACCAGAGGATAAGCAAGATAGCTACCCCAGGGGTTAAAGAGAGGTGGTCAGTCTAGGTAATACAAGTTCATTTACATGAAGCCCTGGTAAAGCAAAGACTTGGAACTTAGACTTCTCATATAAAAACCTGAATACTCAAAGTCTGAACCCTCAGTAAAAAACTGGGTTATAAAAATCCTTCCACTGGTAGAAGGACATTACAAAGAAACTTGTTTGTTTCTGCCTGTATTATTGCTAGAGACAAGTCTCTCTTGAGAATTCATTCCCATGGGCTTATATCACACTTGGGTTTGACGTTCAAATTACATTACTTGCATAATTTGTGCCCCTAAAGCAAAAGAATTAATATTAAAATGAGTCCCAAGCTGGAGATATCCTTCGGTTGCCTGGAGGAAGCAAATGCAAAATAACTCTAGAGGGACATGCCCTTAACCCAAGCCACAGGGGTTCTGCTGGTAGAGGCCCACTGAAGATGAGCTCACAATCCCAAATTATAAAATATATGAATAAAACTCCATTACTATAAGCAAGAATTGGAGGGCACATCCAACTGTAGGATTAAATTCTCAAAAGCTTCAGAAAATACAATTAGTAGTGTTGTCTAAAATATGTTTAAAATAAAGTCATACAAGTTGGAAGCAAAAAGAAAAGTAAAAAAGAAAAGGAACATGGGGTAAAGAACCATAAAGAATCTCTAGAGATGAAAAACATAAGAATTGTTATAAAAATACTAAATTACTAAATATTAACATAACTGAGGAGAAAATTCATACACTGAAAGATAGTTGTAAGGAAACTCCTAAGAATGCAGTACAGAGAGATAAACAAATGAAAAATAAGAAAGAGAGATTATGGACTTGGGAAACTGAATTTCAATATATATCCAGTAGAAGTACCATAAAGACAGAATAGAAAAAAACTGCAGAATGGGAAAAAATATGCAAAGAGATAAAGATAAGAACTTTTCATTTCAAAAATAGATTTCAATGGTGAATGTCATAAAATATAAATCCATGTCTGAATCTATTCTTTAATCTGGAGCTCCCTATGTGGTCTAATTCAGGTTTCTTTGTCTGGTTTACTTAGACTGGGTAACAAAATGTGAACTAGATTTAGTTTCAGGAGACTTAGACAGGTGTTAGGCTCTTTACTCTTCCCCTTGAATTAGTCTGGTCAAGTTTTTAGTCTTTATGAACCTCGATTCCCTTATCTGAAACATGGGGATTAGGTAATGACCTTTAGGCTAGATATTGCTGAGAAGGTGTTTTGCAACTGTGGTTAGCATATACAAGTTAGCATATTACTTTCTGTAAAAAAGATTATCCTTGATCACGTGGATGGGTCTCATCCTATCAGTTGAAGGCCTTAAGAGCAAAAATTGAAGTTTCCTGGAAAAGAAGAAATTCTGCCTCAAAACTGCAAGATTAATTCCTGCCTGAGTTTCCAGCTTGCCTGTTAGATTTTAGATGTTCTAGGCGCCACAACTGCATAATTGCATTAGCCTATTCCTTTAGCAAGTCCCTTTATATGTACCTACATATTTACGCACACACGTATATTATTGGTTCTGTTTCTCTGGGAAATCCCTGACTGATTCAATGAGATAAAGAATATAAAAATTTTAAATCATGATGCACATGTGTCTTAAATAGACCGGGATATTCATGGACCTCGTCCCCAGATACCTAAGTCATGTTTTTACCTCTTTCAGGTCTTTGGTCCAAAGTCACCTTCTCAGTGAGACTTTCTCTAAACACTTTATTTACAATTGAACTCCCCAACAGCCTCTTCTATTCTCCTCCCTTTGTTTTTGTCTCTACCACTTGTCACTCTCTGACATTCTATGTATTTTACTTACTATTAGTTGCTCTTTGTCTGTTTCACCGCTAGAATGGAAGCTCCATGGAACATTCAATATTCTCTCTAAAGGACCTCCTGTCTCCATCTTATCTTTTCAGATGTGTCCTCCAGAGCCCCCCGTGTGAATCTAAGACCTAAATCTAACTTCATTACATAAAACACTTCAAAGGTTCAGGACTGTCTATACAAGCACTGCCCAATAGAACTTTCTGCGCTGATGGAAATGTTCTATAATCTGCACTCTCCATGGTAGCCACTAACTGCTCGTGGCTGTTGAACCTGTGAAATATGACTACTGCATCTTAAAGAACTAACTTTTTCTTTTTTGAGATATTACTTAATTTAAACGTAAACAGCCATATGTGCCTTCGTGGTAGACAGTGTTGGAAGCAACTAAACGTCAAGCCCTCCATGTTGATCACTGCCTGGTTTCTTCAGCACATTTCTCTTTGCCCACACCTCACAGTTTATAAAACAGAAATACTGCAGTGCATGAAGTTCTCCAAACACATTATGTGTGTTGTCAACTTGGTGCATTTGCTTATGGGATCCTCGTAGCCTTCTGCGTTCCAAGCGCAACTTGCTAACTATTATTAACAATTCAATTTAGGAATCGTTCCCCAACTGTCATTCCAGCTGGATTAGGTGCCCTTCCTTCACACTCCCATAATGCTACTGCATGGATCTATGATTTTATTTTTAATACTGGACTCTATTTATCTGTTATGACTCTGTCTCCCCCCTAGATATTTACCTCCTTGAGGTCACAGCCTATTTCTGTCTTTATGTTTTTAGTTCCTAAATCCATGTTTGGCTCATGGTTAGTGCCCAATAAACCTTTGTTGAATAAATGAAGGAAGGAATGCACTGGACCTGGTGCTATATCAAGAATGCCTTGGCCTAATGTCTATGCCAGTTCCTACAACCCTTCTCATTACCTGTACCTAGAAAAACCCAATGCGGAACAGAGGTCAGGTAGCTCTACTGTAAGACAAGATGCTATTTAATACCATGGCCTACCTTCTTCTCTTTGCTTCCTCTATCAGGAAGAAGATGGCTTCCAACAGAATTGAAGCCAACTCAACACCAGGAGAGTTTGACACTTGTCTGGCTCTCATTATCATTGGCCGCCAAAACGGTAGCCTTTGAAGAATTTTTTATAACCGTTTATAATTATTTTTTAGAATCATTTTTAAATGTCTTCCCTCCCTGTTCCTTTCCATGCTTTCAGCTCTTGTTTGGGAAAGAAGAAATCTGAGTAGTGGCCACAGCAGAGTCGCTCTGCTGGATTTAGCTTTTCAGAGGGTTTCCAGATCACCCATGATCCATCTGTGAACTTAGGAGAGTTCTGAGAATGGCATGACTCTGGGTGAAGAAAACAAATATCTTTGCTCTAAACAAGCTATCTCTGATTCTTCTAATATCACAGCATAGTGCAAATTTCTAATATAAGAATTTCTGTGGCTAATTCTTGTTTTGTACTAGGTCACACATTTACCGTGAATAGTCATGATGTACCTAAAAATGCACCCATAGTATATTCAGCCAAAGAGTTAAAAAAAAAAAAAAAAGAGGTGGGGGGAAGGGTCTATGGAGAGGTGGGTAAGAGGAAAAGGCAATAAATCTCAGGCCCATGGGATCTGGGCAGCAAACTGCACTGGCAAATCTAACAACTGCCAACTCTGGAATGTGTCAGCTTAATATCATACTAACTGTTACCTGGTAGGTTGTCAGAATTCTAAGAAATGAGAAGATCAAAAATGTTGCAACTGGGAAGTATTCCAAATGCCTTTCAATGCATATCTGCTGAAACAGGGATGCTATTAAAATGCCCTTTAAAAAGTCCCATTAAAGTAATAATCCAATAAAAGGAGTGTATAGTCTGAGAACTTTGCGGCCAATAGCAAATGAGTGCCAGCAAATCTTATTGACTTTATGGGAGGTTTCTCCTCCTCTGCTTTCCTCATTGTGTGCTGAGCAGTGACTTAGTTTTACTTCTTGAGTGAACAATGCAACACAACCATCTCTACGGTGACAAAACTATAACATACTTGTGTATCTGCATACATAAATATGAATTTATGACAATTACAAGCTTTGTAGAAAATGCACATTATTTGAAACAATAGCAGGTTACAAAGAAAAGGGAGAACTTGATTCATTGTTCCACTGGATATTGATATTGTGCACTAGAAAACAATCTAATCAATTTCAAATTTCAGCAGAAAAGCTACAGGCACACTGAACAAAAATAATATAAACTTTCAACTTTAAACCTATTTAAGAATTGAATGGCATGTGACATGAGTAGTTGAGAGAAAAATTGCAGCCACTTGATTTTTAGAACATTAAAAAAGTCTTATCCAAGTTTTGCTTAATCTCATTAATCAGCTAGGTTCTCTGTCGAATTCATTGTTTTAGTAGAAATCTCCTGTGATATTTTAAAACTTTAGTACCTTTGGAGAGATTGAACTTGTATTTTCCATCTACCTTTGTCATCTTACCATGCTAAGCAACATAATAAGGCAGCTTTATTTCCTTTTCTTCACCACTATATTATACAAAGGCTTTATCTCCTTCTCTGAAAAACCTAAATGTTTGTAATAGGGAGCCTTTCATTGCTTCTTTTTTCACTCGTTCTCTCATTGTGCAAACACACTTAGCTTTATAATCATTCATTCATTGTCCATTCATTCATTTAATAAATTGACCACTTTCTACATACCAGACTCTGTGGTAAGAACTGGAGATAAAACAGAGAACAAGTCAGAACAGAAATTGAAATTTATCCCAGCTCCTACATGTTTTTTAGAGGAAGAGTTCAAACTCTTTTTTTGGAGGTCCCCGATACACTAGCTCTACTTCACAAGTCTAATTTTACCTCTTACTTTTCCTCAACATTGATTCCCCATTCTTTCACTTCCAACCACATTTCATGCTCATTCTCACTTTTACATCTTTTTCTAATTTTCTTTCCTCCGCAAGAAATGCAGAAAATTCCTCCAGTATCCATTTGAATCCAACTCACTTTTCAAAGGCAAGTCTTCTTTCTTCCGCAAGTTCTTTTCTGGACTATGCCAGCCCAGATTTAATCTTGCTTTCCTATTTAACATATCCACTTGGCTGACGAAAAGGCATCTCAAACTGAACAAGTTCCATAGTAAAGCTTTTGGTTATCTGATTCTCCTTCTCAGTAAATGGTAGTCTCATCATCCAGATGCTTAGGTCAAAACTTAAGGAAGTACCCTTGATTCCCACCTGGCCACTAGCAAGTCCTATCAACTTTGCCTCCAAAATTCATCTCAAACCTAACCTCTATCTCCATCTTCATTCCAACTTGAGACAAACCACCATGGCCTGCTTAGGGCCATTGTCTCTCCATCACTGGTTCTGTTTCTACTCTTCCTTGGTTATTGTGTACAGAAAATTGTGTCTTCACAGCAGCTGGGATGATTTCTTTTCCAATATATTTCACATCCTGTCACTCTCTTGCTTAAAGACTTCCATTGTCTCTTAGAAGAAACGTAAAACAGGTGGACCAAAACCCTGACCTAAATGGCCCTGCCTTCATCTCCTCTTTGCTGACTCAGGCACTGGATCCTTCTCTCTGTTGCTCAGTCACAGCAAGCTTGTTCCTGCCTTGGCCACTTCTACTTTCAGGTCTTTGCACTCACTCATTCTACTCCCCGCTGGACTGCTGCTTCTCTTCAATCTTCCTGTAGGCTGTTTCCTTCTTGTTGCAAAGCTGAAATGTCACCTCCTTAGAGACAACCTTGCTTGCCCCAAACCTAAGTTCACTCCTGACTTCCTTTTTCAATAGTCACCACAGAAATTATTACCACTTGACATTTCTTTATGAATTCATTTGTTTATTATCTATCTACGCTCAACTGGAATGGAACTCTATCAAAGAAAGGACTTTATCTGATTCGTTCACAGTTTTTTCACCAGCACTGGAACAGGACCTGACCATGGATCTCTCTGATACATGAAGAAATGAATGAACCTGTAGAGCACACACTTGAACTTGAATGCCAAGTAAGTTGCAGGTCTTCATCCTTTTCCAATTGTGCTTCATGTATCATCACAATTTCCTTAAACCAAATTTAAGCTCCTCAACCCAGCAGACTATACTTTGGTCTTTTATTTACATGGCATGTATCAATGTTAGATTATAGTAAATACTTTATAAATGCAACCCCCATGTCCACTTAAAAATGATTTGATGAAATGTGACTAAAAGTTAGGTATTTGCAATACCTATCGTACATCTCTGTTCTATTTTGGCTGCAATCGTTGGGATAGTTATTACTGGAACTTTACCTTTGGTCCAGGACAGTGTACACAGACCAATGGAAAAAATTGTTTAGGAAATGACAATCTTCTCTGCTGTTCTTTTCCTTCCAGGTAACATGAAAGCTAATGATTTAAAGAATAAAATGTTCAGTCTGGAAAGTTCAGAGTGATTCCACCCTAATGTCTTCTGTAGGGTTGTCACATTTAGCAAATAAAAATTCAGGATGCTCATTTAAAACTGAATTTCAGACAAACAGTGAATAATTTCTAATATAAGCATGTCTATGAAATGTTTGGGGTATACTTATAATAAAAAAAATTATTTGTTATTTATCTGAGATTTAAATTTGACTGGGCATCCTGTATTTTATCTGACAACCCTACTTTGAAGTTTTTGATAGACTTGCAAGGTCCTTGCCATGTGTTAGTTATGTGATAGTGATAATTTAAACATCTTTGGAACTAGTATTTACTCTTTTAGACCATTAATATGCTCTTTTTCTAATTCAAATATAATTAGCATATGATCTCGTGTGAACTTAAGGTGTACAATATGTTAATTTGATGCATTGATGTATTGTAATGTGATTACCACCGTTGCATTAGCTAATACCTCCATCACTCTCAACAAATGATTATGATCCATACTGTTTCTGGATAAAGAGTATTCATGTGATATCAAAGAATAATTGTCATTTCCAGGAGTTATAGACTGAAAACCAGGACCAACAAAACTAACAGGGGACACGTGTCTCCTTTGACGTGTAAGCCATTTTTGAGCACTCTTTTCCTGGATTGCTACCCTTACAGTTACCTTAGACCTGGGGACCAGGGTAATCTATTCCAGTTTGGGACTTCAGAGATAGGCTCACTTACACTGAAGTCCAAGACTGGAGTAAATTACATTTCAGGAGAATTCCTTTTGGATGGCATTTAGTCCTTTCTTTATTTTCTCCCTTTAATTACTATACTCACACTTCGATGATGTTCTTGTTGGTCATGTTTCTCTGAAATTAAGAATAAGTCAAATGCAAAGGTCAGCATTCTTCCCTCACATCAAAATTTTTGTGGAAATAAAAGGAAAAAAATGTGCTCCAAGAAGTGTACATTTTAAATATCTCTTATTCAATAGAAGTCAGACTTAATTCATAAACCCTCCAAAATTCCCACTGAGAGTGACTCCTTGAATTTGTACAATTCATGCAGCCAGTTTCCACTAGCTGTTCTTTCTGTCTTTGCTATTTCTGCCCCCGACATGCCTGATTCTCACACGAGCTGTTACAGCTGAACTCACTCAGTTCCGACAACTGGAGAAACATCAGGAGCAAAATACATAATTTACCCTCATCTCATACAGAGACATTGTGCTAGAATCAGAGAGTATAGAGCTGGAAGAGTAGGCATTCCCTCGAGGAGCCTCCAGCTTCCTGATTACTGTCGCAATTAAGCAACAAGAGGCTTCAGAGAAATGTAGAGTTCAGTCAATGCTCATCTCTTGTTAAAGCAAGAGCTGAGTATTTCAGAGGTGAGTCTAGGGTTCTAGTTCTTTCCAATGTGGGGTATTCTTGAAGTTCCCTTGGAAGAGACGGTAGGGTGACCTGAGATTGGTGGACATTTTTTCACTTTGGTCTACTTTTTAAGGTCGCAGTCTTTACAGCGAGAGTGATATATGTGCGGCGAAAAGAGAGAGATGATTACATTGCCAAGGTTTTAGATGAAATCACAGCCCTGTAATTCTATTTCATTAATGTTGCTTTCTATTTTATTAATGATGACTTTATTGGGAGATGTGGTTTGAGTATGTCACAGTGTCAAAGTATTTCATCAATATATGTTGCAAGTATTTCCTTAGAAATTTAATTTTTTCCTTAGACATCTTTTTTTTTTAACATCTTTATTGGAGTATAGTTGCTTTACAATGGTGTGTTAGTTCCTGTTTATAACAAAGTGAATCAGTTATACATATACATATGTTCCCATATCTCTTCCCTCTTGCATCTCCCTCCCTCCCACCCTCCCTATCCCACCCCTCTAGGTGGTCGCAAAGCACCGAGCTGATCTCCCTGTGCAATGCAGCTGCTTCCCACTAGCTATCTATTTTACATTTGGTAGTGTATATATGTCCATGCCACTCTCTCACTTTGTCTCAGCTTACCCTTCCCCCTCCCTATATCCTTAAGTTCATTCTCTAGTAGGTCTGTGTCTTTATTCCCATCTTGCCCCTAGGTTCTTCATGACCTTTTTGTTTTTTATTTTTTTAGATTCCATATATATGTGTTAGCATACGGTATTTGTTTTTCTCTTTCTGACTTACTTCACTCTGTATGACAGACTCTAGGTCCATCCACCTCACTACAAATAACTCAATTTCGTTCCTTTCTATGGCTGAGTAATATTCCATTGTATATATGTGCCACATCTTCTTTATCCATTCATCTGTCGATGGACATTTAGGTTGCTTCCATGTCCTGGCTATTGTAAATAGTGCTGCAATGAACATTGTGGTTCATGACTCTTTTTGAATTATGGTTTTCTTAGGGTATATGCCCAGTAGTGGGATTGCTGGGTCATATGGTAGTTCTAGTTTTAGCTTTTTAAGGAACCTCCATACTGTTCTCCATAGTGGCTGTATCAATTTACATTCCCACCAACAGTGCAAGAGGGTTCCCTTTTCTCCACACCCTCTCCGGCATTTATTGTTTGTAGATTTTTTGTTGATAGCCATTCTGACTGGTGTGAGATGATATCTCATTGTAGCTTTGATTTGCATTTCTCTAATGATTAATGATAGGGATCTGGTTTTAAAGCCTTTTTACTTTCCTAATTGCCTGCCCCCACTCCTCCACCCCATTAAAATTTGCAGATGTCTTAATAATTCTAATTGTCTCTCCCATCTACCCAGCCAATTCATCCTCATTAAAGTCATTCATTAATTCACAAAATATCAATTAAATACTTATCAGTTACAGCATGCTCTGCCGATATAATACTATGGGAAGCAAAAGTTCTAGTACAGTTAAAATGGATTGTATCGGGTGTTACAACAAATAGACTGACAACAAATAGCAGTGCTAACACAACTCAGGAGTGGGAGGGATTGATTCTATTGTAATTAAACCAAAAGCATGTGGGATCTTAGTTTCCCGACCAGGGATCGAACCCGTGCCCCCTTCAGTGGAAGCATGGAGTCTTAACCACTGGACAGCCAGGGAAGTCCCCCCAAAAGTAAATCTTAATCCAGTTTCTCTACTTTTGTGGAAAGAACTCTGGAATAGATCTCAAATTCTTTCTACTTATTAACAGTATAAACTCAAACTAGTCAATTATTCTGAACCTGTTTCCTGATCTATGAAATAGGAGGGGGGTACATCTAGATTTCAGCTTGAATGATCCAAAGATCAAATGAGTTTGTCTTTGCAGTTATGACTCATGAGTGTTACTAAATAGTGACTGTTCAGGGGAATGATTGTAAGGCTGAGGATTGGCAAGAAAGTGATCATCACACACTTTACAATGCCCCTGAATGGATCCACGTGCTGTGTGTATTAGTTTTCTATTGCTCTATAACAGATTACCACACATTTAGTGACTTAACAAATGATTGATTGTTATTGATTGATGATTATTTGTTATTGATTATAACAAATATAATGACAAATTTATTATATCACAGTTTCCATAGGTCAGGAGTCCAGGCACACGTTAGCCGGGTCCTCTGCTCAGAGTCTCTCCACGTTGAAATCAAGGTGTTGGCCTGGGCTGTGATTTCATCTGAGACTCAGCATCTTCTTCCAAGTTCATTCCTTGAAGCTCTGGGACTCAGGTCTCTATTCTCTTGCAGACTGTCAGACCACGGTCACTCTCAGCTCCTAGCCATACACCATTTCCTGCATGTGGCCTTCCTCATAACACAGCACTTTGCTCCTTCAAGGCCAGCAGGAGAAACCCTTGCACTTTCGAATCTTTCCTATCAGAAAGGGCCCTGTCCCTTTCCAAGGCTCACCTGATAAGGCCAAGGTCGCCCAGGCTCTCCCTTTTGTTTATTGAAAGTCATCTGATTTGGGACCTTAATTACATCTGCAAAATCTTTTCTCCTTTGCAATATAAGGTAGCTTAATGGTGGACCTATGAAATCCATCATATCCCCAGTCTTGTTCACACTCGAGGGAAGAGGAGTATACAGTGTGTGTACACCAAGGGGTGGGAATCTCAGCACTCTGTCTACCATACTCTGCATGGGAATTGATGCTGGGAAGTAAAACTCCCATAGAAAAAGGAGAATGCTAATATGAAATGGATCATGCTGCTTTTCAGCACTTGTGAATGAGGGATCAACTTCCTGTCCTAAATCAGCTCAAGTAAGTAAGGAGGACAATTTTTCACTTGAGCAGTTAAAGTGGAATAGATGGAAAGGGGAAAGTCAGAGAAGGAAATGAGTTCAGGAAGAGATCCTTAATCCCATACATTAATGAACTTTACAATCAACTATCCTATTAAATCAAAATCACTCAATCCATTAGACACAAAATAAAAATGGATTAGGGGAGACTCAGACTCCTCCAATGCAATCTCTTAAGTGTCTCAATTTCTAACAATGTGTATTTCATTTCTCATAACATTTAGAATATTTTTAATAAGCAAGAAATTAAATCCAGTGCTTCAGAGAATAGTGTTGTCTAAATAAATTTGACGAATGTAAACCAATTAGGAGTTTTCTGAGGAAAGAGTTTAGTTTCAGGGGAGGAATATACAAAGACACAGTTGGTCAATAATTGAATTGGCCAATAACCATTTCCATGTTAGCAAAACTGATTTGTAATTTACTGAGGAATCCTGATTGGTGATGAAAATGGTGAACATATATTTTTCTTTCAGATGAATCCAAATCTCACCTCTTTCTCCTTTACCTACACCTCCCTGGGGCTTCTCTACCTTTTTCATTTTTCTTTAGAGGTCAAGGTCAGGAAGGGAGAAAAAGGATAGGGTAGCAGTCTGAGGGTTTATAACAAACACAAAGATAAATGAGGCTACTCTTTCCCCAGAGCACTGAACTAAAAACGAGTAGCTTCACAGGAAAACAGTAGCTGCCTTGCATCTTGGGTGGCTTTGCCTCGGTGATACATCACATTTATTATGGGATGTGTCGTAGTTCATTAACTTGCCTATCCTATTATATTTGGTTACAATGGGACGCTACTCAAAAACAACATGCCTGAAATTGAAGACATATGGCCAAGTAAAGGGCTAGAGTTTAATATAATCATTTACTATTTCCTTTTTTATTGTGCTTTTCTCTCCATTTATTTTGAATGCCATGTAAGGACATTTACACTTTTTAAAAGTAGTGAGATTTCTTTAGAAAGTAAGCAACAAGAGTCACAAGGCACAGCAAGGACAAGTTGATATTCTGCTAATACCACCCACTGAAAGGGATATTTGCCTTTGGCAATTCTTGTTTATCTCTATATTTGCACAGGTTTATGATTGTAGAAAAATAAAATGAAAGAAATTTATTTTTGTCCTATCTCTGCCAGGGGTTTGTGTGGCTAAAACATCTGACTCTGAAAGGAAGTTTCCTGGAATGGCTCTTTATTCATAATGAGTATAGTCAGGGTTGTAGGAAATCAGTCCAAAAACAACATCCATTCAAAGCAGAAGTATATGAGACTGCAGTGTTCTGACTCTTAACAAATAGTATCCTCACCGACTTTGATCTATCAGTTTGCGGTTTATAGAGGGCATCAAGGTTTGTACTCATCTTAATTCTTTAGAGCCCAGTGCAAAGTCATAAACTGATTCTTTGTGAAATCCCATCTTCTAAACACATACCCGTATACCTCCACACATTTTAAAGTTTATTTCTAGAACTTTTAATCTGCACTCGAACTTCTAACATTAATCAGCTCTTGGGACATAATTCTGAAGACTGGTGGGCAGATGACTATATACCCGAGTTTTGAAAAGCTATTCATATGATGATATTTGAGAGGCAAACCGATTTGGAAACGTGAATGTAAGGAGCATAAATAACATTACAGAGGCGTTTTGGATGCCTAGTTGTAGGAACAAAGTCTGCTGTTTTCTATATAGTTTTATACTAGGTTTTGTTTAGGAAAAAGCAATTTATTGGGGTACATCGATATATAATTATATCCATTTTGCTTTCTAAATGAGAAAGTGAAAACTTTTAAAATTGTGCCAGGAACTTTTTAACTTTGATAGGATGTGTGCATTTGTGTTATTGCCAGAGAGGAATAGCCACATAGGGTAAGGGCAAGCAGCAAGTTTTCTTTCTGTTTACATTTCAATTCCCAAAGATAATTGTTTAGCCAAGATGTTTAGCCTTGATTGTGGGTCATTAGGGGTCACTAATAAAAGACTCTGTTTGGATTTTTCCAAGTTTGTTTGAATCTGTGCACATTTTTCCCCAGGAATTCAAGCTACATCAATACTAGTACAGTGACTCTAGTGATGATACCATGAAGTGGCATTTAAACTACTGGTCATATTTAGAATTTGTGTAAACACAAAGACAGTTGATGAATTGATTAATGTCAATAGCAGATATTTGCTATGTACATTTCAAAGTAGGAACTGCTGTATTTTTCACGATAGCCTGTCAACTGTCCGTGAGGGATGTGCACGTGGTGTGTTGACTCACCAGGGTATCTGATGTGATACAATGAATATATGGTTTGCTTGTTTTTGCCCAGTTTAATTACTTTTTATTAAGCAAGTAATATATATTTATTTTTTGAGAAAGTACATAATGTAGGTTACATTTTTTTAAAAAATTAACCATAATCTCATTACACTGAGATACTGATTGTTAGTTAAAAATTTAATGTCTAATCTCCATAGCGTGTTAAAACTTTTCTTTAGGAAATCAAGTCTGTGTTCTTTCGCTTGTTTATAATAGGAAAAAAAATTTTTGAAACATTCTTAATGTCCAGCTATAAGGAATCCAGTAATGATACAGGTTTGTACTCATAAAACATGTACATAAGTGTATAAGTACATGTGTGTTTCCGTGCATGAGACTTCTTTAAATGGTATCAGACTATATGTACTGTCTTGACTTGTCATTTTCAATTAATAATATATTATAAACTGCTCTTCATATTAACAAATTCAAATACACATTAACATTATTTAGGATGGATAGTATCACATTAAATGGATGTATCATAATGTATTTAACCAGTTCCTTTTAGTTGGGCACTGAGGCTATCTCCTTTTATTTATATTTTCCTATTACAAATAAGTAAAAGAGCAGAAATGTGATTTCCTAAAGAAAAACTTTAAAGTCTGTTTATGGGTTTTTAACATTACGGATTGGAGGAAGATGGCTTTCATGGGTTGTAACCCGAGAATCTCACAAAGAGGTTAGAGGAGGGGAAACAGAGGCAAATAGCACCATTACGTGCCAAGCATTGCATTAGATGCTGGATAAACATTATTTTTAATCCTAGGCATTATCGTCATTTTGTAGATGTATCAGCTACAGTTCAGTAGCGGTTAAGGAGCTTTCCCAAGGTTGCCAAGCTAGTCAGTGACAGAACTGTCTGGTAGCATTGTAATGAGATTCACAAACTCCTCATGGTGTCTTCGTGTGGGTGCACCCATCCATAGCTGAACACCCAGCGCCCACTTACAGAGGTGTCACCAAACACACTGCACAGTTCCTATGGTGGCTTTCAAAGTTTTTATGTAAATTAAACTTTGAAGATTAAATGCTATTCTAAACCACAGACATTTATGCAATATATATATAACTATATAAATGATATAATTTATATAAGCTATTTTAAGTAACAGGATACTGCACACTTTAGAGGTACTTTCAGTGGTTCCCCCTTTGTAAAGTGAGTATCCTCTTGCAATGTAAAGAATTCACTCTTTTCTTTTCTATTTTTCAAAGCCATTCGGTCTTGGCACCGATAAGTTTGTTTTAAATTGGGACACATTTGTCAGTCTTCCTCTGTGGTTAATAATCTCTGTGTTTCAGATGATTATTAAATCTGGAAGTCTCTTTGGCATTTGGGGAAATGAAATTTCATGGTGTAAAATGTGGTTTCGAAGTAGAGAAGTGAAAGGGACGAATACTGTGCCTGTGTCTGGAGATGGGAGACCTGGTTCCTGCTTCTGATGTAGTCACTGATCCACCGTGAATGTTAGGAAAGCTGAATCCATCTCTCAGTCCTCAGTTTCTGCCTGTGAAACGAAAGACCTCATGGTGGTATCATGGGCAGAGAAAGGATAAATGTATAGAACTGATATATAAAGAACTGTTATGTGCCAGGCATTGCACTAGGTGCCCCAATACCTTTTATATCAAACTGAATATTTCCCAACGCTTATGGTACTGCTTATGAATGTTGTTTGGATATAATGGAACCAGAAAGATGGTGTTGAATCAATGACCAATTGGAGACAGGAAGCGAACAAACACAATGTGGAAAAAGGGGTCAGGGCCAGCTGTCTGAAGCTGAGGAGAGAAGAGTGGGCGGGACCAATCATCAGGATCGAGAAAGAATTAGTTGACCTTGGGTTTGACTCGAAAACTGACTTGTTACATTTCTTGGGACTACTTCAAACAAGTCTCAGATTGGAAGGAATTAGAGAACTGCCGCATGGGTTTTGATCTGATGAACAGTAGGAGAATCTGGAGTGGCAGTTAGATAAGTGTGTGGAATCCAGTGATAACTTTGTGAAGATAAAGGAGACCTATACGTGTCTAAAAGTGGCCTGAAAAGAGCCTGCAGAGGAGGACAAGGATAGGAGGTTAATGACAGAAGAACTTGTGTGGGGTGGTGGATGAAAGGGCAGATGGAATTCGGTGAACACTCTGTGAAAAGCAGAAGCCAACATGCTTGAACAAAGCTGAGAATGATCCTGGGGGAGGGGGCGGGGGTGGAAATAGATTAATGAAGAGCGTAAGAGGAGGAGTGAGTTTGAGGCCAAGGTTATCAGTAACTGAGAAGAGATGGGGTCGAGGCAGGTGGAAGGTTGTGCTCTTGGAGGGTTAGAGGGAGGAAAAGAGAATCAGAATTGTCATCAGGTTTGGAAGTGATGGAGAAAGAAAGTTGGGGCTTTTAGGGAATTGAAAGTGATGACAAATCTATATGGTTTGTAGGTGAGTGAGAATCTCCGGCAGCAGTTGTCAAAAGGGGGAGGATGGTATTTAGTTTCAGAAACATTCCGTTGAACGTTCAAAATTTGGTAAGTAAGAGTAGATAGGGGGTAGACAGTTCTTTTGAGAGTTTAAGATTCTAAGAGAATCAAGATTATGAAAGAGAAAGCATTGGAAGGAGAACTCGTTCCTGGAGGCTTGGTTGATAATGCAGGAAAAGTTTCAGAGTAGAACAATTAATCCTACATATCGTACTACTCTAATCATCACTCCTATTCATTCCTTTATTCATTCATTCACCCATCTATTCATCAAGTTTTTATTAGATTCCCATTTATGTTCTAGGCATTGTGTTGTGCGCTTGAGATACAAGATCAATAAGAAATAGTTTCTGTCCTTAAGGAACTTATGTTTAGCAGAAAGATACAGACATGTATCAGTGAAGGTCAAAAAATAAGGTATTCTCTGTATAATTACAGAAGTTTATAGAGAGTATAGTGGGGACAAAGGGAAGTGTGGTCCACCCTATTACAGGACCAGTGTATCAGCAGGGCTGCGTAGAGATCACACAGGAGCTGAGCTGTGAGAAGAGCGGGGCTCTGCAGGTGGCAGGGCAAGGATGGTTGTTCACAGCAAAGGGATCTACTTAGAACGAGCTCGATATGGAGGCACAAATAGTCCTGTCTTCTCAGGGACCTGCAGCCGGCTCAGCATGGGAGGGACGAGACAGAGCGAAACCTAAGTGACGTCTCACTCGCCTGAAATCATACACTGCCATGGCCACCACGCTCCCACCTAAGACAATTTTGGCACGATACTGCCTTATCTTTGTAATCTGTTGTAAGGGCCAATTAACCTGCACAGAGGAAACACACACACGTGTACGTACATCATCTCAAAAAGGAAGCAGCTTACAAGTCCAGATGGTGAGCTGCCCCAAGGAACACAAAACAATTCTTCCTTGTATTTAGTTATACATCAAAGCCTAGACAATAGAGATTCAGTTACATCACTTCTGAATAAAGACAGTCCCCAAAGAGGCAAAAAGTCTAGTTTCCCCACCCAGACATGAGATTTTTTTTTTCTTAACATTTTTATTGGATTTTTTTTTATTGCATTTAAGTATAATTGCTTTACAGTGCTGTGTTAGTTTCTGCTTTATAACAAAGTGAATCAGTTATACATATACATATATCCCCATATCTCTTCCCTCTTGTGTCTCCCTCCCTCCCACCCTCCCTATCCCACCCTTCTAGCTGGTCACAAAGCACCGAGCTGATCTCCCTGTGCTATGCGACTGCTTCCCACTAGCTATCTATTTTACATTTGGTAGTGTATATATGTCCATATATACACTACCACTCTCTCACTTTGTCCCATCTTACCGTTCCCCCTCCCTGTGTCCTCAAGTCCATTCTCTAGTAGGTCTGTGTCTTTATTCCCGTCTTGCCCCTAGATTCTTCATGACCTTTTTTTTTTTTTCAGACCCCATATATCTGTGATAGGATACGGTATTTGTTTTTCTCTTTCTAACTTACTTCACTCTGTATGACAGACTCTAGGTCCATCCACCTCACTACAAATAACTCAATTTCGTTTCTTTTTATGGCTGAGTAATATTCCGCTGTATATATGTGCCACATCTTTATCCATTCATCTGTCAATGGACACTTAGGTTGCTTCCATGTCCTGGCTATTGTAAATAGAGCTACAATGAACATTGTGGTACATGATTTTTTTTGAATTATGGTTTTCTCAGGGTATGTGCCCAGTAGTGGGATTGCTGGGTCTTACAGTAGTTCTATTTTTACTTTTTTAAGGAACCTCCATACTGTTCTCCATAGTGACTGTATCAGTTTACATTCCCACCAACAGTGCAAGAGGGTTCCCTTTTCTCCACACCCTCTCCAGCATTTATTGTTTGTAGATTTTTGATGATGGCCATTCTGACCGGTGTGAGATGATATCTCATTGTAGTTTTGATTTGCGTTTCTCTAATGATTAATGATGGTGAGCATTCTTTCATGTGTTTGTTGGCAATCTGTATATCTTCTTTGGAGAAATGTCTATTTAGGTCTTCTGCCCATTTTTGGATTGGGTTGTTTGTTTTTTTGATATTGAGCTGCATGAGCTGCTTGTAAATTTTGGAGATTAATCCTTTGTCAGTTGCTTCATTTGCAAATATTTTCTCCCATTCTGAGGGTTGTCTTTTTGTCTTGTTTGTGGTTTCCTTTGCTGTGCAAAAGCTTTTAAGTTTCACTAGGTCCCATTTGTTTATTTTTGGTTTTATTCCCATTTCTCTGGGAGGCGGGTCAAAAAGGATCTTGCTGTGATTTATGTCATAGAGTGTTCTGCCTATGTTTTCCTCTAAGAGTTTGATAGTGTCTGACCTTACATTTAGGTCTTTAATCCATTTTGAGTTTATTTTTGTGTATGGTATTAGGGAGTGTTCTAATATCATTCTTTTACATGTAGCTGTCCAGTTTTCCCAGCACCACTTATTGAAGAGGCTGTCTTTTCTCCATTGTACATTCTTGCCTCCATTATCAAAGATAAGGTGACCATATGTGCGTGGGTTTATCTCTGGGCTTTCTATCCTGTTCCATTGATGTATATTTCTGTTTTTGTGCCAGTACCATACTGTCTTGATTACTGTCGCTTTGTAGTATAGTCTGAAGTCTGGGAGCCTGATTCCTCCAGCTCCGTTTTTCTTTCTCAGGGTTGCTTTGGCGGGGCTTCCCTGGTGGCGCAGTGGTTGGGAGTCTGCCTGCCGGTGCAGGGGACACAGGTTCGAGCCCTGGTCTGGGAGGATCCCACATGCCGCGGAGCAGCTAGGCCCGTGTGCCACAATTACTGAGCCTGTGCGTCTGGAGCCTGTGCTCTGCAACAAGAGAGGCCGCGATAGTGAGAGGCCCGCGCACCGCGATGAAGAGTGGCCCCCACTTGCCGCAACTAGAGAAAGCCCTCGCACAGAAACGAAGACCCAACACAAGCCATAAATAAATAAACAAATAAATAAAAATTAAAAAAAAAAAAAAGATTGCTTTGGCTATTCGGGGTCTTTTGTGTTTCCATACAAATTGTGAAATTTTTTGTTCTAGTTCTGTGAAAAATGCCAGTGGTAGTTTGAGAGGGATTGCATTAAATCTGTAGATTGCTTTAGGTAGTATAGTCATTTTCACAATGTTGATTCTTCCAATCCAAGAACATGGTATATCTCTCCATCTATTTGTATCACCTTAAATTTCTTTCAATAGTATCTTATAATTTTCTGCATACAGGTCTTTTGTCTCCTTAGGTAGGTTTATTCCTAGGTATTTTATCCTTTTTGTTGCAAGGTAAATGGGAGTGTTTTCTTAATTTCACTTTCAGATTTTTCATCATTAGTGTATAGGAATGCAAGAGATTTCTGTGCATTAATTTTATATTCTGCTACTTTACCAAATTCATTGATTAGCTCTAGTAGTTTTCTGGTAGCATCTTTAGGATTCTCTATGTATAGTATCACAGACATGAGATCTTGCCATGTGTCTTACTCACGTTTCCATCCCAGTCATCTCAGACCCCTGCAGATGGTAGGAATTTAATAAACATTAGTTGAGTCAATGAAGGAAGCCATAAATGTAGTATTGAATTTCTAAAGGGAAGAGGGGAAATCCAGAATGCTGCCTCGTCACAGTAATAATAGTAATAATAATCAAGTTAATAACAGTAATAATGTTAATAATATATCCTAATAGCTGTAATTTACTGTGTGCTCACTCAGTATTATCAGACAGTAAGCATCAGTCATACATTATTTTATTTAATCCTTCCCCAAACATAATGAAGTAAGAAATAGCTCCACTTTACAAATGAAGATGTGGGCTTAGACATGTTCAGGAAATTACTCAGGGTCACCTAGGCTATAAGGTGAGGAACCACGCTTGGGTTCAAAGTCTGTCTGGCTTCACATACTCCACTCTTAACTCTCATACTGTAGTAGCTATGGCAACATTGCAGAGTTGGAAGAGGTCTCCGCAGGTCAGGGATCCTCATCCAGCAGTGCCCATGTTACTGGTGAGATGCAGAGATAGTTTGGTCTGCGGTTTTCCTAACAACTACCAAGGAAGCCTCTCCTTCACTCCATGGAGCCTGTGGGATGCTAACTAAAGCTGGTGGCGCCTGTCCACAGAGTACCCATCCCTGCTGATTTGGCCGCAGTGACCTGGACCACGAGTGCCTCTCCCATTCTGCCTTTCTCCCTACCCACCAGCATATGTCTTGACTATGTTCTAGAGGTTATTGTGCTTGGGCCCCTGCCCATTTCCTGGCATAAGGGTCATTACATAAAAACAGACAAGCTGTAAAGGAGCTCACTCTTGAAAACTAGGTCTGATTCAAGAAGACGGAAACCCTTCGGCATGATGGGCAACAGGAAGTGGCCATCTTGGTGTTTAGATCCTCTCGTCCTTCCTCTTTACCTTCTCACTCTCTCCCTCCCTTTTCCTTCTTTCCTTCTCTCTCTTCCTTCTTTCCTTCCATTTTCTTACTTGATGAGTAAAAATTTTTGAAGGTAATTTTGCTTTTCTCACCTGCACAAATATCCTCAAAAATAAAAAAGCGATTGTACAGGCAGGATATGGAAGATTGAAATCCAGTGATCTAGACCAGCGTCTCTCCTGATTCAGATGTGTCTTCCTTTATCCAGATCATTGTATCCTGTTCCTTACAATTTCTTGGGACAAAATGCCCACTCCTTTCTGTTTCAGCCTAATCCCACTCTCATTAACCACTAAAAATAGGATGACCACACGATTCTTCAGCAAAACTGTGATACATTTGAAAGTAAAAGGAGAGAGGTACTAAAACTAACTAAATTATATAACTTTTGAAATGTTTATTGATTGACAAATTGGTCTTAGTAAATTGGGGAACCCTAAAAATAGTAGTATTCAAAAACTATTTGGAAAAATATTTTGCTTAAAAACAAAAACCAAGACATCGAAGTAAATTAAAGCATTATTTAAAATGTGCCATTATATTATTATTTTTAAAAATCACATAGTCTGGGCTTCCCTGGTGGTGCAGTGGTTAAGAATCTGCCTGCCAATGCAGGGGACATGGGTTCGAGCCCTGGTCCGGGAAGATCCCACATGCCATGGAGCAACTAAGCCCGTGCACCACAACTACTGAGCCTGCTCTCTAGAGCCTGCGAGCCACAACTACTAAGCCCGTGTGCCACAACTTCTGAAGCCCACACGCCTATAGCCCATGCTCCGCAACGAGATAGGCCACCGCAATGAGAACCCCACGCACCACAGTGAAGAGTAGCCTCCGCTTGCCACAACTAGAGAAAGCCCACGCACAGCTAACAAGACCCAACACAGCCAAAAATAAATAAATAAAATAAATTATTTTTAAAAAAATCACATAGTCCAAATAATTCTTTTTTGTATGTATTCCTGCATTAGTTTCCTAGCTGTATCTGTCTCTAAAAATGTGTCACTGGCAATTTTCTGAAGAACATTATTTTCAAAATAGTATTTTCATTTTATTTTCAATATTGGTCTTAATATTTAAAATTTTAAAAACAAAATTGTCTTCAGTCTCCCTCAAAGTTACATTTTAGTGTGAATGCATTAGAAATTACTGACGTTATCTATTGACTCTTCTCTGTATACCATGATTTTTATAATTGGGAAATAAATACACATACATGCTGAATTGCCTAGTAAGCTCAGAGCAAATTCTACTAAAGGAAATACTCAATTCCAATTTTTTTCTGTATTGAAATGTGTAAATATTTTCACAGGTGCTATGTTTTTGCCTCCATTCACGGTATTTTTCTTTCATATATCTAAGTACTACTTATAATTCTTTTAAATGTTTCACCAAATTTAGATGCTGTAAAATAGTAAGGCTTCTCAATTTTATTCTCTTCTCATTTAGAATAGAAATTTATCCAATACAAGTAGGGGCTTGGTCAAATGATTCTTCTCACAATTTGAGATATTTCAAAATGAAATCTTGTACAGAATTTGGTTTAACTTGTTCAGTTGCTCCTTTGCTTCTATAGGGATCAATTTCAATGTCTTCTGGTTTGCAAGCTTTGTTCAATTATTGCAATATCCTTAAATCTTCACAAGCTTTTCTAAAACTTTCATTTGTTGAATACTTTGATTAATGATTTTAATTGATTGAAAAGGCTGTAACGAAAATTGAGAGGCATTCCTTACAAAAAGTCCCCTGCTATTAAGGATATTTAGGTAATTTACAAAGTACTTCTTTAGAGGCTTGATATTTCTAGTACTGGGTTGTTGATGGCAGCAAAGAGAAAAGTTGCATGTACCATGTCAAATGAATTTCTTTTATTCAACAGGCTTCATCACAACATTTTTGTAGTATTATTACTTTATGTGCATACAAAGTATTTATAAATGTTAGCAAGGAGACATTCTCCTTCTTTTATAGGATACTCCTGTTTATTTGGATGCAATTATGAATTATTTCTATGGCATAACCAATTCCAAGTGTATATCTGCTTCACGGTTTTCTTAATTTGGGAAGAATATTGTTTTGTAATCACCTGCTCCTCCAAAATTTGTATTCATATTCACACTGCATTTTGTCATTTGTGAACTGGATCCTTCAAGTTATAATTCACTTAACTAATTTTCCACTTGAAGCATCTGATATTTACTAATATAAAATTGATATCATTTAAATGTTTGCAAGTTCTTCTATTGCTAATGAAGTCAGCACTAACCTTTGGTAATAAAGTATACAAATTTAGAATGGAAAATGAGGGAAATTCGTTTATAAAATCAATCATTTGACTTAATGAAACACCAGCTTTCGAAGAATGATACACAGATGCACCTTTTGCCATTATTCATGATAAATTATCATCTTAAAATAACTAGTAACTTAGGAAGCATTAGGGTTGAATTATATGATTTTGCTGAAACTCTTTGCTTCTGAGCTGCGAGATAGCAATTTCAAGTAGCTCAGCCTAATGAGACATTAATGCATTTTCAGCAGATTCGTATCTTCTGATTTTCTTGGGACCACTGATGCCACTATGACCCCTTCGTGAATAGTAACCATCAGCGGATTTTGTGAAATAGAAATTCAGAACTTAAACTTTCATTAAACATACAGTTTCATCTTTGGTTTCAGCATATTGCTGCTGAAAAGGTTTATTGAAAAACAAAATAGAATTAACAAATAGTGAAATAACGGAATAGCTGAAGATTAACAATATACAAAGTTCTGAGCAAACCACTGTCACGAGGGTGTTCCAATTTTTTGCTCCATGTTCTTTGGTAGAATGGCTTGACTTTTGTTTCCTGCACATACCTATGCACACCTAGCTTATAATTTTCCACACTGTCCTCTGGCCTTGCTAACTGGTGGCCTGGCAGCTTTGTGCCCCTTGCCAGCCAAGCATGGGTAAAGGCATAGCTGGTTGGTACACCAAGCAGCCTGCAAGGATAGCGGCATCCACTGCTTACCTCTTTATCATCTAAGGCTGGATCAAATTAGCTGCCCTCAGCTATTTGGGTCCCAAGGTATTCATTTTATCAGTGAGCTTTCTGCCCACTGTTCTATAAAGAGAAGTGTTAATTATGTTACAGCTGGAAAGGACAGGGAAAAGAGAGGGCGTCACTGTTGGCCACCTTTCAGATTTCACCAAATGTGAAAAGTGACAACTCTGTTCACTTACATTCACCCCGCAAGCAGTGGAGGAGACCATGGCAGAAGCTGGAAGTACAAAGTGGACACAGGCTAAACGTATCCTGTCTTATTTCAATGCCACTATTAATAATAATAATATTTTGCTTAAAAATGAGAAATTCAGGACAAATGCTCAACTGTAAAGGACACTGGCCTAACAGGTGTAAACCAAGAACAGTCCTATCGAACCCGAATATATGGTCACCCTAATCAAAGAGTTACTCCATCCATCCATTCCACAATATTTAATTAGCATCCATGAAGTTAATGCACTTTGTTAAGAAGTGAGGGTATACAGAAGAAAGTAAAACCGTCTCTGATGAAAAAGTGCTCATGATTTCAAGGGGTTAATTGTACTGAAATCTGTCTCCGTGTGGCTTTAGCTCCATCCTTGGACCTAAGCACATGCCTTACCCACTGGGTCTACAGTATGATAGCCCATCAGTCCCTGGAAGATTGCTCTCAGCTTCTCTATTCCAGTAGTTTGCAAATGCTTGTGTGCATAAACATTATCTGGAAACTTCTTTAAGAAGTATATCCACCCACCCCCAACTGGCCCACAAGATTCACAGGTGGAGGCAAGAAATCCAAGTTTTAAAGAGCACCGTAAGTGATTCTGACTCAGGTATCAATCAATAACACTTTCAGAAATGCCATCGAATCCTTCTTGGGTCTGAGATAAATATGTTGACTTTCTCTCACTCTTTCTCAAAAATCATGTCTTCTGTGCTAGGGCTACTCGGTGGCCATTTTCAGTCCCTCAAAGCAGTGTGAAAGCTGTAGCATCCAGACGGACCACCGCACTCTGTGATTCAGGCACTGTGTTCCCATCAGTGCAGCCTAATATAGCCTTCCTTTTATGCATCAGATCACACTGTGAGCTAATAATTGCACTTGTAGCCATCTATGAATAACATTAAGCTATATCTTTCTCATCTTGTACCAAAACACTTGAGTATGATTATCTAGGCAATGGAATATTTATTTAAGTGAATTCCACAGTAGGTCCTGCTTTCTTTTCCAAAATTTGAAATACAAAAGCAGTCTGATAGGCTCTGTGTCCCCCCTTCTCCCTCTTTTCCTCCCTCCCTTCTCCTTTCCTTCCAACAGAGGTTATTCCTGGCAAAGTCCCTGCAAGGGAGTATGATACCACCTGAGAAGCAAAACAGACCCAGATACAAATCATTCTACTCAAGCCTTGGAGTAACCTTCAAAGAAAAACAAATTCCATACCAGCCAGAATCTGAGTGGAGGCCAAGAACTGCCAACATATTTGGAAAGCCAAAACCCTACAGAAATATGGTCCCTAACCACCTTGCAGATAGACCATCAGTGGAGAATGAAAGTGAGTTGGAATTTTGTTACTTACAAACCCACCACTAAATTCAGCATTCAGGAGTTTATACCAATAGCAGACCTAACTTATCCGCGTGAAAATAACACCAAGTAAAACTCATAACATCAAAAAAGGCTAATTCAGAGCTATACAGAATTCCCATATGTTTAATGTTGCCACAAATTCTTCAATTCCCATTCACAAACATGCATATTAAGAATTTAAAACATGCAATGGATTTGAACAAAGTAGAGCTATCAACTGAAACTGAATAGTTTGTGGGCTGTCAGAATCAGTTCAACATTTTTCTTATATATTTGCAAATATGTGACTTTATAGTTAAGCCAAAGTCAGCCCATTGTACTTATGCCTTAGATTTAAATTGAGAACACTGGCAAGTCCCAAGGGGAGAAGAAGCAAAACCATAAATGAAGCCCTGGTTTTCTTGTATATACAACGTATGAACAGGAGAAGGGAAATGATATCTTGATGGTCCTAGAGGCAGCAATGCCAAAGTCATTCCCTTGAGTGTTAACCTTAAAAAAAAAAAAAAAAAAAACACACACACTATTTTCCTTTAACCCACATTGCTTCTGTGAAGATAACCTTAAAAAAGTCCAGAACAACATTGCCAAATGTTCAAACTCTCTTCAGGGTTTTGCCTGGTCCTTTTCATAAGAAAGGGTGGATTGATTCTGAGCTTTTTGGCAAGCCCCAAATTACATTTAGGAAAGGAAAAGATGTTTTATTTTTATTTTATGGAAAGAATGAGAAGTAAACAGGTACCCTTGACTATTTGATTTCTGCTTTTGGACTATCTTATCGGTAAATTTGATGTTTGGCACTCTGGAGGTAACAGTTCGCAAAAATAAAAACTATCTTTGGGTTAAAATGCTGGCTGATGCAGCAACATGGATGCAGCTAGAGATGATCACACTAAGTGAAGGAAGTCAGACAGAGAAAGACAAATATTATATGATATCGCTTATATGTGGAATCTAAAAAAATGCTACAAATGAACCTGTTTACAAAACAGAAATAGACTCACAGACATAGAGACGAACTTATGGTTACCAAAGGGGAAAGAGGGATGAGGAGAGATAAATTAGGAGCTTGGGATTAACAGATACACACCACTATATATAAAATAAACAGCAAGGACCTACTGTAGAGCACAGGGAACTATATTCAATATCTTGTAATAACTATAATGGAAAAGAAACTGAAAAAGAATATATATATATATATATATATATATATATATATATATATATATATATATATACACATATATATATATATATCACTTTGCTGTATACCAGAAACTAACACAACAACGTAAATAAACCATTCTTCAATAAAAAATAAAATTAAAAAAAAATTGCTGGGAGAATGGATGTGATAGCTGTAAAAAGGCAGCCTTCAACTGACAAAACCCCCTATCATATTTTGGAAGAAATGGAGTGCCCACTTTATTCACATAGGCACACCCACTCACTCTTCTAGCACTTATTCAGTAATGAGGTCTCCTTTATTTATTTATTTATTTTTGGCTGTGTTGGGTCTTCGTTTCTGTGCGAGGGCTCTCTCTAGTTGTGGCAAGCGGGGGCCACTCTTCATCGCGGTGCGGGGGCCTCTCACCGTCGCGGCCTCTCCCGTTGCGGAGCACAGGCTCCAGACGCACAGGCTCAGTAGTTGTGGCTCACGAGCTTAGTTGCTCCGCGGCATGTGGGATCCTCCCAGACCAGGACTCGAACCCGTGTTCCCTGCACTGGCAGGCAGACTCTCAACCACTGCGCCACCAGGGAAACCCAGTAATGGGGTCTCTTTTTGTTGCCCAACACAGTGCAGATTTTTTTAAAGGAGCCAGACAGGGAATGCAGGAACCATCTAGTTCAGCATTCACAGCAAAGTGAGGTTCAGAGACTTGCTTAAGAACACGTGGTAGGTAGTCCCAGAATAACGAGAACTTAAAATAACTTTTTGAGTATCTTGGGTAGACTATCCACTGAATTCTGGTTCACAGTATCAATAGTTTTTCATCCACGGGAGAAACAAGATTGTTAGCCCAGGATCTGAGCTGGGTCCCTCAGCGTTAATGTATGTGTCTATGAGACACTTGCTCAGCCAGTAGCTAGAACCCAGGATGCAAGATACCTGTGAAACACTCTTCTTGGATATCCCAGAGAACTACCTCTTCCGTATTCTACTTCAGTGATAAGTAAGTATCACTGTCTGCTAGCCTCACTGGTTTCTGAAATCACTAGAAACGCGTTGGCCTATTGTTTATTGTGCTTAATGAGACCACTCTTCACCCAGTTAAATGCCCCAGGTCCAAAAGCTGAGTCATCCCGGCCAGCTGTTCTTTTTTTTTTCTTTTTTTTAATTGAAGTATAGTTGATTTACAGTGTGGTGTTAATTTCTGCTGTACAGAAAAGTGACTCAGTTATACATATATATATATATATATATATATATATATATATATATACGTTCTTTTTTATATTATTTTCCATTATGGTTTATCCCAGGACATTGGATATAGTTCCCTGTCCTATACAGTAGGACCTTGTCCATCCATTCTAAATGTAATAGTTTGCATCTACTAACTCCAGACTCCCACTTCACCCTCACCCACCCCTCTACCCCTTGGCGATCACAAGTCTGCTCTATGTCTTAATGATCAACAGATAGTCTCCTCCTTCCCTACCACTAAGATGGCCTTAGGTCTTTGCTGTCTCTTACAGTTTTATTACAGTACTGTTGCTTTTTTTTTAAGCTGGGCCTTACTTGTCTCCATGCCTTCATTCACTGTGCAAAACACCTCCAGAGAAACCTTTGCAAAATGGAAATCTAATTCTCACCAGTATTTACCTGCTCAGAATGGTTCGGTAATTTTCCTATCATTTACGAAAATAAGTCCAAATTCAGTATGGCATGGCATGGGAATGCTCCGATCCAGCCTCAGTCAGTCTCTCTGATCTTGCTGCCGCTGTGTCTCCTTCCCCTGCTCCATTACCCTGTCCCATATTCACATCCGTGCCAAACACCCTCTCCTTCATTGATGTCTTGTCCAGAGAGCAAACACCCATTTGCCTCCTACATCAAGAATGATCTTCCAGGGCCTCCCTGGTGGCGCAGTGGTTAAGAATCCACCTGCCAATGCAGAGGACACGGGTTCGGGCCCTGGTCCGGGAAGATCCCACATGCCGTGGAGCAACTAAGCCCATGCGCCATAACTACTGAGCCTGCGCTCTAGAGCCCACAAGCCACAACTACTGAGCCCGTGTGGCACAACTACTGAAGCCCACGTGCCTAGAGCCCGAGCTCGGAAACAAGAGAAGTCACCGTGATGAGAAGCCCACTCACTGCAACAAAGAGTAGCCCCCGCTCATTGCAACTAGAGAAAGCCCGTGCATAGCAACAAAGAACCAAAGCAGCCAAAAATAAATAAATTAAATAAATTAAAAAAAAAAAAAGAATGATCTTCCGTACAAAGCCCTTGCTCTGGCTTTCTCACCTGGATGCCACTGTACTGTGTCATCCTGTCCATAACACTTTATTCACATATGCCTCTTCCTCTCCCCCACAAGCTCTTCGTTTTATTTCTGGGGCTAAATACATGACAGACACATTCCTATGTGTGACATTTTATGGGCACATCTAGAATTATGTCCAAGGGCTGCTACTTCACCTTATTCTTTCCTACCTAAAACGGTATATAAAAATATGTGATGACTACGTCTCTGATAGGGAGCTCCTTAAAATAATATAATTTATATGCTTCAGTGCTTTACTAACAAAAGCGCAATTCACCCCACTGATAATCTCTCAGAACCCGTGTTTAGAAATGTTGCAATGGGGTCTTTGTCTTCCCCATCCTTGTAACCTCAGTCTAGTACAGGACCTAGCACATGGTAGGTAATGAATACATGTTTGCTGAATGAATAAACGAATGAGCTAAGGGTTGGAGGTTGCCATGCAAACATCTGGAATTTTCAGCTTCTGATAGGAGTCATTCCAAATAAGGCTCATATAAATGAATCCACAATGTCACAAACTGTTCTAAAGAAAATCACTTTTCTAATTTTACTTTCCTTGGATATGTGCATTAAATATATCAAGTATTTAACTATTTTTATGTCCCTTCTTTATAAATTGCCAGCCATAAGACACTGCATCAAAAGTAAGTCTAAACTAAACCTCAAGTTAAGGGGAAAGGGAAAGGGAACTGTTTCTACTTCCAGTTAGATAATAATTCTTTAGCTCACACCAGTCTTCTCTTTTTAGTTCAATCCCGTTAAATACACACATACACACGCACACGCACACACACACACTGGCAAGCAGTTTAGTTACTTGCAGATCATCTCGATCTTTTCAAGGCCAGTTATTAAGCTTAATGAGGGCTACTCTAGGGCTAGTTTAGGCTTCCTACTTAGTCATGACATTTCTGAAATCTCTACTGAATTTCTCAGGCGTTAAAGAAATCTCTCCACTGTGGATATTAGTACATGACTGTCTCCCAGTCTGGGAATTATTCAGCTTACAAATCCCTTGTGCTTTCTTTGCTCAGACCCACTGAGTTTCACACTATGTGTGTATGGCTTCATATTCAGCCAAAGGCTTAAGCAGACCCCTAAGGAGTATTCTTAAGCTCTTCCACGGGTTTCTCCCTCCCTTCCAATTCTCTGCTCCTCAAATTCCAGTTGCCTCAGGCTCTCTGAACTTCTGTCTGTCTCCTCAAGTCAGTAATACACCTGTGCTCTGTTTGAGATCTCTCTCTTCACACCATGATACAAACATACCTCTAGGCAGAGAGGCAGGGCTAGCATAGGGCTTACCTTCTAGTTCCCTGTCTCTCCAGGATTACAGTACTACGTATCCCGTCATCTCAGTGTCTGTGAACAATTGCTCCATACGTTCTTTCCAGTTTTCTTCCTGTTGATGGCAGAGGAATAGCTCTAGGTCTAATTACCCTATTATGATCAGAACTTTATTTGAATTAGATTTTCTATGAAACTTTTTAGTCGTTTTGGCACACTTTCTTCTTTGCGGGCAATTCGAGTTTAACTCTACAGAAAAAAACTACCTATTAAACTATATTTCTAGCACATCAATGTTCACAGTGAAATGGTACATATAGAGTTGACATACCATTTTCGAAAAGCTGGCAATTCCAGAAATTATGTATAGAATTCTTCTATTTTCAGATTTTCTTTGAATCTGTTCCTTTGGTTGTGACATGATCCTATCAGTCTTGAGAGAACTATTTACTAGAGTAGTCTTTCACTCTACTAGATATGGTGATCTCTCTTTATGGGTTTCTTTTCCCACCTCCGATTATCTCCTTCTGCCAAATTGTAGCGTTCTCTTATCGGTTCTCAGGAACTGATAACACTTTAATTTAACACTCTTGCCTCCTCCATTATTTTTTTTTTAAAGATTTATTATTATTTATCTCTTTTATTTATTTTTGGCTGCTTCGGGTCTTAGTTGAGGATCGCGGGCTTCTCTCTAGTTGTGGCACACATGTGGGATCTTCCCTGACCAGAGATTGAACCCGCATCTTTACAACATCTTTTCTTCATCTGACTGTGACACCACACTCTCCTGATGTTGCTTACTGACCCCTTCTCAGTATTGTTTGTGGGTTCATTCTCTCCCCAAATTTTAAATTTGGGCTCAGTCCTCTAGGCTCTTTTCTCTGACTCTGCTTATTCCCTAGGTGATCTCAACCATTGCCATGCCTTTAATGCCATGTGTAAGTCTATGTGTCCTAAAGATAGATCTCCAATTAAGACCTCTTTCCTGACCTTCAGATCTCTATATGCAATTCTTTTGGAAATCACCATTTGGATGATTACATTTAGAAAATAGGGAGTTCCCTGGTGGGCTAGTGGTTAGGATTCCAGGCTTTCACTGCCATGGCCCAGGTTCAATCCCTGGTTGGGGAACTGAGATCCCACAAGCTGCACGGTACAGACAAAAAAAAAAAAAAAAAAGGAAAAAAAATATGCCCCAAATTTCACTATTGTTATTCCTCCACAAATCTGCTCCTCATCCAATTGTTTCAACCCACCTACTCAAGCAATCAACATGAAAGTTATCTTTCACATGAGTTCCTTCTCCCTTGTCTTCCTCAACCATAAGCTAGTTTTGATGACTTTACCTCCAAAACCTGTCTACACTTTATTTACTCCATCTCTGCTGCTACCCCTTTCCTGTCTTATCTCACTTGCGCTTTTACTCTGTTCTCCAATCACTCGTTCCAGTGAGCTGTTTTTAAAAATATAAAATGTTTTAAGGGTAAGATATATTTTTAAATATAAACACATGTCATGGCCCTGCTCAAAAACCTTTCATAATTACACTTACAAAAACAAAATTCATAACATAGAGTTTTTCACTAAATTTCAGCCACTTAGGGCTATTTTCAATTAAAGAATTTTACAAATGCTTCGTGCTTTCTTCACTTTGTTCATTTCTATTTAGCTTCCACGTCTCAGATTAAGTGAGACTTCCTAAGAGATATCATCTCTATTACTTAAGGTTCTCCAGAGAAGCAGAACCAACAGGTTGTGTGTATTTATAGATGTAATATATATATATTACAAATATATATACTATATAGATGGAGGGAGAGAGAGAGAGATTCATTATAAAGAATTGGCTCACGTGATTATGGAGACTGACCAATCCAGGATCTGCAGTCACCAAGCTAGAGAACTAGGAGAGCCAATGATGTAGTTCTGGTGCAAATGTCGGCAGACTTGAGACCCAGGAAGAGCTGATATTTCAGTTCAAGTCAGAAGGCAGAAAAAACTGGTGTCCCAGCTAGAAGGCAGTAAGGCAGGAAGAGTTTTCTCTTACTTGAACTTTTTGTTCTATTCAGGCCTTCAGCTGACTGGATGAGTCCCACCCACATAAGGGAGAACAATCTGCTTTATTCCCTTAGCCAACCAATTCAAATGTTAATCTCATCCAGAAGCACCCTCACAGACACACCCAGAATAATTTTTTAACCAAATATCTAGAGACCCCATGGCCCAATCAAACTGACACATCAAATTAACCATCACATCATCTGTGACCTACAAAATTTAAAAAGTGCTTCTGTGACCTGTTTATTTTCTTCATTGTACATATTACCATTTATTTATTTACTTGTTCCTTTTTGTGTTTATTACTTTTGTGCTTGTTTAATGGCTGTAAGCTCTATGAAGACAGAGCTCCTGATTGTTTGGTTTACCGTTGCATGCTTAACGTCTAATACAGCACTTATCTATCTCTAAGGTTAAAATTCTAAAGAGTGTTTAGATCACATTTAATATAGATGCTCACATTTAATATACATGTAGCACTAAATTATACTACATGCTCTCCTATGTTATACCAGAATATTAGCACCTAGTTGGTATGTTTGATAATATCTATACCAGTAAGTGAATTCATGAATTCATGTATTTTTTAAATTTGATTACTTGTCTCTTTGAAATTCTATAGCTGAAGTAAATTTTAAAAGCCTTAAATCAAGTGTCCAAATGCCTTTTAAAAAACTATGAAATTTTGTCTAAGATACCGTTGCCATTAGTCTTACTCTCTAAGAGGAAAGGAAAGACTTTTATGTAGAATATTCAAATATAGCTGGAGAAAATTGTATATGGTTAGACTTTTGGATGCCTGAGGGAAGGGCATCAAAGCAGCTCAAGGACTTCAATATTCTTTTGAAGATATTACCATACAACGTGATCCCATCTCTACCAACGCATTGGTACTAGCTGTGGCGCTCTAACTCGTGGTTTGCCCCATCCACTCAGGACTGTGGGAGTGGCAACACCAGTGGTCTTGATTGTTGACTGCCCAAACCATCATATGGACACACTGTGGCCAACAGAGCCAACCAGAGTTTGAAGGGCTGATTCGTTCAGTGTCAGCAGTTTTCAAAGGAACCAAATCAGGAAGTTTGGCTTCTCTCCTGACCTAATGCTTAGCAGACTTTAACTAAAATATGTGTGCGCAAATGTGTGTGTGTGTGTGTGCGTGCATGCTGCACACGTATGTGAAATTTCTTGAACAACTAATTTTTTGACTCAAAAAAAATTAAAGAGAAAAACATGGTTTGATGACCTTGATTTTTTTTTTGTTTCAAAGGCGTTTATGGACCTTGGCTCATGTCAGCCCCGGTGAATATGGCCTGATCTCAGGCATAGTCCATTTTTACAAAAATGTTTTGGATCTTTCAAACTTGATATTGATAACTGAAACTGAGCAGAGAGACCTTAGCATCTGGTTTTGATGAACGTGGTCTGCTTGTACTTTAAAGGAAAAGCTTTCAGGAAAAGACTGGAAATTCTTGCTCAGAAAATCAAAGTCTAATACAGTTTTTCAATACCCGATACTTGTATGTTACAAGTGACCTTGGAGACTTTATTCCACCAGCTCCACATATTTTTTACATTACAGCATTATGGCATTATGCTTTATTTTAGGATATATTTAGGTTTTTGTTCTAAGGTTTGTTTGTTTGCTTTTTTTTTTTGTATACTTGTTTTCTTTTCTGTCCTATATACAAAGATAACGTCTTACTTAGAGAAAACTCTGATACTCTCATTTTTAAATAAGATGAATTGGTTCTCTGTGTCACAGGAAAATACCTGCTACCAAAATCTAAATGATTTCTACCATTTCTTATTAAACTGACAAAAAGATATCATGTCCCAGCACAACATAGCAAAGGATTGACCAGGTAGGAATATCCTCTGGTAAACTATAATTTTCTAAGGATTGTAATGATGTATTTTCTATTATTATATATTCAAAGTATATCTAGCCCAGGGCCTTGCAGATTGCAGATCCTCAAATCAAATCAGAAAAACAAATGAATGAATGCTTCTTGAAACACCTAATTTTAGAAATTTAATTACAAATATATTGAATAATCAAATAATTATTTTAATTTCTGAGGGCATGATTCTGAAGTCATCAGAGTCCTCAATTTTCCTTTCCTCTGTGTTATGCTGCCTACAAATCCACACTCTCAAAGAAGAAAAGGAGGACAGAGAATAAAAGCTAATGTTTCATCTTATATGTATTTCTTCTTCTGAAATCCTCTGGTGAAGGGTTATTGTGAGAAAGTAATTAAAGCCAGTGTCTAAAATGAGGCTTGGGGATTATCAATAGACATCATTTATCAGGGTTGTCCCTGTTCTACATCAAAAGAGATAATCAAGAGAGCGTTTCCCAGAGATCATTGTGCATTGGCTGTGCTAAAAAATTACTGTATCCAAATGAGGAAGAGTAAAACCATTTGTGCATGCAGAATATCTACCTACTTTATGATTAAAGTGTTTTCTTTCTATTTTTCTAATGAAAGCCATGGGATAATGTGAATCTATGTAAAATATTATGGTTCCAATGTTGAGTGCTATAATAAAATGACCTTTTCTCTGTATTTCCACTAATTGGCTTTTAAGATGCTTTTGATGTGGCTGAAAAGGTCAAAGATCAATGAGTGCCTTGTTAGTCTAAATCGTTTATTTTATCAGAAAAAAAAAACACAAGCTATTGAAAAAAATAGAATTTTGAAAGAAATACACAGTCTATTTGCCTTTGGCAGGCTCCACAATTTTTCTTTGGCTCCTCCAAGCATGGGATGGTCTAATCAGGAGATTATCAAGTAGACTCAAGAAGTATAACAAAGTTTTGTGCAGCAGTAAATATTTATAAAACAAAACTCTGGAAAAATCCATGATACATTTTCTGTTACTAATTTAGGAACCCAAGGTATTTCTGAAATCATATGGTATCAAATTGCCTGAAGAAACATGGGTCACATAGTCATTAGATAATTGCTACTATATATTTCAAGAACTAATCAAATTTGTGGTACGAGAGAAAACAAAATAGAGAGTAACATGGCAGAACGTTAAAATAAAATGTTATCCAATTTGTAACTTTAAAAATATTTAATCTTAAATATAATGATGTTGATTCATGGAGGAAATAACCAATATGATCTGACCTCTTAGGATACTATGCTTACATTTTTATAAAAGTGAAGGACACAATTTCTGTTATTGCCAAGAACTAACTTGTATGTAAACAACTGATTAAATTCGCTGAAATCTGTGCTCATTATGTTTAAAGGACAGAGATAGGCAATGTTCTGCCTGCATAGTAGTTTGTGCTTAAATTAAGCAATAATCAGAGTTTCAGGACAAGTAAGGGGAGGCTAATGACCGATTAGAAATAGTTTTTGGCCTAAAGCAAGGCATTGGGTCATTAACCCTTAATGATGGTTTATCCAAAAGAAAGCCTCTAGGCTGAGGTCCTTCCTTCTCTTAAACAACACACAGAGACTGAAAGGTATGTTTGACTGCAGGTGATGTTTTAATGGTTACAGCTAACGGAGTGGAATTCACCTGGTCATGTCGAGTTTAATATGCTAGGTTATTGCACAAAAAGAATTGGCCAGAGTGCCATGCCATCACTATAATGGCAACATCTCAGTTATACAAAATTTTATTCCCTTTTCTATTCATTTATTCCATTTATTTATTTATTTATCATTTGTTTATTCATTTATTTAATAAATATTTTTGAGCACCTACTCAATGACTAGGACTCCACTGGATGCTGGGAAAAAATGATGTCCTCAAGATATTTGTAATGTAGGTGGGGAAAGACATGTACAAAGGTAATTTTTGTACACTGTTATGATAAAGGATTTACAGGCTGCTTTCTGAGTAAATGGGAGGCGTTAACAGACGTTAGGGAGGATATAAAGTCTAAAACTTAATATGATAATTAAAAGGTAACCGTGCTGGGAATTCCCTGGTGGTCCAGTGTTTAGGACTCCATGTGTTCAGTGCTTGAGGGTGAGGGTTCGATCCCTGGTCAGGGAACTAAGATCCCACAAGCCACGCAGTGTGGCCAAAAATTAAAAAAAAAAAAAGAGGTAACCATGCTGACGTGGTTTCCACAGCAAATGGAGGATAATCTAGTTAGGGAAAAAGCTGAGAAGAGAGAGAGAGAATAAGCACAAAGAAGCTAGAGAAGGGATATTTTAACCTACTAGATTCTGATTACCACTAGGCAAACTGTTTTAATTCCTTGAATTCTCTCTGTAGGGTGATGGACAGATTGTTTCTTATCCCAACGTGTTTAATACTTGTAGTAGCTGTGAACTTTAAATAGATCTAATGATTCTTTGGCACTTAATCTAAAATATATTTGGAGAAAATCCTAGAGGACTTCACACTTAAGCAATTGTGTGACTCTACCCATCCCCCAAACCCATTTCCTCTGGCCTCTGGTTGGGAAATCTTGCCTTTTTTTAGCTCACAGACAGACTAGATAATCTTTTGCTTAATTTGTGCAATATTCATTCATTTATCACAGGCTGTGGGCATTTTATTTTAGTTTATATCAGGAAGTCTAATTTAGGCTTAACAGTTCATTAAGACAATTCTTTTCTAACTGATTATTTGGCTTTTCTTCTCACAGTGGAAATTGCCTTTTATTTATTTTATAACTATTTTCTTTATAAGATAATGGAAAAAGAAATTAGGAAAGCAAAGGGTAGACAAATGGGGACAATATCCCTAAGATAGACTAGATTAAATTTCCGGAGACCTAAGACCACTAAGGCTCCCACCTCCAAGAAAATATTAGCTTCAAGGCAAATACTGCTTGCTACCTGCGGTTATTCAAATAGAAAAGTGAAGGAACTTGTGATGAGTTAAAGTCCCTGTTTCACGCTTCTAAAATTTTAGACCAATGACAACTTGCTCTGATTCTGTCCTTTCTATTTCCTCCTTCAGTAAAGATTTTTTTTAAGCATGAGAAACTACGCAAGATAATGTTAAATCAAATACACAGGCCACAAAAGTGTATTCATTACAGTATTGATTATGTTCCTACATGCATGCATTCACAGAAAAACTAACAATGGGCCTATAGATGATCTGATATCACCTTAAAAATATTTCTGTATGTATGAAAATTTTTCCACAATGAAAATATATTACATTTATAGCCCAAAGAACAATTATTTTTACATTAACACACTTCTCTCTTTCGTTGTTTTGTTATAAAATCCTCACTACAGTGCTTATTTCTTATCTTCTTCTATGGGGTAATAACTGATTCACATTTCCATAATGAATACTAAAAGTTTGTTCAAATTTCAAGAAAATTCTGATAGTCTTCATAGGTTTTTATTTGGAAAAAAAATGAACTCTCTTGCTAAAAATAGTTATTCTGAATTTCTGTAATTCCTCTGGTAACACATTAATCTAGAATGCATATTTTGTAGCATTTCCTTCTTTCTTTGAGAATCCTTTGTCAAACGAAGTCTTATGGTGACCTTCGATGTATACATACGATAGCCAAAAGTACAGTCACGTGGTCCAAGGGGTAGAATTTTCTCTCCTGGCCTCTCTTCCATCTCCACTCCAGCCTCACCTCTTACTGAGGCTCTCAGGAACACTGTCTGAAAGCCCCCCATATTGAATAAGCCATAACTTGCTCCATGAGTTTTTTGAAGTTCGAACCTTTAACCTGTATCATGTAATCCAAAGAGTTTTTGAAATTTCCAAAATTTAAATATTCTCAGGAATCTTGTTTTTATTTGTCTTTTCTGGTTCCTTGTAAACAATTTTGGGAAACAGATCTTCTGCAATCAGAAAGGTTAGCAATACACTATTATAGATTTTATTTACCACTATCTGAGATTGAAAGTATATCTTTTCAAATAACCTCAGAAAGTATTATGTGTCTGCAGGTCTTGTGTGTGCCTTGGGATGTAAATCCTTAAAATGTGTGAGCTTCAGGATGAGATCTAGGATTATGAAGGCTTTAGTTCAGTCAAGTTTCCCTTCTGACAACGTTTGCTTTTGCTGCTCTCCCCTCTGCCCTGCAGAATCAGATGTGAGAAGGTACTAGTGGGTCACTTCTGAATGAGCATAGGCGATCCTACACTTGAAGGATATACTGTGACCTTACTTTTTGGTATCAAACAGAAGAGAATTTTACTTAAGTTAACTGTACTCATGGGCACACTGGGTGAAGACAGAACCTGTAAGTGTTTGACCACATTTTCAGCAAGGTGCCTACCAGAACTCCAGACCTTCTTGGGGGCAAGAGGTGATCCTTATGAACCTCTGTAACTCTACTGCAAGGCAACTAAGAACATTCTTTGAATCGATGAATGGATTAATGCGCACAAAGAGTACAATGTATTGATCATTGATTTGTTGATATGAATAAAATAGCACCAGCTTTTTTTTGACCAAGGTCAAGGAAACCATACAGCTGATCTTGGTTTGGAATTGCCAGTCTCCTAAATCTGAGGTGGCAGGTTATATTCACCTATCCTTAAAACAAATACCTACTTATTGTAATACATACCTAGATATTATAAATTATCACCAAATCTAAGGCTCCCTGGGACTCTGTTAAAATAACTCAGACTTAATGAATTACAATGACTGCAGAACTCAAAGCATAAGGAGACTTTTGCACAATACTGTCTTTCCTAGAATAGTAATATTGTTAGACTGCAGACTTATATTGCATACTTCAGGAATCCAGCAAGGAATAAAACCAAAGGCATTCCATTCAATTAAAAACAAATTGAACTGGTATCCTAAAATAAAATATTTAGAAACCTGCACCCGAAGTAGATTATGACTTGTAGGTAAACATACGGTGTAATGTTGGTTATATATCCCTGTTGATAGAAAATAATGCTGCATAAGTTGCCCGGCATCTTTTGCTGTAAAGAGTTGTTTGATAGAAAAGTAAGTACTGTGAATATTTTGTAGAAGAATATTCTTAGCATTTCAGAAACAGCTAACTGAACAGCCCTTCAGTTTGTAAGTAAGTAGGAATGAGCACTCCTTCAGACAAATGTGGTGTCATCGGTTTTGTTTACTGATTCCTTATGCTAGAGCAAGTGAAACCACGAAAGAGTTAACGCTTTAGCAAAAGTGCCTTTATTCCCAGGGAGGAAATAACCAATGGGGGGAAATCTAGCTGCCTGAGTAATGGGAAAAATACACGGGGCCACAAAATCTTTAAGATCGGACATTGTAGCATCTGTTAACTAATGCAGAATGACAGGGAACTTCTGTGAAAGTGTATGCTGAGAATATAAATAGTGGAATACTGTAATTCATTACAATTACATTGCATAGAATAAAAATGAAAGGAATTCTTCTTGACTGAAAGCTTGGAATGTTCCTATATCAATTTTAATAAGAAATTCTGACTGTTTCAAGACCCACCCATAAATCAAAAAAAGGAACTTATACCAGACTGGTTGTATACGGTCAAAAATATAATACACGGAGCTCCCTTCTATGTTAGCCCATGAGCACAGAGCAAGCCATCAGAACCCAAATACCAAAGCAATACAGTTTGCTGGTGTGCAAATGATGGAAAAACTTTGTTTTACACTGAATCGTTGCCCACACCCACCCACCCAGCAGACTGTCACTCAAAACAATACAAGTGTCTTTACGATCTCTTTCTGTCAGAGATTAGAATGTGGAGAACCTTAGTGTTTTAGTATAGTTGCAGGCCAGATCTGAAAAAGAGGTACTCATTATAACAAATTAAAGCAAGAAAATCCTTTCAGTAGGCTGTAATGACTTCGTGCTCTAATTCTGCAGGCACTGGGAGGTCAAAGGCATACCTTCCCCTATAGCCATATATGGCCTGAGGGCCATTGGACCTTTTTTTTTTTTTAAAGATGAATGTTCTACTATGAGCATGCTCCTAGAATCCAGTGACGTTCTTACTCAGGGTGGTCTGTAAATATTCTAAATCTTTGCTTACTATATAAAATTACAAGGAAGTGTTATCTTGCATCACTCACAAGCACTAGATTCCTCAAGCTGTGCAAACCTTACTAAGAAATTTTCTTTTTAAAAAAATAAGGTGGCTTTATTTTTTTCCCCTGCTTTTAGGTAAGAATTGCCTTTCGGTTTTCTATATTCTGGCTTTTAAAAAAGGTGTAAAATGTTACGCTTGTAAGTCAAGTATATCACTCAGCTTTTGCTTTAAAATACATGGAAAGATCAGTTTTCTACAGGCAGTTTTGTCTGTCTCTCCCTGTCTGTTTCTTTGCCTTACTCTCTGGCTTCACGCTGTGTTTGCTTCACTTTAAAAGGGAGATTTCTCTCACTTTCCCTACTTTCTGATCTTCCATCTAAACCACCCTGAGTGCACGAGCAGAATCCCAGATGAAGATGGAAAAGATGAAAAGGCACTTAAAATATATTCCAGTTATCCAGGAAAAGAGGACAGCGGGGCTGGGGGAGAAATAGATCCATTTTTAAGTAAATGTACGAATGAGCGGAAACAAATTTTGTCAGAGCTTTACTCTTGCTCCGTTGGTGTTTTGATTTTGTTTTTGCTTTTTTCACGCTCGTGGTATAATGAATTGTATTACTTTTAACTTGATGATGAGATACAAACCACAATGTTGAATTAATACTGGCACATGTCCCAGCTGCATGACACTGTTAATGTCATCTTACCATCTATATGAATTCCCTCTCAAATTAATATTGTCTGGTGACCAAATGTTGAGAACTGGACCAATAGCTGTGCACTCGTTCAGCTTCTAAGGAATTAAAGTGATTTTTCCTGCTTATGGCTCTGATGTAGGGGAAGGCAAAGTTGTGCATTTTGCTTTAACAGATGCAATGTTTTGCCAAATCAGACGTCTTTCCTCATGGGATGAGATTATAATGGCATTACAAAGTAGTTCTCTTGAAACCTTCTAAAACAGATTATGTTCTTAAAAAACTTGATTCTTGACTTTGCATGTTTTAGCACTGCATTCCATTAAACCTGTGTTTGAAGTTACTAGGATTTGCTAAAATATTTGATAATGCCTAAGCAGATAAGAGATTATATGCTTTACATATATCGTGGAAGGATTTGTTCCAGCTTGGATACAGGGTATTAATTGGCCACCTACAGTGAGCAGTGTTTAATATTTTGCCCCTACCCCCCGGCCTCACTCCTTTCTTGCTGCTTTTCAGGCAGAAGAGTATGTAAGTATTCTCTGAACTAAATTTGCTAACTTTCTGGAACACATTTAAACAATGTGTGCTACTTGTGTCATATTACATTAACTTCACTTCTAATGACAAGTTGTATATATCTGTAATAAATAGCCCCTCAGGGATCAGATCAAGATTAAGGGAAAGAAAGTACATTGCTGTAGTTAAGTAATTTACAATATCTCAGTAAATGCTTGCAAAGAAACGTTTGTATTGGGAGAGCTGGTTAACAGCACTTGTGGACGCTGATGATTGTAGGATGTTAAACTCTCCAGTGGAAAGTTACAATCACTTGGGTTCAATGTTTTAAAAGGCACCTTTAAACCCTTCACTGTTTGATACTCTATTGCCCACCATATCATAAAATGTTTACAACAGAAAATCACCAGTTTTAAACAGACGAACCTGGGCCCAGGACAATGGTGGTGGTCAGGGCAGGGGTGATATGCCAGGAGGGAGAATCTCATCAGTGGTCATGAGGCTGAGAAGAAAACCTTATTTAAATCGTAAAATTATCCCTGATATGTTCATTTCAAGTCAAAGTATTTTTAATTAATTAGAACGACACACAGAAGAAAAAATACAAATATTTATGGGTAGAGCACAGTCAAGTTAAGCCATTTGGGTCTGATTAACCAGGGCATGTGCAGGGTAACAGACCATGCAGCGAAGCCTGCAAGACTGGCCCCTCCCCTAATGTGAGATGAAAATAGTCCACACTGAGTGGACGAGTCCTCAGTTTAGGGCCTGCTCAGATTTACCTGCTGACAAGGAAAGTCGGTATCCCAGGATGTAAAATTTTGTCCTTTCCCCCTTCCAAGGAGTTCAGTCCTGTTCCAGATTTGAACTTAAACGTCGAATCTCTTCTGAATGATCAGTATTTGAACGGCATTCAGCAAATCTTGTTTTGCGGTTTGGACAGTTTTCATCCATTTCTGTGTTAAGTAGTTGGCAGAGGTGTCCTGTGAAACCAGAGTGCTTAACATCTTGTCTTTCAGGAAAGTTCTGAGAGAAGTGATTTTCATCCATCTATTGGGTTGGCCAAAAAGTTCGTTTGGGTTTTCCGTAACATCTTAGGGAAAAACCTAAACGAACTTCTTGGCCACCCCAATACTTTGGAATTTAGTCGATTTCTGGAAGGAGTTGAACCGAGGAAGCAAGTCAAATCTAAGCAGTCCCTGCCCTTGCTGGGGTTTCTCTTTGTTGTGGATTCATGCCTGCTGTTTAGTTGGAAGTGAATTGAACATCAAATGCATTGTTATACAACTCAAACATGAAATGAAATACCTTTCAAATCCTCCCCAAAATGATGGTGCCTGAGGTGTCTCAGTCATCATGGAAGCTATCTCAGTCTTTTATTATTTAACCCCATTGCACATATAGATGGGGCTTCCCTGGTCTATTACAATACTGCAAGGCACTCAGGGATACCTGGGACCTTTGGGTGGGTTTTTGAGTATCTTGAAGATGTCCACTAGGGAAAGTCAGATAGCCCAAGGAAAGTCTTGAGGCATCCCAGGAGGGCAAGCCCTAGTCAAGCCGCTGCTTGCTGAGGCAGGGAAGTTCTCACCTATTGCTGACTGGGTGATGTTGGTTCTTGCTCCCATGAAGGAGATAGGAGATGACTCAGTACAGCAAAGGGGCCCCATGGCAGTCCTCTGCCAAGAGGTCCCACATGTCTATCTACCTCAGCCTCTCCATCTTGCTTGCACTGACCACGTGATGGGCTGCCAGGAAGCAGGCTTTTGAACACCCCCCCTCCGATATCCTCTCCACTGTTGGCTCTCTGGCTCAAGGGAACTCTCAGAGAAACAACAACCTTAGCTTTAAGGAACAATCTATCCCTTGCCTGGTATTTGACAGGCGTAAGAGGCAGCTACAATAAATCCATTCAATCTTAATGGATTTAAGTTTGGGGAAATCAAAGCCAGGAAAGTCAGTAGGCTTTTCCCTCTGCTTTTCACTTGTTCCTAACCATCTCTGATGCAATGAACTACAGCCCACAATTGGCTAGAAGGGGAGGATGGAGAAGATCCAGGGAATACAGAAGAGGCAAAAGAGTTAATGCTCTTAAAAAAGACTATCTCCTCACATTTGGGGGATGGTCTAGAACTTTGTTCACCCCCTTAGACTGAATAATCGACAGCTCTTGGGACAAATGAGAGTTTCCCTTCCTTCCTGAAGTCTAGCTTTAAAAAATCTGAGATTGTTTCCACTGAAGTTTTTGTTGGTTCAAAAACTTTTTGAAATCTCTAGTGCGGCTCAATGTGTATTTTGTGCCTGAAAGACAATTACTACTTCTAACAGACATACCACTGGTTTACTTCTTTTTATGAGTTTAATTCTAATAGTCCTATTTTCTTTGAATTACTTTTGTGAACATAAAACAAAGTTATCTCATTTTCCATTATTTGTGAACTTCATTTTTTTAAAAGGCAATAAAATAAACTTGATGCAAAGCAGTGAAGACCAACCTGGTTTTTGACACCTGTTTAGAATAGATCTGGGAGAGCCTTAAAAACTTCAAGACATGCCATAAAATTATGTTTTAAAACAGCACCTCCACTTACAAAAAGACATGAAAGCATATTTACCTTTATATATCACTTTAATCTTTAAAATAAATTTATACCAAGTGAAATTTTACAAGGCACAATAGTTTATGTAAAATCAACTATGAAATGATAAAATGCGACAAATTCAAAGATTCTGAGGATAATTGGTCTAAAGAATATAAACACCGATTTTTTTTCTAGCTTTTCCAATTATGCTCCACTGTTATCATTCCCATCTGATATTTAAAAATAATGAGGCACAGAACTATAATGTGAATTCCAAAGTCCTCAAAAATACATCCACTTTTGGCAAAACAAATCTCAAGCCTCCCAACTCTACACATTTCTGTCCCACAATTTCTGGTTCATGAAGGTTTGGCTTCATAGCAAATTATATTTTCCCCAGGGAATAGGTCATTCCCATGGAGAGACATTATTTATTAACAAATTCACTTTTAACAAGTAAATTGAGGTCTGTGATTTTTTTCAGCATTGACTGATGGATTAAATGATTAGTATGCCACATGACCAGGTTTGGCCAGTTTCTTATTTTGTAAAATTACTATCCAGAGTAGGTAAAATATTTGACGTGGTGATATTACACTGTAAAAAATGACTCCTTCAAGGTCTGAAGAAATGAATCTTCCCTGGAAATGCTGACCTAGTTTATTCCCAGCTAATGATATGGGGAGAATAATGGTGATTGTCTGGACTCTTTTCTTCATCCTCCTAAATCTGTAGGCAGTTCTTAAGCTGGGCCTGGTTGCAGAACAAGTGTTACACTGGAGTCTAATCTTATTTCTCACCCTAATATTTTCTCTTGCTTTGAGTAAAACAGTTAACTAATTGCTCTTCTTTCAGTCCTCCTGCTGTGAGAAGAAGATATGATAGTAATCTTTTTCTTTCCTACAGTGGTGTTAGGAGCAATATTTAGTTAAAGCTTGAAAAGTAAGTTGACAGTAATAAGATAACATTTCATAGAAGATTATTCATGCTCTTATGGCTAAACATCCACTGAAATATCTCGGTAGAACATACCCAGAGTAATTTTGATATGTGAGCAAAGGTTTCTGGTGATAACATTATCCTTTTTTTTTTTTTTTTGCAGAAATTTTAACTTCTCAGGAGCTACAGAAAGGACAAGACATAACTGACTTAACACAATTGATTTTATAAATATGCTACAGTAGGAGGTAGATTCTTTTTCTCATTCAAGTCCTCAGTGCTGCAAAGTCTTGGTTTCAAGGGGTAGGAGTATTGAATAGGGACAAAACAATTCTATGAGTCTTTTAGTGATATAGTTTACAAACTGGCATATATCCAGCTATAAGTCTATGTGATATTTTGATGTCATTGTATCACTTTAACTTTGGGACTGTAATCTTCATTGAAACCGGGTTTTTCCATGTTTTCAGAAGCTTCATTCCTTTTTTTCATCTCACCCTGTGATGCCTGTACAAACAGGGAGTCCCCTTGACCTCAAAGGGAGCTTTGTGCTTAGATTTGCTACTTTGGACACGGAACAAATAAAAAAAAAAAGGGACATGAAGTTCTAAATTCCACCTGATTTAGTTGGCCTAGTGTCTACAGATATGTCTCTGTAATGCTATATTTTTTTCTGAATTACTTTGTTTGCATTATAAAAGCAAAAAACAGAAATGGATTTCACATTATATACCCAATGCACAAGACTTTCTGCCAAGGCAGGAACAAGTTCAAGTTGCTGTGGTACCATGTATGCACCAGGTTTAATTGTCACATACATTTCAGAAACCTGTCCAATCTGAGTTGTTTTCTCTTTGAAACTTCAATGAAAATAGCCTTAGAGCTGTATCAAGTGCAACCAACATAAAACAAAATAAATTGCAAACCTACCACAAATTCAAGAATTATGTGGACACCATCTAAGTTACTTTAACGTAAGATATAAATCCAGAGATTTCTCATGCCATCATTTTGTAAATAATTACAGTTCTGCTGAATCTGTTGTATAAAGTTTACATGGGAGGTTCAGCGCACCCTTGCTCTTGTTTAGAACATTCGGAACCACCAGAGAGCTGTTGATATATGGCTGGGCTGTTTCAGTGCCTAAGACATCGACTACATGGGAGCATAATAAACAGGGGCATAAAGACAGGTTTGTGCAAGCAGTTTGGAGTGACCTTTTTGCCAGCTGAAATCCATCTTGCGTACATGGTGCTGATGTGGACAGACATGTAAACTTAGTCTTGTTACCACAACTACTAGTTCTACAAATATACTCAGATGCCCAAAATGTACATCACTCTTAGGAAAGTGATTTTAAATGGTGAGTTGTAGTTGAGGAACAGCAATCCAGATAAGATCAAAACTCATATATTACCAAGAAATCTCTGGGATTGAGTTGACAAAAGTGTTGAAAACATGGAGTTAGGTAGATTTAATCCAAAAGGCTATGAAGTTAAGATCTTCTTGATAGCTTATTTAGATAAAAAGTAGAGCTCGAAGTGTTTTTTTTTTTTAAGCAATAGAAATGCATGAGTTCCTTGCTTCTCAAAGTTAAACTTAGCATAAGAATAGCAAAATCAATGTATCTATAACAATACGTTTAAATATAAGCGCACGTAGACTTACCTAATAATTTGAGAAATAAAACAGACATTTGCGTGTTGAGTTTGACATTGAAATATCTCTTAACCAGTGAAGTCAGCATGTGCTCTTAACTGCAACCCTGCTCTCCTGGCTTGCCTGATACTTCTAGGGCAGCAGAGACAGGGAAGCCCCTGATTTAGCAAAATCGCTTTGGCCAGTTTTCCTTTAACAGTAGGCACACCAACACCATCAATTTTAGTCTCCCGATGTGGTTGAGGCTTTGGAGCACTTGGATTTCCTCACTGGTGATTCAGACAAGCCTTTTGATGAATCCACCCCTTGTTCCTTTGGAAAATGACTCACACCTTTTCAGGAAATGTATCAAGCTCATCTTTAATTATTATTTGTTAAAAAGCTTTGAAGATTGTTGAACAAGCATTGTTAGCCCATCAAGTAATGTGAAACCTGAAATCACTAGAAGCTTTAAATGGAAAGCACCTTCACCAGCCATGTGAAGAATGATAGTTTAAAAACAGAAATAGACTCACAGACATAGAAAACAAACTTTTGATCACCAAAGGCGAAAGGATGGGAGAGGGATGAATTGGGGATTTGGGATGAACAGATATACACTACTATATATAAACTAGCTAAACAACAAGGACCTACTATATAGCACAGGGAAATATACATATATATATATAAAACTGAATCACTTTGCTGTACACCTGAAACATTGTAAATCAACTACACTTCAATTAAAAAAGAATATAGTTTAGAAATTAGGGAGGGTGTTGTGTAGGAGGTTGCAGTGGAGGAGCTGTTTATTCCTCACACCCCTGGCTGCCCGGAGGAGAGATTTTCCCTACATTCCTACCCTCTCATCCCCCAGGCCCTACTCTCTACCCATCAGTGAAGCTGGAGAAACTGATCAGATTGATGAATTTGGGGAAAGAACTGGACTTGCAGAAACTGATCTCCCTTCCCCCTCTCTACTTAAGAGCCAGTGGTTTGCAGAAAGCACAGCCTCTGGTCTGATTCTCCATACTCTAAGTGTACACAACCAGGCCTTCATGTGGGAGCGGACCAGGACTCCATGGGGGTGGCCTCTGGCTGCAGTTGTGCCTGAGCCTAGCTGGATTGGTCAGTTTAATTCTGAGTTTCTCTATTTAAAAGCTATTCTTCAGCCTGGACTTCATCAATAATAAAGTGACATTTTAATCTGTATTTTCATCTGTATCCTTAGGCCTCATTTTCTATCTTCATTGAGGAACCGGTGTGGAAAAAGATGTTCTATGAGGAAGAGGTATTTATTTCTGAACCTACTCAAAACCAAACCAAGAGAACTCAAATGTTATTTTGTTTTTTTGGTGAATGTGTTTATTGGTAAACTTTAAATAAATTCCAAGACAATTCATATCTATAATATATGCGAATCCATTCCTAGAATTGTCCTATTGGTATTGGTAAATCTTCCAGTAGGTGAGGTTTGGTAATATTTTACTGGGAAAACCATTCTTAAAGCAGTTACAAAATTAATGAATTGAACTAACCCATCAGGCACGAGTCTTCTGTATAGTGGGCCATTCATCAAAAACCTTTGTATAAAATGTATTCCCCTGACTACTATTGTTAGATATATGAATTGAATAAAGGTTACGTTCAGAACATGTGGGAAATGGCTGGTTCTTGGTTTTTTTTTGTTTTTTTTTTGGCTGCGTTGGGTCTTCGTTGCTGTGCATGGGCTTTCTCTAGTTGCTCTGAGTAGGGGCTACTCTTCATTGCGGTGCACGGGCTTCTCATTGCGGTGGCTTCTCTTGTTGTGGAGCACGGGCTCTAGGCACACGGGCTTCAGTAGTTGTGGCATGCAAGTTCAGTAGTTGTGGCTCGCAGGCTCTAGAGCGCAGTCTCAGTAGTTGTGGCACTTGGGCTTAGCTGCTCTGTGGCACAGGGATCGAACCTGTGTCCCCTGCGTTGGCAGGCAGACTCATAACCACTGCGCCACCAGGGAAGTCCCTGGTGCCTTTTTAATGCTTAGATATAGGGTCAAAAAGAATGGGTGACTTTAACCATTCAAAATAAGTGAATCCTTAAAATAAGTTTGGCAGCTCGATATTCTCTTTCCTAATTAGTTTTACTTTTATATCTATTTCCAAGGCAATTTTTCTGGTTAGAAAGCAATGTTTGAAAGAAACTCAGAGGTGAGAATTAAGGCAAATGTTAGAGACTTGAGAATGGCATTTATATATGTGTGTGTGTATCTATAAATATATATGTATCTCTCTCTATATCTATATCTATATCTATCTATCTATCTATCTATCTATATAACTTATTAACAACCTTGTATTGCATACGCTCTTTAAGTACCAAAGAAAGAGAACAATGGCATAAACACTGTTCCTGCCTTTTAAGGAATTTATATCCTCAGACAGGGCCAAAAACCTTTAATAGAAAAGGTCACTCTGAAACATCCAAGTAGGCAAAAAGACTGGACACAGTGTCAGTTAGAAATTACCATAGGCCCTTAGTAATTGAGATAAAAACTAAGGGAACCTAAACTAATGCAAGGGTTTATTTTTCTCACGTAAAATCAAGTCCAGGGGTAGATAGTTCAGGGATTGTTCAGAAGCTCCACACTATCATTAGCATTCCAGGCTTCTTGTATGTTTCTGCTGCATCTTTCTTAATGCCCATCCTCAAGGGCACCTCATGTTTATAACATGGTTCCTGTAGCTCCAGCCATCACATTCACATTCTAGGCAAGAAGAAGGCTAAAGGAGGAGCAAAAGAGCTGCTCAAATTACTAAAAAAACTTTTCTGGAAGCTCTGCTCATCAACTTCCTCTTATATGCCACTGTCTTCTCCTATCTGTAAGGGAGGCTGGAAAGTGAACACTTGTATCTGCTTTAATAGTGGTAGAATGGGTATTGGGTATTAATATCCAGTATAGCAGCTTCTGTCCACGGACTTGAGATGGTTTCATCAAATAATACTAAGTGAAAGGGGGAAAACATCTGTTGATAATAGGAAAACACAAATTTCAGAATCTTAAAGTTTCTCACCATCAAGGCAAAATAAATATCCTAAAGACCTGCAAGGTGATGTGAAGTTAGGAAGCACATGCAGCAGAATGCAAAGAGCAGAGAGGTTAAGGTTAAGACTTCTGACAAACCTCCTGCCCAGGTTCATTATCAAAGAGCAAGTATGGTCAGAACCCATAATGAAGATGAAGACGCTCTCGCTCTCATTTTGGACAAAGAAGGAAAAGTTCTTTCTATTGATACTTATGAGATTTCCTAAATATTTATGCTAATTTTGCAGGTAAAACCTTCCAAGGTTTAAAGAAATAGCCATCTACCAGGTTTTAAACATATTTTGAGAAAGTACTCTCCTAAGGCAGATCAGTAAAAAACGATAAAGTTCCTGAACCCTATGACATACATATGTGCTGAGACATTTTATGATAAAAAATAATAATAATTATAATAGCAAATACTCCTATAGCATGTACGATGTGCTCGCCTTTAAAAGCTTTACTTAGATTTACTTAGATGTTTGCAGAAGCTTTTCCACAGCACAGGAGAAGGAGACAACGACACGGGATTTCTGACGGCATCCTCCTGACTCCTCCTGGTGGCATTCTGATCTGAAACCAACGGCACAAGATAGACATAATCTTGGTTGACACGGAAGTACAGAGGATGCCAGTACTGGTTTCAATATTCATGAAGCTTTTGTTCTCGGACCTTGGCAGCTTTTAAAAAAGCTTGCCTTCCCAACTAGTTCTCATGAAGATCTCCAAGCTACTCAGTGAAGGTTTGTTCAGTTGTGTCACCATTGACATCACCACGGCCAATCCATTCCTCATTACCAATAGACTAAAACAGAGAATTGTGTAATCGGTCCATTTTTATTAAATCCATATTCCACAGCCATGTTCAAAGACTCAACAAAGGAAGTGAGACTTAGTCGTTGTAAGATTTTCATTGGCAACATGGCTAAAAATCATCACTGAATTTTCTTTCCTTGGCAACACGGTATCTAACGGTGTGCTGATTGACCAAGATGCATTAAATAAAATCCATAAGGCCAGGATGTCTTTCAGGAAGACTGGTGCACAGAATAAGAGACCATTCTGTCCAGCATCACTCTCAAACACCAAAACTTTTTCCAAAGCAGTGTTCGTGCTAATCTTTCTTGCTGCTCCAAGACTTGGACCCCCTACAGAAATTGATTCAGGTTCTATTGTAATTCATCAAAATCACTTATGCCATTAGTTAACATTAACTAACAGAGTGACTTAACAAAACGCTGTAATGTGGCCAATCTTGCAGTGTGGAAATGGAGATTTTTCCCTGGGTGAGACATGTGGAAAAGAGATGACAGTGGAAACCACAGGGGCCATTGTCTGTACAGTAAACCACACTGACACAGTGCTTAGAAGCTGAGGAAACTAAAATATTTGGCAACAGAATTTCAAATTGGGGCAGCAGATAAACCAATAAGAGGGAATACAGCCGTTAGGAAAATTATTACTGCAAAAGCTGTGAACCCTGTAAAACTAAATGAAAGAGCTGCTAGCTGTGGTAGCTTTTGCTGCTAATGGCTGCAGTTTCAAAACATAGGTCAGCCTTCAGGGGGGCCTCTCTTGAAGTTGCGATCTTTTAAACCAAATTCTGAGTAGATGGCAACTGTTCTATGTTCCAGATAGAAAATATATATTACGTGTGCATTCATGAATACACACATAGTTCATCTGCATTTGCTTGCGAATAGATCTGTCACTTCCAGGAGTCCAAACTCCAAATCCTAGTGTTCCTGACCTGCCATAACCTTGAATCAATCTACCTATTCAGCCTTATCTTTTATGCACTATTATTTTATTTTATGCGCTAATCTTTTGTGCATTATTCCTGGCAAGAATTTTTGATCCAGCCAAACTAGTCTTCTTACTGTCTTCAATAGGCCCTTGTTCCCACCCCTGCCTGGGTAGAATGTCCTTCCTTCTTCTCTTCATTTCTTTAAGCTCCTCTCTAACCAAACTGAAGACGAACTCTCTAAAATAATTTCCCTACATTGACCATGTTCTGCTATGATCTCTAAGGGAAACCATCTGTCATCACCGTTCAGTGGACCCTAAATCATAAGCTATCTTACATTTTCATTTAGCAGTGAGCATGTCTGTTTTTTTCCTTGCTCCAAATAGATTGTAACCTTCACACAGATAGGGACTTACCCTCCTTTGTACTTTAGAGAACACCAAAGGCAGAGCTATGCACGTTCTAGTCAGTTATCACTCTCGAAACCAAAACTTTTTCCGCAGTGACATTTTTGCCAATCTTTTTGGCTGGTCCAGCACTTGGACTTACTACAGGAGCTGATTCAGGCTCATCTTTAGTGATGCATCTAAATTGCTTGTGCCATTAGTTAAAATGAAGTAGCAGGAGTGAATTTTTGTGCTTTTCATAGAACTTGGTGTTATTATCACAACTTTGTTCATAATGCACCATGAGGATGGCAGAATGCATGTTATTATTTGCATTTGAAAGATGAAGAACATGAAGCCCTGAGATATGAAATGCCTTGTCTAAGAACAGACAAACTAGTGGCAAGCCTGGGGATAGGGCCTATATTTCCCATTCTCAACATTACTGAAGAAAATAATTTGACATAAAAGTATAATAATCAGCAATATCGATCTGGATTCTCTATACTCAGATTTTGCTAGGAATCTGCAAAGGAAACACTACCGGAGCCAGGATTTTATGGCAACTGCTGTACAATAATAAAATAGTTGGGTCTCCATTATTCACCAATTGTTCGATTGTTCAATTTCCTACTCTTTTTGGTTTCTTTCCCCAGGTTGACAAATGAAACTCAGAGTTGGTGAGCTTTCCAAGCGAAGCTTCTTGCATAGTTGAACTATCTGGTGGCATTTAATAGCATTAAAACTGCCACTGACGATTTTTTTTTTTTTCTGTTCATTTCCACAATACAAACAATGTTATGAAAAGTAAACTGTCAGAGACATGCTTACAAGTTGAGTCTCTCAAATCTTGCCCCACTTCCCTTAATACATAGGCATGAGAAGTAAGTGGGCAGAGGATGGGGCAGCTGGCTGCCACAGAACCCGCTGGCTGACTCCTTAATGGCGCTTTGGACCATTATCTATTACCTCCGTGAAAGCCTTTTCTATTTGTCCTGTCAAAGCCTCATTTTTACCTTCATTTAATTGACTGAATGAAAAGCAAAGGCCTAGCAATGAGAATGACTGTACTCATGTGCCCCCTCTCTCTTTGGGCATCCCTTCACTTTCACCCCTTCTCATACAGCCAAGAGGTCCACTCAAGGCATCCACTGGGCTCACCATCCACTTCTTGGGGGACTCAGTGCTCTGAGCTATAACAGAAAAACTAGGATGCTCTTAGGAGCGCCAGATTAAATAAAGGGCATCCTTTATTTAATCCTATTTACATTTGAATTTCAGATGAAGGAAAAAAAAAAAAACAAATGATGTTTTAGTATAAGCATGTCCAATGCAATATTTGGGACATACACACAAAATTATTCATTATTTATCAGACCAAATTTAGCTGGCCATCCTGTATTTTTATTTGCTAAATCTGGCAACCCTAGCTGCACTGTTTGCAATCAAGCATGCCCAGGTCTTTCACAGCTGTCCCAGATCCATGAGCCTTTTGCCCAGTGGGTCCCATTGCAGGGCACTCCCCTCTGTCCTGGATGCAGCTGCTCTGTCAAAGAATACATAGAAGCAGTCACAGGAGCTGCTTTGCCCTCTTTGTCTCTGAGCTCTGCTTCAATTGTTGCTCCAGGTTGAAAGCAGAAGAATCGCCCATGTTTCAAGGTAGGGTCACAAAAGTAGAATTTCATATGCAATATTTGAATCATTACTAAAAAGAAATTCGATTTTACAGTACTGCTGATGATAGTCATTGGTTTTAATACTATGTATTACTTAGTTTGCAAATAAATGAAGATTTCCCCCCAACTTAAAAGATATTTTAGCCAATCTCTCTAAAAAAAGAGACCTCGCAAGAAAATAAGGAACTTAGTATTTAGCAACATCAGCTGAGATTTTTTTTTTAAAGACTGGGCTTGGGGGCTTCCCTGGTGGCGCAGTGGTTAAGAATCTGCCTGCCAATGCAGAGGACACGGGTTCAAGCCCTGGTCTGGGAAGAGCCCACATGCCGCGGAGCAACTAAGCCCGTGAGCCACAACTACTGAGCTTGCGCGTCTGGAGCTCGTGCTCCGCAACGGGAGAGGCCACGACAGTGAGAGGCCCGCGCACCGCGATGAAGAGAGGCCCCCGCTCGCCGCAACTGGAGGAAGCCCTCGCACAGAAACGAAGACCCAACACAGCCAAAAATAAATAAATTAATTAAAAAAAAAAAAAAAAAAAAAAAAAGACTGGGCTTGAATTCTAAGGAAGTTACTGGAAATGCCATTGAAGATATCAACACCTTCAAGAAGTGATTCATGACCGGTTAGCTTCCAGGTTCATATGGGCACATTAAATCTGGGTGTTGATGAGAAGGGTCTAGAAGCTGCTCATTACGCTTACAATTTATAACCAAGATATATTGCAGAGACGTGGTTGTAATATTGCATGCAGGTATTAGACGGCTTGGAATCGCATAATCACTTCTCAGAAAGGTTTGCCATCTTTTACTGAAAACAAAGCAAATCCCAGCTCTTTCACAGACACAGCCCTATTTCTAAAATAGCTTTAGAGATGATTTAAAAATTAAGATACATCTTGCTCACCAAGTCTCATTGAACTAGTCTGACAAATAACTAAAGAAAACTGATGCTTTGTTAAATGGAATTCACTCCTTTAAGAAAAGTTTACTGAGTGTCCGCTATGCAACTGGCCCTGTTTCGGCACTAAGGACATAGCAATGAACGAAACAGATCAAAATTACCCTTTCATGGGGCTTACTGCTACTAAGAGACAGATGCTAACAAGAGAATGCTTTGGAAATGCACTTTTCTGTCTAATTTAATTATTTGATTAGCCATTTGTTAATTGGAAAAGGCCACTTCGTTTAAGACCTTGCCAGAAACCTTTCTAAATTATACATACGCTCTGCACTTTCAACCAATATTTAGAGCCCTCACAGTGATACTATGTTAATCCTCCCAGTCAGGCTGGCCCTGCTCCAATAAGATGGAAATCTTGATGGTGATCACTCATCTCTCTCTTCCCTTGAACGGCAAACCATGGAGTTTTACCACCTGCTTTTCCTTGGGTATGTTGTCTACTGACTTTTCCTTCATTCTCCATTATTCACTAAAGGTTTTGGACCCTAGATTTTTATGCTGCTTTCCAAGCACAGTTGCACTATTTTGAGTGCTTTTAATAGTCACTTGAACTAATAAAGCATCTAACACACTAGCTTTCCAGTTCCTTGATATTCACAACTCCAAAACCCATAGCTCACCTTGAGCAATCCTCTCCTCTTGGCATCTTGAGGAATGTTTTTGTGAAAAAACCTCTCCAACTCTGTACTCTCAATCTCCAACCCCCCACCCCCACCCCCGCATCATCTTCCCTTGCTCACTGTCTGATTTCCTGCCTTGGAGCCTTAGGAGTGCCTTTTAGAATTACCAACTCATCTAGTCGTTCTCTCAACACGTCCATTGAGCATCTGCTGTGAGCAGAACATCATGAAAGACACAGGTTATGATAGTAAATATGAGAAACATGTTCAATGAACTTGTGATAAATAGGGTAAGAAAATAGTGGGTGAGTAATTACAAGCATGATGAACATTAAGGAATAGCGTGTAGGTGCAGGGGGAGCTTACCTAGCCAGAGGGCATAAGAAGATTTCTCTGAGAAGATTGTCTCTGAGATGGTTTCTACATTTAAGTAGAAACAGAAGAATGAAGAGAAGTTAGCCAGGCGAAGCATGAAGAAGCGTATTCCCACGAGAGAGATCAGCCTGTTTAAAAACTCTGAGGTCTGAGACAGTTGCACTTTTAAGGTATGCAAAAGAATTGATCATATCCCAGTGAGTCTGGGGCGTGGAAGCAGTGCCAAAGAATAAAGGCTGGTAGAGCACCAAAGGCAGGTGCCAAATCATGTGGGTTATTGGGTTAGTGCTTAAGGATTTTGAATAAGCAATAAGGAGTGTTTGCCCAAACTAGACCTCCTAGTCAATCATATAATTTACTCTGACCAGTATCTCTGACATCTTTGAACTCCAAGCCTGGAGCAAATGAAAAATCTACCTCCTGTAATCTTTCTCCTTGGTAGCTCTGTGCTATAGAGGGAAATTGCACAGCTATGATGATTGGCATCGTCGTAATCTCTGCCTTCCCAACCCATTTGGAATGTTTTGTGTCGTGTGTTGCTGTCTTCACTTCTCATTTTCAGCTCCCTCATTCTTCTCAATGAATAGCCCAAACCTTGTCCATCCTTTGTAATCATCTGCCCCCCAATCCCACCCCACACACAGATGGCTTTGTTCCCAATACAAGCTGGACCATTGAGCAGGAACTAGTCAATGTCATACTCACGCCTACCTCAACACGACCCACAGCCTCGCTTGCACAATTACCTCCTTGCCTCCATTCATAGGCTGAGGGTCCTTTTCCCTCCTTAGCACCTATTTCTCCACTTTTACTTATGACTATTTTTTTTAAGATTTTTGTTTTTTTTGATGTGGACCATTTTTAAAGTCTTTATTGAATTTGTTACTGGTTTTTTAAAATATATGTTTTTTGGTTTTTTGGCCACAAGGCATGTAGTATCTTAACTCCCCAACCAGGGATCGATCCGGCACCCTCTGCATTGGAAGGCGAAGTCTTAACCACTGGATCGCCAGGGAAGTCCCACTTTTGACTATTTTCTCATAGCTTGCTCCTTTATTTATCCTTTCACTCTTCTGAATCTTTAGCTTGCCTACCACCCTCTTTTTTTTCTGTAGGGTGTAGGCAATTTCTTTGTATTTCACGTCACACTGTCATGGAATAATCTGTTTATACAGTAGTCTCGCCTCATGGACCATATGCTCCTTGAGGGTGGGGACCACGTGTTTCACCTTCTGTCCACAGACGTCACCTCTTTCTCAGGGTAGAACTTCCCTCCCTTCCCAGGCCTTTCTGAAACAGAACACAAGGTGACAAGTTTCTTCCTCATTCCATATATGTCTTTGAGGTTTTATATGTACTAATAAAACACAATACAAAGAGTATCTTGTATACAAAAGACTCTCCAGCAGGGAAGTTATGTTTAGGTAGTTAGGATAGTCTTGGAGCACTTTAGAGAAATGCCTAAACTCAAGGAGTCCCCTGGTGTTTTGTTACAGGCGGGAGGCTGGGCTGAGAAGCCTTTGGGAGGGAGGTGGAAATACTGGTGAGAAATGAGAAGGATGCTGGGATGCTTCCTACAGGACTTGGCTATGAGCCCAAAGGTCTTATATTCAAAAACTGAACGTCCAGGGCCAAAACAGAGGCCAGAGAGAATGAGAAACTTGGTTGGAAGGTGTGGTGAGACTAAGAAGCCACAGGTCTCTAGTGATGGGAAGAAAGGAAGAGGAATGGGGAAGAAAGGCATGTTCCCCACTCCCAGGGGAGCCTCTCAAAACTAACGACACACAAATCAAGGATTTTCTACCTGCAATGATCTGGCTTCAGTGGTATTTATTTGCTTATGTTCTGAGTCTGGAGTGTAGCAAAAATGTCTAGTTTTACTGAAAGGGAAGCCTCCAGTTGGGCTGGATGCCCGTCTACCGTGCTGTCAGAGTCCCCTGTGCCTGCCTCCATCTCAGCCCTCACTGGGACTGCTGCAGAGGATTGTGGCAGGTTGAGCACAACAAGGAAGATCCCTGCTCTGGGGGCAAGTTCATCCGTCCAGTGGCGTATCCTTTGCTAATTAATTCAAAGCCACCATGTAAGCTAGCAACAGCCCTGGACTCAGCACAACATACGACCTCACAAGACTATGAGGCTTACAAAGGCAGGGTCATGTCTTATCGTCTTTCTGCCTCTAGCACACAATAATAATAGCTAACACTTGTTGAGGTTCCATTAATATCTCCAAGTTATACATAAGAACCGAGTCACTGAAAAATCAAGAATCTTGCCCAAGGTTATACACCTGGTGTTCAACTAGGGTTCAAAGCTCTATTGCATTTTTAAATACCATGCATAGTACCAGGCATCTAGTAGGTTCTCCATATAAACATAAATCATATGTAGACCAAAAACAGTTGAATGTAGGCAATTTCATATGGTTCAACTTGATAAGTGCTTGGTGGTGGTTGTTCCAGTTATGAAAGATATTAATGTTCATTAATGTTATGCTTTAGAGTAGGGAAGAAATGGATGATGATTTTGTAGTAAATTTGGATTTTTCACATAGTCTGTAATTAGTGTTACAGGAGCTGCTTTTTTCACGACAGAGTTTAGCCATATTGAGGCAAGCAGGTAAACTTTGGGGAGAAGGCAAAGGAAAAATGGAAGGAGACAGTCTGGGCAGAGAGTAGAACCCGAGACAAGAATAGAGAGAAGGGTAGTGGTTCCCGAATCCTGTCTTGAGAAATGTGGTCAGTGTTAGGCTAGAGGTGGGTGATTGTTTTTAAAACAGTATTGTTTATGAACTAAAGCCATCCACTTCAATGCCACTATTTAACTGCCGTGACTCAAAGGTCCAGCTTCTCAATGTTTTACCTCACAACCTATAGGGAGAAAAATTTCCAATCTGTGTGTATCCAAATGGTACAGTTTATCCACAAGACCCTCCGTAGGCACACGCACACACAAAGCTTTAGCAACACACACACACACAATTAATTCTGGCAGAGGTTAACTACATGAGACTAAGTTGCCAATTACACAGCATAAGAGCTAATCTCCCAAGTGATTGATGTCTATTAATAATGAAAGGCGTCTGTTTCCAAATTTTTAAAAAAATTCATCTGTTTTTATTTCTTCTGGACTATTTTTTTGGAGTTGTTTATCTTCTCCTGCAATGCAGAGAGCCCCACAGATACAGATGCAGGCCACTTTGTCTACGTTGTGTGATTAGAGGAACATGGCCCTGTTTCCAAGAGGAGTTGGGTGGGTCACAGATAAGCAGCTAGACAGCAGGCAACAGTTGGCCTAATTCTTCCAGGCACTCTTGACTCAGGAAGAAGGCTTCAGAACATCTGCTCAAGAATGTTTTATTTCTCAATGATGTGGAAAATATGTGCATGAAAAATGAGAAATGAAAGTCATTCCAGAAGGATGAGTGAACGTTTGTGAGTGAAGGGTTTTGCGGACAATGCTTTTGGTTCACCGAGGGAGGAGATTTTTATAATCTAGTTAAAGCTATATGTAATCTGGCAAATGAAGATTTTAATTACCAACATTTTAATGAGCTGTAGGTTATCACTAGGGGTATTCACTGCAGCCCTCTTGCTGTGATTTCTAGGACTCGCAGACTGTTGACAGCTAGAATTGCTTCACCATGACCCTACAACTCACATATTAGGTCACAAATATGTGACCTTGCCCTCCTCCCTGGTGGGCATGAGTCACAAAATCACCATGTAATGTGTCCCATGTAGACAGACTGGCTGCCCTTTCCTGAGCAGTGAGAGGGCTATTGAAGACCAAAGCTTTGTAGAGTTTTTAGGCAGTTTTGTGTGGTTTCTCATTTAAAAATTACCTGCATTCTCCCGATTTTAGGCAAAGGTTAAATATTGTCTGTTACTTTAAGAATTTCATTCTCTTAAGTAACAAATGAAAACTTACAAACAAGTCTCAAGATCACGAACTGAAAATTTGTCAGACACCAAGGAAGCCGTTCTTGGAGACACAAGTGACTGAACCCTCATTTAGCTTCAAATTCCTTCAGGATCCCAAATGCTACCTGCCCCAGAGTCTTCCAGAAGTCATTAGAATACACCTTGAGTATACTTCCCTTTTGGCCATACTTGAGGGAGAGGTAATAGTTTTCGGGGGATAAAAGGGGTCACAATTTCGGTTGCCTGTTAGACTTGGGCAGAGCTGTTTAAAGTTCAGCGCACTCTTTAAAAATGCAAGTAAAAGAAACCCCAAAGCCGCCGCCCCCTCCTCCCCCTCCTCCTCGCCATCCTCCCCCTCCTCCCCCGCAGAGACCGCTTAACATAATGAGCTGAGGTTTGTTGATGCGATGGGAGTCGCCTGCTAATAGTTGTGTTTAAAATTCCTGCTTCTTATCTTATTTACTGATTGATGGGAACGTGACTTCGCAGACCTTCCTCCCCAACCATCGGACCATCCTTCTCCCGGGCGGAGTGAATCACTGGACCCAGGGAACATTGCACAACACGTTCGCTTCCTCGTTAAAATCCCCACTGGCCACAAACCCGCCGGATGCGCAGCCCCCCGGGGAGGGTCTGCATTGTGTCTTATCAGAACCACCTGAAGAGCCCGGCCACACAGGGCGGCCTTCCTTCATTTCAAATCCACGGGGCGGGGGTGGGAGGGTGGTACTTGTCAGCCCACTCCAGCATATGACAAAAGGCATGCCTGTGTCTTTATTTTTCTACCACTTTTCTTCTTAAATCAGGCTCCCCGGTTGGAACAAAATAAACAAATAAACAACAAGTCTAGGGGTTGCTCTCAAAGAGATCACGTTAAAAAAAAAAAAAATCCAATGATTTCCTACGGCCAGTGTTTTTTTCTTGTTTTTCTTTTTCGGTTCTTTTTTTTTTTTTTTTTTTTTTCTTTTCTCCTCCCCCTGTGGATTCTGAAAAGAAATAAGCGGCTGTAGGCATGGCCTGTGGCTCTCTGGTCGTGCTCCTTGGGTGGTCTGAGCCGACTTTATGATTTATTCAGCTAATGGGAAGGGGGCATGACCCCCAGTGGCCACAGAAAGAGAGCTGCATGTGGGTTTAATGCTTTCACCACAAAAATGTCTGCTATGACTAAGCTCTGTGGCTGAAGTCACTGTCTGAATGGTGCTAAAAAGGAACTTAGGCATTAAGTGTGCACTATTTACTATAGATCGGCTCTTGGGATTAGGCCAAGGGGTTCTTACTCAGTTTCAAAGAATAGCATGGAAGCTGCTAGGAAAATTAGAGCTGTGCAATTTATTTTTACCAGTCTCCCTGGTGAGTTACCCGGTGAAGGATTTACCTCATATGCTTTTTTTTTTTTTTTCTCCCCTCTGTTACTAAAGAGTCATTTAAAACGTGCCAGTTGGTGCATTTTAGAGAGTTCTAGTGGAGGTATCCCTATTTTTTTATTGTTGATCACAGCCGTGAATCACTAGGTGATTGTTCTTTAATGTTAATTTGAAACTATAAAAGAATGCCTAATATTGAAAGAAAGAGAGAGAGAGAGAGCGAGAGGGAGAGAGCTCGCAGGGCCGTGGAGAAAGTTCCCTTTGCCACACGCTGCCTGGCTAGAGAGGCCTCTTTGATCCAGGGAGGGGGCCCCTCCCTGACAGCAATGTTATTGGTGCAAAGAAATGAGCACATTTTGCTCCACGTTGATTCTTTTGCCGGAGAGAAGGGGATGGATGGAGTGGAGAGGGGGGAGACCTGTTTGTAATTGTGACTAAGATGGATGGTATTTACAGTCAGTCAGTATAATACCTGCTGTGAAAATTCCAGCACGTTTGCTTCTGCTGGACCCACAAATGTGCAGCGTTGAGAAGTGAATCCCTCTGATGTTTGTAGCTTGGGTTTCTGGGTCCAAAATGCAGCGAGCCTTTTCAAAATGTGCCTTGATTGTAATTGGGACTTCAAGGTCCAGGGAACACCAGGGCCGGTCCAAGTCACTGGCTTTCAAACCTCACACGTGTGAAAGTCCCACATGACTTAGCTGCCTGGCGATTGCAGCTTAAACCAATTGAAAATGACTAGACTTTTCTCTCGAGCCAGCCGGAGTTCATTACTACAAGAGTATGGACCCCTCTGCCCCCAACTCCCCACCCCCAGATATGCTTAGGGACTCCGGTTTCTGCTCCACATTTTCCCCTGTAAAAGCATTTTCCTTGTATCCCTGCATATCAATGTCATTTTGTGTAATAAGGGTTAGCAACTGAGACTTCAGGGCTGATCTCATTCCCCATTCGTTTCAGTCTAATTATATGTTCCATAGGCCTTTGTGATCCTAAACACATATTGAGTCAGGCAGGCCTTCATTTTCCCCATCCGTGAAATGGAAAGAATACTCAGGGCTGCATCAGCCTGGCTGGCTGTTGGGCCCCTAGAGATTAACAAGGTTATCAAAAGAGAGTACTTGACCTTTCATTTTTCCCAGGCCTGAGAAGATAGTCAGGGTCAGGAAAAACATTTTCCTAAGGCATTCTGTTCTCCCTGAAGGTAGATTAAAAAAATAAGTAAATCCTAGCTTCCCATCTTTTCACTTTGTCTTGTTTCCCATCTCCTTTTCTTCATTTTACAGATCCTAAGGAGCAGAACTCCTTCCTCCAAAGGGTGATTAGTATAACGGTAAGACACCTACTGAGAATACAGAAATACTTCATTTAAACTAAACCTAAATAACAAGGTCCTACTGTATAGCACAGGGAGCTATATTCAATATCGCGTGATAAACCATAATGGAAAAGACTGTACAAAAGAATGTATATATATGTATAACTGAATCACTTTGCTGTACAGCAGAAATTAACACAACATTGTAAATCAACTATACTTCAATTAAAAAACAAAAACAAAATCTAAACAAAACCTAAATGCAATGTGATATCCTGGCTTAGATCCCAGAACAGAAAGAAAACATTAGTGGAAAAACTGGCAAAATCTCAATAAAGTCTGTCACAGAGTTAATAGTATTGTACCAATGTTAATTTCTTGTTTGGGATGCATGTGGGAGCTGGGTGAAGCTTCTGCAGAAACTCTCCGTACGATCTCTGCATCTCTTCTGTAAGCCTAATATTATCTCAAAATAAAACATATTTTTAAAAACCCACAACAAACTATTATTGTCTGATTTATTTTAGGCCCTGATTGATAACCCCTATCTCTTCCCCCACACCCACCCACTCCCCATACCCCAGGCCATTTTTGGTAGCTGTATAGAAAGCTTATTTGTGTAATAGAGTTTAGAAGGCTGTTAATGCATCCCAACTCTTAACGTCTGATTATTCTCGCAGAACTCTCATTAGTTGCCTGCACATGTTAGTTACATGTTACACATACTGTACTAAGCAATTAGGGCTTCTTCCGTGTTCTATAAGGACCTTGCTCAATGTGAGAGAAAAAGAAAGCTGGTTATAAATAAAAGCACCAAAATAAAAATGGCGATACCATTCAACGTGTTAAATGTGACATTATTTTTGCAATACCAGGCAGTTGTTTTCACTGCATTCATCCACGAGCTCTGATGAGGCCTTCTTGCCGGATGTCACACCTCTGGGACTCAGCACAACACCAGGCATAGTCGTGCTCAGTAAATATTTTCAGGCTGAATGAAGCTCCGCACACATTTCACATGAGCAAAAGAGCCACAGCCGTCACATCGAGGACAGACTATTGATGACAGAGGTTCAGTGTGCACTGAGTATTGTACTGTTTTTCTTTCTGAGTGTCTTTCCAGCCCAGACCATAAAGGCAGGATGAGTAACGCATGCCAGGGAGATTCCCCCCTGAAATATAACTGCCTTTCAGGCCTTTTTGAAGCACAAGGTCGTTTTTGGCATTGCATGTTCATCCTTGGGTAGAGAGAGGTGAGGGAGAGGGAGAGAAATGTGAGAAGAAGAATTGCAAGGGAATGAGGAGAATACGGACCAAAGGAATCTTCTGCTCTGGAGTGGGTTTCCCACCCTAACCTCCGAGTGAAGCGAGCAGGGCAGATAGATCCGTCTCCGTCTGCCTGTTTCTGGCACACAGGTGTTTCAGCTTTATTCAGCCAGGAAGCAGCTTTTCCCCCCTCGTTTTTCCAGGGGAGGGAGTTTTGGGGAGGTGGGAACACCCACGATTGTTTCTCAGAATAAGAGGGAGGCAGGGGTTGGGGGAGGGATCCCAGCGGGGAGGGATCCCAGCCCACCCACCGCTTATAGATTCGCTGGCTTTCCTGCGGGTCAGCCTTCTTCTGCAAGGTGTAAATCAGAGGGCAGATGCATGATCTGGGAAGTTTTCCAGATGCATGTCGCACAAAGGCCCATGTGTTCTCAAGGTGCGGAAATCACATGCCATCGGAGCAGGTCTGGGACACCAGACCTGTGTTGGGACATGTCATCCTGTCTTCAGGTCCTCCACTTAGCGGAGAATGATGTTGCAGACGCGGTGCAGGAGCTCGGAAGCCCAGGGAGTGGACCGTTAAGAAAAGCCGCCTTGTGTCCCACCCCCTCCCCGCGGCGGAGGCTGCAGACGGGCCTAATGGGCTGCTCCACGGACGTCAGTGCCAGACACTGCCTGCCAGATGTGCTGGCGAGGGCGGGACCCACGAAAGTCAAGGGGGAAGCAACTCCAAACAGGCCAGCACAGCACCCGGGAGTCTCTGTGGTTCGGCTCCCCCGCTGTGAACTTGGCGACAGCACCAAATCGACAGAAAATGTTCAGTTTCTTGCTCCTTCCGTCTGTAATTGACCCTGACTCTGTAGGACCTAAGCAGTTAAGCTGCTTGGGCATGTATATATTTTTCACTCCCTCTCCCATTTTGAAAGTGAATTTTCCAGGCAGAATCTGAGAGTAAATTGTTTTCTGGAAAGTAAATCATATGCTAGGAGGTTACGTTAGCTTCCAGATCATTTGGGTGACATTTGGTTATTTCCTGCCCCTGTCTGGAATTAATATTGCATCCAGAAATCTCTGAAGGCATAGCTTATTCATAGGGAACAAACACTTCCAGTTGTGTTAACTTCTCTCTTTTTCGGATCCTTTCATTTTCCTTTGAATAGAATTCTTTTCCTTCGTTTGTTTGGAGTGACAGCTATGTCTTGTCACCTCCATCAGACTTTCTATGCTCTGAATCTATTTTCTCTTAGCAGTTGCTCTTCTAGAGCTTGTTTCGTTGTTTTACCCTTACTTATCCTCACTACATGGGGTAAACATGTTTTCGGTGACTGCTGGGAATGTGGAAACTTACCTTTTTGCTCCGTTGCCATCATTATTCTTAGGCTGGTATCCTGGTACAACTACTTCTTTTAATAACATAGCTCTGTTCCCTTTTGTTCCCCTTAAGTTCATGACTCCATTTCTCTGGCATTTGCAACAAGCCACCTCAATTCCTTTTCGGAAGCTGTTAGCATATAAAATACAATTAATTAGTGACATAGGGAATACAGAGTAAAGACTAACGGGGCAGGAAATAGGTTTGGGATTCTACAGAGGATATTGCACTTAGCCCCAAAGGCTCCAGAAATAACCCATAATGGGATTGTGAATTATGGAAATTCCATTCTCTGGAATCCATTTGAGGTCATAATTCAACTGGAAATTATCTTGGTTTTTCTGGCTTATTTTCCCACCCTATTTGCAATCCTGTTTTCTAGTCTCCCTCAAAACCACTAAATAAATTCCAGACATATAACTCTGTTAAGAAAAATAAATTTCTTATCCACCTGTTAACTGGACTCCAGTGCTTGGGAGGTTGAGACCTGAATATACTTTACCTCACTCTGCTTTCTAAGCCCAGCATTACAGGGGAGAGGAGTAATGGATTAAACTGGAACTGCTTTTCTGTACTTGAAAAAATTTTAACCTAATAATCTTTAAATATTTTTTATCTTCTTCTACAAAAAAAAAAAAAAACCACATTCTTTTCTAAGCAAAATGAACTGTACTACCTGCACCAAAACCAGGAACTTGCTTTAAAGTTATAGCATTAATAATGGTGTTTTCATCTTTCCCAAAGTAGAAGATAGCATGATACAGTGAACACTTTATTCAAAACCACAATCAAATGAAAGGTATTAACACTTGGACAGGTAGGTAGAGACTGAAGATGAGATAGTTTTTCAGTGCAATGATCTTTATGATAGTCAAAAAAACAGTGAGAAGCAAAATTTTAAAAACCATTTTTAATATTTATAATTTACGGACAAGTCCAGTCATATTTTAGTCTATAATTCAGCAAAGGAATAAATATAAATAATTTTTGCATTTACTTAATAGACACCAATATTCTTTGGGTTTATAGCGTACAGATTCCTTTTTCATATATAATTGTTTGCAGGTCCAGCTGCATTCTTATCACCACCCGTAACATCATTTCCAACATGAAGAGTCATGACCTGCACATTTAGGCATTTGTGAATGTAATTTTGCAATATCAGTGATTTGGAAGTGATTCACGAGGTGCCTGACGTGTAGCGATCTCTAATTTTGCTAACGAGTGTATTTCGGGGAGGCTTTGGAGTTAGAGCCGAAGTCAAGTCTTGGCTCTGTTACCAGTGATGAGTGACCTTGAATTAGTTATTGAACCCTTCTGGACCCCATCTTGGGGTCATAATAACACCTACCTCATAAGGTTATCATGATGATTGAGTTTAATGAAATGCAAGCTAAAATGCCCATGCTTGGTGTTTGGTGAGCAGTTGAAAAAAATGTGAAAAACTTATAATGAATGAATCGCAAAACCTGTGAGGTTTGTGTCAGCTCAGATAGGTCACTCAGTTTTGTGAGCGAGCAAGTATCATGGCTCAAGTCAGTATATGTAACGCGAATATAGATTTATAATTGTATTGGTTTCTACTCCACATACAGATTAAATTTCAGGAGTGAATAAGAACTTATTTTCTTTATTAAAAAAAAAAAAAAAAAGGGCCAGAAGAGAAAACCAAGAGGTTGTCCTATAGATGGATGCTGAGAAAACATGGAGATGCTTGGGGAAGTGACAGGTCTCAGCCGGCAGGTAGAAGTGTAAGATGCATCACAGCAGAATGTCAATCCATTCGTGAACTGGAGGCATGATGCAAATATATCCACCTTATGCCCCATTTTTGAATAAAAAGTAACTCGTAAAATTATTTCAGTAACTTCTCCAACCAAGACAAAAGCTATCAGGGTGAGATAAAACTTGGGTGTCGGTGAAAAGAGTCATTAATTTGCGGTCTGAGGCTCAACACAAGAAATTCCTGTCACCTTCAGCAGGAATACAATTTAGGAGAACATATGAAGCCCATGGAATGCTATAAATGCCCGAATTTGGGAATTTTTACCACCTTAGTTATATCTACCGTGAAAGCCATCAGATACGTGAGTATGCAAGGGTCTGTTGTCATTTCAAGCACTTGCATTAGCAGCTATTTATCACGTTACTGGATATCAAAGAATTGCATATATGATAAAAGAGTCAGTGCAACTTCTAAGGGGTGAATATTCAACAGAGTGGCTTTTCCTTTGCAATACAGGCTGTCACTTCTTTCTCCATTCTTCATAAAGCCTCACATCCCATTCCCAACCCAATCCTTATCTCTATCCCATGTCCACACAGACATGAAGATGGTGATGGCAAAAGGAATGATATGGGCAACAAAGGGAACAGCTGAAATCACAGGATGCTAGGGCTGGCAGGAACCTGAGAAATTATTAGTCTGACTTCCTCGTTTGGCATATCAGGAAGTCTTGGTTCTGAGAGGCAAAGTGACTTTAGAAGCCACGAAATTTAATGTGATATCTGACGTTAGAACTCAGGATTCTTCTTTTTTTTTTTACTTAAAAAAAAACTTTAAAAAAGTTTTATTGGAGTATAGTTGATTTACAATGTTGTGTTACTTTCAGGTGTACAGCAAAGTGACTCAGTTATACATATACATATATCCATTCTTTTTCAGATTCTTTTCTCATATAGGTTATCACAGAATATTGAGTAGAGTAGGACTCAGGATTCGTGGTTCCATTACCTCCTATCTTCAGCTGATACCCAACTGGCCCCAGTTCCACCTCTACTGGACCTGTCACCCTTCTCTTGTTCTGACCTGGTTGTATTTTTCCATTGCATAACTCGAACATGACCAAAAAAAGCAAGTGAGAAATTGGACAGTTTATTTAACCTCACACATTGACCAAATTAGTGAGGATGTCACCAACTCGAACGCTTTCTTATCCTTAGTTCATTGAGGAGAATAACATTTGTTTTGAACTTGTTCTGGACTGGGTAATTTTTATTTATATATTTGAATTCGGTACCAGTTGGTATGTTTTGAGTAATCAAGATATCAATTTAAATGTGAGCATTAATTTAGAATATAATGACTGGTGACAGAAAATTGAGGGCAATAAAATTTGATACATGATAGTTTTCAATTCTTTGGAGAGGGTGTTAGCCTTCTTGCATAGCCTATGCTTCAAGTCTTCCAACAACCCTTAGAACTAAATTGCTACAGTAGTACACACACTTCTGAAAGACTTCCACAAATTACTGGGAATCGTGTTGATGTGGAGTGATTTATAGTTATGTCCTCATTTGTTGTCTTATAAGCTTTCTGGTATAATACTGTCATCAGTCATGGCTGGAAGGTTTATTATTTCTTTGGATTCCTCCTCTTGCCATTAACCAATATTTGCCACTCTTCCATGTGACAGGTCTCTCTCAGACATGACTTTCAGACTTCTGCATCATTTTACCCTGTGTCTTGTCTTTATTATCTTGTTAAGCTCTCCCAAAGGAAGTTTTCCCAGTCACAGATGAAGATTTCATTCTTCTGATTTTTCTTTCCTTTTTTTCCGATGATGTCTCATGTCATGTTGACACCGTGACATCAACAGGTGGCAGTTTTTTATTTGAAAACCATCAGGATGCCGTGGGAGTCCCTCCGAAGAGATTTTTAGCTTCTTTCTATTTTTTTCTTAAGAACATTTCTCTTCTTTACTAACCTGAACCACCGTTTGGGAGATTGAAAAGCATAGTATTACTAATAAAATGAGTGAGGATTTATTGAGTGTTTAACACGTGCTAGCCACTCTGCTCAACCCTCCAACTGAATCCTTACAACAACGTAAGAGATAGAGAGGTTCTATGTTAGTCGTTTTATAGATGAAAAGCATCTAGGCTCCAATAAGTCACATAGCTCAGGGTCCTCTAACATTAGTAAGTGACAGAGCAGGACCGGAAGCCAAGTATACCTGACTTCATCATTAGGGCTCTGAACCATCATAATATATGCTTCCCTGCTGACTCGCCTTAGCTCTGCTGCAAGGTTTCACACTTAAGTTAGGATCTCGGTAGTTACTTTAGGGCAAGTGTTATTGATGACAGTCGTGTTCTACAGTGGTTGATCTTTACAAACGATGCAAAAGGAATCTGAACTTCAGAAGTTTCTTTTTTTAATTTTTATTTTATATATATATTTTATATATATATTTTATATATATATATATATTTACAATGTTGTGTTGTTTGCAGATGTACAGCAAAGTGATTCAGTTATACATATACACATATCTATTCTTTATCAGATTCTTTTCGCATCTAGGTTATTACAGAGTATTGAGTAGAGTTTCCTGTGCTAGACAGTAGGTCCTTGTTGATTATTCTATATATAGTAGTGTGTATATGTTAATCCCAACCTCTTAGTTTATCCCTCTCTCTCTCTTTCCCCTTTGGTAACCGTAAGTTTGTTTCCTGTGTCTGTGAGTCTGTTTCTGTTCATTTGTATCATTTTTTTAGATTCCCCATATAAATGATATCATATGACATTTGTCTTTCTCTGACTGACTTACCTTTGCAAACAATACTAAAGGAATCTGAACTTCAGAAGTTTTTGAAAATCCTACATTTCAAGTAGCCTCTGACTAATTCAATACATACTTTTGCATACATTATATGAATGGATAAATAAATTATATATATGCATTTCCTTGTTCTTTAGTAAAATTTATAGAAACCTCCTGTGTTCTATGACTCCACCCTCACACACATTGCAAACTCACTTTTAAACAAAAGGCATCTTTTAAAGCAAATAACTCAAAGTAATGAACCCCAACATTTTCCTTACCGTTTCACAGCATTTATTCTTAAGAACCCCTCATGCCAAAGGCTTCTGTTCTACCAAATTTTAGTTGTTAAAGGACAAGGCATTAATTTCATCTGTTTAAGGAGTTGGACAACTATGAATCAGAATCAATGCTTTGCATGATTGAGAGCTACCAAGTTTGGTATGAGTGCTTTTAGAGCCTAAAGACTTATTAATGAACTAAATGATGAAACAGAACATTTAAATGTAATGACTGCCTACAATGTAATTCAACATTTTCCCCCAAGTCTGTATGGAATGAAGGGCTTCACTGTCCTCAATTAGGACAACCTCCCTAATTGCCTCAGTTTCCCTGGAGGCACACCCAGTGAGGGCTGAGATCCTTTCGAGCCTGCCTGCAGGTGGTAAACTAAGAAGTTAAATAACTCATTCAAGTGACACAAAATGATAAAACTCAAGTTAGCCTTTCTAACGCTATGAAGTAGCCTTAGACAGGCGCTAACACAGGAACCAGAGCTGTGAGGCTGTTCTCTGTGTGGGTAGAGACCCAGCATTAAATCACCACCTTTACGACTCTTTGTAACCCAGAACTTGGAGGATCTGGGACCAGAACTTTCCTTTTTTCCTTGACGTGGTTCCTTTTCTGAAAAGCATGGAGAAAGAGGCTGGGCAATGTGCCTGAATACATTATTTTACCACTATTTAGTTCCTCCTTACTTCTCTCACTAGAAACAAGGACACTTTCTTTTTTAACTAGGACCAAAATTCTCCCTTCTCTTCCTTGTGGTGGGGCAAGAAACACATAGAGATGCACCTTATGAAACAGGTGCAAGAAGAGATCGGGGCTGGAGATGCCTGTCTCTCCTAAGAGTCCATAGAAAGCTGCTCCTTACACAGAGAGCAGTTGCTCTTATGAAGTACAAAACCACATTGTTTCTTTCTTTAGGTCTGAATGGAGTTGGTTAAGCTTTCAGCGTAAGTGTGAAAAAGGCAAGAGAAAGAAAGGCATATTCTTGTTAAGCGACTCTAAGTGAAAGAGATGGAGGACCACGTCACCAGTTATAAAATGTTTAAAACTCATTAATGAGAGGATGCGGTTTTCATTAATTTCAGGACTGTCATCTACAAGGAACTTCACCAAAGGGATAATATTACAGCAAATCGAATATGCAACATCGCAGCATCAGGGAAAGTCATAGCAAGTCCTCACCTCCTTTCAATGCCCAGGAAAAAAGTATTCAAAGTATCAACATTCATCAGTCATTTCTAACAATGTACATTTCTCTAGTGCCTTCGATATCTGTCCTGAAAGATGAAAAGAGAGAGCCAGGACCCCAGTTATCAAATCTTTGAGCGGTTACCTATCTCTATGTTGAATTTCTTAATGATTTATGCATGAAGAGACTCCAGGCAAAAGCATATTTCATTATTGGTGTTCATTCATTCATTCATTCACTGTTACTAAGGATGCCAGATGCATTATCTCCCAGCACAGCATTCTGGGGAAAGCGTGTTGGAGCTCCTCCATCCTTAACACAAAATCTAAGTCAGGGACACGCTCAGGCAACTCACTCCCAACTCTTCCCCTTTGGCTTTCTCCTCTGGTTCCCGTTTGGCATTTGGAAGGGCAGCTTAGGTATGGGACTCATCTTTAGGCTCCACTTTATTGCACTAGTTTCAAAACTGGGAAAGGTAGAATGCACAGAGAAAAAACATCCTAAATCAGATCACTGACCAATCAGGATGCTGATTTCCAGTTTAATTTTGAATGTGTGATCTCTTTTCTCACTGAGAGCTTCATTCACCATTACAGTGGCTCATTTATGAGTCCCTAAAGACTCCATGTGGGGTGACTCTATGTGGGTGTGGGGAGGGATGAGTAGTTTACAGTGTTCTGGACCTGACGGGTCATTCATATTTCTAGGGTTTATTGGTAATTGACATGCTCATAATATAATAACCTGGGTAAATTGGTTTAAGCTGGACTTCTAATGGCAAATTTTAATGTTGGAAACGTGATTTTTACATTCTACTTTGCTCATTAAATTTCAAAGTTAAATATATTCTAAATATTCCTGACCGTAGATACAGTGAGAATGTGGATTTCCTAAAGTGTAAGTATTCGAGCTTGAGTCTATTGGAAGCTCAATAGAAAATAATGAGACCTCCCAGAAAAAAAAAAAAAAAAAAAGTGCTATCTGTTTTTAAAATGAAATTACACATGTGAAGGAGAAGACTATTTGGTGGTATTGGGGGGTGGGAAAAGATCACTAAATTTGGCCTTTGCTGGTTTGAACCATTAGATGCTGGTAGAGGGCATTAAAAAACAAAACAAAACTGATATGATAAACAGACAATATTACTCTATGCTCAGAAATTTGCTCATTTGCAAAATGGAGATAATAGTAATGTCTACTTCAGGAGTTGTTGTGAGGATTGAATGAATTCATAATAATAATGATAATGATAATAGTAATAACAATAATGTGTCAGCACAGCATCTAACATATAGTAGTTGCCAAATTAATGCTAGTCATTGTCACCGTTGTTCTATTTATTATTATTATTAGAGTGGAAATAGGATGATATTGTAAAGCAGAGATTAAATATCCATTAGAACTAAACCTTAAAGGTCAAGATTTTCTGGTAAAGTTAGGAAGGGAATCAGGACAGAATCTGAAGTGGGAAAATAACCTCACTAAAGGTGCTGATAGAGTTTGGTGACTCAGACCAGGGAAACTGAGTAAGTATATCCATAATCAGCCGAACAATTAGTCAGATATTTCCTGTGGGCAAGAACAGGGGCATCAGTGTTTCACATGAGCCCAGGACCAGGACAAGTCATTGAAACCAAAGAAAAAAATGGGTCTAGTGAGAAAAAAATAGTTTGGTTTTAATACTTCAGGGAGCCAGGGTGCTAAATGAGAGAGCCAAGCCTGAGCCAGGGAGTGGAAATAGAGCCGTTTCTACCTTGTAAGTTGCGCAAGTGAAAAATGATCACCATATGGTCCACTGTCCTGGCGAGGAAGTGGCTCTCTCCTAGAAAGAGAAATAACAAGGGAGAGGAAGTCCTAATGGCTCCAGAAAATGCCTGGTACATAGTAGATACTCAAATAATATCTGTCGATTGAATGACCAGCTGATTGACTGACTGAATGAATGAATGAATTCCTGTCAGCTCAAGAGCATGGTTTTTAGAGATGATCTCACCCTCCTTCTTGCTCCATGGGAAGACAACAAGTTTTCAAGACAAATGGCACTAGAGAACCTCGATGAGGGATCTCTGTGCGTATTATGCAGGTACACTCTGAGAGGATGTTCTTTCTTGCCACACAATAGCTACACACTGTTTAGAGTATTGACTCTATGTTAATATATTTAAAGATTTCAAGTACAGAGCAACTTCCTCAGGCATCATGTGGCATCCTTTATTCATTCTTTGGCAGGCTTTTCACCATCATCATGTACAGCGGCTGCTGAAAAGGACCTACAAAAAATGTCTCAATTAGACTCTAAGCTGTTGGAGGTATGGGACAGGGTTTTATAAGCCATCCACACAGAACAGTTATGAACTAGAGAAACAATGTAATATATATTCAGGGACTCAAAAGAGTGGAAAATACACAGGAGCCAGAATAACCAAAGACGTTTCCCTTTCATTTTTTGTTTTTGCTGGGCTTTGAAGAATGGGTGGGATTTAGTTACATAGAGGAGAGTAGAAAAGCATTTCTGTTGGGGGAGGTTGTATGTAGTATGTATATGTTTACGTGTGGAAGGTTTATGTGTAGTTTATTTCTGAAAGTGTAAGGAGATGGGAGGTGTTGGGGGCTCATATTTGTGAGTAATGGCAGCTACTCATTGGACAAGAAAGGGTATGATTAGTAGCATGGAATATTACTCAGCCATAAAAAGAATGAAATAACACCCTTTGCAGTAACATGGATGGAACTAGAGATTGTCATACTGAGTGAAGTAAATCAAAGACAAATATCATATATCGCTTATATGTGGAATCTAAAAAAATGGTACAAATGAACCTATTTACAAAACAGAAATTGAGTCACAGATGTAGAAAACAAAATTATGGTTACCAAAGGGAGAAAGGGGGAGGGATAAATGGGGAGATTGGGACTGACATATACACACTACTATATATAAAAGATAACTAACAAGAACCTGCCATATAGCACAGGTAACTCTATTCAGTGCTCTGTATTGACCTATTTGGGAATGGAGTCTAGAAAAGAGTGGATATATGTATATGTATGGCTGATTCACTTTGCTGTACAGCAGAAACTAACACAACATTGTAAATCAACTCTACTCTAATAAAACAATTAATTAAAAAATAAATAGAATTAGTGACTTAAAAAATGAACTTGAACGCTTTTAAAATTTTCAGTAAAAAAAAAAGAAAGGATATGATTAGATGATGGAGGTTGCTAGTTGAAGAGATAAGACTTGGTCTGCCAGGGATGAAAAAATATTAAAGATTTTGGGAGACAGAAAATGATATGATTTTCCCGATGTTTAAGTTTGATAACAGAAAGGAAAGATGAGAAACAACAAATATAGGTAAAAGACCACTGATATAGTAAGGCAGATTGAGACAGTGAGGGTTTGTTCTTTGCTTTGACTGTAGGGATGGAAGGAAAGAGTCAAGTGAATGAAAAAAACAGTCAAGGTCTTGAGCCATCTAAGATACTGGGAAAGCCTGACAGCACTGATGAAAATACGGTGAAGCATAAGGCTGCAGAGGATGTGGCAATAGAGGAAATGGTCAAATAGGTGTGATCATTTAGGATTCAAATTCATAACAGATCTTCTAAAAAGAAGCACGGGTTTATTTCATTAATTTTGTACCAGAGGTATGAAAATGTCTTAAAAGCAGACTAAAGTTGGAATTAGGAGATAAATCTGACACTAACTGTGTGTGGCATTGAGAAAGCCACTCCGTTCCTTGTGACCTGGGTTTCCTGATACATCAAATGTGGGAATTGGATAAGTTACCCCTGGGTCTCCTCCAGTTCTGACATTCTCTGACTCCATGAAAGAGGCCTGGCACCTGTTTTCAATTTAATCTCAAACATGATTTTCCTTATTCTTTAAACCTGCTTTTCTAGTAAGCTACCACATTTATTACCGGGCTTGTAGTCATTTCCTTTTATTCTAAAGAGAATATATATTCAGTTTTGCAGCTCTAGCTTCTCCGTGTTATAACCTCATCGTGTTGAAACCATTTGGGGAGAACAGCTGCTAGAGTCATCTTTCTGTTTTAGACGTGGTCATGGTTGTGAAGCTACCTTTGGAACGCTAATCCCGAGACAGTGGTTTCCCTACTCTGATGAGAATTCAAAGTGATGTTTTATACCATTAGAAGCTGTTTTAACTTATCTGGAGCAAGAAGGAAAGCCAAGTGACAGGCCCTTATCCTGGACTTCATTATTTCTGCCTTGGGCTTCCTAACTCTAATTCCCGCCGTTCCGGTAGACATCTCCTTGCGGGACCCAAATGGTCTGTTTTTCATTACTCACTTGCTTCTTTTTTGCCTCTTTTCTCTCTATTCCATTACCACAGCATTGACTGTCATCATGATCAGTCAACCAAATTAGTCCATGCTTTCAGCCAGGCACCTAAGAAAGATGAGGACAGGCTTAGAGGAAAAATAATATCAGGGCTAAAGACAATCTAGTAGAACTGGGGGGGGTGGGAAGGGGGAGGAGTCCGTGCTCTGACCCTCTCTTTACGTGGCAAAGAGATGCTTCTTGGTAGGTCAGGCAAAAGAACAGTACGACCCTTGAGGCACCCACCACTCTTCGCTGACCTGTTGTAGATGGAATCTGCATTGTGATAGTCACTAGGGAAGTTTTCTCTCTGCAGCTTCTGGATGTACTTGACTCTCTAATGGATTGAAATATCAGAAAGACTTCATGATGAGGCAGTCCTGTCTATAGGATGTCTGACTTACAGACCCTTTCCCAGGCCCCTTAAACTACCTGATCTATCAACTATCTATCAACACTGCAGAAAGACATGAGAGCATCCAAAGAGAATGGTTCTCATCTTAGGCATTTACCCAGACCACCCACCCACTCATCCACTCAACCCATGACTCCCTTGACTTCTTTGATGCCGTCCAGATCCCCATGTTTGCCCCAGGGCTGCCACATTGCTTTGGCAATCCTTTGAGATACCAGCCCTGGTTTGGTGAGTAGAGTCCTTCTAGGGGTTAATATTCAAAATATTGAACAACACGTAGGGCCAGGGGCACTGACCAATCAGGATGTTGCCTATAAACAACCAGAACAGCAATTCAGGGGGTTCCCAGTAAATATCACTTCATGTCTTCTACTGTATCCTGACTCGGTCTTCTCCTTCAGTTCCTGCAGAAGAAGGCCTTCTCTACTTGAACACCATAGGATAGCCACCAAGTACCCTTGTCTCCCCTGCCAATGCTCCCCACCCCATCTCCACGTCTCAACCAAGGGTGACAGATAAGATGGGTCCTGCAACAGGAATTGAAGACAGTTATAATAAGATCATTAAGTTACTGTATTTGTAACTTTACTTATTTGGCCGGGAAAGGTTCATCTTCTCTCTCCTGGAGGAGAAACTGAGCAGATGCGATCGAAGCCCATTCATGTGCCTTCAGGCCTGACTGTTTCCATGCCAACAGGTTTGACTTCTGTGGCTAACGATGATCTCTTTGGGGATTTCCGAGGATGCAGTCAGCTCTGCCCTGTGCATGTGACAGAAGGGAAGTGCCAGAGAATTAATGCCCCTTTTGGGACTTGGTGGATAAAGACCCCAGATCCCTAGCCTCCTGGGTGGGGTGACTCTGAGGTGAACATGACAACCCAAAATATGCCACTCTGACATATTGATGATTTCGAGTGGAAGGCACTTGAGAAAGAGCAGATGCAGGTTGTACTCTCTGACCTCCTCTTTCTATTTAAAAGCAGGACATAAATTTCCCAGGAAAAATGTGCTCTCCCTGTACCAGGAAGAAGAGAACACTCTTACCACCAGAGACAGGGAGTTGATACCAAGATGCATCTGTGCAAACAACCCTACTAAGCAACCTTTGTCTTCCATTAGTTTCCCCTGTATATTTCCTAGTCACTTTCTCACAGTTTCCCACCCCAAGCTCAAAGCCCTTTTGTCTTTGCCTGGTCACAACTCCACAATTTATCATTCTTTGTTAAAATGGTAACATAAGCTTTCAGGTCTATCTACTTCTTTGAGTCTTCATCTTTTTTTGTATGAAGGCTCTCGTGCCATGGAAAAACATTAACCTTGAAGGAAACTTGTATGCTTTTCTCCTGTTAATCTGTGGTTTGCCAGTTTAATTCTCAGACCCAGCCACAGAACAGAAAAAGGTAGAGAAAAATCATCTTTCCTCTCTTACAGAGGTGTATGTTCTTCACCAGTTCCCAGGGGCCCCCAGTGAGCTGAAGCTCCAGTTACCCACAGTATAACTGGAGGGTTTGAAAAGTTACCCCTCATTGGCTGTCTCCATCCTCTGTCTCACTTCCCCATGCCTCTAGCAGTGTTTACTGGGATCACCTTCCAAATAAATTTCTTGTATCTGCATTGTTGGCTTAGAGTCTGCTTCTGGGAGAGCCCAAACTAGAATAGAAAGGACTCTTTTATTCATTCATTCAAAACTTCATAGTGCACCTATTAGATACCAGATATTATTTAAGGATACAGTAGTGAACACATCAGACAAAAGCTCTAGGGACTTCCCTGGTGGTCCAGTGATTAAAACTCCTCACTTCCAATGCAAGGGCCATGGGTTCAATCCCTGGTCAGGGAACTAAGATCCCACATGCCGCATGGCACGGCCAAAAAACAAAAACAAAAACAAACAAAAAATCTCTACCCTCTTAGAGCTTATAATAAATATAATAATTAAGTCATTTTATATACAGAATGTTAGATGGTTATAGGTGTCAAAGAGAAAAATAAGCCAGAATAAATGGCTAGGAAGCGTCGGGGTAGAGGTATGGGTTGTACATTTTTACTAGGATAGTCAGGGTAGATGTCACTAAAAAAAGGACATTTGACCGAACACTTGAAGGACATGAGAGAGCCAGTCACCTGGATATTGCAGACAAATCTTTGCAACTTGAGGGAACAAACAATGAGAGTAAAAACGCTGAGGTGTCTGGGACATTTGAGGAAAAGCCTTCTTTCCCCCTACAGCCTTCTTGCGGGAAATGGTGAGTGAGAGGGAGAATAGTAAGAAAGGAGACCCGAGAGGTAACTGGCCAGATGAGAGACTTGTGAGGGTTTTGAGCAGAACAGTGATAGGATCCAACTTCCCTTTAACGGGGTAATGCAGACCGCTGTTAAGAAGGTGTAGGCAGGGCTGCTGTGTACAGTCGTTGAGGTGATATCCTGTGTGAGGACATTGAGTCTCAACTCTGTTGGCCACGCTATGAACCCTGGCATGAGATTGCGTCTGCCTGAAGAAAGGGGCACGTTTTTCCGATTCTCATGAAGGCGCTGTATAAGCCAGCAGAGGCTGCTTGGGGCCTGGGGGTGGGGGGCAGGAGAATGGAGAACAGTGGACCAGGACAGTTGCCAGGCTATTGACATCATCCAGAGCAGAGATGATGAAGGCTAGAACCGGGGGGTAGCCAGGGAAGTGTTGAGAAGTGGTTCCATTCTGGACATGTTGAAAGTAAAGAAGATGTCACCTCAGATCGGACATGGATACGTTAGTTCTTTATTGCTGCTATAGAAAAGCACCACAAACTTCGTGGCTTCAAAAGACATAAGCTTCCTCTCTTACAGTTCTGGAGATCAGAAGTCTGAACTCAGTTCCACTGGGCTAAAGTCAAGGTGTTGGCAAGGTTGAATCCTCTGGAGGCTGAGGGGAGAATCTGTCCCTTGCCTTTTTCAGCTTCTAAAAGCTGCCTGTAGCCCCTTCCCTCTGTCTTCAAAGCCCATCACATCAATGCTTGTTCCTATCAGCACACCACCTCCTTCTCCTTCTCTTTCTCCTCATCCTCCTGGGTCTCTCTTATAAGGACTATTGTGATTGCATTGGTCACCCGGGGAACCCAGAATAATCTCCCCGTCTCAAGATTCTTAATTTAGTCACATCTACATAGTCCCTTTTGCCATAAAACGTTCTGGGGATGAGTGCACGGGCATAGCTGGGATGCCAATATTTAACCTACCACACAGAGTGTGTGTCTTGAACAACTGAAGGACGGCGTTGCCATTGCAGGGCAGCCAGTTTGTAGAGAGTGCCTGGGGAGGGCAGAACTGGGGTTCAGTACAGACATATTAATTCTGAGGCACATCTATTAAATGTTTGGGATGGTCTTTTGGTGTTTCAACTTGGCTAGACTGTAGCCTCTGGTTACTCAATCAAACATTTGTCTAAGTGTTGTTGTGAAGGTATTTTGTAGATGTGAGTCAAGTCCATAGATGATAGGCTTTCATAAAGGGGATTATTCTGGGTGGGTCTGATTCCATCGGTTGAAAAGAGAACAGAGCTGAGGTCTTCCTGATGAAGAAATTCCACCTTTGTCCTGCCGCTTCAGCCCATGTAAGAGAGTCCCAGCCTGCCTTTCCTGGCAGTCTGTCTTGTGGTTTGAAGACTTCTCTAGCCAGCTCCCACAATCACATAAGCCAATTCTTTTCAATAGACCTCTTAATATCTATCTCCTACGGGTTCTGTTTCTGTGGTTGAAACCTGACTGACACAATGTTCACGTGGCGATGTTGAGGAGAAAATGGATATATGAGTCTGGAGTCGGGAGAGAAGGTTTGGGTTGGATATCCATTATTTTAGCATAATAATGCAGAACCAAGCTATGCCATCTGTGGTGAATCATATTGGCAAAGGAGACGTGTGTGTAGGAGCTTCATTCAGAAAAGGGTAAGAATCCAGGGCAAAACTTTTTGTTGGCTTTGGCCACAAGGATAGAAATGGTTTTCTGGCTTCTGGCTTTTTCCAGCAAAGTAAGGCATGAGACGAAGGTGAAAGGCTAGAGTGACAAGGGTGGGAAAGGAAGGAGGGAAGGAGACCAAGCGGGGGAGAATTCTAGGTGTCCATACGAAGAAGCCTGTATGTGGACCAAAAGAAGGGAAGAGTAAGGAAATGTTTTCTATTTCCTCTAAACTCCGACTATGTGCATCATTAGCTCTAAGAAAGGTTAGATTATTTCTGGTAAGCACCGAAACCTGTGTTCATCTCCATGTCATGAAGCTTTTTTTGGGGTTGTACTTAAATTTGATCCTCGGGAGTAGAGGCTGGGCAAGGGAAAACGGAGGTTTGAACTATGGAGCAAGGGAAGAGAATGGTTGCAGTAGACTCGGAGATGGAAACAGCTGAAATAGACAACTAATTGAATGTGGATACCAAGCAGAGAGAATCCAAGTCTTGCTCTCTCCAGCCCTTGGGAGCAAAGGGACACAGAACCAAACAGTGTTCTGTAGCCAGGGATACAGAGCATCCAAGGAGAGAGGTCCTGGACCCAAGCTTCAGGAGAGTTGGTTGCTATGGAGAAAAATCCTTTGATACCAGAAAGAGTTGGGCCAGGAAGGACACTGCAGGTAGGAACTTAGAAGGACAAAAGAAGCATCTAAGTGCTACCATATGATCCAGCAATCCCACTTCTGGGCATATATCCAGAGAAAACTCTAATTCGAAAAGATACATCCACCCCCATGTTCATTGCAGCACTATTTATAATAGCCAAGACATGGAAGCAACCTAAATGTCCATCAACAGGTGAATGGATAAAGAAGATGTGTGTATATATATGATAGAATACTACTCAGCTATAAAAAAGAATGAAATAATGCCATTTGCAGCAACATGGATGGACCTAGAGATTCTCATACTAAGTGAAGTAAGTCAGACAAGAAATATCATACGATATCACTTATATGTGGGACCTAAAACAATGATGCAAATGAACTTACTTATAAAACAGAAATAGACTCACAGACATAGGAGACAAATTTATGGTTACCAAAGGGGAAAGAGAGTGAGACGGATAAATTAGGAGCTTGGGATTAACAGATACACACTACTATATATAAAATAGGTAAACAACAAGGTCCTACTGTATAGCACAGGGAACTGTATTCAATATCTTACAATAACCTATAATGGAAAAGAATCTGAAAAAGAATATACATATATATATATACTGAAATTATATATATATAACTGAATCACTTTGCTGTACACCTGAAACTAACAAAACATTGTAAATCAACTATACTAGAATTAAAAAAGAAAAAAAGGAACATCTAAGGGCCAGGATTTAAAGTAAACTGAGTGGGACAGCACACGGGTAAGGCAGAGCAGAGGGGAAACTGGGTGTGTGCTGGCGGCTGGTAGAGGTAGCAGAGCTCCACTGACTGTGCAGCAATCATGGGCTGAACTGCACCCTCCGCATGGGGCTGTCTGCCGGGCAAGGGCAAACTTGACCTGCCAGGTTCACGTGCGTGACCAACAGGAAACAGGCTGCCAGGAAGGGGACAATGGGTTTGGTTTTACATGCATTCTATTTGAGGGCACCCACATGATATCTGGCAGGGAGACAGAAATCTGGAAGACTCAAGATCAAGGTTAGGGAACTTCTCAGCATCCCAATTTCCACATGGCAATGGATAAACTTTTCATGACAATTTTATTGAATATATTCAATTTCCACAGCATCAATAACAAATAAAAGCCTTAGGTAACTAGTGTCATCTAATAGAAAAAGCAGGAACCTGAGAGGCAGAAAATCTAGATCATCATCCAGACTCTCACGAAGAAGCTGTGGGAACTTGATCTTGACATTTCTATTTGAGGGCGAAGTTTCCTCATTCATCATCTCTTCCACAGAAGGTCGTAGTCAGGATCAAACAAAAGAAGGTAAAAGTTAGAAAATGAAGTGCAAAAGTAAAGGGTGATTATTGTTACTATTTTTCTGTCTGGTTTGCCCCATTATGTCAGGGGGAAGAAAACACATTTTATAAACAAAACAAAACAGAAAACAAGGAAAGTTATATGGGATTGAATTTTCAAATTAGGTCCCTAACTGAATAAATGTACTGAATAATCACTCTAAGACCCCACTTGGCGGACACTGTTTAGAAAATAAAATCCCAGGTTTGACACAGTGGTAGCAGCTCCGTGCAGTCCATCGTCCTTTTTTTATTTTAACTTTTCCCCCAGTTGGTGGGTGGGCTAACTAAGCAGAGGCCTTTTACATGCTACTTTGCTATTTTCTAAACAGAGCTGCTATGCATGCTCTCTGGTTTATATACAATGTATTGTTGTTTTTGAAAGCAAAGCACCCTTATAAATGCCGTATTTCAAAAGATGAAGCTTTGCAGGAAATAATTATATAAGTTATTTTACATTTGCATTAAATCTTCTAGTATTGTTCATTTGTATTTCCATATGTTTTTTAAATAGTTATGCTTAGGTTCTAAACTTGTAATAAAGTCCCTGACAGATTTATTTATTTTTCTCTTATGGATGAAAATTTTGTGAAAATGGAAGAATCTGCTCTGTGTGCATTACATACACCTTAAGACCTTATTGTTTTAGAAAGTTTCAATGAATTCACAGGGCAGAAAAAGAAAATGACATGATTTATATGGAATAAATAAGACAACTCTCCTATTTAGATCATAAAACAGTAAAGATTCATTTGCTCCCTGAGACCTACATTTCTTAAGATGAGAATTTTATTACTTGTTTATTGCCATTATGGGCCACAAATAGAGGAGAAAGGAGATGGTAACATTCAGAGATCATAATCCCTCTTAAAATTCTGTAGTCTGCGACCAAACCAATAAGAACAATTGTCTCATGCAAAAGCAAATTCCCTCTTTCAAAGACCATTAAATCTTGCTCATGTATAGGTGTAGTATTGGCCTTATTATAAGACAGTTTAGAACTACTTTCCCTAAAAATCCTGATATGGTTCACAGTTTTGCCAAGATTCAAAGGTGTCTCATAGGAAAGGTTAAAGTACTGGAATCCTAGAACCGGAAAGAATGTGGTTCAGAAAGCAATCTAATCTGGAAAGTTCTGCTTGAAGCTGAAAACCTTTAGAAAAAAAGTTGGTTCAGCTCTGCGAGAAAAAAAAAAAAATGTTTTTAATAAGCAGTTAAGGTTTAGATTATACACTAATTGGAAAGGGTTTCGTTTTTACAGTATAAATCATTTTTCTTTTCCCATAGCAATATGAATATTAAAGCAACTTTATTCCATGACACCCTGATGTCCTGGAGTTTGAATTCAAATTCACAAATTAAACACGTGATAGAGAAAGAGACCTGGCTTGACGGTGTTGCCAGCATAAATGCATGTGCTTACAACAAAGCAACACTCAAATGAGACTCTATCAAAACACAAAAGGAAAGAGTCTTGGTCTGCACTTAGAGTAATGAAGTGTCCAGAAGTCAGCGTATGACCAGAATTCTACCATATTCTGAATGCGCTTGAAGTGCCATGTCTATTTCTTGATGCCACCTTTTGAGAGAAATTCAGAAAAACTTAAATATATCTAGAAGGAAACGGTGTAAATCAGTGGAAAGAGTTCTGTATTTGATGGAGGTGAAGTTCATTATGGTCCTACCTCTGCTGCGCAGAATCTGTATCTTAGAAGAAAATCATTTAATCTGTCTGGGTCTCACTTTACACAGGACATCCATAAAACAAACGGGTGGATTTGATGAATCATTTATAAGGAATTTGTTCAGTTTTAAAATTCCAACATTTTTGGCAGGACATTTTGCAGTAATAATTAAGGTTTGTCTTTCCAGCATTCTTGTTTTTGCCTCCCCTATGGAGCTATAGTTTTCATTATTTAGGACAAGGGTAGAGACAGTAAACAATGAAGTCATTTAAATTTTTATTGCTGTTTTTAAACTCATGTTAGCCACAATGATCCTGAAACCCAAGTCATTTGATTTCAAATGTGAAGTTATTTGATAGAGGGTTCCAAAAACAGTTTTTAAAATAGGAGAGCCAAATTTTAAACTGTGTCTATGTAAATAATGTGGAATGATTTAAGAGCCAGTTCTTTAGCAAAAAGAGATAAAATCAACTCTCTGGGAAGGAGAAATAAGAGGGGATGTGACTAGTCACCTTAATGGTGATGAATTCCTGAACAGGAGCCCAGAGCTCATCTCCTCAGGCACGTGCCAGGAGTGGGGAGGAAGAATAAAAACCTCAAATTATTTTGAGGGTATCCCAGACCACAGTGAACCATTGAATCACTTCCCAAGGAAGTTGCAAGCCTCATAGAGGTACCCAACATTCATCATGACATCTGAGCAGTAGAGTAGCAATAGTAGAATGAGCTGTCTAGGCAAGATGCCTGAAGGCAGCCTCACAGGATGCCATAACCCCTAGAAAGATGGAAACGAGGGACTATATTCCCAAGAGGAACACAGAAGTGGCTAAGAGAGGGACGGAAGAGTAGACATCTTTCCCAGACAGGGAGAAGAGGATAAAAAAATGAGCTGTTCTTGGAAAAGAGATTAAAAGGAAATATGTTCATTCTGATTTGGATGCAGTGGCGCTAGATGTACACAACCAAAGGCAAGGAAGAGGACTGTGCATCTGGAATTCAATGGCAATGGACCAGATGTTTCTTATTTCAAGATAATAAGAATCATAAGGATTGTGCCCCAAAATTTATCATCTAAGTGCTGTGGGCTGAATTGTGTCTTTCCCAAAATTCATGTGTTGAAGTCCTGGTCCACAATGTTATGGAATTTGGAGATGGAGCCTTTGGGAGGTTATTACATTTAGATGAGGTCATGAGGGTGGGGCCCTCATGATAGGATTAGTGATCACATATGAAGAGACAGCAGAGAGCATAGTCTCTCTCTCCCCACCATTTAAGGACACAGGGCTTTCTGCAAGCCAGAAAGAGAACTCTCACCTGAACCCAGAACTTGACCATGCTGTCACCTTGATCTCAAACTTCTATGCTCTAGAAATGTCCGTTGTTTAAACCACTCAGTCTATCGTATTTTGTTATAGTGGCCTGAGCAGATTAAGACACCAAGCCAAGATACTTTTGAGTGTGAAAAAGGGACATTAAAATTAATTGGAAATATATTTTTGAGATATTTATTCATTGAACAACCAATTGGCTATATCATTTATATTGGTTGATGAATAAAATAGTTCTTTGCAAAAATTATTTTGAAAAATAAAATTATTTCTAAAAACATAAAATGTATCCTTTTAGATTAAAGCAAAATAAAGAAGTTATTTATATTGATTGTCTAAATATTTAAAATTAGCACAAGCTATATCTTTCTCTAATACTGATTCACTAATATTTTTTGGAGAATGTATTATTATTTCGATAAGGTCTTAGCCTTTTTATTTTTTCAAAAATTGCCTGCAATCTTCAGTTACATTTTATATGAATATATTTCAAAAAGATACATATTTACCTTTCTCTTTAGATTATATAGCATTTCACTTGAGAAAATATTAAGGGGTACTGAGTTACCTAGTAAGTTCAGAGAAAATTCTACTAAGTAGAGGATATTCTCAATTCTAATTTTTATGAAATGGTAGCTCTATTAGCTCGAATATTTTTATAGGTACTGTCTATTGGCCTCAGTTTAGAGTTTCTCTTTTCTACAAATATTTTATAAGGCAAAACTCGGAAAATAAATTCTCTATTCATAATTATTTTTAGTGTTTTGCCAAATAGATGCTGCAGAATCATCTTTTTGAAGCAAAATGAGGTCTTTTCAATTTCATTCCATTCCAGGAAAAAATATAATCCAATTAAAAAAATGAAATTTGATCAAAAGATTTTTTCTAAAAGTCATTTCAAAAGCGTTTACAGAATTTTAAAATTAAATCTTGTACACGGTTTGAGGTCTCATCATTTAATTTGTTCATCTCCCTGTTTTTGTAGGGATAAATTTGCCTTTCTTTGTAGTTATTGCAAAACCTGCAGTTTTCTTGCTTCCAAATCACTGGATATTCTGATACAAGATTTCCCACCATTTTTTAAAATGCAGAGTTATTAAAGAAAATATGCAATGCCATAATAGAGCTAGTAGGTTGATTTGCAAAGTAGTTCTCTGAAAGGCTGAAACATTTCTAAAATTTTATTGAAGATATATAGCAAGAGAGAAAGCATATATGGCCTTGCAAATATATTTTTGGGGGTGCTTAACATAAGCTTCATGAAAAAATTTTGTAGTACCGTTACTTTACTCTGGTGTTTATAAATTTAGACATCTACAGCGTCTATTTCAAATGATAGGCTCTTGTAGTTGGTTGGATGAAGTTATTATAACCTATTTGTCTACTACAGCCAAGTCTATGAATATTTTTCGCTGTAAGTTTCTTAATTTAGTAAGACCATTATTTTATCCCTGATTTGCTGGGCTCTGCCAAATTTGTATCCATAGCAATACTGCAGGACAAGTAATTGTCCATTCACTGTTGGACCTTTTAACTGAACATACAATTCATTATTCAAAGACTGACCTCCCTAAAGCATTACTTTATTACGTGAATTTGATGAAAGAAATCCAATCAATAATAGAAACAACTGTTTTCTACATGAAGCATGTGATTAAACTTTTACAAAAAGGCATCCTTTAACTTTAAGATTAGTATTATTATTATTTTTGCCAATAAAACCAACATATTACAGCTATCCCTTCACTCTCCATGGGTATGCAGGAAACTTTTGGATCCAAAAATGAATGAGATCAGTTTAGAAGGAAAGTTATTTGATCTCAATGAAAACTCATGCTTCAGAGTGACACATAAACACACTTTCTGCAGATGCACCTGTGAAAGTGATATATTTTGACACCATTTTCTAAAATTAATCATTTACCTAAGTAGGTGCTGCTATCTTCAGAGTACTTGTTTCTTCCAGCTTTCATGTGATTAGTGATATCTCTACAGCCTCTGTGAAGTTAAAACTATTTTGTCCAATTTCCATGTTTGCCATCAACTCTCTTGAGACATGGAAATTTAGTATCTAATTATACATTAAGCATGCATTAGCACATTGGTGCTAAAAGGGCTTATTGCAAAAGAATGTGCCACTTTCCACGGAATTTTATTTTCAGCTTCAAATCCACCCTTCTAGATTCTGCTTTGTGATGCTGAAGCTGAATTCTGTAAATTGAAATTTTGACAGTTGGTTCTTTATCAGGCTCTTTTAACAGGGGGAGTAAGAGGAAGACTACCAATTTGGAGGATAAAGAAGCAAATTGATCTTTCCTGTTTATTTGCTGTGGACTTCCTGTGTGATTTGGGGGGAGGGCTTTTTGAGGTATAACGTGACCTACAAAATTGTAGGATATTTAAACTGTATATCATGATGATTTGATATACATATACATTGTGAAAGGATTTCCCCCAACTGGTTAATTAACATATCAATCACCTCACATATTAATATACTTAGTTAACTATTTATTTATTTTGTGAGAACATTTACGTTCTACTCTCTTAGAAAATTTCTATTACACAATATAGTGTTTTACATTAGATCCTCAAACCTCATTCATCTTATAGCTGAGAGCTTGTACCTATATGCTTTTGATGTCTGTGCACATTCTTCCACCAAGGCATCTTCACTCCATGTAGAGCAGGGCCCTCCTACAGCCACAGGTGAATCTAGTTTTTCCAGCATTTTCAGAACCATACTCATTTCTCAGCCCTAAGGGTAGCAGCTTTGTCTTTTAGGTGCTATTTCCATGATACTTAATGTTCCTTTTGCCTATTTAGTTAGTTTAGGGTTCTCTTTTTACCTATTCAATGACTCATTTAACATCCTTATACCTAGTCACAGATTCTTTATGTTAAATTCTCTCTGTTCAAATAATTGGTGTGGTTTTTGTCTCTTTACTGGACCCTGAATGGTATAATCATTACTATGAGGCGTAGACTCTGGAAGCAGGCCCTTGAAGTTGGGATTTGGTAAATGGTCTGGCTGTGTTTTTGGACTTGAATGAAGTGTTGAGCCCTTGCCAATGTGAAATGAGATGATATGAATTCATTACATGCAGTGGCATCACAATTAATCAAATTAATTGACCTGTGGTTAGTTATAATAATATTCCTACTAAAGTAAATATTTGGGGGGACAATAACTGCTTTACTTGACCAATATGGCAATTAATGATGACTCTAAGATCTTTGGCATGCAATGGATTCTTCTGATTGCAGAGAAGCACTTGTAAAAAGAGCTCAGATCTTTACCTGAAAATTAAAACCCTCACCTCAAAATTAAAAAAAAAAAAAAAAAAGTTTTTCTGAAGCCCTAAAAGCTCTATTTTTATAGCAAATATCTCATTTTTTATAGCAACTTGGCCAACACATCTGGAAAATTAAACCCAATGTTTAATTGTGTGGCTTGCAGAATTACAATGTCAGTTGAATTCACAGCTTTTCCAAATGTGTCATGTGAGAGTTAAGGTATTGATTGGGTGGAAGTGGAACCCTGAAACTGGAAATAAGAACTTCTGATTGGACTCAGGTGAAGCTGAGAAATTGGAGCCCCTGAGTCACACTAAGCCTTTCTTGTCAGTGGAAAGAGCTTGTCTCCCATGAATGAGAATAATACCCTTCTCTATGTTTGAAAATCCTGTAATGACTTCACCTGGAGAATTTGTCATGCAAGGAGAAGTTTAATCTCCTTAAGACTCATCCAAACATCCCTTGGCCTCTATGCTCATGTTTACAGTCAGATCTCACTGGGAAGAAATTATAAATTTTGACCTAGGAGGAAATAGCTCATATTCCAAGAAAACTGGAAGATTTATATTGACATAAACCTAGGGAATATAGTCAGCCCTCCATATTCGCAGGATCTGCATCCGTGTTTTCAACCAACCACAGGTCGAAAATATTCAGAAAAAAAATTCCAGAAAGTTCCAAAACGCAAAAATTGAATGTGCCACTTGCTAGCAACTATTTACATCATTTAGGCATCATAAGTAATCTAGAGATGATTTAAGGTATACAGGAGGATGTGTGTAGGTTATGTGCAAACACTGTGTCATTTTATATAAAGGACTTGGGCACCCACGGATTTTGGTATCTGGGGGGTCCTGGAACCAATCCCCAACAAATACTGAGCAATGAGTGCATGTATGGGAATACATTCTCAAGGTGTTGGACCAAGCAGGACAGAATATAGCACTACGTCAGGCCAAGTTTATTGATACAGGTTTACTTACCAATGATTCCAGATTGAACGCATCAGCTCTTTCTGGAAGATTTGTACTACATTAACTAAGCTGGAGCAACATTTATCAGAATTCCTTTCCATGAATAGATCCAGGTTAGTGTGGGCCACAAGAAACATGTTACCTGAGATTTGTAAAGTGGATGTGGAACAGCAGTCGTGTTCTCTTCATGCTGGGAAGCTTGTACAGATCCCTGGGTGCTATGGAAGGCCCTTCACACTGTCCCCGATCTGCTGGGTCCTTCTGCTGGCACTAGGGCAGCAGCCTGACCACAGCTCCTCTCCCTTCATCTTTTCCTTCAGCTTCTCTGGATTCCGGGCCAGGTGCCATAACAAAGGGTGCCCACTTTTTCTGCAGGCCACACATCAAATTTGGAATGTTGGAAGTGGTGAGAGACTGTATTACTTTTGTATTGTTGCAGTCGTAAATTGCTGCAAACTTAGTGACTTAAAATAACACCAGTGTATGATCTTACAGTTCTGTAAGTCAGGTATCTGACATGGTGTTGGCTGGCTCACATTCCTTTCTGAAGGCTCTAGAAAGAATTCATTTCTTTACTCATTCAGTTTGTGGACATAGTTCATTCCAAGCTGTTGTAGCATGGAGGTCCCCATTGTTTTGCAGCTGCCAGGTGAGAGTCATTCCCAGGTTCTAAAGGCTGCTCTCATCCCTCAGCTTTTGGGCCCCATCCTCCATCTTCAAAGCTTAAAACAGTGGGTCAGGTTGCTCTCACACCTCATCCCTCCTGCCTTTCTCCCATTCCGCCTCCCTGTCTTAATATCAACTGACTAACAGCATTAATTCCATCTACAAACTCAATTGTCTTTTGTCATGTAATGTCACAGGTTCTGGGTGTTAGGATGTGCAATCTTTGGGGTGCCATTTTTTTGCCCATTTTATGCCAATGGAAACCATCAACAAGTTCTAGCTCATTCTTACAGATTCATTTTTTTCTGCACTCCCTTGCTTCAGCGTTAACCTTTGCTTTCCACTTCCTGCCCTATTGACCTCAGGCCCAGCACCAGATACAGAAACAACATTCACATATAAACTGTTTAATTAGCTACCACAAGTGCATGAGGTCAAGGTTCTATAATAAATCTCATATTCTATAGCATCTGTACTGGTTCTGTTTCTCTTATTGAAGCCTGCCTGTTACACTAATGCATATGGAAATGACTCTAGCCATTTATCTGGCTAGTTGACAAAACATTAGACTCAAAAGTGGCCTATGCAACAACTTCCCTGGCATAACATAAACAAAAGAATTCAAAGGCTTAGGGAGATGAAAATTTTGGAGTGGATTCATTATAGGCAATCTGTACTCCCACTCCTCAATTCCATCCTATGAGAGGGCCCACCGGCTGCCCCTCTCCCCAAACTTGGAGAAATAAACTAGTGAGGGAAGCAACAGTATGTCTGAAGACATCTCTGGTGTCAGTCCTCTGTTGCCTAAATGTGATGGTAGGGGATGCTGCCATTGAGATGGGTGCCCTGACTTCAATCCCGGGGTAACAGAGGTCAAGAGCTCTTAAAAGCCAAGGACAAAGTGGATATATTCACAATAAAGGGCAACAGGGTTGTAGTGTAATCAAATGTTTTGACCTTCAGGAATTTTTGGGAGGAGCTAATTTGTCACCATTCCCCTAGGAATGGTATGGATAGGTAGCTTTCTAAAAATATTTCTTTATGTATATAACAAGGAAGAGGCTTCAGATCTAGTAACCAAAATCTGACTTGAGTCATTGCAATGGAGAATTGTGGTCTCTTACCCGGTTTCTAGACCTAAGCCAGCTCACAGGCCCAGAGCTTTCTCTTTGATGGGACAGATCCTTATTCTTGAGGAAAGAACATTCAATACTGCCACAAATGTATGCTGTAATCATCTTCCAAGGAAACTGTAGCTATTTACTAGAATGACTGTAAAAGAAATATATATATATATAAAAAAATCTGTATCTGGATCTATTTATTTATTTATTATTTATTTATCTTGTTGATTACTATACACCAACTCTGAAATAATGATAATTTCTTAAAACCCCAAACTGAACTCTGGTCCATTAGTCACAATGGGGGTTTATGGTAGTCAAATAACTAATGAAATTTTAGCCCAGGTGTGAATCACATTAGGCTCAGTAGGTCCTCAAAACCACTTTGTGATTATTTCCCCAGTTTCTGGATTTGTAATTGGAATAGATATACTTGACCATTGGCAGAATTTCCCTATTAGCTCTCTGACCTAAGAAGGGCCAAATGTACCCTTGAACTTCCCCTCCCTACCAGAACAGTAAGTAAAAAGCAATATCACATCCCTCGTGGAAATGTAAAGATTAGTACTGCCATCTAAGACTCAGAAGATGCAATGTAGTGACGTCCTTCCTAACCTCATTTTACTTGCTTATCCGTTCTAGGAAGAAGGCGGATGAATCTTAGATAACGTCTGTGGATTATTGTAAACTTAATTAGGTAGTAACCTCAGTTGCAGTTATGCTGCAGGTCTACTGTCTTTACTGGAGTAAATCAGTACAGTCTCTGGAAACTGCTATGAAGCTGTTTCTTAGGAAATACCCTTTTCTCCATACTGGTGTGCGAGAACCTCAAGAGACAGTTTTTCATTTCTTTTTCTTTTTTTTCTTTTTTTTTAACTGGAATGACCAACAGTGCCTTCCCGGTCTTACCTCTCAGGGTTCTATCAACTGTACCATAATGTAGTCTATAGGGATCTTGACCTCCTTTGCCTTCCACACAGCATCTCAAGGGCCCAGTACAGTGATGACATTCTTCTGATTGCATCTGATGAGATGGAAGTGAAAAGCACTTTATGTGCCTTTGTAAGACATATGCAATGCAGAGCATGGGAATCAACTCCAAGAAAATTGAGCAGCTCTCAACCTCAGTGAAGTCTGTGGGAGTCTAGGAGTCTGGACCACTTTGAGACATCCTCTTCAAGGGGAAAAACAACTTGCTGTACTTGTGCACCTACCTCTAAAAATGAGGCACTGTATTTGGTTGGAATTTTTTAGAAAAAATTTTAGTCTACATATACTATATTTAAGTGTGCTACTTTGATGAACTTATGAAGTAATCCATAATATTGACAGTGGAGAGCAGAGCAAGAGAAGCTGCTAAAGCAAGTCCAGACTGAAGTGTGAGCTGCTCCCCCACCTGGGCCTTATATTTCAGCGCTTCCAAAATCTGGAATGTGTGAGGAGTATCGGAGGCAAAGAAGGATGCAGGATGGAGCCTCCCGCAAGTACGAAGATGAATATCACATCACGAACATTTGAGTTCGGGAGCAAATCCAAGCTTTGTTTATGCGTAACTCCTTTTGCACCTCTGGGCTTATAATGAGGACCTTGTGAGACTGTACACAGAATCACGAAACATCAAGCAACCCTGTGGCCTGAGCTTCTCATTACGAACTGAGTGTTTTTTGACCAGTATCAGCTGAGAAGAGCCTCCTCCTCAGAGATTTGAGTGTCAGCTCTATGGGGGCCTCTCTTCTAAGTTTCTAAGTTTTTATAATTCCAGTCACTTCCCTTTGTTCCTTCAACCTTGGAGAAGATAACTACTTTCTGAAGTGGCTATCTCAGTGTTCTCTTACAGGATGTTTGTTTTTGTTTGTTTTACTCTTTCTGTAACCTAGTTAGCAATCTATATCTATTTAAAAATTCTTTATATTAAAATACCTCTGTAGATAACTGGTGCTATATCTGTCTCTTGACTGACACATCAGAGAATATGTTGCAAAATTATCTTTAGATTTGCAATGTGCAGTGAATAGCAAAACCACCATTAGAAAGCACATTCAGAGCACTGTCACTATGTATTCTATGTCAGTAACTCTCAACCTCTACTTTCTGCAGCTGTTTCATGATATCTAATGTTTATTTTTCACAGTTTCCATTCCACTCCCAGTGGGGGCGGGGGGTAGGTTTTGTGCCCAACTGACCAGCAGGGGCAGAGTGTCAAATACTTTGCCTACTCCCACTTAGGGTATAAATGAATTCCTTAGTTGCTCACAATCCAATGCATTTCATTGTATTGGTAAGTGCCTCACGTGCTGACTTTGAGAGGAAAATGCTAATTCCCTTAGTCTAGGAAAGGTTACAAAAGAGGCAGGTCTTCACTGGTCATCTTCAGCTTTACCACATATAAAGTGAGAACTGTACTCACCAGGCACATGGGTTACAAACTACTAGAGGAGACTAACGTGGAAGCTACATGTATAAAGGGCAAGTCTACCAAATCCATTCCAATTATTTTAATAAATTTTTTATTAATAATACTTTATTAAAATTTAAAACTTTGGAATAACTGCTAAACCAGATGGAACCCCGGGACAAAGAAATAAGCCAAGACCATAGAAGGCAGATCAGGGTATATAAATAATTCTCTCTCTCCCTCTCTCTCTCTTTCTCTCTCATTCTTACTCCTACCTATTCAATCATCTAGATCATTACCAGAGAAAAGAGAATGAGAATGGTGAAAAAATAACCTTAAAGTGACTAACTTTTACCCAAAAGAAGTGAAGAAAAATCCAAATTGACAAAATTTGACCTGAATTGTCAAGATTAAATTTTGTACCATCAGTGGAAATGAACACTTGAGAATGAATATAAAGTCAGGAATAGAGAAAATAAGAAAGTTCCAATTTTTATTTTTATGATTGTGAAATTTATTTCTGCTATAAACTCTAGAATGATGAGGTATCTGTAAATCTTTCCTTACATGATCTTTTCTCGACCTATTTCTTCACCATTATCTTAAGCCTATATTTTCCAGGCTGACTAAACTTCTGATATTTCCTGGACTACATCAATTTTTTTCCTTCCTCAAGGTATTCGTTCTTGCTGTTCCCTCTGTCTGGAACTTCCTGGCAGTTTGCATGGCCTTTTCTCATTTTTCAGGAATCATTTTATAGGAACTTTCAAAGACAGGTCTTTCAAAATTACTCTAGCTAAATCAGCCCTTGGACAATTTTTCTTTATAAATAACCCCCTGTTACTTACTCTATGGTCTTTGTCTTAATCTGTAATTATTTTGTTTATATATCTGTCCACTGCTTTATTAACTCTTCACCATTTTGAACATAAGCTTTATGGAGGGGAAGGGGGCTGCAGGAACCATGTCTTTCTTATGCACTGTAGAATCTCCAGTGCAGAGTGAAGTGTCCACCACAGAGCAGGTTCTAAATAAATATTGATTGATTGCATGAAGGAAGAATAAATGCCCTATAAGAAATCACAAAAAGAGTCAATTTCTTCTCTTCCTCTCCATCAGCAAAAGCTACAACAGAGATTTCAGCCCAATAAAGAAGGAACTTTATGATTATATCGAAATCTGTATATCTAAGTCAGATAAATGTCCTAGGATCTCCAATTGCCTATGTTCCATAGGTGCCTCAAAAATCAACATATCTAAATGCACTCATTACATGTCTCCAAACTTGTTTCTCTATTTCAAATCATGGTGGATGACACCACTCAAACATGACTAAATCTGACCAGTTCTTGCCCATTAATATTTGTTGTATTTGTCTATTTCCTCTTCATTCCTTATTATTCTTTGTATATTTTGATTTCTCCTAATCTGCAATGAATTCCTAATTCGTTTTCTACTTCCAGTTTTATTCCCTTTCTGATTATTCTCCACACTGTTCTTTAAGACTAATCTTTCTAAAGCACAAAGAAGATAAGCTTAAAGCTCTGTTTATTCTTTCCCATAGGAACAAAGTTCAAATTCCTTAGCCTGATACAAAGAACCACCACAATTTGACCTTTACTTGCCTCTCTGGCTTCAATTCTCAATGCTGCCACCTCTCTCTATCCTCAAATTTATTTTATGCTTTAGTCTACAGAACCACTCGCAGTTTTCTAATCTTGCTATGCTCGTTCACGTTCAGACCTTTACTCATCCTCCTTCTTATGCCAAGAATACTCCTTTTTGCCTGTTGAGGGCATCTATTTGTCTTTCAAGGTTTGACTCAAACAAAGACTTTACAAAGTTTTTGATCCTCCACGGAGAAACAGACCACAGCTAAACATGGGATGAGCTGTTTTCTAAGATATTATGTTATTGGTGTTGTTTAAGAATTAATATTAAAAGAACTGAAGAGATGATTGAGTCACTTAATTTAAGTCCCTTCATTTTCTTACATTCTGGGAACTTGAACATTGGAATCACAATTAAAATAGAATGAGAAAAGGTATGGACTAGACCTGCAGAAAATCTTTTTTTTAAATGCTTTAGGATGTTTGACAACACTAATATAGATGACCACTTTATTTCTCAATCCTATAAAAAATAAAAGTGAAGTAAACATTAATAAAACATAAAATTAAAATAAACTTGAAATTAAAAAAAAAAAGAAATCTTCATGTGCCAGAAAAAAATAATAAATCCAAATGAAGGCTTCAGCCACAGATATGCCCCCTAGACATTGGATACTGGGTTGTGTTTTTTTTAAACAGTCTTCAGGAAACAAAGGATGGAATCTTGAGTCCAAGGAAGGTAGGGCACTGGAACTAAGCCCTCTGCACAAAACCAAAAGCTGTTCAGCCTGTGAAAAGGGAACTAGAATGCTTTTCCATGTCCCAGGAATTCAGGAATAAAGTCAACCATCTGGGATTGTGGGTAAGAAAAAAAATGGTACCTACAAGAAACCAAAGGGCAGCACACAACAAAGCTTGGGGATTTGGGAAGATACTACCCTAACAGTGTGGAATTCCTAGATAAGAAATTAATACAGATACCTTTTAAAGAAATAATATAAAATTCAATCTATAAGAAATTATGATAAAATATAAAACTTGAAACCAATTTCTAGGGGCATTCACACCACTCAAAGTGTGGGACTCTCACAGATTTATGAGAGAGAGAGAGAGAGACAGACAGAGAGAGGGAGAGAGCAAGCTCACAATAAAAATATATAAACTGCAGGAAGACATTAATTACTGAGAGATAACTAGCATAATCGATAGACAAGAAAGTCATTTTCCTAAGAACTAGAGGTAAGAGAATAATCTAAAAAGAATTATAAAATAATAATTTTAATGATGATCAAGGTAAAAAATAGGACCCATGATAAAATAATAAATCTGTATGAAAAATGAATAGGCAGATTTGAAATAAATACAAACTGAGCATTCAAAAACTTTTTTTAAAAAGTACATAGTCATTAAAATTAAAAATTTATCAGGTGACTAAAGTAAATTCAACACAGCCAAAGAGAGAATTAGTGGACTAGAAGATAGGTCTTAGGAAATTACACAGAATAAATAGCCCAGAGAAACAAAACGATAGAAAATATGAGAGGCTAATAAACATAAAGAATAGAATTATAAAATCTAATATATGTTTAAGAAGAACTTCAGAAAGGCCGAGAACATAGAGAATTGGGGAAAGCAATATTCAAAAAGATAATGGATAAGTATGATGCAGAGTTGAAAAAGAAATCAAAGAGAAAAGGTAAATTCCCTGCAAAGGAAGTATCTTTTTGGTTGATAGCAGACTTTATATTACAGAAGACACTGTAATCATATTTTCTGAGAGAAAATAATTTTCAATTAAGTTTTAAGCTAAAAAAATTATGATTCCAAAATGAGGGTGAAATAAAGACACTTTTAGATAAGCACTAAGAATACTTATCACTCATAGACAGACTCTCACTAAGACAACAACAAACAAACACTAAGAAATATATTTCAGAACAAGAAAGACGGATCTCAGAAAAGTGGAGTGGAATGCAGATGCAGTAAACTTATGTCAAGTATGCATGCTAAAAGTTTGATGGTAACCATTAAAAAAATAGATGTCAAATGTTCAACTTCTCAAATGCTTCTGTAAACATTTCTAGGGGCAGGATGGAATGTGTAAAATGGCAGAAATATATCTGGGCTGAATTACTGGTTATAAGACTTTAAGTATTCAATTACTTTTTCTGCGAAATGAGAAGATGGTGTTAAATTTTGAATTAGTTGTCCTAAGGCCTTGTGACTTTATTATCTATGATATCTGAAATTATTAACTAAGGATTTATGTTTGTGAAAAAAAGAATACTTTAGAATCATAGATACTCACAATTGTAAAGAATCTTAAAAGTTCATCAAGTCCAAACTATGGTTGATGTTTTAAACTCTTCATCAGTAGAAAAACACATATTAACCTTGAGTAGCTTACCTGCCATAGCCCATATTTTAATTTCATTCTTAACATACTCCTGATTGTTAGTTCTTAGAGAAGTGGTGGGCGGGTGGGGGAATCACTTGAGACCTTTCCCCAAGTAAAAGAAATAGATTTCCTTCCAAAAGTTAAATGAGGAAATCTTCTGCAGGTGGATTGGGCTATAGGTTGGGAAATTCACTGTAGGTATAAAATAAATAGCTCTCACATCTGTAAGATTTTGTTGTAACAAAATTGAATCTATTAATATTGTTAATTTTTTTAAAAAAGAATGTTTGTGATGGAAGAGGACTGCCCACCCTCAGAAGCCTAGAGAAAGGAAAATCCCAAAGTCATACATTGTTGTCTAAGCCCTAGTGCCTTCTGAAGAAATCTGCAGGCTTCCAGAAGGTATTAGTGCTGCAGTATGAGAGTAAAACCTTAATTCTCTGAGACCCTGAGAGAGGGAAACCTAGGACAGGTGAATTTTAATAGTGACAAGGAATTTAGAAAAGACTACGCATATGAAAGCCATGGTGGGAAATGAGACAGCAGCATATACTTTGCACAAACACTCTGCTCAAGGATCAGTTGTCTTATGTGCGGGAAGGAGAGAACCCAATGGCTCTACCCAAGCTTTACTTCTCCATACATTTTAAAACATTGATCATACTCTGAGAGAACTGTTTCATATTTTCATTGAACAGATCTAGATTTTTTTCTAACTTTTCTCACAAACTAGAAGAAGCATGAATAATTTTAATAAAAACTGTTGCCTTCTTCTGTGATCTTACAGAATAATTTGATCAGATTTTTGATAGCACTGCCCCAAAATAGGAAACTCAACTGGCTGTGTTTGAGGACAGAATAGGGTTTAAATCTATTATTTTCCTCTCATAATGAGATTATTCTTTCTAACTCTTTCAGCTATCTTGAATTGAATTGATTCTCACAGCTTAGGTTGTAAAAGAAAATTAGGAATCTTCTAACACAAGAAAATGGCAGCATGTACACTGTAAAAGGAATTTATTCAAGGACAGAGCCATTTAGGAGCAAACTTGAGTAAAGCAATAAACAACAAACATACAAAAAACACAAAGAAACACTGATTTATTTTCCCAAAATTATTCTGTGAAAAGACCTGTGAACTGGTTTAAATCTGGATTTGGTTTGCTATGGAATTACAAATTTTAACTTGTTCTTGACTGAATCAATGATATTTAATGTCTAAATAAAAGTCTTTTGTGTATTTTCAAAAGAAATCAACCTGGAAAATTTGTTGTGAACTCGGTAAAATTCTGGTGGTTTGGTTTTGAGCTTTTAACTGGAGCGACTCGAGGTTGCCTAAAAAATGCATAGCTTATTTTTTCTAATCCAGTTTTCATACTTAAGAATACTGGTGGTTTGAAATTTCAGAACTCTTTTACCCACCCTTGTCTGCATATGAACAATGAAAAGTGTCTAATAAGTACTTTGAAATTCTGTTTCGCAGTTTTTCTTTCTTTTTTGGTTTTTGTTTTTGTTTTCCACTGTTTTTCTTAAGTTTGCCAAAATTAAGTTGGCCACATCTAGCCAATTTTCCAGAGCGAGATAGCCAACCTGCATCTCACTATAACATTACTTGCCCTCAGATGTAGCCTATCCCTGGTTAATTTCCAACTAGAAAAGAATGTACATCCCAGGAAAGGCTGTCTTTTAATCTCCTTCTCGCCTACTATATTATAATAGATGGAACTCGATTAGGAAGACAAGAGAAGTATTACCACTTGAGATACAGTCATTGTAATCATAAGAAATAATTAACATCAAGTGAAATGCAGGATCTTTGTCAGTGCTATTAAAATGATTAGCAGTTTGTAGCTGACATAATAGAAGGCATATAAAATAAGAAAACTTGTCACTCCTGTCCTCATGTACTTACATAATATGGAAAAGATTGGTGACAGAAACATTTTGGAGCCATTTTATATTTGGGGCAATTCTTTTCAGAACTTTTAAAACTGTGATTAAGATTGAAAGGAATTTTAAATATCATTATTTGCAGCATTTCACATAAAAGTGTCATTGCTTTGGGAAAGGTACATGAGAAGTGCATTTCTTTGATGTTTTCCCTTCAATCTGCTTTCTCCTTAAATCTTAGTCTCTTATGGGAGGAAGGATGATAGTCCTTTAGTCATAGCATCATTTTTCAACCACTGGATAAAGTGATATCCATTGAAGAGTTTGGGCGGTGGATTCTTTTTCCTAAGATATGATATAAAAATGTATGGAAAATGATATCGATTTTATTTTTGCAGGTGGAAGGAGTTGTTGTTTTTTTTTTTTTTCACCAGTTGAAAAACGATGCCATGACTAATATGACATCATTTGGTTCCCCACAAAGTCAGCTCTTCTACAAACTTAGCAAGAGGCATCTGTCAGAGAAGCAAAAATCTTTCTAATCATTCCTAGTAAGCGTATTTTTGCCTGTGGAAAGTATCTACAATTAAGAGGGTTGGGAGATAAACCCTCTGATATCTCTGGACTGGTAATATCTGAGGACCAGACACTATGGTAATAGCTGAGGACTCTATAAATCAAACACGGGCGCCAAGAATTCGTTGATTTGTTTTGAGCATTTTTGTGCACCAGTGCCAACAGTTGGCAGGAGACTCTGGAGGCACCTGCTTCACAGCAGCCCTGGCAAACACCGAAGCCAATGATACAAAGGATGCCATTTCCCCATGGGTCTCAGCTTAGATTCTGTTTATTAGGCTCAGCTTTTCTTCCTGACTCTTTACTTTCTATAAATGAGCACTTTCACTCCTTTTCTACCATCCACGCTAGTTCTAACCAAGGAAGGAATTTAACTGTGACTTAGGATCAGGGAAAGGGTACTTCTGCCCGTAAGCGAATTGCTGGGCCCTCCCTGCCCCCAGAATGCTTAAGGGCTAGAGTAGGACATGTACTTACATCTTGACATGAAGTGATATGCTTCTTGCAGGCAGAGTTCCCCTACTTTCCGTTATCATAGCTTTCCCCAGGAAGCCGGGAATCTGTTTACTTTGAGGAACCATTCCGTGTTTCTTTTTCGTTAATTTACTGTGGTCCTTGAACCTGAGTGGAGACCTCTATCCCGGTTCAGTTAGCATCTTTCTTGAGGGTGGGCTGGGGGTTGAGGCCACTTAGCAGCTCCGGTAAAAGGTTTGGTGGGGAAGAAGGATGAAATTAATGACTAAAACAAGGCTTGAGTTCACAAAGGACGTCCATTAGCCATGCTCCTGCGGCCCCGGTCACCGTGGATAAGCGACAGTTGACCTGAGTCACACCACTTCCCGGGGTCTGAGGGGCACCAGAACATCAGGGGTCAGAGGGGCGGTGTAAGTGCTTTCTCATGCCTATCAAATTTCCCTAACGATCCGTTTCCACCCCCTTAGTATTTCAGAGCAGGAATGTCTTCATATGCATATTTTCTGACAGAGGTGTGAGGGCTAAAATTTCACTCTTCCCTTCCTAGTAAAGTTCACCCAGTTTCAGGAGAGGTCTGGTCCTGGCGTTCCTTCCTGAGCAGCAGACAGCTTGTGTTTCCCACTTAATGCAAAGAATTTCTGTCACTAGATTTGAGCCTGGGAGGAGGCCGGGTCTGGCAGGAGAATAAATGAATCTGAGCTGAGAACGGCCACCGAGGCAGGCTCTGCGTAGGCAGGGTCAGGGCTGTGTGCTCAGGAGGACCAAGGAAATAGAGGAAAAGATGAGGGGTCCCGGGAGTGAGTGAGGCGGTGAGGGTGACTTGGGGCAGGCCTGCTCCGAAACTGACAACATCATTCTCTCTGAATGGCTCTGGCATTGTAATTGCAAATGGCCCTTAAAAATTTCAAACTTGTCTGTACTCGTTACGCTGAATCCAACATGGGTCTGTCCCAGAAAGTCTGTTAAGAGGATCATGTCAATTCTCTTGCCAACAGATGGAGCTTCCAGTGACCTTGATGCTCAGATGCCCTTTGGGCTGACTGTCCTCTGGAACCTCAGGGAGAAGTGGGACGTCACTTTGTGGTCAGAGAGTTTGGCCTGCAAACTTGGTGCTTGAGTGTGGCATTCAGGTAGCAACTGTGGGGTAGGAATGTTGCCACAACCAGGACACTTGGAGGTAGGAAGTCCCAGAGGAGCTCACAACTCATGAAGGCCCTTATCTTGTTACTTTAAGACTGGCATCTCAACTGAGAAAGTTTCCTAAGGACCAGATGAAACTCGCCATCATAGACAACCAGCTTTTATTGTGTTCCCACTGTGAATGAGGCACGGCTAGGTGCTCCAGATGCTAACATGTCAGATAGTCATGGCCCTCAAGAAAGTCATAATCAAGTACCATACTGATACTTGACATATTTATATATACACATATTTATATATACACATATACATATATATGCATATATATACTCATACACATAATGCAATATATATTATATATACATGGCAGTATGTATATATACACATATACATACATACGTGTGTATATGAGTATATACACTACCACCCTGTCAATCTTATATATGAACTGGTATGCATTTCCTAGTGGCTTCTGCCCTAAGGTCTCATTTTCTCATTATTTTTAAAAGGTTTCTAATGGCCATAGTAGATAGTGCCTGTCTTAACTCCTAAAACTAGCTGCTCAGATGTGATTACTTCCTATGGTTAACCCTTTATGTCGTGGCTGATTATTGGTCTTGGTCTGTTTCCTTGGAATCAAAGCCTTCAGTCTTCCTGAGCCTTCCTCCATCCAGGACTCAGACGTAGGCTCCCTTTTCTCTGTACCTTGAAGCTGTGGGCCAGTGCCTTATTCTTCAATGTCAAGACCCCAGGTGTAGAAGAGCAGAGCTTCAAATCCCCCTGGGTTCAGAGGGAGAGAGGTTGGGTCCTTGAAAAAGCCACTCAGACTTTCTAGACCTCAGTTAATCACTTGTCTAAAAGAGGAAACAGGTAGATTATCCAAGGTCCCTTCCAACTATAAAATATTGGAATTCTGTAGAAGAAAAGTGGCAATGGTCAAATCAGGGGTAGAAAAAGAAAGTACTAAAGAAAACTGTGAGGGGTTGAATCTCACAGGGTGAAATCACTTGGCGGCAGGTTTCACGGAAGATGGTGAGACTTGAAATTGATCTTGAAGGATGAGTAGACTGAAGCCAGTGGGGGAGAATTGAGGGAGGAGATTCTACACAGGAAAACAGATTGTGAGCAAAAGTAGACATGAGGCAAGGTATTAGGGAGAATTAAGAAACGAAAGCATCTATTCCCCTAAGACAGTAATTGATAAGAATGGAGCTTGAGGTGGGCACTGCACACCAAACAAGAGTTTTGAGATACTCCCTTGGGCCTGGCATTGGAGAGTGGCTGGAAGGACAGCTGTGAACTGTTATGTGTCCTGTAGACAAGGGTGACCCCTGGATTGCATAGAGTGTTTCCTTATTGGTGGTACATAGTCTCCCTAGATAACTGCATTCCTGGGAACAGTAACCAGTACTCCTCAGGGAGAATTACCCTGCCCACCAACATAGCCAGCTGGTAGGGTTAGCATTTCAGAACAATTATATCACCCTGTAGGAAGCATGAATGTCTCGGGGTGTAATAATTGCGGTAGACAATAGACACGATACGAGTTAAGTATGGCCCAACAGCTGTTGCCTATCGGCAGCAGGTCAGAAAGGAAGACAGATGTCTCGAGGGTGACCTTCTTGAATGAGTGTGTTTGGGAATTTAGGAATTCCCTTGGGGGTTAATGACATGCCATTGCTTGGCAACCACAGCGAACAGTCTAGTATTACAAACTGTAGGTGCAAACAAACCGTAAAACTCTGACAGGATGGCTGGAGAAACTAGAGCAGGCCGGTTGAGGAGGGTGGTGAATAGAAATTGATTTTATGGAAAAAATAGGGGGATGGTCAGAAACGGAGAAGGAAAGCAGTGAAGCTAAAACTACCTTAGGAAGCATTATTAAACACAGAATTCTGCAGATTGAGATAGAACAAGAAATAAGAGGGGGAGAAAAGGGATACAAAGCAGGAAGACTAAACTCCATGTAAAGTTAAGGCTGAGACAGAGTTGTGAAGATCTCATTTGAAGTTACAGCATTCACTTGAATGAAATTGATCATCTCATGAGGGAGCTATTTGCAGCTTGTCTCTATCATACGTAAAAGGGCGTATAATTTAGTCCCAAACTCCACAGGCCACGTTAAGCAGCCCCATGCCAGACCTTGACCTTAACATTGGCCGGAGCCTGGGAGAGCGTCTGTTTCTCATGTGGCACGTCCCTTCAATGACCACAAAGAGAAGGGATATTGCTTCTCCTGATCACCTAGAGATGCTAAGGCCTCTAGAAACTATACATTAATCTCCACTGAAGCTCATATTTCTTGATTTTTCTTTAAATTTTAAACATTTGTGTGTGTGTGTGTATATATATATATTAAATTAGCAGGGCAATTCACATTACAGAAAGGATTTGTCACTTCACAAAAAAGATCATTAAAACTCTATTAAATGTTCAAATATCCTGCTTGTACTTAACTTTTCAGTAGCACACCTTTTATGAAAATAATGTAAACCTGACTTTGTTCTGTTTTTCTAAGTAAAACTATTTTACAAAACATAGTCATTTATAGGCAAAAATTTCAAACATAATATGTGTTTACTACCTCCATAATGCTAGATCTATTTTTCATTTTGAAGGATTTTTATCTACATTTTACTCTTCTTTTCCAAAGTGCTGACTTCACTATGAATCAAGGACACCATGTACTTAGTACCTTTAATACTCCATTAAACATCAAATTCGAGGGACTTCCCTCGTGGTGCAGTGGTAAAGAACCCACCTTCCAGTGCAGGAGACGCAGGTTCCATCCCTGGTTAGGGAACTAAGATCCCACATGCCACGGGGCAACTAAGCCCACGCGCCACAACTACTGAACTCGCGCGTCTCAACGAGAGAGTCCACATGCTGCAAACTACAGAGGCCACGCTCTCTGGAGCCCGCACGCCACAACTAGAGAGAGAAAACCTGCACGCCACAACTAGAGAGAAGCCAGCACGCCGCAACGAAAGGTCCTGCGTGCCTCAACTAAGACCCGGCGCAGCCAATAAATAGGTAAATAATTTAAAAACCCCATCAAATTTGATTTCTTACTACCTATCATCAAATAATATTAATACTACCTTATACACTAACCTTATAACAAAAGTGAGATGAACTGAAATTTTAAGCTTTAAATGACTCATCTTTTCAGCTGGAATTGAAAAGGATGTATAATAAAAGGAAATAAGAGGTATTATAACAGCAAGCACCTACGGAGCACTTAATAAGGACTCAATAAGGTATTAATAAGTGCTTTCCAAGTAGTGACCCATTTAATCTTTACTACAACTCTGTGAGGTACTTACAATGTTCACTCCTCTTACAGAAGAGGCTACAGTGGCTGAGGGAAGCTAAATTCCTTGCCCAAGTTCACAGAGGCAGTAGTCAGTGGCAGATCTGGAAATCATACTCAGGGAGTCTTGTCCTGGCATCCATTCTCTTAACCACTTCACTCCTCTACCTCTTGTAGTTTAGGTTTGTTTGTTTGTTTACTTTTTTTTAAGTAGCTGGGTAATATTTATTAAATAGTCACAAGACTCTTGAGACCTGTTCCTTATGGGAGCAAGTGCTGTTTACCTTGTCCCTTGACATATAAAATGACTCTCTTGTTTACTCATTGTTTTTTGTTGCTGAACCAACATGTTTCTACTTATAGTTTCAGCTCTATGACATCTTCTAGTATGTTTATCCTCTGTTTGTATCACACTATTAAATACAATGACTAGAAATTTAGGCAGGACTGAAACAAAAACTCTAGTTCCCCATCTTTTCTGTGTGGTTTCTCCCAACGTTCCCTATATCCAAACAGATCTGATTTTGAGAGAAGTATGTGGCCCTGCTGCATTTCCTTTAGCTTGCTTTTTTAAAGCCTCCTACATCTCGTAGGCAGAATTCCATAAGGCTGACCACAAGTAGAACTCAATGTCTGAGGCAGGTATAGGAGCCTGTACTGTCCATCAGCGAAGCCAGCACATGCAAATCCTATTTCGACTGTCAAGAGTTTTCTCTGCATTCCTTCCTGAGTAACAACATGTGCATTGCATCAAGAATGGTAATGTTCCGTGAGTCCTCCTCCCCGGGACACTGGCTACCATTGACTGCATGTAGAATTCTGTCAACAATTCTTTCCTTTCCCCAGCTCTTTAATTTAGCCCACTGCCAAGGGAATAATAAAGAGGTATTTTGTGGCAGGAAAATCAATTTCAGGGATGTAGCCTGTGACACAACTATCAGTACTGATATAGCCCCTACCCTAACCCCAGCCCGGGCACCTTTTATTTTTTGCAATGGTTCTTATCCAGCTTCTTTCTTTATTTGGCAAAAATGGGAAGCTATCAGCTGTGAATTTTCATTATCTTATATTCTGTCGGTTCAAATTCAAATTCAGTTCTTATGATTTCCAAGGCTCTTCTTCCTTCATTTAGTTAGTAGTCCATCACTTAGTTTAACCTGTGCCTCACTTTACAATTTTTAGTTTAACTTCTGCCTTATTTTACTTTATTTTCTTTAGAAGATAAAGTGACATGGAATTACTTATGTAAGCAGAACGTGTTCCCTCATCATGCACGCCTACTGACAAAATTAAAGAGTAACCAAGTTACAAGGATAGGCAATGGAACAGAATCAAGAGTCCAGAAATAAACCCTTATATTTGTAATCAATTGATTTTCTACAAAGGTGCCAAAGCAATTTCAATAGGGAAGGGATAATTCTCTTTTCCACAAATGGCACTAGGACAGTAGGACATTTGGATGTCACATGCAGAAAGATGAACTTAGACTCTTATTCCACACTGCATACAATACAGGCCAGGTGACAAAACTATAACCCATAGTGGCCTCCAAATGACTAAAGTGGGTCAGAGGCCTGACGTGATGCCACAGAGGGTCCATGGCTCCGGTTCACCCTCCCCAAACACTCAACCACAGGCCACTGGGCTCCAAGAAGGGATCTGAGAGAACAGAGAAAAGCCACTGAGATTCTTTGAACCTGTTAATTCATTTGTAAGGTAGAGATGACAATCACTTTCTGTGATATAAGAGTTTTTTGAACATCAGAATAGATAACCAACGGGGCATCCTTTGAAAGCTATAAAGCACTGTTAACAACCAAGTTATAATTATGAATGTGCAATGCATTTTGTGAATCTAATTTGATTTTGCTCTGGACTTCTACTAAACACAGACTTCCCTTTTAAGCTAAACTTAAATTCTGCCATCATCTTGCTGAACGTCAATTTTACAAAATCAGACCTGGCCCAGAATGTGGCAGCCATAGCTGAATGACTTACAGCATTGGAAAAAGTAAACGCTAGTTCGCCCACCAAAGTTCTATCATTTGTCCAAGGATAAAATTACCTGCAAATGAGTACCTCTTAATCAGGTATTCATTTTTCTTTAAAATAAATGTCAAGAAAATAATATGCCAATATCAAAGGGAAAGCTGAATATCCCTTAAATCCTAACATCTCAGATAAGTTTCTGTTGGTTTTCTTTGTCTTTTTAGGATGTACCTCTGTTTTTAGTTGGCTGTGTTTTGCGAGGCTTTTATTAGTAAGATTAAGATGTCTTTATTTGACTTTTGTTCCTTGATAAAAAATTATGGAGTTCATGTGCTGGTATCTGGAGAATTTCAAACCTCATTCTTTGATTTTTTTTTTTTCTTCCTCCCTAAAGATCTATCCCCCTGTGCCTTCTTAACCCCCTTTCCGTGGAATCCCTATGTGAGCTCATAAGTGTTAGAACTTGTGTGTTGCCTGTGCTTCAGATTATTTAGTGCACATTGCAAAACCACCGAGTGTATTTTTCTTGTCCATGGGTCATTTCCTTGCCACATACCTAAACAGCTGGAAAGAACTGACACTCAGTGTTGGAAATTCACTGTACGTGATGTTTGCATTTGTGTCTTTCTATTAATTCAAAGGCAGGTTTGGGGGTGAATGTCAGTTTTCTAAACTTCTCTTCAGCCAAATTTAACTTGATTTATCTGCTGCTTAGTATACTTAGCTTATCTTTACTTTTCCAGCATTCATTGCAAAGAAATATTCTCATTAAAATAAATATAGATTACTATACTATGCATGTTTTAGCTGCGAAATGCTGAGAAATGTGTAGCACAGTGAGAGAGGACAAAGATATATATAAGAAAAAAAGGTCAAGTTCTATCAGGTAAATAAGGTTTTGGGATACTGTGTATTGATCTCTATGGACAATTACAGGTGGAGCAGTCCATCTCCTTAACAAGTTTAGGAGCAAAGAGAAGAGCACGTTGAATTAAATTTTGAGCCAGCTGCCAAGAGGAAGATTATTTATGAAAAGCAAAATAAAGCAGGAAAAAATAAAAAGCTTTCTGCTGAGTGCGTCCTCTCTTAATATGTATTGGTTTAATCACCATTAACATTTTATTTTTTGCTCCAATGGATCGATCATCCTTTGGCTTGACTTCTGTCATAAATTACACTATGCAATGTCCACAATGGTAAGTCACTGACAGAGCATCAAGAAGATCGTGCGTGCAGTCACCTCAGTTACTCCCTGGCTGTACCTCCCCCGCCAACACTTTGGGTCCTCTTTGACTAAGTGAAGGTCAGTTCAATCAAATCATTAAACTGATTCTTCACGAAATTGGTGAGCTTACATTTCTTTCTTTTCTTGAAAGACAGCTACTCATTCAACTAAATTGACCCAATGGATCACGCAACCTAGAGTGCAACTCATAACATTTAAATATTTTTGGAGGGAGCTGCTCGTCGGGGTTAGGTTTAAGTGAGATGTTCCCTCCTCAGAGAACAGCTCTGAGTGTCTGGCCCTCCCAGTGCCTGTTCTCGTTCCAGTTTCAGTGTCTGGGAGGCAGGGGTTCTAGAAGACCTTATTTGGCTAATGTCACCCTGTTATTAGATGGGGCAAGCATGATTTCACTCGCACACATATCTAGTTCCTCAACTTTACCCTCAATTAGAATACCTCCTGTTTAAAGTTTCAAATCACTCTAAAATGTCTGGCTGAATTATTTACCAACCCCACACACATTTTCTTCAACAAGTTGTCTTTGATTCTTTGGCTTGCAACGTTATTCTGTGCCAAATCTGAAAAGCATTCTGGAAAGTTTATTCACAGGCCAAGCAATCAAAGCTGGGCCTTTTTAGCTTCGAGTGTGTTTTTTTGGAACTGCCACAATTTCATTATAAAAACAATTTCAAACGGAGCGGTCTTCCGTAGTCAAATTGCCTGTTTGCCCACCTACATGTACAGGTAATTACCAGGATTAACCGGTAACGTTACTTAAGTAATCGTTTTTATATTGTATAATTATGTGATTGTGATTACATGTGGCATATTATTATAGAGGTTTCCAAAAGCACATGGCTTTTTAGTATAGATAGATAAATTCAAGCATGGCAAGGTAATTGGAATGATCCAAATCCACGTGACCTAGACTCTCAGAGAGTTTATGTTCTCTTCTTTCCTTTATTTTTTTCATGTTCCTATAACCCAGAATAAACATGTCTGCAAAATGTACCCTTAACTCAAAAAGAGAAGGAAGATTCTGGATCTTTGTGTGTTTCCATTGACAAAAACATGAAAATTAGCAGAAATATATATGATTTGAAAAATGCTTCTAGACACTTAACATTTTTTCTTTTCCATGCTACAAACTTAATCAAAAGCTAAGACAACATCAGTGAAGTCAGAATAGACTAGTGAAGATAGAAGTGGGACATAATCATAGATGCTTAAACTAAACTGTTCTTCTCCTGTATTTGTCCTTCATGTCTTTAGCCAGGAGGGTGCTTATCGCCCCCATCCTTAAAAAGTTCCTAACCTAACAATACTTTCGGTCATCCTGGGTGTTTGCCCACTAAATCTATGTTTCTTCTGCTGTAAGACCCAGTAAGATTCTCTACAAGTCCTTTAGGAAAGTAGAGAGTTTTACTAAACATGTAAGTTTCCTCGAGACACATATGTGAAGCCTTTGAAAAAGATAGATTGATTTGAAAAATGGTTGGTATGCATCCTTTAGTCATTTTTTTTCCTGTACAATATTAGTATTTTGTTATGTATTTTCAGAGAGAACATAGTCTTTGAAAGTTTTTCTAGGAATGTGCTGAAAATAGCACCTCATGCCGGCGTTTTAGTTAATTTATTAGTTTCAAGCACTCATTTTTAACTAAACAGTAAACATTTCCAGTTTTAATACATGTGTTATAAGACACAAATTTCTAATCATTGCAACACCTCAGATTCTCTAAATTCCTCTAGTGTGGTTTTCAGAACCTCTAGGGTCTTTTCCGAACTTCTGCTCCAACATATTTTTATTGTATCAACTTTAATGAGAAAAAATTAACTCTTGCAAAACAGAAATTTCAGGATCCCGGAAGTGGATTAAGGAGGCCCCTTGATTTCTCTTTCCCTCTGAAGCTGGCTTCACATCCATTTTGCCTACAGAAAATATTTATAACACTCACAGGGTAGCCTAAGAATTAAGGTCCATGTTGAAATCTTAACCTTAACTCTTACCAGTCTTGGGCAAAACCCTTGACATCTCTCGGCTTCCGTTTCTTCCGCAGCATATGGGCACACACGTGTTCATCCCTGCTTCGGGAATGTGCTAGAGGATTAAATGTCAAAGGGTAGAAAGTACTCAGCACTCTATCTTAAACATAGTTAGTTTTTAATACATGTTAGCTTTAAAATAATGACATTTGAACATGGTAATCTTTTTCCTAATTAATTCTTGAACCATATTTAAGATCTAGGTCATGGATTTTATGGCAGGGCACCAACCAACAAATGCTTCCTGGTTTGACGGCTCTTTTCTCCTAGTTTTCCTTCATCCTTGTGTGCACGAGCATTTATTACACCAAGTTTATGCCCTTCCCTGAAGTCCCCTCCCCTGTGTTTCACCAAACCTGTTTTACCCATTTTTGCAAAGATGATTTATTTCCTACCTGCTCTGTGAAGTCTTCCCAATAGGTAAGAATTAGTTTCTACCTAATTCTTGGTTATCTATTTTAGATATAGCAATGTGTACACGTCAGTCCCAAATTCCCAACCACAGTTTTAGAAATGCTGGGATGGTTTAGTCTCCCCATATATTCTGTTTACTGTTTTTATTTTTCTTATCTCATAGCTGTTTCTTCCTAGCTTCTGCCTCTTTTTAACTTCAAAACCCATCATGGTTCCAATTTGTCCTCCTGAATTTTTCTTATGCCTCAACACCAGTTACCTTGACCCAGTGATCCCATCATCTCTGGATTTTCTAGCGCAAAGTGCTGAGAGAGTCCTTGATGGGCTTAGCACTTCTTTGCAGAACCATTTGCACTGCTGTTGGTGTTACTATTGCTAGGCTGTGGGTCCAGGGCACCTCCCTGACACACTGGGGAGAGGACGGGGATATAGTCATTTGCTATCGAACAGTGATGCCTGGGCAATAAGGTGTAGAGAGTCTTCGAAAGGGATGTCACCCTCACTTGCACATTGATCGGACTGGCCTGGACAGTGTTTTCCACTCATGGCTCATCATCGGAATCAACATAGAACCTTGAGCGTTTTGGTTCTATCCACCCAAATTCTAAGTAAGTTTGGGGAAGGGCCAGCTTTTGAGAATTTTATTTTTTAATGGCTTCCAAGGAAAACTTAATAGTCACTTTGGCTTGGGTATCCCTGGGTTAAGTGATCTCTGATGTTTTTTACTCTAAAAATGTTGGTTCTGAAATCACCTCTACAATAGAGATATTAACCTCCCTTTCTGAAAGCAGTGACCACAGCTCCTACTTACTGAGATCTACAGAATGCTATTTCCAGGAAATATTAATTGGTTCTTGGATAACAAATAACAAAGGGAAATGTGGAACACTAAATCCTCCTCTTTTATATTGACAATGTGTTGGAAGATTAGATTCTCTAAGAAGGCTTCTTTCTTTCTCTAAGAAACCCACTTCCAAACCACCGAACTAACTTATTTGCAAAAGTGGCAACTTTGTCTCCAGAAGCCTATTAATACTCCTTTAAGTAGTTTTTGCTTAACAGAGTTTGGAGGCTCCAAGTCTGCACAATATTCTCTGTGTAATGCATTCTCAATAAATGCTACTGATTGACAAATGACCAGTAGAAAAAGGCAAAAGCTAAAGCTCAGATTCATCAATTTTGTTAATTGTTAGCAGCTTGGGTAAAAGTTTTGATAAACAGGTCAGAACTAATGGTTCCAATGAGGTTTTTAGTATTAACTAAGGTTTCATTCATCCTAGCTGCCAGCGTATTTGACTAATCTACCTGAGTACCTCCTCCCACCCAAATGATAATTTTGCTTCTATACCATATGGTGGAGGAACAAGAACAGGACTTACAAATGTGGACTGTAAGCCATTCATCACCCTCTTAAACCTCATTTGCATTTCTGAGTTTCAAGTACAGTAAAGTTAATATTCATTCATTAAAAACACTGCCTACCCAGTGCCTGTACATAAATGGTACCCAGCACGTGTTTGTTACATGAGTCACGGATAATTCTTGCATCTTTGCTGTCTGGATTTTCTTTTCAACCACACCTAGGGCAGATACTACAAACAAGAAGATGAATTTGCATTATTTATATAAGGCAGAGGGAACCAGTGTTGGCCAGAAGTTGATCTTTGTCTCGGGTGGATTAATCACAGCTGAGGTCAAGATGAATAAATATATGTTCCAGAATGTCCCGGTTACAGTTCAAGACTAAAAGAAAATAAAGGAAGTTAGAGGCTAGAAAGAGGAAGGAAGTGAAAGACTCTCCAAAAGAAAATACAGATGTTCTAAGAGACTCATTATTGTCATAATCTGACTTTGTAAAAAGTCCAGTTGAACTTACTGATGTTTGGTCTTAGTCGACAACATGCTCTATTGTGTCAATTCCATCATGGGCCAGGGAAAAGGAAATATCTTGGGGCCAATCTTATTAAAAGTTATATTTAGGTACAAAAAAGGAATATATAATTTTAACACTTTTTAGTTAACAGTAATATATATATTATCTGTATACATATACATACACACAACACATACACTCAGAAAGTTTGCTCTCTCCTACAGAAAAAAATAGCCCAATATTTTCCTTTGAAATTTTCCATGCTATTACTCTGCAAAATAAACTAGGATGGCTAGGCCTGTGAAGAGCTATATCTTTACAAAAGTCACTGGTTTAGGTAAAAAACAGTTTAAATAGCTAGATGCCTGCAAATGCACTTAGAATATGTTTATAATATAGAACATTCATTTCCAGTGGTATTCCACCGAAGCAGTTGCTTACATTATTGGAAATGGAGAAATAGTTGCCACTTGGGTCAATCCATTTTCGTCTCTGACTACCCAGAAGCATGTGTGCCTATTAACCCTTCCAGAGCCTGCCCAGACTCATTGTCTATTGATTTCAGTTGAATGTTGGAGGGAATTTTCCTTGTTGTAAAGCTTCTCGTCTGGGTGTCTAGAGAGCGTGGTGATAAGCATCGTATAAACAGAGAGGGATGGAATTCAAGTTACCTTTATCTATGCCTCCTTTCATATACAGTATGTGTCATAGACAGACACCAGTGTCTCATTACATGACCACCCACAGAACATTACCCGATGTGACATTCTTCAGGGGAAACTAACAGAAATGTTTTACCACATCAGCCTCTTCCAAGAACACTGATTCAATAATAGTACTTAAAAAGTGACCAGATGCCCATGGAAGCTTCCCTCTTCCACTGTTTTGGCTGGGGGGGCATAATAAATACCTCAAATTCTAAAACTATTTAAAATAGAATGATACGGGAAGAAAACACACTCACACACACAAACTCATGGATACACACACACACACACACACACATATGTATAGATGTCAACGTATCATCTAGTTGGTATTTCTATAGTTCCAGTATTCTCTCACTTATAGGCATGTAGCCATTCCTTCTGTTAGCCTCCAAATTTTCCTACTAATTGTTATACATAATCATAGTCGACACATAGAGAGGGGTTCTCTCTCTTTTTAAAACATTTTGAAAAAGTCACGAGGATCACTGGATTTCAAAGAGTAAACGATGGTTACATACGAAGTCCCAGACTAGAAATACTCAAGAAAATAATTAGTATTAGAAATCTTAGAAATCTGAATATTTATTACCTAATATTTCTCTGAGTCACACTATATGAAATATATCTGTGTGTGCATTTTGTAATAGTATTTTTTTAAATAAAGAGAATCTGGCATAGATTTTGTTGCATACTGCTTTTCCAGAGAAGCAGAACTGATTTGAGGGTTGACCTATTAACTGGAATGTCCATGGCAGAAGTGGAAGATCACACCATCAACCTCATTTTGTTTTTACATAGATAGCATATTTTTGTGTGAGAAGGAAACTATATGACCAATTTTTTGTCAATAGTGCGTAGAGAATTTGGTGATTTGGAAGGATTAGATAAAGATAAAGGATAGGTAATAACGAGGACAGTTCTGGAAAGAGAGCAGGACTGGTAGAAAAGAGGAATTTGGAAGCGACAGATATGCAGAACCACCATTTATTGGACATAAGTTAGGTGCAGACCATGAATTGTGTGTGTATGTGTATGTGTGTGTGTGTGTGTTTTGTGTGTGATAGAAGATGACAAAAATTACAGCGCTTCATGTTTTCCAGCCTCGTGAGATACTCAGCTGCTGCAATTTGTAAGACTTGGTAAAATCAGCTCAACTATCCAATACACTGAGGTGAGTTCAGTTTGACATGAACTATGAAGAACCTTGAAAGCCCATTTGGACGAAGAGTTTCAGTGCCATCTCTTCTCCAAATAAACTTATAATTACAGTCTCAGCTTTGGGACTATCACTTGTGTGTGCTGTCAACTACCTTTTCACTTAAAGTGAAATACAAAGGCAAAATGGGAACTATAAAGACAATTTTTATTTTTATTTTTGGTTTGGGGTTATCAGTTGATTTAAAAATAATCCATAATCCCATGGAATCTAGTCTGTAATTATTTCTAATTCCTCAAAACTGAAAATTCCTCAGGGTTTTTTTTTGGGGGGGGGGTAGGGGTCTTAAAACTAACTCCTTTGTGAGTAGGCGTATGCTAGAAAGAAACTATTTTGGCTGTTTGTTCGGAGGCGTTCTCTACATGTAAGTTAAGTAATCTTTAGAAGAACAGGAGGTGCTGATAGAATAATTGTGTTTACTCTTCCCACTTCATGATTTCTCTCTTATAAACATTGTTTTGCATTATTGGGCTCCACGTTCCTTTCTCTCATCTGATGTTTTACAAATATTTTTCTAATTGCCTGAGACAGTGTGGTCCAATAAAGTTAAATTGACTTTGTGTTGAACTTGTTTGTCTGATCTCTTGCCAGAGGTTATAGTCACCCACTTGAACTGACTTTCACTCTGTTTCTTGGTCTCTGTCTCTCTCTCCCTTTTATGTTCTTTTACACTTGTTATCCTTTTTTCCCCACTCTCTTCTAATACACAATCCCAGAATTAATTCTCAAGACTTCATAAACAAATTATTTAAAAAAATAAGGTCATTGGTATATCCCTATCTGTCTACTATCATCTATCTATCCATCCATCCATCTATGTATCCATCTATCTAAACTATCCATCCATCCATCCATCTTGCATCTAAATACTTTAACCACCTAAATCAACAGATCCCAGTTTCAACCCAAGTCAAGGGAGGAGGTGCACTCAATGCTTAGAAAACAAGAGTGCTTGGAATAACCCATTTGTTTGACGTCTGGAAACACTTTACAAACAACCTCCAGGAAAATAACAAAGCAAATAGCGTTGGTCTACCGCAATGGAACAGATATGGTGTGTGATCAGTTAGCTGCAACCCACAAATAAACACAGACAGGCAATCTAGCAAGCAAAAACAGAAACCACATTATTGTCCATCATAGACTGCAGAGTTTAGAATAAACTTAAAGCCTCATATGTGTGACTTCTAGACCTGAAAAGAAGGTTAAAAGCTTCAAGGTCTCTTCCTGGTTTTGGGTAGTGAGCTCCCGAGTTTCCCTTTAACCCCAAAGATCAACATTTATTTTAACATCTACCCACTTTGACCAAAGCCTGTCTTGGGAGTTCTCATTCCTGGTGCTCTCGGACTGCTTTAGGAGGCTGAAGCTGCATGGCGCTGTAGGCCTTGGCTTCTCATAGTACAGTGAGAGTTCCCTTGTCATATTTCAAGCTCTGAGACCTAGGACAGGTCCACCAAGATGGCACCATGAAACATGAGCCTTCTCATGCACTCAACCTAATATTTTCGCATGAAGTTAGAGTGAATATCTCTGGGCAGCAACATTACTTTTACCAAGATTAATGAACATCCTATGTTTGTCTGGAAATTCTAAACAACTTTTTTTCTTTCTTAAAGGTGTGCCTATTAGATCTGTCATAACCTTCTTTCACTCAGTCCCTAAGGACAGATAAACATCCTCACCTCTGTACCAATTAGAAAAGTGAATTGCTCACCTTGATTCTCTTCTCCTATTCCTAATTATAGATTCGTTTTCATTTGAACCTATTTGCAAACTGGGATTGGTCATAATTTAGGAACAAATATAGAATTGCTGGTTTTGTTTCTCCTGAGTCTGAAGCAACAGTTGTATGCTTGTGCTTTCAAAGTCTCATCTTCCCTCTTTAAAACCTCAGGCCCTTTGATTTCTTCTGAGCCGTCTACTTTGTTACCGTACTTTTGTTTCATTTTCCTTTTCCTATGGCCTAAGGTAGGACCACATTCATAGATTAGGTTTATGGAGGTTAGGTTAATGTTCATTAGACACTAAGCAGAGATTCAAGGGACGAAAGAACATATTTTGTCTAATATGTTGAGATGAGATGGGGCCTGTGATTAGGGGTAGGAAAGAGGATACAAAGTAAAACTCACTTGCCCAATGGACATTAGATGCAGATGTGAGGTTGCTCATCAGCTTTTACTTCTCTTATTGCTTCTTTTACAGAAAATTGCAATAATAATCATAATCCCAGGGGCTAAGGGACGAATGGTCAACCATAGTCTGCAGAGGATAAATTCTAGATAAACTACCCTCTGACCTCCGTTATTGGTGTTCTGGTAAGAAATGACCAGCACCCCATTCCTCCTATCCCCACAATTTTACCATCTCCACAAATTTACCAGAATGTATCAAAAGAATTCAATCAGAACTATCATCATGCCCCGGTAAACAAAGAAAGAAGACGTTAACAGTGTAGTTCTTGGCTGATGCCACCAGTTTTCCGAGAGAGGAGGAAAGAACCTGATACCCTTCAGTCCAATTATCAGGAATTATGGATTCTTTTGGGAAGGGACAGAGTTCTTCAAATAGAAGAATATTTTTTCTTCAATAAGTTGTCAATGAAGATGATAAGTAATGCTTATATTTAAAAGATATGATTACTAAATACATCTCAGCAAGGATCCAGAATGCCCACACCTCTCACTGGTGGAAAGATAGATTGAAGCAGAAGTGGGAGCGCCATATTCATTTTTGTTCATGAACTGGAGCCAAGCCCTCCCCACCTTATTCCTCTCTTACACGCAACTTTAAAATGGAATACGGGCGGACATTATTCCATATCCAGCTAATGCCTGCAATGCTACCAGGCTTTAAAAGATTTTCACTAAGGAGTGAGAGAACCTTCTTGAAAGCGGAAAAGATGGAGATGCTGGTGGGGCTGTAAATTAAGAGACTAGAAGAAGAAAGTGCTTGCAGGCTGGGGGTACACCTGAGGTCAGGACAGCCACGTCAGAAGGGGAAGTGGCACCTCTAGGGACACCCCCTCAGACGGTCTGCATCATACAATGACTATTATTTTTTTAATGACTATTTATTTATGATTTCTATATTTAATCATTTCTCATTCTAAATATATTGGTTGGAGTTGTCATGTGCCAGCCACCATTCTAAGTGCTTCAATGAACAAGACAATGTCCCTGAACTCATGGGCAGGTTTCTTTCACAAGTGCAAGGAAATGGAAAATTTCACACACACACAGACACACACATGCATGTGTAACTTTAAATTGTGATACAATTTCACGGAGGAATTCATAGGAAGCTTCAGGAGGTAGCGGGAGTGTGGTAGGGAGAATGACAGATGTGGCAGATTAACCTACTCAGCATCCATTCCAACTTCCTTCTAGTGGGTCTTCTAACTGCAGAGACCAAAAATTCAAGATTTTATTTTAGGCTCCCTTGAATGAGAGTTCTGGATGTGACATGGGTTCCACCAACCATATGTATACATGAAAGACTTGAATTCAGACATGAGTTAAGTGGGAGACAGTGGCTGTGAGGCACATATTTTTCTGGTAAGGATCTAGCAGATGCAGAGTGGCCCTTGAGGCAGCAGTTATCTCAGGTATGTTCTTGGAGGTGACATTGACAGCCCCTGCTTTCTACTCCCTGGATGTGTGGCGAAGGCTGTACGGTTCTGAAGCCAGCAGTCATGATAGTGCATCCTGTTCCCACAGGATAACAGTTCTGTTGGTATGTGTTGTTTTCTTAAAACTTTTTTTATTGAAGTATAGTTGATTTACAGTGTTGTGTTAATTTCTGCTATACAGCAAAGTGATTCATTTATACATCTACATACATTCTTTATCATATTCTTTTCCAGCATGGGTTATCAGAGGATATTGAATATAGTTCCCTGTGCTATACAGTAGGACCTTATTGTTTATCCATTCTGTATGTAATAGTTTGCATCTGCTAATCCTAAACTCCAAATCCATTCCCCACCCACCTCACCGTCCCCCTCGGCAACCACAAACCTGTTCTCTATGTCTGTGAGTCTGTTTCTGTTTCATGTCATATTTTAGATTCCACATATAAGTGATATCATATGGTATTTGTCTTTCTCTTTCTGACTTACTTCACTTAGTATAATAATCTCTAGATCCATCCATGTTGCTGCAAATGGCATTATTTCATTCTTTTTTATGGCTGGGTAATATTCCATTGTATATATGTACCACATCTTCTTTATCATTCATCCATTGATGAACATTTACGTTGTTCCCATGTCTTGGCTATTGTGAATAGCGCTGCTATGAACGTGCATGTATCTTTTTGAATTACAGTTTTGTCTGGATATATGCCCAGGAGTGAGACTGCTGGATCATATAGCAACTCTATCTTTAGTTTTTTGAGGACCCTCCACCCTGTTTTTCTGTTATGTGTTGTTTTTATAGTCATTGGAGGACATAGCATAGAATCTCCTACCCTGGCCATTCCAACAATTTGGTAAGTATCTAATGGATTTCATTTTAATATAGAAAGAATAATCTTTCATGTTTACAATTGAACTCTGACTGTGATGAGGGACTCCTTGAGCCATGTGGTCATCTCTCTGAGGATAATTTGAGCTGAAACCATAAGAATTGGAAAGAACCAGGCTGAGAAGCGCCAAGAGAAGGGCATGCCATGCAGGAGGACCTACAAGTGCAAACATCCTATGGCTAAAGGATCTTGCATGTTGGGAAATCAAAAAGAGAACATTCTTATGCAAGATGAGATTAGAGGTTGGTAGAGACCAACTCATGACAAAGGATTTGCATATTAGAATATGCATGACAGGAAGCCATCAGGTGGTATGAAAAAGGGAAGTACCATGATCTGACTGATGTTTTCAAAAGAGCATACTGGCTAGCGTATGGAGAATGAATTGGACAGAGAGAAACAGAAGCATCCCCTAAGAGGCTAGTTTGGGAATTCAGGCAAGAGTTGATGATGTTTTAGGCTAGGATCATAGTAGTCCAAATAATTCAGGATTATAAAAATGACATATTTAAGACATATTTTGGAGGGACAGCTGATAGGAATTGCTGATGGATTGTATGGGAATATGAAAAAAAAATGGAAGAAATGAGGATGACACAAGGTTTTTAGCTTGAACAACTAGGTAGCATTAAGAAGGAGAATACAGGATGAGGATCAGATTTGGGTGGGGGAATAAAACAGTTCCATTTGTTACATATTAATTTGAGGCACCTATAGCCTGTGTCAGTTATCTTTTATTGTATAACAAGGAACTCCAAAACATAATATTGATAGTTTAGCACAACACATTTATTATTTCTTGAATTTATATTGGCTGAATGGCTGGTTCTTTTGCTGGTCTCACTTGACCTCACTCATGTGGCTGCATTCAGCTAGAGGATTTTATGATCTAGGAGACACATCTTGCAGCTGGTCCTTGCTGTTGGCTGGGAAACCTCAGTTCTCCTCCTCTTGGGCTCTCAGCCTCCAGGAAGCTAGACTGGCTTCCTTACCTGGTAATCTGTCAGGCTAGCAGTCTAAGAAAATGAAAGCAGAAGCTGCAAGTCTTCTCAAGACTCGTGCCTGGGCCTTAGATTTCTACCACATTCTACTCGTCAAAGCAAGTCAGAGACCAGGCCAGATTCAAGGGAAGGAGAAATAGACTGCTGCTCTTGTTGGGAAGAGCACCATGGTTACAGGACAAAGGATCTTGGGAGAAACTATTGCTGCCATCTTTGAAAGCAATCTGCCAGCGGCACATCCTAGTAGAAATATCATGTAGACAATTAAATATGAGTCTGGAACTAAAAGGAGAAGTTTCAACTCACCTGCATGACTTTATTGCTAAGTAGTTATCCAAAAACTGAGTACAAACTCAGTTACTGATCTGTTAAATCAAATGATATTGTTTGCAGGCTATCTTTTCTCCCTGTAACACTACTATTCTTTTTGGCATTGCATAGAAAAATCAGATAATATAAGTACTATATTTGTTATCTGTTACTATATAAAAAATTATCCCAAAATTTAATAGCTTAAAAATCCATTTATTATCTCACAGCTTTCTTATTGAAGTATAGTCGCTGTGCAATATTGTATGTTACAGGTGTACAATATAGTGATTCATATGATCTCACAGTTTTAATGAGTGAGTAATTTGGGTGGTTCCCTCTCATAGTCTCCCATGAGGTTGCAGTAAAGCAGCTGTCCAGGGTTACAGTCAATCTGAAGGCTTGACCGAGGCTGGAGGATCCACTTTTAAGATGGCTTATTCACATATTTGCGAGAGGAATTCTTACTGCCTTTCCATATGGACTTCTCTACAGGGCTGCCTCAGTGTTATAACATGTCAGCTGGCTTGCCCAGAACAAAAGATTCAAGAGAGAGGGCAAGAAGGAGGCCACAGTGTTTTTTATGACCAAATCCAAAGTCATACACTGTAACTTCCATGATATCATGTTTGTTAGAAGCAAGTCAAAGTCCACCGCATATTCAAGGAGTAAAGAATTAAGGTCTACCTCTTAAAGGGAGGAATCTCAAAGGATTTTTGGAGAAATTTGAAATCCACCAAAAGTATAGATGTGGGTGTAAAGATTTGGTTGAGAGAAAGTTAAGAAGCTTCTTTCTGATTGCTAATTTTTCAGGCCTCCTGGTGCAATGCAAGGGAAAATCCAAATTAGCTACAAATTTTGTTTCACTTATGTTTTCATCTCCTTCTGATATTTCACTTGCCTTGGAAGACAAATGTTTATGTTTTACAGTGCAGAGTCTTATGCCGGTAGACGTAGCAGGGACTGAGGGGCAAGAACAGTGTGTGGTACCTACAGCCCGTGTCAGTTATCTTTTATTGTATAACAAGCCACTCTAAAACATAATAGTTTAAAGCAAGAGTTGGCTGAAGGTGCTTTAGCCCATCTCCCTATTGTCTCTGAAAGCCCCCATAAGCCACTCCAAATAAGCACACAATAAAAATATAGTTCCTGCTCTGCAACTGTCACTTAGAGACATATTTTCCAGGTCCCCTTCCCATTTCCACTTTCTTATCAGATTTCTATCTCTAAGCCTCTTCAGTACAGACATTCTGGAGCTGCCTGTGGGTTAGGGATGTATTCCATGCTCTTCCTGGGCTCCATCAGGGAAGGGGCTTTGACCCCTCAGCAGAGTTCAGACAGCAAGGCACAGGAAGTGATTAGCTTCAGTGGAGACACCTACTTCCTTGTAAACATCCAAAATGATACAAGAGAGATTCAATAAGACCAACCTTCTGATCACCTGATATTTAATATCAACTCAACTTCTACACCCACCGTTAGGCTGGGTGCTGAAGATACAAAACTTCTGCCCTTACAGCTTATAGCACAAGATAAAGAGGCAGAATATGTAAACCAATGTGTGCATGACATAGTGTAAGCACTATGATAGACACTGCTGCAGTGACTGAATGTGGGAAGTGGGATGCCCAAAACATTTCTTAGAGGAGACTGTATTCCTGTTACTCCTGAACAACAAGAGACAAAGGGCCTTCAGGCAGAAGTGGCAGCAGGATGAAATATGATAGGAACCAACACAACTTCAAAGGATATGGTGGGTATCAAAAACTGTGGAATCAGATAGTATTGGCTTCCAATAACTGCTACATTCATGATTCAGCTGAGGAGACAAAGAAGGATGGACACTCATCAGATGGTTATCTATAGAGGGAAGGAGTAATCTCACTTATTTTAATGGCTCCTTTGGGGGCAGGTCTATACAGATCAATGGAATACTCATCCAAGTAGCTATCTTTGAGATGCATATTCAGGACTTTTTTAAAGAGAAGAAAGGGAATAACCCATTATGTGGAGTCCATTTCTTGAACCCTTAGATATTTTTACATTTTAAGATGTGTGTACCTGATTTAAGTACACTGAATATCTGCACTGAATTTCCTCTTATTCTTAATGATAAGTAACAATGAAACTTAAGTAAAATGGATTTAGGAATAAATTTACTGCCATGTTTAATTATAATAGATGTACCATGAATCGAATCCTTGAAAAAGATGCATAAAGAAAATACGGGGGAAAGACTTTAAAGTGTGTAAAGAATGTTCCTGATTGAATTTCTCTGATAATTGTTCAAAGTCATCTATCATCATTTCCACAAAAAAACTGAATATTGTCAGAGAATTTAAATCTTCTGAAAAATTTTTCCTTTTAATGAAAGAGTATTTTAGCAGATTTACTGTAATACCATTTTTAAATCAAATTATTTTACTATTAACTTAGAATGATGTATTTACAACATCTCTAGGCTAAAGATGAAAATTTGAAGTAGGTCGCCTGTCTTTCTCGTAACCATGTTCCTCCTGCTAGGTGTTTTTTTTATACATTTCTTATATAAACAGGTATGTTCTTTAGATCAGGGGTCAGAAAACTATGGCCTGTGGAGTCAGCTCTACCCACCACCAGAGCCTCCCATCAAGCCTCTTAGATAGCCTCAACCACCAGAGGGCAGACAGCAGAAGCAAGAAAAACTACAATCCTGCAGCCTGTGGACCAAAAACCACAGTTACAGAAAGATAGACAAGATGAAAAGGCAGAGGGCTATGTACCAGATGAAGGAACAAGAAAAAACCCCAGAAAAACAACTAAATGAAGTGGAGATAGGCAACCTTCCAGAAAAAGAATTCAGAATAATGATAGTGAGGATGATCCAGGACCTCGGAATAAGAATGGAGGCAAAGATCGAGAAGATGCAAGAAATGATTAACAAAGACCTAGAAGAATTAAAGAACAAACAAACAGAGATGACCAATACAATCACTGAAATGAAAACTACACTAGAAGGAATCAATAGCAGAATAACTGAGGCAGAAGAACGGATAAGTGACCTGGAAGACAGAATGGTGGAATTCACTGCTGCGGAACAGACTAAAGAAAAAAGAATGAAAAGAAATGAAGACAGCCTAAGAGACCTCTGGGACAACATTAAACGCAACAACATTCGCATTATAGGGGTCCCAGAAGGAGAAGAGAGAGAGAAAGGACCAGAGAAAATATTTGAAGAGATTATAGTCGAAAACTTCCCTAACATGGGAAAGGAAATAGCCACCCAAGTCCAGGAAGCGCAGAGAGTCCCATACAGAATAAACCCAAGGAGAAACACGCCGAGACACATAGTAATCAAAGTGGCAAAAATTAAAGACAAAGAAAAATTATTGAAAGCAGCAAGGGAAAAACGACAAATAACATACAAGGGAACTCCCATAAGGTTAAGAGCTGATTTCTCAGCAGAAACTCTGCAAGCCAGAAGGGAGTGGCATGATATACTTAAAGTGATGAAAGGGAAGAACCTACAACCAAGATTACTCTACCCGGCAAGGATCTCATTTAGATTTGATGGAGAAATCAAAAGCTTTACAGACAAGCAAAAGCTAAGAGAATTCAGCACCACCAAACCAGCTCTACAACAAATGCTAAAGGAACTTCTTTAAGTGGGAAACACAAGAGAAGAAAAGGACCTACAAAAACAAACCCAAAACAGTTAAGAAAATGGTCATAGGAACATACATATCGATAATTACCTTAAACGTGAATGGATTAAATGCCCCAACCAAAAGACATAGACTGGCCGAATGGATACAAAAACAAGACCCATATATATGCTGTCTACAAGAGACCCACTTTAGACCTAGGGACACATACAGACTGAAAGTGAGGGGATGGAAAAAATATTCCATGCAAATGGAAATCAAAAGAAAGCTGGAGTAGCTATACTCATATCAGATAAAATAGACTTTAAAATAAAGAATGTTACAAGAGACAAGGAAGGACACTACATAATGATCCAGGGATCAATCCAAGAAGAAGATATAACAATTATAAATATATATGCACCCAACATAGGAGCACCTCAATACATAAGGCAACTGCTAACAGCTATAAAAGAGGAAATCGACAGTAACACAATCATAGTGGGGGACTTTAACACCTCACTTACACCAATGGACAGATCATCCAAAATGAAAATAAATAAGGAAACAGAAGCTTTAAATGGCACAATAAACCAGATAGATTTAATTGATATATATAGGACATTCCATCCAAAAACAGCAGATTACACGTTCTTCTCAAGTGCGCACGGAACATTCTCCAGGATAGATCACATCTTGGGTCACAAATCAAGCCTCAGTAAATTTAAGAAAATTGAAATCATATCAAGCATCTTTTCTGACCACAACGCTATGAGATTAGAAATGAATTACAGGGAAAAAAACGTAAAAAAGACAAACACATGGAGGCTAAACAATACGTTACTAAATAACCAAGAGATCACTGAAGAAATCAAAGAGGAAATCAAAAAATACCTGGAGACAAATGACAATGAAAACACGACGACCCAAAACCTATGGGATGCAGCAAAAGCAGTTCTAAGAGGGAAGTTTATAGCTATACAAGCCTACCTAAAGAAACAAGAAAAATCTCAAATAAACAATCTAACCTTACACCTAAAGAAACTAGAGAAAGAAGAACAAACAAAACCCAAAGTTAGCAGAAGGAAAGAAATCATAAAGATCAGAGCAGAAATAAATGAAATAGAAACAAAGAAAACAATAGCAAAGATCAATAAAACTAAAAGTTGGTTCTCTGAGAAGATAAACAAAATTGATAAGCCATTAGCCAGACTCATCAAGAAAAAGAGGGAGAGGACTCAAATCAATAAAATCAGAAATGAAAAAGGAGAAGTTACAACAGACACTGCAGAAATACAAAGCATCCTAAGAGACTACTACAAGCAACTTTATGCCAATAAAATGGACAACCTGGAAGAAATGGACAAATTCCTAGAAAGGTATAACCTTCCAAGACTGAACCAGGAAGAAACAGAAAATATGAACAGACCAATCACAAGTAATGAAATTGAAACTGTGATTAAAAATCTTCCAACAAACAAAAGTCCAGGACCAGAGGGCTTCACAGGTGAATTCTATCAAACATTTAGAGAAGATCTAACACCTATCCTTCTCAAACTCTTCCAAAAAATTGCAGAGGAAGGAACACTCCCAAACTCATTCTATGAGGCCACCATCACCCTGATACCAAAACCAGACAAAGACACTACAAAAAAAGAAAATTACAGACCAATATCACTGATGAATATAGATGCAAAAATCCTCAACAAAATACTAGCAAACAGAATCCAACAACACGTTAAAAGGATCATACACCACGATCAAGTGGGATTTATCCCAGGGATGCAAGGATTCTTCAATATACGCAAATCAATCAGTGTGATACACCATATTAACAAATTGAAGAATAAAAACCATATGATCATCTCAATAGATGCAGAAAAAGCTTTTGACAAAATTCAACACCCATTTATGATAAAAACTCTCCAGAAAGTGGGCATAGAGGGAACCTACCTCAACATAATAAAGGCCATATATGACAAACCCACAGCAAACATCATTCTCAATGGTGAAAAACTGAAAGCATTTCCTCTAAGATCAGGAACGAGACAAGGATGTCCACTCTCACCACTATTATTCAACATAGTTCTGGAAGTCCTAGCCACGGCAATCAGAGAAGAAAAAGAAATAAAAGGAATACAAATTGGAAAAGAAGAAGTAAAACTGTCACTGTTTGCGGATGACATGATACTATACATAGAGAATCCTAAAACTGCCACCAGAAAACTGCTAGAGCTAATCAATGAATATGGTAAAGTTGCAGGATACAAAATTAATGCACAGAGATCTCTTGCATTCCTATACACTAATGATGAAAAATCTGAAAGAGAAATTAAGGAAACACTCCCATTTACCATTGCAACAAAAAGAATAAAATACCTAGGAATAAACCTACCTAGGGAGACAAAAGACCTGTATGCAGAAAACTATAAGACACTGATGAAAGAAATTAAAGATGATACCAACAGATGGAGAGATATACCATGTTCTTGGATTGGAAGAATCAACATTGTGAAAATGAGTATACTACCCAAAGCAATCTACAGATTCAATGCAATCCCTATCAAATTACCAATGGCATTTTTTACGGAGCTAGAACAAATCATCTTAAAATTTGTATGGAGACACAAAAGACCCCGAATAGCCAAAGCAGTCTTGAGGCAAAAAAATGGAGCTGGAGGAGTCAGACTCCCTGACTTCAGACTCTACTACAAAGCTACAGTAATCAAGACAATATGGTACTGGCACAAAAACAGAAACATAGATCAATGGAACAAGATAGAAAGCCCAGAGATTAACCCACGCACCTATGGTCAACTAATCTATGACAAAGGAGGCAAGGATATACAATGGAGAAAAGACAGTCTCTTCAATAAGTGGTGCTGGGAAAACTGGACAGCTACATGTAAAGGAATGAAATTAGAATACTCCCTAACACCATACACAAAAATAAACTCAAAATGGATTAGAGACCTAAATATAAGACTGGACACTATAAAACTCTTAGAGGAAAACATAGGAAGAACACTCTTTGACATAAATCACAGCAAGATCTTTTTTGATCCACCTCCTAGAGTAATGGAAATAAAAACAAAAACAAACAAATGGGACCTAATGAAACTTCAAAGCTTTTGCACAGCAAAGGAAACCATAAACAAGACGAAAAGACAACCCTCAGAATGGGAGAAAATATTTGCAAACGAATCAACGGACAAAGGATTAATCTCCAAAATATATAAGCAGCTCATTCAGCTCAATATTAAAGAAACAAACACCCCAATCCAAAAATGGGCAGAAGACCTAAATAGACATTTCTCCAAAGAAGACATACAGGCGGCCACGAAGCACATGAAAAGATGCTCAACATCACTAATTATTAGAGAAATGCAAATCAAAACCACAATGAGGTATCACCTCACTCCTGTTAGAATGGGCATCATCAGAAAATCAACAAACAACAAATGCTGGAGAGGGTGTGGAGAAAAGGGAACCCTCTTGCACTGTTGGTGGGAATGTAAATTGATACAGCCACTATGGAGAACAATATGGAGGTTCCTTAAAAAACTAAAAATAGAATTACCATATGACCCAGCAATCCCACTACTGGGCATATACTCAGAGAAAACCGTAATTCAAAAAGACACATGCACCCGAATGTTCATTGCAGCACTATTTACAATAGCCAGGTCATGGAAGCAACCTAAATGCCCATCAACAGACGAATGGATAAAGAAGTTGTTGTACATATATACAATGGAATATTACTCAGCCATAAAAAGGAACGAAATTGAGTCATTTGTTGAGAAGTGGATGGATCTAGAGACTGTCATACAGAGTGAAGTAAGTCAGAAAGAGAAAAACAAATATCGTATATTAACGCATGTATGTGGAACCTAGAAAAATGGTACAGATGAGCCAGTTTGCAGGGCAGAAGTTGAGACACAGATGTAGAGAATGGACATATGGACACCAAGGGGGGAAAACTGCGGTGGGGTGGGGATGGTGGTGTGCTGAATTGGGCGATTGGGATTGACATGTATACACTGATGTGTATAAAATTGATGCCTAATAAGAACCTGCCGTATAAAACAACAAACAAACACAACAACTAATACTAAACTTTCATTGGGTTATTTGTATGGAAATATGTTAATATAAATGTTTCAGACATTACATGAAATTTCTAAAAATCTTACATTTGTATTTGTATGGAAATATGTTAATATAAAGGTTTCAGGCATTACATGAAACTTCTAAAAATCTTACATTTGTATTTGTATGGAAATATGTTAATATAAATGTTTCAGACATTACATGAAATTTCTAAAAATCTCATATGTTCTGGTATAATGTTATAAGTAATAATCCTAGTTATTACTTTAAAATGTATATCTCAGAAATAACTAATTTTCTTGTCAACTGCATTATTATGAACTTTCATCAAATCTTTAACAGTGGTCATTTTTAAGTCTTTTGTCATTTACAGACAGTTCTGGGTGTACTCTGATGCTTTTGCAAATATGTTCCTATAAAAGGCTTTCATCTTCAAGAAATTCATGGAAAAGACTCTGACAAGTACAGGTTTCTGGTAACTGACTGTACTGCTGAACTGAATGAATAAGCATTTTCAGAACTCTAATGAAAAACTGATGAACTCATAAAAGTGCTAACAAAAGATCAAGATGAAAAAAAAAATTAATTACATGGGACTGAGTGAACTGATGAGGATGAGTATAATTTTTGTGACTTTCTGTCTGAATTAAAAAAAAAAAAAATCCCACAAGGACTCAGAGGCAAAGAATATACAAATCAATTTTCACTGCAAAGTAATGGAGCTGTTACAGTGGAGGATTACTGGACTGAATGTCAATATTATGACATAGTATGAGTGTGTTTCAGGTTTGGTAATTGCAATCATTGTTGCTTTTGTTGTGGTCATCCATGTACAAAAAAAAAAAGAGAGAAAAAGCAAATATCTAGTGAAAGATGGGTGATATTTCTCTGTTACAGTTAGGTCTTCCTGGAGCTTTCCTGATTCAGTTAAAATTTCGGATCTTCTAATGTTTTCATCCTCAATTGTTTCCTAAATGAATGCCATTGAATTATTTCAGAATAAGACTGCAATGGCTTTATCCCAACCAATAAAGACGTTAAAACATGAAAAAAAAAAGAAAACTATGGCCTGTGGGCTACATCCAACCCATTGTCTGTTTTTGTGGTCCATGAAGTAAGAATGGTTTTTCTATTTTTAAAATGGTTGAAAAAAAAATTAAAAAGAATCATATTTTGTGACACATGAAAATTATATGAAATTCAAACTTCAGAGTCCGTAAATAAAGAATGAGCCCAGTTGCATTCATTCACTTACATATTGTCTGTGACTGCTTCCCTGGTGCAAGAGCAGAGCTGAGTAGTTTCTTATTTTTTTTAAGTTTTATTAAAATAAAGTTGATTTACAATGTTGTGTTAGTTTCAGATGCACAGCAAAGTGATTCAGTTATACACATGTATATAAATAAATACATTCTTCTTTTACTTTCTCTTCCGTTACAGGTTATTACAAGATATTGAGTATAGTTCCCAGCTGAATAATTTCAAAAGAGCCTGTATGACCCATAAAACCATATTTTTACTGTCTGGCCCTTTGTGGAAAGTTTGACCCTTATCTTATATAATAGGTAGGAATACATCTCCACAATGTTGCATTGTGTAGCTCTTACACTTAATATTTTTAGCTGTTCGAGTTAAATGTTGAAAGTGTTACCTTTTTTTCCCCCGTAGCTTCAGAAAAGGGAGAAGTGGAAGTACAAGAAATGAAGTTTCTTGGATCAAACCTTTGAACTTTCACTTTCTGAGGGGGCATTATCCCCTTGGGTTGAATCAAAAAGTTTTCATCTGGGCCTATGGAGAACATTTTCGATGATTTTAATAAAAGTATTGAAAGTGCATGCCTACACAGAATTCCATGGGGCCACTCCTAAGGCCGTTTGAATATAAATATAGAAGAATACAGTGTTTTGCACACTTTTGGAGTCTGAGACCCTGGAGTGCAGGAGATGAGGTATAATCGGAATTGTTTTGGCATCACTGGCCTCATCGAAAGCCTCCGTGCGTTCGCACATCTGTGTCTGCAACAAGAAGGGATAATTGTTCAGCTCTGCTATTGCTGTTTATGAATCAGAAGGAAAAAAGGCAACAGAGTAAACAAAATGTCACGTTCATACAAATCTTGATGAGGGTAAAATCATCTGGCTGGTATCGCCTGTGTACATCACCAACAGGGCTGCCAGCTCCTGAGGGGAGCCTCCCAGGTCCCCTGTCTTGGGTCTTCAAAGCTTGGAACAGCTTATTTGAAGGTTTAAACAAAAGCTAGATCTACCCAAAATAGTCAAGATCTAGTCTCTTGAGTCTTTGCTATTATTAACCAACTTGTCTTTTTTTTTTTTTTTTTTTTTTATTTTTGGCTGCGTTGGGTCCTCGTTGCTGCGTGCGGGCTTTCTCTAGTTGACGCGAGCGGGGGCCACCCCTTGTTGCGGTGCACGGGCTCCAGGCACGTGGGCCTCACTAGTTGTGGCACGCAGGCTCAGCAGTTGTGGCTTGCGGGCTCCAGAGCGCAGGCTCAGTAGCTGTGGCGCACGGGCCTACCCGCTCCGTGGCATGCGGGATCCTCCCGGACCAGGGCTCGAACCCGTGTCGCCTGCATTGGCAAGCAGACTCTCAACCACTGAGCCACCAGGGAAGCCCAACCAACTTGTCTTTAAGACTCCCTGAAGTCCCGGGAGATGTCTGAATAACTGCAGCATCCATTATAGGGTGCTTACCAAAATACGCTTCATTAATATCTTCTTGAGCAGGGTTTCTCCACCTTAACACTATTGACATTTGGGGCCAGATCATTCTTTCTTGTGAGTCCTGAGCACTGCAAGATGTTTAGCAGCATGCCTAGCCTCTTTCCACTAGATGCCAATAGCGCTCTCCCAGTTGAGACTGCATCAAATGTCTCCAGACATTACCAAAGGTACTCTAGGAGGCAAAATCACCCCAGTTGAGAAGCACTGTTTCAGAGGATTATGAAAATTTGCTTCATTCCATAGTGCAATCAAAGGAGCTCTGAGGAGTATTAGGCCCTGAGAACAGAACCAGATTAAAAAGACTCAGAATCTGAGTTTAGGGACATGAAGTGATTATCTGAAAAGTGAAAAATCTGGTTATGTATCCAGAGATTTCCAAAATACTCCTACATTTTTGCTTATAATGGAGATAAAAACAAAATGTCTGGTGGATTTTTCACCTGTTCTAATGTTTCACATGCTCTGTGGATGCAAAGGCTGAACCTTCACGCCAGTGTCCTGGTCCCCATCACTCTCCATCCATTCATCCATCCAGCAGATGTTGATTGAACACCTCCTGAGGACTTAGGAGGCTCTTTGCTAGGTGGGGAGGTCCAGGCCTCACAGAGTTACCTTTTGATAATGCAGTCTTTGTCTTTGGCTAGAAATATTTTATGGATCCCCTCAGCCTAAAAAATACAGTAAAAATTAAAATTAAAATGAGGAATTTATAGTGTTTTTTTGTTATTTACTTCCCAACATCTATTCCATCTCCAGTGATTCATCGAAGTTAGTATTTCTTAATTCTGGATGTAAATTAGAACTTCTTGGGAAGATTTTTTAAAATACCAAGGCCTAAGTCAGACCAGTCAATCAAATCTCTGTTGTTGGGCATCTTTGGGGGATTCAAATATGCAAACAGGATTAAGACCCAGTGATCTAAGCCATATGTAGTCATCTCATTTCCTTTTGCCAATGACTGCTTTAGGAAGGAGCATATGGCATGGGCACCCTAATGGGATGTCTGTATATATGGGAACATGATTCCAGGAAAATTTCCCTCACTTCAAAAAAGTGATCATGGGGAATGAATATTTTCCCCCCAGGATGTTGTTAGATCTGAATATTTCATCTGGAAGGGCTGCAGCCCTCTTGTTTCAAACCTGAGGATGAAGTCAACACATGGAAGAGAAAAGAGACAAGAGACATCATTGTACAAAGCCTCAGCGAAGGTGCCCAGAGCCTAACTCCTCAGAACTTCTTGTTTCATTAGATGATAAATTGCCTTTTTTAAAAAACCAGTTTCAGTCCTCTGTCTCTTGCAACCAAAGCATCCTAACTTATACAATATCCCAGGATCTACTCAATCCTCCCTGCCCCATCCTCTAAACCCAGTCAACGTGTCCACATAGGCACACACTGGTGCTACAGCCACTTATGATTGTTGCTACCCTCTGGTGATATCTCCATAAATCTACTAATATTTTCTCCCTCAGTGAAATAACATCTTCTTTTGCTTCTAGCATTACAGTATAATCCTATCTTTTAGGGCACACTAACCTTCTATATAAATAGACAAAAAATATATAATTGATAAAACTCCATAGAAGTTAACTTCTTATTCGTTTAATAGCCCAAAGATGTTTCTCTGATGTAATAAATCAGGAAACCAAACTTCTTCCATCTTGGGATTTCACTATTCCTAGAGTCTTGACATCTCCACTTGCTTGCAGACTGCAGAATGAGCTCAAAGAGAGAAAATACCCACTTCTGAAAAGCCACGGCTCAGAAACAGCACATATCACTGCTGCTCATATTTCACTGAGAAAAATTAGTCTCTTGGCCACGTGTAACAGTAGAGGAAGCTGGGCATATAGCCTTGCTATGAGCCAAGGAAGAAAGGAAGCAGGATTTCTGTGAACAGCTAGTGGTCTCAGCCACAAAAACCCCACGTCAGATCTTACCTTTCCCATCACCCAGCCAGACAGGATCTCTCTGTCTCTGGTCCTGTGCATCCTGGGGGAAGCATTTAGCTGTGCTAGAATCATGAGTGACTGTTCCCCCCAAATAGCATTTTTCTCCAACTAGATTCTAAGTTCTTTGAGAATAACAGCTATATTTTATGGTCTCCTGTACCTTGGCTACAGTACTTAGCTTGGAAGGTTTATTCTGAAACGACAGTCCTCAAGCTTTAGGTGCAACAGAATCACCTGAGTGCTTGTTATAGAACAGGTTGCTAAGCCCCAGCGCCAGAGTTCCTGACTCAGTTGGTCTAGGACAGGGCCTGGAAACTTGCATTTCTCACAAGTTCCTAGGTGATTCGGGTGATGTTGGAAAACCGCTGGCCTAGATTATACCAATTCTTAATTGATCTTGCAATAGAGGCACGGATGTAGAAAGCAAACTTATGGTTACCAGGGGATAAGGGGGGGGAGGGATAAATTGGGATATTGGGACAGACATATACACACTGCTATATATAAAATAGATAACTAATAAGAACCTGCTGTATAGCACAGGGAACTCCACTCAATACTCTGTAATGGCCTATATAGGAAAAGAATATTAAAAAAAGAGTGGATATATGTGTACGTATAACTGATTCACTTGGATGTACACCTGAAATTAACACAACATTGTAGATCAACTATACTCCAATAAAAATGAAAAAAAAAGAACCAGTGAGGGACACACTTCTGAAATTTTAGTAGTAGGAGGGCTTATACTACCTTTTTTTTTTTTTAATTGATTAATTTTATTTATTTATTTATTTTTGGCTGCGTTGGGTCTTCGTTTCTGTGCCAGGGCTTTCTCTAGTTGCATCGAGCGGGGGCCACTCCTCATCGCGATGCGCGGACCTCTCACTATCGCGGCCTCTCTTGCCGTGGAGCACAGGCTCCAGACGCGCAGGCTCAGTAATTGTGGTCCATGGGCCCAGTTGCTCCGCGGCATGTGGGATCCCCCCAGACCAGGGCTCGAACCCGTGTCCCCTGCATTGGCAGGCGGATTCTCAACCACTGCACCACCAGGGAAGCCCTATACTACCTTTTTAACCTACTTCTCTCTCTCCTGCATGTTCATCTTATTTGCACTTGTTTCTGACCCATCTTATCAGTGCAGAGAAGCCTGAGCAGATAACTTTTGGCTTTGTTTCTTTTTTTAAAAAGCATAGTTGGATTTAACAAAAAAGGAAGAATTTTAAACTCCATTTTGAAAAGTGACTTCAGTTAAAAGGTGTTAATCTAATTTTAAAACTCCTCAAATTTGTCCTGGGGAAAGGAAGAGAAAATACCAATAAATTTATGAGAAAAATGATTCTTTTGGATCATTGTTATTTGTCATGATAACTACAAAATTTCCAATAAGAAAAATGACAGGTCCTTTGAAGTGACAGAGAATATTGGTTATATTTTTTAAATTAATGTTTTTCAAATATAGACTCATTACTGTTTTATCCCATACAACAGTATTTTCTCTTGGGAAAAGTAACTGTATCACTGGATGCATAATTTTCTCTTTAAAATGATAAGCACATTTTTAGTCTGACCAAACATTTCTGAAATTCTAACAAATTAATTGTCTTCCTTATATTCTCTGAAAGACACTGAGTAAAATGATAAAAGATTTCTGGGTCAGATGAGTTGCCGTGTCACAGGAAATTGTGATAGGAGCCCGTTCACTTGAGTCATTTAAAATTTAAATGTTAAATTTTAAATGATTCAAGTTAACAACCATAGCATTCAGTCTCATAGAGCATCGGTGGGAAAGGGGAACAAAAGAGACATGCAAATCTGACTTCTCATAGAATTTGGCGAACCCTTCATTCTCAGTAACTAGATTCACCAAATTTCAACCCAATATTTGCTTATGACTTTTACAAGATTACAATAAGCCTAAAACGGAAGGAACTCCAAGGAAGTAACCATATTGGAGGAGAGGAAATGTAGCCCCTTTCCTTATAAGTGAAAATTGGCTTATGAAGTTTTAGTATCAGGAGCAGAAAACTCAGAATTGCTGAAAATTAGAGACAAGTCCCAAGCAGCTCCCATGTTAAAGTAGACTCAGGCAGGCAATATAACCTGGCATAATTAGAAGGGCCAAGTTACTTTGGATTTTAAAAATATCTGTGTATCTAATAAGCTCCACTTACATTATGCCTGTGTCACCCATGAGGGGTGGAACTTTAAGTCAAGCAGAGTATGGCATAGAACAGTTGGCAGTAGAGAGTAAGGCCTGACAGCAATGATTTTTTTGAGCAAGTAACTTTGATAAAGAGTGTGAGGAAAGACAAAGTTCTTAGCAAGTGAACTATAGTTTCGGTCCCAAGCAGCATAACCACAGTGGATCCTGGGAAGGCAGAAGAGGCCATGAGAGCCCTGAAAGGTGGGATGGGGAGATACATCATCTAAAGTACAACACTTCTGACAGCAAAAGTGGGTGCTACTAATAACCTCATCAAGACAATAGATGTAGACTGGAACTGTCTCAGCAAAACTCTGTTGTGTTTCCCTGACTGATAAGTGAAGGGGGACGCTGGATGAACTGTGGGAGATTATGATAATCGAAAGGCAATTAAGGCAAACCTTAGTTCACTTGGTTGGCCATCAGTCTAGTGATCATACCGCCTCCCGAATTATCTGGACCAGTTTCAATCTTGATGTTATAATTTTTTTCCTTTTTTTAAAAAATTGAAGTATCGTTGATCTACAGTGTTGTGTTAGTTTCAGGTGTACAGCAAAGTGATTCAGTTATATATATATATATATATAATATATATATATTCTTTTTCAGATTCTTTTCCCTTGTAGATTATTACAAGATATTGGGTATAGTTCCCTGTGCTATACTGTAGGTCCTTGTTGTTTATTTTATGTATAATAGTGTGTATGTGTTAATCCCAAACCCCTAATTTATCCCTCCCCACCCCTTTCCCCTTTTGTAACCATAAGTTTGTTTCTTATGTCTGTGAGTCTACTTCTGCTTTGAAAATAGGTTTGTTTGTGTCATTATTTTAGATTCCAAATATCAGCAATATCATATGATATTGATGTTTTAATTTTTAAATCAACATTATTATTTTTCCCATATTGCTAAAACCCTCAGACACCTCTTGATCAAACAATGTGTAAGAGAGGGCACTGCACAGGAGTCAGCATGGTCTTAGTACCCAGACAGGCCTCCTTTATCAGGAAGAGTGCTTCTACTGCTTTCTAGCTGTATGACCTACCTTAACCTGTTTCCCCATCTGTAAAATAGGGACAAGAATAACTACTTATTCTTGCTGTTGTAAGGATTGAATTAGATGGTGTATGCAAGTGTGTGGCGTGGTGCTTGACATGTACTCAGTAACTCTTTCTAATAGCTCCCAGGCTACGAAATCTTTTAAACTTAGAGAAAAAAAAAACCGTATTTCATCAGTTTCTTTGTCCTAATTCATTCATTTATTCGGTGGATACTTATTAAACCCCTAATACATGCTACGTATTCTGCTAGGCATCAGCTGTGAAAAAACAAAACCATACTGGCCTCAACTCACAGAGATTTCAGAATAATTAAGAATAAGAACAATGAGGAAACAGAATATCAAATAAGGAAACAGTTATATGTAAAATTCCAACTGAGATTTCTGCTACTGGACATACCTATCCTGTACCTTAAGAGAGTAAAATTTGACTGAGTCTTGGAGAACCCGACAGATTTTGTGTTGAAAAGATCATTTTGCTTGAGGTTTCAGAACAGAGTGGATGGGTTTCAGAGTGGCTGTGAATAGTCCATTTAACTGAACATCCCATTAGCCTAGGAAAGAGATTATTCTATTTTTTCCTCCAGAAAATAAAATGATGATACCATCAAACTTACAACGTGCTCATGAGATAGCAGTTTGTTTTGGGTTCACTGGACAAAGAAGCAGATTTATGTCTTTTAAATTTATTTGTTAGGTAGATGCTCAAATGGATCTTATCCTACATGCTCACATTTAAAATGAATTTCCTTAGAACAGCATTACCTTATAACCACGTGCTGTTTATTCAAAGGTAAGCATTGTAACAGCAGAGGAAAAAATTCAAGCACAGGAGCTTAAAAGCAATACTTTTTAGTTTCTAAATATATTGCCCTACTGTACACAGAGTATATGAATTTTACATGGGCCGGGTTCTCACAGAATCTTCCTATCTCGGACCTGTCTTCAGAATAAGTTCTTATGAAATCATTTTGAATTGTAGCTTCCCCTTAACAACTCTCTCGAAGAAACTCTCCATGGTCTTATAAGCTTGACAATGGCTTAATCTAACTTCCTATCCAGAACCAGGTGCATGGGATTGTTTTTCTTCAACCTCATTTACAAGTTTTAGCTCTCTTAACATTTAAACACGTGAATGAAGACACTTTGCGACCAGTGTTGAGACCATGTGGATTGTGGAGAAAGAGATGGGCAGACCCAGCTGCTGGGGAAGAGAACTGGGCAGAGCACGTGACAATGCCGGGGAGGAAAGTACGTGCCAGTGTGGCATCTACTTACGTGCGTCCTGCTAAGTATCTATTTTATACAATGCCCATCCCAAAACATCCAAAATAGAAACGGATTCCAATACAATGCTTCATTAAACGCTTTAGAAAAGAAAATGTGTACGTTGGTGCTACGTATCTCTTCACACGCTGTCGAGTGTGGGTCACTGATTGTCAAGAAGAAAGAGAGATTCTGAGAAAGAGTTTTTCCCTGCATTTCTTAGTCACGCCGCAGTTGCAGTAAGATTCTGGATATTATGTGCCAATTACACTTCTCATTTTAAAGACCTTTTTAGCCTGTTGTTTTTAAACTTCTGAGGCAGACCTGGGTTTGAACTCTCCACTCACTACCTGACCCTGGGCAAGATATTTAACCCTTTAAGCTTCCGTCTCTCAAGCAGCTAAAAATGAAGAAAGACACTTATCTTATAAGGCTGTTGAAAGAATTAAATGAGATAATCGTGAAGATTCTTCACAATAATGAGCACTGTAAATTAATAATAAAAATAAATTGGACCTTAATAAACCAAGTGTTAGAAAACATATTTTTTATTACTAGAAATTACCCCAGTATAACTTCTGATTAAGAATATAGCCACTATAAAATAGATAATCAACAAGGACATACTGTATAGCACAGGGAACTCTGCTCAATACTCTGTACTAACCTACATGGGAAAAGAATCTGAAAAAGAATAGATATATGTATATGTATAACTAAATCACTTTGCTGTACACCTGAAACTAACACAACATTGTAAGTCAACTATAATCCAATATAAAATAAATGAATATAGCCACTAACTGACTTTTCATCCAAGGTGGTAGACTATAAGCATTGTTTCTACTTTGTTCCCCATTGAATCCCCAGTGACTAAGACAGTGCTCAGAATATATTATATGCTCAATAAATTATTTTTGAAGAATTATTGAGTGAACTGCCCAAGCTGAAAGAAACCTTCCTGTTTTATAATGAGGCAGCAGCCATCCATGTAACAAACAACTGATCAACAAGCAGAGAACAAAAGAACCAGAAAGATACTCAGGTAGTCAGAGGCTATAACATTTCCTCAAAGGAACATGTGATAATATTTAATTGAGCAACTATTTAATTAAGAAATGGATAGAAGGGCTGATCAATCATTTATAGCTTTAAACCACTGTTCTAATGGGTATTATTTCTTTAGTAGGTTATCTATGAATAAAATTCCTCTGATTTCTTTCTATTTCCAGGTCAAAAATTCAGTGATATTAGACCCATAAGAGAAAGAAAAAATCTACTTTCCACATTTAGATCATTGTACTCATCTACAGCAGCTGACTGCTCTGTTGTCTTTGTAATGCATTGTCCATCAAGCCTCACCTGGGTGCAGGGCTCTCTCTACAGTGGTTAGAATGGTCTGGTTCTCCAATGGAGGTTATCACAAGTTCCATGGTGGATGCCAGGGCTGGCTTCCACATTTACCCTCATCTTGCTTCAACATGGAGGGCTCCAATTAACTTCAAAGACCTTTTCATGTGTAGAAAAACTCTGATGAAGTGGAACAGAATCTCACTGTATGTTTGAAGTTTTGTAGGAATGTTAATGAGAAAAGATCATGATTATCATTGTGTAAAAAAAAGAAAAAGCTAGTGTCTCGCTTTAGTCATATACATAATTTTTCGTTATCTGTCAAAAATTCGCCCAAGATCTGCAGGGCCAAACAAATGCAACTCAGTAAGGTATCTTCTAGATTTATTTACAATGAAAAACAGCACATGTTTGATAACCATTCTTTAATTAGGAGAAGAGTTCGTAACTTCCCCTTTGTTTTCCATTTAAAACACATTTGTTTTCCATTATGAATTAGTTTGTAGAAAGCACTGAACCAGAAATTTAACTGTAAGCAAAATGTGCTTTCACCTTAGTCCAGCACTGTTTGATAAAGTATGTTTCACAGGCAATTGTACCTATTATTTCCAGAGAGTATGGAAAAGTGCCCCCTCCCTCTCATTTCCCCTAAGGAATGTCTGCCTTATGTGGAGGGAAGTATACAGAGTAATATAGGCTCTTCAAGAGTCTGTGGAACACTGAGAACATTGATATCAAACATACTAAATATATCCTTTAAGTTTGAAAATAATGGTCAGCAGGACATATATATTGGACACACTTTTGGTGCTGTTTGGAACTACTAATAGCACAGAACATAGACTAAGCATGTATTTTTCATCAAAAAGAAGATGGAGATGAATTATTACATGAGTAAAGTAGTGTTTTCATTTCAAAATGGGCTTTTATCTCTGGGTTCTGAGATGATTCAAAGAAGACAAATCAATGTGCCCAACATGAGCCTTGGGATCACAGTGATGATGACGCACTGGAAAGAACTGGAAACTAGGACAAAAGTAGGAAGACCTGAGGCCCCCTCTTGGGTCTATCACTTACTACTCCCTGCTCCTGGACAGGTTGTTTAATCTCTTCAATCATTACACAGTCTGGTTGTAAGAGAAGAGAGAATATAAATGAAAGTGTATTAAAAACAATACGACTATTATTTTAACCAAGAAACTTTGCCCTAAGAGCAACCCATGAGCTTTTTCATAGATGTGTAATTTTAGCCTAGAGGATTAAGTCTTATCCCTTGAAGAACTGGAAAGATAATCTAGGGTATAACTGGAAGTTTTGTTAGCATGATTGTTCACAAAAGTGTTTCATTTGAAATTTTGTCAGGTATATATGCTTCTTGGAATGAAATTTGTCCAGGAAGAAAACACAAAATTGAAAAGTATATGAACATGATTACAGACATTTTGAACTAAAATGGAACTTAGATGATAAAGAAAGAAAAAGTAAAAAGAAATTAAAAAAAATTATTAAACATCTGCTATATGCAAGGCTCCGGAGTCAAAAAGATTCAGGTACAAATCTTTTTCTGCCATTATTGTCTCTATAACATTAGGCAAGTCATTTAAACCCTCTTAGCCTTAGGTTCCTTTTCGGTCATAGGTGAAGAACCTTTGTGAGATTTCAATCAGATGTCACGTGTGAAGTACTTAGTGCAGTAGCTATTACACAGTCAACATTCAATAAATAAAGTTGCTATTATTATCATCATTATTACTATTGGGCTGTATTATTCAAAACAGTAAGCACTCAATGAGTAGTAACTGATCATGATAGATAAATGTCATATGACAGGATCTACATGAAAAGAAAGTTGAATGAAGGTACTACCAAATGGCAAGCTAAACTATCAGAAAGGAAGGAATTAAAAGGAGTATGTTGGTTAAAAGTCACCAAAGAAAGCACTAGAAAAAATAAACTGAGAGTAGATCGGGCATCAATTAGCTTTGTCCTATTTATTCTTTATGGAAATAAGGGCTTAAATTCTCATCATCACTAATATAGAAAATCTTTAAATTTAGAATTTTTATTTTATAAGCTGTCTTATGCATTATCCCTTGGAAAGAAATGATTAATTTGCACTCATTAACATGCTATTATATAATATTTATATACATATAATTATAAAGCAATTTTTATATGCTGAACATTATTATAATATCTTGATTTTCTCCAGGTTATAAAGTACTTTGATCAATTTACATTCATACTTTAGAAGTGCTCATGGAACAAAACTATTGTTTGCTAAAATTTTTGCCCCCAAATAAAAAGATCTTTAATGCTTCTCTTTTTGGATGACCTCTAAGTTTTCCACTTAGGTGACAATGTTTTTCCAAATTTAGAGAGTTTAGAAATGGTCTTTTGGTTTCAAGATGGTGGAAAGATCACAGAACAGTCTCCCTCCCTATAACTTCTAGGGGGTTGCCAAAAATCCTTGGCTTGTAGCAGCAGCACTTCATTCTCTCCCTCTGTCATCACACAGCACCTCACGTGTCTGTCTCTTCTTATAAGGACACCAGATGTACAGTGGATTAAGGGATCTCTCTACTCCAGTATGACCTCTCCTAACTAATTACATCTGCAATGACCCTGTTTCCAAATAACTTTATATTCTGAGGTGCTGGGGGTTAGGACTCCAATATATCTTTTGGAGGGACACAATTGAGGGGAATGGAAGAGTCAGTATTGTTAAGATGCAATTCCCCCTAAATTGACCTATAGATCTCATGCAATCCCAATCAAAATCCAAGTAGACACTTTTTTTTTAGAAAGTGACAACTTGAATTTAATATACAACTGCAAAGTAACTAGAATTCACAAAACAATATTGAAAAATAATAGAGCCAGAAGATCTATACTTCATGATTTTTAGACCTAGTATAAAGCTGCAGTAATCAAGAGAGTGTGGTATTGGTAAAAGAACAGACAAGTAGGCCATTAAAACAGAACGGAGTACACAGAAAAGTATACAATACATTTTGGGTGAAATTATTTTTCGTAAGAATATCAAAGCAATTCAATCTGGAAAAGCAAATTTTTCAACAAATGGTGCTGAAACAACTGGATATTTATATGGAAAAAATAACTTTATCCCTTTCTCACATCATACACAAAATTAACTCAAAGTAGATCATAAACTTAAATGTAAGAGCTAGAACTGTAAAGGAGTTTATCTTCACAGCCTTGGGGATCAATGATAATTTCTTAGAAAAGATATAGAAAGCACTAAATATACAAAATAAAGTTGTTAAATTGGACTTCATCAAAATTTAAGACTTTTGGTTATTAAATGAAACCACAAAAATCACTGAGTGGGAGAAAATATTCCCAATACACATCTGACAAGACCTGTATCCATCATATATAAACAACTCCTAAAATCAATAATAAAAAGACCAAAAAAAAAAAAAAAACCCTATTTTTTTAAAATATGAGGAAAAAATAGTCTTTTTTTAAAAAGAAAAAAAGGACAAAAGGAAAGACAGCAAAAAAGAAATACATATATCTAATAAGTGTATGAAAATGGGTTCAGCATCATTTTTGTCAGAAAACTGTAAATTAAAATGACAAAAGCATTTTACATCAAGTAATAGCAAATTTAAAAGACTGACAGTACTAAATTCTAGTGAAGATGCAGATCATCTGGAACTCTTTTATACTGCTGGTATAGGAGTAAAATGTTAAAACTGTTTTGTAAAATTGTTTGCCAGTTTCCTGAGCAGTAAAACATACATCTATCCTGTGAACCAGCATTCCACTCCTGGTTGTTTATGAAGAAAAATGAACACATGTGTCTATAGAAAACGTTCTGAATAAATTTTCATACCAATTTTATTCATAACTGTCAAAAACTTTATACCCAGGTATCCATCAGCAGGAGAATCGATAAACAAACTAGGGAGTATTCATATTATGGAATATTACTTAGTAACAAAAAAGAACAGACTACTGAGTATTCAATGAATATTAAATCTCAAACATAGAATACTGAGTAAAAGAAGTCAGACACAAAAAATATATGTAGTATATGATTCCATTTATAAGAAGTTCTAAAACATGTAATAGAAAATAATCAATGATAATAACAACAACAACAACAACAACAATAATAATAATAGTAAATAACCTTGCTTCCTTCTGCAAGGGAGATTGACTGAAAGGGGCACGATGGAACTTTCTGGAGTGATGGAAATAGGATATAGTTTACTCTTGATGTATCAAATTTGATCCAGCTATTTACTTAAGATCGGCACACTTCACTTTAGGTAAATTATACCTTAGTTTAAAAAATAAAGGCTTGATAAATAACTTAAAATGATTCTGATCTTATAAAAGGTCATTAATGACCTTAGGCAGAAGAGTTTCTGGAACACATGAACACAGCATTGTTTCCTAGTAGACTCTGGCTTCAGTGAAACCTGAGAATATGAGCTCTGAGATCATCGGATGAATATTGTTAAAATGCTGATGGGCAGAAGAGAAGATAAGGAGATTCTTTGGCATGAGGTCTCGCCAACTTTGTCAAAGAGCAGCATGGAATGGAAATGGAAGAGGGTAAAATTCCCTCCAAAATTAACTTTGCCTGATAAACAATTTTGTCTTGGCAGAGAATTCATCAACAGCAGAAGCTTCATGATGGTCACCATCACCATCACCATCCTATGAGTTCCTGTGATCTCAGTCTCAAAAGCATTGATCTTACATGTTTTGAGTAAGTCTGCTCTTTTCAAAGCGTGTCTTCCAAGAACCACAAGATTTCTCTGGACAAACGGGGTCATAACTCCAAATGAGGATTTCAGGGACAATCCACCCAGACAGCAATCCCACAGTGTGGTCAGATACTCTTGGTAAGCAGGTAAAGTAAGAACTCAGGGATCTCAAGTCTTGGCTCATTCAGTTGTCCACCAAGCAGTCACATGCCAGGCATTCTGTTAGATGTTCAGGATGTAGTGGTAAATGATATCTAGGGACATATAATTTAGAACAAGAAGTCTTGGGTAGCTGGTTTACAAGCTGTGAACATGGGACTGTTAATCTCTATAAGTCTAGAGAAGAATGGAGGTAGGGTCTGAAAGAATAAGTAAAATATATAAATTGAAACAAATCCAAGGAGATTATGAAAGAATGAGCTTTTCTTTCTCTTATATTTTTTCTTTCTTGTCTTCATCCATTCCCATAGCCTACCGCCACTCCAAGTCAACACTATCCACCACTGCACATTATGCAGACAACTAACGCTGCATTGTGATAAGAGTCAGGATTGGTACTCTGATGGGAGCTGTGGGGTGGAGAGTCAGGTTAGGTATTCTGATGGGGAAAGAGGAGTGATAAGGGGCAAGATTTACAAGTTGAGAAACAGGATAAGGGGAAGAAATTATAATAATAGGTAGTGGCCTGAGATTTCTCCTTCCCTTCCCTCTACTTTTCTATTGTTATTTCCCATATTTTAAATATCTTTCCCAAGCTTTCAGAGTAAGGCACAACAGGGACTGGACAAATAGGAACAGTACTGAGTCCAGGGCAGAAACCTGAGAGTTGTATTAGTGGGGCCAACCTTGGCCATGGGCCTATTTCTGGGGCAGGGCTGGCAGTGATCAATAGAGTTCATGGCAAGGTTTACAGGCCAAGAGGAAGAGGAGATATGAGAGGAAGAATGGCAGGTAGAGAAGAAGTATCACAGGAGTCACCATTGGGACACCAATGGGAAAGTGAGCCCTTAGCTGGGGTATATACATGGAAATACCTGTATGTGGTATATGTATGTGGTGATTCTAACATAGCACTCATAAGTCAAGGTATTCTTGTATAGACAGCTGACAACAAATGTTTCTAATATTTTCATTTTTCTCTTTTTATATACAACAGAACAGCTCTCAGACACTGATTGGCATTAGGTCACATGGCTTGGACATGGTTGGTATCTTTTAAAATGAGTCTATTTCTTTTGGGCTTAAAACTAAGCCAGTTTTAATGGTTGAGGTTTTATATTCAATAGAATTTTTCCTAAAATTATTTGCAAATAATTTATAATTTAATGAAAATATAATTCCATGTGCTTTTTAAACTTGGGGAAAAATTCTCTCTCTCTCTCTCTCATTTTCAATTATCTATAAATAATAATAATTAAACATATGTGTGGACAACAGAGAGAAGGGTCAATATTTTTTAACTCTATAGAAAAAACTTTAGAATTATGTAGTCATCTTTTAATAATTTTGTTTTTAATTTACATTGTGTACATATCTGTATGCCATCATGATCAGCATTTGTACTTACCACCGTATCGTGAGTTTCCCCAGGACGGGAACTGAGTCTTATTCATCCTTCTGTGCCCAGTGCCTCACTCATTCTTGAGTGGTATCCCTGAAATGGACAATGCAAGAGTTGCAATGAAAGATATATTCAAAAATACTATAGAAGAAAAGAACTGTATCTACTGCCACTAGGGAAATGCAGATTAAAATGATGATGAGGTATCGCTATATACCTATCAAAATGGCTAAAATAAAGAATACTCAGGGAGATCAGCTCGGTACTTTGTGACCACCTAGAGGGGTGAGATAGGGAGGGTTGGAGGGAGACGCAAAAGGGAGGAGATATGGGGATGTATGTATATGCATAGCTGATTCACTTTGTTATAAAGCAGAAACTAACACACCATTGTAAAGCAATTATACTCCAATAAAGATGTTAAAAAAAAAAAAAAAAAGAATACTGACAATACCTAGAGGTGACAAGGAGAGTATGGAACTCTCATACCTTGCTGGTGAAATTGCAAGATGGTACAGCCATTGTGGCAAACAGTTTGGCAGTTTCTTATACATTTAAACATATGCTTCTAATATATGACCTCACAATCCTATTCTTGTGTATTTCCCTAAAACTCGTGTTCAAACAAAAACCTATACACGAATATTTGTAGCAACTCTATTCATAACAGCTAAAATGTGGAAATGATCAAAATATCCTTCATGGATGAATGGATAAACAGTGGTATGTCCATAATGGAATACTATTCAGCTGTAAAAAAGCAAACTACTGATCCCTTCAAAAATTTGGATGAATCCCAAAGGCATTATGTGAGTGAAAGAGCCAGTCTCAAAAGAGTACATACTGCATCATTCCATTCATATGACATTTTCAAAATGACGAAACTATATGACAGAGAATAGATCAGTGGTGCTTGGGATTGGGTTAGGAGGAGGGTGTGACTATAAAGTCTTAGCATGAGGTAGATTTTTGGGGTGATGGAACTGCTCTGTATCCTGATTCAGCTAATGATTACACAAATCTATACATATGTTAAAATTCATAGAGCTCTACACCAAAAATAAAGTTCAATTTTACTGCACACTGATTTAAAAATAATAGTAAGACAACAAAAATAATAAAATTTAAAACAATAAAGAAATGTAAAATGTTTATAACTAGCACTGGAAGTATAAACTAAACACCTCCAACCAGACTTCAACCCCTGGGGGACTGCTTTCTATGGGAAGATCACAAGTCTTCATATTGCATCTCCTCCAACTCACAACAAACCCAGAGATGTGCCGTGATGGATAATTTTAGTTTCCCCTGGATTTGTGTGTTAGTGTCTGTGAGCAGATGGCTAGGTAATGAGCACCATTTCTTGTGAACTTCCAATGCTGATCGGCCCCTAATAAAGCCTAATCTAAGAGGCGACTCGTATTACCCTATCGGCAAGTCCCCATGTGTCATTTTTACTGTGGACTGCCATCTTGTGCAGATCATATTACATATGGAATTTTTTTTCTCTTACTTGGGATCTAGAATCTAGACTGTGACGTCTGTATGAATTAACATGTTTCTTTGTGAGCCGTGTGTGCTTGAGCTTGCGTGGTGTCTGTGGTGTGTGCGCATGCGCCGAAGAGCCGCAAATCCATCATTCTGCACCTACAACTGTTTTGGGACCCCAGCCCTTCACTGAAGTCTGAGACTGCTCCTACATTAGCATTGTGTGACAAAGGAGTAAAAATGCAAGAGTGGCAGCAAGGGAATGCGTGGACCGCTCCACGCCCACCCTTGCGTGGATGCCACATAGGGAACGAGTTGCAGGATGGCCAGGTGGTCCATGGCGACAAGGTGAGCAGAGCCAGAACCATAGACAGCTGTCAGTCACTGCTTCCAAGAGCTGACCAGAGACACTCTTTCATTCCTAAAACACACACAGCGGCATTTCTCAAGGGGCTGTCTACAGACCTGGGGACTTACACTTTAGCTGAAGATTCCTAGCCCTTACTTCAGACACGTTGAATCAGAATATCTGGGGGTGGAACCCAGAAATCTGCCTTTCAAAAATATAGCTCCCAGGCAATTCTCATGCAGCATAAATGTTGAGATTTTATCCTCAAGGTGACCCTTGAAAGAGAGTGCGTAGGCTGACCCTTGGCCATCTCTTCCATCCTTCTCCTCTTTCTCTTTTTCCTCCTTTCTTCTTCTCCCCCTCCTCATTATTATTGTGATTATTATTACCACTGTTATCTTTACGGGAGGAATGAAAAGGGTGGGGCTTTTTCTGCCACAGGCTAATTTACTTATGAGTCAAACATTTTAAAAGAACTATAAAAAGTGATATTGCCCAGGACCCTCCCTGTACTCTAATTAGGGATAAAAAATTACTGTACTGCAGACCCCCCAAAGAGAACACCATCCCATTCATTAGAGGTGCTGCCACCATGGAAGCATCACTTATCTCTACAAAGTCGCAAAGAAAGTTTCTCCCCTGGTGAAGGAGGTGCACATTGGTTATGTGAACCAATAAATGTATCTGTCAGTAAAAAGAGCAGTAAGGATTCACTTTACATGTATTTTTGTGTGGAGTCACTTTCAAAAATTGTTTCATGCCTCACGTATATTGTTATAATACATGAATATTTCATAATCTGGAACATTTCCCAAATATTTTGGATTCGTAATACCACTTTTTTTAACTTTCAGAACCCATCTTCATTCTTCTGAGTGACTCAGGTTATAAACTTCAACAATATTCAGGGTAGTTTTACTACATTTTGGTAATTTGATGTTTTATGCTTTTTATTTTATTTATTTATTTATTTTTCAGGTGTTCTTTATTTTTTTCTTTAGTTTTTAATTTTTTTTTCTTTTTTTTAGACATCCTTATTGGAGTATAATTGCTTTACAATGGTGTGTTAGTTTCTGCTTTATAACAAAGTGAATCAGCTATACATACCTCCTAGAGATATGCTTCTTAATGGTTAAAATGTACCCTTGGTCTTGACAGGGGAAAAGTAATAAAAATATGAAACAACTGACCTCAGACAGGAAGGAAAAGTGTATCTCTTCTAAATGTGCAGGAGTTTCCTAAGTCAATTTTGAAATTCTTCATTACTACAATCTGCTCTATTTATAGGAATATGAATGATGCATTGTGTTCAGTTCTCTTAGAAATCTAGAGCATGAGAGAAAGCTTTTCAAAATCACTTTGGAGGAATTTTTTTTTACTTTAATATTCTTATATGTTTAAAACCTATTGGGTTAGAGACTTCGTTCAGAGACATTTGTTTGACTTTGAAATTACATCCTTATGTGTTAGAATTTTGACATATTTGTTGACCACCTCTTACGCACTCCATAAAAAATAGTGAGTGGATAATATTTTTTACACAATTAAAAAAAATTCTGCATATGTCAAAAGCCAGACACTGAACATAAAATAACTCTCCTCATAACACCCTAACTTTCTACTTATTCCCATTTTACAGATAGAAATACTGATGTTCGAAGCCAGTATTTGAAGTTAAACAACTTGCCTAAACTCCCATAACCAGGGAGGGAAGCAGCTGGACCACAAGCTGAGGTCTGCATGACCCCAAAGCCTTTATTCTTCCCAATGTGCCAAGGACTGCTCGACTGCAGGTAAAATAATGCTGAAGCAAATAGGCCTATTCCGTGGCAAATTCACTTCAATGCATCATTTTGAAACAAATATCCAAAGCTTTAAAATAATTTTTAAAATTTGATAAGTATTACTCTATCACGGTAATTGAAGAAATGATGGAAATACCGCTTACTGTCTTTTATGGATATCACTCTGGAGAAAAAGTAAAGAATAAAAAAGCACAAGTAGTCTCTTTCTTAGGCTTTCTTAATTTCTTTTTAAAATGTCCTCTAATTTCATAATATTTTCTATTTTTGAAATATAAGAACATAATTTTAATAAATATTTTATAAATTTAAGAATTTCAGCATTAAATTTTATACCTAAGAGCAGAAATAATTTGGAAGAGTATGACCTGTCTGAACACTGACAATTACCCTCCCTCTGACTTTTTGACCTTTTGAAATTGTTTTATTAGTAATTATTGCAATGCCACTTCTAATAACAAAAATGATAGATCTGGGGACAGTTTTGTTTTAGCATAGTTTTATCATATGTCTTATCATATGTTTTTAAATTATAAGATCGTTTTCAGAAGATAAAGCACACACACTGTGGCTTTCACAGTGGATCCCTTCCTCTGTAAGGGACCTTATGATTGAACTTGAGGAAGGTGGGGTCCACCTGGATGTAACTCTTGGGTCTCAGCCTTGGAGACAGTGAAGATCCTCTCCCTACTTAATTCCCCTCCTCCTCAGATCAAGGCAACACAGAGATAAACCTATAACTTGAGACTTCAGAGTATCTATTTGCTGTCCAAAGTCCTTCCTATTTCTAAAAAATCTGTAATGTTTTGATTTTATTTACAAATTTCTAATCATATTTGTATACTTTTAAAGTAGTAGATTAAATAACTAAAAGGTGGTTACACAGCAAGTGAGTGGTGGAGTTGGAATTTTCACCCAAGTTTGTCCAACTGCAAAGCCTGTTCACTTCAGGGGAGATTCTCTGCTTTTGTGATTACTTCCGGCCCTTGCATACTATGACTTTACTAAATCCAGGGAATATTTTGAATTTGTCATTTTTATCTAATAAATTCCCGATGTCAGCTTGTTGTCTATGATTTGCCTCTTTCTCTGAAATGCCAAGTGATGAAAAATAATCACTCAAGGTTCCAGACTCAACGACCAACTTTTAAAGCATATTAAGTAATAAAATAATTCACATGAGCTGAGGACAGGGAGTGGGAAAAGGCAGAAATATTATAAAATTTGTTTAAAGCACCAGCTGCTTTTATTTCAACCCAGAAATGTTGGGTCTTAAATCATGGTATAGCTCTTTGGTCCATTTAGGCTTTAGTTGGTTAGTTTGTTGGTTTTTTAAAAAAATTTTTATTTCATTTATTTATTTATTTATTTTATGAAAAGTAGAATTGATAAGTTCTGCCCAGAGGTAGGCTTCTGTCAAAAGACTATATAAAAATAATATCCTTATTTTTTTTAACTGGTTTTGTATCTTTTCAGTTCTTTAGACTCCAAAGTTTAAGAGATCTAAAAGCAAAATTATTTATTTCCAATGGAGGATGAATTCTTGCAACAGAATGAAGAATGCATTCCACTGAGATATGTAATACAGGAAAGAGAGAGGTTACGGGGACAGCTCAGACCGAGGCATCACGTGGCTGATGAGATGGTAACCAACTTCAAAATGGAGTGGAGAGGGGGAAGGGTAAGATGTGACAAAGTGAGAGAGTGGCATGGACATATATACACTACCAAACGTAAAATAGATAGCTAGTGGGAAGCAGCGGCATAGCACAGGGAGATCAGCTCTGTGCTTTGTGACCACCTAGAGGGGTGGGACAGGGAGGGTGGGAGGGAGACCCAAGAGGGAAGAGATATGGGAACATATGTATATGTATAACTGATTCACTTTGTTATAAAGCAGAAACTAACACACCATTGTAAAGCAATTATACTCCAGTAAAGATGTTTAAAAAAAATAAATAAATAAAAAAACAAGGTCCTACTGTATAGCACAGGGAACTATTTTCATATCCTGTGACAAACCATAATAGAAAAGAATATGAAAAATATGTATAACTGAGTCACTTTGCTATACAGAAGAAATTAACACAACATTGTAAATCAACTATATTTCAATAAAATTTTTAAAGAAAGAAAAAGAAAAAATGGAGTCCGTCAACCAGGTTGCTTCTGGCTGAGGAAGTTTAACATTTCTTTTTAACTAGAAAATCCAAACAATATGTCTCAATAAATCTATGAATGTCACCAGTTTCAAAAATTTTTTTAAACACTGTGTTCTGGTGTTCATTTCTCTTTTACTATCTGTGTTTACGTCTCATTAGGCTTTACAGGAAATCTGCTACTTGTTTATATTGCTGTGCCTTAGGAAAAGACAGAGACAACATCTTTTCTAAAACAATTTCACATTTTTCAGTCTTATATTATAACTCCCTAAAAATTACCTTTGTAAATATTTTTAAAAGTTCCGTCACTTCAAAAGAATAGTCGTTAAACCAATTTGAATCTCTTTTTAAAAATCTAATTGAAAGAACCAAAACCATATTGGAGAGTTTCACTTAATTTCATAATAATTTCAGAAAATATTCTACATTTGTTTCAGGAGAAAACTATAGCAGAATTCCAGCAGAAATAAAGTGAAATCAAGGACAAGTAATTTTTCTGATTAATTAGATACTTATTAAAGCATCTTTCATCTAAGATATTGCTCTCTCTTTCTGTGATACAGATGTTTCTTTTTTTCTAATACCTTCCTATTATCTTCCTAGTTTGCTTCTCCTTGGATCCGGTCATTTTAGCCTATCACCAAACCTAATAAACAGCCGTATTCAACATGTGTATACATGTTTTTCTGTGTTTACGTGTTTTTCTGTGTTTACACATTCACATCCTTTTTTCACTTTTTCTTTATTTACTTCTCTGTCTGTCCTCTTTTCATGTATTTTATACTCTGTGAAGAAAAGGGACTTCATCTTTCCTTGACCTTAAAAATTTCAGCTTAAAAACTTGTCTATATATGGTGTTCTCTACATCCCTTACTAATTGATTTAAAAAGAAAAAAAAAACACTCCATATTCTTCAACTAGCAGAAGTCAGGCAAGGAAAAGGTCACCCACCTTATCACAAGAAACTTTACCATCACCTTTAATCACTTGGTAACATCCTTTCTTTTTCCTTGCTAGGTTAATGTTGGGGTAGTCTTCCAAACAAGAAGTCACAGTAACTATTACAGGTGCAAGCTATTTTAAAGCAAATATAAATTAAAAGACAGAATTACATTTAAAATCCATAAGAATTCTAATTTCACATACATACACACACAATGTATTGTCAGTCACGCAAGCTTATGTAATATAAATCCTGCTAAAACTCATCTAGTTTTGTTCTCTTTAAAATGGATAATGTGTTAGCAATATAATAGAGGGATTTTGTGCCACGTAAACCAAGAATTTAGAATGCAAACCCTTGGACCCACAGGATAGGTTTGTTTTATCTGAGCTTGGAAGAAAAGGACCTATGAAAACAAACCAGTTTGCTCTCAATACAAATTATCAACTGGAGAGATTCTTCAACAGAATACCAGAAACAGATGTGAATGTCTTTTCTCCATGACTGCAGGCCAGTAAATGATTTCTTGCCATTTTATCCCTTTATGATAAAACCTCAAGCTCGCATCCACACCAGGAAAGAGGAAAACCCCAGAAGAAATATGATACCATTTGGCTCAACATTTTTTTTCATCTTCCCTGTAGATACTGGATGCGTTACCAGGTCTCTTGACTGTGGATTTTACACTGACAGTGTTTTTAAGATATTGCCTCATTAGGACATATTTTCTTCAGTCTGCAAGAGGAACTTGGTTCCTGAGTTTTGGAGGATTAATACATTAAGCATCTTTCCACTTTTAAAAGAGAGTGGGCTCATGTAGTAATGAAGTGATGTACAAAAATGACTGAATTTTCTTTTGAGAGTGATTTATTATTCTGGAGTCTGTATTTTCCAGGAAGAGCAAACGTGCTAACTTCTGAATCTTTGGAAGCATGAGTTCAAATTTGGCCTGTAGTAAGCAACAAGCAACAATGTTTGTCCTGGTCTCAAACTATTCTCTGGGTTTCTACATCATCATACCCCATGCACAACTCAACACCAGTAACACAACTGGAAACATCTGCTGGACAAAAATCCCAGATTTGGGAAGAGAGGACAGCCAAATACTCTCAATATCTCACTATTAGAAAACCAAAACTTACTGCTGGTGTTCAAAAGCAAAGTCAGGAAACTATTTGAGGTTCACATAGATTATGAGAAGCTACCCAAAGGGTTCTAGAATTCTTTAGAGAAATCTGGATTTTTTTTTTTTTTTTTTTTTTACTGCACTGTTTACTTACATTTACAACTATCTACTCACTTGGGTGGACCCCTCTCTGAAGCTAAATTTGTGGAGGTGTATCGCCTCAAAAAACACATAGGTTGTGGGCTTCAAAATGGTGCAAAGTGTCGTAAGTCCTTATGAACTTAAACACAGCCACAGATGTCCTGGAAGATGGAAAAGGGTTGTTAAAACACCAGAGGATAGAATGGTCACAGTTTAAAGCTACATGGAATCATTTTCAGCAACCTTATTGTCTTGTTTTTAGCAACCCACTTCCCCCTGCATCCTCCATCCCTAAACAAAAAAGAGAGAAAAAAATTAAAATCTTGGATAACGGATGGAGGACATTTAAATTAAATATTAAACCTAAAATCATTTCCTGAAAGTATTTTATTAAGTCTGATATTTGCCTTAGGTACGAAGTTCATCATCTTACATAAGAGCAAGTGTATGTGGATGGACCAAGGGTGTGTATAGGACCAAGGGTAAAGTAGAAAAGAGTGCAAACTCGGCAAATAGTTTCACACAAAGGAATACACCAAAAACCATCTTTAATAAGATGTAAAAGTGATCAGCTGTTGTACCTGAGGGAGAAACTACGAGCAGAGGTGCGGCAAGGTCATAGGGGAAAATGGTGGCAAGGTGACCTCATAGGCACCCACACTCGCATGCCAAGTTCCTCCTGGTTAGGTTGACTGCAGGGTTGGAAAGCAGCATCCTCTTTTCTGTGGACACAGTTTGGCTTGGAATCTGACTGGAAGCACAGAGCAAAGCCACACAGTATCAACATCTCTCCCCTGGCATGGGCAAAGTAGAGAGAAACAGAGATACAGAGTAACTAACTGCAGGATTTAGTCCCTCAAAGGGCCTCCCACCAAATTCCTGTTGCTCCATGGCAAGCCCAAAGGCAAGAATGACCCGGGACCCAGACAGACTGGTGTGGAAGCCTGAGATGCAAAGGGAAGGGACAAAGCAGGTTGGTGATCCCGGACTGAAATTGAATAGCGGACACGTGGTTCCTGGCATCCCAGCAAAATCTGATCGTAAAATCTAAGGAATTTTAGAGCTACAGGAATGGAAAACACTTAGTCTTGTCTTCTAACTTTTTGCTCAAGGATACTCACTGGAGAAAAGGGCAGAGACCAGATCCAGAATCTAGTCTCCATCTCCAAGTTCAGAGCTGTTTCCCTCACCCTGTCATGCTTGTGTAAGTTAATGGACATTGAATGGGTCAAACCAATGGTGGTCCTGGCCAAGCCTCTGGCTAGTGCAAGATCGGCCTCTGGCTAGTGCAAGATGGCTCTGAGCTTTGAAGTTTCAAGTAAGTGGGGGGCCCACAGCCCTAAAGGTCTCATCTGCTTATTTTGGTTTCCTTTGGGTGTACTGGATTGTGACTGTTTTCCATAGCTTTAGGAAGCTGATAAAAATTGTAGTTTAAGAAAGAAAAATGCATAAAGAATGCTGAGGAAAGGAAAAACCATACCACAAAAATGGTTTCACAAAAATTAATTTGCTGACTGTGCATTTGCTACTATAAAGCCTACTATAAAGTGATGACTGAATGTAACATTTCCCCAAGTATTCTATGAAAATTCCCATCTATACCACGTGGATGATCAGGGAAAACTTCTCTTGGGTAGTTGTGTACCCCTAAAATGCAAGGAAAATAAAAAGAAGCTTAAATTATCTGTCTTCTTAATTAGATAAGTCAAAGAATGATAGGTGTAGAAGAATCCTAAAACTCTTCCCTATACTATAATGAAGTTTTCACTAGAAGGAGGCAAAGTAAAGAAATGTATTAGGTTTTTGCAAAAAGCTAAGTTTTTCCTAATTTCAAACATGTTATTCCCAGGCAGCAAAATGTTATTTCATTTAGGAAATATGGAAGGTAATAGATAGTAAACTTATTTTTACTGCTATACTCAGCAAAATAAAACACTAACATTTCCATTTAATAGTAATGTAACATCTCTGACTTTCAATTCCTTATTTATAAGGGCAATAATAATCATTTTCCTATCATCCTTATAAAGGTTTTGTGAGGATCAATTAAAATAATGAATATA